>NW_023416315.1:33943246-35355746 GCF_014108235.1 Myotis myotis
AGACTTTTTTTAAAAAAGTAAATTAAAAGGGCATTTCTGTTAATGTCAAAGCAGGCTTATTACTTTAATATAAGTGCTTCCTTAATTTTCCATTCTCAGCATGCTACATAAATAAAAGACTCTCCACTGGATATATTCTACACATATCTCACAGAGTTTAATTATAAAGCCTCTGAAAATGAAGATGGTGGGAGGAAATGATTCCAGTAGATCATACAGTCCGGGTGTTGTGTTGGCTGGCTGGCTCTGAAGGCAAGGAAACAAAGACACTCAGGTAGTCAGAATACACCATGAAAGGCTGGGCTCTGAGGAAAAGAGCATTCAAGGGAAAGAAGTACATTATTATTACTTTAGTGCCTGGAAGTTCACAATTTTAAATTTTGCTCTCATTAGTGTTATTATAATTATGATTAATTTTATTGCAATTAAGTAGTTCGTGTGTTTTTTAAGTGCCACACCCTATCTTCTCTGCAGTAAGGACCTGCTGTAATAAGGGAGGACCCTGCCAGATGAAGTCAAAACTACACACAGACACACACACACACACACACACACACACACACACACACACACTCAAACACACTTCAGTTGGCCATGAGAACTATGGCATTACAGTGAAGATACCACACAAGAATACAAATGTCATCCCAGCAGCTGCCCACCAGGGGTGTCAGACACCTTCTGAGAGTGAGAAAGGCTGTGCCAGGGAGTGCGGGCTTCGGAAGGATGGAGAAATCGCGGGGAGAGGGGTTGGGGATGCTGTGTAGTAGAGTAGGCAGACCCTAAACAGTTCAGCGTCTTCAGTGGGTGGAGGCGGGGCGCATTCACAGTCCTGGGAAACAGTGGCAGACAGGCCTGAAGACACCATGCCTGGGGAACCAGAATACCCTGGTCGAGTTACACCTAAACCTTTCCTTCCCTTCTTATTCAATTCCCGGCCCTGCTTCACCTACAGATTCTTTCTCTTCTCTCGGGCTTGCCTTTCTCCGAGTGGCGTCTCACGTGGGTTGATGGAGCACTACCTGCCAGACCTCTGCTCCTCTAATGCTGCGGGGTTGTGCAGAGCCCGGTGAACTGAAAGGACTGGTTCTCAAACTAAGGCGAGAGAAACGGACAAGACTTCCCAGCTGCTCTTCGCCTTTGACACCGAGAACCCCTAGCGCCAACACCCGGTACTCCCTGGCTTATTTCCAAATCAAAGAAGTAACCGCAGCCCAGGAGGAACTGCGCACACTCTTGTGACCGCAGTGTGGGCTCTGGAGCGCTCAGAGAAGCCGGGGAGAGTGTGCAGGGAGGCAGGGGCCACGGGAGGGAGTGGAGTGGGGCTGGGGAGGCGGGCGATGGTTGTGCAGGAGTGTTGGGGGAGGGGGTTATTTAGGGGTTTGGGGAGAGGGGTTTGTTTGTTTTGCTAAGCAAATAAATAGAAACTTTCCCCACCCCGTCTCGGGTCTAATGATGATAGATTCCACGCTGTATCTGACCCCACGCCGGGAGCCTAACCACGAAAAATAATGAGGTCCCATCCTTATTCATCTGCATTAAAGGCGAGCCAGGCACTTTCGATAGCAAATATATCGATTCCCTTCCCTGGGCCGTGATTTGTCCTGCTCCCCGTGAATAATTACTGCTTCTTTGGAAATTTATAATAATTAGAACTCCTCACTGCCCCCCCCACACACACACACACATACGCGCGCCGCTTTTTAAAGGTGCCTAATCCTGGTGGGCGTCTTGGTGGTCCCATGGTGTTCCCGGAAGGTGGGAGGCGGAGTAGGGATCACTTCTCCCAGTTTGGTTTTACTCTTGCGAGAAAGTTGACGCCCAGCTCCATACCTCAGTTTCCTTATCTGCCAAAGGAAGCTTTTACTTTGTTAAGGACGCTTACAGCTGTACACTACATGATTCATGCTTCTGTCCGGTTACCGTGCGAGGGCAGGGGGGCAGGGGAGGAGAAAGCGGAACAGAATTCACCTCCACTCGGGATGAAGCAGTGGCAATCACGTGACGCCGCAACCACGCAGGGGTGGGGGAAGGGGTGCGAACGAGAGGCTCTAAGCGCAGCAAACACCGGGGACCTAGCGGCCTGAGCGTCTGTTCCCAAGTGACTGAGGGGGAAGCTGGGTTTTACAGCCACCACTGGACGGTAGGGAGGTGGCAGCGGAAAGCGCAGACTCCACTTCCAGAGGAAGCGAGCGGTGCAGGGAAATGAGGCTGCACTGCGGACGGCAGACGGGGCGCAGCCTGCGGCGCTGTCCGTGGTCCTGACCTACCGCTCTGCCGGCGGGGCGGCCCGCCCGCCACAGCCCCATTGCATCTCGGCCCCGGCCTCTCTCTGGAAAACTGCTGCCGCCGGAGCACCGAAGCTTGGTGGCGGCGGCGAAGAAAAGTTCCCCAGAAGCAACGCTTTGACGTGAGGGCTTGGAGTCCAGAAACCAGAGGGCGGCCCCTATGGTTTTCAAAAGTCGGCTGGGACTGCTGGAAGTCACTGGAGGCTGAAAGCGGACCATAGAGCGCGCAGCTGTGGCGGCAGCGACTCCTGCTGGGAAACTTCCCCGGCCCGAGCACTCCGCAGCTCCGGTCAGAGGACCGAGGTTCTGAGCCCAGGGGATGACGCCTACGTCGAAGAAAGTTCCTCGCCAACTGCAGAAGAGGACTCACAATAGCCTTAAAATTAAATGGGTGAGGAGGGAAGTCTGAGACCTAGGGCGAGCCGTGCCAGGAGGACGCCCTCCGCCACCGGTGGGGCAAGGGTGCCCAACCTCCCTTTGCCTCTCTGCCTCGGATACTTCCCATCAGAACCCATTCGGGTGGCTGGGTGATGTGCTAGGCCCAGCCAAAGTCAGGTTCAGTGGGGATGCGTAGAGCCCCCACGAGCCAGTTCTTAAGGAAACACTCGGGTTTTCTATGCAGCAATTTGTCTAACTGTGGGAGAAAGAAACCTTACAAGAAAAGCCTCTAGGTTCTCCATTCTCATGTAGATGAGGCGATGTGCTGGGACTGCAGCCTATGTACCCCCTCACCATTGTATTTCCGACTTGAACAAATAAAACACCCTCATTAATGTACAGGAAGTGGGAGCGGGAGAAGGCTTTGCTGTAGCCGCTGCCGGAGAGCTCGGGCTGCACTCTCCTAGTTCCTGGGACCCCACCTTGCGCGCATCATCCCAATACTCCGCTCCCACTGCCACCCACTCTCCACACTCCGGAACCCCTCACTGGACGCCTAAGGAACTTTCTATGGCAAAGGGAACCGGAGCACGGGAATTCTGTCCGTCCCCCCCCCCCCCCACCCCCGGTCCCACCCCACCCCCTTTCCAGTCTCCACCCCCATAGTAAACAAAATGCTAGAGAACGCTGTTTACAGAGGAGGTAATTAGGGTTTCTGCCCACCGCAGAAACTCAGCACGCACCTAGGAAGTTCCGACAGCAGCCAGCGACCCTCGAGGGCAGATGGCAAACTTGGAAAATGGGCAAACGCACTGGTGGGCGCGCGTGGAGGGGCACAAAGAAGCCGCCAATATATATCATCTCAATAAAAAAAAAAACCGCTCTTGGAAAGCTTGCATAGTAATTGAGACGGGCGCGCTTTTCTGATCTGGGTTGGCATTTCCTCATCGCGAGCTGACAGAGCCAACTCAGGAAATTGCTGGTAATATTCATCTGGGGAGCACTTTCATTAAACGTAATTCATTCGCCTTTCACAATAAATTGAGTGACATCCTTACCGCAGAACCTTTTTATCCTTGATTAAGTGCTTGCCAAGCTTTGGTTTCCCACTTTATTGTCACATTCCTTCAAGCGGAGTCGTCAACATGCCAATCGGCGGCAGAAAAATGCGCGCCGTGTTTACCAAGCTCCGGGAGGAGTGAGTGCTGACATAGAGAGAAAGAGCTGGTCGCGAGCTTAAGTGGCAGATAAATCAAGACGGCAAATTCCTGCAAGCGTGCGGCGGGACTAGACGGATGGTGGCTAGGAGAAGGCAGGGGAAGACGAGAGAGCAGACTGGCTTAGCCACCCGCTGCTCTGAGAAGCCGCTGACCCGGAGAGAGCAGACTCGCCTACCCCGCGGACTGCCGCCTCCCTCTATTAATTAAACCGGCGAGGACAGTTAGGGTCTTAAAATAAGATCTGAAGCTCCTAAAAGATGTGGTTGCTTTAAGATAACTTTTCCTGAATCAAATCAAACGTAGACACTTTCTTTAAAATATATGTATCAGAAAGAATGCACACCTCTAACTTGCCGCTTGAGAGCAGGCAAACTTTCAGGCTTCCATGGGTTTTCTTTATGGACAGAGGAGTGCAAGAAGCGTGTTATTCCTTATGGTCGGGATTCCCTTTGACCCTTAACATCAAAGCTGCGACAGCCAAACACACTGAGGGCTCTTCAGACCTCAGGTTTCCAAGCAGAGCTAACAACACTTCCTCATTTTGGGTCTGGGCAAAGCAGGGAAGCCATCTCCTTGGCAATGTGTGGGCCCCTTCTCCCTTCCCCCTATGAAATCAGAGAACCCCAAGACAGAAAATTACTCACTTGAAAGAGCAATATCCAAATGCTTTCATCACTCAAACGTCCTTTTGAAAACATTGTCGACGACGGTTATTACCTGGACAATGCTGTCAATTTCTGTAGTCTGCAGAAAATCTTCCTGCAGCTAGAAAAGTAGGACATTGGGCACCTACCTCAAAATAATAAACCAATTTCCCTGCCGCCCGATATATTTTTCGCCCAGACAACACTTTCATTAAGGAAGAGATCGCCGTCAACAATTCAAAGCCAAATAGAAATCAACGTCGCACAAAGAGGAGCCGGGAAGTTAATGGCTTTCTGGGGAAATATGGGCTGAGAAAGTTGGAGCAATTCTGGTTCAATCCTTCTAATACTGAAGGCAGTTCCCCTAAAGCTATCACTAGCAGGCCCCAGACCATGATAATCCTCCTGGAAGTGAGGCAAAAGGGTGAGCCACCCCAGGGCTTCCCACACACCCAGGGAGCTGCTTTCCTGGTCAGTGGAGAGTTGAGCATTTCAGGAAAATGCAACTTCTCCCACAGAACCCTGGACTGAGGAAATATCATGTCGTGCTGCTGGAGCATGGGCTCCTTCTAAAATCCAGGTGTAATCCTATAGTCATAAGGCTGATATGGGGTAGAAGTTTCAGGAAATGCAGTGGGGTGACTTCCAAGTATGGCTTCCAACAACTGGCCTTACTAGAGAACACTGAATAGCCTCAGCTAGTTAAGGTGTTATCAGGTATAAGCTCAAATTGATTCAAGTTTTCAGTGGGCAGTTGGCTTAATTTTCAAAGGATGGGAAGTACAAATACCTAATCAGAGGAAAGACATTAGTGGTCTCTATCCTGCTGCTTCCCCCCCCCCCCCCCCCCCCCCCCCCCCCCCCCGCCACACACACACACCCCTTCCCCCAGCTTCCACATTTCTTAATAGCCACCTTCATAAGGAGTGAATTCACAGAAGGGTCTGGCTTCAAACAGTACAGAGTTACCATTCCATGAAATTACCAATTGCTGTTTAATCTCTATTAAACAATTGGTGTGTAATTCACATTTTAAGGACACCCTAAATTCCTAAATTTGAGGGAATAGATTATTCAAAATGTTTTTTAAGCCCAACGGTTAGAAAGAAGTATCCATTCTTGCCCACATTGGTTAAAAACAACAACCAGATGATTATCCATTTTAATTCCTAACAGAACTGGCTAGTGGGGCCTAAGTTGGAGGGTAAGCATCTCCTCTCATTAGAATAGTACTGTGGAGGTGACTGATCACAGTCCAATCATTCAAACCCTGTTCAGAGTCTCTGGACTCAATTTCTGAGTAACTTTTTTGTTGACATGCCCAGGGAGCACTCATTAGAATTAATTCTTGACCCTGAAAATTGCCACAAGTGAGCCCCCAAACAGAGCATCTCTTGCTTTCTGCTGGGAGGTGCTCTCCCTATGTGCCCTGGCCTATCCTGCAGCTTGACCCACTGGGAATAACTCAATTTAGGACACCCAGTCCTCACAGCCAGAAACCACAGTTCCCTAGTTCACCCAGGGTGCACTTCAATTCAGTTAAAATGCTCCAGTCCTGCCATTAAGTCATACTGAGATATTCTGGAATTAGTCCAGGACTGACAGGAGAATAAAAATTGCAGGACTTTTTTTTATTTTTAAGAAGTATTTTTATGCCATAGGTGTCTCTCCTGCTGAACTCAGACTTTTAAATCTGCAAAACACAGCATTCAATAAACAGAAGACTTCCTTCACTTTATTTTTTTAAAAAATAACTTCCCACTTCCCAGCATTTATTATTGGAGTTAGCCTTGTGGTAATTTTTTAAAATTCGACTATACTTTAGTGGGTAACTTTGCAGACGCTGTTCTAATTAACTCCCCACTGTAGTACTAAAATAAGCTTCTAATTTGAAATAGGACAGACCCTTCTCTCAATAAGCACAAAAAGACACAAAATCCTCAACTTAGAACAGGCACTCAAAGAACCCTGGGCCAAGAAACATACCTTGAGAACATTCACCCACACACAGGCAAACAATTGTGCCTTAAACATGGAGCACTCATCTGCTGAATACAGTTGTTTTTCATAATAAGTGCCTCCCAAATTTGGGAGTATTTTCTGTATTTCTCCATAAACAGAAGACTAAATATTTTATATAGGGGATATCTAAACAAATCTTGCTCCCTGGACATAATGCGGTGATTACTACCTGGGAAAAAATGACTGGGATTCCAAGAGCTTAAAGAAAAAGGTGTACTGGGGTATCAGCTAGGAGGCAATGCATAAATAGAGTATCCCTGTCACAAAGTTGTGATGTGAGCTTGTAAAGACATAAATTTACTCCTTAAACTCCTCCCTGCCTTATTTCAATTCAAGGGCAGGGGGTTGGGGGAGGGGGACACAAAATAAAATAACTACCTTTTTGGAACATAACTTGAATTAGCTCCTGACAACCTGCATGCATCTATTGCAGTTGCTTGCAAAGGTCTGGATGTTCCAGAGTACAGCCACCCATAAATGCTAAGTTCAGTTACTGGTTCTGGTGTTTAGTAAAATAGGTGGGGAAAGAAGCTCTGGCCAATTCTTGGTCTGTCACATTGCCCTGGAGCTTTAATTAAGGCTCTTCACTTCCTTAGTTGCCTAAAACCAAACTCTCCTGACTGCCCAATTCATCCTTTAAAATTCATTTCCCTGGTAAAAGTCAGCTTCCTGCTCCTCCAAGAAAACTGCCCAGGATTCTGCTGGCAAATAACCCTGGAATGACAATCCCGGGAAATACTACCTTGGATCACAACCACCAGCCTTTTGTTTTTGTGGCGCATATGGATTCCAATCCCCAGCACACAAAACAACTTTAGATCGGAGAGAGAAGAATGTGCTTGTAAATCGCCTTCTCTATTTTATTGTTCACATTTGGTATTGTTTTGAGTGAAACTGGAAAAATTGTCTCCTTTCTCTGTATTGCCAAAAGGCATTCAGGTAATGAAGTCTGTAACTAAACGGTAATTGAATCAGCATAATTTGCACACTGAACGGTTTTCAAATGCTCCCAGTTTACAATTAAAGGAGAATTAATGCGCTTGTTGTTGAGAACGCGGCGCATTAGAATAAATCCAGCACTGTTGCTGTAATGAGTGGGAAACGGTTTAACTGCCAACAAACACATTTAAAATTTAACACAATGTATTGATTTCACTTCTGCTTTTGATATATTATTTTCCAGAATATCGAAATACGCGCTCCGAGCAATATACTGAGCCACAGCCACCAGCCTTTTTCGTGTGTGTGTATAAAAGCACAGTCCAAGGGTAAGGACAGTCCTGAGGTTCAGGTCATACATAGGTAGAGTTATGCAGAGGAGAGGGGCAGGAGGGGTTCGGTGATCGAGGGAATGCTTCACATTTCCCCTCTGTAGCTTTCACTTTGCAGTCCCTTCCCTTCCTTTCAATAAATAGTTTCTGTATTTCCTCTGACCAAACTTTCTGCCTTCCCTCTCTGGGCTCTCAATGTCAGCGGGTTTACTGGACACAGGTCGGGGCAAGAACGATTGAAAATGGGAAGTGGGAAGGACACTTTTTGCATTTCGTCTGCGTTGCAGCCAGGGAAGGCACAGACTTCAGCGACAGTCAGAAAGGCTGTTCTCTTGGATTGGCTGCCCAGGCTTTCACCTGTTTACCCTAAGGTGTCCTGTAGGCGAGGACACTGACGCGCAGCGCCCTCTGGCGTCCGCGGCTGCCACCGTCAGAAGAAAAAAGTGCAAAGACAGGCAACATTGAGGGTTCTTAGATTGAAGCTGACTACCCCTTAAATACACACACCCTCACATACATATTCACACACGTATACTTGCACACTCATTTACACAGAGTTTACACAACTAGCAGCCCTACTGTCACGTGCATCAGGGCAACGATGGCAACTCTTTGGCTCCCAGATTTGAAACTTGTGGGATTAAGGAAGAGCATTCCCCCATCCCATGTATACAGCCCATCAGAGATCCCAGACCGCCCCAGCGATCCTTACCCCTATTAGAACACACTGAGCCCTCAGTAAGCTCTGGAGGCACACAGATGGGGAAAGGGGGGTCAGCGGACTCAGCACAACTTCACCAGCAGGGTGAGTGCGCCCGGCCCTCCGAGACATTGCCCTCTGCGTCTCTGTTCCGCGCGCTGCCCACAGCTACCAACCCACTACCGCCACAATAAAGCGCTTCTTGCCATTCCCCCACTCTCCCAGGTACAACAGTGTGCAAAGTCCAGACCCCCCCCAAATGCCTCTGGGAAGACTGGGACAGCGCCTTTGCTAGAATTCTCTCCCTGACTTCCCTAATAAGGGTCTGGGCACTGGATGTGCGGTTCTGGTTTGGTTATTTGGTGAAAAGGAGAGATTGGAAAAGAAGAAAAGAGAGCTGCTCCATGTTTGCCAGAGCATCTCTGACCTAACTATCTGATCACTTGTGATGTTCCTAACTGATCAGCTTGCCCTGTCTCAACCCTACAAGTCCAACAAAGTTACCTGCACTTCTCATGTGCACATCTCCAACTAGAGGGGAGGCGGCTACGAGGGTGGATTCACTTTCAAAGCCACAGAGCAGATCCATGATCTCCACTCTCCACTTTATTTCTTTTCCTTTAAACTCTGTGGATGCATCCATGAGAGTCCCTGTCTTCCATCCCCTCTCTTTGCCTCCTCCTGTCACAAAGCATCCCGTCTCATTATCTCCTGGGTCTCAGGGTGTCTAGTGCGCCCCAGGCGCAGTTCAGAATCCCACACAGGAGAGAGGGACTGGAGCAGGACATGGGGATGGGGTTCCCGGAAAATCCCTCAGGGACACGGAGACCAGCTTGGCAAAGTTATTCCCACACAGTCACCAGGAATGCCGCTCTCGCTGAACTGGCGGTCTCACCCTCATCCCGCGCGCCCCCAATTGCCCGGCCTCAGGGCCAGGGTGGGATTGCGGGGGCGCAGGAGCGGCAAGGACTTACCAAGTAGACGGTGGGCTGCAGGAGGAGAAGCACGTACCAGCACGCAGCCTGCATCCTCCCGCGTCTCAAACTTCCTCCACGTTGCCTTCGCTGAGTCTTTGTTCCTTCAAAAACATAGATCCACCTGACATCCACTTCACAGAGCAAGGAGCGCTCTCAGCAGCCTAGATACAAATGAAATTAGACAGCCCATGACCACGCGGGCAAGGTTAAGCTTGGCGACCGAGCGGGGAAAGGGGGTTGTGGCGAGGAGGAGTGAACCAAGAAACCTGGGGGCGGGGGCAGGAAAAATCGAAAAGCGAGTCAGTCCAGCGCCTGGAAGCAGCGAGCGCTGGGTCCACAGGCCGGCGGGCAGGAGGTCGGGAAGCTGAGGGGCTCCTGGAGCCCAGCGCTCCTGGGGTGCGCGTTCAGGGCGGTGGAGAGGAAGGTGGCAGGGAGCAGAGCCTCGCACAGGCTGGTTCGGAGCCGAGCGGCTCTGGCAGCAAAATCTGCCCTCGTCTTTGATGGTGGGGCGGCTGGGACTAAACGCGGCGGCTGGTTCTTTGCCAGCCCTGGCAGAGCTCACACACGTACACACCCGTGGAGAGGGATGGAGAGAAGGGAAGAGGGAGAGAAAGGGAGAGAGACTGAACTGAAGGAGAGGGGCACGGGAAAAGGAAGGGTGGGCAGAGCTGACCAGGATTAGGTGCTGGATATCTTCAGGCATTCAGTGGGGTGGGGGTGGGGAAAGGGGGTGTCAAATGTGCAAACAGGAAAACCAGGCTCAGTTTACCCATTCGAGCTCCCTGCACCTACAGAAATACACACACACACACACACACACACACACACACACACCCCTCTAGCACTACTTTTATTCCAGCCAAGAGGCACAGTCAGTGCTAACTTCTAGAGTGCACGTCTGTGGGGTTTGTGAGGGTCACCCATCTAGCGCACTCGGTCCCCGGACCAGTGACCCGCCCCGCCGCCCCTTCCCGGTGCCCCACCCCACCCCAACTCTAAGGTACGTACCGCACAGGACTGGGGGTGAATCCGGTGAGCAGGGGCCGCTCTGGGCAGGCTCCATGAAGGAGCTACTCGGGCCTGGCGTCTCCGGCGCCCCGGACATGCCCTCCCTGGCGCTTGGTCTCCATGCCCGGGCGCGGACCGGTCCGCTGCCGCGTCCAGCCTCCGCGGAGATGGCGTCCCAGGGTCCCGGCCAGGCTCAGGACTGGTTCCGCGGGAGCTTAGGCTTGGCACAGTTGGATTCACGGTGCCGGAAACTTAAGAGGCAAGAGAGGAAGGGGGAAGTAGAGCAGGAAAGAGAGGGAGGGAGGGAGGGAGGGAGGCAGAGGAAGGGAGAGAGGTGACTGCGCCAGGATACTGCGCGCTGGTGGGACGGACAGACAGAGTGGGACTGCCCGCACTGGCTCTGGGACCAGCAGACCCAGGCTCCCAGCTTCCCGCGGCTGCGAAGATGGTAAAAATGACTTAGGGCAAGTCCTCGGAACTTGAACTTGAGAGATAAGATACTGGCCTTGGCAAGCAGTCCGAATTTCTGAAAGAGGGGTAGGGTGGCGAGCGCCTGGCGGCTCCTGGCGCGGAGCAGCAGGACCTGTGCCCGCACCCGCGCCCCGGATCCGATCAGAGTCGAAGGCGCTCTCCGCGGTCCTGCCCGGCCACGGAGGCACCGACACTCTGGGGTGCGCTGGGGTTCGGGGCGGAGACCCGGTGGAGCGTTCTTCGTAGGTCCGCGGTCCCACGCGCCTACTCCCCGTTCCGGGCAATTACATTGGCAAGTGGGTAAAGGATGCCTCCGAGACTAATTGGTACCTCGTGTAAATAGATGCCGCTCTCAGGCTCTCCGCGGGCCCAGCCCGCAGGGAGAACGGGCTCCTGTGCCGTCTCTGGCGGCCACAGCGCCCCCTCCCCGGGGGACCCAGGGCGTGAGCAGCACAGCGACCGCCAGGGGAGTGGCGGGGAGCGTATCCCGGCCGAGAGTCAGGCAGAAATGGGCGCCGGACAGTGCAGGGCTCCCCTGCCAGCCTCCGGCACTGACGCTGGGCGCCGCGGACCTGTGGCTGCGGGGCCCCAAGCGGAGGCGCTGCGGACCGCCAGCCATTCAGCGCGGCAGCCGGAGGACTGGGCGACCTTGTGCGCTGACTCCTCTCTGCGGGCTGGGCCGAGCGAGAGGAGGGGTGGGGAGTAGGGCGGGGGGGGGGGGGGGGGGAGAGGGAAAAAGGGAGGATCAGAGCGTGGGCGGGGGACACAGGGGAATATTGGGCCACCTCCCTCTCTCCTGACACTTCCTATTCAACCAGCGTCTCCCAGTCTTGGTCTCTTTGCTCTGACTCTGTCTTTCTCAATCTCTCCCCTTGCATCTCTCAGTATATTTTCCATCTGTTTTCTCTGTCTTTCTTGGGTTCCAAGACTGTCCTCGGGGTCTTTCTACCTGTGTTTGTGTCCCTCTCAGGATTGCTAAGTCCATCTCCATCTCCGTAAAGGGGTCTCATTCAGTCTCAAACCTCATGTCCTTCTTCTCCCCTTCGCCCTCTCCAGCGCGCAACTTCGCTCTGATCTGCTGAGATCCGGGACCAGGCCCTGCGCCTCCTAGGCGGGCTCCGACTCCGTCCACAAGTCCCACCTGGGCTGAGGGCATTTTTCTCCCCTTTACCTTGCCCGTGACTTCTCTAAGACCGCTCTTCTCCAGGGCCCGGCCTGGAATGGTGCACGTTGCAGGGTGACAATTTGGTGCTCGTGTGTATAGTTGGGTTGAAATTGATCTCAGGAGCCCAGGTTGGTGGCATCAAAATAGAATCATGCTTTTTAATGAGTTTAGGGAGTCCTTCCCTCCCACGTGGCTGTTGGACACCTCAGGCTCTGTGATTTCACCATTGGGCGGGGGGGTACCCAGACACAATGTATGCCCTACACTAGAGGTCCTGGGGACCACAGGTTGAGTTCTCCTGGGGAACCCTAATAACCCCACCTCCACCCCCAAAACAGCAGTAAAATCAGCTGAACCACCCTTTTCTACAGCAAATAGAGAAGCCCCACTGAGACCTTCCCCTGGAATCAAACCTCCAATTTAGATTCCCTTGTAGGACACACCTGCCAGGTACTTTGAGGCCTACTGTCTCCCTTCCAGCTAAAAATAGCTCTTTAAAGAGCAAGCTCTTCTAATCTCAAAGTTGTAGCTGCTGCGGCTGCTGCCATGACCTCTTGGAATTCATTGGGGCCTATGAAGAGTAAGGCAGTGAAGCACACTTTCTAATTGGACTCTGGAAAAGGCACTTTAAAAGCATACACTTATAGCCCTAACCGGTTTGGCTCAGTGGATAGAGCATAGGTCTGTGGACTGAAAGGTCCCAGGTTCGTTTCCGGTCAAGGGCATGTACCTTAGTTACGGGCACATTTGCAGTAGGAGGTGTGCAGGAGGCAGCTGATCGATGTTTCTCTCTCATTAATGTTTCTAACTCTCTATCCCTCTCTCTTCCTCTCTAGAAAAAAATCAATAAAATAGATTTTAAAAAATACACTTATATATAGCATACCTGCAATGCTATGTTGGCTATCTTCACTTACCAGGTTTTTCACACTCTTAAAAAATTTAGAGAAGAACCCTAGCCAGTTTGGCTCAGTGGATAGAGCGTGGGCCCAAGGGCTGAAGGGTCCTGTGTTTGATTCCGGTCAAGGGAACCATACCTTGGTTGCAGGTTTCCCGACCCTGGTCAGCTTGCATGCAGGAGGCAACCAATCCATGTTGATTCTCTCTGTCTCTTCCTCTCCCTTCCACTCTCTCTAAAAATCAATGGAAAAATATCTTCAGGTGAATATCAACGACAACAAAAAAGTTTAGAGAAGAAAAATGAATGCCTCAGGGCTCATAGCTGAGGCTGAAGGGTCAAAGTGAGGCAAGGCAAGCTGTATCTGAGTCCACCCTCTAGGATTTAGGAGGCCATCCTAAAATTGACCGCCATTGTTCCAGCTGCCAGGGCCTCCCAGGCTGGAGTGTGGGGCTAGAGTCAATGTCGTCTGCCTCCACCCAGATGCCCAAGTACAATGCTCTCATAACTGAACTTGCATCTGACCTTTAGGGAAAATGAGAAAGAATCGGGCCAGCTTTGGGATATACCAAGTTCTTTTCTAAACCTGACTTCAAAAACATTCTGCCTTTAGTGCCATTGAGCCTTAAAAAATGACTGCTTATGAAATAGAAAGATGATCAAGGACCTTAAAATCTCTGTCTGAATGGGACTGATTATTTAAGAAAAGCACCGCAGGCACCTGGTAATGGGAACTGGTCTGCCAAAGAGCTTTTTAAGGTAATGACCTGAGATTTTCTGCCCAGACATTCAACTCTTAAGGATCCTATGAAACACTTGGCCTAGGATATAAAACAGCAGTGGAATGCCATTTTTTTTTTTTTTTTGTATTTTTGCAGGAGTCTTCATTTCCTGTAGTAGTCGATCAGAAAAGGACACTAAGGCATGTAACACTGAAAAACTGAATCATCATTTGCTAAACCTCTCTAATTTTAATGACCTAAAGTTGTGTGTGTGTGTGGGGGGGGGGGGCGTGGAGACAAGGATGGCTCACTCGCCTCCTCCATTCCTAGCATTTGCTTTAAAAAGAACCAAAACCAATAAAGCATGATTCGCATACATGCTTCTGTTTCAAGTATTCCCCTACTGGAAAGAAAATGCACTCTTAGAACACATCTGTAATCGGCCTTCCTGGGATAGAACAAAAATGCGATTATGCTTAAGGAGAATAGTATTCATATCAACATTTTTAGACTTTACTCATGTTAAGAATCCTTTAAGAAATTGCTGTCTTTCTAAATTTTTCAGAAATTGCTGTCTTTCTAAATTTTGTGTGTGGTGCAACTTACTATACATATAACTTAGCATGAAAGATCACCACAGTAAAACATAGTCCTCTGCCCTCTGCTTTTCCCCAAGTCTACCTGATTTGCTCTAAAATGAATAGCATAAAGCAATAATATATATTTCTCTCCAGGAAATGCAGTATATACATTTTTTTTTCAGAATCTAAAGGGGCTGACCTAAAAAGAAAACATTGATTTTCTTTAATCCTCACCTGAAGATACATTTTTATTGATTTAGAGAGGGAGAGAGAAACATCAATTGGTTGCCTCCCATATGTGCCCAGACCGGGTATCAAACTCACAATCCAGGTATGTACCCTGAATGGGAATCGAACCTGAAACATTTTGGTGTACAGGATGACATTCCAACCAACTGAGCCACCTGGCCAGGGCAGAAAATATTGATATTAAATAATTGTGTTGAACACAAGAAAAAAATAAAATTAAAATTCATCTGAAATATATTAATACTTCTGTTAACTGAAATTAGCTGTTTTGGTTGATTTGGTTTGGTTCATTTGTGTGATTCTCTTTTCCAAAGGGGAGAGTTATGAATTATCTTGGGTTTAAGGAGAAGAGAAAAAGAAAGAACTGATAAGACACTGGGGGATAGGGGAGGCTAGGGGACTGTCTAGGGCGGGGGGGGGGGGATAAAATGGACACATATGTAATACCCTTTGTAATACTTTAAGCAATAAATAAAAAAAAAATACACAAACTCAAAAAAAAAAAAAGAAAGAAAGAACTGAACTTGGAGTTCTATAAAATCTGTCTTAAAATGAAACTGTCTTAAAATGCATGAATATCATCATCTTTTACCCAAAATCCAAGTAAAAGTAGAAAACTGTGAAGCACCCAGCAACTGACTTGCTTAATCTTCAGACCATAATATCACTTTGTATGGAGAGCACCACATTGTACCTATTTTATTCCCCAGTAGAGACAAAAAAACTTACAAAGCATGTATTATCCTTACACTCTGACCTTAGTATAACCTGGTATTTGCATGTTTTCTGACTTTGGACAGTGCCTGAAGATTCCCCTGTCCTCAGAACCCTCATATATATATAAAGAGGAAGTGGAGTTAGATGATGTCTACAGTATCTTCCAGTTCTAAAATTCCTTTATTCTGCCCTAACCCATTTGGCTCAGAGGACAGAGTGTCAGCCCAAGGACTAAAGGGTCCTAGGTCCAATTCTGTACCTTGGTTGTGGGCTCAATCCCCAGTAGGGGGTGTGCAGGAGGCAGCTGATCAATGTTTCTAACTCTCTACCCCTCTCCCTCCTCACTGTAAAATAAATACAATATATTTTTTAAAATAAAATTCCTTTATCCTATTTTTGTATAATTAAATGTGAAGTCATCTCTGGTTTCAAAAACTTCACAAATAACCATTGCACGCTGCATTCTAATTTTCAAAGACATTAAATTTAAAAAAAGATATTTTGTTTGGTGTGTTTCAAAGATCTTAAGTCATCTGTGTTTGTGGGTTTGCACCAGCGCCTTGTTAGTGCACTTCTTCTCTTCTCCACCCTTATAACCTTTCTTCTAGGTCAAGGGTTCACTCAATTGTATTAATTATGTCATTTTTTCATATAAATTGTTCTGCAAATGTTTTCTAATGTCATTGATTTATGAGAATCTACATGCGGAGTGGCATCCTTATATTATGGATACTTGTTTTTCAAGATCCAAAGCCATTTTCATTACTTTTGACGAATTCTTAAATGTCACTCAGGACAACTAAGAAACCCCATACCCCAAGCTATTTTGCTTGTGGAAAGAAGGAAATATCATTTGCAAAGTGATTTGGTATTTGAATGTAGTAGAACTTGCTTAATAACTATGAGACATGTGTGCTAAATTACCTTTACAAGAATGCTTTAATAACAAGATCACTGGACTAGAGAGAAAAAATAGCCGTCAAGCTCGGGAATTAAAAAAAGGGGGGGAAAGGGAATCAAAAGCTTTATGTAGAAGGCATTTTCTTTTTTAGAGGTAATTTATATGCTCAGTCTTTGTATCCACATTTCATTTATTCTGCTAGGTGAGGACAGAAGGTTCTCAAAGGTAGGGTAGTTTCGATTATACTCACAAACTTTAAAAAGAGGATGAACACAATAAGAAAAATTGAAGAAAGTCAGCATTAGAAAGGCAGTTGACTGTAAAAGATGGGAAGATCAGGGTCATTGCCCAGAAATGATAATTAAAAATGTTTTAAATATTGTGAATAAGCAAACCTTTGCATTATAATCTAATTACAGACATTATTCATGGTGGTCTCTCCAGGGGTTATTAATTGACAATTCCCTAAAGCAGAATCATTAAAGACAAAGAACTTGATAACCACTGTTCTGTTAACAAAGTGAAATACAGTATTTGCTTTCAGCCAGAAAGAGCAGTGGGACTCTGAACCATTTAGGGATGGAAGAAATGATGAGGACGAAGGCTGACAAGCTCTGGGGTTGTCTGAGAACTGAAAACAAGTCTGCAAATGCCTATTTCATCTCCATAACCTAAAGTACCTAGATATTTTGAAACACACATGCTTTTACAGCTTTTATCCTGATTTGGCAATATGAAGACAGAACTTTAAAACAAGATGATTTATACCGGCAAGGGACAAATGGCCTCTGCAACCCAAATATCAGACTGACAAGAATGTCTGGGATTAGACATCTTTTAAATAAGAGATGTCACACGGATGCAACAACTCTCTCAATTTCCCTTTTTAACTTCAACCTAATGAAAACAACTACACCAGAATTTTACCATAATTAATTTCAAGGGTTATGCCATAAAATCACTTAATATTACACTTTTTTTGCCTTTTCTGGCTCTAATAATAAAATGCTTTTGATAAAATTCAAAGCAAAATGGTATAACATCACAGTTTGTATTAAATTGGTGGTAACTTCTCAATGTTCTGCAGTTTTCAATAGGGTAATAATGACTACCATTTACTGAGTGCCAGGCCCATGTCAGGAACCTGAACCTGGATTTTATTTGCATAATCCTACTCTCTCCCTAGTGATTCTATGAGCAGCAATCTGCAATTTTTTTTTTTTTGAGAGGAAATCTCTCAAATTAGATAAAATCACCTTTACAGTAGTTCTCCATCAAAGCTGACTTAAATTTGCTAGCCACTGGGTCATTCATTTCCACTTCCTCCTTCTCCTAACTCTATTCCTTATTTTATTTTCAGTACCACCATTCTCTCTCCAAGTTTTTCAACTAATCTTCGAAAGGTTCCATCTCAGATTATCCATGAACTCATCTTCATACAAGAAACATTGGTGCTTCTCAGGGCTCTGTCAGTAACTCTTTTTCTCTTTTCACTCTGACTAGGAAATCCTGTCTATTCCCATGGTTTTACCTATTTTTATACCCAATGACCAACAAGTTCTTAAATCCAGCCCTGATATTTCTCTTGGCTCAACTATTCAATTGTCTGTATACCCCCTTAGATGTCCTAGAGATACCTAGACTCAATATGCCTAAAATGGAACACATTATATCTTTACATTACACACATATTCTGTTGGTTGGTGTGATAGATTCTGGAGTTCTCTACTTGTAATAGGATTAAGCCCATGCCCTTTGCCAACTGACCTCACAGTGGGGATGTATGCCTCCCCATATGTACAAAATTATTTAATTTATTTCTTTTTTTCTTACTTACTTTCTAGGAAATACTTCAAGAGGTATAGCATGTTTCCACTTGTTCCTCTAGCCACCAGGAGGAAGCTGAATCCTAAGTGTGGGTCCTGAAATGAAAAAACACATAAAGCATCCAGAACCTGCCCTGTGATCTGGAGCACAGTCACCAACTGACTTGCAGTCTGCAGATCCAGAAGTGAGGAATAAATGGTCACTGTTTAGCCATCCAGATTTGGGAGTTACTGCCCTGGCCAAGTGGCTTAGTTGGGTGGAGCTGCTATCCCATACACCAAAGGTTGCAGGTTTGATTCCCGGTCAGGGTACATGCCTAGGTTGCAGGTTCGATCCCCAGTCAGGGCATGTACTTGTGGCAACCAATTGATGTTTCTCTCTCACATAAATTTCTCTCTCTAAAAAATCAATAAAAAATATATCCTCAAGTAAAGATTAAAAAATATATATTTCGGAGTTATTTGCTTTGCAGCATTATCACAACCAAAGCTGGTGAGTTAGTGACACCACTACCACACTGGAAGCCCTACATATCAGATTTATTTATGCCTTCCACACACACACACACACACATACACATCAATATATAAAATTACACATCAAAAATAAAATTGCTAACACTTCTCAAATTTTCACCTAATTATTTCTCTTATCTCTCCTCTCTTCTCTGTTCCTGCTAGTGCTACTAACTCAGGCTCACATCATCAGTCATCTAGTCTATGGCAATGGCCTTCTAACTGCCCCCCCCTTTCAGCTTCTAACTCCACACATATACCCTCCTCCATGCCACCTGAATGGTAGACTAAAACAAAAATATGTCTACATCACATACTTGTTTAAATATCTTCACAACTTCCCATTGTTTACGGAATCAAGTCAAACGCCTCAGCTCAATACAGAAGACTGCTTTGGAGCTGGCCTCTGTCCACTTCTCCATCTTCATCTCCTGCTTCCTGGCCCCTGCTTGATGACACATTTCACATTTATCAGGTACGAGATCCATAGAGCTTCCAACACACAACTGTATGTCTCGACTTAGGATCTTCATACCTCTTTCCTTTACTTTGAATCTTCTCAACTCAACCTCTTGGTGAACTACTTATCTTCCTACAAACCTCTACTCAGAGATCACCTCCCCTCCTCTCCATTTTCCTCAGCAATTTGTGCAATAAAACACAATTATAAATTATTTACACCATGCTGTTTACACATCTGTCTTCTCTACTGGATTGTCTAAATTGAGTGGTCATTTCTGATCTTATTTGACTTACAAAGCATTTGATTGTGCTGCCTACTCCTCTTTCTTGGTTTCCCCCTACATCCATGAGCACTTCTTTTGAGTCTTCTTGCTAGGTCCACCACACTCCTAACCTCTTAACAATGAAGTACTTAAGGTCTCTTCTTTATCTGTACGAATTCCCTTGATGATCTCATATCTTTAAATACTATCTACATACTGATAATATCTAAATATTACCTAAGTTTTTATTTTCAGTTTTGTAACCCTTGCCTTGCCTTGAACTAGACTGAGCTGAACATTCAGCCACACTTGGAAAACAGAGTGTCCAGGAAACAGCCTAGTAAACCCCTTGCAAGGAAGCATATCAGACACTCTGGAATAACAAGTCTTCACCTATGAAGTGCTCAAATGCTGCATAATTGCACAAAAGTTTTCAGGCAAATCTCAGCCAGGTGCAATGAGCAAAAGGAATCAGGCCAGAGTGGCTTAGGCCAGAAGGCATAAGTTCCCTCACCCCAAACACTCCCAAAAATTCTTCTCAGAATTAAGCACTGAATGAGAAATTTGGTCTGAATGGGTTACTCAGGGACTGACTCATTAAGCCCCCTCACTTCTAGGGCCAAGTGTGCCTTGGTACCAACACAGTCCCTAGACGTCTCCACATTCTAACTTTATTCTGCACCACTACACTAAAAGAAAAAATAAAACCTGTCTCAAATTTCAGTTGTTTCACCCCTTATTAGTATCTCACCCAAAGATTTATTACAATCAGACCCTGCCTTATCCCCTCCTGCCTTCAGGACCAAGTAAAAAAAGGAAGGGGATGGAGAGAGTACAGTTCTGGAAAGGAACATGAGCACCATTATCATAACTACCACCAACTTTGGGTCTAGTAAATGGGGTTAACCATACCAATAGGAAAACAGGACACTAGGCCTCATGGCTCTGGTCTTCTGAATGAATCTTTTTTTGGCAGAAAAGGTAACTGTGAGGCCCTTTGGTCAAGGAAAAACACTAGTGCTTTTTCCTAAAACAGTTAAACTCATATGACATCAGTGGCTCCTGCTCCATGATCTCCAAGGTCTCACTATCCAGCCCTGAATTGTATTTCATTTTCTCCAATGACAGAACTCTAAAGTAACTTATAGCCCGCAATTACCTGAATTCAATGGCCTTTCTCAATTTTCATACCAAGTCTCCACAAAGCCATAATTCCCAGGTTTCTTACTCCCTGACAGTTCCTTCTCATCTCTTATGCTGGTTCTTCCTACTAACTTTCCCTAGGCTGCCAATTTTCTATCTTTCATACTCTTCCTTTTGACTTAAACTGCAATCCATTATCTTCAGTTACCAGAGGGCATCTTCATTCAAATGCCCTACCCCTGTCTAACACAATGTTCAAGAGTGAATTCATCAATTGGCCCAATACCCTCCTCCTCAACACATACACATTCCTATTCACAGATACCTTCATTTTTTAAAATTAACTTTATTGTGGAAAGTATTACAATTGTCACCTCCCACCCCCATTGACCCACTCCACCCCACCCAACCTAAATCCACATTATTGTCTGTGTCCATGGGTTATACATATATGCATGTAAGTTCTTTGGTTAATCTCTTCCCTCTCCTCCCTCCCCCTTCACTCTGAGATTAGTCAGTCTGTTCCATGCTTCCATGTCTCTGGAGATTCATCATCTCATACCTGGACAGCTACCTTGTAACTGGCTTCCCTGGCTATAGTCTTTCCCAATTCCCATTAATCTCACTACTGTGAGTATCATAATAGTAGGGACTATGTCTTATTCTCATTTGTACTCCAGGCACCTAACAGGGTGCATAACGAAGAGTAGATGCTCAATAAATATTTGCCTGATGCATTGATCAAATCCTTATATCACTCCCAGATTATTTTTTAAACAACATATTGCCCTGTTATTCCATTGAAAAAAAAACACAACTTTTTAAAATCTTGTCTAAGCCGGCAGTCAGATATCCTTAGTGCTGCCGCGGAGGTGGGAGAGGCTTCCGCCACTGCACTTACCAGCCATGAGCTGGCTTCTGGCGCACTGACCACCAGGCACCTGCATTGAGCATCTGCTCCATGGTGGTCAGTGAGCGTCATAGTGACCAGTCGTTCCCCCATTCGGTCAATTTGCATATTAGCCTTTTGTTATATAGGATTTTTCCAAGAAACTATTTCTTCAAGAGACCTCTCAATCAGAAACATGGTAGGTAACAGAAACTCTTCTTGAATCTGGGGTAGAATGCTTACATTCACACCTATAGCCTTCTTTACCCCACCTCCTTTCCTCTGCCCCATCCCTAAGCAATCCTAGAGACAATAACTGTCTAGGATACCCTAAGGCAGTAGCTTTCAAACCTTAGTTTACTGAATTTTTACCTTTATGGTTTATTAAAATGTATATTACCAGGCTCTATTTTCAATTATGATTTATTGGTCTGGGCTTTGACCCTGAAAAGGATGCATTTTAACAAGCATTCACGTAAACCTCATGAACACTGTCAGAACAATACACTTTGAGAATTCTTACCCTAGAAGGTGGTGGATTGCAATTTAAAAGCCTTATCTCATAGAATGCTGTCTGAACTTCAATTGGTAGCAGTTAAGGCCTATCAAAGTATGGTATTCATCTCATTCATCATGAATTAATATCACAGTGTTCCCAAGGATATTTGCTTCAGTTTATTGCCCTGCTATTTCCCAATCATAATTCAAACCTTAAGTTCTTTCTGATGTTGCTCCCCCTAACTAAAATACCCTTTTCTATTCACTTTCTCTTCCTCTGAATCTGTCCAAAATCAATCATTATTATCTAGATCAAAGCCTTTCTCCCTGGTGCTTCCCCGTCCGTCTATCCATCCATCCATCCATCCATTCATCCTTCCTTCCAACCATCCACCCATCTATTCATTCATCAATCCATCCATCCATCTTTCCATCCATCCATTCATTCAATAAGAATTTATTAAATGTGTCATGGTTCTAGGTTCTATGAGCACATCAGTGAACAAATAAATACAAATCCTTGTCCTCAGGAATTTATATTCTAGTGAAGGAGGACTGGCAATAAATGTATTATAAGTCAAATCTATAGTAAGTTAAATGGTGATAAGTTGTTCTATGAAGAAAATAAAGAAGAGATGAGAGATAGAGAATGACAAGAGTGAAAACGTAAAAACAATTTTAAATGTCATGGTTGGGAAGGGCGCATGAGAAGAAGGTAATTGAGTAAAAATTAAAAGAGGGAGTAAGCCCTGTGGCTATTTGAAGTACTTTCTGGGGAGAAGGAAGAGCAAGTGAAAAAAGCTGAACAGGAGTATACCTCATGTATTAGAGGAACAGCATGAATATCATTGTGTCTGGAGAAGAGTGAGCCAGGAAGAGGTGGCAAAGAGATGAGGTCAGAGGTGAACAATTGAATAGTATTGGAAGGGCTTAACTTCATAAGCCCTTACATTGAGCAAAGGAGTGACATGTCTAAGTCACATTTTAACAGAATTATTCTGGGGGAAAGAGCAGAAACAGAAAGAACAGTTAAAAGATTGTTGCAATAATCCAAGCAAGACATGACAGTGACTTGCTGACATGGATTGTGTTAAGAATGGTGAAAAATGAACCAATTCTGGATATATTTTGAAGGAAGATGACATAGGTTGCTGATGAATTGAATGAAGGAATTTGAGAAACACTGTATCTCCAAGGTTTTTGCCTTGAGTACCCTGATTAATATGAAGAAGACTGTGAGAAAAGGAGAGTAAAAATCAGATGAGTTTGAGATATAGTAACATGTTAAGTTTGAGGTATATATTAGACATCCCCATGGGTATACTGAGTATCATGAGTCAAAAAATTCAGGGGAAATGTTAGGGCTGAAAATGTAACTTTAGATAGCCATATCAGTATATAGATGGTGTATAAAGACATGAGATCATCAAGGGAATCAGTACACAGTAAAGAAGAGACCTTGAGCACTTTATTGTTAAGAGGTCAGAAGTGGGGCGAACCCAGTATAAGAGACTGAGAAGAGGCACTCACTGATACAGGAGAAAGCCAATAAAGAGAGTAGGCAACACAATCAAATATGCTTTTTAAGTCAAGTCAGATTAGAAATGACCACTCAATTTAGAAATACAGAAGTCTCTGGTGACATTGACAAGGGGAGTTTCAATGGGTAAATGAGAGGGAAGCTGAATGGAGTGTTGCAATAATCCAAGCAAGACATGACAGTGACTTGCTGACATGGATTGTGTTAGGAATGGTGAAAAATGAACCAATTCTGGATATATTTTGAAGGAAATGTAAGAACTGTAAGGAGGGAGAGAGAGGGGGAGAGAGAGAGAGAGAGAGAGAGAGAGAGAGAGAGAGAGAGAGAGAGAGAGAGAATTGCACAGCGAGTATAGACCACTCTTTGAAGATGTTCTTTCATCCACTTAATTTCCTTCTCCTGGAGTCTCTGTACCACCTAGGACCAGTCTGCTCACTTCCGCATTTTATCATATTTTACTCTCAATGATACTTAACTCACCATTATGTTTATATCTTCTTTAAAACTAATTTGGATTCTCTTAGTAGAAAGGATCAATATCTCATTTTACACTACAACACCCGCTCAGTGCTTTGCACAATTCTGTGCCTATAGTGGTTATTCAAAAATACATGATGAACTAAATACATATTTCTCTAATAAAAGTCTCTGCCCCCTTTTCTAGCTCTTCTGCCTAATTACAATTTTAAGCAGATTGTAGGTCAAATTTCTGCTCCTCAGTTCAACCTTTAAGGTCCTTCTTAAAATGGCCCTATCCAAAATGCATCTTTTTGCATTTTCTTATATTGCCATCTGCTTTAGTTAGGATAGTTTACTGACCCTTTCCTGAAAAGATGCTGCTTATTTTTACCTGTCATTTTAATTATAGTATCTCTGTCTGGAAATTTCTCCTCTAATTCAAGGATTTTTCTCCTTTCAGAAACTAACCAAGAAAAAACCCTAATTTCATATTTGCTGTAACATATAGTTCTCTAGATCTTAGGCTTATCATCGGTACCACAACATCATGGTCTTTCTTATACTATCGATAAGATTTAAAAAATGACTTTTATATACCTTCGACTTTAAAATTACCTTAGACCAAGCTTAACTATTTTATTTTCTATTTATTCTATCCATCAAATAACACTTTCAGGATCAATAAAAAAAAATCAAATGAGAAACAGATATTACCACACATAACATTTAATGAAGGATTAATATGTGATAAAATGAATATATTATGAATGGATGTACGGATATATAAATGGATAGATAGATAGAAAAAAAGAAATCAAAAGGGCTTACTATTGCATAGTTATTTCTTACATCATACATTATCTTCTTTAATGCTCTCAAGATCCATAGGATGTGGGTAGTAGGCATTTCATAAGAGTATAATGAAAATAATCTTACAGGTGTGGCCCTACCCAAAGTTATTCAAGACACTGGAACCTAAATCTCTGACTCTAGAATCCAGTCCTTTCCTCTTTTCACTTTAGTTGCTTCCTGGGTAAAAATATAAAACCACTCAAAATCTAATTCAAAGCTATTTCTAAGCCTTGTCACTTAGGATGGATGAGGTTTTGCTACATTTGTTTTTCAATGAAAGTATAGTTCTTTTAATTTTATCTTTTTTTCCCCTTTAATAACATATGAACTATTAGCCTTACAATTGATTTGATCATTTAACCTAAAATGTTAACAAAACAAAGTGCAAGTTTCCTTAATAACTCTCTTTGCTTTTGATCCTTTATGTCTAAAAAGCCTTTCAAGCTACCAGTGACTCAAACAGTAATGGTTTACAAGTTTGAGTTTCTGAAAATCAGACAAAAATGTTCTCTGGAATAAATTTCCTCTGTGGAGTAGATTTCTTTCTGCCACAAGACATTCCTCTCAGATTTCTGATCTTAAGAGAACAAAACATAGTTTATAGAGCCTACATGAACTCCACACCGCAGAGATATTTTTAAAAGATGTTCAGTTTACTTCCTCAGTATAGGAACGCTTGTGAATTTTGAAAGCTTTCTTAAACCTCTTAGGTCATTGGGGCACAATGAGAGATCAGAGTGAATAGTTTACTAACAGGTATTCCCATATGATTGAATCCTTCAGGGTTAACAACAAAATTCTAGCAATCTTATTCGCTTTACTTCTGGTCATAGGTTCTAAGAAATGAAATATATATGGCAACAAATGATGCTATAAAGGAAATATAATCTCTACTTAAGATAGCCATGGAGTTCACTCAGCATCCCAAGTGCCCACCCGGAGTGCCTTCAGACTATAGCTTATACCCTAAATTACCTGTCCCAAAACTTGAGGTTACATTAAGATCGTCAGAGGAGTTGTATATAAAACCAACGTGCTATTTTTAATTTTTAAAAGCATCTTTGATAGATACATGTAAAATATTTACAAATTCATAAATTTAACTGTATATTAGTAATTATTTTTCTCATTTCATATAATACTAAATGCTTTTTGGTTGTTTTCATAGTACATTGTGAATCTGCAAGTAGAGATTTTGAATTTTAGCTTCTATTATGTCTCAGGTTTCAGAATTAATGATATTGGAGCCTTTCTATATATTACAGAGATATCTGACAAGCTGATTGAAAAACTAGGTGTCTGCTTTCTTTTACCATTTCCAAAAAGAGACTAGAAATGCAATGATAATCTTTGTGTACTATTTTCTCTTTTGTCAAATCTTAACTGACTTGCAGAAAGTGGATAACGTTCAATTAAAATGAACCAAAAAGAAATTTAAAATACCTCAGTAAAACGATTGATTATGAAATGGATCTTTCAGTTGAAGAGTGAAGATGAAACATGAAAAAGATCAGCTTATGCAGTAGACATTTTTTTACAACTCTTTTTTTACAACATGAGCGAAAGGAAGGAAGGAAGGAAGGGAGGGAGGGAGGGAGGGAGGGAGGGAGGGAGGGAGGGAGGAAGGAAGGAAGGAAGGAAGGAAGGAAGGAAGGAAGGAAGGAAGGAAGGAAGGAAGGAAGGAAGGAAGGAAGGGAAGGAGGGAGGGAGGGAGGGAGGAAGGAACTGTCAGCTACTGGGTTACTGGAGAGGTGACTATTGAGCATATTTTCATGTCGATGGCGATGGCTTGCAATGAGTTGATGACTGTTAAACTAAAACTGTGACTTTGAGGATCAATAGAATTTGGAAACGGAAACCTGCAAACAAAGCGACGTTGTTTCTCCAATATAATTTGTTTTGTAAAGTTATTGCCCAGTGAGCACTGCATAAACTCTTATTTCACTCATGACAAGACTGTACTTGGATTTTTAGTGAGTGAAACCATATTAAGAAGAGAAAGAATTCTGATCATTTGCATCATTTTTAATGTAAAATTTCATGCTCTTCTTGATTCTGACACTGGTGTGATTTGTAAAGGGCTCTAATTGTGGGCAATTATTACAGTCCTCCAGCGCCACCTAGTGCTCCACATACTGCTGTAGCCCAGCTCACCTCTTAAACTAAACTAACATTTCTTACAAAGGTATTCATCCTAAATAAAAGGAACAAGAAGACTTCATGGCTTGATTTTGAAATCTGATGGCCAAGCTATTTTCTATCAATAGTTTTAAATTGCATAAGGGCTCTTGTCACTTTTGTTGAACTAAAAGTATTTTACTTCTTTGGGGTTCATTCCCATTAATAAGTGCCTAATTATCATTGCTTCCTGGCAAACTGATGCAATTATAAGGTTTATCCTGGTTTTGCTAGAAGGTAAGTCACTTTATAATTGATTCATTTGAGCATTTTAGAGTGGAATATCTACACATATAAGTGCTAAATTTATAGAAACAGCCAAGGAAACACGGAAACAAAGGATGACCACTGATTACCCAATTTTTGTTAACTGACTTAAAATTGGTTGAAGACACTCTCAGGTTCTTATTACTAGAAATAGCAGTCACCAAAGAAGGTTAAGGCAGGTGACAGCTATTCCTCCACATACTCATTACCAAGAATTATAATGAAAGCATGCCTCAGGTCAAATTATGCCACCCATACAGGTATTAATAAGTATTCAATAGCAAGCAAGTACACAACTATTCATATACGCTATTCTGCAAGTTTAACAAACTCTCAGCTATTTTCAGTGCTCAAAAAACTACCTTGCATGAAAGATTCACTAGAGTCAGAACTTTGTTATATTATTATCAGCATCAGGCAACCAGAAATCATCCTAAATCATTGGCTGGACAGAGGACCACTTAAAGGTGAAGTTTAGGCACTATTCTTAAACATAAAAGCTACATATCTCCATTTTTATGATAATTCCTGAAAATAATTTTGTCAGGTAGAGGAAAGATGATGTTAAAACATGATCCACTCCAAGTGTCAAGCATGTTAGGTATGTCACAGCATAACACCACTAAGAAAAAAAATACGTTCCATTGTTCTTCTTGAACACACATGGGAATGAGATGGTCTCTATATGTGCCTCTCGGGAAAATATCCTATTATTCTTGTCTCTTTCTCAAATCTCTTTATCAAGTAATCCAACAACTGGAAAATGTCTTTGCTCCTAGATGAGGGCAAGGACTGGGTCAGATAAAAGCATCATGTAAGGAAATAGACTTGCAGTCTGGATCTTTCAAACCCAGATACACAGCAGGGTACTAAACTAGCCTCGCCTGCTCATGAAAAAGCCAGCTTTGCTGTGCAACTCCAGTCAGGTAACAAAGGAGGAAGGAGAAAGCTCATCACATAGGCCCAAACGACCTTTCCCCCCACTTGCAGCCAAGTCAACGAAGAGGGAAGAATCCAGGATCCTTGTAAAACTGCTTCAATTTCTTCATTTACAAACACGAATGGGAACAGAAAAGTAATAAGGGCCATTCATTTGATGCTCAAGGGGAGTTATAAACCACCTTGTGCTCCATTTCCAAATAAATATTTCAAAAGGGACATTTGACTTTTGTATAGAAGGAAATTTACAATATTTTATAACATTAACAAATTTATGTTTTGAGAAATGATGAGTAAATATACCGTTGTATTTCAATACAACAGGAGATACGCCCAAGCTAAAATAGTTCTTCTCCACCCGTGAGGTGCTCCGTGTGACTTAAAGGATGCCATAAAGTTCACCTGTGCCTCAGCATCTCCCCACTCAGGGAAGTGCCATCTTCCCTTCTGCTGAGCCTCACACCTCAACTTTCAGGTCAGGGCTCTGATTTAGATGAGCCCGAAGGAACAGGTTCTCGGTGTTAAATACCAGAGGCAGGAGTTGTAAACACCCTAAAAAAATACATGCAGAATATTGTGAGTTTGTATGTATGTAACTTCTTTTGTTCTCCTCTGGGAAGTGTGTTTCACAGCTTTAATTAGATGCTCAAGAGTGTCCCTGCTCCAACTCAAAAGAGCTAATGAGCACTGCCCACATGATTTAACAAGCCCCCTGCAATTATCTTATTATTATGGATTTATCTATCAGAGTTGCCAATTCCCCTGACAGGACACAGGAGAAGGTTAGATCTCTTGCAGGTAAGAGCTGCCTTGCATGACCCAGGCCTGAAGTATCCGTCAGTGATTAGAATCCATGTTTGACAGATCATGGGCTCTGGGGTGAGGCTGCTTTGTCCCTCCTCCTGCGTGTGCCCATGGTCTCAGCCATCATTACCCACTGCCTGCATCCCTGCCGCAGCCCACTGATTGCTTCTGGTCTTGCCCTTCCTCAGTCTGTCCTTGGAGCAGCAGCCAGAACGATCTTTACACTGTGGTCTCAGTTGAAAACTTATGTCCACGAAGCTGAAAATATTTACTATCTGGGAAAATTTGTTCACACATGTTCTAGAGAGGGTTTGAGGGAGTGGGGTGGTTAGGCATGGCAGGAGGTAAACATGAGCTAAGGAGTTACTATGTCAGATGGTGAACAATGGAGCAGGAAAGGGGACTGAGTGCAGCCACGGGTCAGAGGGTGTGTGGGATGTAATTAGGGTTAGGGAGGCCTCCTCCTCGGAGAAGGCGACCTGGGGTAGAGGCTTGAAGTCACTGAGGGAACAGACTGCAAGGGTGTTTAGGAGAAGCACATGCCAGTCAGCAGCACTGGAGAGATCCTGAGGCCCAGGCAGAGAGAGTTCTTAGGTTGGAGAAACAGTGCTGAGAAGAGAACTGAGGGAGGAGGAGAGTGGCAGGAGGTGAGGTCAGAGAGGAGAGGGCTAACAGAAGTGGAGCAGGGCCTGCACATCTGCCTGCCTGCCCGCCAGGCGTTTTGCTTCTCTGGCTTCCAGCTGGGAAGTTGTGAGAAGACAGGGGCAGAGGAGAGAGGTGTGAAGGGCCAGATAGTAAATATTTTCAGCTCTGCGAGCATAACTTTTCAACTCTCTATCATAAGGGAAGAAGTCATTGACACTATGTAAATAAAGGGGAGTGACTATTCCAAGTCCGCCTGCTTCCAATGATCTTCCTATTTTGTATATTGCTTCCCGATATTACATTAAAAAGAAAACCTGTTTGTAATACATGGTTTGAAAATAAACAAATGTATTGAGTTTCCATTATAAAAGCTCATCAGGCTTATTATAAAAATCTGGGAAATTTTATTTCTGTAGTCATTTTATACTATATGGTACACAGCTTTTGGTACATGGTTGTTGTTTTTTTCTTAAATAACATCTGTGCATTCCTATACCTACTGAATACTTTGTAAATATAATTTTTAGTGACTGCTTAATGTTCCATCTAGTCAATAGGCCATAATCAGTTTAACCATGTCTGTATTGTTGGAAATGTAGATAGTTTTACATTCTTTACCAACATTTTTTAAAATGCTGAAATTTATTTATATCTCCAGGAGGTAGGATTACTGGGCCAAGGTGTTTAAGGTTTTCAAAACATTTTGCAAAATTGCTATCATAGGAAAGTGTACTAATTTAATGCTCTCTAATATTATCAGAGTGGTTATTCCACTGCCATGTTTTAATATTGCTGTTCAAGGGCAATCTCTCTTCCACAAAGGACAACTAGAAGGGAGTCTTGTTTTTAGCATAACCAACTACAATTTAATTTACTCAACCCCTACTTCCAAGTATTAAGTGATTTCAAAAAGAGTTATGCTCTCTGTTTAGGATTCTGATTAAACAGTGAAAAAGTATGTGTGTCACTTGATATTGTAATGTATTATTCTTATTAATAAGTCTTCTGGGGGGAATATGCCTCTGCCCCTAAGGTTTAATCTTGGTTGGCTTACTACCCCTTAATTAAGTAAGAGCTCTTGGTAATAACAGTTAAATAAATCGACTACTGTTCATAGTGGCTGGGCGATCATGCTCTGATCCTGGCCCCAAGCTTATTGTGAGGAGTCCCCGAATCAATATGTGAACCAAGAGTTATTTATAGATGAAATAAATAGTGTGTATCCTATTTTTTCAATGTATATACATGTTGTTGTAAAAAAAAATGCACATTTATTTCAATGTGTTGCTGAATTTATAATAGCTTTTGTCATCAATATTTACTCGGAAGATCCTAAAAATACAACTGCTACTTTGGGGATTCTTAGACATGGGGAGGGGGGCATTACAATGTTTCTTCAGCTTCAAAACTGTTAGAAACTACTTCAATAAGTGTCAGAGTTCACCTGTAAATCTGGTGGCGATAGGCAAGGTATGCAGCTACTGAACACATTTAACCACGTGTCATTCAAATGACCCTTGTTTAGGTTGTGTTCTTCATTGGGTAAAAATTTTAATGATCTTACCCCTTTCCGAGAAGTTCAAGCACTGTCCTTTTTTCAATGAGAAATGCTGTAACAATCTAAAAAGAATTTTTCTAAAAAATGACAATGGCAACCGCCTTCAGGGCCCAATTTTTCTTTAAGCCCACGGAAGTCGGGGTGAATGCAGCATAGCCCAGCTGCTCCCGCAGTTATTGTGTGTGTGTGTATCCGGTCTGGGCCACAGTGTAGATCTGGGGCATGTGTAGTCAGTGCAGGGTCCAGAGGAAGGACAGGGAAGCTGTGCTAACATCAGCTAATGGGTGATTTTCTTGGAGCCCTCTGCTCCCATTTATATCCTCAAAGCCTGAGTGACCGTGCTAAGGCAGACACCGGGCAAGAAAGAGAAGGCCGGTTTCTATAAAGAGAAATGAAAGTACTGTTACCTAACTCTGCTGTAAGGCTACGAAACCTTACCGCTTGTTTTATAGGGAGGAGCAGTGAAGCAGGAAATTGCTAATGCAATGTATTTGGAAGAAGAGAGGAGACGAGAGGATACCGGGCACAGATGCAGAGATTGTAATACCTGCCTGATGCCCCTGCAGCAGAGACGAATGCATTCAGAGTGAGCATTCAAGATGTGAAATGCCACTCAATTAATTATAGACTCGAGCTTGATTAGCTTTAAGGAACCTTGTGAACAAGGAAATGGGGTTAATCCATGGCATTTAGTTAGTGGGCTTCATTTTTCCTCACCAGCTTAGGTTTGTCGTTGCTCTTATTTCTGATAAACCATGGTAGCTCTCACACATAACATAGGTTGTAAACCAATACTCGCTGCTAACATTTTATAGAACTTATTTCTTAGATATTCATACTGTATACACACATATCATTAAGCCTGCTACATACCTAATGTTCAACACATACCAATATCCAGACAGTATATGGTATAAGTAGCATTAATGGAATCTATTTTCCAGATCCTCAAATTCCACATATATGCTTTTTATTTTTTCCAGAGAGAATGGAAGGGAAGAAGAGAGAGAGAGACAGATATATATATATATATATATATATATATATATATATATAGAGAGAGAGAGAGAGAGAGAGAGAGAGAGAGAGAGGAGAGAAACATTGATGTGAGAGAGGCACCTCTACTGACTACCTCCTACACACAACCTGACCCCTGACCAGAGGCAGGGAGTGAATCCACAACTCAGGTACGTGCCCTTGACTGGAAATCGAACCCATTACCCTTTGGCGCTCAGGCTGACGCCCTAACCACTGACCAACACCATACAAGGCCACATATACTCTTTCTTAAAACTTATTCGCTTAGCAAGCACCCAGATCTTGGTTTCTAAAGACTATTCTCCAATAAAAGGAACCAAGGCTCCTTTAAGAAATGAATTATTTTAGAGATGGGAGAGAGAAAATACCAGATGAGTCTGGAATAATTTATAAGGGCAGAAAATAAGGAAGTGAAAATGGGAGGAGAGAAAGGAGGGAGGAGAGGAGGAAGGGAGGAGAAGGGGGAGGGAGGGAGGGAGGGAGGGAGGGAGGGAGGGAGGGAGGGAGGGAGGGAGGGAAGACAGGAGCATGCCAAAAAGACAACCTGAAAGAGTGAATAGGCCAAAGCTGAAAGAAATTCCCAGGCTTTGCATATTCCTAGAGGGGCCTTTTCTAATTCATATGCCCTGAGAGGGAGCCTTTTAAAAATGTATATAGGCACCTTATAGACTAACATTGTCTTTCATTCCAAAAGCAGGTTAACAGATTAAGTGATCTGGCTAACATTTGGTTAACACTGAAAATCCAAAAGTATTTTTCAGACCTTGGACAGTGGGTGGACGTGGGCAAGGGAAGAAGGGAGGCTGGGGTGGATGATGGTTGGGAGTGATGGAGGAGCAAGGGGAGGAGCGGGGTGGCCCGTGTACTAACAAAATGCTGAGTTGACATACCTCTTCATGAGCATGGGTTCACTCATATCGTATCAGTTCTGTTTTACCACTTGGCTGAGCTTTTCAATGGGTGCAGGGAAGTTTTGAAAGGCTCACACATACTGATTGACATTATCATTCTCTCTATACCAAGGCTTCCTAACTGAGTTGTCGAATTGTACCCCAGGTTTAGAGAGTACGCAACTATGTACATTATTCTTTGTGGGGAAGTTCAGAACAATAATCAAATTCTCAAAAGGATTCAAGACCCAAAACAGGTTAAAAACCAGAGTAGAGCCCAGCTGCCATTGGTTGAGCATCCATCTATGAACCAGGAGATCACGGTTCGATTCCTGGTCAGGGCACATGCACGGGTTGTGGGCTCGATCCCCAGTGTGGGGCGTGCAGGAGGCAGCCGATCAATGATTCTCTCTCATCATTGACGTTTCTATTTCTCTTTCCCTCTCCCTTCCTCTCTAGAATCAATAAAACAAGGAACCCATCTTCTCCTCTCTCCGAGTCTCTGTGGTCCAGGCACATGTTCTATCTGTCCCCACGTCTGCCTATATCCCAGCATTTTGCCCACCAGTTTTAGCATAAGCCAGTGGATCTTATCTGCAGCAATTATTACTGTGGCTTCTTGGCTTCGCTCACAGCCCAGTAACTATAGAGAGGAAACTTGTCCTCCATTCATTTATTCATTCAATCATTTGTTTATATCACTAAAGATTCATGCATATTTATTAACCAACTATAAACTCTTGCCTGATTCCGCTGCAACCTTCTGAGTAGCCTTAGGACTCTCACAACTGTCCACTGAGGGGACAGAAGGGAGGCCGACGCCATCACACATTTTCTTCCATTTCTGAATAAACGTTATTTTCAGTTTTCAGTGAAACATTTTTAAAAACTTCCAATCAAGACTGCGAGAAGAATGAAGACGGCTCAGACATGCAAATATTTCTTCGTGATGCTAGTGATTTGCCGGGGTCCAACCCCAGCGGGTCCAGGGGTTCCCAAAGGCGTAGACGGAGTCGGCGAAGAAGGAAGGACACAGAGACAGTGTTCAGTTGATCAGCAGCCTAGCCAGGATCTCCAGCCAGGATCTCCAGCCAAGTTCTGGTCTGGATCTCCAGAGAGGTTCTGCCGTTTATTGTCTTGTTACATCCGTATTTATACCAGTTGATTTTAATCCTGTCAATTTCTATTACAAAGGTTAGGGCGTTTCTTATCTCCATTCCAGGGAGTAAAGATTATGTAGCTTAAGCATGATTGTTTGTAGTTAAAGTGATTAACTACCCACCTGGCACTTAGTTAAGGAGTTTCATCCCCTCCCTAACTTCAGGGAAAAATCCCTACCTGGGGAAACAACCTTTCTCGGAGAGGTGACCTTGGTTAAAACACACAGCGCTAAGGGGAGCAAACATATTAAGAACAGTATGCTATATACGCCAGGTCCCTTGAAACATATGCTGTGCAGATGTTTCTATCCTGCAGCGACTGTGTCAAGCAGCAAGGATGGACCGGCTTCCGGCAGTGATTCTGACTCAGGCGTAGGTTTGACAGGAGCCAAATGGATGTGCCCTTCACAAGCACGCCTGGAACTGCTGATACAGGTGATTCCTGGGCCACGCTTGTGGGAAGGCTGCTGTGTGTTTATTGAACTGCAGGCAGCAGACCATATCCTGCCCACCGATCTTACAGGGATCATGATGTCCAAGGGCATACAAGTATCATTAAGAGTTTTCATCAGGGAGCATGTTCTCCTGTGATCACACACAGGGCTCTCTAAGTCCCTGCCAGGAGGCAGAGAAGGGAACACAGGCACGACCCAGAGACACCGCAGAAACAAACGAGCTTAGTAGGTCGGCAATAACGTGTAGGAGAACCCCCCACAATGGGACACGTGTTTAATTTTCTCCGAGAAAAGGTGGTAGTAGTCAGCAAGAAAAATAATCAGATAATCGTAGGGGCTTTTATTCGTTTTCTTGGAAACACTGAGGAGCTGGGCCATGGTGGGTGGGCCTGGGGGATGAAGATGCTAGAGAAAAGAAGCTCCGGGGGATGCTGACCGGGCGAACAAGGAGGACGCTCGTGAGCTGACCCAGAGTCAGCACTACGAGCGCTACCGGCACTGCAAGTTGGAGAGATGGGCTTCCAGGACGGCCGTGGGATATCAATATCCAGTCCTTCCGCCTGTAGGAGACATAGAGGCCAAGAGAACGAAGTTTCTGGGGAAGCTGCAGAGGAAGGAGGAAGAGGTGAGGCAGCTGTTCGTCAACAAAGAGAAGGAGACAGAGCTGGAGCTGGAGGAGAAGGAAAGGGAGGTCCACGAGGAGTCTTCAAACCTGGAGCCCGTCCACCAGGAGGAGATGCAGGAGGTGGAGGAAAAGCGCCAGGAGCTGGAGGAGGAGGCTGCCGCCTTCAGCCCTAAGGCCCAGCGGGGCCCTGCAGGCTCAGGTTGCATGCCATGTTGCAGGAGCTCCTGAGGAAGGACACGGACAAGGAGAAATCTGGACCCTCAGCCTGGGTGCCCCAAACTGAAGCGAATTCTCTGCTTTGCTCCTGACAAAGACCAAAGTGACAGCCCTTTTCCAGGGTCCATCTTGCTGTCTTTTCCTTCTGTTTGACTTGGCCATTATGGACCTTTTTTTAAGGTATCTGTTTTTCTTCCATTTTACTTTTACTTTTCAGTTAACACACACACACAGACTCAGATGTCAAGAGAGGACTTGAGACTTTCATGTGTTAAGCTGCTTGAGTTACACCTTGCGCCCCTTCTCCCATAACATGGTGTGAGGACGGACTGGGAGCCAGTACAGACTAGTGTTTATAGCCTGGCTCTGTCCCCGCCCGCACCCAAGGCTGCCCTGGGCCTGGTGGGCCACCCCTCTCTATGCACACACGACAAAGCCACGAACGCTGGAATCCAAACCTGACAAGTTCATTTTTTTTTCAGAACCAGTGCCTGGTCTTCCATTTACAGTCTCACTATGGCTTAATGGAGCAGTTATATGTGTCTGGATATTTGAACAAAACTTTTTTTCTAGCACTCGGTGTATGTGCATTTAGAATTTCTGATAAATTATGAAAATTTAATGTGTTTATAACAGAACCATTAGTGCACATTTAGGGGGTGGGTAGGGTACCAAATTCTGGAAAATGTGCGTGTTGAACTGTTTAATTTTTAAAAAAACAGATATGTGAGGCTTTTTTTGCATATTTTCTGAAGATTCTGGCTCCAGGCTGTGCCAACATAGTATAAGGCTATTGAATCACACACCAGCTTCCTGATTACACCCAGTCCCCAATCACGTGAGCAACACTTCAGGAGATGCGCAGTGAGAAAGTGAAGTGATAACATGGGGGGTTCTGTTAGTAACATAAGCTAATTGATCTTCTCTGGCTGGGAAAAACACATTCTGCTCTCAGTGGAAAAGATTTCATTTGTCTTCAGAAATACATCCTGCAACTAAGTGGGAAGGTCCGTCACAGCTTGTAAAGATGATGCACCATCTGTAACAAGAAACCGCTACAACTTACCCATAACAGAGCAAAGGGAAGGCACGCCCACTGAGGGCTGCAGGCTGTCTTTGGCTCCACACATACAAAAAAAGAAGAACCCAGAGGAATGCTTGTGTTTCCAGACTAAAATATAATAAAAATCCCACTACCGGGAACTTTTCAAAGGTAGTTCTTTGCCATCAGCCAAGAGGATTCCTCTCCGTGGGTGAAGTACACTCCTGTTGGCATTCATACCTCACAGGGGTAAATGTTGTGTCTTTTCTCTGTGTGACTCTGAGAACTTGGGTGCACTGCCTTATGGGAAAAAATGGGAAGACACCAACAGACCACTGGAGAGCTTTCTCTGCCAGTCCTTCGTTGCCCTCTAGAAGGGAGAAGGGTAAGTTCTCATAGAGCCCGTGGAGAATCCTTACAAATACGGTAAGAAAGTAACGCAGAGGCTGGCGACGTGGATAAAAATGTGAACAAACTGGAACTATTACAGACCTCTATATAATGTGTCCACACATGAACTATTACTTCAATTATTGGGGAAAAAAAAGTGCAGTCCAAACGTAAGTGCACAGCCATGCATTCTCCAGCACCTTGCAAGTTGCTGTCTAAAGATAGCATTCATGGGTTCAATCTTGAGAAATTCTTTTTTATTTTACCCATGTTATCAACCATCTAATTATACAATGTTTCAGCTTAAAGGAAAAAAAAAGATTTCAAAAGAAAAGGGAGAGATTTGCAAAGTGCCACAGACTGGAAAGAGGTTAGCAGACTAAGGAACAATTGTTAGAAATTGTTAATATTTTGCTAGCTCTGTACACAATAGAAAAAGAACTGTGGAAGGCTGCCAAGGTCATAAAATAAATTACAGACTTTTTGTCTGTAAGACATTACCTGCCCAGGCAAAGGCATGACAGAGATTACTACAGAGTAGTGTGGATGTGTGTTCAGACTCACTGCTCACAGACAGACAAGTCCAGGGGTGAAATATGTATGTCACACATATTGTGGTTGTGTGGTGTTTTTACTGTTGAAGAAATTCAGCTTGAGTGAATTTAGTGCTATTAAGGTAGGAAGTATGTTTCTACATCTAGTAAGAAAGAGAGAGATGAAATATGTGAAGAGCAGTCTAGTCCTATGACAGGACCATTTGGCTGCAGAGGCAATACGCCTATATCGGAAACAAAATAGATTGTTTCTGGTGCAGAACCTTAAAGGAATCTATGGATGTTCATTCTGAGCCCATTGTTTCTTTACCAGAGGTGGACTGGTGACAGTTTAATTGCAATCTCTTTTCGTTCCCATTCATTGCATTGGTATTGTCTCTGACCTTCATCTTTCAAGTCCTAAGGTTGTTTAAAATCCGCCTTCATGGTTATCTCACTTGGGGGCATGTGGATAAGTGATGAAGTAGGGTGGGAGGGGTGCAGGGGAAAACAACAAGTAGCAAAGCCTAGAAACTGCCTCATAGAGACGTCATCTTTGACAGGGGCCCAAGTCCAGAGCTTCTCCTCGCCCTGTCTTCCCTTGTACATCACAGTGGCACCCTGAGCCGGGCCCTGAGCCTCCGCCCAATGCCAGACAGAGCGGAGATGAGTGTGGGCGACAATGAGCAGGAGAGCTGTGCTTGACACCAGGCCGGCAAAAGACAGAGTAAGGGAACTGACATTGTTTACACCTGCAAATGAGCACCCAGCAAAGACACAAGAAGGAAAGGTCCCTGAGCTGAATGCATGACTGACAGGGCCCCAGAAGGGAAAAGCCCCCCCCCACCCCCACCCCTCCCGAGAGGTGTCTATTGATCCTGGCCAGCAGCCGGGAAGAGCTGGGAAAGTAGAGGTGGCCTGCACAGCCCCCATCCCCCAAAGAGCTCCAGCAGAGGCAGGGCTCAGACCCCCAATCAGCCCCCAGGGGCCAGCCCTCCGAGACATCAGCCTGATACGTGGGCCCCAGAGTCCCTGACTGAACCTTGCTGAGGCCCACTGCATGTGGACTAGTGTCCTGACAGGACTATGAGGAACTGAGGGGCCCGGGTGTGCTCCCCACTCCCAGAAAAGCACAGCAGGCCCCACACTTCAAGGCCCAGGGTAGAAGATAGAGGACACTCACTAATGAGGAAAACAGAAATGACTCACTGGCCTGTTGGAGGCTAGTTTAACTTAGATTATGAAAGGGATGGCACCCGAGATCTGCGGCCCTCCTTGAAGGCGAATATCTGAGAAGCATATTCAGGCGGAATGGACGTGCGCCCAGCGCAGCGCTCATGCATCAGACAGAAGACTGTGCATCCTCCACACCACGTTCCAGTGCTGTGCACGCTCTCCCATGTGGTTAAGTCTCTCACTTTGCATACATGGGGGAGTGTCATGTCACACGCGCCTCCCACCCTTCCCTTTGTGTGCCTACTCTGGATAGACATCAAAGCCAACGTGATTATCCACAGCCTGACAGTTCGATGACGACAAAGGAAACAATTCCTACATGCTGCAAAGACTTAAAAACAACTCAGCCAGCAAAATATACATTTTCAAATGACATTCCAGGAAAAAAAAATTTTTAAACATATTATGAGATTATTAGGACTAGTGTGTGTGAAATGAAGGCTGTGTTTTTCAAGTCCTTTACAAACCCTCTTCCTCTACTACCCTGAGTCAATTACATGAAACTGGCCTTAATTCTTTCAAATGCCACTGCTCTAATGAAGGCTTCTACTGAAGACCTGCATGGCTTGTTAAGAAGTGTCACCAAAAAATATCATGGCGTGATCTCTGATATTTTCTAAAGTAAAAGAGCAATTAGAATGTGACTCTGGTTGGAGTTGAGTTGGATCCAATCCAATTAGCTTATAACTTAATAGCTCATTGTGTTTTAGCAGTAGGTGATGTTTAATTAGTTTATTGCTTCCCATCTTAGTTCAGAATTTCACATTCTGAGGAGTTAGAGTTTTAAAGGAGTAGATGAACATTCATCCAAAAAAGTGTGTGCGCTCCAACTTCCCTCAGAACACTGGAGTAACATTCAGTTTTCCAGGTGTAACAAAATTACAATTCTCTGACTCCAGAATTTATAGTGTTTCTGGTAAGACTCACAGACAAGCAGCCTGGAGTACACCAGGCCTGCAGAGAGTTGGGTTTTGTTTTTCTCTTCTCTTCTTTTCTCTTCTTTACTTTTCTTTTTCTTTCCTTTCACTTCATTTTCTGTCTTCCTTTATCTCCCTCCCTTCCTTCCTCCCTCCCTCTCTTCCTTCCTTCCTTCCTTCTTTCCTTCCTTCTTTCCTCCCTTCCTTCCTTCCTTCCTTCCTTCCTTCCTTCCTTCCTTCCTTCCTTCCTCCCTTCCTTTCTTTTCTTTCTTCCTTTGCCAGAACAATGTATACTTTGTTGACTAGTTAGTATCACACCAAGTAAATTCACATGGATCTCACATTCGGAAGGGCAGAAGGACTGCCCCTTTGGATGGACTAGCAGGTCTCCCATTCTTCTCCATCTGTACGAGACCTGAGCCATTTACTTCCTTTACCTGCCTGGCCCCTGTACGCAGGCACACACATCTGCCACTCTGCATCCTCTACCGTGCCATACAGCGTTCGTCTGACCTTCAGGCTCTATCTTTTCCACATTGTGTGGTGGATATTCTGTAACTGGGTTCTGCAATGACCTTGCCCTCTTTTCTCACCAAGTGCACTGGGAATATGACCATTTCGCCAAATATTAGGATATAAAGCAGTGGTTCTCAACCTTCCTAATGCCGCGACCCTTTAATATAGTTCCTCATGTTGTGGTGACCCCCAACCATAAAATTGTTTTCGTTGCTACTTCATAACTGTAATTTTGCTACTGTTATGAACCGTAATGTAAATATCTGATATGCAGGATGTATTTTCATTGTTACAAATTGAACATAATTAAAGCATAGTGATTAATCACAAAAACAATATGTAAATATATATGTGTTTTCCAATGGTCTTAGGTGACCCCTGTGAAAGGTTCGTTCGACTCCCAAAGGGGTCGCTTTCCACAGGTTGAGAACCGCTGATATAAAGGGAACTGAGACCAAGTTCAACAAATATTTGGATATAAAGTAAATTAAGACCAACATCAGCAAATGCTCTGGTGCCAACAGACATCAAGATGGCTAAGTATTGCCTATGATTTGGCATCAAGATTTAAGGGTAGAAGGTGTTATGAAAGTAAAAGTGGGGGGCGGGGCGGGAAAGGTGGCATCCAGGGAAGACAGGGGGAAATGAGTGAGTGAGAAGGAGAAAGAGGAGACATGAGGAGGGAAAGACACTCTGTCCTTCTGATAGAGAGCCACCCCCAGTGCCACCCACAGCCCTCTCAGCGGCAGCTCAGCGACACCAGTCATCTACCCAGGATTCCAGCAACACGTTAGAATAAAAATGAACAGGGAGTAGGAGGAGAGAGTTAGGACTTTACCTACTAGGCAGCAATGTCATGGAGTCACTTAGAAATGAGTAACGGTATCCCATTTGTTCCACACAGTTCCACTAAGGAAAAGTCGTTCCCCAGGAATGTGTTTATTTCTCTGAAGGTTTTGCTGGCTTGAGTGCTTTTGCCACACACACCCCCACCCCCCAAACGTCAGTAATAGACCCTAATCACAACGTCTCCTAATCCGATCACTCTGGTGACAGGAAAAGGGCCGTTTCATTATTTCAGCTTCTTCCCAATATTCAACGCTAGGAGACATTTTGAGGGCACGAAGAGTCCTTGTCAGGAACTCCTTTTACATAAGGCTAAAAACGCTCCAGGAGTGACACTTGAAATTGATCATCCTTTTAGCCATTCTGTCAGGCTTCCGAAAATTAATGAGTGGGCTGCAGAAGGGAAGTGGCTTACCAGAACATCACACAGATCTGCTGATCCCGACTCGCTGAAATTCTGCTTACCTAATGCAAAGCTAAACATCTCATTTCTCCCCAGTGTTTACATTCTACTCAAATCACCACTTGGGTTTCCTCCATTCCATGTTGCTCCCTCCTCGGGGAAATGACAGTGAAGTACAAAGGAAAGCAGCCAAAGTCACTGTTTTCAGCAGATGGGATGATACAATGGGTCCTTCCCAGACTTAAACTACAAAATGTCTTATATGAAAACTCGAGATTCTGAATGTTGGGTGGCATTTACACCACAGTATTAACTGGGTGAATATGATGTTCAGATCACAACCAGATAAGAAACTTACCTGGGTGAAGAAATTCCTTGATCAGGAAGGTGATTCTCCCATGGCCAGGTTTAGCTTTTGCACTCTGTGGGAATGATCCCGTCTGTTTCTCCAAATATGAGAAATGCAGCTGCAGGAGCTGTGGGAAGATATAATAGTCTCAGTTCCTAAAATACTATAAATTACTGAGTTAAAGGAAAACATAAAGGAACTAAAAAAGTTTAAACATAACAAGTAACGCTCACTATAAGGCCTTCTTCAAGTTGTAACAGTTGATGAGTAAACATCCCATACATTTTATCCCTTCACTTCTCCTACAAACCCTAGGCCAGGGGTGGGCAACGTTTTTGTGAGTGCGTGCCAAAACCAGCAAAATTTCTGACTCAAAATTCTTCTGCGTGCCAACCCTAATTTTTTGAGAACATGTTATGCCTACTTGATATCTCTTAAGGTGTATGCATGTGAAGAACCTTGAAGAAATAATAAAATTCATTCAAGCAACAAAAACACAGTATATGATGATGAAAAATACATTTATTTTTTAATTTATACATGTACACTCATAGTCCGACAGAAAACTTTATGACTCCGTTTGATATTATCAGTGGGACTTTTGCTGCTGCATCACTGATGACAGAGATTTTACATCAGGTTTATATTTCCTGACCTTCAGAGATATGCACGAGCTACTACTTTCTTCTGTCAGGCTACTCCTATTATGAGACTTAACAAAATTCATCACTGAGAACAAAGATTCACAAGCATATGTGGATGAAAACATGAAGAGTAACACTGTTGCAAAGTTTTTTAAACAGAAAAAATTTTCTGGAATGGCATTCCAAGTCCTCAATAGTTCGTTTTCGATACTTCTCTTTGGTACTCCTGTCTCTAGTTGCTTTTTTTCAATGTTTTCCAAGTCAACTCTTAGGTCAATAAATTTCTGCTTCCAAATTGAGCTACTCTGAAATTCAATCAACTGTATTTCAAAGTCAGCCATGTCTATCTATGAAAACATTTGTAAGTTTAGTTCCTCCAGTTTCATGCTGTCTGGAAACCTCATGAATTTTGCTGTCTCTTCCAGTTCTCTGAATTTCGCAAATCTTGAGAAGAACTGCTCAATAGTTGACTCGATGATGTTTAAAAACAGCTTTTGAAGGTTTTGACAGTCTGTTCTGTCATCTTTTGGGAGGTCTTTGATGTGCCTCTTGAGGTTTGGGAAATACCTAAATCTCTCACCACCCACATCCCTCTTAAAGACTTCCAGTTTAGGTTGCAACGGTCCTGGTGGGGTAGGGATGGCTTCGGTGAGGTTGAAACTGCCCTGGTGAGGTAGGGTCGGCCCCGGTGAGGTTGAAACTGCCCCGGTGAGGTAGGGATGGCCCCAGTGAGGTTGGAACGGCCCCAGTGAGGTCGGGGCAGCCCCGGTGAGGTTGAAACGGCCCCGGTGAGGTTGGGACTGCTCCAGTGAGGCTGGGACAGATAATGGGGACCAGTATAGACTGATGAACAGGGGTAGATGCAGAGGCAGAGCAACATTGAACAGACTGTCAAACTACAGTGGGAAGCCTGGGGAGGGTTGGGAGGGGATTAAGAGATCAACTGAAGGACTTATATTCATGCATATAAGATTAACCAATGGACACAAGACATCTCGGGGGGGGGGGTAGGGGCTGGGGGAATGTCAAGGGGGGGGGGAAGGAGACATATGTAATACTCTTTGTAATACTTTAAGAAATAAAAATTATTTAAAAAAAAAAAGACTTTCTTTTCAAAAGACTTTATGTAACCAAACATAACATCAAGTGTCTTGCCAGTGCCTTGTAATTTAACATTTAAGTCATTCAAATGTTCACAAAAATTGTAAATGGAAGATTATAAGAGAGGGTTTTGCGTGCCAGCAAAAGTTACTGGCGTGCCATGTTTGGCATGCGTTTCAGGGGTTGCCCACCCCTGCCCTAGGCGCTGGCTAAGCAGCTGCAGTTACAAAGGTGTCTCATACAAGACTTCCACCCTGTGGACATTTGAGGAAACAATCAGATCCCACATTTATGAAGTCCTCTCCCCTCTCCCCCCAACTCCCCCACTCTTTCTTAGATAAGTTATAAGGGAACTTGGACATATGTTACAATTCCATGTTTTCCTCTTTTGATGCTCATTGTTTAGGTTTTAAAAATCTGTTTCTCACCCAGCTGACGTGGTTGGGTGTCAACCCATGAATCAGGAGGTCAACCTTCAATTCTCGGTCAGGGTATATGCCCTGGTTGCAGACTCAATCCCCAAGAGGGGGCTTACAGGATTTTCTCTCTCATCACTGATGTTTCTAGCTCTCTCCCCATCTCCCTTCCTCTCTCTGGAATCAATAAAAATCGTTTTTTTAAAATTAGTTTCTTATAAATTCTCTTTAATTCCCTTCCTATTCTCTTTTTTGAGTTCTTACAAAATTCATATAGAAAATTTTCACTTGTTTTCTTCTGTGTTCTTTATAGCCTTTTCTCTCAGTTGCTTTTCTAAGTCAAAAAACTTGATAATAACACAGAAACTGGCTAGACCAATGGAATCATTTTGCCAATGTTTAAAGTACCTAACAATGTACCAAAGTTATCTTCTGAATATATTTCCTAAAATTGTCTTCTAAGCGTCCTTTCTTCTATACCTCAATTACCAAAGTAAAACACACAACACACACACACACACACACACACACACACACACCTCAACAAAAATAGCATTGCAGTTGAAATCACAGGATTGGTGTTGCTGTTTTTTAACTCCTTGTACTCTAATTTCAGCTCTACCACATATTAGCTAAGCAAACTTGAAAAATTACCTGAACCACCTTGTGCCTTAATTCCTCCTATATAAAATCAGTAGAACCATAGTACATACTTTACAGAAATACTGTCCAAAGTCAATTAACTAATACTTGTCAAGGATTTAAATCAGTGCTGGAATACATAAAGCCCTAATATTTTATATATTGTCAATATTGCAATATTATTTTCTGATGCTACTTTTAAAATTTAAATATTTTTACTTAACCCATACTTTTTGAGTTAAATGAATTTGTGGCTTGGTCTGGAGCCATAACTACCATATATAACATTGTTCCAATTAGCAAATACGTCTAGATTTTTAAAAACACTCATAAACTTTTAGAAAGCATCTTTGTTATAAATAAATTAATAACTATCTCTTCACAATAACTTCACAGAGGCAAAGAAACCACTGAGCAGGGGAATGGGCAGGATCTGGCTGTGGATGGGATTAGAAAAGAATCATTTCCTGAAGTATTTTGTTTGGGTTTTTGTTAGAATTTAAAATATTAAGAAGCAGAGACTAGAAAAAAAGGAATACATTCCAAGTGATTAAAATAGTATGTGCAAAATCTTAGGGGACTGAGCAAGTTGAAAGCCTACAATTTTTATAAAGCTCTGCTAAAAAAAAAAAAAAAAAAAAAAAAATGCCTTGGCAATACAGTTTATTTGAATGGCTTGGTATAAACTCTTTTTCTTACGTTCTAGAATATAAAACTGCTGTCTTCAAACCTAAACTTTGCTCTAGGTTTGCAAAAACAAAAGTGAACTATATTGTCAGTATTTTTTCCACGCATGTGCAGTAGGTGAATGCATTATAGACACTTGCCTTCCGTTTCCCATAATGCTCTAAACTGAGCCTGAGCTGATGCAGGAGCTCAGAGCAGTGGGGGGTGGGCAGCAATAGGCATACGCATTCCTGACAGCAGTCAGAATCAGATGCTTAATTTATGCACTCATGGCACAGAAAAGGAAAAAAAAGCGCGTGAGCACTTACTGTAGCTGCTGCTGATTAGTGACTATTCATTTAAAAGGCATTTGGCTTGTGCCAATGCAACCCTCATGTTCTTTATGAAGAAAAAGTCCATCATTCAGTTTTCCTATAAATTATGCAGCTTTCTGTTTATTCATAATGCCCTGCTTCATAATAAAGACCTGTTTAAAGAGCCTTTATTGTAGCTAAACTACTGGACTCGCACAATTAAAGGGAAGGGGGGGGGGAAAGCTAGATTAAACCTCCAAAAAGGGACACTGCCCAAGTTAATGCTTCCCTTGGCCCCAGGGAAACTCACTCTGACAAGCGGGGCTAAAACGTGTTCTGGTAATTGCTTCTTTCCCCAGCCTTGCTGAGTAATTGCTTCGCAACTTTGCCCTCCTGGCACACACACATAGAGTTATCGTGATGAGATCTCAAAATGATACCTAGACCCAAAGAGGAATGTCTTATACGTCCCGGAGTTGAGAAGAATGGGAGCGATTACCAGGAGAACTAATTTAGTTTTCAGTCGAGCATCTTAGGCATCCATCCAGAAAGGAAAAGAAATGTATCCAGAATACCAGCTGAGCTTACACCTTCTCTTCTCTCTCTAGACACCAGTCCCCACAGCCAAACACAGCACACCCAGATGTGTTGGCCTCACTGTGTCTATTCCCATCACGAGACCAGAGAACGTAAGAAAGGTCTTGCTGGATCAGGAACGTGGCTTATGTCATCCTGGGAAGACACGTTCACCCTCCCTGACCTCAAGAAGGAAGGTTGCCTCTGAAGCGCCTCTAGATCTCCTTTCTGTGAGAAAGCTAGGATGTATGGAATAGCGCTCTTTTCCCCCCACATCCTTCCTGACCCTGTAAGCATTTTCAGTTTAAACTCACCTCTTGATATTCTTAAAGTTTATGAAGACTACCATGATAAATCATGTCTCCTTCATTTGCCTTAAAACAAGCTTTTCATACTAGTGTATGGCTGGCACAGTGGTAAGCACACAGAAGATAGTTGGGGGGAAAATACCTAGCAACTCGAATTGGCCAGATTGGAAAAATGCAGGGTTGAGCCCTCAGTGTAAATGCACCACCTGATTGGCTCACCTTGACCGGATGACTTAGGATTCCACTGTGAACATTTTGGCCTGGAAGGGGTCTCTGGCTTCTTAAATATAGATTTCAAAAGAGATGAGGCAGCATTTTCAGTGATCCCACTGGTTAAGGGTATGGTTAGGACTACTACCCTCTTCATTGATAAAGCTGACCATATTCCTTACCACTTAGCATAAAGCCATCTGGACAACAAATGGGCAGATCTTGCTTCATTCTGTTCTAACTTCATTTTCTTAAGAAAAGCAAGTTGATCATTATCTTTCTCTGTTTCCCTGATCCTCTGTAGTCATCCAGCCCTCAATCCGTCCCACTGAACGTTATCGAGATATTTTACTAAGAATTTCTCCTTACTTGTTATGGCCAATCGAGTAATATTTAAACCCAGAAAAGGGACTTGGGATAAATCATTTGTGTCTGTGAAGCTTTGGGAGATAGCTTGAGAGACAAGTTCTTTTTTTTTTTTTTTTTTTATAAATATATTTTATTGATTTTTTACAGAGAGGAAGGGAGAGGAATAGAGAGTTAGAAACATCGATGAGAGAGAAACATCGATCAGCTGCCTCCTGCACATCTCCTACTGGGGATGTGCCCGCAACCAACGTACATGCCCTTGACCGGAATCGAACCTGGGACCTTTCAGTCCGCAGGCCGACGCTCTATCCACTGAGCCAAACCGGTTTCGGCAGAGAGACAAGTTCTAAGACCAAAATGGGAAAATCACCAGGAATCCCAGACTACATTATTTCTGTTCCCAAACCAAGCCATCTGTCACCAACTAAATGTTAAACTATGTGTATGTGAGCCCATGCCTTGCAAATGGAGTTAAAATCTTAGTTTGTATGGGATTTGCTCAGTGGTTAGACTAATTTTTTGCAGGTTTAAAGAAATCTATCCTCTACGTTTTAACCCTATGAGAGTGTTACTCCTCAGACTCACTACTCCTTAAGTTATACCCTAGTTAAGAGAGAAACACTCATACTGCTACAGTCATACAATGATGACATTTATTTTTCCCCCTTCCTGAAAAACCCCATCTCATCCAAAGGTTGAACAGTAAGATACCTGCTCTTCCTGGCTCAGAAATATAAGCAATATTTGACACTAGTGTTCATTTTCCCTCGGCTGCTGTCACAGCTTATCACTCCCATATGATCATAGGTAGACCCACTGCTTTGACGTATTGTGCTGCTTATGTGACAAAGGCTTACCCACCAAAGTCGGTGGTTGGGTATCATCCATCATGTTGCCAATACGTCTGCCATGATTGATGGGGATGATGCACTGCAGGGTCCCTGACCTCTGTTACTGTCACATTTTGCCTCTCAGTCACCCCAGGACTGGAGCTCCCAGGCACTGCCATCTCACCTCATAACAGTCCTCTAGCTACAGTGGCTCAAGAATCGGCTGGTGTTCACAGAGCAGTAGAAGACAGGAAGCTCTAGTCCAGCATCCTTGCTGAACCAGAGTGTGCTGACATGTGTATGACCTAGGGCAAGGACCCAAACTGAGTTGCAGTCCTTTGCTTGAGTGTAAACATGGGTGATTTTTAACCAAATCCACAGCCCTAATAAATAAGCACATACCAAACATTAAAGCGTGGTTGACATGAATAAACCCATTAAAATGACCTTGAATTTTTGGCAAGGTTAGCCATAGATCAGTGAATTGTATAGCTAAAACATAAAAATAAAAAAGGAGTAACCTTCTTGGTTTTGTAGATAACATGCCATCTCAGAGACACGATGAAAGTCCTAATCCTAGGTCAATAACACAATACTCTTGATTTCCAAGCTTTCCCTCCTGGCAAACCTGACAACTCCAACACAGGCAGAAGCACAGAAGTCGATTACGGGGAAAATGCAACTGGACTGTGTGTACACTTCCTCTCGGCGTCTTCTCCTTTTAATCAATAGCACACTGAGTCTCCGGCTCCTATTGAATTAGGTTTACAAAGCTTTTTTTGTTCTCACCTGTCGCTAAGAAAAATCATTCATGGCATCCTGGATCTGAACTCGCGGAGACTGCATGAATCAAAAAGGTAGAAAACGTTCCCTCCCCAGGGAGGCCGCCAGCTGTCTCATTGATTCAGCGCCGCTCCTGGCTGATTCCGAGGCTACTCTGGCACCAGTTCCAGAGAGCGCGTATAATAAGGTACCACAATGCAGACCGTTTCCAGGGAGAAACAGAACATCTGGTCTGGAACAAAGGCAAAGTCCATCGCTAAGCAGCAGCCTGGCCATCCGCGTCCAAGCGTGAACACGCAGGGGCCTGTCACCTGAAAGAGGGGTCCCTGGAGCCAGATAAGTGAAGATAACATGGGAACCGTATGAAAAAAAGAGACCCCAAAAGAGAAACAGCGCCTCACTTTCTCGTCATTTTTGTCTAATTGCGAAAAGATACTATTTAACGAGGACACTTTCTATTTTTAGAAGAAAAAAATAGGAGGCGCTCTATTTTTTAATGCAACCAACACTGATAAACATGGAAATTTAAAAAGCAGGAATCAGTCTGTTTGTGCCTTTATTCTGTGTCTGTGTGTGCCCGTGTGTGTGTCTGTTCAATGGCTGAGAGCTTCCCTTGTCATCCTGCTGTTATGAGCAGAGCTAGGGACTGGCCTGTGTTCTGTAGGAATATTTCCACTGCCCAGGAGCGTTGATGTGGGCAGTGGACCGGGGACAGCGAGGAGGAGCAGCATGCTCCATGCTGCCCTGTGCCTTCTACCAACCTGGGCACCTACCCCGGGCACTTTAGAGTCGTAGGCCGTCCAGGTGGCTTTAGATGCTATGGTCGTGTTTGTTGCTTTAAGTACTAAACAATGCCTTCAGAAAAGAAGAATTTGATTTCCAACTGCTTTAAAACCCTGATTTTTTTTTTTAAAAAAAAAGGCTTACCCTGTTGACAAAGCCCCTGTCAGAGGGAGTTGAGAGTCATTATGCTCTACGTAAGGTTTGTGTACTTCATTCCTTTCCAAAGCCATCTGTCTGAATTTAATTCACTGATAATTTTATCAGTCTCCCCATGCTTTGCCTGAAACCTCTCCATTGCATTTTTTATTCTTCACAGATGTTAACTCTTTGAATGACAGTTGGGACGCATTTAGAATTTTGATGAAGATGCACATTCTCTCCGAAGGCTGTCTCGGAGCAGCAGCCCTCTCACACCGCCTGGCCGCACCAGCCCTTGTGCTTTTCAACAAAGGTTGTGCTTCTCAGGGCAAAGCCGGTCTAGGACATTGTGAAAGAAGCCACCTGCAGTGACACATTCCGGGCACACGCAAAACCTGTCACGTAAGATGCCTTTTTGGAAATTGGAAACCAGAATACATTTTATAAGGATAATTCCAACCTTCCTTCCTACCTAATTGGTGCATGTAATATTATCTTTAAGAAAATGCAGACTGTCAAAAGATATTATAGATGTATTTAAAAATTAACTGTTTGAAGGAATTATATCTTATTTTTTATTTTTTAAATATAGTTTATTGATTTTTTACAGAGAGGAAGGGAGAGAGATAGAGAGAAACATCGATGAGAGAGAAACATCGATCAGCTGCTTCCTGCACACCCCCCACTGGGGATGTGCCCGCAACCAAGGTACATGCCCTTGACCGGAATCGAACCTGGGACCTTTCAGTCTGCAGCCCAATGCTCTATCCACCGAGCCAAACCGGTTATGGCTATATCTTATTTTTTTAAAAAGGCCACTTAAATGCACATCAAGGTTATAGATTATTTCAGGCCTATTATCAATCATTTTGAGAATAGTCTATTATTCCGAATTCATCCAGGGTAAAGTTCTTTTTTTTTATCATTGTCTATTCACTATAGCCTTTTTTAAAAAATTAAATTTATTGGGCTGACACTGGTTAATAAAATTATGCAGGTTTCAAGTGTATAATTCTATGATACATCATCTGTATACTGCATTGTGTACCCACCACCCAAAGTCAGATCTCCTCCCGTAACCATGTATGTGACCTCCTTTACCCTCTACAATCCCTCCAACCTCTCTTCCCTTTGGTAATTGCCATACTGCATACTGTTATCTGTGTCTATGAGTTTTTTGTTTGTTTGTTTTTAATTTGTTGCTTTCAGTTTAGTGTTCTTCGGTAGATGATTGGATAAAGGAGATATTGTGCATACATAAAATGGAATACTACTCAGACATAAGTGCTGGGGTCCAACCCCAGCAGGTCCAGGGGTCCCCAAAGGTGTGGACGGGGTCGGCGAAGAAGGAATGACACAGAGACAGCATTCAGTTGATCAGCAGCCTAGCCAGGATCTCTAGCCAAGTTCTGGTCAGGATCTCCAGCGAAGTTCTGGTTAGGATCTCCAGCCAGGTTCTGTGTCCATGTTCTCTCACTAGGTTCTCCAGGTTCTCCAGCCAGGTTCTCCAGCCAGGTTTTGTCCAGGTTCTCCAGCCAGGTTCAGTCACCAGGTTCTAGTCAGGTTCTCTTGCCAATTTCTGTAGTCAGGTTCAGTCCAGGATCTTTTGCCATCTTCTCTCGCTAGGTTCTGTCTCTAGGTTCTGTTACCAGTTTCTGTCCAGGATCTTTTGCCATGTTCTCTCCAGTGAAGTTCTTCTGTCTCTAGGTTCTGTCTTCTAAGTTCTGTCTCTCGCTGTCTTGTTACATCTGTATTTATACCAGTTGATTCAATCCTATCAATCTCTATTACAAAAGGTTAGGGCATTTCTTATCTCCATTCCAGGGAGTAAAGATTATGTAGCTTAAGCATGATTGTTCGTAGTTAAAGTGATTAATTACCCGCCTGGCACTTAGTTAAGAGGTTTTATTCCCTCCCTAACTTCAGGGGAAAATCCCTACCTGGGGAAACAACCTTTCTCAGAGAGGAGACCTTGGTTAAAACACATAGTACCAAGAAGGTGAGCAAACATATTAAGAACAGTATGCCATATATGCCGGGTCCCTTGAAACAGCAAGGATGGACCGGCTCCCGGCACATAAGAAAAGACAAAATACTGACATTTACAACAACATGGATGGATCTTGAGAATACCACACTCAGCAAAATAAGTCAGAGAGAAAAAGTCAAAGACCATATGATTTCACGCATATGTGGGCTAGCAAGGGGAACATTATTTTTGGTTGACATCACATCCTGCTTTTCACTTTGCCCAATCAGCATCTCTAAGCGTCTTCATGGAACAGGGTGTGATGCTGGGCACTGTGGGAGATGGATAGGAAGGCTCACAAGACACCGGCTGCCCAGGAGCTTGGGACCCAGTAGGGGAGGTGGGACACAAAGCAGACTGTGACTATACAAAGCGTTGCACAAACACAAGCAAGACAGGGATTTATTTAACCAGACACATGTGTGCCGACTTCACAGAAGAGATACATTTTTACTTGGGCCCTAAAACCTGGGTAGGACTTTGTAGAGTAGAGATAAGAAGGAAAAGGTATCCAGGCACAGGGAACTTCATTTGTAAGAGCACGGAACACAGGTACACAAAGGGCACCAAGCTGGTTGGACCCAAGCACGTGTGTGAGGGAGAAACTGGAGACAAAGCCAGAGATGTAAGGTGGAGCCATGGAGGTGGAAAGGTGCCACTGGTGCCAAGAGTGTCTGAGCAAATTGGACAAAACCGGTGATGAAGAGAAAATCTTAAGAGCAGTCAGGGGAAGGTGGGTGCAACTGGGGAGAACAATTACATTAAGATAAATAAGTAAAAATAAGAGAAAATTTAACAACCAAAACAAAGAAGCAACATCTTTAAAATCCTAAAAGGAAAACAACATCCAATCTGTTGACCTAGAATTCTGGATTTAGAAAAAATATTTTGCAAAAACCGAAGACAAAATAATGTGTGTGATATTTATTCTTACCCAAGGGTGTTTTCATTGATTTTTAGAATGAGAGGAAGGGAGAGAGAGAGAGAAATATCGCTGTGAGAGAGAAGCGTTAGATGGGATGACACTCCGAACAACTGAGCCACCCAGCTAAGGCAAAAATAATGTGGGGTTTTTGGAAACACATGAGACATGCAAAAGCTGAAAGAATTTACCACCAGAAGATGTGCACTACAAAGATATGTTCAAAGAAACCCTTCAGGCAGAACGAAATGATGAAATGGAAATATGGATCTATACAAAGGAATGTAGAGTCCTAGAAAAGGTAGCTACATGGATAAAGATATACGATTTTATTCTTATTTTTTAGATCATTTGAAAATAAAATTTACTATTTAAACAAAACTACTGACAATATACCATGGGGTTGATAACATGTGTATAAATAAAATATATGACAAATATAGTCCAAAGGCTAATTATTCCATTATATGGAAAGTTATATAATACTGGAGGCCCAGTGCACAGCATTTGTGCACTCAGCGGGGGGGAGGTGGGGTCGCTCAGCCTGCCCTGAGCCCTTTTGCAGTCTGGGAGCCCTTGGGAGATGTCCGACTGCTGGCTTAGGCCTGCTCCCCATCTAAGCTGTCAGTTGGAATCCTTAGTGCTTCTGCAGAGGCAGGAGAGGCTCCCATCACTGCCACTGCACTTGCCAGGTGTCAGCCCGGCTCTGGCTGAGCTGTGGGAGCAGACTAACCACCAGGGGACAGCTCATGCGTTGAGCATCTGCCCTCTGGTGGTCAGTGCACATCATAGCAACTGGTTGTTCCACTGTAGGGTCGATTTGCATATTACCCTTTTATTATATAGGATTGATTTTAAGTAAACTATGATAAGTTATTAATGCATGTTTTTTCCAAATCAAGGTCTTTTAAAAATGAGATATGGTTTTCTTCCAATATAGGGAAGAAAAGAATATCATAAAAATATTTAACTTAAATTTTAATGATACCATATGCAAGTTATTCCAAGTTAATTTAACTTCAGTTTCATCATCTCCCATTAAATGTAATTTAAATACTAATTTCATTACATTGTAAATATTACTCTATTTTTCTCTCTGTTTCTCTCTCTCTGAGAGAGAGAGAGAGAGAGAGAGAGAGAGAGAGAGAGAAGGAGAGAAACACTAACACAGGCTTCAAAGTTAGTTAATGTAACTTGGATTTGTCTCCACCATTACAAACTGCATGACCGCGACAGAATATTTAACTCTCTTTTTTCTAATCTGTAAAATTAGGATAATAGTGTCTACCTCCCAGAGCACCTTGAGGTTTAATTTAGCGCAGGTCCTGCTTTAGTCTCCAAATATCTAAGGGCTGTGTTTTTTGCCTGGTCTCTTCTTGTTGACTCAGTCACCTACCACCAGGTGGCAGAAGATGTGTGATGAATCTTTTGCATAAGGGCATCATGATTGGGAAGATAGGCATTCTAGAGAAAACAAATGCATAGTATGGACACTTTCCACAGATGGATACAATACATTATAGAGGCAGTTCCTACTGTCCATGAGAAGGTAATGCTTGAGATCTCTTCCAACTCCAAAGAGCCATGGTCTAACATTTCCCAGGAGAGCCCTGGTCTAGGTTAGATGCACAATTGCACAGATCTTAGCAGCAGGACGAAGTGTGGATCTAAATTAAACTGATTCTAACTTGAGTATCATGATGAAGAATGGCAGAAACAAATTATAACTCAATGAAATTTTTAAAAATCCATCAGTCCATACGGATATAAAATATTTCTTACATGTATTTGCTTATGCATATGAATGTACATTATCATTATAAGTAAATAATAGTTTAAGTGGGGTAGAGAAAAAAAAGCTCTTCTTTACAAAAGAATTCTAATTAATAAATGTAGGAGAGTTGATAGAACGAGAAAACCACCATTAGCAAACCACTATAGTAATAACTGACTCAGGTAAGAATCGACAATACTAATAAATACTAAAACATGGGTGAAAGATTGTTGAAGAGAATCTTCACACAGTCTAAAGGTATCACTCTACACATTACTTATTAATTTCAAAAAGGAAAAGGTATTTTTGAGAGTGAGGAAATCTAATGAACTTCACCTTAATTAAATGACCAAACTAACCTCACCAATTATAGACATAATGATCTAACATGTCTTTTAATTAGATGTATTGAGAAGGGCATATCACCTCATTGTATTCCTACAAAAAAAAAAAAAAGGTTTAACCTGAATCATAAGAAAACAAATGACTGCCAGTTAAAGAACAAGTTTCAAAAGGATTGGGAAACTGTCCTAAGAAGATTCTAGAGAAGCCTGGCAAGCAAATGCAATGCTTGATCCTTGCCTAGATCCTGGATTTTTAAATTTTGAGGGGGAAAAAACCCACTTATTAATCCTATAAAAGACATTATTATTACAATTTTTAAATTTTGAATATGCATAATATATATATAAATATATATATGTGACCAAATGACTGGAACGACTGAAATGACCAGTTGCTGTGATGCGCACTGACCACTAGGGGGAAGACACTCAATACCAGAGCTGCCCCATCACCACCAGGAGGCAGGCACTCCCTCAGTAGTCCTGCATGTCCAGTCTCTGGAGAATGGGCCAGGCACTGATGGACCAGAACCACCAGAGCCACCGGCACTACAGTGCCACCAGCACAATCCCGACAGTGCTGCTGGCTTCCTGGAAGTCAGCCTCGAGCAATGCGGCCTCTTCCCCTCCCTAGACACTCTGCAAGGAAGAAAGGATATAAAAGTGGCTGCCAGGTGGGTCCTGACAACTGGTGCAAATGTCAGCAGGACGGATCCAGACCCCAGTCCAGCAAGGGCATCCTACCACCTGCCCAGAGGGCCAATGATGTCCCGGCCTCCCCTATCTCCCTTAGGACCTCACTCGTGCATGAATTATGAGCACCAGGCCTCTAGTAATGTTATATTAATGTTAGATGTCTTGAGTATGGTAATAATGTTTGATTATGTCAAACAATGTCAATTTCTAGAAGACACAGGCAAATGTCATGAATCTTGCAAGCCTGCAACTAACTGTCATATTGTTCAGGGAAAGAAAAAAAAAAGTGTTGTTTGTAAAAATGTATATATCATTTCATATATATATATAGCTGAGACCAGAGGAAGGAGGCATTTCCTTCTAACACTGGCAAAGTCTACAGTCTAGACCAGTGATTCCCAACCATTTTTTTTTTTGGCCATGCCCCACCTAAGCATCTCTAAAGTCCTGATGCACCCCCCATGCCATATAATTCTTATTATTCAAAAAGTGAACTCCTAATCATGTGGAGGAAGCCTAAGAGGCCATTAACTTGGTCTATCAGTAAACAAGCTTCCAAAGAACATAACATCCATGAAAGAGAAAAATAAAAGAACAAAAGGACAGTTGAAGTACTGAGGGAGAAATCACCATGAAATTGTTAAAAATAATAATAATAATTTGAAGTGACATGAAAAAATAGCAAATAAAGTTTCAAAATATCTAATACAAAACTGAAATGCAAAAATGTCACAATATATATTTATATTGTGTATATGAGGTCCCTAGAATCATAAAAAATTCAAAAAAAATTCACTGTTAATAACTCATTCTCGAATTTCCCCCGTTAAAAATCAAATTGCCCCCCTGTGGGGTGTGTGCCCCATGTTGGGAACCACTGTTTGAGACCTTCCTTCTATTGAGTTGCCTTTCCCGTTGGAGCCAGAGAAGTGACTATCAGTACATATATAAACCTGGCTCCTCCCTGGCAGCATGCTCATCTGTAAGGCCACATATGGGCTTCTTACACCAGCAGCGTGTATCTTTATCCGAATTTATTCTCTACCTGAAATAGAAATGGGTCATCACATCGTACCTGAGAAAGGTCAGACTTCAGAGCTTCTCTCAGCACCCAAGCTGCTCTTCCTTATATTACTACACTCTACAGGGCTCCAAGTCTATTTTGAGATTTGTTTTTCTAATTGGGAAGCTGGTATGGTGTCTGTGGTCCATCCTATCTAATAATAGACAAACATGGTAATTAATCATACCTCCGATACGCTTCCCATTGGCTAATCAGGGTGATATGCAAATTAACAGCCAACCAAGATGGCGGCCGGCAGCCAGGCAGCTGAAGCGAACAGGAGGCTTGCTTACTCCAGTGATGGAGGAAGCCAAGGTTCCCCACCTGCCGCTGCAGGCCTCTAAGCTGCACTCTAAGAAACAATGTTGCAATTATAGAAGCTAAACAAACCCCAGAAACCTGCTTTCAGCCAGCCGGGCCTCAGAGCTGGAGCTGCAATAGTGTTTCAATTATAGAAGCCAAACAAACCCAGATACCTGCTTTCAGCAGCCGAGGTCTCAGAGCTGGAGCCAAGCCTCAGAGCTAAAGCTGGCTCTCAGCTCCAGTGACAGCCATAGAAGGTAAATAAATCCCAGAATACAAAAGAAAAAAAGGAGAGGTTGGGAGCTTCAGTCACCCACCAGCCTGAAAAGGCCCTCAGCCCCTTACCCAGACTGGCCAGGAACCCCAGTGGGGACCCCTACCCTGAAAGGGGTGTGACCAGCTGCAAACAGCCATCATCCCCTCATCCAGGCTGGCCAGGCACCCAAGTGGGACCCCCGCCCTGATCCGGGACACCCTTCAGGACAAACCAGCCAGCCCCCACCCATGCACCAGGCCTCTATCCTACATAGTAAAAGGGTAATATGCAAACTGACCCTAACAGCAGAAGGACTGGGAATGACTGGTCACTATGACACACACTGACCACCAGGAGGCAGACGCTCAATGCAGGAGCTTCCCCCTGGTGGTCAGTGAGCTCCCACAGCGGGGAGCTCTACTCAGCGACAAGCCAGGCTGACGGATGCCAGTACAGCGGTGGTGGCGGGAGCCTCTCCTGCCTCCTCAGCAGCGCTAAGGATGTCTGACTGCAGTTTAGGCCTGCTCCCCACTGGCAAGTGGACATCCCCCAAGGGCTGCCAGGCTGCCAGAGGGATGTCTGATTGCCATCTTAGGCCCAATCCCCCAGGGAGTGGGCCTAAGCCAGCAGGTGGTCATCCCCTGAGGCATCCCAGACTGCGAGAGGGCGCAGGCCGGGCTGAGGGGCCCTCCCCTCCCCCCCACCCAAGTGCACAAATTTTTGTGCACCAGGCCTCTAGGTGAAATATATTTGCCAAAGGAGACACTCCAACCTAATGCCTTCCCACTATCAATGCCCCCAATGCTTGACCCTTAATCATGTTAAACCTGGAACATATACAGGAATTTCTTAGATATTGAAAGAAACAACATGGGCAAGGAATTCATTCTGGCATGGACTTCCCTGACGGAGTTCCCTTGCTGCATCTGAACCATCTTTATTTTCTTCCTTTATCCTATGTGCTCGTTCAGTACTACGCTATTTGTAAAAGTGTTATCTATATCTTTCACTACTATGTGAGCCCGACTCCAGAAAAAACACAGCAATTTCCAATGTTTTAGGGTGTCTTAGACAAATTGCCTACTGTCTGCATTTCTGTTGCCTCAGCTCTAATAGAAATAATATCTCATTGAGTTGAGTGGGGAGTGAAAATGGGAGCGCCCTGCTTGATTGGGAACACCTGGTTTTGGAACACTTTTACAAATAGAGGAGGGACTTCCTCATTCATCTTAGTGTCACAGCACCAAGGACTTTAACCACATGTCTGACTGAATGGTATACCTGAATATAAACAGATGTTTTAACAAAGACAGTTCCATGCTCCCATATAGTCTAGGGAAAATCATCTTTACTAATAGGTTCTAGAAATATATGCTATTGCAGCTCATGTCTTATACTGAATGGCAATAGTTTCTAAATACAAGAAAATTCTAATTTGATTTTAGAGCATACTGCATTGTTATCTCATTAGATGGTTAAGATTAACCAAGTGATAGAAATATTGTTCAAATATTTAAAATATTTTTATAGGATAGAGTTCAGCAAACTTTTTCTGTGAAAGGTCAGATAATAAATAGCTAGGCTGTGCAGGCCATAACACTGTCATTGTAATGATAAAGCAGCCATACATAGTACAACAATGAATGAGCATGGTTGTGTTTTATGGACACTAAAACTTGAATTTCATGTGTCTCAAAATATTCTTTCTTGTTTTTGTTTCAAGCACTTAAAAATGTTTCTGTGAGCTAAGATCATATAAAAACATGCATTTTTGTGTCAGTATGTTACCTGTTAGGATATTACTTGTACAAGATAGTAAATGAGTTTGTCAAGCATTTTTACATCAATCTAAATTTTAACTTCTGAAAGCATGACTTAAAATAGATATTGAATTAAAATTAATATTTAAAAATGAAAGAATGAAGACAATGATAAGTGATTCTTTAAAAGTCAATCCTTATTCAGAAATTTGCTGATTTGTTTTTCACTGTTTTTAATGACAATAAAAACTTCTAAGAGTACAAGTAAATTGTAAAATTAATTTCACTGTGTGTACGTGATTATAAGTGATTAAATTATGGTTGTAATGGCTTACAGATACCATGTAACATCATATTTTCTCATTCATTTTATACAATGATCCCCCCCCAATACTAACTTAGAGTTTCCATACTTTTTGGGGGGATAAATAAACATGTATTTTCCCCTGACATGTAATCATCCCAATTAGGTGTTCAGTATATTTCAACAGCAATGAGAACTCTACAAAGTCAGAAAGGAAACAAAAGTGCTGAAAGAACTCATAACAAAAAAGGAGTATGTTGGATGATCATTTACTCTCTTACTATTTTGCTCAAGCTTTTAAGGCTCTCAGTTTGAAAACCTGTGTCAATATTAATTGCAAGGGGCAGGGAAAATGGGAGTTATTCACTTACCAAATATTTACTGAATTTCTTTAATATGCCAGACTGCTCTGGCATTAGCAAAGCAATGGTCAACCAGTCAAGCAAGTTCCCTATTCTCATAGAGCTTATAGTCTAGTGAGGGAAGATAGACAAAGAAAAAAAAAAGTTAAATAACGATGAGCACAATGCAAATAATTTTCATAGGCCAATGTGACAGATAATAAATACCAGAAGCTAGTTAAACCAGGTGATCAGAAAAAAAGGCCTCTTAGAGGAGGTAATACTGAAGTAGAGATTTAATATATAAGAGGAAACTTGTTGCATCAAGAGCAAAGAGCAAGGGGAAGTACATTCCAGGCAGAGGAAACAGCTAGTGCAAAGGCCTGCAAGAGGAATGAGTTGGTCTATTTGAAAAAAACATAAAGAATTTCTATATGGTGGAAACACAGTGACTGAAAGTGAGGTAAGATGAATTCACATGGGTAGGCATGGTTTTGTGAGCCAGGTTAAGAAGTACAGTTTTTATTCTACATGTGATAAGGCAAGAACATAAGGAGAGAAACCAGTGAAGAAGGTATTACAGTAGTCCAGGTGAGAGACGATGGTGGTTCTGTCCAGGGTAGTAACAATGGAGCTGGAGAGGAATGGAGGTGGAAAAGGTCCATCTGTTTTGAAGATAAAGGCAACAGGTAGGTTGGCTAAAGGGTTAGAGGTGTAAAGCAAGGAAAGGAAGTACCAAGTATGACTTCTCAAATTTTGATTTGAACAACTGAATGAAAGTTGTTAAAAACAAAGCAAAACTAAGAAAGCAAAACTAAGGGGATGCAGGTTTCAGATGGAGATAAACTATATTGGTCATATTAAGTTTGAGGTACTATATTCGTTTCCCACTCCTGTTGTAACAAATTATCACAAACTGGATGGCTTATGAAATTTATTCTCTCACCATTTCAGATGACAGAAGTTCAAAATCAAAGTGTGGACAGGGTAATAAATTCTAATCGATCCATTCCAATCCTGTATCTATTGAAAACTGAAAGAGCTCTTCGATTAAGAGAGACAATAGTATCATGATTAAGAGCAGACATTATTTTTTGCAGGTAAATTACCTGGATTTAAGTCCTGATGCTGCCAGTTATTAGCTGTCGGATCTGGGACAAATTATTTGACCACTACATGCCTCCATTTCTCTATCTGTAAAGTGGGCCTACAATATAATTCTGACATTAACGACTTAGAGTTAGTGAAATGCCACAGGTTAGGGCTCAGGACTCCACAAGCTACAATAAGCTCAGGGATTCCCAGGCCACTGCACTTCTAACCAACTGGCTACATATTTGGGGTTCCCATTACCAAGTTTCATAAATTTCTAACACAGGTAACAGGGCTCAAGGAAGTGCTATTTTGTTACAGTGTATTATAGCAAGAAAAAAAAAAAACAATTCAGAACCAGTGAAAAGAGACATACAGGGCATAGTCCAGGAGAGTCCCAAATGCAAACCTTCATGTCTTCAACCTGTGGAGTCAGGACACATCACCAACTCACCCAAGCTTCAGTGTCCAGAGTTTTCAGTAGGGTTTCATTGGCCTTCTGATTGAACTCAATCTCCAGCCCTACTCCCCTCCCAGGAGGTTGAGCTGATATTGCCTATCAGCTCAAACGCCCAACCCTCTAATCAGTTTCTGGCATTTTCAGCCCCTATTCTAAAACTATCTAGGGCCCTGCCTCATTAACATGAACAATCAAGACCCACCATAAGTAACAAAGACATTCCTGTAGCTGAGGACATTCCAAGGATTTAGAGGCTCCTTCCCAAGCACCAGGAAGAAAGGCCAGCAACGTCTTCATTATACAACTGGGCCTAATGACAAAACCTACCTCAAAGGATTGTTTTTAAAGATTAAAAGAGCGCATTAATGTAAAGTGCTGAAAAAATTGCCTGGCATTCTGGAAATGTTAGCTATTATTGTTCACTAAATATTAGATATTTCTACATAGACTCAATAATATTTTCCTCCCTGAGATAATCCACTTTGGCTTCTCCAAATGTAACAGATCCCATCGGAAATTCTTGCCAAGGCTGAATTATACATATTTTTCATCCATCTTTTCAAGATCTGTGACAAGTTTCTAATATTATACCATTGTGTTTAAAGCCTAAAACATGTTGAATGACTGAATTACTAGCAATCAATGCTCCTAATTAAACCTTCCAGCTACAATGTGATGTAGCCAATTTATATTTTCCATTTTTTATTTTAACAAATATTTATATAGTGCCAGGTACTATTCTAGGTTCTGAGTCTAAAGCAGTAAACCAAAGTTATTGCCTCCATTGAGCTTATATGAGTCAAAAGTCATATAAAATCACATTTTAAATATATTCATTTATAATATACATTTAAAATATAATAACACATATAATGGAAAATAAAGTAAAAGATGGATAAAGATCTACACTTAATTGGGTTCTATATTTAATTGGTTGGTCAAAGAAGTCTTCTCTGACGAGATAATATTTAGGAATCTGAAATGACATGGCTCATATGTCTCCTGACTTGCCTCCTGCTCTGTGCACCTGTGGTTCTGCCCCTCGGGTTTCTAAACACATAGTCTTTCCTCCTCACCTTGTATCCAGACTAGACCAGTTCAGCCTGTTAATAGTAGAGCTGCCCATTTTCTTCCACATGTTAAGGTCAGTTTGAAATTCAGTCATATCCTACATCTAGTCATTTTGAGTCAGCAGCAAATTTAATAAAACTATAATACCTATATTGATGTTTTAAGGCTTTCAGTGAGAGAGAGTGGTTAAAAGGGTGATTTTGTGGAAAGGACACAGCCAACTTCAGCAAAACAACTTAGTAGCCCTTCCCTTGAGAAAGCAGCTGTTATTTTTTATTTCTTTTTCTTTTTTTGTATATTCTGCAACTGCAGATTTCAGTTAATATCAAGTCACTTATCAGAGAGAGTTTAGAATATGGTTTTCTTTATATTCCATTTGACTTATCATTTCTCTGTGGTAAAGTCTCTTTGCTATAAAAGCTCTTTTCATAGATAATTGAGCCTGGGAGGGAAATATAGGCATTTGAAGGAAATATAGCTGATTCTCTTTCCAGGGGAAAATATCCTGGCTTCCTTCATGGAACCAGCAAAGTATGAGGCAAATGACAGTCCTTGATTTCAAAGATCCAAAACTACTCCGGGACAGTTGGGGGCAGATCACCAAGGGAAAGCCGGCCTCTTTTACTCCACTGCCTATGCAAGGCACAGGGTGCCCAGATAATAAATGATAGGCCTCTGAAGCCATTACCTAGGAGAAATGCATTGGTAACTTATCTTCTCTTCACAAAAGTTCAGCAGAAATCATCATCAAACCTAAGCTGTGAAAGAAAAATACATCAAAGGAAGAAATGAAGGAAAAGAGGTAGGAGGGAGCGGGGGAAGGAAAAAGGAGAGAAAGGGAAAGGAGGCGGGGGTGGGGAAAAGAGCAGGAGAAAAAGAAAGAAGGAAAAAGAGTCATCAGAAAAGAGCACTAGAAACAAATCAACCCCTTAGTTAAAATCATGGACGGGGCTATGTTCAGCTTTATTGCTAGATAGCAGGGTTGTACATTACAGACTATTACAAACACAATCATATGAACAAAGCAACAGATATATACAATCAAACTGTCTATTGAGGCATGGAGCCACGGAGCAGAAGCAATCACCATGGAAAGCAGGGCACTGACAATACAATTTTAAATCCATTTGATAGGCAAACTATATCAGTGGAAATTTCTCAGGATGAATGAGTTTAAAACTCGTTATCTGGAGAGCAGCCTATCCCATGATACCACTTTATTTATTCAGATGGAGAATACGGGTAAACATTATAGCTCCAGTCTCAACAAGGTTTGTAGATCAATCCTGCACAGTATTTGTTCTCTATGCCTTGGCACAAGGCTCTTTTCCAGTGCAGGAGAAACGAGTGGGGAGTGAAGCCGGCAGCGAAAGGGGTATCTTTAAAAGATACCATGCATGGAACTGTGAAATGGCAAGATGTGTTTACTATGCAAGCTGTAGCAACACCGGAAGGCATTCTGTCATTTAATGATCCTACTTTAGAGTTTTAAATAGCTGGGAAGTGCTCTAGCCCCTTCAACCTATCAGACAGCAAGATTCATTATGTCTAAAGGCACCATTTAGCCAGAACACACAGCCAGCTAGGTAACTTCACAAAATGCAGGTCATAAAAACACATATTTGTTTTATCGTTACATTTTCACATTTCCCCCTCATTCCTCCACTGGGAACCCTAGTTAGTTTCAGCTGAATGAAGTGTCTAAAATGGAACTAAAAGACAAATGTTTCTGTGAAAGTACAATAAAAATAATCCTTGAAGGAATTATGGATTGAAAGGGTTGGAAACATCTTCTATGGAAAGGATAAGAACTGGAATACAGGGGTTAAACATTCACTGTAAAATTTCATGACAATTTTTAGGAGTGGTCTGCAGGTATTTTGTCACTTACTGAAAGGCACAGATAGATTCTCACTGGACAAAGGACTCTGTCTTGATAAATGTCTTAACTCTTCTGCTGAAGGTTGAACCCTCTATCTTATCTGTCCATTTCCTTGAAAATGTGCTGTTATAGGTAGAAAAGAGAATACAGGGATCATAGGATCTCTCTTGGTGAGCTCACTGATTGGGGGTAAAACATTTAGAATTTCTTGAAGTGAACAGCATATGTATTTGATGAATGTGCCACATGCACTTAGTGGTAAAGAACTGGAGTCAGCTTTGGGATATTGGTGTGGGATTTGGAGCATGTCACTTCACCACCACTTGGGTTTTTGTTTCCTTTTCCATCTATAAAATCAGGAATTTACATGAGCTCATCTGGGTCCCATTCCAATGTTCTGTGATTTCAGCTTTATTAACAACCTTGCAATGATGCAGAATTATTTTGTGGGGGGCGGGGGAGGATACAGAAATTTTTCAGAATTAGAGTTCTCAACTAATATGAACTACTCTTTATCAAGCACACATATTAGCACTTTTAATCCTCACAACAACACAAGGTAATTATTATTTTAACATTTAAATTATTTTAATAAGGAAATGAGAAAGTCTACGATGATTCAATAAAATTCTCAAGTTTTCACATGGATGAGGTAGACGAGGTCTGTCGAATACAGGTCTATCTGATTGCAAAGACAGGTTCTTAACCACGAGGCAACATTACCATCCTTAGGAAATGTGATCAATCCCAGGGCCTCATTTTACATTTGCAACTGACACCTAAACAAGGTCAAGTAACTTTCTCATGTCACAGAACCAAAGGTATCACAGCCAGGACCTGATCCCGGGTTCTTTTTCCTCCAAGTCGGTGCACGCTACCTTACACCACACTGCCTATTTTCTGAAGCTTCCAAAAACCACATAACTAAGCAGGAAGTTAGTATTCCCTGTGATTCTAATTATCCCATTTAATAAAGATAAACTCAAATAACTAGACTTCCTAACTGAAGTCTAGGGTAAGACAATTTCTCAAAAGAACAATAGAAAATAAAACAGAGTTGAGACTGAAGATTAAATTAAAAGGGCTTCAACGCCATCTGCTTCCCTCTCCATCAATTTGCAACCAAAATGACATTTAAATTCCTATTATTCCTTGCTCCTGGGAATGGTCTAGCTCTAAAAATATCTTGAGTCCAAGATCCGTGAAGAGCCCTCCCTAGTTTGCAGTGACCTTACCAAAAAGCATGAGCCATGGAGAAGCCGTTTAAATGGACCACCTCCATTTCCTGCAGAAGTTTCACCATTCTTAGCCGAGATGAGCATCTTTTGTAATGTTGAACAGCTTGATGCATAAAACTTTAGTCAATTTTGAGCTGTCATGAAAAAAAAAGCAGCACCTCCTTTGCACAGAGAGAATATATACATATATTTTGTCCCATCAAAGATGACCTGAAAAGTTCGACTCCAATGTGTTTTGAGAAAAAATAGCCTTTAAGTTGAGATTGAGCAGGGAAAACTTCCAATAAAAGGGAATATTTTTCAAAAACTTGCAAGTGACTGCAAAGCCAGTTAACACAAAAAACCTTGTCACCTTAAGTATGCCATTTGTTATCACACATGCCGGAATGCATCTATTCATCTTCTTTTAATTGCTTAGCTGCACTAGAAAACACAAAGCAGCTCACCGATGCAGAGACTGTGAAAGAATATTTTGTCATGGAAACTTTGAAAACATTTCAAAGCAAGAGCTCTTCTCTGGTGAAATGAAACCTTCTAGCTGTGTGTTGGGCATTGTATTCAGCTGATAAGTGTCTAGAATAAGGGGCCTTCTCTCTTAGAGGCTTTTGCCTATGTCATCTTGTGCTTGCCGATGGCTGAGAAAGTCCCAACGATTTCCCAAGCACAGTTTAGGAGAGTGCTGGGTGGTTGTTTCTTCCTCTTTTCTGGAAAAAAGGATAAGTGAGACTATATTCTTGAGTCTACATGTAAATACCTGGGTAAAACGGTTGTTTATTGAGCAATATGTTTTATGATCTAGGTGCTTTAACTATGTTATTCATAGAATCTTTTTTTTTAATCTTCACCCAAGGATATTTTTCCATTGATTTTCAGAGAGAGTGGGAGAGAGAGGAAAAGACAGAGAGAAGTATCGATGTGTTTCAGAAACACATTGCTTGGTTGCCTCCTGCCTGTACCCTGACCAGGGTCCCGGGCAGGGAGGAGCCTGCAACTGAGGTATGTGCCCTTGACTGGAATCAAACCCAAGACCCTTCAGTCTGCAGGCCAACACTCTATCCACTGAGCCAAACCAGCTAGGGCTCATTGAATCTTGACAGCAACTCTAAAACATCTATTTATAGATGATCCCACTTCACTAATGACAAAACTGGCAGTTTGATTGTTAATGAGCAACAAAACCAAAATGTCAGTCAGCCCCCAGGGTCTTTCTACTACACCACTCTGACTGAGCTGGCTCTTTGCCAAACACTGCCACTGCATTTACAATATGATGGAGAGCTTGAGAGTAGTGTTTTGCTTTTTTCGAACCCTTTCCATTCACCAATGTTCTACTAAGAATTGTAGGGAAGTCATAATCCAGGACTTCCAGAAGGGATTGATGACCCTTGTGGATTCAAGATTATTCCAAAGAAAAAAATTTTAAGAAACTCCATTTCCTCATCTAATTCTCGGCTTTCACATACAATATATTCTTTCCTAAAATTGATCTGCAGAATACACCTGCAGTTATATCTATTGGGTTTTCCTTTCCCCACCCCACTCCCCTTTCAGTTATTCTTTTTATATTTTACAAAAGAAAAGTACACCTTCCCCCAGACCTTACCTCCTTATGGTGTATTGTATCAGGAGATAATTTGAGATAATTGCTCTCCAAGAAGCATTCTCTCATTGAGACACCCTAAGTTCCCCTTCCCATCAGACACACAGAAAGAAACAATTCTATTAAGAAGTGAGCTTTTAATAATTTTTAATGGTTTGCAATAATAATATACCTAAAATTTAATGTTTGCTTTGGCTTTATAAATTAGTAATTAATAAAAATGTTATAACTCCATGTAGGAAAATATTTTAATTCACAGAGCCTTATAAAATTAGAAAAAATAATTCCAATTTATAAACATATTGTGGTAGCAGAAAATATGATAGGATGATCCATTAAAAATATGAAAAATATATCTATTTCATTGGGATAAAATTCTGTGGGGGAAGTAAGAAAATAGAGCAATGTAAAATGACTGACTCTTTTTTTTATGCTTCCTCTTTTAACTTTATTTTTATTTTTAAAGAGGAGTCTGTTCTAGTAATTTTAAATGGATGGTCATGGGCATCAAATCACTTTGGTATCAGCTTCCACTAGATACATTCAAAAATGATGAGTCTAACAGTTTTATTTTTAAAAGAACACAGTTTTGAGGCCAGTTCAGGCTCTCACAAAAAGGCCATATTGACTTGTTACTCTTGACAGAGAATGAGAGCAGGAACTAGACACATGAAGATGAGCAAGAAAGGCCAATATTCAGACTATAATGAATGCAAGTAGGTTGGTATAATTTCCTCTCTCCAATTCCATTATATTCATTTCATGAAAAATGCTTTCATATTATACAATTTCCTCTTCTTGTTAATATCTTTGTCATGTGGAAAGATATCAGCATTTTAATGATTTAGTTATTTAAACTTTCTTGATAATCTCTGTCCCTTGATTGACCCTTCCACTTCACCTCTTCTTCTCTAGTTACAAGAACTGAGGATAGGAATTGTCAGCAAATCAACTTACAGAGTGTTGGAAAGGTTATTCTGCCAGGAACTGCTATTATCTTTCTGACAAAAATTATAACAAGCACAGAAAAAGGTGCAACCAGAATTCATTAATAACTACCACTCAGAGAGAAAGGATACCATGGTGCAGATTTTAGAAACACAGAAATGGTTGATATTCAAAGAAATGCCATAACTCGTGTTCAGAATTGATCTTTCTAGCCTTTTTGCTGAGATTGTCAATAAGTAAAAATGGCCATTTAATTCGGCAATGGTTGGAGTAATATGATGCCAGTCAACTAAGAAATTAAAAGGTGCTTCATCATTCACCACCATTACAAATACTGCCTGAGCTCTCAAAATAAGACAACCCATTATACCTTGAAATTTGGTTCAGTAGAGGTACATCTCACCCCAGTGGGGTTTTTGTGATAGTGTGTTCTCACCTTTGTACTTTTCCCAAAGTGTGGGCAGAAACACACACACACACACACACACACACACACACACACACACACACACACATTGCAATGAGATGACATGATCTTTGACAGTAACACATTTCACTTTCTGGCACATGTCTGTACAATTAACTTTGTAGAAAGGTATTACTAGTTGAAAAAATGGTTTCAAAGACACAAATTAGCACTTATTTATAAAATAAAAATTCATATTCTATGGCTACAAAAATAATTTGTGTCAAATTTGCTGAGTGTTATTTATCATGCAGTGTATATGTTCTACATACTGTATCAATTAGGCATTATGAAAACCTTTTAATATAGATACTTTGATAAGTTCCATTATAAACACAAGGAACCCAGGACTTGAAAGGTAAATTAAATTGTCTAAAGCCATTTGGCAAATAAGGCACAGAGCCCCAATTCAAACCCAGTCCCAACTCAAAACCTGCTCTGTCCAATATGGGGGCCACAGCACTTGCAATGCTGCCAGTAGAAAGTTAACTGAGCCAGATGTGTACGATATTTCCCAGATTTTAGACTTAGAATGTAGAGTATGTTAGGTATCTCAAGAGTAATTTTTAAATTGACTACATGGTAAAATGACAATATTCTCTATATATATTGAATTAACTACAAATATTATTAATTTTCACCTTTTAAAAAATTTTCAACATGGCTAATAAAAACTTTTAAATTATGTATATGATTTGCAATATATTTCTGTTGGACAGCATTCAACTAAACCATTGGCTTTAGTGCCATATATATGTATGTATGTGCATGTATTTTTTAGTCTAGTACAAAAGTACATAAAATATTAGTCTATATCAGTATGTTTGAGCTGCCATAGCAATACCATAGAATATATGGTTTAAATAACAGAAATTTATCTCCTCACATTCCTGGAGGCTAGACATCCAAGATGAAGATGCCAACATAGTTTCTAGTGAGCTTTCTTCCCGGCTGGTGAATGGCCTCCTTGCTGTGTCCTCACATGGCAGAAAGACAGAAGAGAGAGTCTCTTCCTTTGTTTATAAGGGCACCAGCCCCATTTGATTAGGGCTTTATTACCTTTACTAGAGGCCCGATGAACAAAATTCGTGCATCACAGCTACAGCGGCTTGCCTCGGCCCTTGCAGCCCCGGCTTCATCCGGAAGGATGTCCGGAAGGTGGTTTGGCTGTCTGGTCTAATTAGCATATTATGCTTTTATTATTATAAATTCCCAAAGGCCCCATCTTCAACATCACATTGGGGTTAGGGCTTTACCCTATAAAAATTTTTTTCGGGGGGTTGGGGGGAGTGGATCTGAACATTTAGTCCATCAAAAGAGGTTATCTTTGGATAATTGAATTCCAATTGATTTTTATTTTCTCCTTTGTATTTTCCTGGTAATTTTATACAATGTACTTCTTTTTCAATCAGAAAGCACACACAAAATTTTACAATATTATTGTGGTGGGAAGCAGTAGAATCATTCTTCTGGGCCCTTCCTTGTGTTATCATTTTATGATAAAGATAAAATATTTGTCAATATTAAGCACTTATTTCTTATATAGTGTTCTATTGCTTCAGTGAACATGTTCATGATTTGGAACTTCTGAGTGGCAAGTTGGCCTTGTTATATAGGAGACTCCAGCAGGACAAGACCACTCAAGGTAGTAGCCAGGTGCTTGTAAGTTCTCCCTCTGTCCCCTAGGAGACTCTGGGCACCCTGACCAGGATTTTGGTGGCTCTGGAAGCATAAAGAAACAAGGAGGATTGCCAAAGTGGAGCATGCTGAGGGTCCCAAGTAGGAAGCTCAATGCCAATGCATGGGCAGACATAAGAACTGACCTTGCTTGTTCTTAATGTATTTGAAATATTTATCTCTTTGTATATACATAAGAGATATTAAAAATACACAAAGGAATACACTTGTGCGTATAATATAATAATATATTATTATTTATATGAAACCTGATCCTGATGAAATTTTCAGTCTCATTTAACCAGTTGCCAAATGGCCAGGAAAGCAGCCTGTAGCTACAGACGAAGGTATTTTAGGATGATAGGATGCTAAATGGGAGAGACAGGTTAGTTACAAGCATTTGATTCTCAATAGATTTCACACCTCCCTCTCTACCCCCATTCTAATAGCCGTATCTGCTAACTATTGAGTAATGAAGTTTAAATTCTCTTGAACTATTTTCATTGCTGCAGTAGCAATCTTTTAACATAGTGCTTGCCCATTCAACTCCTATTATAATTTCCTATGAAATAAAATATCACAAAGTCATTCAAATTCATAGATGAAAGATATATCTGTAGTGACAAAGTAAAGTATAGGATAAAATTCATTATCCTGATAAATTGACGAACATGGACAGTCACTGAATAATTCGAGATAAAGAAATTTTTTCTCTCAGTGGTCGGATATTTTCAGCCTGACTTATCCACCTAATTGCCTCAGCTCTCCATTTCATTTTGCCCATGTCAACGCAACAAAGTCTCTGTACTTGATTTTGAAAGCTTCACTATTTCATGTCACGTTAGCAAGAGAGGCGCACATAGCAAATTCTGGATGGGTTCTTGTGACAAATGACTTCTATGGTTTGCACGTGTCTCTTCAATGACAGCTGCTAGGAAGAAGCATCACCTCCCAGCTGCACAACTTGATCCTTCTCTCCCTTGTGAATTAGGAAGAACTGAATGTTTGGCTTTCAAGTGGCACTTCACACTCCTCTCATTGAATATCACAATTGTGCCCAGACGAAAGGAAACAAAAAACCCCATCATTGGCACTGATGAGAGAAAAAATAGTCCTCTCATTACAGAAATAATAAGCAGGATGTTCCCCTGCAGCCTTTTCCCTTAATTCTCCTTATTGTATTTTATTAAATGATGCGATTTGAAATTGAGGCTCTGGCAACCTTCATGCACACTCTGCATAAACAAGCCAGACAGAAACACAGTTCAAAGAGCAAGAGTACGCCCCTCCCAGAAGCCATCTGCTTTCTTTTTGTTATGAAACTTCAATTCATCTGCAAAACTCTAAAGAAAATATTTATAGCAGAAGTGTAAGCCTGCATTCTGTAGTTGCTTTGAGGCAGGGTTAACGGAATGTTAGAAAACTTGGTTCAATTTTGTCACTTACTAACCAATGTAGAACTAATCATTTCATCTGCCTCCTTTAATCATTCAAGCTTTTTTTAATCTTCTTAAGTTTATTGACTTTAGAGAGGAGGAGGGGAAGGAGAGAGAGAGAGAGAGAAACATTGATCAGTTGTCTACCATATAGGCCCCAACCAGGGATTGAACCTGCAACCTAGGTAGGTGCCCTGACCAGGAATCGAACCTGTAACCTTTTGGTGTGTGGAAGGATGCTCCAACCAACTGAGTCACCTGGCCAGGTCTACTCATTCACTATTTTATTCACTCATGCTTTCATTCAATGACATTTATTTAAAATCCCCTATGTGCCAGGAACTGTGGCAGGTGCCTCTGTTTCCATATCATTAAATGAGGAGAATAATGATACTAGCTATGCCTACATCTCAAGGTTGTTGAAAGCACTGCTATAAACCATAAAACAAATAAAAACATCTGTGTTTGTTTTCTAGCAATAAACCACCAAAAGAAAGTGTAACAGTCATTTAGTTTCCCATGCAAAAAAATTAAATTTAACTTAGAGGAGATTTTATTTTATATGTCCACTAGCACAAACTTTCTGCTAATTTTCATTCTGGCAAATCTCATAAAACACCTTCCTCTCCCTATTCTTACTAATTGCTCTTCTCAATGGAGGGAAACCAATGACGGCAAGCACTACAAACTTTCTTAATCACATTGAATCAACATATAAATAAATATGGCCAAACAATAATAGTGACATGTAATCCCAGTTTGCTAAGCAAAATGTCACCCTGAACTTCCTTTTCCACTTTCCTCACAGTTGATATCCCTCTGATCTGATGGTAGCTTATAACCGTGGCCTATTATGGAATAAGAAAGGACCCTGGAGATTTTGCATGAAAAAGAAATAATATTTCATTGTGCTCAACAACTAGGTTTGGATGGGAATACTTGTTTCCACATCATATCCTAACCTAGCCTAACAGATTCAAAAATTGTACCGCTGATAAGAGGCAATAACAAAGAAATCAAAATGTATAGCAATGGCTTAGCAATTACTAGACAGAGGCCATGAGGAAGGCAATTTGGAGGCCCAGAAAATGGCAATCCATTGTATGCAGTGGGAAAGCGATTGGTAAAATTATTTCCTATGGTAATTTGGGAGGTGACCTTGTGCTTCTTAGCCCACTAATTTTGAGGAGGAATGTTGAAAGTGAATGCTGGAGGTGTTTGACACTGTATATAGCTTTCTGGCAACATAATCTTGATCGCTTTTAAGGGGTTGGGGCTTGAGGGTAGGTTGGTGGGTCAAGATCATCAGGCACCACCACACTCTTGGGGGAAAGCCTATGGTGAAGTGACTTGTTACTAACAAGGCCTGATGCCTGTACACAGAGCATAAAAATAGGAAGAAAAGCCTCAGATTCTTAGTCATTTTTATGATTCACCTATGTTTTTATGGGCATCCCAGCATAGTTCACCTCATTAGCCATTATAGAGATTTTTAATTCTTGAGTTAATCCTGCGCTCATTCATCAAAATGAATATTAATATCTTTCTAATGTAATTTTTAATTAAATATAGCACCACCATTATAACACCCCAAAGATCTAAACAGAGTTTGAAAGAGAAGACAGACACTATCACAATACAAATCAGAAAATTCTGCTCACATTCTTTTCGAAAGGCTGATCACCTATGAAGTAATGAGAATAAATCGTGAGATAATGTAGGACAGATCTAATTAAGATAATGAGCTACGATTATGGACATGATTTTCCAGGGTTAAAGATCTTAACAAAAGGCAATATAGGGATATATTTTAAATATCCTCTTTGGCCTATTTATATTAACTACGCCTCTTTAAAAGGAAAACATTCATCAAAAGTAATGACCCTGAGTCTGCTGCAAGTGCAGAGTTTTAACTCTTTTGCTATTATTTATGTATTTAATACTTTGACAGACTTTTTCAAAAATTTATTTTCTATACTTGACTGAAACAGATTTTTTTTAAAAATAAATCATGACATCCAAGGGCAAAGAAACATTAGGATCAGTGTTCTTTCTGCACCTGGAAAGTTGTACTATGAAGATATTTTGATTTGGCTAGTACAGATTCAGATGGAGATTTCTGGAAGAAACTAACTAGCTAGCCTACCTTTGGCAGTCATGGTAGGCAAGACTCCAGGGGAAAGGTGTCATTGAGCTTAGCAGGTATGCCTGGCTGCCGTCTGCTGCTCTCCAAAGACAGGACAACCACTTAATCCTTGGTCAACAATGGTCAATCAGCAGGAATAAATATTTTCTGAAAATTGCAGAAGCGCTGTAGGAGAGCCCTGACTTAAAGGGTCTGACAGCCTTGCATTTTGAAAATTCAAGCACTTAGTCTGGCACCCACTAAACCTGATGGTGGAAGGAACTGTAATCCAAGGGTTGCCAAGAGTTCTGCCCAATTCCTGTAACCTCTCAACTGTGGCTCTCATGGGGAAAAGCCAAATTCTTTAATCAAGGATGCTTGTGCCACAGCGGATCCCTAGCCTAGAGTCAGCCCCACATTTATGCCATTCCTGGTTGCTGTCATTTGCATCAAGCAATATTGTATCATGGGTCAGTTTTAGACCATTAAGCAAATTCAGCTCATTACCAACAAGGAAATTGTAACTCTTCTGCTGTGCTTGACCATTGTGCAGAATTCTGGGCCCCATTTCCTCCCCAACCTCCAAGACCCTTTAGTGACAACCTGTGTGGCTACATCTAGTGGCACTGCACTAAAATTTTGAAGACCTAAGGATCTGTGAAAAAAGATGGACAAAACAAAAGAATGAATGCCCGAAAGACAAATGATATATTTGAAAGTATAAAAAGAAGTTGTCAATTCCTTGTTCCCTGAATTTTTATAGAATTTTGCTTTACACTCCTCTTTTCTATATGCCCTTTCCCTCCCTCTCCTCTCTCTCTCTCTAAATCTACACACATATCCACGTCTATGTCTGTGTGGTATTGTAGAAAGGACATTGCTCAAGTCAAAAGATTTGCCTTTTCTAGTACTGTCACCAGCTCTTACTAACTGTGCAGGTCTGAGTAATTCACTCCACCTCTCTGATCTTCCATTTCCTCAACTCTGAAACTGGAAAAACACTGTCACTCTGTAGGACTGATGTGAGGACTAAATCAGATTATGAAATGTAAGCACATCTAACCCTCTAGTCTCCATATTCTCAAAACATAGTGCTGTCAATACATTCCCACCATGTTAGGTAATTTGGGAAGCAAAGCCACTGGATGGAAGGCTTACAACCAGTGGTTAATTGATATCTTAAGAAAGTAAAATAATTATTTCTGAAGTTGGCTTGTTTTAAATGCAATCCTCAGGGCAGTGATTAGAGATTGGAAGATTTGAGAAGAGGTTTGAATACAGGCACTGCAACAAGAAGACATAGGAACATCTTTTCAGAGAAACTATATTCACTAACACATTTAAAGGATGTTACACATTCTTTCCCTTTAACATTCATGCTCATCCTATTAATTTTATTTCCTCTCCTCTCAGGATCCAATATGATAGAATAGAAAGAATATTATGGAGTTTGTAGGCAGAGAGATCTGGCTCAACCACTTAACAAGTTACTCAGCTCTACAAGCCTCGAAGTTTTCATCTGTAAAATGGACTTCTTCCAAATATGACTGTACCTACTTTAAATTAAAAGCACTTCGGACAAAAATGTTAGGCTCCTTCCCATGTATTCCAATAGTTAGAGACAGTTAGCAATAGAGAAAACACGAGCCTCTAGGGAAAATATTCCAACATGTTATCATTGGGCTCTCCCACCTTCCTATCTGGACTTGTTTCTCCTGGAAGTGGGCATTTTTCCGCTCTCAGCTCCTAATTTGGGGAGTGTCATACACCCCAGCTGCCACCATCCAGTAAGTGCAGTTTTCCCCTTATCCCCAAACTAGATTCTCCAATTCTCTTCAAGTCTAAGATCAGATCAGCTAGTTATTAATTGCTCTATTCAACATTAGATTGAGAGTGACTGAAAGCCCATTAAACTTGGAAGGTGTAGTTTTCTTTTAAAATCCACATCCATTGAATACTAGTGGAGGCAGTTGGCACTGGCCACAGAATGGAAATGGGGAAAGATGCTCATTCTCCTAAACTTTAGACACAGGAGATGAAAACCTTCCACAAAGGTACTTAGCCAGCTGACCTGGATGAATATCCTCTGCCTTTAAGATCAGTGCCAAGCCATGACTCCCTCCTTCTACCTGTCCACTACACTATCTTTTTTTTTTATACTCACCTGAAAGTATGATGTTTTTAAATTGAGTTTTAGAAAAAAGAGGAGAGGAAACCGGTTTGGCTCAGTGGATAGAGCTTCGGCCTGCGGACTGAAGGGTCCCAGGTTCGATTCCGGTCAAGGGCATGTACCTTGGTTGCGGGCATATCCCCAGTGGGAGATGTGCAGGAGGCGGCTGATCGATGTTTCTCTCTCATTGATGTTTCTAACTCTCTATCTCTCTCCCTTCCTCTCTGTAAAAAAACAATAAAATATATTTTTTTTAAAAAAAAGAAAGAAAAAGAGGAGAGGAAAAGAGAGAAACATTGATGTGAGAGAGGAACATAAATCAGCCACTTCCCAAAACCCAGGTATGTGCCCTGACTGGGAATCTAACCCAAAACCTTTTGGTGCATGCAACGATGCTCCAACCAATTGAGCCAGCTGGCCAGGGCTACACTATCATTTATCAACTGAGGTAACACCCAAAATCACAAACCCAGCAAGCCCAAACTCAGCCAATTACCTGCCTTCCTAAACCTGTATTTCTTATTCTAGTGAACTAAACCACAAAAACTCCCGTCTGAAATATGGTAGTTATTCTTCTGTACCACAACTCAGTCCTGGTTCAAATCCTTGTTTCTGGCAATGAGCTCCCAATCAACCTCCTTTCCTCTAGTCTTCCTTCCTCCAATCAGCTTTCAACAGGACAGAGAGAATGGTCTTTCTAAAGAGCAAATGGAATTACTTCATGCTCCTATTCAGAACCCTTACATGTGTCCCCCTGACCTTTAGGACATCCGAATCCTGAGCCTGTCACTCTCAGTCAGCATTTTCTCCTGCCCTCCCACCAGTCATTCTCAGTATATTACTTTGTGCTCTGTGTGTGGCTCTGATCTGTTAAACAGCTCCAGGTCTACACACAAGCTTGCCTTTCAGAACGCCTCCTCTCCTTAGGCACCTCTTCCGGGGTTCTCCCTATGCCTTCCTTATTCCCACCTACCCTACTCCCTCCCTATCCCATGTCTCTATTTTGTAAAAATCTCTTTTGTGTCCAGTATAATGTATTTACAATTATTTGTCCACATATTTGGCTTCCCAACTGGTCATGGAACCTTTAAAGATAAGAACCATAGCCGAAACCGATTTGGCTCAGTGGATAGAGCATCGGCCTGCGGACTGAAGGGTCCCAGGTTCGATTCCAGTCAAGGGCATGTACCTGGGTTGCGGGCACATCCCCAGTAGGAGATGTGCAGGAGGCAGCTGATCGATGTTTCTCTCTCATCGATGTTTCTGACTCTCTCTCTCTCTCCCTTCCTCTCTGTAAAATATCAATAAAATATATTTTAAAAAAAAAAGAACCATGCCTTGGTCATCTCTGCATCCTCAGTGACTGTTATAAAGTAGTCCCCCCAGCCTCTTTTCCCCTCTTCTAGTTATATATATTAATACATATTAACGCTCACACAAGATTGTGGGCATTTTGTCATGATGGAGAAAGCCTGTTTGTGTATCCAAATTTTACTTTGCCTGCACTAGCGAAGAAACAGTTGAAAGACAGTGTGAAGTAATGAAAATACTAGTTAGTTGTCTGATGTCTGAAGTAATGGTTTATAATTCTAAAAAGCATTGGTATTTATATGGGTCTTAAAGTTGTTGTTTGTTTTACTGTTTTACTTACTCATTGCCTAAGTGTCCAATTCTTTTTTTTAAGATTTTTTTGTTGATTTTTATTTTTTTAATATATTTTCATTGTTGACTAGAGGCCCAGTGCATGAAATTCATGCATGGGGAGGAGGGGTGTCCCTCACCCTGGCAGGCACCCTCTCCAATCTGGGAGCCCTTGGGAGATGTCCAACAGTTGGTTTAGGCCTGATCCCTTGGGGGATGTCCGACTTCCGGATTAGGCTCGATCCTGCAGGGATCAGGCCTAAACCAGCAGTCAGACATCCTTCTCACAATTCGGAACTGCTGGCTCCTAACCACTCGCCTGCCTGCCTGCCTAATTGCCCCTAACTGCTCTCCCCTGCCAGCCTGATCACCCCCTACCTGCTCCCCTGCCAGCCTGATCACCCCTAACTTCCCTCCCCTGCCAGCCTGATCGCCCCTAACCAACTCTGCCCCAGCCCCTGCCACAGTGGCTTTGTCCAGAAAGACGTTCGGAAGATGTCTGGTCTAATTAGCATATTACCCTTTTATTAGTAGAAATAGTATTACAGATATTTCCCATTCTCCTACCAGCCCCTACCCAGCCCCCAGGTCTTCACTAACCTATTGTCCGTGTCCATGGGCTATGCATATAAGTATATAAATTCTTTGGTTTATCTCTTCTTTTCCCCCCAAACCCACATTGAGGTATGTCAGTCTGTTCCATGCCTCCATGTTTTCAGTGTCCAATTCTTGTCTTCTTCCCTTTCTTCTCTCTCCAAATGGAGCTGATTCAATCATCTGTTAAAGAAGTATGTCGCCTTTTTTTATTATTGACACTATTACAGAGGTCCCCCCTTTCCCTGCCGAAGAAGAAGAAGAAGAAGAAGAAGAAGAAGAAGAAGAAGAAGAAGAAGAAGAAGAAGAGGAGGAGGAGGAGGAGGAGGAGGAGGAGGAGGAGGAGGAGGAGGAGGAGGAGGAGGAGGAGGAGAAGGAGGTGGAGGTGGAGGAGGAGGAGGAGGTGGAGGTGGAGGAGGAGGAGGAGGAGGAGGAGGAGGAGAAAATGTCTCTATACATTACAGGGTCTGTAAATCTCAAAAATCTGGCTTCAATTAAAAAGAATGCTATCCCAACATATTTTCTCAAGGTATCTCAATATAGCAGAACAGTAATACCTGTCATATTTTGACATTGCACATAGTATTGTTGCAAAGAAATTATAAATTGGGGTGTTTTTTACCACCACGTTGTGCCTTATCCATATTTCTCTGATGTTTGAGTCTCAAGGTGCTACAGCAATGCTTTTTATTGTTTTCATTTCCATTTAAGGCAATTTAATCTGAGAGTCATGTCTCTCTTCCTCCTGATGACATTAGTTCTGTCTTCCCTGCTGAAAACCTTTATTTGGGAATAAAGAGCAAACAAAAACTACATCTAGAATTTTTCAAGTGATAATGAAATATCAGGCCAGCAGCATAAAACGTGATGAGAATATTTGCTGTTTTTCAAGCCCACAAAATGTATAAACCCTTTTAAACCAACTAGAAATATAAATGCATCCTGTTCTGCTCTGGCCTACTCTATTATTTATGTGTATTCACCATCATGTAAAACAAAGGAGGTTCTTAGGCAATAATATGTGAGATCAATTTCATTCAAGGTTTTGCCCATTTAATTAAATTAATGTTGTGGGGGAAGGAAAAGAGGTGATTTCACAAGTATGTACATGGGTGAGGTTTATCTGAGGCTTTTGTGGTTGCTGCTGTTACTGGTATTATTTATTCCTTCTTATACCTGATAGTTTGATGTTATTAAAATTGTCCCTCTGACCTGAAAGCATTTTTCTGCATTTAAGATGTACCACTTTATATTATATTGATAATTACTGATTAAAGGTTCATTTCCATTGGTACAAAGTGTAGGTTCTAGTCAAGAAGAGTCCTAACAGGATAGACAGTCTCTAGCTTGGGTCTGACTTGGAAAATATTAGCTATGCCAGCTCATCTAGATATTTCTGTCATGTGGATTAGTAATAACCTAAGCCAGACATGTTCTCACTTTACAGCAGGTAAGTTTTATTGAAAATATTCAATTTCCATAAAATGCTGCCTCAAATAACACTGCAAAAACACCACTCATGGGAACTGCTTATGTAGTTGAAAACTAGGTTTCCATAACAGCAAATTAAGAATGTGAAGTCCTGGACTCCTAGAGAGCAAAGGAAGAGAAAAGCTGCCTCTCCAGCACTCAGGTGTCCCTGACTCAACTAAAGCCGAATGGATGCTGGAATCAGAGACTCCCAGAGGCCTTCAGCCATTTTCATGTGAACATTTAAACTGATGGCTGATCCTTCAGCTCTATGAGCAGCGAAGGATGGATTTTATCTTTTTTTAAAAAAAATTTGTAAAGATATAATGCGTCCTAAAGAAATAGAGCATTTTTCAAAGAGGTTAAAAGTGGAAGGCAAGGGGAGGAACAATATTTCAAGAAGGATCCATAAGGGTGCACATCCAGGTTCAGCCCTCTCTCTAGGGCAGGCTACTGAGCTCAAGGTTTCATATAAGTTTTCAGCTGGAGTCTCATTAAAAATACATATTGTATAGGGAAAATCCAGCCCATAATTACTATAGTTAAAATCCATTAAAATAAATACCATTTCAAGTAAGGTCTCTCTATGGAACAGAGCTATTTCTATAGGCCAACTATTTGTAGATCTGACTTAGCAAATATCCTCTAAACATATAAAAGATCTTCTCTATCATGACCATCCATACTTGTCTGAACTATGTAATTTAGAACTCAATTTTACTTCCTTGAACTGGTCCCCATGTGCTATTATAGTCCCAGGAATTTAAAATAAAAATGGATGCTTGAGGGAGAAGCAGCTTTGGGTCGACTCCAATCACTGTGTTTAGCATAGATAGGAAAGATTTGCACCCAGGAATATGCCTTACACCTGTCCTCAGTACACAGAGTTCTGCAGCTTTGGTTTTGTCCATGATCATTGCAATCCCAGAACACAGCCAAACCTCACAGATCATTCTGACCCAGCACTGTTCAACCCCTTCAACCATGACTTATCTCTCTGCTTCTGACACCAGAATTTGGTCCCCAGGCTCTGCACCTGTTTTCTTTCTTTTTTTTTATTTATTATTATTATTAGTTAAGGTATTACAAATGTGTCCACATCCCCCCCATTAACCCCCAAACTCCCCCACACACACAAACTCATGCTCCCATCCCCCTGTTGTCCATGTCCATTGGTTTGGCTTATATACATGTATACAAGTCCTTCGGTTGATCTCTTCCCCTTACCCCCGCCCTCTCCTACTTTCCTTCTGGGTCTGCACCTGTTTTCTTCTAAGGAAAAACATCGAATGAACCTCTGCTTTCAAAAATAGCAAACTGGGCAGTTAATACCAGTCTTTCTACTGAAAACAAACTAGGAAATGTTGGACAAAAGAATTTTAAAAACAACTTCTTAAAAGTATCAAGGAGCTAACAAGAGAGTGAAGAATAACCAGACCAAAGGGGAGATAACCCAGAAGTGGTGGGCTGCTTTTGCCTATGAACCTTTATTTTAAATTCCTGGGACTAACTGCAAGGGGTAGCTGAGATACTGAGCTGCACAATTAGCAGCCAACCCCTCAATTAGAGAGGCAAGGGAGAAAGCAATCGAAAGTCCAAGGCCCATCAAGGTTGGGGAGCTTGTTAAACCACCCTTTGCTTTAGGCTGAGACCTCAAAAGTTTCCACCCTTGGAATAAGTGGAATCCCCAAAAATTAGCTGCCATTATTCACAGACAATATAATTCAGAATGTAGAAATCTAAAGAGTCTATAAATAAGTTACTAGAATTAATAAGCAAATTTAGCAAGGTCACTGGATATGAGACCAAAGTCAGCTGTAGTTCTCTATGCCAGCATCAAATAACTGAAAAATGAAGTTTTTGAAACAATTGTCACCCATAATAGTCTCTTGCTATTTGTTTTTTGTAATACAATGTCTACCAAAAAAAAGTGAGGATGTTCATATACTTGCCTTAAGCCCTACCTGGAATAAAACAACTTGAGGGCAGACTTGGTATCTTCCAGCGTGTCTGGTATCCTCCTTGGTATCTTCCAGCGTGTCTGCACTGTAGTCAATACAAAGCAGGCACTCAGAACTCAAATACAAAAACACTTGGAGAGACTTGTTTTACAGGCCAACCAGAATGAATCTCTTCCCAGTTAAAATTGAAACTCTCCTTTGCCTGCCTTCCCCCTCTCATCTAAAAAATGTATCACACACACCACAAAAAATAATAAATTTATTAATTGCAACCAAAAAAACAAACTCAGGCTATCAAAGGAAAAAGAAATAAGAGAAAGTGGAAGAAGGATTTCCCTTTATTGTATTCATCATTTCCTTTCACTTTCTAGATCATTCAAGAAATCATAGGTCCTGGCTGGTTTGGCTCAGTGGATAGAACGTCAGCCTGTAGACTGAAGGGTTTGATTCCGGTCAAGGGTATATGCCTGGGCTGCGGGCTCAGGAACGTGCTGGAGGCAGCCAGTCAATGATTCTCTCTCATCATTGATGCTTCTTTCTCTCTCTCCCTCTCCCTTCCTCTCTGAAATCAATAAAAATATAAAAAAAAAAAACAACAGCCAGATACTTTGGTTTAAAAAAAAAGAAAAGAAATCATAGGCATCAGCCCTAAGTCCTTTAAGGTTCTGAAAGAGTAGACAATAAGTACAGTGCTGTATTTTTGTGTAGCTTTGGCATTCCTCGAGGTAAGACACATCATTGTCCATGAAATATTTGTGACATTCTAATAAAAAGTGTTGTGAGCTTCTAAGAATTAATTGAAAAGTTAGATTATCTATGTATATATAAGGCTAAGTATCCATCCAACTGGTAGCTATGATGCACACTGACCACCAGGGGGCAGACGCTCAATGCAGAAACTGCCATGATGCGCACTGGCCATTTAAAAATAAACAGCAGCACAGACCTGGTGCGACAAACCAACACTCAGCTTCCCCCAAGTGGGACACAGGCCCTGCCACCTCCCCAGAGCGACACCCCACCAAATCACAGCCAACACTGCCAAGACCCCATGGCGCAAAATGTGGCCCACAGCCCAGCCCAGGTAGGAAATGGTCACTGTGGGCACTGGGTAATAACTTCACATAGCAACACCTGGCTTCCTCTCCCTAGAGACTAGGCTCCTTGGAGTTTCTTCAGTCCAGGAACATTACTTGCTTTATAGAAAATGTTTGTGAAGTGTTCTCATGTGCCTCATCTCATTTGATCCTCACAGAACTCCTGGAGTAGGTAGATAGGAGACTCAGTAGGATCTTTTCATTAGCTAAAAACTGGAGATTTAGAAAGTTTGGAAACTTGACCAGACTAAAAAGAAATAAGAAATGGTAGAACTTGAAAATGATTTCAGGTTTTCTCACTGTGCAGAATATAGTCAAACACTGCTGCAGTTAAATATTTTACCCTTTTGTTCTCCCTTGGTGATCTACAATAATAATCTGCTTCATGTTGATATTTATTGCTGTGTTGCTGACAATTACCTGAAAGAGAAATTGGGGTGCTTCATTGGGCTGGAAAAAGTTTAGCTGAATCAGAAAACAGGTCTAATTAAGCAAGTTTATTTTATATATATATGGCTAAGTTGACTCGTGTATGCGCCATACATATATAAAGCTCTTGCTAGTGCCAATTGCACGCGTGTGTTGCGATCTGTCATTGTCAATCATGAATTTGGTTGACATTTCTATTATAGAGAAAGGGGGAATAGCGATATTAAAATATTTCTTCTAATTAATTTCCTTTCAATGTGCACGAATCCATGCACCAGGACACTAGTGTTAAAATAAAGATAGTGAGGTTTGGGATAAAGAGCCGTATGATACCTGGTTCAAACCCCAGCTCTGTCTCTTTATAAGCTGTCTTTCTTTAGCTAAATTACCCTCTCTGAGCCTCAGTTTCCTCAGATTATAAAATGGGGATGATATTAACCCTCCATCTACATTGCAATGGATACTAGTATGATCATACATATAAAAGGACTTGGTGGATAGAAGGTTCTAAACAAATGTGATTTTCTTTCCACCTTCTGCATTTATTGAAGATTGTGCTGTGGTCAAGCCCCAGTTTGTAACCTTCAATACTTCCTCACAGCACAGGTTGCTAGACTTGATAAATGATACAGATGAACAAAGACGCATCTTGAATTCAGCCAAGATGAAATTAAGGAAGTGCTAAGTAAGGGCACTAAAAATTCACTACAGAAACCCTAAAAACACAGAAAAGTAGGAATTGTATTTTACAAAAATAATATAAGATACTGATACATACAATTGTTTGTATAGACTCATTTGAAAGTCACACCCTTAAAATACATCACAATTCTTTTAATATCCCCAAGTATGGTGGTAATGCAAATTTCTAATTTCATTTTAGTTGTCAGTTAATAAACTATTCAGTCTCCGGAAGATGTTTGAATCAGTTAAATTTCTGCTACCTTATTAATTTATATAAATCCAACAATCTCGTTATTTCAAGATCCTAAGTCGCTTCTTCTTGCAATTCAGTAGTTACAAAAACTGACAAAAATTACTGGATTTACCCAGTTACATTCAAAGAGACTATGTTAATCCAGACAGTCAACATTAGTAATTGTACTTATCTCTTCCATATTTATCTTGGCAACAAATGAAAGAGTAAGCCTGTCTCATTCCCTGGCGATTTATACTTTTTCCTAAACCAGATTTGAGATCCTCTCTCAGTCTGGTTCCACCTTGCTTACTGGGAAATATTTGTTCTGGCCAGTGGCCACTGGAGCCCAAGTATCACCCTTTTGCTTATGTGGTTTGTAACCTAAAATGTTCTCCTTTCTTCCTCACTCCCCTGCACTGTCCCCTCCAAGAACCTTCCCTCTGCACCAGGTTTTCAATGAGGACCTTCTTCGGAACTCCTGCCACATGTACAACAACTTGAATTGCTCCCTCTCATGAGTTTGTCCTACCTCCCTAACTACAGTATAAATTCTTGCAAGATGAGGATCAAGTTTCCCCCTTAGCCTGTCTTTCCCACAGCTTCTAGCATAGTTCTCAGCACCTAATAGGCCTGTTGAGTGAGGATGACAGTGTAGGCACAAGAAGAACGTCTTGTTTGCAAACAGTCCTGAATGCTAAACACATCTTAAATCAACATGTGACTCCCACAGAAAACCATATCAGGTGGAGGAAGCCAGGGTAGCAAACACAAACTCACACCAAGAAGCCCCTTAAGTCTTCTTTGCAGTTCTGCTTTAAGTTTACAAACTGCATACTGTTGGTCTTTTCATCTTTCCTTGTCTGGGCGTTTAAAAGAATATTGTTTTCCTCTGTGTTAGCCCCAGAAAGCTAACTTCCATGGGCCTCATCAGCTGGCCACCTTGCCCACTGACTTCCAGAAGGTTCTAGTGGGGAGTACCAGCAGATTAGAGGGAAAGGTCAGGGTACTTAGTCCTCCGTCTCCCTCCTTGAGGGGTCCCCACAGGCTGACTGCATCCTTCCACCAAAGGTCTCAGCAGCCCTCTTCACATAGCCTCCCTGTGTCTGAGTCCTGGTAACTCTGTGCCCTCACTCTTAGATCCAGGGGTGAGATACCTCCCCATCCGTGGTTTCCCTACACCCTGCCACACATCTGCAAAGCTCTCTTCAAATTACCCCATGTGAATGGGCTTTTCCCTGTCAGGACCTTGTCTGATAGATGTTTTTACTTTACAACCTTTATAATTTTAGTCTTTATAACATTTCTGGCACATTTCCTAGTTTCAAGTAAGCAAGATCAAATATTATCATGTGCCTTTCTCTTTGTAATCAGGGTCATCAGCAGGCCTCTCAGAGATGGTCCGATTGTTCATCAGCTTTTACCATCGCTGTGCAGACATTACCTCATGCATTCTCCCCTCCCATCAAAAAAAAAAAAAAAAAAAAAAAGCCTAGAGATGAGCCCAATAAGTCCAATAAGTCAATGTTATGGTACCAAGGGAGTGCAGCTGTGAAGTGAGAGTACTAGGAATGTGAACCCAATTGTCTCCCTACAAAATCTGTTAACTAGTACATAAAATCAGTCCCCTACTGCATGCGGTGCATTGTCTTGAAGGGCTAATGAGTGGTGTTGATCTAGTGATTCTTACACTCAATAGTTCACACTGCTGTTCTTTCTGAGTTGCAATGATGATTTATATATTCTTCCTCTAAATGATTAAAAATAGATCTGCAGCCCTGATACAAATCTGACAGTTTCTGCCCTATCGGTTCACCTGCCTGTCGCAGTCAGCCTTGAATATTTAATTGGCTGCTTATAATCTGCTATATGCCAAGTAACACGAGATGCACCCTATTTGGGAAAGTAAGACTCACAATTTCTTGAACAAGGGCCTATGAGATTTTGGAACAGAGAATTTGTGAAAGCTATTTTGGTCACTTGGCAGCTCTGTTTTAGATATACTAGAACACATTTTAATGTGCAATGAAACCATATTGTTGGGAGCCCAAGTCACATGGAGAAGACACAGGTAGGAACTTCAGTTCACAGTGTCCCAGTTGAGTCCAGTGTTCAAGTCATCCCAATCCACGCACCAAACAATGTGAGGGGAGAAGCCTCCAGGTGATTCCATTCCCCAGTCACTCAGTCAGCCCAACCATTCATTTCTTCTCTGCTGGGCTCTCAGACATCAGGGGGCAGAGATAAGCCATCCCTGTTGTGCACCATGCAAACTCCTAACTGCAGAATTTATGCATGTAAAGAAGTGGTTTTAGTTGTATGCCACTAAGGTTTTAGGTGACTTATTTTACAGCAATATACAATCGAAACATTGACTGTTAGAAATAAAAAGATGAATTAAGATACTGGTATGAATTATGGGAAACTAGAAATAATCAAATTACCCCAACCCAGCAACTGAAAGGACCAAACAGAGCAAGAGATAACAATCTGTCACTCACTGCTGCGAGGTGGGGCAAGAGGTAGACAAGAAAAGTGCAGGTCTCTGCAGAAAGCAAACCTAGTAACAAACCTCTTATTTAGTGGCTTGATTAATGATCTAAATGTCCCATCAAAATTACATTTCGTCCTCTTCCAAAGTGAGGAGGAGATGAGAAAAAAGAAGCTTTTTCTAGAATAAAGAGCAGAGTAAAGGACTTTTACTCTACCTTAAGAGCCATTGCCAACTCCAAGGTAAATTGTATGTGTTGGACCCCATTTTCCTATTTATTACTAACATTAAAATGGAAGTTGTCTTATCAAGCTAATGATGAGGCGTGGCTGAGGTAGGTGATGGTAGAAAGGTTCCCTGGATCTGAATCAGAAGGAAGGTACATTGGCAAGGCAGTCCCAGGGTACATCACCAAGATGGACAGACAGGGTCCTAGTGCAAAGAAGCCAAGAGCATAATTCAGGAAGATAAGAGCCTAGGTCCAATGACTAAGGTGAAGGCGAAATGAGTAATCAGATAACTGAATGGAAGAACAGGAGAAAGTGTCACCCTTTTAATGTGGCACATGGTTCTTGAGAGTGTGGCAGGCAAAACCAGTCAAAGGTGGTAATTGGGATCAAATCCCTGCTTGTTCTGCTTTGTAAAGAGTTGGCAGTACAGCCTCATGCACACAACAGCAGTGACTTGAGAGCTGGTGACATCCACAGCAAAATGAATAAACTAGATGATCCTCGGGCAGAGGGACAATGTGCAATGGCCCTGAGACAGGAGATGCCAGGTGTTCAAAGAATAGCAGGCAGGCCAGTGGGGTCAGAGCAGTGAGAAGAAATGAACACAGAGAGAAAACAAAGGCCAGATAACTCAGGATTTTGACGGCTCCTATAAAGACTTGAGCTTTTATTCTGGTGACCACTGGAGGGTTTAGAGGAGATAACTGAAATGGTCTAAGAATAATGTATTAAGATTAAACTGAGCCCTAGCTGGTCTGGCTCAATGGATAGAGTGTTGGCCTGCAGACTAAAAGGGTCCCAGGTTTGATTCCAGTCAAGGGCACATGCCCAGGTTTTGGGCTCGATCCCTAGTAGGGGGCATGCAGGAGGCAGCCAATCAATGATTCTCTCTCATCATCGATGTTTTTCTCTCTCTCTCCCTTTACCTTCTTCTCTGAAATAAATAAAAATATATTTCAAAAAAAGAATACACTGAAAGCCCTAACTCCGTGGTCGGCAAACTACAGCTCGCGAGCCACATGCGGCTCTTTGGCCCCTTGAGTGTGGCTCTTCCACAAAAATACCACGTGCGGGCGCGCGTACAGTGCGATTGAAACTTCGTGGCCCATGTGCAGAAGTCGGTTTTCGGCCTGGGCGAGTCTATTTTGAAGAAGTACTGTTGACATTTGGCTCTGTTGACCAATGAGTTTGCCGACCACTGCCCTAGCTGGTTTTGTTCAGTGGAGAGTCATCTTGCAGACTGAAGGGTCCCAGGTTCAATTCCAGTCAAGGGTACGTACCTCGGTTGCAGGCTCAGTCCCTAGCTCTGGTCAAGGAGTGAATGCAGAGGCAACCAATGGATGTGTCTCTCTCACATCGATGTTTCTTTCTCTACGTCTCTCCCTCTCCTTCACACTTTCTCTAAAAATCAATGGAAAAATATCCTTGGGTGAGGATTAACAAAAAACCACCACCAACAACAAAAAGAATAAACTGGAAGGGTTCAAGTTAAAACAGGGTATCCAGTCTGGAGTCTAGTGGATTACTCTCTGCCTTACACATATTGGTGACTTGGTCCAAGTAGTGGAAGTGGCAAAAGTATCTAGGTTCTGAATATATTTGAAAACTAAAACTATAAGAATTTGTTGACAAATTATAAGTGAAATGTTCCCTTTTGCATTATTTTTCTTCATAGCACTTATCATTTACTGGCCTACTGCATATTTAATTTTCAATGTTTTTAATGTCCCTCCCTTACAAATGAGAGCTCCATGAAGGTAAGGAACTTTTTTGTCCATTTTGTTCACTGCTGTGCCCCCAATGCCTGGTCCATAGAAGGCACTCAGTAAATAGTTGCTAACCGAATTCATTCAGATGAAGAATTTCTAAGATATTTTACTCTGGTCACATCCTCTTCTTTTTGTAGACATTTATTATAAGTTTGATCTCATGTATTCCACCATGAGTCACTAACCACAGTAAATCCCCTTTAAATTGATCTACATTGTTTATAAAGTGCCACCGAAATTACTGCTACAGCTTGGTAGCCCTGTTCTGGTAAGTGGTATAAACAAACAGTCGTTGTGTGCTACACATGGAATTAGGTCATTGCTGAGTTCTAATCGACTTGATTTAATTACTGTGGATGTCGGTGAGACATATTCGCAAGGGCAGATGGTGTAACAACTACTCTTGCGCTGAGGTAATGTGCCTGTTTTCTATTTCAAGAGTATGATCTCTTAATGGAGCTGCTCTGATGCAGCCATTCTGATGCCAAGATAGTATGATGAGACCAACCTGAGGCCACACCTGGAAGCAGGAACATTGTAACACTACCTGAAAACAAACCATCAGGTGTCCACCTTTCCTTTCCTACCCAGTGGTGAGCCTCATCCCATCTCGGAGATTCAAGGGCCTGAGATTGTGATGAGGTGGAGCCAAGAATAAACTCAGGGAGGGGCCAAGGTTCAGTGCCGCCATTAGGATTCAAGTTTGCCACATTTGCATCTTAGAGCCAGACATCAATGATTCTAAATGGAATGTCTGTCATTCTCTAGATGTTGACCTCTATCTTGAGAGATCCACACACTGAATAATCATTTGCTTTTATTTAATTTTTTTTAGTTGTTTAATAAGGGCACTTGGTTCTATTTTGCATGTGAGAAGCCACACGGGACTCCTTTGCATTTCTGCAATGCTTTCTTCTTGTTAGGCCAGTCTCCTTTGATTAGGTTTCTATCACACACACATCACCACCACCACCAGATGAGGAAGGAGAAGGAAGGCATCAGGGCAGAGCATATTTCTTATTCTCAGTTTCAGATACATTGGAAATCCTCGGATTTCTAATGGCTTTATTACAGCTCTCGATTGATTATACCTGGAACGGTGTAGAAGCTCCTTTGTTAAAGACTTAAAGAGCTGGCACTTAACTACCCGGCTGAGGAGAAGGGCACTTACTGTTTCTCCAACCAGGCCTAGTTTGTGGGCAGCTGGCCTCTAAGGCACAGCTGGCCACAATGAGTCACAGCCACAGGCAATCCTTAAGCAAGTCTTTACTGAAAGGGTGATAGTTACCAAGCATTACTTGGGTGCCTGTCTATTGGAGAGAGGTGTGTTGGGAAGTAGGAAGGAAAGGGAATCAGGGATTCAGGCATTATGGGTACTGATCTAGATTACCTTACTCCCTCCTTTTACTATTCACCAGGGGCCATTCTTTTCTTTGGATGTGGGGTGTGGGAAAGGGGTGACCATGTGGATTAGGAAGAAGTAAGACCTGATTTTACTCCAAGCTTTGCAAGGACAGCACTTCTTTCACAACCCATCCTCTTCTGCTTTACTTCTTGCTTCTATCTCCCCTTACTCCTTCTGTCCCTGCTCCAAATTTGTCCTCCTCTCACAAGTCTCAGCTTTTTAACCATCCCTCTACTGAAATAACTGGGTCCCATCCATCCCTTTTAGCAATTCCCAGCCTGGAAAACAGAATGCAAGTTGCTTTTCTCCTCTGCACTTAGTGTTGCTCAAAAAAAGGGCGGAGTGACCTCCCTTCCTTCCCCTTCTCCTCATCAATCCCAGGGGGAGTGTGAAGTGCTTGGGAATGGTGGGAAGTTCTTCCTTCTCCCTGCAAAAGCAACAAGATTAATGCCCAACAGGACCGCTTCTTTCCCAAAGTTCTCTGTTCTACTAGAGAAACTTTTATCTCCCCAAGTAATGTCTTTGACCTTATTTTGCACAGATACCTTTCCCACACCTGCTCCATACCATATCACAATATTTTAGGACCATTTTGCACAGATGCCTGGCCATATGGGCCAACAGAGTATATCCATAGAACCAAGGTATTAGAACCAAAGCAAAACTCTAAAAGATTATGAGTATTTACAGGCACTAAATTTCCCCGCAGAAATACCGGTATAGGGTTCACTATAGTCAGCCTTAGACTATGCACATAATGCTAATGTCCCAGCATTGCCCTATAGATTTTGCGTGGAGAAATTATAGTTATCTCATTTATTCTAACTAATCCCACCATTCTGTCCCAAGCCCTGTCCAGTGCCTCCCTCCTCCATATTCCTTACAATTTTATGTATAACACTGTAGTAGGTCATTCCTATACTCTATTCACACCAAACTGATAGATAAAATAGGCCATGAATTAAAACATACATTCCTGAAAGCATTGAGCTCTAAGTCTTAAGTTAATACCCCAGCCTTATTTCATTCTTTATCTTCTTCAACTATTCCAAAGACTTTAAATTGCATCTGTCAGGGGAAACTAGAGATAGCATTTTTACATAATACTTTAATAAAAATGGTATTGACTGAAAAAAAATTACACTGCAGACCTATTTAAATAACTCAGGGCTCTGGAAACACATTTTAAAATCCTGAAAAATGTGAGAGACACAGGAAGATGGTGGCTTAGGTAAACATCTGTACTCACCGCCTCCCACAACCACATCAAAATTACAACTAAAATACAGAACAACCATCACCCAGAACTGCTGGAAAGCTGCTGAATGGAAGTACTACAACTAGAGAAGTAAAGAAGAAAGCACACTGAGTCTGGTAGGAGGTGTGAAGGCTTGGAACCGGCTGGTCCAGCACCCACGTGTGCTGCTTTTTTAATCAGGAGGGAGATCGTCTCTGTGGAGGCTGCCCAGAGAAGCAAGGGGTCCCAGCCCCACACCAGAGCCAGCCCAGGGTCCCAGGTCTGGGGAAAGAAGTACTTGTGGGCAATAAGAACCACAGGCTGTAAAAAACAGTGCAGATTGGGACTCAGTGACACAGAGGCTGCTGGAGACCCAGCTGATACTCTTAAAAGGACGGCACCACAAACTGAACTTACAAGGTCCTTCTTCCTCTAAGCTTCAGCACCAGGGTGAGGACACATATGAGGAGGACTGGATTGTCTGGCATCGGGGCAGGAACTCGGGGGCGGCTTTCTCCCAGACAGAGGTGCTCACTGGGATCGTTGTTCCTGTGCTAGGACCTCCCCAGTCTCAGGGCTGACTGGCAGCCATTTCTGTTTGCTCCACCCTGATGATTCCCTAAGACCTTGCCTCATCCAATTTACAACCGCACCCAAGCTGTGAGCAGCAGCTTTTACATATAAATGGCCTGTCCTTGCTCAGGGTAAAATCTTTCAAACAAGTGCAGCTGGGTCAGGGAGCCCCAAACCTATCAATACCATGTGACAAGCACCATCAGGTGCTGACAAATGCCCAGTTTAGAAATTGGGGACCGATAACAGACTATCCTCTATGTCACTGCTGTGTGCTCCAGAATTTCTCCTCCCCTTAGACTATATAGGAAAACATGAATGAAGGAGCAATGTCTTTTTTTTTTTTTTCATACAACTGCAAATTTACCAAATTTCCTTTGACTCCTAAATGCTTAAGAAAACAACCCAGTCTGGTTCATTGCCATAGTAGCTGCTGAATTAAGGCTCATTAACTCAATGTACAAATGAATAAATGATAAGGTCAACTGCAACTCCAAATAATAAAGACAATAACTGATTTCAGCATAAAATAATAAGAGTGTCTAGAGTAGATATTTGCCTACAGTCATGTATAAATAATTCATATTTCTCTTTGAACCACCTGTCAGTGTTCCAGGGAAAGTGAAACTGACTATATACCTGCTTATTATACCTGTTTCATAAGCCATCGTGAACAGGGATACAGAGGACCCATTTTCTTGTCCACAGATATCCCAGAAACTATAGACAGAAATTAAAGAAGGAAAAGCTGAAGGGGAGGAATTGAATAGGAGGGTCTCATCCTTCCAGGAGTTAAGGCAGTTTGGGTGCATTGTAAAGACTCCATACTAGGACGTCTGAAGGCCTCAGTTAGGGTCCTCACTTTGCCCCTTACTTTAGTCTCAGGAAAATGGTTTTAAATGCCCTGGGACTCAAGTTTTTCATCTTACATTGTAAGGTGGGTGTGTGTGGGGGGGGGAGTAACAACAATAGACCAATTAATAACGATGATCATGGCAAATGATGGCAAATGCTATAAAAAAGGGCGGGGGGGGGGATAAAATAGAGCACAATGGCAGAGACTGAGAAAGGTGGAATTCTGAGTCAGCCAGCTAGTTTGGAGACTGACAGAGCGAGAAGTGCTGGTCACGCTGTACCACGGGGACTATCAAGATGCTACATGCCACAAGGTGTAAATATTAAATATGGGAGAAATAAGAAGCATTCCATAAAAGTGTGATTGCTCATCTGTGTATAGAAACAAGGAGTCGTCTGAGAGGAGGAGAGCTGGGATTCAGAAGGCAGGGGTGAGGACCTCACAACCATGAAAGGCAAACCAGGAAACAATGACAAAATGAGAACTGAAACCTACCCTTCGCCGTCCAGATTTACAAAAAGGGGCCCACACCCAGGCCGGGGTGTTGTCAGCTCCACAGGCTCTAAACCAGAGGCTTCCCTCACTGAGGGCTGTGCTTTCGTTTCTGGCCCAGAACAAGCGTGGCACAAGAGTAGGAGTTAAATAAGTGAGCGAATAAACAGGCTATTTTTAAGTTTAAGCCTTATTTTTTTAAAAAAAGACAACAGGCCCCAAATGGAGTTTGTTATGCTAAGGCCCAGGTCACCAAACCAAGACTTAAATTATAGCTTGTTTCCCAGAAATGGACTCACACCAGTCAATCAGGAAATGCCTGGTCAGCACCAATTGGGTTATCCGCCTGGTAGGCCCCTGTGACCCCCTAAGGCAGCGGTTCTCAACCTGTGGGTCACGACCCCTTTGGGGGTTGAACGACCCTTCCACAGGGGTAGCCTAAATACATCCTGCATATCAGATATTTACATTACGATTCATAATAGTAGCAAAATTACAGTTATGAAGTAGCAACAAAAATAATTTTATGGTTGGGGGTCACCACAACATGAGGAACTGTATTAAAGGGTCGCGGCATTAGGAAGGTTGAGAACCACTGCCCTAAGGGAAAGAGGCCTTGCCACAACCAGCCCACTCTTTCCTGGTATAAAAAAACTCCTTGTGCTCATAAATCTCTCCTTTTGTACAGCTCCTCGGAGCTTCTTTCTATCTACTAGTTTGGATGCTGCCCAATTCAAATCCATTTTTGCACAAATAAACTGTTAGAAATTTTAATATGCCTCAGTTTCTCTTTTAACAGTTCTGGGGTCAGAAGAATACACCAAAGGCGGCCCCAACAGCCCCCAGGAGCAAGGAGCGACCAGACCCAGGTACCTGCTGAGCGCCCTGAGCTCCCACTTTCTCTCGCCTCAGGAGGCGGTGGGTGCGTCCCTCTTGCATCCCAGTTCCACGGCTTTTCATCCTGATCTTTCAGATTTTATTGGAGCATTTCTTTTTCTGGACTTGGTCTTAAACCTGGCCGGACTCCCACCGGAAACTGACAACTGCCCTGGGTCTGGGGACGGGATTGATTCCCACCCAGAATCGGAGCAGGGTCCAGGCTGGACTTATTCTGATGGAGAAACCAGACCGGGTTGGAGGTCAGCCAGTGCTGACGACCAAGATCAACAGTAATTGATATAAATGTGAGGAGTCTGGCAGAAGGCTGACCAGGACTCCTTTTGATATTCACAGGGTGAATATCTACATTTTATTACCTGCTGCTGGCTCAATGGCCTACCTGTTTGCTAAACATTACCATTGATATGTCTGTTTGCATTCCTAAAGGCAATTGTGTGTTCTAGCTAAGAAAAGCAGCTGGGAAAGGAGCAACAGGGAGAGCTCGATTTCTTTAGTTGAGTTATTCTCTGGTTCCCCTGGTAATTATAAAAATTAATATTCCATCTTGTGTGTATCATTTGCGCGTCAGCCCTCCCTCCAAGTCTTTGAACCCGCAAAAGCCACGCTGGCCGTGGAGTCTCGCAAGCCAGGGTCCACCTTAAGCTGGACTGAGGCCTCAGGTGAATAAAGTTGGTTTAAGGCTAAACAAGCAGGTTAACCTCACCAAAGATAATCTTGAATTACAGTAGCCACAGTGGAGAACAATTAACCTAGATACGTTGAGATGCCCTAGAGAAAAGGGGGTCTCCGCCAAGTACTCACTTTAGGGTAGAGGGAAAATTATTTCCCTCCTCTACTGTCCCTGGTGAAAAGGTGACCCCCTGAGACACCCCACTAACCCAGGGCCTGCCGACGGAATCCTGGGAAAACAGGCAGACGCTGGCCAAGAGTGAGAATTCTCACTAACACCAGCTTTCCCAGAGCTGTTCTCTGCAGTGCCTGGTCAAGAGAGGAAAATAAAATTTCACGTTGTCCCTTCCTTCCCAAATTCTGATTGGCAGGCAAAAAAATATATATAAAATAAAATAAAATAGAAATTGTAAGAATTAGATCTTTGAATTGTGCTCCTGGATTTGCTTTTGGGTCCCCAATGGCTGTTGATCCTTTCTCCCCCAGGGACCGCTATTGCCTTCTTGTTTATCTCCTTCTGTGTCCTGAGAACGTGTCTTGGCAACCATCGAGTTGGGCACCCCAAAATATGGCCCAACAGAAATGTGGTTTGCACCCCATTGGTAGCCAGGGCCCTACTGACTGTTGCCAACTCTCAGGGGGATGGTTTGTCTTTATTTGTTTGTTTGTTTTTGTTGTTGTTGTTAGTCCTCACCGGAGGATATTTTTCCATTGATTTTCAGGGAGAAAGAAAGAGAGATGGAAAGACAGAGAGAAAAAACCATGTGAGAGAAACACATTGATTGGTTGCCTCCTGCACAAGCCAGACCAGGGCCCAGGCTGGGGAGAAGCCTGCAACCAAGGTACGTGCTCTTGATCAGAATCAAACCCCCAAGAACTTTTGGTCCGCAGGCCGACGCTCTATCCACTGAACCAAACCAGCTAGGGCTTGTCTTTATTTCTTTTGGTTATCTTTGGGAGTGGCTTTGGATCTAGGGAAGGTAGTATTTTTTGCACCTCCTTTAAGGATGCCTTTTGCATCCAAGGTGTTGTTTAATGCTGCCAGGAATACTTACTGTTGTTCTGGCTGAAACCTACAATCTATTGATTTTTTTTCTCAAATAAACTCTTAAAAGTTTTTAATGTGCCTCAATTTAATGTGCCTGGAGGTAGCTCTGGAGACAGAGGACGTTAGAGCTTTGTTTATAGTGTTGCATTTAAAAGAAAAGATGATCAAATTATTACTCACTAAAAAACATGCTGTTCATTCACCTACTTAATCACAATTAAAAAAGAACGCATAAACAATAAATTACAGGGACAAAATATGAACAATAAAACTTCTAACGGGCCCTGTAACATTTTCAAATGGAAAAGGAGGCCATTTTTAAAAAGCAAGCTTTGCCAAGCCCTGGGAGAGCTTGAAGGGATCTAAAGCCGTCATTAGCATATCCAGCCACCAGATGTCACCATTGGTTTAAGCAAATATGCTCTTGGCTCCTATACAATTTTAGTCTCACATTTCTCCTCCAGGGTCCTCCAGTTAGTTCCTACCTATTTACCGAGAAATTAGGACTCAGTCTAGGATCTTCAAACTCCCTTTCTAATGCTTTCTCTGTTTCATATATTTTTATTTAAAAAGGAAGGAGGGAAGGAAGGAAAGAAGGAGGAAGGGCGGGAGAGAGGGAGGAAGGAGAAAGGGAAGGGGATGGGAAGGGGAAGGAGAAGGAAAAGGGGATGAGGAGGAAAGGGAAGGAAGGTCAATGAAGCCCTGTGGGTTAGTAAACTACAAGTAGGAAGAATTATATCAAAACAGTTGTATCACTGGGCTTGGATCCAGGCAATAGTATTTGCTCATCTTCTCCTTTCTTAAAATGCCTCTCTTGGGTATTGCCAGTTAAAACAGAACTTCACAAAGGGAAAGGGGGTAGTGAAGAACTTGACAATCAAATTTTAATTAAATGTATTCTTTTAATGTAGATAATAGTTAAACAGTAGCCCCTACAAGGCAGTTCCTATCAGAAATTTACAAATGACTTTTCACTGTATGGTTTTTCCCAGGATTACTTTATTCCTTTGTCTATTTTTTTTGGTAAGTGTAAAGAAGATTAAATGTTAATATCTTTTGTTGTTAATCATTCGGCTTCTCTCTATAGATTAGCAAGTAGTGAAGTATGGTACGTATTTGCTTTGTTTAACAATAGAAAGGTTATTTTGATTTTCTGAATTGTATAAATCATCCCATTCAATTGAATGCCTTATTGACTGTGATGTTGTTATGCCCAGATTTCAGGATCCCCAAAAGACCACCAGGGAGCCAGCCGAGTCCGATGCAAAAGCGAAGAGAGTCTTTATTCGAGCTAGCTCGAGCTCTCCGTCCACCACACTCGCTGACGCAGTGGCAGGGGACAGAGAGAGAGCTCTGTGGGAAGAGGGATTTTATAGGGGGGTTGGAATAAGGGGAGGAGAGAGGACTGTGGGCCCTGCCGATTGGCCAGGTGCAAGTCGGGGTCTTGTTACATAGGATGTGGTTGTGTCTATGGCGTGCACTTCCCTTGATTGTCATTGGTTAGTTTAAAGAAATCCTAGATGTGGCTAGCAGAGGCTTGGGCTTCTGGGAAGAAGCTCCTTGCTGAGCACATGGCTAATGGCTGCTGCCCAAAAATGGAGGATCTGGGGCAAGATGGAGGGTGTAGCCCTAGCTCTTTCAATGTGAATATCCCACTGATTGTGATCTTACTGGTTATCGAAGCACATTCTTCTGTACCTGGGAAACAGGACAGCACAATTATCCTAAATTGTTTTAGTGGCCACAGATAATGCGTGCCAGTTGACTCAGTGGTCCCAAGACCAGGACAGCACAATTACTCTAAATTACCTCGATGGCTCTAGATAATGAGTTCCTGGCAATTCAGTGGTCTCAAGACCTGAGGGCTTTAGATAAGGTGTTTCTGTCAATTCAGTGACCCCGAGACCCAAAACTATAATTAACATGCTTAATTCTGCTTCTGTAAACTGCTTTTTTGCAAACCAGGTTCCTCATTCCAAACCTTGAGATGTAATCAATACCTTTTTGATCTTTCCCTATATAAGTCTGGTTTGCCACCATCTTATCACTATGAGATTTGGGGAATGGCCCCTCATAGTCCTGGATTGCAATAAATATGACTCTTTAATTTGACTTCTTGAGGTGTCCTTCTGTGATTCGTGGGGTACATTACAACAGTAGTCTTTCATTTACATAAATTCATTTTCTCTCCAACAAGACTTCTTATTTATCCTCGCCCTCATTTAAATATTCCAACAAGCAATTCTTTTACAGTCCTATCTTCTTTCCATTCTCACAACTTCTGCCTTCTCAGGGAGAAAACATCTAATAGATTTCTATTTTCTAAAGATATTGCAAAGATAACTTTGGAGTTCCCCACTTTATAGAAACCATCAGTATTCTTTTTCCCACTACAAATGGAAATCTCGAATGGAGCAACAATACAAGAGCAAGGACCAAAAGGAAAAGTAAAGAAGTGTGTAAAACTGAGATTTGAAGAAAGAAAATTCCAAGTAGAAATTTACTCCTGGCTTGTTATTAACTCACATAATTTTGCCATTGTGTTTTTTTATAGCTCCATAATTTTGCTTTTCTATTCGGCAAATAGAATTAATTATGCTCATTATTCAAACAAAATGACAAAGAATCATGTGAGCTAAGATGAGCAAAAATGCATAGTTGATTTATTTAAGTCCTAAGAATAACAGTTGATGAGTTTGAATAAAATTTGCTGCTAACAACACGACATTAAAGATCATTTAAATATATTCAGTGCAGTCATTCATTCTAGTTTTCATGCAAGTTAAGTAGCTTTTTATCTCTAAGGTGCCATCAACAGAACTCTCAGACGTTCAAAATACCAGCATTATCTCATTAACACATTTCTGGTCAGTGAGTTGAGTAATGTAGAACTTATGAAAATATGTATTGCCATTCTCTTTCAAATGAGCTGCACATTACATCCATTAACATAACTATATTGATCTAATTTCATTATTTTCAGTAGGGTGCAGTTTGGAAATATAAAATTGACAAATGTGAGCCAAATGAGAAACGGGGGCTTACACAAAAGGTCATAAATTATAAAACCTCAATAAGGAATATCCTAGATAATGGCCATAAAGTAGAAACGTTAAATAGATGCATTTTTTAAGAAAAAAAATCTTTCATGTTTTAACCATTTTATTTTAGCTAGATTAAATCTGCTACTGTTAGATCACTTGATAGCCTTTTCAGAGATAGTTTGAATTCACCTAAGTATCTAGGTATTTATCAAATGAACTCTGGAGGGGTCAAATCAGAGCCTAGATCTAGATACTTGGATCCTACCCCCAAAAGATCCTGCTTCAGTTGATCTAGACTGCAACCTGAGCATATGATATTTTAAAGCTTCCCAGTTGCTGCTAATGTGCAGACAAGGTTGAGGAGCCATGCACCAAACCTCACATCACTGCTTTGTTATTTTCCGTGTTGTTTACAAAGGGGTTTAGTTCTGCGTGAAGTTTAAAGCATTCTTGGGGGAATCTAAGTTACTGCAAAAGGTGATTGCAAACTAAATATTCTTTATAGCCAAGGGAAGAAAAGTAATCAGTAGATGCATCTTCACTCATCTCTATGTTAGTTAATCCGTGGATCCATTACAAAATTCCCAAAAGCCAATTCTTTGGAACTTTCACAGGATTTTATTAGTGTTAACAACAACAACAAAAAATGTCAAACAAACAAAAAATCCAATATCAAATAATTTGGGATTAAGTAGACTTTTTTTTTTTTTTTACAGGATTTCCCGGAATCCATAACATGGTAATAGATTCCAGATCTCCAAGCGGGACAGAATTCCCTGGGTGTCATGCAGTAAATGTGCTGAATGATTGAAGGAACCGTGGACGGAATGGTTCATGGGGCACACTTTAGGAAATGCAATTTAAGGATATATCTTTTAGGACCACCATAAAGCCTAAATCAACAACAACAAATGTTTTTCAAAGATTTTACTCTGCAGGTCTAACGTACCACTTGCTTTTTAATATTCTCGTTTGGATACATCATTATGTTGCCTTAAGATACTTGGAAGTTTTCTACCAGGGACCTAGCACAGTGGTTAAGATTACAAACTCAGGAGCAAACATTTTTAGGTTCACATCCAGCACTTTTTACTTAATCTCTCTGTGCTTCAGTTCCTTCCCTTGTAAAATGGGGAAATTTACCACACCTTCCTCATGGTATGTTGTTTTGCTAAGCTTAGGTTGCTGGTTTTCTGTTACAATGACAGTAACAAGAGTGATATTTGAAAGTGAGGTGCCAAACTTTTACATAAAGACTGTTTGTCAGAGCAAGTCCTTTCAACATTTTTTGGAATGCAGCTTTTGTGGTAGTAGAGTCTCTCAGTTTTTGTTTGTGAGAAAGACTCTATTTCTCCTTCTACCTAAAGGATAACTTTGCTGGATATATTATACTTGGCTAGTGTTTTCTCTTTTTCAGTATTTTTAAAATATTGTTCCACTCTCTCCTGCTCTGTAAGGTTTTTATTGAGAAACCTAATGATAATTTGATGGGGTTTACTTTGTAGATTACTCTTTTTTCCCTGGCTGCCTTGAGAATTCTTTATCATTAACTTTTGACAGTTTTAATATATTGTGTCTGAAAATAAATAAGTCACAAGATGTAATATACAGCATAGGGGATATGGTCAATAATATCAATCATATCATAAAAACTATGTATGGTGATTTTTGTGGTGATCACTTTGTTGGGTATATAAATGTTGAATAATTACATTCTATATTGAATTATGTTCTAATACAATATTGTATGTTAACTATAACAATAAAAATGTCATTCCTTGTAAAAAAAATTTTCAAAGGAAATTTCTGAAAACCTTTCCCATGATTTCTAAAGCATCTGACCCACTTTGAGAATATGAAAGGATTGAGAGAGGAGAAGAAATATTTGTGAAGAAAAGAGCTGCTACCTGGTTAGTATCTTGGGCCCCTAAATTTAACTACTGAATTGAGCCTGGTTCCTGGATCTTAAAAAACAGTCTAATGATCTATTACTTACTAGTAAGTAGGAAAATCATGGGGCCTGGGAAATTTTTATCCAAGGGTATGAATGATTACTGAATAAATGTTAAAGGGGCAGGAAAGATGAAAATATAGATGATTTGCTATCATACCATGAGTCCTGAACCAAGTACATTATATATATTATTGATGTTTAACAAATAGCCAGCCAGATATTGCTCCAGAAAATTGGTTTATTTGGGATAAACAAAGGATCGCAATTCAGGACATGTAATCTAATGGTGAACCATGAACAAATTCGGAGAAACAAAGAAGAGGAATGCTTTTATGTACTTGGGAAGAGCTGTTGTAAATGAAAAGTCCATTGAGGAAACTGAAATTTTAAGGTACCGTAAAAATCCATCCCATGACTTCATCGGCTGAGTTATAACAGTCTCCCATTGGCTGAGCTGTTTCTGGGCAAGAAGGAGTCTTTTTCTTCTCCTGCTAAGATGTTAGAGTAAGATCATTTCCTGTCAGAGATGCAAGGTAGGTCTTCTTGTTCAGATCAGTAGTATGTGTTGAGGGACATATGTGCGAGAGTTCTCACTTTTAGCCTCCCTATTCCATTTTAAATTAGGTTTCTGCTTGTTCATTTGGTAGAATGTTTTATAAATTCCTATGAATTGAGGGATGATAATACCCTTAATGTTATATCCATGCTACTCAAAGAATGGTCCTTCAATTGGCAGCATCAATAGTATCTGGGAGCTTTTTATTATTTTTATTTTTGAAATATATTTTTATTGATTTCAGAGAGGAAGGGAGAAAGATAGAAACATCGATGATGAGAGAGAATCATTGATCGGCTGCCTCCTGCATGCCCCCTCCTGGGGATTGAGCCCACAACCTGGGCATATGCCCTGACTGGGAATGGAACTGTTACCTCCTGGTTCATAGTATGATGCGCAACCACTGAGAGACGCTGGCTGGGCTCTGGGAGTTTTTTAGAAATGCAGAATCTCAAGCCTTACCCCAGACTTGCTGAATCAGAACCTGCATTACACAAGATCCCCAGGGGATCCATATGCATATTAGAGTTAGAGAAGTATTGCCTTCTACCGCTCAGCCATCCATAAGAAAGTCTCAGTGAGAATTTAACACCTACTAATTGTGACATAACCATTGAAGTTCATCATAAAGGACTCATAACAGCAACAGGTATGTTACAGCAATTTGGAATTTTCAAAACTCACGTTATCTCACAGTTAACGGGTTAACTTTTAATCTAGTTTAGGTGTTTTACCTGTTATCTCATGCACTTAGTGCACAGGCAACTGGTTAGACAAGTGACAAGGAAACCTGTCTCTAACACCTGGTGTTCCTGGGCCACCTTCCAATATCAAAGAAAGATTACATAGTTCAGCATCTGTTACTGGGTAATATGTGCTCATTAGCTTATCTTTGCAATATGGCCAGACCATCTAGATTCTGCGGGTAATAAATGAGAGACAGCCTTCCAGATTATTGTAGCCTCAGGAAAATTTGTGTGGGTGGTCTTATCCGTAGAAATGGATCCTTTAGATTTTCACTCTCCATTACATCAGCCTCTCTCAAGAGCTGGGAAGCCCCTACTGCAAATCAAGAGGCAAATCACCATGTGAGCTTCAGTGGGTGAACTTGAGGATAGGATCTGCAAACATGGATCTCTTCAAACTTTGGAGAGCCAAATAGAGTGCAACATGGTACCAGAGAGACACCCAAAACTCTTGCCAGGTGTGAACACCATGGGCTTATGAATATACCAGATCAATATTTATTGAATGAAGACATACATCATAAACAAATAAATGAAATATATTGCTCTGGAATTTGTATGTTTTAGGCTAGTTTGTATTCCTAAAGCCTATGAATGAAATCTTAATGCAATTTTTTCATTTCTTCTTTTATTTAAACTCACCTTATAACTTGGGATTCCACTGTGTTTCAGCAGAATATTGAAATCCAGAGAAGACCATCATCATAAGATCACTAGTATAGCACTGGAAGTTTAAATCTGGGTTCTGCCACTTGTAGGCGATGTGATCTCGGGTAGTTACCTAACATTTGGAGCCCATCTATACTTTCTTGCAGAATAAGACTAGTAATGCCTTGTCTATTGGGTTGTTGTGGAATTTAAAGAAGGTAGTATCCGTGGAAGGCTGTAGCATAGTGTGAGTAAATTGTCCGTCCTCAATAAATCCCTGTATATGTTCATTTCCTCACCCACACCCTAGATGCATTGTTCTGGTTTTGCTTAAACTTTATTCCTGTCCTTACTAGATTCAACCTCTGAGGGTAATTTAAAATCTATTTCTGTAAAGTATTCTTAAAGAGCACAGAATTAGCTTTATTTTTCTATTTCCAAGTTCATTTGTTTATTCATTCATTCTAATAATCACTTATTGAGCACTTAGCAAACCTCTGACTTAATCCAAATATATCCACTAGAAATCAACCTCATTAAGAAAAAATTCTATAACTGGTGCGAGTCAAAATGCTTGCTGCTTGTTCTGTTCTGCCTCGAATCTACCTACATAGCTCATTTCTAATGCCAAGGGAAATAGATCAATATCAACTATCCCAGGATAAGACATATAAAAATTCATATACAGATCTCTTCATAAAAAAATAAAACATATTTGAGTAGGAAATGACAGATATATATATAAAATAATATTACTTGCAATATTTTTTCAATTTTTATTTCCTAGGGACAAAAGCTCAAATATTAGAGTATCTTTTCAGAATAGTACACCTGTCATAGTTTTTAAACTCCATTTGGTGAGAAGTGGCTCCTAATTATAGACTGAATTCTTCAAGATGTTGAGCTATAAATGCCACGATTCTTCCTGAGCAAGTCCATTAAGCCTCACACTGGTAACCACACACAAGTCATTTCTTTTATCTAATCCTGCTCAACGATGAGTTGCTTGTAGTAAATGCTTTTAAGTTCACAAGTCTTTCAAATTCTACCAAACCAAACCCATGTGGACCAAACTAAGAAAAACTAATACCAACAGTCTGTAGCGAGCTGGAGCACCATTTTAGGTACTGGATTAGAAACAAAAATGATTTAGCCTCCGTTGCCCATGACTTTATAAACTGTATCTTCTGAGGAGGCAAAAAACTAACCTAAGGGGAAAAAAGATTGAACCTATAAATTTTATAGATGCTTTCAACAATAAAAGTAGGAAATGCAAGTGAAAAATAAATCTCAGAAAGAAGGTACACTTTCAAAGATAAAATATTAAGTCCTGGGAATGTCAGCGACCACAAAGATATATAGACCTAGTTTAGACAAGAGTTGTAAACTGCAAGGAGAAGATGGAATTTCCTTTTAGAAGAGTAATTGGCAAGAGATCCACCCAAGCAGAAAGGTGATGAGACCCTTAGGTGGGCTGTAGGAGCAGAGCCTGGGGCGTCTTTTGGATTATGCGACATCTCTGGGGTTTAGGAAATAAGCATTAGAAAACACAGACTATCAAATGTTTAAATAATGCTCAGAATTGTATTCCATCCCATTGAGCTGGCAACAGTTTCGAAGTGTCTCTCAGAGCACTGCAAACCTTAAATCTAGCATAAATAAGGCTATGTCCTGGCTCATGATTCAGGTGAATCATCTGGTGTCCCCAGCATTCTGCCAGGCTCAGAGCAGGTGTTTTGTAAATATTTGTTCAGTGGAGGAGGCTGAACTGAACTAGGATTTTGTTCAGATATTCCTGTATCTCAGGATTTTGGAATCACATGTGACCTTTTAGTATGTTTGTGTTTCTGTAATAAAAATTAAACTAATAACATAAGCTACTAAAAAGGTTCAATAAAAGTTAATGATAATTTTTTTCACATTACTAAAACAGAAGATCCAACATATAAATGACCAAAATAATTTTTAAATACCATTTAAATTTAAATTATATTTAAAATAATGAAATAAAAGCATCTCTGCCTTTCTGTTCTCAGAAAGGCCTCCCCCGACCTCCCTAGTTGGGTAGGCTCCCCTACTATTTTCCATTTCAGCATCTTGTTTGTTGTCTTTGTAGTCTATATATATATTTTATATTTTTTTATTGATTTCAGATAGGAAGGGAGAGGGAAAGGGAAAGAGAAATAGAAACATCAATGATGAGAGAGAATCATTGATTGGCTGCCTCCTGCACACCCCACACTGGGGTTTGAGCCCACAACTTGGGCATGTGCCCTGACCAGGAATCGAACTGTGAGCTCCTGATTCATAGGTCAATGCTTAATCACTGAGCCACACCGGCCGGGCACTGGTTGATTCTTGCATGTACCTTGACAGGGATCCCACAACCTTGGTGTATCTTGACAATGCTCTAACCACTGAGATACCTGGCCAGGGCTGCCAATACTCTTGTTGGTTTGTGTGCCAGCAGCTTAAGTTAGATCACCATCTGAGTAAAGCGAATGCAGAGAGAACATGGCTGGGCTACTGCCCACACAGGGAAAAGGGGCTCTGGCTCTCTTACCATACCGGAGCATGGATTAAGAAATTAGAAGAGAGAGCAAAAACGGAACACCAAATTTGACCTACGGCCTATCATAGAGACCCTGCCCAGTATTAAAACTGTGGCTCAAGTAACATGAGTCTAACCAACCAGATCAGATCATTGTTCCTTACATATAGTTAGAGGAGAAAAGCAAAAGCTCTCTCCTCAGTATCTCCCCTCATGGAAAATAAGACTGGAATCCCCTCTCCTATTGGTTGAGGCTGCCATGTGAGAAGCACAGACATCAAATTTCCTTCAGAAGTAATGATCAAGGTTCTATTTAGAAGTTCTACTTAGGGTCTCCTGAATTCATGGAATAGAGTCACTAAAATTAAAGCAGAGAAAAAAGGAGAAACTCTCTCTCTCTCTCCTTAGTCCCTTGCTTATCAGCTCCATTCTTCATTTACCCAGGCCCCCACTTCACCTCAGTTGGCTTCCTCTTCTGGGTAGCAGTTAGTGTAACACCTACTTGCAATTATCTAAATGGAAACTTCAGATCTTGAGTCCATTTGACCTTTCAGCTCCAGCCTCCACCATTAACTGACCACCTTTTTCTGATTTAGTTCACATCGCATCAGATCAGTTCCTCTTTAAGCCACTAGGGGGGCTATCTCCCTCCTGCATATACTAACTTCTTAGGAGTACCTAAAATGAGGCTTTAAAACATGAGTCAAAAATGGTTCTGAGCCCTGTGGATGATAAAGGGGCCACATACTAAACCTGACAAGCTGAGGGGAGGCCTGCATGGCAAGTCTTACAAACTCAGAGACCTCAAGTAACCACATAGGGTGGTCTGAAATTAAAACTTTCTAACTAAGAACTAGTCATGGTGGGTAGTCATGTCCTAGGCCGCTGTCTTTGCCCACAAAGGACAAAGGTCAATCTTTACCTTAACTGAGTCTATGGTCTTTTTGCATCTATGATAACATACCTTTGGAATGTCAGGATAATTTCCCTTTTCCAGACCCCTCAAGACACAGTCACTGCACCCGAGCACAAGACCACAGAATCCCTCACTGTTATTGTTATCATGTTAATTGTTAAGTATTCTGTACCCACCGATGTAAAAGAAGTATTTGTCTCATCATTTGCTCTTTATCCATTCTCAGAGATCTCCCCGTTTTGCTTTCTCCATCCTCCCTAATCTATCATCAACCAATTTCATGTAACCTTCCATACATCTCCTCCTTTGAGTCTGACCTATAAAGTAAGTGGTAAAACTGCTATGTCCCAGAGCATTTTCTCAATCCATTGAGATTTTGCTTGCTGGCAATTGTGGTTAGTTTGGCTCAAATAAACTCAAAAACATTCTCTACAGGTTTAGACGTTTCTTACATCAACAGCCCAATTCCAACATATGTGTATGAGGCAGCGGAGGGAGGGGGGGTGCTCCTATATCACCAAGTGATGCTCAGGACATCAGCAGGTGTCCTACAACTTGACTCAATGCTGACATTATTTACCCAAAGACAGCATCAAATTCCACAGTTGAAGGAGCTCAGTCCTACAAGGCACCCACCCCTTCAATTCAGACACAAGTTGCAAGTTCAGGTGCTTCTGTGGTTCCCATAAACCTCTCCTTGGGTTTGATTAATTTGCTAGAGCAGCTCATAGAACTCAGAGAAACATGTTACTTATTAGATGACTGGTTTACTACAAAAGGATATAGCTCAGAAATAGCCACATGGGAGAGAAGCATAGGGTCCATTCCAAGTGGTCCACTCTCCCTAAATCTCCACATGGGTCACTAGACCAGAAGCTCTTTGAAACTTCTCATTTCGTTTATTAAAGAGGCTTCCTTATCACATCTGCAGGATTGATGTATCTAACCTCCAGCCTCTCTCCCCTTCCGGGAGGTTGCGGATTGGGACTGAGAATCACCTCAACGTAACAAAGGACACCTTTACAGCTCTCTCCATTAGGAAATTCTAAGAATTTTAATACCTCTGTTCAAAAAAGGGACAAAACCAAATATATATTTCTCATAAATCACAATATCACAAGTTATAAAATACTGACCAAACCTGAGCCAAATCAGGCAAAATGTGAGCATTGAGGGCAGCAGGGGCCAAAATGAGCTGTTCCGGAATGCCCACTGCATTTACTGGTAGTTGCTCTAGTCTATACCATACTTTCTGTTCTGCCAAATCCGACTGAGCAGAACAGGCAGATAGCAAAGCTTCCAATTAATTAATTCATCTGAGCAAAGTCTCCATTTTCAATTTATTTCCTATTTCTCCTGATTCTTTTCTCACTGAGTAATCTATAAAGATCTAAAAACAAAACTTTATCCCTGCCAGCCTGACTCAGTGGTTGAGCATGGACCTATGAATCAGGAGGAGGTCATTGTTCTATTCTGGTCAGGGAACATGCCCCAGTTGTGGGCTCCATCACCAGTGTGGGGAGTGCAGGAAACAGCCAATCAATGATTCTCTCTCATCATGGATGTTTCTATCTCTCTCTCCCTCTCCCTTCCCCTGTGAAATCAATAAAAATATATTTTAAAAAATCAAAACAAAACTTTATTTGAAAAAAGTCAATATTCAGTAAATGGAATAATTTTAACATGACTGCCAATAATTTTTCATGCGCCTAACTTTTTTATGCCAGAGGAAATGATTGATTTGACCAAGTTGGTGCATAATAAATGATATTGTTATAACTTATATTCATGTTTAATTTGCCATTTTAAATAAAATTATTGCCAATAAAGGTCATCAAGCTTTCTATCATTTTTTACTGATCTCAGTGAAATTCTATACATGCACAAAGACCATCTGAGTACATAGAAGGTTTCACTGGATAGCTTTAGAGTTATCAGAACCCGTAGTGTTAGTAGTCATGTCTCTCAAATGTAAACACATACTACAGTTCAATTAACTATGCAAGAAAATAAGGTTCAAAAAAAGAAAAGAAGTTTCAAATCAGAACAAAAGTGTTTGCTTTAAACATACTTTTTGTGAGCAGCTTTAGAAATATAATTTTAAAAATTGCAATTAGAAAGAAACAATAATAAACATAACCTAATATAGTGTCTGACCCATGAAAGGTACTCAATAAATGTCTGGCTTAAATGAATGGTCACAGAGAAAACAAATAACACAATGTGGGATATATATGTACATATATATGAAGAACTATAGAATAACTAACTTTACAAAGAAGAGATAGAAGAACATGCTTTTACATTCAAGGGATTCAAAAGATGATAAAATAAATAATGTTCAAGTCGTTGCTGCAAAGGTAGAGGAAAATCACTTAGATCAATGTATGAATGTTTTATTCTCCATTATTGATTTGAACTAATAGGAACTATTAAAATCCAAGAATAATTAGTTTTAATGTATTGAGGAAGGAGGAAATTTTAATTAAATTTTGCAAACAATAAATCTCATTTAAGTGTGAATTAATCATAAAAATGCTAGTATAAGTTGAAAAAAATGAAGAGCATTGAAAAAAATTAAAAATAAAAAGACAAAATTAATTTATAAAGACAGAGCATACCAATACAATAAATACCAATAATGCAATAGTAGAGAAACACAACAGGAAGTCAGGAAGGAATTAGTTTCACAGTAATAGATTTACAGAAAGAGAAAATGTCTAAAACAACCATTAGGAAATTTCCTGGAGTAATGTGGGTTAACAGCTGCAAGTGACATTTATTTTATAGAAAACACACACCCCATCGTATGGCCTCTGCATAAGAAAGGTTTATCTAGAGTTGGCATTTGCTTTTTGTTGAATTCCTTATGGAGAGCTAAATCTAAATAAAGAATTTCAACTTATGATTTTTAAATTGTGTTTACAGTAATTAGTATATGGAAGATGAAAGGTCAAAGAAAAAAATAACATTTAAAAAATTACGTATCTCTCCATCAAAGTGCTTCATGTAGTTCCAAGTCTTTTCAAACAATCTATAAGATGACACAGCATCAACAAAGATCAAAGAATGATATTATCTTCCTTACTAAATCCCTTTTCTTTTTGATAATGGAGAGAAAACTAAACATCATAAAGCTCTTCCTTTGAAAGCGGAACTCTTAACTTTGAAAATTGGGGAGCGGGGTGGTCATTTTTATGAGGCAAATAATTCAAACTTTTTAAAGGGACATTAATTTGTCCATGGCACCATGAGCATAATTTGCTAATTTACCTCTGCAGCAAATGTCATATTTTATTAGTGGCCTGAAATAGTTAATACTTTCCTCTTCCCTGGCAGGTGCCTACTTTCCTGACATACTTAATCTGTTCTTTACAACGGAAACTCAAAATTGTGTGGAGAGGAACAAAGTGACACCTTATCTTCACCCACAAGTGTGACGCTAAACACGATGACAATTGTGCCAGACAGTAGAGACTCATTCCATATTTGCATTCTAACATCACTTACACATGCTTTGACGTAACTAGTCCTTTAAACATTCAAGGTTAAAGTGCTTCTGATTAACTGCAGAACTGGTATTAAAGTAAAATGCATGCTTTCTTTTGGTTCTGTTTTATTTTTTATAATCTTGGGCTAAACATCTGACCAGAGCTGTACCAAATCACACCAGTTGCAGAGCTAGGCTGTCTCTGCATTTATTGGATAGTAAGAGGAATGAGGGTCTGTGGTTGTGTTTTCCCAGCCTCTGACTTTCACAGTCTTCTGGGTTATCAATGAGTATTTAATAAACAAGTGGCTGAGGGGAGGGAGGGACAGAAGGATGGATGGAGGAAAGGAAGGAAGAACAACATAATTTTTATTATCTCAAAAATCACTGGGCAAAACAAGCCAACCAAAGGTTATATGAATTTTCTGGGGCACAGTAGGCCAGCAGTCCCCCACATGAAAAGTAAGTGGACTTCCATCTATATTTTCTTGAGGTTTAAAATTTCTCATATATAATGAAGACACACACACACACACACACACACACACTCACACACACACACTCATACCTTTACTCCGTGATATCCAAAGGAAATACTCATAGCACATGATCCAACCAATCCTCACATAACTTCAATGGGAGACAACCGGTCATTTCCAGCCACCGCACACAGAAGTGAGATACTGGTCTTCAAGTCCAGGACCTGTGGTTTATTATGACCTCTTCAGTTCTGTCACAATCCCATCTCAATATTCTACAGCCTTTGGACTACATGATGAATTCAACCATTCCTTAGGTAATAGTATATTTCCTTGGAAGAAAGAGAAAAGAAAAAAAATTTGTTATGCCTCTCCTTTAAAAAGGAAACGAGAATAAATAGTACGCTCAGCAAGGAAATATTGGTGCAAGCTACAGCCCTCTGTTCTGCAGGCATTCACAAGACGGCTGCTGACATATATGATAGATTCCTTCTCTGTTTGTTCCAAGTTCTCCTGGCTTTCAGCCAACACCACAGCTTGCCAAGGATCTTTTCCCTGATTGCACAAAGAATTCAACAAGTCCAGGTGATAGTCTCAACTATCAATTTAATAAAGACTCCATTTTTTTTCACCCCCAGGCGTTCTCCACTGAGAACTAAATTCTTTAGGCTAAAAGACTTAAATAAATTTAAAGAGTTAAAGCAAAACTTCTGAAAGTGAAAGAGTGATGTAATTATGAGAGATGCCTTCACCCCTAGGTCCTAGGTGGCATTCCATTCTGGCTGTGAAACAACATTAAATGTGTGGGTCACTGTTTCCGCTCATGTTCTACAACATAGCACTCTGATATCACAAGGTGCTAGCTACGTCTTAAGATAGTGGTGTGGTTAAGTTTCCAATTGGTCATTCCAATGGAGCCTAGCTTATCAAGATGATTGGATATTTTATAACGTACGGCCAGGCAGTTAGTAGCCTACTGGGTTGCAATGCAGTGAGTTCATCGATCAGAAGCCGTGTATGGAATCCTGCGATGCTTTAGAGGCATGTAAGCAGAGAAAGCAAATCCAAATCCACAAAATTATTCCAAGGATGATTAGCTGCTGCTCCTCCAGGAGGAAGGGGCATTCCCAACTCAAAATAACTGATCTGCTACAGAGTAGTAGGCCAGGTCCCCTAGAAGGACATTGCTGGTCACTGTTGCTTATCAGTCTTGAGGAAAGAAAATGTATGCTGTTGAGTCCAAGCATCGCCGCCATTCTGATCCTCATAGTTGTTATGTCCATGAACCAACAGACTAGCTGGAGAAGGAAAATGACTGACTCCCCAAGAAGAAATCATCTGTTCCCTAGTTACTGAAACCTCTTCTGCAATGATGGCCTCTTAGTGTGCATTCACATAAACACTGACATTCTCACAGTCCGGGCCCATTCTGAAATGTCCATCCACTCTTCCCTAAAACCATCTTGTCATCAATTCTCCAGTCTTGATCCTTTCAGGTCCCTCACCATCTAGTCAGGCCAGGATTAAAAATTATCTAGTATGTACTTACTCAGCCTTAAGCATCTCTAAAATATTGCCACTGTCCCAACCAAGCTCCGTGCCCCAGTATATACACCATTGCCCAAGTCACTCTGGCCCTTCCCTCAGAGATCTCTCTGACCTCCCCACAATCCAGTGATGAAAGGGTTAAAGTCTGGCACAACAGGCGGTCTTCAGCCCCAATTTCAGTGCTAGATTCCAATTGCCTTAACTCAATTACAGATTTGAATAGCACCTCTGTGCTAAATAATTAGCTCAAGAGTTGCCATAGATCCTGACCTCAAGCAAAGTAGACCATAAAATGTTTCCTTCCAAAGTGGACAATAAAATTTCTGCTCAAAATTTAACACTGTGAGCATTTTTCTTCTCAGTTGTCCGTTCAGGACCACCCTGAAAAGCAGCAGGACTTCCTCTCATCTGCCTGGTGCCAGTACAGCATGCGAAGTTACTCTATCCCTGACCCATGCATCATGGGAAACTCCCTGTGAGGCTTAAGAAAGTAATATAGGAGTGCAAGTGCCTGCTCATTCAACTCACCTGTGTCTTCAGGCTTCTCATAGGCTCAGCCTCCATTGCTTACTCTTTCTTCTCAATCCACTGGATATGGATCACAGTTGCGAATGCCTGGCTTCATGGCTGAAGTTAAGACAACACCATTTCATGTTAGGCGTCAAAGTAATATGGCCATCTAATGCCAGATGGTTGATGATTCCGTTTCTATGTGAGCCTAGCCACAAAGCCAGGAGTCATTTCTCAAAATGAAGGGTCATCTGCTAAAGGGGCCTTTGCATTCTTCCCAACACAAAGGGTTTCCTCTGTGATGGTCTTGCGGGGGGTTGTCACAGGCTCCATATAGTCCTCAGATGGGTCACAGATGATACCAGCAGCACTGGATCCACAACTCACAAGGGCCAGGGCTCACCTTGCACCAGGCCAGCTGCAGAGCCCCCTCTCACTTTGGGCTCCACTCCAAACTGGCAGCTTCTGGGTGGTCGCCCCGAAAAAGGTCAGTGTAGGACAACCGAAAAGAGGCAACACTATGTCTAAAATCCAAAGAGACCCCAACTCTCTGTGCCTGGTAAATTCCCTTTTAAAACTTCATGGATGAATGTTTCATTACTTAATGTAAATTATAAAATCAATATTTTTTCACATCAAAGTACTAAGATTTCAAAGCGCTGCTCTATTATATTCATCAAATTTGGTGATTATTTTTCTCCCACTTCATTTCATTCCTTCCTCCATTCCTTATTTAAACCTCATCTACTTACAAAAGGGATTGAAAGTGCCTTGCCATGTGTCATTATTGATTTTTCCTGATAAAATGGTAGCATGAAGTTGCAGAGTAAGATAGACTCTTATAATATTCAAATAAGTTCATCACTTAGCTACATTTACTTTCTATATTATGAATCTATATGTAGAAATCTTCCCATTTGAAAAACTATTTAAAGACAGTTCAAATGCTCTTAGAATATTTAGCTCTTGTTGAGACAGCAGAATAAATACTGCCTTAATATAAGACTTTTTAAAGTGATTTTAACACAAATTGATTCTGAGTGCACCCAAAAAGTGCTTCACTTCTACAACTATTTATTGATTATCTACTGCGTAGGCTCTATGTGAGGCCCTAGAGAAATAAGGCCCAATCAATAAGCCATTAGAGTTTACAATCTAATAGGAGATATAAATAAGTAGATAGAAAATTACAATATAGCTTGATATGTTCTAAGACAGGACTAACGAGAGGGTGCTGTCATATTAGGGACCAGGGAAAACTTTCCAAAGGAAGTGATATCTAAGCTGAAGACTAAAGGGAGAAAAAAGTTGAAGCCACACAGACCAAGATGCTAGTACATGAAGGAAAGAGAGTGTGCTCTGGGCAGGGCAAAAGTGATGTGCAATGACCCATAAATCACAGAGAGCATAGCGTGTCTGGCTACTGAAGGCAGTTGCCTAATGCTGGCTCTTAGAATTGGGGTGGTGGTGGTGATGGTTGTAGCAGGAGAATCATGGAAATATGTATGTGGTAGACACAGATCCTTGCCTGTGTTACAGTAGGCTCTCCTTTCTCTGCTAACAGAACCTCAGAAAATTGGCACAGATCCATTGACTTAAGGACAGCTAGGAAATGAATCAAGGTAATTTTACTTTAATAAGCCATCAGAGATTTGGCCAATCAGATCTAAGGAGAAGTCAGCTGAAGCTTCCCTTGGAGCTAAAATCAGGCCCTCCCAAGGAGAAAGCAGTTGCTCCCTTCTTCCCTGACTGGGATGCTCACAGAGGCCTTAAAAACTGTCTGGACAGAGCTGCTATAGCCATCTTGTCATCAAGGAAAAGACCCAAAGAATTGAAAAGAGCTGATGAAGGCATTATCATGTAGTTGAGCTAATAAACTATCCCTAGAACTATCTTTGTCTTTGTCTAAACTTCTTGGTTTATGAAGGTATTATGAGGTTATGAAGAGATTAAAGATATTATGAGAATAATATCTTTATTATTTAAGTCTGTCAGTTTTTGCCTATGTATTAATTGGTTTGTTCATTTTCTGATTGTTGAGTTTTAAGATTTATTTGTATATTTTAAATGTTTTGTATATTTTATCAGAAGTTTTTTGAAAACATCTTCTCCTAGTCTGTGGCTGATCTTGACAGTGTCTTTTGCAGAACAGAAAAATTTATTTTTAATAACGTTCCATTATCCTTTATTTTCATAGGTTGTGCCTTTGGTGCAGTATCAAAAGAATCGTCACCAAACCCAAGATTACCTAAATTTTCTCCTATGTTATCTTCCAAGTTTTATAGTTTTGTGTTTTACACTTAGGTCTATAATCCATTTTTTGAGTTAATTTTTATGAAAGTTATAAGGTCTATGTCTAGATGTATTTTGGTGCATGTGAAGGTCCAGTTGTTTCAGCACCATTTGTTGGAAAACCTATCATTTCTCTATTAAATTACTTTTATTTTTTAAAAATATGTTTTTATTGATTTTAAAGAGAGTTAAGGAGAGGGAGAGAGACAGAAACATTGATAAGAGAGAAACATCAACAGGCTGCCACCTGCATGCCCCCTACAGGGGATCGAGTTTGAGGAACTTTCAGACCATTTTCCTTCTTTTCCATTCCCATCAGCAATGCATGAAGGTTCCTACTTCACACCCTCACCTGGATTTACCGTTAAGCAACATTACTTTGCTAAGAATGGTGGAAAGGAAGAATAGGGTCACACCCTGATAACTTAGTGGAGATCATACAAGCTCTGGACTGCCTACTTCCCAATTACTCTCCCCAGTCCATTTTTAATTTTTTAAATTTATTATCATTTTAAATCATTTTTAATGTGCAATAAAATAAACCTTTAACTCATTTAATCCACTACTATTCTGGGTCTCTGTTAATGGCAACCTGACAGAATTCCTCATTCATGTGGTCTTCTTAGCATATCTTGAACCTGGGAAGCCATCACAAACAAACAACAAAAAACAGCCACCACTGAATTGAAATGTAAGGATTTTTTTCTGTGGAGAAGTTTCTTTGTTATCCTGTTCCACTCTGGAAAATGTACATTATTTCCTTCTTAACTTTATATCCTATCATTCAATAGCCATTCTCTTCTTAGATATTGTTTCAGCTCTGCTTGGCATCTTGTGGGTGCTCTATGCCAGTGAGACAACCTGATACCCAGAAACAAATGGAAGTGTTATAAGTGGAGCAATGTTTTAAATGGGAAGAAAAGCACTCATTGTGGCTTATGTAGAACAAGCATGAACTTACTACTATTTTCTTCCTCAAATATTGTCCTAAATTTTAGGACAGCATTAATAACAATGAAAAGTCATGTAAAGCTTTATCTTAAACTCTCTGGGAGCCTAAGGAATTTCAGTGCGATGTTGACCAGGTAGTGCTGTATCCCATATCTGTTCACCTTTAGACATGGTTTTGGAAGCCACTTTGAGCCTCGTTGGCAGGTTAGACTCATAGCTCAGGTTTTCGCCTTGATCTTTGGAAAAGTAAAATGAAACCTGAGTCGTCAGTTATATAAATCAGCTTTTTAGCCCACTTCCCCTAGTGCATGTGTTCCAAGTAGCTGTATTTTGTGGGGATACTGTGAACACACGCACAACCTGCCATTCTGCTGGACTCTCGTAACAAATGAAAATACCACAAAGCCAGTCTTTGATAGAGTTTCTAATACTTTTCCCTGTAACTAGCAAATCAGCACTGGTGGAGAGGAGAACATTATAGAGTCAGGGAATTTTATTATCTATTTCTCTCTCAATATCTTAATTAACTGATTAATATATTCAGCCAACATTTGTTGAGCACCTACTATGCTTAAAAAATCCATTCTGTTAAAAAACTATAATCTCTTTTTTTTCTTTTTAAAGATTTTAAAATTGATTTTGAGAGAGAGAGAGGAAATGAAAGGGAGAGAGAGCGAAATATCAATGTGAGAGAAACATTGATCAGTTGCCTACTGCACGCCCCCTATAAGGGATGGAACCCTGCCCTAGCCAGCTTGGCTCAGTGGACAGAGTGTCAGCCTGCGGACTGAAGGGTCCCAGGTTCGATTCCGGCCAAGGGCACATGCCTGGGTTGCAGGCTCGTTCCCCAGTGTGGGGTGTGCAGGAGGCAGCCAATCAATGATTCTCTCTCATCATTGATGTTTCTATCTCTCTCTCCTTCTCCCTTCCTCTCTGAAATCAATAAAGAAATATATTAAAAAAAAAAAAATAAGGGATGGACCCCAAAACCCAGGCTTATGCTCTGACCTGAATCAAACAGGCAATCTTTTTGGTGTGAGGGACCATGCCCAACCAACTGAGCCACACTGGTGGGGCCTAATCTCTATTTTTCAAACTCTTAATAGGTGTTACACATAAGTTAATGGCTCTTGGAATAAAATATTTTAAAATAAAATATCTTAATAATTTCTCTTTTGCAAGGAAGCCTTTTTTTCTCATTTTAAGGGTTTTGCTTTTTATCCCCCCCACTCCACCCCCTTTTCCTTCTTACAAAAAGGAAAATCGCTGAAACCGGTTTGGCTCAGTGGACAGAGCATCGGCCTGTGGACTGAAGGGTCCCAGGTTCGATTCCGGTCAGGGCATGTACCTGGGTTGTGGGCACATCCCCAGTAGATGTGCAGGAGGCGGCTGATCGATGTTTCTCTCTCATCAATGTTTCTAACTATCTCTCTCCTTTCCTCTCTGTAAAAAATCAATAAAATACATTTTTTAAAAAAGGAAAATCATTTAGCTTGTGTTGTTAACAGGTCAGTTTGAATGCTTCTTATAAAAGCCAAATATAGGAGCAATGTTTTTCTCTCCCAAAAGTTCTCCTGAATCTCAGATTTTCAACAATGTGCTATTTCGTAGACCATATTGTTTATTCATAAACATTTATTAAAGACTTGATGTTTGCTCAGCTAAATATTTTGTGCCATACTGAGACAGGCTCAAACCTATCTATATAGGAATATATCCAAAGAATAAAGTCAACTTTAAAGGTTACATACATTTCAGGAACTGTACTATCTTGCCTTTCTACTAAAATGACAGCATCTTCTCCTATACATTTTCACTATCCATTTTGGCCAGCCACCTTTCTCTCTTGAGATGAAGCTAATTCTCTTGGTTCAGACAACCCTGGAGTCAAACTCCTATTCAATATCCTATTCGCTGAGGGCCTTTATGGCACTCTGGGCAGTCAGAGTTTTCATTTGTAAAACAGGAATAATAACTTTACCTACAGTAGTGGGTTGCTCTAAGGGTTAAATGTAAAGTACACAGCATGTGCCTGGCATGAACAGCCTATTCGTGTTAGATGGGTTTCAGATTTGTTTGCATCTTTATTCAGTAACCATCTTTCACTCCATCCTGTTGAATTGCTTACTTCAATGACTATTCAATAAACTTTTTAACACATATATAACATAACCAGGCATTGAGTCATAGCACATTGAGATTGCTTTTCAGCATTGATAATTTTGGGAAGTACCTATTCCAGCACTTTTTCTTCAGGTGATCCCTGCAGGGTACTCAAACACCGGGTTTAGTTCTTTCCTGATGACAAAGGATAAGAGAGGATGAAATTACCATCAGCATCAATAAGTTTAAGAGATATGTGGCTAAATGGGAATGAAAACATTACATACATATGCATACACACAGCTTTTTTTCACACAGCCTTTTTCCTTTCAGCCCAAACTTGGTTCACAGGTACAGGCCTCTGTAACTTTTCTTGGCATTGAAATCCTGAAGTCTCCTGCCCCCTAAAGCCACAGACATCTATAGTGGAAGCAAGTAGCAAGCCCTACACTGGACACAATGGGAGCCCTTCGCCCAGGCTCCCACCTGTCGCCCAGGTCATTGTGACGCAAATGCTATGGACACGTGGAACACCTTCGGGAGAGCAAGGGCGGGGTCACCCTGGGCCGCAGAAACCCGCGGGGGACACCCCAGGAGATGGTGGTCGAAGTCAGACCCCAGGGAGCAGAGAGATCTCCCCAGATCCCGGACCCGCCCCAAACTAGGTGAGGCCAGGGGCCCCTCCCTCATCCAGATCCCGGGGTCCTGATGGGGTGCGGGGGTGGGGCGGGGGGGTTGCCCACCGGGACTCTCAGAAGGGGAGAGATTGGGAGAGGGGTCGGTGGCGGTGCCCCATCCCGGCGCCCGCTCCCCCCGGCCGCTGCGCTGCGCTGCGCTGAGCTGCACTGAGCTGCGCTGCGGCGCTCGGGCTCCGCGGGCTGCCATTCCGGCTGGCGGCCGCCACCGCAGGAAGGGCCGGTTCCTGCGCTCCCCGCCCCCTTCCCTCGCCTGCCGCTGACGCTGACGTCGGGTGAGGGAGCTGGAGGGACGCTCCGTGCTCGGCCGGGAGGCTCCTGGGGGCCCGGGCTCCGAGGTACCTGCCCTCCGGGGCCGGGGTTGGGGCGCGCCGGGCGGGCTGCGGGCTGCAGCGGGGCGGTCGGGGGCGCCCGCCGGGACGGCCAGTCCTGCCCTGCGTGGGCGGCGGGTGACGGGCGAGTCGCCTGCTCCTGCCGCGGATCCCCGTGCGGGAACCGCTAAAGCCCCCTCCCCGCCCCCGCCGGCTCCCTGGGGCCCCTGGAGACCTGGCGGATGCGCGCCCGGGGAGCGGAGGGACGCGTTGCGGGCTCCCGCCCCATCTCTCGCCCCAGCGCAGGCGGCACCCCCACCCACGCCGCCCACCCCACCCCATCCCATCCCACCCCACCCCACCCCACCCACCCACTCAGCGCCTCGCCTCCCAGCGGCGGCGGCCCCAGGATCTCAAGGTCCTTGCATCCGGGGCGGACTTGTGGACGAGTTCACCTGCCGTGGCGCCTGGTGTGTGCCTTTTCCCTTCACCCCAGGACCCATCTTTGGCGGAGGTGGCAGGGAGCAGATGGGCACCGCTGTACCACCGCTGGTGCCGGGAGGTCTGAGCCTGGTGCCCTGCCAACGAGGTGGTCACCAGCCTCGGACCCGCCTGGAACCAGACACCCTAAGCAAGCCAGGTCCCTGCCAGCCCCGGCGCGCCCGTTTCCTCCGGGTGCTGCTGACTCCTCCTTTCCTGACCCCGGGCTATGGCAGCTCCCGCTTCCTCTTGCCGCGAACATATCCTGTTATTAAGCTGGCCCTAGCCCAGGACGACTCCCCGTGAACCGTTCGCACCTTTTACTTGGCGTGCTCCCTAGGCCCCTCGGCGTTTCTTTGGGGTCTTAAAAGTACTGCGCCCTTTCGCAGGTGGAATGTATTCACAGCCCGGCTGGGGAGAGTCCTCGTTTAGAAAGAGAATCAGGCTGTTTGGATGGCATAACAAATCAGTATGAGAAAGGCGCGGGGTGGCAGCCTTAGTCACTGAGATCTGGTAACTTCATAGAAATGATCAGGCCTGGAAAACCAGCCGCAGCTGATCTGAGACCGGCACTGGTGTAGGAAGAAAGGCATTAGCCATTAAGGCCCTATATATTGTGACTCATTGCAAACATGTTCGTGTCCAAACATTTCAGTGAAGCCTGTCAGAAAAATCTCAAATTGGTGTCCGTTGACTTTCAGTTTAGATTTTCTGAGATCTGGACTGTCCCCGGGGGTTGGGAGGTGAAATAGGAAACGCTTATTGGTTTGAAATTAATGCTCCAGACTCAGTTTCTTACCTTTGATTGAAAATACACACACATTCTAAACATCCTTTTAAACCAGTTTCTCTTTAGGGTTCAGTTTTTATTTTTGAAACATCGTGTATAGTATATACCATAGAGGCAAACTCAGTTTATAATCCTTAGTAGTTCAGATGCCACTGGTTTTTAGACCATCATATACATATATATTTAATTGCAAGAGATGTGGCTTTCTAAATGGATCTTTTTTTTTTTGCATTATATAGTTAAATATTTGTATTATTTATAGTAAAGTTAAAAGATCTTTAGAAAATGACAGTTAAGCTATTGAGTACAAATTATAACAGTGAAGAAACCTGAGGTTAAAAACACTGACTGCGGATACTTCACCCGCATTAAATGCTGAAGACATTGCATGGCAAATGCCTGGGCAATTTACTTCATCGCTGTCTTTCCCCCATTTGGTACACTTGAGTATCTAGCTGACTGCTTTCTCTGAGCATCTTTATCTTTCTCTGAGCGTTTCTCTCTCCACGTCAACTGTGTGAAAAATACAGAAACTTTTATTACCCAAAAGAAAACTTTTTGACTAAACAGTACTTTTTTTTCAGGTATAGGCAGTTTTATCAGAAGCAGGGAGGTGTGGCCACTGTGCAATGACAGGGCAGCGACAACCTGTGTTGATATGAACTTTACGGTTACAGAAACCTCATACAGGAGAAGTCGGGACATTAGTAGGCCCAGGTGGATCAGAGAGAATTTTTGCTCTTTACTAGTTGAGCTTCACAGCTAGAAGCCTTTAGATCAGTGCACTAGTCACTAGTGCACTTTTTACTCCATCTGCATTGTCAGATTTATGGGAACCATGGACAAGTTTGCTGTCTGCATGTTTTTGTTCATTAGATATCAGAGGTTACCAATTAATTAGGCTTATTCCCATCCCCATTCCCGTCTAGAATCTGCCTCAACAGAGCTTTAAATGCAGACTGCTACAGGGTAAACCTCCCCCCCCCCGCCCCAATTCCTCCCAACCTCAGCTGTCCCATTTTATACCACAATCATATCTAGCATCATGGAGGATGTGCAGAGGGCACACAGGCTTTGGATCCTAATGGAGCAGGATTGGCACCCCAACCATAAAAATAACTAGCCATGTGACCCTGAGCAAGTTACTTAAGCTCTCTACATCATTTCCCTACCTAGAGAGCAAGAATATCCACCTTGTGGTGTTGTGGTGGGGAGTAGAGATAATATATGTTGATCTTTAACAAATAGCCAGGTATTTCTCTAGAAAATGGGTTTATTCAGGAACAACAAAGAATTGCAATTCAGGGCATGAGGTCTAATGGCAAACCACCCCGAAGTCCAGAGAAACAAAGGAGAGGAATGCTCTTTATATTATAGAGTTGGGAGGAACTGTTGTAAATGAAGGGTCCATTCGAGGAAATTGAAAGTTTGAAGGATAGTGACTTTTAATTGGCTGAGTTATGGCAGTCTCCCATTGGCTGAGCTGTTACTGGGTGAGGAAGACTCTTCTTTCTCCTGCTGAGGTAGTAAAATAGTATCACTTCGTGTCAGAGATGCAAACTATGTCTCCTGCTGGGGTCAGTAGTGTTGTTGAATGACATCTGTGTGGGTTCTCTAAATGAGGTTTCTGTGTATTAATTTTCACATATATAGAAAATGTTCTGCCCAGTAAATAGCACTCAAGTAGTAGCAGTGAATTATTTTTTCACATACAAAACTTATGTGCTCTCTGAATCTGAAAAGGATGCTACTGCTTTTCCCCTGGCAAGAGGGAGGCTGTTCAGTTTGGTTGTCAGAGTTCAGGTGGTTTTTGTACCGATACTGAGAGTTTGGGCTTTCTGGAATACTTCTGATATTGGGGAGTACAATCTGTGGTCCAAAACCAAAGCAAAGCTAATTTGTTCCAGGGTGGATAGATCTTCCAAATCCCTGCTTCTCAGATGTGATTCATAGACCAGCAACACTGGCTTCCCCTTGGAGCTTGTTGGACGTGCAGAATCTCAAGTTGCCCACCAGGCTCACTGAATTTGAATCTGCATTTTAACAAGATCCCCAAGTGAGTCACATGTACATTAAAGTTTGAAAACTTTGTTGTAACCTGGCATTTATAAAACTTTTCTGTCCCATAGAATCATTTGGAGCTTGTTAAATGTGGATTCCCAGGTGGCTTCTCCCATCTCCTCCTGTTAGCACCTCAGGTGGCTTTGATGTCCAGGGTCCTTCCACACTCTTTGAGAAACAGTACACCAAGCTCTTTATCTAACACAGTGCTCTAAAGTGGGCCAAAGCCCTCTTTTTTTGAGAAAGCTGCATAGTCAGCCCCCTTTTATGTAAGTAGGTATTATAATCCCTTTCTATCTGATAAAAAATTAAGACAACCTGCATAAAATGCCCTGGATAATACATATGGTAGAAGCACCTTGAACCTCTGTGAATCCTAGTTGACCATGCTTTCACTACTCCAGCATCAAAGTATATGCACTCTATGTGTGTGTATAAGTAATTTTAAATATTCATGACTCTCTCTAGGACAGAAATGACTATACGGAATAGGGCATTTAATACACGCCTTTAACACAAAACCTTCCTTCTAGGCAACTATAGACAAGTTACTTAGGATAACTGATTTTGAGATTCACTCAGAAAATGAGGATTATGTCTACTCAGCACTGTTGTAAGGATAAGCATAATGTGCATGAAGCAGACATCGCAATGTCTGAAAAGTGTTAGCTCCTCAACTAATGGTAACTACGTGTCCCACTGTAAACCTAGTGGGAGAATGAGTTCATGGAAAGCTGAGAAAATGACATTGCTCCGGATGAGAAATCTCTCCTGCTAAGTCAGATGACTTTGTTCACCAGATCTTTGGCCAAATCAGAGGAGTAGGGTCACCACTCAGTTTTCAGCAAGCATTTCTTGTGTCTATGCCATGCACTGGATTGGTACTGGGAATCTCAAGACAAGTCCCAGACCCTACCCTGCTCCAGAGGATCCTAGAGCCTAGTAAGGGAGAAATAGAGAATGCAGCTGAGAGTTACATTTCAACAAAAACAGAGAGGGGAAAGCCCATGCCAGAGGCACCCGTCCCCGGTTGGGGAGAGAGCAGAGAAAACCTGAGAAGGTTCATGGAAGAGGGGACCCTTGAGCTGAGCTTTAAAGGACCAATAGGAATTCGGCAGGTGAAAAGGGTTGGGAATGGAGAGAAAGACTTCCCAACACAGTATGCAGGGTACAAAGGGAGAGAATACAGGTGGGAGAATACTGGCAAAGAGTCCTCATGCCTGGAGGCCAGTGTGCGTGTGTAAATCTTATTAGCTGAGTGACCTTGGGCAAGTTCAAATCATCTATGATTCGAGAGGATTAAATGTATTAATCAGGGTAAGCAAAGGCTTGATTTCACTTATGTGCTGAATAGTCCTGGTGGTGGTAGAGTTCTTAATGGGAAATAGGGGACTGATATTGTCGTTAGAATTACAGAAATTGGAGAGGCCAATTTTAGAATGCATCCAAAAGAAAATACGTAAAATTAAGAGAAAATGATTGAAAAAGACAACTGAATGCAGCACAATACTGTGGGTTGGGAGACACGAGGTATATGTGTTCAGTGATGGCCCACTGATTATATAGCTAATGGTATATTGCTAACCCCAAGAGTGTAGACTGAATGTGGAAACGTTCTCTCACGCTAGGTGGAGAGAGCATTTGTACAAGGAGTGACTGTGAAGTATTGCGGCTACTTTCCCGGAGCGAGCATTAAAAAGCTCTTCCATTTCTTACTACCATCCCTCACACCCACTTCTCTGTTCCCAGAATAGGGCATGGACACCAGTGTAGGAAACCTGAAGGTACTTAGGGGAAATCCAGCCTTCTCTGTGTGTTTCTGGGGAGTGCATCCTTAGCCAGAGACCAAGGAGCTCATTGTGGTAAATGGTCCCCCCTTTCCTTATTGGTTGGAACCCTAATAGCCACCAGGAGTCCATCAGCAAGGGTTTACTGTTCACAGCACCCTGGTGGTAATGGATTTGGGGCTAACACAGGGCCTGAGCCTGTGATTAGGAGAGGTTGTTTGTATAGAAACAGAGTCCATTATCCATCTCTTTCCTCCAGGAGTAGGAAGGAGTAGTTAAAAAAAGGAGCGCAGGTGCCAAAAGCAGATCTGAATTTGCTAGTTGTTGACTGTGGGTGAACTACTTCACCTTTCGAAGCTTTTCTTTTCCTTTTTAAAAAAAGTTTATTTTTCAATTCAGTCTACATTCAATATTATTTTGTATTTCAGGTATAGCACACAGTAGTTAGGCGATCATATACTTTGAAAAGTGTTCCCCTGATATTTCAAGCACCTACCTGGGACTGTATATAGTTATTACAAGATTATTGACTATTTACTATGGTGTGCTTTCCATCCCCGTAACTGTTTGTGACCACCAATTTGTAGTTCTTAACCCCTTCACATTTTTACCCTTTTTCCCCCCCTCAATTGCAAAAGGGGGTGGTATCCCCTTCATGGTGGCAGTGTGGGGATGAGATAATGGGGTTAAGTGCTTCACACATATGAAGTGCTCTGTAAATGGTAGTGCATAATTATTGCCTTTGTCCATCACATATTTACCAAGGCTTGCTGTTTCAGGTACTTTGGTTGGTGGACCAGTTAGGGTCCCTGCCTTCATGGACCTTACAGTCTAGTGCAGGAGATGCAGATGTAATTAGCTCATTGCAAGAGAGTAATGGGAGTGCAGGGCACCACCAGCATGGAGTAGTTAATTCTCAGTGATGAAGACAGGGTGGCAGGGCAGATATTGGGTTGGGGAAGGCTTCATGGAGGAGGTGACATTTGATGAGAGCCTAGCCATAAGGTATAAATTGGCCGACTGGATAAATGAGGTGAGGGCATTTCAGGTGGAAGGAAACTTTGCAAGTGACATAGTGTATTCAGGAAAGCTCCAGCATTCTGAAATGACCAGAGGAATAGTTCTGTGTATGGGATATAGTGAAATTTTTTGGAAAGTGGGCCAGAATGTGAAGGGGCTTGGGTTTTTGCTAAGAAGTTTAGAATTTTCTCTGGAAGGAGGGTGGTATAATTTGACTTGCAAATTATAATAGTTCAGACTGTGGTATAAAAGATGGGAATGGGCAGATACAGGGATAGTGTGGCCTCTGAAGGCCTAGACTTAAGTCCTGGCTGTGAATATAGAAAGGAAAAGATGTAAATGACAGCTTTTTAAGAGGTAGAAAGGAGAGATCTTGGAGACTGGCTACAAAAGATGACAGAGAAGTCAAGTTTTCAACTTGAGCCACTCAGTGGATTTCATGTTGGTGATTAACATAGGGACCACAGGAAGAAGATCACTTTGGGGGTAGAACGAGAGGGAGATAGGTTTAGTTTTAGATGTGCTGAATTTGAAGTACCTGTGGGATATCCAGGTGAAGATTGCCATAAGAAGATGGAAAAACACTTCTCCAGAGCATGAGACCCACCTTTCCATGTCCCTGTTGTAATCTCTGGAGAGGTGTCTAATCCCGGAAATCATTGGCAGACAGCTGTTGGTTGAAGCCACGGAACAAATCATCTAGAGAGAGCAAGAAAAGTATAATGGAAGACAACCAAGATTGGGACCTTATCAATTTCTGATATTTGAGATGTGAGTATAGAGGAAGAGGAACTAACAAAGAAAATAGAAAATATAGCAAAAGTAGAGATTGTATTTCCTGAGAAATCAAGGAGGGGGGCTTAGTCGAAGGTCAAGTGAAATGAGCACCTGAGTTGGGGAGAAACTCTCTCTGGTGTGGTGGGCTTATAACTGCAGAGTAAAGGAAGAAGATGGTAACTGGAGGAAGTAAGAGGTTGAAGAATATGGGTTGAGGGCAGAAAGAGGTTGATTAACTTGAAAGAGAAGGGATAATAGATGGACTAAGGTGGGAAGGGGCAAGGGAGTGAGATCCATCCCTTCAGGAGGGAAAGAAGTGAACAGCAGTGGTTATAGTCATGGTGCTAGAAAGTTCCAAAGAAGTGAGTAGTGGTACACGAGGAGTGGAAGCTGTGGGAGAAGGTGCCGGTGCAATGCCCAGGGCCAGAATTCCCTGCAGTGCATGAGAAGGGAGCCTGGTCATCATCTCCCTGGGGAGTTATCTTCCACCTGCTGCTCCCTGAAGGCCAGGGGTTGAGTGTCCTTGCAGCTAATGCTCATTCCTCATTGTTGCCATAGGCAGCATGGGCATCATTGTGAAATGAGTAAACTTTGCATTGGTGCCAAACCACTCCCCCTTCCTGCTTCCTGCTTCTCTCTGCACTCCTGACCTGGAGCTCTGCGCCTTTTAGATCCTCCCTACTTATTCTCCCTGCCTCGCCAGGTGTATGCCCGATGGATGGCCCTGTCTTTCCTGATCCCCATAAAATAACCATCTTCTGCTTACTCACTCCAGGCATTGCTGCTATTTAATCCTATAAGATTCTTGCCTAAGAAAGCAGAGAGAACCTGGAAAAGGGGAGTTCTCACATAACACCAACTGATGACCCAGTATAGATAGGCAAGGTGGCTCTCTCAGTTGGGGTGCACGAAAACACAGTGCTTTCTCTTGCCGGCTGCTTCCCTTTGCTGTTGACTGTTATTTTAAGGTCCTCTTTTTGCTCTCCCTCCCCTGTCTGGGCTGCCCTCATCCCTTGCTCTTAAGTCAGCCAAAGCTCAAACATGATTTAGTGACCACAGCTTTACCAAGGCAAGCCCTTGAATCCGTACCATTTGCAGAGCAAGGAGCCCTGGCGGTTGGTTTGCAGGAGCTGTGTACAGCACAGACATTTGATAAAGCACATATTAGTGTCTGTGCTCTTCTGTAGTTTAATACTGATGAAAAAGGCATCCTATGTGCCTGGGGAAATTTTCTTCAGTCCTGGGTCTCAATTCCCTCCTCTATGAAAACAGGAGATTAGACTAAATGATCTATAAATTCCCTCCAAGCTTTGAGTGATCCTGCGGAGGCATAAAAATTATGTGATCATTTCTTTAAGATGCTTTATTATGAATTTAACTTTAAAGAAAAGAACCTTGTAAAAAATCAAGAAAAGGAAAAAGAACCTTGTAAACAAGTGTCTGTATAATTATTCTGATTGCTGACATTATGCTAATGTGTAATTTCATGTATTTGTGGTCACTGTATTCACAATTTTCCCCCACCATGTCTATAATATCGTTAACCATTTATTTCTACATATTTGCATATAAAATACATGTAATATAATTTATGTATTTTGTATTTGTAGGTATATGTATATATTTTTATTTAATTTATTGGGGTGACATTGGTGAATAAAATTATATTGGTTTCAATTCTATAATACATCATTTCTGTATATTGGATTGTGTGTTCACTACCGTAAGTCAAGACTCCTTCTATCACCATTTACCCCTCAACTACCTCCTTCACACCTCTTTCCCATACTGTTGTCTGTCTTTGAGTTTTTTGTTTTAGTTTCTGTGCTTAATCTCTTCCTCTTTTTCACCAAACCCCCAAAGCCCTGCCCCTCTAACAGCTGTTAATCTGCTCTCTGTATCTATGAGTCTGTTTCTATTTTGTTTATTAATTTATTTTGTTAATTAGATTCCACATAAAGTGAAATCATGTGGTACTTGTCTTTCTCTGACTGACTTATTTCACTTAGCAGAGTTACTCTCCATGTCCATCCATGCTGTTCCAAAAGGTTAGATTTCCTTTGTGTAAATGTACCACAACTTTTTATCCACTTTTCCACTGATGGGCACTTGGGCTGCTTCCAAATTTGGTTATTGTAAAAAATGCAATGAACATGGTATGTGTACATTCTTTTGAATTAGTGTTTAGGGTTTCTTTAGATATATTCCCAGAAGTAGAATCACTAGGTCATAAAGCAGTTCTATTTTTAAATTTCTGAGGTACCTCCATACTGCTTTCCACAGTAGCTACACTAATCTGCATTCCTACCAGCAGTGTATGAGGGTTCCCTTTTCTCCACATCCTCAGAGCTTGTTGTTTATTGATTTTATTGATGATAGCCATTCTGACTGGTGTGATGTGATATCTCATTGTGGTTTTAATTTGGATTTCTCTGATGATTAGTGATATTGTGCATCTTTTTTATGTCTATTGACCGTCTGTATGTCCTCTTTAGAGAAGTGTCTATTCAGGTCCTTTGCCCATTTTTTAATTGGATTGTTTGCTTTTTTGATGTTGAGTTTTATAAATTCTCTATAAATTTTGGATATTCACCTCTTATCAGATGTATCATTTACGAATATGTTCTCTCATTCAGTGGGTTCCCTTTTCATTTTGTTGATGGTTTCCTTTGCTGTGCAAAAAAATTTTAGTTTGATGTAGTCCCATTTGTTTATTTTTTTCCTTTGTTTCTCTTGCCTGAGGAGATAATATCAGAAAAATATTTCTATGAGATATGTCTGAGATTTAACTGCCTATGTTTTCTTATAGGATTTTGAGTGTAATATTTAAGTTTTTAATTCATTTTTACTTTATTCTTGTGCAAGGTGTAAGAGAGTGGTCTAGTTTCTTTTCTTTTTTTTTTTTGCACGTATCTAATTTTCCCAGCATCATTTATTGAATAGATTATCTTTACTCTATTGTATGTTCTTTAAGTTGTTTGAGACCTTTATCTGAGTAAGATATTCCTTGATTTGTCAACTTTTGAGATTAAGCTTTTAGAGAAAAAGCCACCATAAGTACTAGAGATTAAAATCCATATGCTAAATTCTGATGGACTTTTGAAAGTTATGTAAGCCAACCTAAATAAAATTAAAAGCTAATATAATTTACACAACAAGGTTTTTAAGGTTTTTTTAAATAATCTTTTCTTTAGCAAAAAATAGCCTATTTGTTCTTTTTGTATTTCCATCTTCTAATCCATTTAATGTTATTTGTTCTTGTAAATGTCTTGGAGATTTCTTGTTTTCACATGCCAGCTTCCTTGATATTGTTGCCAAGATTTTTGTTGTACCACAAATTAACACTTGAACACCCTTTGCAATCAGGGCTTTAAATATGAGAAAGAAGGGCAAGCAAAATGTAGACTATGCCCCTTGTGAGCCATCTGAGTTGTATGTGGTTTATTTTGTTTTTAATTTGTTTGTGGGGACATAATTTTTTAAATTAATTTTAATGTAAGGAGGAAAACCTTTTAGAGGCTATCTTGGCTATTGTGTTTTAGTTTCTTAGAAGATGAGATGTTATGTTTGATATTTTCCTTTGAGAAACGTCCCTTAGAATAGAGGCAGAGACTCCTGAAAACTTGATCTTTAACCTGGTCTTGGCTGCCTTTGCTCCATTTTTGGAATCCCAATCTCCTCATCTTTAGAAAGAGATGTGTTCATCATCTCTAAACTTTCTCTTATATATGCATGTCTCTAAAAGTAATTAAAAAATAGCATTGTGGCTTTTGTGACTGAGGGCATTCTAGATGTCAGCCAGCCCACTCTATTATTTTATAGATAAGCAAAGGCCAGATGGGTGGAGTGCCTTGGAGGAGGCAGAAGTTTGTGGCATGGCCATGGGTTTACTGGCTTTCATTTTACATTGAGCAGCATATAGGGAGACGAGTTATATTGGTATTAAAAATATTTACTTTGGGGGTATGATTTTAATAGATTTAGGTCATCATTAAGGTAAATTAATGCCAATGTAATACCTGAGCTGTTTCAAAATGGAAATGAGATAATACTTTAAAATTCAGATTTTAGCAGTGACTTACATGTGTAGGGTCTAAATAAAAACTCATCCATCTTTTAGCTGTCTTGGATAAGGTTAGAATTCTGTTTTCTTCTTGTAAGATTTTCTGACTCATAGAATTAAAGTATGACTCACAAAATTAAAGCATGATCACACTTCACTTTTGCTTGTGAATTTATGAAATGTCAAAAATTAGCTGTAGAAGACAAAACTTAATGAGAAACAGAATCCCTTTAAAGTTATATGGAATATTCAGGTAATCATAGCCTTAACAAAATCTGACGGGAAAGGCTATGTGATATCTGAGAGATGGGAAAAACATAAAAGCTAGTTAAAATTACATAACTTTAATGCTTAGCTTTTGAAAGGATGGAAGACAATTTAACTTCCCATCTTCCATAGGGATCTCTTTTTTTCAACTGTGTGAACACAATCTGATGAATCAATATTTTTTAAAAAAATAAGTATAGCTAATTATACCTGGAGGGTTGTTTCTACTGAAACATTTATACTTGAACACACTTATGGGAAATTTAAAAAAACTCATTGTTGACATAAGGGAAAGTGACTAGATATAAATTTCTGGGGCGGGGGGGGGGGAGATGAAAAGAAACATTCAAACATTATTTTAAAACTCGGTAGCTAGAACCACTGACAGATATTTTCTCTGTTCATTGGGCAAGCCATCAGCAGCCTGTGTGGGAGCTCTGCTCTGAAGCTGGCTGGCTTTGTTCTCTCAGACCCCTTGTGATCTCTCCTGATCACAGGTCCCCATTCTGACAAGGAAGGGGCTTCATTTGATTGTGTCTCAATTTCCTCGAGGCTCTAAATTATGTGACTTGCAAAATTCCGAGGTTGCACCAGAGAAATAAACCCAATGACAAAACAAAATACTGAAAACTGGCAACATTTCTAAATGAAGTTAACCTGTGAGATAACAAGAATATGGAACTAGCAGAAAATTATATAAGTTAGTATCGTGCAATTGGAAGCTAAGTCTAAGAGACATGCCACAGGTTTCCAACATTTGTGATGGATAATCGAAGATGAACTCTCTAGACAGGGCATAGAAGGTATTCACTATATGTGAAATAAACAGCATTGAGTGTCTACCCCTCCAGTGGCTACAGAATATATCTAAATGCTGCAAGTGACAACACAGATTGGCCCCTAGGTCTCCCCAGTCACATCATCTTTCTTAAAGTTATGGGAATGCACATCTGCTTGTGGTTGGTTGTATGCATACACCATGAAGTTTTACTGTGGAAGAATTTGTTCATTACTTTCTCTCTGCCTGGAGTAATACCACCCACCAACACTGGTGCGCACACACATACTCTTAACTTTCACATGGCTAGCCACTGCTGATTCTTAGAAACTCAGCCCCAAAGCCATATAGGAAGTCAGCTCTGTGCTTTTCTCTCTCTGTTCCTCTAACCCTGAGCGCCTTCCTCATCATGGCACCCATTGCATATCAGGTAACACTTGGCATTCCCTGACTTCAGATTCTTTCTTTCGATTATACACAAATGGCCCCAAAAGTTAGTGGCATGTGGTGATGTGTAATTTTACTGAGGATTAATTTTAAACAATTTTTCTGTATTTCATCAAATATATATATATAACATTGCTCATGGGATCTTTTACCATTTTATGTTCCACAAAGAAAAAAAGATGATGGCCAAACAGTTGACTAGATATCAATTGGAGGACACATCCCAGTTTCAGGGATGTTGAAATGTGAACAGATTGGCATCTTATTCCGTGACGTGTGGTGCTGTGAAGCTGGTGTTTGGGAATGAGTAATTTTACTATGAGATTATTCAAATGTACAACTTCATACCAATAATACTGTAAGACTCTGTTCTGCTCTCTTAAAAAGTATGTCTTCTGTGGGGGAGGGGGGAATAGCCACTTCCCAAAGAAAGCTAGAGGCTAGTGTACACAACAGAACTGAAGAGCTCTAAGACGGTGACAATTTTTAGTTAGAAAATAGCAATTTTGAATAAATCGGAGAGGAAAATGACAAAGTTGGCAGAGGCTCAGATCTGCAATTCAAGAGACTCCACCTTCTGTTCAGTACAGATACAAGAAAAAGGGATTCTGGACTCAGTTCAGCTAGTACTCCAGCTAACAGAAAAGCTGCTCACTGATGGAAGAGAAACTCTACTGCTAATGTTGGAAAGGCAGTTCATTTAAACATGAAACTACACAAGAAACAGGACACAGGAAGTGCGGTTTCAGAAATATTGAAATATTTCTGTGGGTTGAGAGTAGTGATATGGTGAAATGTAGCTACTGCTCTTACCTTTACTGTAAGGGTTGGCTGAAGAATTTTAGATTCTTTGCATAACTCAAAAATAATCAGAGGTGCCATTAGCTAACTCCATAAGTGAGCCAGAACAAATGTTCGGTGCTGCTGAAGGCAGCCTATACAAAATAAAAATACTTTCCCATGTTCTGTCTCCGAGGAAGAAACTTCAGTATCAGAGTTTAAGGCAGCCAAGGACAGACTAACTTCTCTTCTTTGTGGCAATGCATCAAACTTTTAAAAAGCAGGCTTGCTTTAGCATTCTGTGAACCTAGCAGACTTGCAAAAATATTTTGGGGGTATTTAGAAGAAACTTTTGCTTATGTATTGACCTCTAGTGTGTTCAAAATGGCTTCACAGTGGTTATAGGAAATAAAAACAAGTGGAATAGTTATAGGCTGTCCACATAGGTAGATAAAATGATCACCAATAAATCAATAAGCAATAAGTGTTGGCAAGGATGTGGAGAAAAGGGAACCCTCATGCACTGTTGGTAGGATTGCAAATTAGTGCAGCCCCTATGGGAAACAGTATGGACGTACCTCAAAAATTAGAAACAGAACTAGCACGTGACCCAGCAATCTCACTGTGGGTACTTATCCCCCCAAACCCCAAAACACTAATTTGAAAAGATGCATGTTCATTGCAGCATTATTTATACTATCCAAAATATGGACTCAACTTAGGTGTCCACTGATGGACAATTGGATAAAGAACAGGTGGTACATGTCTACAATGGAATATTGCTTGGTCATAAAAATAATGAAATCTTACCATCTGGACAGCATGGATGGACCTAGAGGGTATTATGCTAAGTGAAATAAGTCAGACAGAGAATGACAAATACCATATGATTTCACTTTATATGTGCAATCTAAAAAACAAAATAAAACAGAAATAAGCTCATAGATATAGAGAAGAGACATGGTTGTGAGGTGGGGGCGGGGGTTGGCGGGCTGGGAGAAAAAGATGAAGGGATTAAGATGTGCAAGTGGGTGATTACAAAAATAGTCTCAGGAATGTAAAGTGCAGCATTGAGAGTATAATCAATAATACTGTAGTAAGTACTTATTGTATCGGGGGGTACTGGACTTATCGGGGGCATCACTTTGTACGTTTATAAATGTTTTACTTATACGCTGTAAGAAAAAAAAAGACAACACCACAAGCATGCAAGAAAAGCAAAGAGGAAAAATGATCATAATTACTGCACAGAACCCCAGTACAAAATCTGAACAGATGATTCCTCCTCCCTGTTCTCCCAGTTCTACCCACAGGGCAAGCTGGTCTCTCAGCCACATGGATGTGGCCCAGAACAGCTGTGGTTTTAATGCCTGGCCTTGGAGCAGGAGGTCAAAGGATTGCATCCCCATCAAGGTGCAGCCTGGAAAAGTGTAAGAGAATTAGGTCGGTGGTCATAGTGTCACCCAAGCAGGAGGTGCTGACCTCAACAACGTCCCACCTCTGAGCAGGGAGACATCTTTCCCTTTTATTTCTTGTCTTAGCCTGCTCCTCACTAACTCACCCGCCCCACCCACCCTCAAAGTTGTTACATCAAAATTAGGAACTTGGTTTCCATTGATCTGTTAACTCTTGGACGCCTACTTCTTTGAGTGGGTCTTAATTATAACTGACTCTTCCGCCACTCGTGGGTATAAGTCATGCTGGATTTAGCAGTCCTGGTGCCTTTGTTTTTTCTTACATGGCACTCACAGTCCATAAGCAACTTGAAACTTGCTCCTCTCTGCTTATCGCCCAAGGAAAGGTGGCCACAAGCAGAACGTTGGGGAAGTGCCATTAGGAAGGTGGAGGCATGATCCCATTCATTCTGGGCTTCTTCCGTAAGGGCCTCGTGGCGGAAGTGGAGCAAGTGGAGCCTTTGCAGAATCCTGAACTGAAGTATTAGCTAATCATAGACTTTATTGTACTTGACAGAGGAAATGATATTTTTACAGCAGAATTTACAAATTTGGAGATTCATGATCTTTTTATAGGCCCCTTGCAAATGTCAAGAGTCTGATGAGGCTGGAAATTATGTTTATATGCCTGTCTTTCCTGTTCAACCTACACTGTCCAAAGCAGTAGCCACAAGTACACGTGGTTATTTGAGCACGTAAAGTGGCTAGGCTCAGTGGCTTTGTCTTGTAAGTGTAAAATGCACACCTGATTTCAGACTTGTTATAAAAACTCAAGCGCAAAGTATATCAGTAGTAATTTTTTATTGATTACATGTTGAAGTAATATTTTAGATATATTAAGTAAAGTATATTATTTTTAACATGGCTGTTAGATCATTTAAAAATTACATATGTAGCTCATATTATATTTCTATTGTGCAGAGCCGATCTCGACTGTTAAGTTTCCTGGCACGTGTTAATTAGATGCTTAACGTATGTTTGATAAACCAAACTGCTGAACTGGAATGAATGAATGGATGAGAATTGTAATGATTTTTTAAAGTATTGATTTTGACACTGTGGGTTTAGGAAGTGCTAGAGCAAAATGAGATGGTTTTGTCAGGAAATATGAAAGTTGTTTATTAATTGTTCCTGGTGGATGGGGCTAAATGTACATTAAAGGAGATGCAAGTCCTGGCTGCAGCTGCCCTGCCCTGAGACATTCAGCTGTGTCCTGTGGAGTTGACTTGATTTTGCCACCCATGACCCCTTTGCTCAAGTTGCATATAACCCAGCGGTTTATTCAAGAAAAATCCATTTCCAGAAAGAAATTTTCCTGTGCACCACTTAGCTGTGGTACTCAGACTTTAATGTGCTTACGAATCACTTGCAGCCCTAGCCGATTTGGTTTAGAGGGTAGAGCGTCAGCTGGCGGACTGAAGGGTTCTGGGTTTGATTCTGGTCAAGAGCAGGTACCTCGGTTGCAGGTTCAATCCCTGGCCCTGGTCAGATCTTGATGTGTCTCTCTCACATCGATGTTTCTCTGTCTCCATCTCTCCCCCTCCCTTTTACTCTCTCTAAAAATCAATTGAAAATATCCTTGGATAAAGATTAACAACAACAAAAAAAAGACAAAAAAATAACAGAAAAAGAGTCACTTGCAAAGCCTGTTACAAATGCAGGTTCTCAGACCTGTTCCCAGAGATTCTGGTTCAGCAGGTAAGGGATGGGGCCCAGGAATCGATGTGTTGACACTCCAGAAGATTCCAGTGTAAACGATATCTTGGGGAACACTGCCACATGGCGTCATAATCTGGAAGCCCAGGTAAAAGGAGCAGTGTGCTCAGTGATTTTATCATCTGTCTCACCACAAAGAACTTAAATTTTTTAATGATCAAAAATTTATCAAAAAGTTGCAGCAAATGAAATCATCAGCAGTGAAAAGGCAACTTACTGAATGGGAGAAAATATTTGGAAACCATATATCTGATAATGGGTTAACAGCCAGACTATCCAGTACTCCTATAATGCAATAACAAAACAAAACAAAAAAAAGTTACCCAATTAGAAAATAGGCAAAGGATTTGAATAGACACCAATAAGTATATGAAAAGATGGTTACCGACACTAATAATCAGGGAAATGCAAACCAAAACCACAATGACATATCACCTCACCCATTAGGATGACTGCTATCAAAAAGTCCAGAAAATAACAGGTGTTGGTGAAGATGTGGAGAAATTGAAGCACTGTTGGAGGGACTGTAAAATGGTGCAGTCACTGTGGGGGAAAGTATGAAGGTTCTTTACAAAATAAAAAATAGAACTGCCATTTGATCTAGCAATCCCACTTCTGGTCCATATCTTAAAAAAATAAAAACAGGATCTTAGCCGTAACTGGTTTGGCTCAGTGGATAGAGCGTCGGCCTGCGGACTGAAGGGTCCCAGGTTCGATTCCAGTCAAGGGCATGTACCTGGGCTGTGGGCACATCCCTAGTAGGGGGTGTGCAGGAGGCAGCTGATGGATGTTTCTCTCTCATCGATGTTTCTAACTCTCTATCCCTCTCCCTTCCTCTCTGTAAAAAATCAATAAAATATATTTTAAAAAAACACACACAAAAAACAGGATCTTAAAGAGATATTTTCACACCCATGTTTATTGCAGCATTATGCACAATAGCCAAGATGTGGAAGCCAGCTAAGTGTCCATCAATGAGTGAATGGATAAAGAAAAGGAGCTCCATACATACAATGGAATATTATTCAACCTTAAAAAGGAAGGAAAACCTGTCATACGTTAGAATATGGATGAACCTTGAGGACATTGTTCTAAGTCAAATAAGCCAATCACAGGACAAAGGCTGCATGATTCTACTTACATGAAATACCTAAGATAGTCAAACTCAGAAAGTAGAATGGTGGTTGCTAAGGGCTGGAGGAGGAGAAAGCAGGGAGTTGTTCAGTGGGTATTTAGTATCAGTCATGCAAGATGAAAAAGTTCTGGAGATCTGTTGTACAACAATGTTATAGTTAACAATACTGTACTATACACTTAAAAATGGTTAAGAGAGTTCTAGCTGGTTTTGCTTAGTGGTTAGAGCGTTGGCCCGAGGACTGAAGGGTTACGGGTTTGATTCCGGTCAAGGGTACATACCTAGGTTGCAAGCTTGATTCCCAGCCCCAGTAGGGTATGTACAGAGGCAACCAATTGATGTGTCTCTCTCACATTGATTTTTCTCTGTCTCTCTCCCTCCCTCCACTCGCTCTAAAAATCAATGGGGGGGGGGGCGGATTTTTTAAAGAGAATAAATTTGTCTTATTTTTTTACTGCAATAAAAATATTAATTAGAAAGTACTAATTATCCTAATAGTTCCTGGTGAAATCCATCTTAAGGAAAGACTATAATAATTTCATTTCCTTGAACAGTATCTTTTTATGAGAAGTTTCGTTGAAAGCTTTGAGCTAAGTAAAGTAAATGTGTCCTTGCTGTGAGGCTGTGTGGGAGGTTCATGGCCTCTCTACAATTTACTGAGCAGAGGGCAAGGCTTACTCATCACGACTGTCATTTCCAAAGCAACTCATCCAAAACCTGGGTGCCCTCCAGGAGGAAGAGAGATGCTGATTACAGGATGCTGTCATTCCAGCAGCATCTGGACACTCAAAGAAAATGTCCTTCTTCCTCTCACCTGAAGCCTGGAATTTCAACACTCAATTTAGTTCCATTAACACATTTTTTTTAAAAGCCTGGGGAACTTTAATCATCTCAGGGGTCCTAGTTGTCAGGACCCTTCCTAAGGTAAAGGGAGAAGGATTGCATTGGTTTTGTTGGCGAAGCCAGAAGCACCCAGACTAGCACACTGAGCATCCACTCGCAGCCAGCAATCCGTGTCTGGCCAGAGGCCATCCCTTAGGTAGTGAGCTCACCACTCTTTCCAGTAACTGGTAGGTAAGTGTGGCTGGGTTGGCTGGCTCCGCCCTCCCTTTTGGCTGGCAACTTCCCTGAGTGGGGCAAATGGAGTGAGGGGCAAAGGCATCAAGTGACTTCCATATTTATGAGTGAGATGAAAATACAGTATTAGGCTGGTAAAAACAGCAATAAATACATTTTCCTCCTTTTTACCCTTTTTCTGTTTGTTTTTTGTTTCTGCCATGGGCTGGTTCAGGTTTTTTAAATACTGATTCTGAGTTGTTTCAAATCTCTAAAGAGGCATACGGATGCAGTACTTGCCACCCAGCTTAACAGAGAACACTGCGGGCACAGTTGAAGTCCCTGCATGTACCTCTTGAATAATAGCCTCCACCTCCCCCACTGCAGTGGTAACTGTTATCTGGAATTTAGTGTTCATTATTCCTAAGCAGTTCTTTATACCTTCGCTATATAATATTTCTATGCTTCAGTTGGTTACAGTATATTGCTTTGCATGATATAATCTCATTTTATGTAGTCTTCTACAACCTTCCCTTGTCATTCAACCTGCTTTTGTTCACTTGTTAAACTTCATTTGGGATATTTCTTCCATGTTACTTAGCTAAACTCTTCTTGACAACAGTGTACAGTGTTATTGCATAGTAGTGTTGGGCCCCTAAAATACAGCTAGAAGGGGTTTAGATTGGAATTTTATGTGTCAATTTAACATATAATTATAATATAGTGTGTAACTGTTAAACGTATTTGTTTTATTTCAGGTTCTAATATAACTTATCCTCTCATGCTTTTCCCCTGCCCCTTCTCCCCAAATCATCAACAGTAGGAAAAGAAGAAGGAAACATGTCAGGACACAAATGGTAAGTAATTTGTTGCCTGTTTTGAATTAGGAGAGGCTAATGAAAGAGGAAAACACATAATAGATGCTCAATAAATGTCTATCGAATAGAAAAATCAATAGTCACATTAGCCACAGTAACCTCTTAGTCCCTATTCCAATGTTGGGTATAGTCAAGGTCAACATCCTATTAAATGTGATATGGAAACTAAGTAACCAAAAATATTATAACTTCTTACCTAATGAGTATTCTCTAAGAAATTTATGTATAAATTTTCTCTTGAGAATCTAATGTTGGCTTTTCTTATCACCGTTTCTTCAAATGTAAAAAGTTAGTATATTTATTTTATCATTATCTTATTTGCAACTTCTAATATTAGGGTTATAAGGGAATTTTATGTAGGCAAACTATAAAATTGAATGAATATGAACTCAGACTCATTAATTTATACTCATGACTTTTACCTTCATGAACATTCAAGAGGCAATCACTGTTGGAATTAATGATGATGAAAAAAATAGGCATGGTAATCATACGGCAATGTTAGCACCAACACTTATGTGCCTATAGCACATCTAAACAGCATGGGTAACATCTTATAAATTCCAGATCTGTTTCAAGCAGTGTTTCTGAACCCTTGGCCCACCAGGCAAGCAGATCTTTGTCTTGTTTTACCACCTTAAATTTGTACCATGAAAAATGTGGTGCATATTTTTTATTGATCAAATGAACAATTAATTACAATAGAGAATGTGTTTTTCTAATCCCTCCTCTCTCAGTAGAGAAGCAATCAGCTCTAGGTTCTCTTTAATATGAAATGTCAAATTTTTGCATCTCTTAAAGTGTAATGGGTTTTAAAGGGTAATTAATAAATGGCGAAGGGGTTTAGTTTCTCTGAGTATCCTTATTTGACAGCTTTCTAAGTAAGAGATGTCAGATTTTTTTTTAATTACTCCATCTACCTCATTAAGACAAGGGTTGATGGTTCCATCCTGTGACCCTCCTGATGGCTGTCACACCGAGGCAGCAGGCTCTGTGCTCAGGGAAGTAGGTAGTCACTTGTATAAGAGACAGCAGAGCCCCAAGAAATGGGCCTTCCCCAAAGGCTTTCTCCCACTCACTCAGCCAGTTCTCTGCTTGCCACTGAATTACAAGGGCTGCAGAGACTATTGGAATGATCACTGGACTGGGATTCAGGGGCCTGGATTTTAATCCTGTGAGACTACAGACAAGATTCTTAACCTTTGAAAACTGAAGTTTTCTCATTTGTTAAATGACTGAGGGTGGAGTGAGGCATTTTCACTAGATCTCTAAAGTCCCTTTGGTTTTTTTCAAAATGGAATTCTTTTTACTATCAATCCATGACCTTTTGGGGTGGGGTGGGGGGGACACAATACAAAGAAGTCTACCCAATTCCCCATTCTTGAAAATTCCATTCCCCTGAAATAACCATAGTTTGGGGGGTGGGGCTATATTCTTCCAATCTATTAACATACACACTCTATAGAGAGATTATCTTTTACATAAATGTTATAGATATTTTCATCCTATTTCCTATTATGTAAGCTCATAAGAAAACTTCTAAATAGTGCAGAAACCATGAAAGTCCCTCCAATCCTACTTCTCTCTCTAAAGATAACCTTTGCTGAGAACGTCATCTGAAATCCCTTATGATGTTTTAAGAATAAACCTGTGAATTGAAAATTGTAAATGTTATCTGGAAGGAGACTATAAGTCATCAGGTTTTGAGATACAGGTATTTTGATATTGCAGCTCATGTTTTAGGACACAGGCCTGGCATATTTTGAGTGGCAATAGCATGGATTAGAATATGATGCATGTCTGGATAGGAGCGACATCGAGGTCCTATGTGAGCCTCTGGAGCAGGAACTCTAGACAGGGGGCGGGTGTAGACAACATGGGGAGGGATGCAGCACCAATGGCAAACTTCTTGTTAATATTTGAGGTACTCTGGTCACTTCTACAGAATTCCATTTTTTTCTTAATTTTTTTTCTAATTTCTTTTTTATTTGATCTTCACTATATTTTCCCAGAAGAATGTAATGTATTTTAAGCATTTATATTTAATAAACTACAGTTTTAATATCAGAAATCTGTAATTTTTTTTAATATTCTTAAATTTTATTTGACTTTGGTAAGAGATATACCCTCTTAATAATATTTTAAGTGTACAATGCAGTGTTGTTAACTCTGGATGCAAAGTTGCATCTCTAGAATTTATTCATCTGACATAATTGAAACTTTATGACCATTGACTAGCAATTTCCCATTCCCCCCTCGCCCCATCCAGCCCCTGGTAGCCACCATTCTACTCTCTGAGTTGAGTTTGACTATTTTAGGCACCTCTGTGACAGATGCTAAGCACACTATTTCTCAGCGCCTTATCTCTGCTTTCCTGCCATCACTTCAGTATTGGCCGTTCTGCTGGAGTGGAGAGAACATTGGTGTCCGGATTTATCTCTGACTCAGGATCGACTTGAGCCAGTCACCCTGCCTGGCTTGGCCTCACTTTCTACCAGGGGTGTGTCCTGCCTGCGGATATCTACACTCAGTAGTGGAGGTTCAGTTTCTAAAATTTCCTGCAAAAGTTACTTCATTTCTTCACTAACTTTTAAGCTTTGGGAGTCAGAGTTGATTGACATTTTTGGTGTAATAATCATAAAGGAAAGTATTTATATGTTTATGAATGTTGTAAGTGTACAGTTTAATGTTTAGGTGAGTTCATTCACACTAAACTATCTCAGTCGTTATGAACGTCATGAGTAAAAGAGCTCTTTGAATGTTTTTAGCAGTTACCCCTGGGACTTGCAGGATCGGTATGCTCAGGACAAGTCCGTGGTAAATAAGATGCAGCAGAAGTACTGGGAGACGAAACAGGCCTTTATTAAAGCCACGGGGAAGAAGGAGGATGAACATGTTGTGGCCTCTGACGCAGACCTGGATGCCAAGCTGGAGGTGAGCACTGTTTCTCTCTGCCCCAGCACAGCCTCCCTGCTTCCGTCAGGGTCCTAGAGTGATTCACCTGGGCAAACATAGGTGTGCTTATATTTGAAAATCTATTGCAAACAACCAGTTCATGAGGAAAATCTGGGATCAATCCAACCCCTGCCTATTTAAACAAACAAACACCTACAGATTCTCGTGTAACTATCCATATGCCTCTGTTGATTTATAGGGTTTTTTTACACTTCGTTGGAATGCATGGAATGTGGTAAATTCTCAGTAAATGTTTGTTGAAAAACATTAATGCAATTACAGAACCACTGCCAGTGATATCAACCCCAGGGGTCTGGCAAATATTTACATTTTAAAATGTATTTTATTGATTTTTTTATAGAGAGGAAGGGAGAGGGATAGAGCGTTAGAAACATCCATAGTCAAACCTGGGACCCTTCAGTCTGCAGGCCGATGCTCTCTCCACTGAGCCAAACCGGTTAGGGCCAATATTTACATTTTGAAAAAGAAAAAAGGGTCCTGGCCAGTGTGGCTTAGTTGGTTGGAGCATCGTCCTGTGCACTGAAATGTTGAGGGTTTGATCCCTGGTCGGTGCATATGGGAGGCAACCAATCAATGTTCTCCCGCTCCACCTCCTTTCTCTCTCTCTCTCTCTCTCTCTCTCTCTCTCTCTCTCTCTCTCTCTCTCTCCCTCTCTCCCTCCCTCCCTCCCTCCCTCTCTCCCTTCCTCTTTCTCTAAAATAATTTTTTTTTAAAAAAAAGGATGAATAACTGGTTCTGTAAAGTAGAGTCTAGTAGGCTTGGTGTCCTACCCTGGAAAATTCTAGAGTGAATTCACAAAGCAGATATTTAGTTAGACTAGTTAATAATACAGTACACTGACTTCATATCTGGTTGATCCTGGAATACCAATATAACTGGTAGAAGACCCACTAACTCCCTGTCTTCTTAGACATTCTGCCAGTAGTTTAGATTAAAATTTAAAAAGTTTACTTCCGTGAATGATAGGCCACTGAGAGGAAAAATATGTTGTGTGACCTGAAAGACTTCAAAGTGATCTCCACATTTAATATGTAAACTAAGTTAATGAGCTCAACATTTAATGGGACTAACACAGACAGCTCAAGATTTCAGAAAGCTTTGTGAGAAGGGTGGCCAAGATGGTGGAAGTCATGGTTGTATTAGAACAGAGAGAGGTTTTAAGGGGAGATAGGTTAGTTGTCAACTATATAGGAAGGTCTGTCATGTGGAAGAGGGATAATTCATTCTATGCATCTGAGGGTAGAACCAGACCCAGGTCAGTATACGTAGTACTCATCTCTCATGAAATTATCTCAAATGTTGGTTGGTTTGCCCATTCTTCCTCCAGTAGGAGGTCAAATTCCATGTCTGCCTTAGTCACCACTGCACCCTCACCCAGTCACACAGTACACATTCAGGAACCATTGGCGGAATAAGTGTACATATTAATGCAATTAATATTAGTTCCTGACCCTCCCTCTGTCATTGGAATTGTTCAAAATAGAAGCTGGGTTTGACAGGGATGTTCTAATGGAGATTGCGCCAATGGAGAAAAGTACCACCAGGTACTGTTCTGATTTTAGTATTTTGAATACAGTTGAAATGATTATAAGTTGCTAATGCTTTTCAGATTGTATAGCTTTATGTTTCTCTACTTAACACCCTAGTAAATACAAGCCTCATTCAGAAAGGATTTTACTGTGTTAATCCTTCGTACATTAAACACAGCACAACAATTTTATATTTAGACTCTTGCAGGGGCATTTTTACACAACCAACTATACTTATAAAAATAGCTGCTGTCCGATGGTTAGAGTGTCCAAAGCACTTAGCTGTGACTAATAATTTGACACATGATAGAGGTTTCTGTTGCAGAAATGTTAACACTGGCGTTGATGTTTATAAAGAGACTGGATTCCATCAACCACCAATAAACTATATGAAAACTGTGCAAACCATGTTGATGTGTTCCTACACTGTTACCCATATAGGGCAAGCCTAAAAACAAGAAAGCTGTGTGCCAAGCCAAAATCATGGTCAGATTGCATTCCAGTCTGTCGGGAAGTTAATGTAGAAGTGTTGCACTAAGTTCCAATATTTGTCAAAATTGCTTGTTAATAAAACCATCTTCTCAAAAATAGCTCTAAGTACAAGAACAAGCAACACTAACCTGCCGGAAGTCTTTCAGGGGGGACACTGCAGAGGAGACCGACCAGACGGCGGAAATGTTTCTCCTCTTTCGCTGGGCGTGGTTACTAGAGTGCGTGCAGCTGTCAGGCGCACAGAACTAACACTGCAGAGGCGTGCATTTTACCGCATTTACTTTATATGCATTTTTTAAAACGTGAACAGTGACAACACATCAGATCCTGAATGTACTTTTGCGATTTCCTCGCTCCCGTATTTGAGAGTTGGTTTGTGTTGCTGGTTGGTGACCCAGAATACTGATATCAAGCATTTGTTAAGGCACAGAATTCAGACAGCTGATTTTCTATTTTGTTTGAGCGTAAAGGGTTGTTGTTTTTCTTTTCTACACAGGTAGCGGATGCCTTATAATGAAATGAGATTTAGTAAAATTTATACTGTGTCCAAGTTTTATCATAGTAAGGCATAAGCTCATAGTATGCCTTCATTTTTATTAATGTGGTTGTATATATTATGAAGCAGATCATCAGTTTTGACTAAAACAGGGAAGGGCTTTTCTAATACCAGGACATAATTGCTGCATCACCAGGGCAGTAAGCTCAGAGGGAGAGCGGGAAAGCCTGCCTGTTGTCTGCCAGGTGTTCTCACTGAGACCAGCCCTGGCCTCTGGGTTGGTGGAGAAAGTGGGAAGTATCTCTTCTATCTTCTCCTGAGTTGTCTCTGTTTCTGAAGCAAAGACCAGGTCCACCATGAGTTAAAAGCACAGCCCACCTGCTTTTCCCTTCACTTCCTCTGGGATGGCTATAGCATAGCATTCCGTCTCTTCTCCGTGTGTTTTATGAAATCATTGGGACAATCAGGAGTGATGGGGCTGCTAGGTAAACTCCATGTCACCAGAGGTCTTCCCAACAGACACAACACGCAGCTGATTGATTTCTCTTGGCTTTTTATGGAGTTGTCTGAGCATGCCACAGAGGACATTAGGATCACCGACTAAGTTACTCTCATGTTTTAAATACAATGTTTATTTGACAGATTCTCCATTTTTAAAAAAGACCGCAAGTGGTAAAAGAAATAAATTGGATTATGAATGAAAATTGGGTCTCTGGTTTACCAAGCCATCTAATTGGGCCCTTCACTTAGGATTTCTGTTTTTCAGCTATTATTTCAATTGTCTAGAGGAAATCGTTCTGCAGATCTTAATTTAGATTGCGAAGATGATGAATAAATACATACAGACAATACAAGCATACTGGAAGGCTTTGATCACAGTTTCTATACAGTCCGCCACATGCCACCAAGCACACTTGGCCACATGATCTTGTTTTTAGTGGGCAAATCAAACACTAGGTTGTCTTGAGTGTGATTATTTTTTATTTCACTGCTCTCTGTTTTATTTCGCATTTTGTTTGTATTTTTATTACAGCTGTTTCACTCAATTCAGAGAACCTGTTTGGACTTGTCTAAAGCAATTGTACTCTATCAAAAGAGGATATGTTGTAAGTATACCATAAGTACGAATATTCATCTATTAATAAAAAATAGGATATTTTTCCTTACTGTATCACTGCATGTGCTTAGGAAGTAAGACAAAGAAACTGCTGGTTAGGAGTGTTTGTCTTTGCTCTCTAAGTGGTGGGAGGAGGCCTTTAATAATTTTATCAGAAATCCTTTACATAAGCTGTTTACCTTTCAATGCAAGTACCGTAATAGGAGAATTTTATATGGGGTCTCCCATAATTAAATACATGCCATTTCTTTTTCTAATTATAAACAAGTTTTGTCAGTGCTTATATCTTGCCATTTTTAAAATTGCCTTGGCTCTCTTATTTCTAATCTTGTTGGTTTTGAAATGACCAAATGGAGGGAGAAGGCACATACAGGAAATGCATTGACAGTGTTTTATTGACAGTGCTTCCTGGTCAACATTGTTTTATTGGTTGTTGGGTTACTAGGGAACAAGACTTTCCTATGGCCATCCTGTCCTAAAATCATTACCAACAATGTTATCTCTGAAATGCTGAATATCAAGTTGTAGATTAGTATGTTTTTATATTTCTATTTGTGGGTGATTTAATCGTACAATTTCTATGCGAGACTAACTGGGAAGTTTTCCTGTTTTTAACTGCTGTCAAACACCTTTCCAGTAGTCACTAATTAACAATTGGTCGTTTTCCTTTATTAGTAACCTTCTATTAAGACAGTTTGGGGATAAGTACAAAGTCCTAGGACTCAGGAGAATTCTGTAAATTGTCTATGCTACTGCTTACTGAGTTGGAGCGAAGGTTTCTCCGGGGCTGTGACGCCGTCGTCTTGAGCAGGAAAACAAGGCACAGGACACACACCTCCACTACGTCCACATTCCGTCCGTCTCAGTGACAGGTCCATTGGCCACCTGAACACCCTTCAGGACTCAGTGGTTCTCAACCTTCCTAATGCCACAACCCTTTAATACAGTTCCTCGTGTTGTGGTGACCCCCAATTTCATTGTTACAAATTGAACCTAATTAAAGCATAGTGATTAATCACAAAACAATATGTAATTATATATGTGTTTTCCAATGGTCTTAGGCGACCCCTGTGAAAGGGTCGTTCGACCCCCAAAGGGGCTGCGACCCACCGGTTGAGAACCGCTGCTTCGGGTTCTCCTTCTCGCCATCTTCATTGCCTCTGTCTCAGGTCAGCCCACACCATCACTCTCTCGATTTGCTGCATCAGCTTCCTACCTGGTTTCCCTGCCTCCATTCGTGCCTCCTCCAGCCCACTGTCTCCACTGCAATCACAGAGCAATAGGTCGGCTCCCGGAGCCCTCAGTGGTCAAAGCTGGGACAATCTGAGCAACAAAATAAATGGACTGTGTTGGATTATAACCTGTAAAGTGAAATAAAGACCCATAAAATCTATATGGAAATAAACAAACAAGGAGGAGTGACAGCTCCTCCATATGAAATAACTCCAATTAATAAATATGGAAAGAACGAGGGAGCCACAAAATCCTCAGTAGGCAAACACCACAGTAAGAATCGGGGCGGTTAGGCTGCACTGAAAGATGCTATAATTCATGAATGGAAGTTTGAGGAGAAACTGGAGATTCGCATAGTTTCGTGTATTTCCCTTCCCCCTACCCCCCAAGATTTTTAGTAATTACAAAAGGGAAAAAATAATTTTACAGTAAAGAAACCCAGTCAACAGCATCCACAAAAGGGATCCAGGTGAACATAACCAGTGAGATGTGTGGTGATATCATACCATGCACTCCACCTGTGTGGCTTCTTTCCCCCAAATCCATAACCCCATTCTCATCCTGAGAAATCAGGCAAACCCACACTGAGGTAAATCCTATAGAATACCTGACAAGGTCTCTTAAAGGGCGTCAAGGTCGTGAAAGAAGAGAAAGACTGAGAACTATCCCAGATGGAAGGAGGCTGGGGAGACGACAGCTCAATGTTGTGTGGGATCCTGGATCAGGTCCCGGAACAGAAACGTGACATTAATGGGAAAACTAGTAAAATTCCAATAAGGTTGTGGTTTGGTCACTGGTATTGCACCAGTGTCCATTTTCTACTTGTGATCATTGAGCCATGGTGTCATGTAAGATGCTAACATTAGGGGATGCTGACGAAGGGTATAGAAGAACTCTGTATTCCACTGACAGTGTTGCTATGAGCCTAAAATTATAATTAAAACTTTTACAAAAATGTACACGGGAACACATTGCTTCTCTGCAGAAAAGCCTCCAGTAGTGCTTACAATAAGATCCAAACTGCCATACCCTGGCTTATAAATTCCTTCGTGATCGGCCCCACTCGTCCCTCCAGCCACCTTTGTCCTTACCCACCAGGTGACCTGAGGCCTTTTGCAGTTACTGTTTCCTCTATGGGTTCCTCTGTTTCCTGCCCTAATTCTCTCGAGAGTGGCCCTTTCTGGTCATTCAGAGGACAACTTCATGGTCACCTGCCCAGAGATACCTTCTTACCACCACAAAGCAGCCACAAATCTCTCTCACTCTCTCTGGCACTGAGTTTGCGATTCCGTATTTTTTTGTTTTCTATCTCCTGCTGCTTGAACGTAAGCTTCCTCTGAGCAGGTACCTTGTGTGCCTTGTTCATTTCTCTAAGACCATCCATAAATTAATTCACTCTGTGCTGCGTGAATTCATGCTGCCAAGCTAATTGCTTTTATAGTTCTTTAGTTGCCTTTTTAGGGCACGTCTGAAAATCTAATTAGCAATTAAATATAAATAGGTTTTTATTTGTCTCTGAATTTTTAAACCCTAGGAAAATGAGAACTTATAAACTTTTGAGTTATGTCTTACCTTAGAAGAAGTGTAAATGTCTATAAGTTAACTGCAGTATTTTTTAAATTAGCGTTAAGGAATGAATATCTCTTCTCAGAAAATGATGGCCATCACTAAGTAATCAACCTGGAGCCTGATGCAGCTCAAACTCTTTCCACCGCCCTCTGCCAATTAGAGTCTAGCTCTCAAATTGAAAACTGTCTGCCGCCCCAAGGTCAAGCCTCAAGTGCACCAAGTAACAAAAAGTGATTTTTCAAATGCTTTTACCTACTTAGGCTTATTTAGGAAAGAGTACATTTCACCAACCATGTAATCATCCAGGTTCCGTGAATTGGTTTCTTCCTAGCCTTAAGCTAAGTGTGTTCATTTGTATGTGACTTGAGGCTTCAAGGTAAAGGTGACAGTAGCCTCATGCAATTATGAACACGAATGTGAAATTCCTCCCCACAGGGAAAGTTTCATTGTGGAACTGAGTGAGTCTTACATTAGTAAGTGAAGAGAAGAAGGAATAAAAGGCATTAAAAAAAAAAATAACAAAACTTCACCCAGCCAGTGTGGCTCAGTAGTTGAGCATTGATCCAGGAACCAAGAGGTCGAGGTGCAAGTCCTGGTTAGGGCACATGCCAGGGTTGTGGGCTTGATCCCCAGTGGAAGGCATAGAGGAGGCAGCCTGTTGATGATGTTTCTCTCTCATCGATGTTTCTATCTCTCTATCCCTCTCCCTTCCTCTTTCTCTAAAAATCAATAAAGGAAAACACATTTTAAAAAAACAGCCCTTCTTATAATTATAGGAATTTTTTAAAGCTACATAGAACCATGGCATAAATATCAGATAAGCATTTAAAGTGAAACAAAGTACAGGGATAACAAGGGGGAAAGTATAGTTAATCCAGTTTCCCCACTTAAAGCATTTTCCTGGGAAAGCCATAGTTTTGATGAGGTCCTGTCCTGAGAAATCTTAGATTCTCATGGGAAATAGACACCTACAAACACTCTGATACCAGATGCTGAGGGGACATTGCTGACATAGAGAAATGGGGATCAACCACTTCACGGAGGATGTAGCCCTTGAGCTGGACTTTGACCATGAACTTGATTTTGAGAGGCAGAAGAGGAAGGAGGTAGTCATTCATCCCTCAGGAAGAATGGATTCTAAAAGCCTCTTCCTCCTCTGGAATGTCTCCAGCAAACCACAGTCACAAATTAATAAGGGAGAATAGAGCATTTGACCTTCACCTTTGGATTTGTGGTTCTGGGCTAACATTCTGTAGCCATTCTTGGAGAGGTTGTGTCAGACACGGGGCATTCTCAAAGAAATCGGGATGGTTCATGAAAACGGACCGGAATTCAGGCAGTATTTAAAAAGTAGTTTTAGAGGCACATGATGTGTAAAAGCATCAATCCAGAAATGCGAAATAAGAGTGGTCGTGTTCAGAGGATGTCCATAGCAAATGCTGTGTTTGGGCACAGTTCTCTCCAGGGAGCTCAGTGTCACTCCTTGCTCAGCTGGTGGTGAGTGTGTATTCGGGACCAGTGGCTGCATAAGGGCTCCCTGGTCACTGGTTGGGTGCACTGTGTTGGATTCAACCATCCCCACGATAGGGAAAAAGAGTGTTCTGCTATTATAAATCACGATGCTGTGATTATCTTTGTATATACATCTTTGTGCTCATTTTACCACTTCCTTAGGATGTGCTCCTAACAGAAGTGCAATGTCAAAAGAGACATTTATATTTACTGCCAAATCTATAGAAAAGCTTGTGCCAGTCACTAGCTCACCCAATAGTGTCATCTGAGGTTACCTTTAAATACAAGGACCAATATAAATATTGAATCATTATGTTGTATATCTGAAACGAATCTAATGTATGTCAATTATACATCAACTGAAAAAAAATAAGACCAAGATTAGGCATAACTGGGTCAGATTTTGATTCTAGCTCTGCATTTAAAAATTCACCAAGTCATCAACCTACCCACCCTCGCTCCTCATCCCCACCACCAACCAAAAACCTGGGTTACAGATAAAGTATTTGAATTGCTAACTCAGAAAGCAGAGATCAAAGAGTCAGCAGGAGAGAAAAGCAGAAGGAAACTGACCCTCCATTGTAGGCAGCCACCGAAGATTCCCACAGTCATACCCCACAAACTTAACTTTTTCATTTCAGCTCCAAACAGCACATTATCGGCTCGCTTTTCAGTACAGAGGTCATTTTCTGGTTCCGATTACAGGGCACCAAATGCACTGACAGATGTACTCAAGTGAATTTGATCCCTCGTTTTTTGTAAATGGAAGAACAGCACAAAAGTTAAATGGAGAGGGTGGGGAGCTTACCTTGTAACCTGTCACTTGGATTTCATTTCATCTCATCTTGGACGCTAGCGGAGAGAGGACCTTGGGGTTTGTCTCTGTCCTTCGCTCTGTAATAAAAATGCTCATTGTTCATGGCGCCTTTTGGTCTTTTCTTCACCAGTCTTGTCTCAAGAAGAAAACGAACTGGGAAAATTTCTCCGATCCCAGGGCTTCCAAGATAAAACCAGAGCAGGAAAAATGATGCAAGCGACAGGAAAGGCCCTCTGCTTTTCTTCCCAGCAAAGGTGTGTGGCCTTCCTTGGGGCTCTATTGGGGGATCTGCTGAGAATGTGGGACCCACTTACAAAGGGGAATCTCCCAATGTTCTTTAGAAGGCTCCTGCCTGAGGCTGACAGGCTATTCTGTTCTCAGTGGTTAGTCTGTATTTATTCTCTGATGAAGATAACAGATATGATTTTTCTACTCCCTATTAATCATTTTTTAAAATTCTTTTTCATATCTCTTCTGGTCTTTAGGGGCATTTTATACGTCAATCACTGAGTGCTGTCCTAGGCTCGTATTTGACCTTGAGCATTGCTCCTAGCTAGCACTCAGTCTGGTCCCCTTCCAGCAGCTGATCAAAGCAGGAGCCTAATGAGACCAGGTGGAAGGGTTCCTTCTCTGCTCTCCCTGGACCAATTAACTCAGATCAGTATTGTTCAAGGCGCCCTGAACCATTCTGCTCAGACCCTGGCCAGCACTATCAGCAGTTCCACCTAGGCGGGTGTTGGAAATGCAGAATCTAGGCCCCATCGCAGAACTGCTGAGTCCAGATCTGCATTTCAATGAGATCCCCGGTTGACTTCCAGGCACCTTCAGGTTTGAGAAGCTCTGGTGCAGAGGAAATGGTGCTAGGTCAGTGACTTCTTTTTTTAGCACATCCCCGACTCCTTTTTAGGGTCCTTGTGGAACAAGCAGGAACCCCTGCATACAGTTGCACGGTGTGTCTGAGAAATTGACATTCCTCTCCTCCTCCTTCCCTAGTAACTGACAAGCCTCCCAAAATGTCACTCACTCCTATTAGGCATGATTATGCCTCAGTAAGGCTTAGAGGTAGTTTCCAAAAATATTCAGGCTACAAAAATGTCACTTACTCAGACTGTCCAACATTTTCTTCTCCTGTTAATTTCTTCTTACTGCTTTCTCTCCCTGTGGGTCAGGAGCAGGCCTGTTAACACAAGTGTTCCTATGGAAACCAAGGAAGGTGGGGTAGGAAAGAGACAACCAGGCCAGTTTTTCAGTGGCCCCACTCCTGGGCATTTTGGTTCTTCCTAATGACATTTGGACCCCGACCTTGTGGGCAGTGCCAATTTTCCTAATGATAACCATTTCTTATAATCCTCTACCCCGGTTTTCCAAGAAAAGTGTTTCCTTATCATCTTAAATTGCACCTTTTAATCTAATTATAACTGTTTTTCCTTATAAAAATAATACTTATTCATTATAGGAAAATTTTAAAACAGAGAAAAACCAAAAGGACAGAATTAAAAAACAAGTCAAATTTTAAAAGAGACAACCCACTTTGAACCTCATGATACTTTCTATCATATACTTACCCCAGCATGACAAGGATGCTTGATTCTTGAAAAATCTTTCATAAATTCTTATATGTTAATCATATAATTATTACTAATTCCAGTGGGAAGATTCTTATATAGACCTGCATACCAAAGTGAATATCCAATGATGAGAAACAAAACAATCCCTGGACGTATTACTACAAAAGCTACCATAGCTACATAGTTATTTTATATGGCTATCCAGTGATACCCTTTCATACATGTATACCGCATTATCTCACACAGCACACATTTTGTACCTTAAGTTTATGTAATCAAACCTTTGGATACAGATAAAAACAGTAAAAGAAATCAACAAAAACAATACAAATGACACACGAAAGCATCACTGCTATAAACTAGCAATCTGCCTGTATCCATAATTGAATGCAGTTTGACAACTTTGCATTTTGGAAGGCGGTTTACGGGAGGGGGGGGGGCGGGGGGGGTGGTCTGGCTTCATGGCACTCAGCTGCTCACCAGGCACAGGGCATCCAAACCAGTGCTCCTGAACATGGAGAAGTCGGAGGATTACACAAGACTCTCATGAAGTTGAAGTCTCAGGCCTTGAATGGGCATAATTTGGGATGTGCCTGGATTTGTTTTCAATATGAACAGCATCATACCATACAATTTCTGTATAGTATTGCATACTGATTGTGTAGCAAATTGATTTTTCTGATCAAATAACACTAACCACCTTTTTTATGTCCATATATACATTTAAAAAAACATCCATAGCATAGTTTTCCGAGGTCTAGGTGTGCCATATCCATTTCACCTGAGCCCTTCTGTGCAGTATTTGGGCAGGGTCATTTCCACCTTTACCTACTCAAGGATAAATGCGTTTGGAGTTGATCTTTGGGCACTTTGTTAATTGTTCCCGCTATGAATGAAAACGTGGGCCAGCCTTTCACTGAAGCTTGATGGTCCCAGTTATTGAGTTTTCCCTGGGTCTGGACGCAGTCCCTGGTACCACAAGTGAGGTTTTTCACCTTTCTGATTCTATAGGAAGTAAGCTACAGGGGGAAATGAGATGTTTTTATATGCCTTTTCCTCTTCTTCAAGATCTTAATCTCTATCATCATGTCATTACATCTTCAAAAGTTTGGGTCCAACTTGCCAACAGCCCAAGAAATCGAGAATATTTTATTCACAAGACTCTTTTTCAGCCAGTTTAGGAAAAGTGGCAAAATCCAAGGAAAGAGATAAAAAAGAGCCCAGGAATAAATGGGATCCTTAAGGGGGCAGCTGAGGACTCTTTCTATGTATTTTTATTGATTTCAGAGAGGAAGGGAGAGGGAGAGAGAGAAAGAGAGAGAGAGAGAAACATCAATGATGAAAGAGAATCATTGATCGGCTGCCTCCTGACACCTCCAACTGGGGATGGAGCCCACAACCCGGGCATGTGCTCTTGACTGGAATTGAACCCAGGACCCTTCAGTCCACAGGCTGATGCTATGTCCACTGAGCCAAACCAGCTAGGGCAACTCTTTCCCGCTTTCAGTAGAGGGCTTCCATTTTATAAACGTTCACATCAGCATTTGTTTTACTGACTTACTTGGTAGTCATTGCTACAACTGCTCATTCAATTTGATGAATGGTGAGTATTAAATTTAACCCAGTGCTGATAAAGCACAGGCTTACTTCATGGCACAACAATATGTCTTTGAAAACAACTCGCAACACCTAGGTAGGATGATGTGAGCAAGCTGTTTTTTAAAAAGTGCTGAATATTTAAAAGCAGTGCTTCATAGGCAAAAGGAGAACTAAAGGAAATAGTGAAAGGGATTTTTTTCTTAAACAGTTTATTGCTATATCCATAATTATATAGTGCTATACACAGGTAGGGCACTGTAGACATTGATGGAACAGCCAAACGCTGACTTCAGCTCACTGACACCATTGTTCTCTCCACCTAGACAAGTTTGCATTTAAATTTAAATATTATCTTGTTTTTATTTTTTGAACCTTCACCCTGCAACTTCATGCAGATGACTTTTGTAAAGAGTGTGGTTCATCTGACATTACTGATTGGGGCAGTATTTTTCCCCTGCAAATAAATAATTTATCCAAAGTTTAATATGCATCAAGCATTTTTTTTTTTTTTGCTAAATAAGTGATGTATACATTCATTTCTAGTGTAGTATCCTCAAGTTTTGTTTTTTTCATAAGAATCAAATCACAGAACCTACCAAAAGGGCCTGACACAGTAAACCCTCAGTACATGCACTTCTTCCCCTTCCTAGACCAATTGAAAATGCTTGTCTGTGCTTCCTTCTTGGCTATTGGAACAAGCAGCAGATGCCAGGCCTTTGGAGAGTAACCCAGAATGGTCTGGCCGTGGAGACCCTAATCACACACAGGTCCATTCCTCCTCAAAGGGACAAGCTTCAGAGGAGCAGCAGGCAGGGAGGGACCAAGAGTAGACATGGGAAATGGTTATTCCTTGACCTTTCTCCATTAACACAGAATTGGTTCCAGCTTCCAAGTGTTCTTTGCCCAGGCACTAGGCCACCCCCAACAATACGGATGGAAATACTTAGTTTTTTAAATAGAACAGTTAAGTAACAGTCATCTAAGAGGTCAGTACATGGCTAATCATCTCTGGTGGACTCAACAGTTCACCTACATTTGTTATAATTCAACCATTTCTACAGCATCGTCTATGTTCCAGGCACTGTGCTAGGCTCATGTGTTTAAGATTGGTAAGTTGCCAAGGATTCAGATCTCTAGCTTGCTTAGTTTCAAGATTGTGGCTTTATCCTCGGTCTAGGTTGGCCTTGCGAAATCCTTTGTGTCGATTTCACCAAGAAGTGGAGACTTTTCGGCATCGGGCCATCTCGGACACGTGGCTGACGGTGAACCGCATGGAGCAGTGCCGGACTGAATACAGGGGGGCATTATTATGGATGAAGGACGTGTCACAGGAGCTTGATCCAGACCTCTACAAGCAAATGGAGAAGTTCAGGAAGGTAGGAGATTTTATGAGGGTTACCAAAAGGGGTACCTGCTGGAAGGTAATGAGGTGTGATTTGGATCCCTCTAGTGAAGAAGACAGAACTCAAAAGCACCAAGGATGCAATTAATCATCGCTGGTGTCTTTTTATGTGACAGAATACCAATTAATGTGATATGTAATTCTCTAAGGATACAAGTGAAGAGACAGCTGGAAACTGCGGGGACTTAGTTACTGGTTCTAATTGAAGTCAGATTTTCATATAATGTGCACTTTTGGTAAGGCTGTCATTTCTAAATGCCTTTTCATGCATAACTAAAAAAATCATGACTAGATCAAATGAAACTGGAAGGTGAGAACAGACTATTGTGGAAACCCTTTTTAATTAATAATGCATATTAAAATTAATAGAATGATAATGCTCCTTTGTTTTGTGAATTGGTTCAGAGCAGTAGGGTTTAGTTGTAGGATTAAAAAATATGGCATTGACTACATCTGTGATCTCTTCAGAAATTTGTCTGAGGGAAATATATAGCAGAGGAGATGGGTTTGCTCCTAAATTTCCCTGAAATAACCATGAGCAGCAGAGAACAGTGTTCCCTTGTGTTTTTTTAAATGATCTTGTCAGTATAGCTGCTTTGGAGATTCGTTCAAACAAGGATACATCCACCACCAGGTGGCAGTCATGCACTGAGTATTTATGAAAACGCAGCCTTGGGGGTTTTTTGTTGTGTACATAGTCTTGGGTTCTTTGTTTGGTGGATTTAGATATATTTCTGGGTGTGAAAGAAAAAAATAAAGCAAATGTTAGGTTTGACATAATATTGTATTGACTGTCCTATTACGCATTTCAAATGAGTCAGTAATATTGCTTAACAATCCCTAGGTTTCTCTTTAAGCACATCATTGCAGAGCTGTGAATGGGGAGCCCCACTGGTAGGAAGGAGGTTAGATGTGGGTTGTGTTGGATGGGGGATGCGGGGATGCGTGTGGGGGTGCAGGGGAGGAGGGACCTTCTGTGGCTTAAGAATAAGGTCACCAATTCTTGACCTAGGTGTTAGATTCTTTTAAAAGTTAAATCTAGTTCTGGTTTGTACTGTAGAATCCCTCTCTGTGAAGGAAATCAGAGTTCATTTTATGTCTGATCACAGATGACCTTAATGTGTTAGCAGCATCTAAGTTCTTGGTAAGGCAGACTCTGAGCTCATGGACAATCAGAACTGAAAAGTCCTTTAAAAATGAGTTAGTGAAACTCACTCATTCTATAACGGAGAATACCCAAGGCCCCAAAATAGTAAATAAAACTGGTCAAGAGTTGATAGCTACTCGATGTTGGCAAGCCCAGACCACCTTTGAGATTTCCTGGCTTTCTTATCGGGCACGTAATTTGGTTTGTCTTTGACACTTTATTTTGGGGTTGAAGGAGGATGGGAGATGGAACAGAGAGGTTAAAAAAAGAAAAATGGGGGGGGGGGACGTCAACATTATCTACATGGTGTGGTGCCAGTCGCTTTTTATCTACTATCCTTTAAATCTCATAATAATCAAAACACAGATTTCATTTTATGGGTGAAGAAAATAGTACCTATTTTAAGTGACTAGCCCAGGGTCAGACAGGGAAATGAAAGTCAGAATCCTAGAAAATCATGCATAATTTTTTCCCTAAGAGAAAAAAAAAGGGAAGTTGAAGAACATACATAAGATTCAAAAGGGCGTTTTCCTAGTTATTCCGCTCCTGTGATTTATTCACTCAACGAACATTTATTGAGCACCTTCTATGTGCCAGATAATAAAAGTAAACGTATGATTATTCTGGAAGGCCGGAGAAGTTCATGTGGAATTGTGTTTATTTGGTTTTGTTTTGGAGGGTGGTTACTAGCTGTGTAGGGATGAAATAAAAACCAAGCCCTTCGTCATTTGGTTTGAATGTTGAAATATTACCCACTGTTTAGTGTGATCAGTCTGTTGATTTTGGAAAATATGGTTGAAAAAAACTCTTTGCCATAAAGAAGGAGCTGAAGTGATGCCTTACCCCAGTCCCATGTGTCCTGGATTTAATTTAATAACAGAACATGATGTACTTAGAATTTAGGGGGGGGGGAATTTTAAGAAGACAGATGTGAATATATATTGGACGAGGCGAGGCTTTCCATGGGGACAGGGACTGGACTGCTTCTCTTTACTACCATCACCCGGGGCCAGTCCAGCACCAGTCCCTAAGTTAGCACCCGTAGCGATGCCAGATTCCAGCCATTGCGTTTGAAGTGCCAGAAGCATGTTTTCTCAAACCTCCTCAGAATTCCCAACACAGGCAACTGACCTTAGATGTTTTGGAAATGGACGTGTGTGGTTTTGCAGGTAAGAAGCGGCATTATTCATGTGTGGGTTGTTGCCCTCTTTGGAATGAATTTAAATTGTGGAATTGGCTCTTCTCTTGGAGTTCATAACATGAAATTTCATTTTGAGCAAGCTTTTGTGTTCTGTCCCAGTTAGGATTTCATTCTAAACAGCTCTCCACTGATCTCTTGGAAAGTGTTAGTTCTCAGTCCTCAGGGTGAGAGGCCAGGCTGCAGGTGGCTCCTTAGGTCCGCTGTGGGGGGGCAAGGGGGAATGTCAGTCTCCTGGCGGCTCCTCCTGCCACCATCACGTTTCAACTGAGGACTCTCCAACCAAAGTAGTATTTTGCTATAAATTCTGTTCTCTGAGTTCACACTTTCCAAGGAGATAGAATTCTAATCCATACCTCACAAATGGGATCCCCCGACTGTAGTCTTTAGTATACATTCACTCATTTCATTCATTCGTCCAACCAATGATACTGAAGCCCCGCTGCATGCTGGGCCATGTGTGGGATATTAGTAGTGAATGCACAGACATGCTCACTGCCTTGCTGTCAGTGTAGTCACTTGGGGTAGAGCAAGAGCTAGCGCATTCTCCACCCACAAGGGGTACCTGCAGCAAGGAGCATCTGACCAAGATGCGAAGGATGAGTGCGAAGGAGCGAGGTGGAGGGAGAAGGGACAGCAGAGCAGAGTTCCAGGCTGAGGAAGCAACTTAGATAAATACTTTTAGGTGAAAGCACTTCTAGAGATCAGAGCACAGAAGGTGGGTGTGGGAATGGTGGTGCCCAGACCAGGGGCCACTGAGGTCAGCAGAGCTGAACCAGGAGGTACATCTCCCAGAGGGCTCAGAGGGAGTGGAAGGGTTGAGAAAGGGAGGGGCATGATTAAATCAGTATTCTCCATAGCTCAGATTTTTTTAAAAAATTGATCTTAGAAAGAGGAAAGGAGGGAGGAAGGGGGAGGAAGGGAGGGAGGGAGGGAGAGAGAAAGAGAAAGCTTGATGTGAGAGAGAAACATCAATTGGCTGTCTTCCATATGGGCCTGGACCAGGGATCAAACCCACAACCTGGGTATGTGCCCTGACTTGGAATGGAACCCGCCACCCTTTGGGGTATGGGGACAACACTTCAACCTACTGAGCCCCACTGGCCAGCGCCAGCTCACTCAGAGTTTAATGTGGAGGATTGGAAGGACCAAGCGTTGAGCCTGGGAGTGCTGCTAGGAGGCTTTTGTATGAACTATGGGGTGCCTGTGGAGTGAAGGGGGCAGTCGCCCAAGGAATACACTGCTTTGACCTTTCCCAGACTCCGCCACAGCATCACTTTAATTACAAAGCTCTTTATTCTTTTTAGATATGAGCAACATAAGTGTAAATAAACAAATAGCAAGACCCAGTGTACTTTCACCTCCAACCAAATGCTAAGAAACGTTTTCAAGAACACACAGCAAGCGTGGCCGGAATGATGAATGAAAAACTTAAAAGCAAATGAAGTAAATCATCTGTTTCCCTCGTGGCACCCTGTGAAGCTCATGGGCCAGATGACAGAGCTCTGGGCAGCAGCATTAGTAAGCATTTATTAAGGGCCTGTATTTGGGGATGGAAATACAAAGAGGTGGGAAAGCTTGATCCCAACCCTCAAGAAGGGCCCTGGCAGTCATCTGTTCCTTCTCAAAAGTACCGTGATAAACAAGACACCCGGAGAGTGGCCATATGCAGCTCTTCTCCTAAAGACCAAGTAATAGGAAGTGGTAGATGGATCAGAGAGGGCGGGGCTGGGCCTGTGTGCGGTGGGAAGCCCCTCCTGGCAGCGTGACTCACCCCAGGAGGGAAATGGGACAGGAGGCTACACCAGGAGGCATTTTATGGGCAGTTACAACGTGTGATATATGCGCCCTTTGAAGGCAGAGTGAAAGGGTATCATTTAAAAATAGAAGCCGGCTTCTTGTAGCCGATTACATCAGCTTACGTTGTGAGCTCACAGGAGAGCTTTTGCAGCGCCATGCCCTTGAGAGAGTCCTCCTGTGGTCAATTAAGTGCCTTGTTTTTCTTGAAAGTCAGAAACTGGATGGAGGGTACTTCTTCTAAATGGAATAAAAGCTGTGGTAGGTGTAAGAAAATAGTTCCGAACCCTCTGAAGAGATAACATGGAAATGTATACATGGGCATTGGTCTGAGTCGGAGCCCTGACAGACAAGGGCAAGAGGACTGGCGTTTTAATGAGGGCCATTTATTAAATGGCTAAATGAAACCCTGCAGCATTTGTCTAGTGTTTCATCACCGTAACTCAGGAGGGGACCTAAGAGAGAAAAAGTGGGAATGCCGCCCCCTATTCTCAGGCTTCTATTTAAAATAGTGTTCGATTTGTGAGCGCTGTTCATTCACCAAAGCCGTATTATCAGAGGATATGTCACTGGGAGAAGGCTTAGTAGCTAATGGCGGTGGCTTAGTGGGTGGGGCCTTATTAGGGGCATCAGTCAGTGGTGTCCCCGTGTCGGGTCTACAGAGCTTGGTCAAGGACTAGTAAACAGCAGTATTGACATGAGAGAGTTGGGTTTTTTTCCCCTGTGGATGAAGACGGGTTAATTAATTTGACAGTGTCGTTAATTACGGCTGAAATCATTGGTCTTTGTCAAAGGTCGGGCTCTTGTAGCAATTGAGGGCAGGTCCCGTGAGAGCTGGAGACGCCAAGTAATAACGCAGGAGTGTCCCCACTCAGCCATCTCCCCGGTCGGTGAGAAAGGCCTTGCGTTTCGCCTGGGCCTTCTGGCTTTCTTGCTTAAACCAGTGTTCTGCTTTGGTTCAGTGACAAAAGCGGGACTGAGACCCCCACCCCCGCCCCAGCAAATTGGGTCGAGTGAGGGTGGAGCATTTCAGCTTTGGGTCCATGCAATGGACCAACACTATCTATCTAAGCAGCATCCTGACTCTCGGGGCTTTGCTTCATTCATACATAAAAGGGGTGGTGGGCTTGCCCTGTTCTCGCTCCCGTCTCTTCTAGTTCTAAAATTCTGTGCACAGATTGAGTTCTCTGAGGAGGTGAAAGCTCCTTTTGTCAAGCTGACCCTCTTTAGGCTGTTTCATAACCCTCCGTTTTCAATTGTTGGGTTTTGGCGTATGCTTACTGTTTGTTTTATTCTGGTTGTTTAACTAGGGTGCCTGCTTTTTTGTGGTGCCCAAGAAGATTGAGTCGAGCTGCTGAACCCCACCCTTGGGTTGCTGTCTCTTTATGCTAACCAAAGGCCGTAGGAAAAACATGCCATTTTCACATGGCACAATTGGGAAGGGAACGAATAATTACACCCTTGCTTTCCTGTCTGAATTTCATGAGATGAGGCCTTTGGGGCCTTGTATGTCTTTATTGATTTCCCCTGCTGAACTTGGTGAATAGCAAAAATTAGTTTCAGGGTTAAGCCAAGACCATTTGGAGTAGCAGGCATGAAACAGATAACTCGCAGAGCCCATGGCTGGCTGGCTGGCTGGCTGCGGCTCCTGGTTGGAAATACAAGGGAGGAGGAAGGCGCATGAGCTCCGCGTTGGGATGGCTCTGTACTGTGTTCCCAGCCCTGCCTGCAGCAGCTGTGACAGCTCGGCTAGGTCTGTAAGTCTACTGCAATGTCCTCATCCACTAAACGAGATACAGGTACGCTCACCACGCTCTCCTCCAGCTGTCCCATTTTTCTTATTCTTTCTCTAAATCATTAAACTCTAAAATCGCTACGCTCCTCTGTAGAGACGTGGAGGCGGGAGCAGGGCTAACACGCCTTCTGTCAGTGGAGTGGTTTCCTCCCACTTCAAGCAAGTTCTGGTCTTGCTGGGTCAGCCTGGTCTTGTTGCTCTTGCGCTAATATTAGACCCTGGAAAAGAAGAGTGTTTCACTCATCATTCTTGGGTAGTGTTTACAAACGGATCGTGGATCTCTCTTATTTAGATAGTAATACTTTCGCAAGGGTCAGAAACCCATGACCCACAGGCCAGCCGCCTGGTTTTGCAAATCAAGTTTTTTATTGGAACACAACCATACTCATTCATTCACTTGTGTCTGCGGCTGCTTTCATAACACCCTGGCACAGCTGAGGAGTTGTGTCAGAGACTGCTGTGGCCCACAGGGCAAAACTTGCTTTCTGCCCCATGACAGAAAAGAGTTTGCTGGCCCCTGATTTATAGGAACCTGTAGTACATGTTGAGGTGAAGAAGTTTTGGGGATAAAACATTTTTTAATTATGGTAGATACACAAAATAAAACTTAACATTGTAACCATTTTTAAGCACCGAGCTCAGTAGTAAGTCTGTCCACATGATTGTACCACCAATCTCCAGAATGTTCACATCTTGCAAAACTGAAACTAATACCCATAAACAACCAATCCGCGTTTTCCCTCCCCCAGCCCCTGGTAACCACCATTCTACTTGTGGTTCTTATTAATTTGACTACTTTAGATACTTCATATAAGTGGAATCATGCAATATTGGTCTTTTTGTGACTTGATTTTTTCATTTTTGCATACCATCTTCAAGGTTCATCCATGTTATAGCATGCAGCAGGCTTTCCTTCCTTTTTAAGGCTAAGCAGTATTCCACTGTATGTAATAGTATGTATATACCACATGTTATTTATTCATTTATTTAGCAGTGGACACATGTGGGTTGCTTCCCTACCTCTTGGCTATTATGGTGCTGCTGTGAACATGGTGTGCAAATACCTCTTCCAGACCCTCCTTTGAACCCCAAATATATAATAAGCATGATATGCATCTCACAAATGTTTTTATTATCAAATGAAATTTAATCCTGCCATTGACTAAAAATGAGACTCAGGCTTTGTAAGCAAGGAGTCATTTGATTTTTATCATCATCTGAGAAGATATTGTCTACATATACAAATTCAGTTTATATTATCTAATTTTTATAAAAATAGTAAACACTGGTAGGGGGTTTTTTAAATAAGCACATGTAATGCTGTAAAAGCTACTGTGTTGGCTTGAAATAGGTTTTTTTCATGTGAGGGTTAGAGAGGACTGCTTCTCTCTTGAGAGAAATAGTGAATGTCCGCATGTGGATTTCTCTGATCATTTGAGGGGAAAGCTTGCGCAGCTCTCCAGTGTCAGAGTGGACTCTGGGCGAAAGTGAGTTACCGAAAGGTGAACTGATCCAGCCCAAAATAGTTTTCCTTTTGCCAGGTTGTCTGGCTTTTCTCCCGAAGACTTATGTGTATTAGATGTCACAGGCAGGCCTGGTTGCTAGAATTTCCTGGGTGATAATGAACAAAACATACAGGTTTGACTGAGTTGGACCATCAAGTTCCAGATCAAAATGCTGCCATACCATGAGTTCCATCTCAAAGCACAGGCTTCTGGTGCCTCAGCAGCTAGAGTCTGTTGGATGGATTCATTATTTCCATGTTTCATCATGTTGTGCTTTTGGCTGCAGGGTCAGAAGGATGGCTGGTGCCCAGGCCCGCCCCCCGACCCCCACCCCGCCCCAGCAACCACAGACTATTCCATCTGCCTCCGTCTGTTTTTGGTAGCTGTTGAAGTAGGTGTCAGCTTAGATTACGGTTATATGGAAAACCACTGTGTCCAAGGAGTGTGATTTACTAGTTCCTATCTTTCTAGTTTGTCTCCAAGTCTGTCATATCTATATTATCCTCTTCCTTTTGGTTAAGAGCTCAAATATCGTCTTGCCTAGCTAGTCCTCTTCTTCTCTCATGACAAATCACTTGCAGTTTTTACCACCTTCTAGAATGTAGTAGAAAAGACAGTTGTTGCACCCTGGTGGGTTAGCCCAGCATTCTCATTTTAAAATGTTTATGCTTTAAGGAAGCCATCTCACTATGCTATTATTCTTATTTTTTAAAATGGTTTTTACCATTTTAGATGGCAAAACCATTTTAAAAAATGAATGTGAATTTTATTTAATTTCAAACAGGAGTAATATATCTACCATTTCCTGAATGGCAGACGGTGTATAATATGCTAAGTTACTTTTATTAGAGTTGGAAAGAATTTTCTTCAAATACATTCTTCTTTGCAACCAGACTCTTCAGTGACAGAAAAAAAAAAAAAGAATGATTTGATGGTTGTTTAAACTGTCACTTTTACATCAGACTGGATTTATAAATTGGCTGTGGAGTGTTAATATTTCGGAAAGGAAGCTCTAAATCACAATTGCTTTAGGAAAAACCTGCATTCTATGTTCATTTGTCATTAAGAAACGTTGAAAAGTTTTAAATAGCATTTTAAAAAATGATTGAATTATTGTTGTGACCCCCACGCCCCAGCTAAGCATTCCTAAGAAGATTTGTCCAAGCAGAGCTGGCCCCTTAGTGGAGTCATAGACTGTCATTGGATTCACAGGGCTCATTGTCTCTCAGTGGAGCTCAGAATCCCATCGTATCCCGACTCCTAAATCTATCCACTCTTTCGTGTTTGAACTATCAAAAGAATGAGTCAATAGAACACCGGTACTTTCCATTTATAGTTCCGAAAAATAAACTTAAAAAAAATGTATTTGCTGATTCCTTGGTCTCCAGCGAACTGGTCCAATCCTTATCTAAGAGGGAAATTAGCCAGGGATCAGTCCTCATGTTGCCCAAGTTATGTTCACAAAAGTGCACACAGTTCCCCACCACTTTCTCTCACTTCTCCCAAAGAGTGGCTTCACTCTGCCTCCTTGAATGAGTTTTTGGTAAAACCTTAAACAGAAAACAGCTAAGTATGTGTGCTACCCTTCTAGCATAAAACTTTCAGGACAATTCCAGGTATCATAAAATGATCCCTAGTGAAAAAAAAAGTTTCCTAATATAGCAATTATCCCAAACTAAATCATTATCCCACACAAGATAAATACAACCCATATAAAGGAGCACAAAATCTTAAACCGACCAATTTGACATGAACTCGGGAGCCCTAACGAAAAGCAGGGCCTCAGAAGGCCATTGGTATACCTTTGAAATGAAATTCCCACATGCATTAATCAGGCTTCTGTTGTTCCCATCAAATGAAATATGATTTTAGGGCTTGGTAACACTTCACAGTTGATTGGCTCTCTCTATCCAACTACCCATCTATCTGTCCATCCATCTATTTAAATTCACTCCCCAGCTGTGATTCTGAGACAACCATTGTCATTGAGATGCTGATTCTTTACTGTGGTGCTTCTGGTGACTGCTGACATTGGAATAAGGGATACTTCTCAAGATAGATTAACTATATAAACAAATTGAGGGATAGAGGGTTTTTTTCTGTTTTGTTCCTTTAAATAGTTTTTTTTCCCCTGGGCTTTTAAAGGTGGAACTCTGCATTCTCATAAGCAAAAACCATTCATGGGTATTAGATCATGTTCTGAGGGAGGTCCAGGAAAAGAGACTTGGAAAATACCCACATACAGGGAGGAAGAACCATATGAAAAACCCACAGATTAATGCATGGGAAAGAAATTGCTCAAATAGACAGGGAAGCTGAAAAGAAACTAGTAGAGTAAAATATATTACATTTAGGATCTTTTTCTCTCTCAAATGGTTTCTTGTTAAATTAGGGGCGGGGGGGAGTAGCATGGGTATCTGGCAATAATACTTATTTCTGGGGCAGGAGACAAGATTGGGGAATGCCATGAGAGGAGATAAGAGATGAGAATGAGGTTGAAGTTTTACTCCATGCCTTCTTGTGCCTTTCTTTTTTTAAATCCTCATCTGAAGATGTGTTTTCATTGGTTTTAGAGAGGAAGGAAAAGAGAGAGGGAGGGAGAGAGAGAAGAGAGAGAGGCATCAGTGTGAGAGAGAAACATTGATCAGTTGCCACCTGTATGCTCCCTGACTGGCGATCGAACCCACAACCTAGGTATGTGCCCTGGCAGGGAATCGAACCCGAGACCTTTTGGTGTATGGGACGACATTCTAACCAACTGAGCCACCCAGCCAGGACTTCTTGTGCCTTTTAAATTTTGTGCCATATGCATATATTATCCTTAAAATAATATGTATAAAAATAATGAGGATTAATGAGATTGGCATGAGAACTATAATATTGGTAGAAGGAAAGGAATAATGATAGAAAACTCTTAAGTGGACAAAAACGAAGAGGGTTTTTGTTGTTGTTTTGCTTTTAATAAAAAGGAAAAAAGAGGAGGCAGGCTTTAGAGGCAAAGATGGGAGCTAAGTTCCAAAGGTGATGTCATAGGGCAGCCGGATGGAGGAGGTTGGTGGATGAAGTCATTTTTGAAAGCTATCAGCAGGGAGAGCCATGTGAGGTGGTTAAGTCGCTGAGGAATAAAAGGATCAAAAATAACGCCTGAGGGAAACCCACCAAAATCAGGAAAGAGGATGAGAATGTTGCTTTTAAAAGCCTTCACTGTTCTGAGAAAACTGGAATATTCATAGTTATACTTATCCTGAAGGGGGAAAAGGTGAGAAAGTAAGTAGATAACTTTTCCCATCACCCTCACTTGCATCCTAGAAGAAACATGTTCTACGTTTTGCATCAGTGAGAATGTAGAGAAAACCCTTTCCCAAAAAAGAATCAAAGAGGGAGAGGGCAGCTACTGCCGAGGGAACAGCCTCCACATTTTCTGCCCCACACTAGGGCCTTTGAGCGGGTTCGCAGCATCCTATAGGCTGACATTTGATCTCTTAACTTGGAGGGTTTCTGCTGGCTTTAATGACTTGTTCTGTGTTCATCATTCACTTCTAATTCTCATTCATGCTATTCAACATGCTCAGTCAAAATCTTTCCCTGCAGTGTCCCTCTCAACTCTTTTCTCTAAATCTGTTTTCTGCTAAATTTCTGAAATCCAGCCGTTTCATCAGTCCCTTTCTATTGGTAGCCTTCCAGGTTTTACAGACGAAATCAGGAGTATTTATGCTCCTGTGAGCCCTAATTTTGTCATTAAAATTTCCTGAGAAGTAGTATCAATTGCCATAAATCAAACTATATCCCTTTGGCTTCCTAGTATTTATTTATTACGAGTTTATTTTTAATACACTCACAAGGGCCTCCTAAGCCTCAGGTTTAAAAAGAAATGGATGTGCACGCAGATCCTAGGCCGCATATCGTTTTGTGCACACATTATGGATGGGGCTGGGGCTCCTACTAACGAAGCATTCCTGTCAAAATCAGATACGACTGGGAGGCCTAAGGACATAGGGTTTCCAGAGACTGCACAGCATACTCAGGTTTCCCTGGGATTTTATCACGGTCGCCACAAATCAAGTGTTTTAGAGTAAAAGGTCACAAGCATCTTTAATTTTAAAGCTTTCCATATCTTCCTCATCCAGGCTGTGTAGGCGAAGCTTCCTCCCCCTCCCTCCCCGAGCCCTGCCAGGAAAAGCCAGTGATTTGTAAATTAAAGCTATGTCAGCTAAAGCTTTTATTGGTACTTATTATCCGGGCCTCCGTCTGCTTTTAATTTTAATTTTCTGCTGAAAGAACTAGCTTTACCTTTAAAAAAAAATTTTTTTTTGCATGTCTTCCACTTTAAAATAAAAAGTAACAGCTAAAAGCAGTGATGTGGAGGCAGACGGTAGTTAGGTTTCCTGACTTAGATCCCCTCTTCCTTATCCTTAATGTATTTTAGGTTTGGGCAAAGCCTCTTATATTCTGGGTTGACCTACTTGTTCTTCTTCTCTGCCTCGCATGTCCCCACTTTCCCCGCCATTCTTCAGTTTCAACTAATAAATTGTGTACGTAAAGTAGACATTAAGAAGTTGATGTTAGGAAAGAGGATTTTGAAAATAAAATGAAGATTTGATTACTTTTTTTCACTTATGCTTCAATCGAGAAAATAAGAACAACATATTTTGAGAGAATGCTAAACATGAGTTGTACAAAAGTCAAAATACTGCTGTTTCTTCAGTATAAACTTTTTCATAATACAAAAACAGCAGCGACTTAAGCTCCACAGTGAACTATATGGTAGGTTCATTTATGCAAGCTATTTAACATATTTGAATTTTTTCCCAGCCTAGGGATTTTCTTAGCATTCTGCGTTACAGATAGCTGTAGCAGCTACTTAAATATGTACATAATGCAGACACTTTCTGATTCAATATTTGTAAAATGCTCTTCAGCCTACAGTGCTGTTTCATAGTCATTACTGTACCAAGACCACACAGTAGTTCAGTGAGGGCACGAATGCTTGTCCGGTTCACAGCTGTGACCACTGAGGTGCCATGAGTCGACTGACTTACCCCAACTACGTATATGAACCGATGTCCCCTGGTGCCAAAGTCTGTACTCTTCCCACCGCTTCCGCCCCAAGTGCCTCCTAATCTAATGAATGGATCTATGTGTCCTGCTAAGCGGCTGTGGGAGAAGGTGTGTCTGTGGTGGGGACCCAGCTACGCATTAAAGTAGCAGCCACATCTTCCAGCACGTTCTGTATCCTCTGGACTCATTTTCTCTGACCCCAAGGTCACCCATAAAAAGTATTTGGATGTCTTATTTCCTTCTCACCAAGCCAGCCCATCAGTGTGTCTGTCCTCTGAACATCTAGTCATGTTTCTATATTCAGCATTGAGCAGTTCTCGGGGTCCACCTTGTTCTGAGGACCCTTGGAAGGTGAAATGGCTGGTCTCAGTATGGGTTCCTGGGGGTTGGGGCCCAGACCCTGCAGCAGTACAGTTCAAGCTCAGGGCCTCAAGTTGGAATGGATGATAAAAGGCTCATGGGTAGAGGGTAGACATCACGGAGGCCAGCACCCCAGCCCAGGATGCTGTATAAATTAGTTCTCATTATTGCTTGCATGTTGGCTGGTAGGTTGAAAGCCAGTAGATCAGTGGTTCTCAACCTTCTGGCCCTTTAAATACAGTTCCTCATGTTGTGACCCAACCATAAAATTATTTTCGTTGCTACTTCATAACTGTAATGTTGCTACTGTTATGAATCGTAATGTAAATTATCTGATATGCAGGATGCTCTTAGGCGACCCCTGTGAAAGGGTCGTGTGACCGCAAAGGGGTCACGACCCACAGGTTGAGAATCGCTGCAGTAAATGATGGGAAGGTTTTTACCTGTAACAGGAAAGTCACAGAAGCCCTACAGCAAATAGGCACAGGAAGTGAGCAGGCCACCTGCAACGTTTCTTGTCATAAAGGACATCTTCCCACATATCCAACTCACCCCGAGACAAGGACTTTCTGGCCTGAGTATGGAATCTTCTGAGAGGATGCTGATTTATGAGGCCTGTGGCGGGGAACAGCAGTCTGATTTTTAGTGAACTCCCACCTGACTCCCTTGCTGGGTCTGTGGATCACGCCTGGAGACATATTGTCTCCACACATCACCATAATATAGCCAATGCTCACAATGACAACTGATCCATCAGAAAAGGTGGTTTTGTTATTTTAACAAGACAGTCATTCAAGAAGACAAGTGTCTATTGAGTAAAGATTTCTTATTTTTAAAGTGTTTTTAATAGAGTAAATTTGAATTAGATAGAAAAGTTCCTTAAATAAAATCACTTGATTCCCAGGAATCCTACTAAATGAATCATTATTCTGCTTCTTGATACTTTCCATACGTGTGCTTAAGCCCTAGAGCCTAGAGATTTGTATACCACAGACACTCAGATATACTTACTTTGCCCATCTACAATCAATATTAACCTTGCTAATTAAATCTTTTCTCCTATTTCCACTACCCCCCTCCTCGGTGTTCTCCCAGTTGACTCGGAAAACTGAAAGAGCTCGAAGGAGCCTCCGGTTAGTTAATATCTTGAATTGATTACTTGGGATCATGCTGCTTTGTGGGCATGCAGCAAATAATTTTGAGAATTAATTTATACGTGTTCAACACAGGGAATTTTCCAAGAGCAGTCTGGCACTGTGAGTGTCCCGATATGCATGTTTCAAAAAAAAATGCCTACAGCTGCATCCTGCCCTGGTCATGTGGTTTGTCTACTGCCCAAAGTTGGTCCATCCTCTCAGGGCCAGAACAGCCTAAGACAGAGAGAAGCCTTCACCACTGGGTCCTACGACACGGCCATCACATTACTCTGTGGTTTGTTACAGCTAATGTGATTCATAAGCAATGAAACTCAAACCCTGCCTTTGAGTTTCTTTCTGTAGCATGTACCAAAATGTTGAGGAAAAAGTCAAGGATGCTATGAAAATAGTAATTCACAAATGTCATTTGTTCTAACATGGCATTTCTGTGCATGGAGGATACACGAGAGGCTGTGAAATTATAAATAAAGAATGTCAGGGATATAGTATGTTGTCATTTCTTGAAGGATACCCAGCCATTCTTGAATAGGACAAAAGCAACTTGGAAGTTGACTGTATGAGGAAAAATAAAAAATTAACAAATATTTTATTAGAAGTTTATCATCTGTCAGCTACTGTCCTAAGCATTTGTCAGGAATAGGCTCATTCAAATTCTCCAAAGGGTAGACGCTGTGATCCCCTCTTCACAGTTGAGGACTTGGAAGCTTGGAGAGGGTAACTTTCCCCAGTGTCACACAGAGTGCAGCAGGGCCAGGTGGGAGGGGTTGTAAATCAACTCTGGTCACCTCTACACACACACACACACACACACACACACACACACACACACCTTATTTTCTAGACCCGAAGTGGTTTCTTTATGAGCGTGGGTGGTGGGGATGTGTAGACCTGTCAGTTAAATGAGGTTAAACAGCCTCCCTCATTTCAGTGTAAATGTTGAGTCTATTCAAAATTCTGCTTCCTGTTAGTCCTGGTTCAAGCAGTCTCTTTGGGGATTCTCTTTCAGAATTCCACCCTGCTCTTCCTCCCCAGGACAGCATTGTCCCAGGGGGGATAGCATCCTTGAAGCCATGCTCGGTCCCTGGCTCCTTGCTTGTCTTTGCTGCAGCATGGCCGTCTGGGCTTGCATAGTATGCCCCTGAAGCCTGTGGCTGGGGAGCCTAAGTCACCTTCCTTTCAGTCACCCAATTGGTAACTCATACTACCTCGGACTCCAATGTGGGCCCCAGCCCAGGGCCAACCCTGGCAAGCTCACTAGCAAACACCCTTAGCCGCCTTCCTATCCTTCCACAGGCCCTGTGAGCTCCTCTGGATTGCTGCTTCTCCACACCCCAAAGCCCAGGGAGACACTGGGCAGTTACCATTGGGCCCTCCTTTGTCAACCGCACTGCTTTACTTTGATGCAGCTGATCCTGTTTGGAGCTGACGCAGGCCTGAGAGGCACACTGCCCCCCTCCCACCCTGCAGACTCCCAAGCAGGTAGTGGGGCCCAACACACACTGCCTGTAGTTTCTTTCTTAGTGCTTCTCTCTCTGGGACAAAGGTGGGCCCATGTGTCATTGCCCACTTCCCCGACTGACTGCCCTAGCCCAGGAGGAGACGGGAAATCTTTCTTCCTTCCTCTCTCTGGCCATTAGACCCCAGCTCCTACCACCACCATGTGAAAAGTATAATCAAGTCCACCGACGGAAGTAGGAGATATTGTATATTTTGGCTTAGAGCTCTAAGAAAAAGAACAGGTGAGATATTCACATATAGGAATTGTTGGTCGCTGTGATTGAGGTACATGAGAAAAGGTGAGATCCCTTAGAAGAGGGTTTGGAATACAAAGGGAGAAGGAGACTGGGATTTCAGCATTCAAGGGTCCAGTAGGGGAGAAGCCAAAGATATAAAGAAAAAGCAAGATTGTTTGGTTTGTTAACACAACCAAAAAATGAACATATCTCAAAGGAAGGATGCAAACTCTGAATGCCCCCCTGTTATGTCACATACAATGAGGAATAAAACATGCCCCTGGATTTAGCATCAGCCAAGCGTGTTTTATGGGTTTGCTGAGGAAGGTGCGTGTGTGGAAGGAGGACGCATCGCCCTAACACCCGTGTTCACGTGAGTGGATGTTTGGATGCTGTTTCAGTTACTATGGCTGAGTAAATCACTCCTAAACTTAGTAGAATAAAGCAGCCATTTATCATGCTCACAGATTCTGTGGGTTGGGAATTCAGACAGGGCTTAGAGATGACCCTTGTGACTTCCAAGGCAAAGGACAATAGTACGGCTTTGGAAGGGCGCTTTTTCTTGGGATGCTTGCCCTTAGAACCCAGCCAGCAACCAGCATCAGCCATTAGGTACGTGGGCAGGTTGGGCTTCTGCACAGCTTGGCAGCATCCCCAGATGAAGAGCAGGTTAGAAGCTGTATTGTCCTCTTGCCTTGGAAGTCACACGGCATCATCTCTGCATGCCATTCATTAGGGCAGGCAGTTAGGAAGTCTCGTTCTTGTGGACCTGGAAATATTGCTGTGGTCACTTTTGCAAAATGCACTCTGCCGCATGACCTGTCAGTTTCATTAGGCATTAATCAAAGCTATCTTCCGAGCTCTGGTGGCACACCCATTTAAAATAGATGTCATTTCCTGGATTCCTGCTTGCAAATACTCTGGAAAATGAAGGAGCTCCGGGAACCAACAGTGTCAACCCTCTCAGAAAACCTGAAGAGCAGTTAGCTTTCCTGGCTACCCAAACCTTCATAACCTTCCTCAACTTAATCCTCCCTCTGCACTCTCAGCTCGTGGCTGTGCCTCCTACTCCAGTGAGAAATTTGCAAGCATCAGATAGCACCCTTCTAAGTATTTCCTGCTCTCTTTCCATGCTCTTCCCATGGAAACTCTCAAAAAACGTCTCCATTTACTCATCTCCTTATTATTCAGTCTTGCTGCTCTTCTGAAATGTCTGTGACTCCCCAAAGTCTAAGTTCTAGTACTTTTTTTTTCAGGCCTTATTTTAAGGAATCTCCTCTCTACAGTATTTGACAATGTGACTACTCCCTCCTGCTTCAAACTCTATGACCTTACCTTAGGGTAAACTCTATTTACCTTAAGGTAAATCATATACCCTAGTCTTGCATTGCTTCCCGATCATTTCTCTACTGTATTAATGTTGGTGTTTCTCAGGGCCCCATTCTTGACCTTCATGCTTTTCCTGGGTGATCTACTTATGCTGTTGATTTCACTAGTTGACTCCAAAATCTCTAGTGCAGTGCTCTCCCTCAAACCCATCCTAATATGCCCAACTGCCCCTTAAACGTCTCTACTTTCATGTAGAGGTGGGCCAGAACTGTGAATACAGGGCATCTAAAACTGATTTCATCGCCCTGTATTCCTGTGTCGCTACCCCATCACCAGCTCATTTTATTCTCGCTGAGGCTAAAAACCTAAGAAATACCTGATGCCTTACTTTGTTGTACCACCTACATCTAACAGATCACCAGATTTGTAGATTTTTTTGCATTCTAAAAATTTCCCAGATCTGTGCCTGCCATCTCAGCTCTCCTGCCTTCCTGGACTACCAGCCCTACCATGCCTCCCTGCTTCAGGTCTGCCTGCACACAACCTGGTGTGATCAAAATGAAACCCAAGTCCAACCACATCTCGTCTCTGCTCGGTGGCTGCTGAGGCCACAGGATCAAGTTCAAGCTCCTCAACATCCCACAAAGCCCTCTGTGGTTTTGCTCTTGTCCAAATCTAGGGCCTTACCTCACACCACTTCCAGCCTCATAGTTTATGCTGCAAAAACTTCAAGCTGCTTAGTTTCCTCCAAACAATGAGCTGTTTCTGACTCTCATTCCTTTGCTCATTTGTCTCCTCTGCCAAGAGACAGGTTGAGGTCAATACCACTTCAGCAGGTAGGCAGTTGGTACTGCCTCAGCCTTGAAAAGGAAAATAGGAGTATGCAAGGGGAGGGCTGTGGGTGAGTTAGCACAGCGTGCAGGGCAGGATGGGTGGATGTTTGATAATGGGTGACACTTACTCAAACCACAGTTTCTGCCATAAGCCATTAACTTGCATTCTACTTCAATATTTTGGCTTCTACCACCATCAGTATTGTTTGTCACATGTACAACTTACGGAAACTCTAATTTTCAGAAGAAGATTCATAGAAATATGTCATTTTGGAATATATATATAATACTCTTCTTATAAAGTTTTCACTTACAGGAAACATTTTTTGTGAACTCCTAACATCCGTTCTACCCCGGATAGTTAGTCTAAGACAGTTGTTCTCCAAGTGTGGTCCCCAAACAGCTGTGTCAGCATTACCCAGGGACTTGCTAGGAAGGCAAATTCTTGAGCCCAGACCTACTGAATCAGAAATTCGGAAAGTGGGGCCCAGCAAGCTGTGTTTTAATAAGATCCTTCAGCTGATTCTGATTTATGTACAAGTTTGAGAACCAGGGGTCTAAGGCAGTCTGGATAATCTCATTTTCCTTGCCACTACCTGGTTTTAGAATATATAGGTAACTCAATTCTAGCTTGTGAGAGATGAGAGGAAGTCTGTTCAGTAGCAAGCATCTGGGAAACGTGTTCTTGCTTTTAAGAAGGATTTTCAGGAAAAGATCACTCCTGTGCTGACCTGGATGTTATCATGCCTGGGTGTGACCCCTGGAGCAGCCTTCTTGGGACCATGAAGTAACACAGGAAATTGGAAAGGATTTTAGTCCTTCAGGACTTCACAGAGCCATTGATTGAATTAGCCAACTTTGGGGACTATTGTACTTCTAAAGTTTGAATTCGTTTCCTAATTATTTAGCTCTGTTTGAGTCAATTCTCTGATGCTTGTTTAAAAAATAATAATTGTCTGGCTGTGGTGGCTCAGTGGTTGAGCATCAACCTATGAACCAGGAGGTCATAGTTTGATTCCCCGTCAGGGCACATGCCCAGGTTGCAAGCTCAATCCCCAGTCATGCAGGAGGCAGCCAATCAATGATTCTCTCTCATCATTGATGTTTCTATTTCTCTCGCCCTCTCCTTTCCTCTCTAAAATCAATAAAGATATATTTTTTAAAAAATAATAATTGATGCATATACTTATTCTTTTATATGCATGCATTTATTCACACTGAAAAATTCTTCCTTTGTTTTCTAGGGGGTACTAGAAGGTGATTATAATTACTTACCACAAGTGAGGTTCTTTGAAAACAAGCAAACCCCACATGTCTCATTCACTAGAATATATTGACCACCCTTCACTTTAACAGTCAAATAATGATTCTCCAAGCCCCCTCCCCTATTTTTCCTGGAGGTTCAGGACTTTCCCAGGAATTCCTGTCCAGCATTCTTGTGCATCCCACAGGAGTGCTGTGCTCCTCAATGCGACTGTGGCTGTCACATGTGTCCCAGTCAGCTGTCAGCCTCCATCCCACCAGGCCACTTTCCACATGTCATCCCTTGTCATCCTGTAGCCAGAGAGAATTATAATGCAGATGTGTGACTTCTCAATGAATTCATCAGCCAAGCGCTTTCGGAGTCCACTTCTGGAGAATGCCTCTCTGCTCTGTCCCCAGCACGGCCCCATGTCCCCGGAGACAGCTTCGCCTTCCCACCTGGGAGTGCCATTGGCCTGACTTGCCTCCCACTGAGGCTTTCAGAGATACTGAAGTCTTACTTGTCTAAAGGGAAACAGTGTGAGAAAAGCAATCTACCCACAAGGAAGATTAGCATTTACAAAGCTCTGCAGCTCCTCCTGCCCCCTTTCCAGAATATATTCTTGGTTTTGCCTCTGAGTAATCAAAGACCTATGAAAGTGCTCTTACCCAAAACAGAGGAGCAAGTCCTCCTCAAAGATGAATTCAGACCTCACTCCTTTTGACCACATTTGTGCTCCAAGGAGAGGTAGTCAGCAAGGGGAGAGGATTAGAAGGAGGACCTTGGAGATAAAACAGCTATTGGAGCCACCATGCCAGGCCTTTCAGGAAGAACAACACAACTAGACCTCACAAACTAGAACTAAAGTGTCCCTCAGGCCCTGGCCAGTGTTGCTCAGTGGTTAAAGCACCAGCCTGCACAACAAAAGGTCATGGGTTCAATTCCCAGTCAAGGGCATGTACCTGGGTTGCAAGTTCAACCCCTGGCCCAAGTCAGGGTGCGTTCAGGAGGCAACCATTTGATGTCTCTCACATCAATGTTTCTCTCTGTCTCTCTCCCCACCTCCCTCCCTCCCTTCCATTCTCTCTAAAAATCAATGGAGAAAATATCCTTGGGTGAGGATTAACATAATGAATGAATGAATGAATGAATGAATGAATGAATGAATGAGTGTCCCTCAGGTTTGCAAACTGTCTTAAGCCGGCCGAGAGAGCTCCCGGGTTCCTGGTTGAGTGCATGGCTGCTCCCTGGGTCTGGGTCTTATTCAGTTCCCCATGGCTAATTATCTGTTTCTCTCCATATTCCCCAGTTTAAATTTCCAGGAGAGAGAATTTGATTGCGCTAGTTCATCAGTGTCTTTTGTGTTTGAGCAGAGCTTTTTATACCGGATGACCTCATAGGTCACTGACCCAGATGGAATGACTCCCTTGGGTCAGGTGGCAACCCCAGGTCTAATCAGCTGTGTTGAGGGAATGGAGGTGGGGGTGAGGGACAGGGTCACAGGGTAAACCACAAAGCCACTCCTCCCCAGGGAATAGGCTAAGGTTGCTCCTTCAGCAGAGGCGGTGGGTCGGGCCTGGCCGGGGCAATGACTGCAGTGTAACCAAGTAGCACAATACAGCCCTTTCTGCAGGGAACACAAGGGAAAGCTGACTTTTAATTAATGATTGACATCCACATTTTGACCTCATCGAGTTGTTCTTTCTGGGCCTCAGTTTCTTCTATAAAATCAAATAGTTCATCTTAGTGATTTTTTAAAAATCTTTATTGTTGAAAGTATTTCATAAGTCCTCCTTTGTCCCCCATTAACCTCTTCCAGCCCTCTCCTGCCTCCCCTCCCAGTCCCTCACCACACCATTGCCTGTGTCCACGGGTTATGCATATATGCATACAAGCTCATTGGTTGATCTCTCCCCACCCCCCCCCCCTCCCCTGCCTTTCCTCTGAGGTTCAACAGTCTGTTCATGCTTCTATGTCTCCGGGTCTATTTTGATCATCAGTTTATTTGGTTCATTAGATTTAGACCTTCTTTTGAGGGCAGATCCAGGTTTTATAAGCCTAGTTTGTGCATTATTTGGAACTCTACAGGAAAAAAAAAAAAAAGTACAACATTAGGTACAAGGCCTTAAAAGGGGCCCTGAAACTCAAGCTTTCCGAGTTTCATGTAAATCCTCTGCTTCTGTCCTTAAATTCTGTCGTTTCTTTTTGGTCATTGTTCTGAATCCTGCCTAGCTCTTGTGCTCACAGTATGAGCCTTTTCTGATGAACCACACACAGGCTGGTCTTGCGTTTCATTCCCAGAGAACAGTGTGTTCCCCAGCAGCCCCTTAAATAGACTACAGGCAATTTGCTACTTTGAGAAGGTAAAAAATTTGGTCCACAAACATTGCACAGATTTGAAGTGTATTGTTATGATATTGGAATTCATTAGCATTGAATTAATATAATTAATTAATTAATTAATTAATTGGAATTCATGAATGTTTGCAGAAATCCCTTCCCTTTCTAACTGTATATTCTTCAAGGTGTACTCATGCCACAAAAATGATGGCAGTTTATCTCAGCTAATGTATCTTCAGGCTCTTGATGTGATGCTTCTTATGTTTGTTTAATTTGCATTTATTATTGTTACCCTTGGATTGCACTGTATCTGCCTGTTCACACACATGGATCAACGCTCAAAAGAGATTCACAGCAATGTAAAACTTTCATTTCTTTTGTTGTGACTGAGGTTCAATAATTTTTAAAATGTTAAAGGCCTCATACTTTTTTGTAAATTATCTCTGCATGTCTTTTTCCATGAGATTTTTTTTATCTTACTCTCTCAATTAAAAAATGTTTTTCATATATTAAGGATATTATTCCTTTATCTGCAATATATGTTGCAAATATTTTCTCTCAGTTTGTCAGTTATTGGATTTTATTTATGCTATTTCATTACACAAGTTTTTTTTATTTAATCAGATTTATCAATCACTTCTTTTATTGCATCTGAGTTTTGAGACATAATTAGAAATTATTTATGTATACTCAAATTAAAGAGAAATTCACCCATAATTTCTTTTAGTACTTGTATAGTTTTATTTTTTACAATTAGATTCCCCAGTTTACTAGTATATACTTAGAATTTATTTTTGTGCATAATGTGAGATATGGATCTAATTTTATCTTTTCCAAATGCCCAGTATTATTTGCTAAGTTGACTTTTTGACTAGTGGCTTGAGATACTGTATTTATCATAATGCTAAGGACCCATAAGTACTTGGGTTTATTTTTCTATTTTCCTATTTTCTATTTTATACCACTGATCTGAGCTCATTCGTGTGCCAGTATCACACTGTTTTAAAAGAAACTCTAGTAAACATGTCTACTAGGCTAGTTTCCCCCTTGCAATATTTCTTTTTTAGTGTTTTCCTGGCTATTTTTACGTGTTTATTTTTCCCACATGAAATTTACTATCACCTTGGCATTTCTATTGGGTTGTTTTAAATTATAAATTAACTTGGGGGATAACTAACATTTTTATTATGTGAGCATGAATTTCCAAAACCAAACAGAAAATATGGTCAAGTCTACTTTTATTTTTCAGGGATATTTTACAGTTCTCCTTATAAGGATTTTATATATTTCATGCTAAATTTATTCTTAAGTATTTGATCTTTTTATTACTATTATAAATGGAGTCTTCTCTACCTCTGTATATTCTTTTATATCCTGCTACTTTACTGAAACTTTTATTTTGATTTGGTTTTGCCATCAACTCATTAGGTCTTTCTAGGTTCATGATTATATCATCTACAAATAGAAATGTGTTTTTTTTCTTTTTCCAATTCATATGTCTCTAATTGGTTTCTCTTGTCTACTTGCATTGGCTAACTTCTCTAGTACAATGTTGAATGGTAGCACAACAGTAGATAATTTTGCTTTGCTGTAACCTTAGTGACTTTAAGACTAGGCCATGCTAGGATCAGTATCAGTTGCCTACAGGATATGGGTGGCAGTGTGGTGAAAAGGAGGTGAAACAAGGAAGGGATAACACTTTTTTCAGTATACCAGTTTGTACAGACCTGCCTTGAACTATATTAATATTTTACATAGCAAAAAAGGAATTAAATAAATAGAAATGTAAATTAATAAGACTCACGGGATGTTTAGGGGTTCTCAAATTGAATACAAACAAATTATATTTCAAATCAATAATGTAACCACACTGAAGAAGAAAGGGGGGAAGTGAACCCAAGTAGCTTTTGAGCCCAGTAATATGACTGTATGTTCTCAGGCAAAAAAAAAACACAAAACTGTAAAAAAAAATTTGAACTTAATAAACCTCCCTTTTTGCAGAAGCATAGATTAGCAATTCTGAAACCACTTTTTGTACTTTCTAGGATTGAGCAAGTAAATTGTGAATAATGATTGTCAGTTTTAGCACTTTGGGAGAAGGAAGCAACAATTATGGTAAAATAAAATAAAAATAAAAAAGAAAGAACCCTGCTATATTGGATTAAAATTGGAAATATAGGAATGAAGTCATGGGCTCTAATACATACACATACATATATACTAGTATATATAAGGTGATATAGATATGCACGGATATAATATGAATATATGTATTGTGTGTATTGAATGCATTTGTGCATATGCACACACATTTGTTTATGTGTGTGTATAAACATTTCCCAGGTCTGTCTTCTGAGACAGCCTTGTAGCAATTTCACCTTGGTAGCAATGAGTATACCTACAGCCACAATCTTGGTTTCTATACACCCATTCTCCACTAAAAGGAAAGAGGAATCCATGGGAAAAAATGGCTGAATTCAAGATCAAGGCAGGGAAAGAATTGCAACACCTTATTATGCAAAAAAGTAAGAAAGTGCTTAAAGAATGATTAGGGACATGTTGAATGATACAGGAACCAGCTTGAAGGGCCTCCCATTGGCCAAATCTGGGGTAATGTAATCATTAAAATAAATTACTGATTTTAAAAAAATGATAGTAAATTTAACACTACTGAATAAAGTAAGTATCCATGAGCTACATTGATATTAACAAACAAGTAAACCAATAAATAAGGAAAAGGGAAAGCTTAATAGAAAGCTCACTAAATATAGAAGGAACAATGGAATTAGAAAACCAGCTTTGCACGCCACCATAGACATAATTGATACAGGCAAGGGTCATCCATGAATGCTAAAAATAATCAAGTTTGAGACTAGGAAATTTACATTGCAAGCTACTTTTTATTTACAAAAGGTAAAATAGTTACTCTAAGTGAAGAAACCTGACAAGCACTATCTTAACAAAAAAATGAGTTAACATTGCCATTAATGGGATTCAGCAGCAGCATGTGTTTCTTCATATGTTATGCAGAGAAAAAGCCAAAATCACTTTTGAGGTGTGCTGCCCGAGGTGTTTAACCTTTATCTAATCATGAGGGCACATAGGACAATCCAAAAATGTAGGACATACTGTAAAGACAGACCCAGGGACTGACCCAGATTAGAGAAGAGTGAAAATTAGGACAATTAAATGCAATGCATGGTTTTAGACTTCCCTTTCCTATAAAAGATATTATTGGGAAATTGGTAAAATCTCAATAAGATTTTCTAGATATTTCAGTGTTAATTTCTGATTTCGATAATTACAGTGTTTATGCAAGAGGATTCCTCATTTTTAGGAAATACACAATGAAATATTTAGGAGTAAACATAATAGCCACAACTTACTTTTCAATCTTCTATAATAAAGAAGCATAACTGGATGTCCTTCTAGATGGCCTTCTGGATGAAGCCGCGGTGGCAGGGGCCATGCACGGATTTTGTGCATCGGGCCTCTAGTAGTCCATAAAAAAATAATGGGTGTTCATGTGTATTTAGAAAAAGACAAACATAGGAAATGTTGAAAGTTTGGGAATCTGGGTGTCCAGGAATATGAAGGACTCTTGCAGATTTTCTGAAAGCCTGAAATTACGTTTGGCGACTTCACGGTTTGAATTTTAGAACCTTCCTTTAGAATCTTCAAATTAAGAAATTCAGCATTCAGTATATGACAGAATAGTACTGAAACCAGGTGACAGCAGTAGAAGTTTATATTATTTGACACGTACTGTATTTCTATTGTAACTGTTGAGACAAAAGTTACACCAGTGCATGAGTCTTGGCAAGTTGAGTGAAACCTGGTCTGTGTCTTTCAGATGCAGTGACCTAAGGCTGGATGGTATGGGTTACATTAGGCACCAAGTTAGTGATTTCAGTCAGTCTGGTATAAATTGGGGGGTGGGGTAGGGCAGACAGGCAGCTCTGATCCTATTAGATTATTGGAACTTATTATGGGAGCTTACTGGAGTCAGACCACGGCCCCTCGCATCTGCTGACTGCTCTGTGTCTCTGGAATAAACAACTCTGATGTCCGTTTAGTCATCATCACACTGGAGCCACGTCCCTGAGGAACGCCAGCGCAGTAAAATTTTAGAAGCTCAATGTTTAACTTTCCGGAGCGTCTGTGCAAGACAAAGCAAGGTTCACAGAAGCCAACTCCCTCGTTCCCTCAACACTGAGCCCAGAAGGATTGAGGGGTTGCCCATGTCACTGTGAACTTTGCACCGTTGGATGCATAAACCTCACAAGCCCAAAATAGATTCTGTCCTGGTTCCAAAAACCTACATTCTAATGATAACCTTAAGGGGGGTGAAACCTTTTCAAAGTCAGCATTAGTTCCTGCTCTGTCCCCCTGCGTGCGATTGAGTCGGGGTGAGTTGCTCTGAGCCTGGGAGAAGAAATGCATGGCCCCTGTAGGATTTTCTCAGACATCTGTAGGAAAGGACTAAATCCCAGTTCTGTTAGGGTTCAGAATCCTCCAGGGGGCACCAGAACATTCCAATGCAGTGGGCCACATGTCATTAAGTCCAGAAAGCCTAACTGAATTACCTTACTGTAATTGACTCGCCAACTGAAACTTTAGTTCCATTCACCTTCTTTTTTCCATGCATTTGCTCTGACAACATTTGTGAGTTGCTGGCATGTCTCTGCCTGTGAGGAGGCAGAGGAAGCGAAGAGATTGTCTCTGGGATGAGCCCTTAGAAGCTGGAGCCCTGTCTCCCCCAGGGTGACTATGAAAGCTTTCGGCCCACTCCGAGAGTAAGGGTTTCCCAAACACTCCTAATCTGGCTGGGCTGTGTGTGTGTGTGTGGGGGGGGGGGGGGGGGGGGTACTTGAGGAAACGGAGGATTCATTTACTTTCTGAGCTTAATGCTGTGTCCAAGCCACCCTGTTATTATCATTATTACTAATAAACACAGTGAATGTCAGACAGGCCCTTCGTGGTGGATTTTTATATGAATTTTATGCAGAAGTCAGGTGTTGCCAAGTTACTGCATAATATGACTCAATTCTGGTCCAGGAGCACAAAATTCCAGCAGGCCTCCTGAGCCTGGCCCTCCAATTAGTGGCTACTTCATTATGAATAAAGAACCCTCATTACCGCGGGCCTTCAAGTGAAATAGGATCCCGACTACCTCTTGAAATCCGCCTTTCTAAGTACAGACAGTTCCCGACTTACAAACAATCCACTTAAGAACCACCAAGGCATTCAGAGGCTGCCTAGCCTCCTGCAGCTGCCTCCCGGGCCCCTTGCCCAGCCCCCCTGCCCAGCCCCCACCCCGCACTCCTGGTCTGCTCCTGGGAGTTCTGCCCTCCCTCCTGCAGAGCCAGCTGCCCACCTGCCCCCCAGACTGCAGGCTCAGAGCTAGGGGTTCATGAGGCCTCAGAGCTACCGCTGGGTTTATAGTTGAGCTCAGCTATGGGGTAAATAGGCTTTTGTGGCCTGGCCTGGGAACCGAACCACCATTTAAAAAAAAAGAAGAAGAAAAAACCTGTCTCCATGGGAAAATGTATTCTGCATTCCCAACACCAGCCAACAAACGTTAGAATGACTGAGGGGCTGACTCCATGCTCCTAGCAGGGCGAAGAGGAAAAAGGATGGCCCCTGGGTTCTGGGTTCCCAGTTCTACTCTAGCGCTAACCCCCCCACCTCCACCCCACCCCTACCATGGGCCTTAGCAAGCCCTGTAACCTCCCTGGGTCTCACAGTATCTGTAAAACAATAGGATTGAACTAAGTGAATTATAAGCCTTCTTCTAGTATAATGAGTCCAGTTGATCAAAGCTCTACCCTCTTTTCATTCATTTATTCATTCGTTCATTCACAGGCATTTTCATCAGGGCACCTGCTTTGTGCCAGGCCTAGGCTAAGGGTTGGGGATATAGTCAAATACTGCCGATCCCAGCTCTGGGGAGTGGGGGAGAGGGGGCGGCTCAGTGTGTAGTGGGGAGATAGATATCTAAGCAAATGCTTGTAACACAAGTACAGTGATTGCGATGAGCACTGGGTGTGGCAAAGCTCAGGAGGGTGGCATCTAAGGCAGATGAAGACTTCCCGTCTTTGGTTTCTATTTGAATTCTCTCCTCTCCCTGGTTCTCAAGGCTGGTTCCCTGGGAAGCGTGCCTCTGCATCTGCCGTCTAAGAGTTCCGCCCAGTCCCGTGGCCTCTCTGGGGGAGTCTTGCCCTCTTCCTTGCATCACTGAGAGATGGAATGCAGGGGATGTTCCTGCCAAAACCATAGTCTGATTCCCTTGAGTGCTGCCCTGAATGCTGCCTTCTTCCATGCCCTGGGAAGCCACAGCCTAGATATATCTCTCTCTCTCTCGCTCGCTCACTCTCGCTCTCGCTCTCGCTCTCTCTCAGCCTTCCCTGCCCTGGCACCTCTTAGATTGCCAGCAGCTGTGGTAATTCCCACATTAAAAACATCTTCTCACCCCCCAGATGGTTCTAAAGGCCCAGCCACCCCCACTCTCCTGTATTTATAATCCCTAAACATCTACCAAAAATCCCTGCCAGACTCCCATCCTTACCCCATACTCACTACTGAAAAGAATAGCAATAAAGATGATTCCAAAAGGTCCTCTCCCATTTGGAAGGTGATGCAGTGGCTCAGGTTTAAGTCTTAAGTCTGTGGCTTGGTGTCTGACATTCATAAGTATGCCTTTGTGAAGGTTCCTGGGCAAGGAAGTGACCACGGTTGAGTGGTTTTGGGGGAAGATCACATTGGCAGCTCTGTGCAGGCTGCTCAGGCAGGGAAAGGAGGGAGCAGGGGAGAGATTTCCAGAGGAAAATGATGAGACTTAGAAACCAAATAGATGTGTCATTATATGTTAGGGAGCTGTGATTGTTTTCTATATTCTTGGATGTGAATACCTATTCCTCAAAAGTAGTATAAGAATTAAGTATTCTGTTTATTTTGCATCTCTGAAAACAGTTTTGACTAAGATAACTGGAAATAATGCCTCAAAATCTGTGTGTGTGCGCTCGTGTGTGTGTGTGTGTGTGTGTGTGTGTGTGTGTGTGTGTGTATGTGTATGTGTTTCATGTAAATAACAAAACACCCAGGACAGTTTTAGGTTAATAAAACTCCATCAAGTTCTGTTAGATGTCTTGAGTATAAGAACCCCCCTGACAACATGGTGAATTCAGTCTCTGCAGCGAGACTCCCCCAGGACCTGCTTGGGGCTCCGTGCTTTATAGCAGGACAATCTTGGGCAGGTCTCTTAACTTCTCTGAGCCTCACTGTCTTCATCAGAAAAATGGTGTCATAATATTAATTGCATTAGCTTCATAAGATTCTTATGAGGATTCAATCTGTAATATCAGTAAAGTGCTTAAAACAGAGTCTGGTCCATATAAAGCACAACACAAACATTCATTGTTGCCCAGTTGTAGGTGCTCATTAAATAAAAGAGATACAAATAAAATAGCCCATACGTTATATCAAGATACTGAATGGCTTGTCTTCTCTATCTGGAGAGATCCTTACTGAAATAAGAATTCAGTTCTAACTAGTTGTCATGTTTCCCCATTCCAGTGGCACATTGGGACCCACGCACATGTTGTATATAACAGAGCCCATCAAACTGAACACCTAGGTCTGGAAGCGCATTCATGATACTTACACCCTGAGCCACTTCTTTTCTTGACCTCCTTTTGTTTGTTGATGTAGGCTTGAAATATTAGCTTCGGGTTCAACTTCTCCCTGTTTTTGTCTGACATATTTCATTGGTTTCGGGAAATATCTCTCTCACCCATACCCTCCTCTCCATCCTTGTAGCAGCCTACACAGTGCTGCCATAGTCATCTTCCCAAGTACCTGCACACCGTGGTCACATCCCTGTTCAGGATCTTTAGCAGCTCCTCGTGACTTAGAACACAGCCCTCCACCTGTCCTTGGAGACCCTTCAGGCCACAAATCCAGCCCACTCTCCATCCCTCTTCCCAGTACTCATTCCCCACAGCCTGTTCTCCAGGGGGACCATGTGTGGTCTCCTCTAAATCTGTTATACTGACTTAACTACTAGTATTTAAAAAAAAATTCAGAGAGGAAGGGAGAGAGAGAGAGAGAGAGAGAGAGAGAGAGAGAGAGAGAAACATCAATAATGAGAATCATTGATTGGCTGCCTCCTGCACGCCCCCCACTAGGGTCAAACCCACAACCTGGGCATGTGCCCTGACCAGAATCGAATCGTGACCACCTGGTCCATAGGTCCATGCTCAATTACTGAGCCACGCAGGCCCGGGCTCTGACTTAACTATTAATACTGCTCTTTTCACTTGCAAAGTGCCCCTGTTTAGACAATAAAGTATATACTCACCCCTCTGTTATCCCATGATTCCCGTCCTCCTCCCTATGTTCCTTTCATCTGAAATGTGCCTTCTTTGGTCTGTGGTGCTCCAGAAGCTTCCTGTTTCTTTCAAAACCAATTCATATGTTGCTTCCTCCACGCTTCCAGCCTCCCAGGACACTTTATACACTGCCCTTTGCCACCTAACACTTTCTACTCTGTATCATGATTATTCACCTGCTAATGTAGCTCATCTTCTAGACTAAGGTCCTTGAAGAAAGAAGCCATGTCTGATTAACACAGTGTTTCCTACAGCATCACCTAACACAGGGTCTCCCATACCTGGGAATCACAGCTGTCCATTACCGAGTGCTTACTGTGCACCCAGCATTGGGTGCATGACGTATCTATACACTATAGACCTCATCTGTATATATTTCCTCCTTTAATCCTAACAATAGTCCTGCAAGGTACAGTGTCTCTGTTTACTAACTTGGAAATTAAGACTTAGATTAAAGCACTCATTCCAGGTCACAGAGACAATAAATCTAAGTGCAAATATTTGAACCCACATTACTCTGACTCAAAGAGCATGTCCTTAACCTTTCCACTCCAGGAGGCTGATCTCAAACTTAGCATGTGATATAATCACTTGGAGGGCTTGTTAAAACATATTGTTGAGCCCTATCCTACTTTCTGATTCAGATCTGGGGTGGGGCCCGGGAATTACATTTCTAAGAAGCTCCCAGGTGATGCTGACGTTGCTGGTCCGGGAAGCACATTTTGAGAACCACTGCATAAGCATCATTACTGATCAGTGAATAAATGGATGGATGACGGATCATTGGATTTAGAATTCCATAACTCTGCTCTGCATGTTATACATTAGGCACATTCATATATTCAGTTATCATTCTTAAAAGATCAGGGTAAAAATTGAGTTTTATTCTAAATATCAGTTGTCACTGTCTCATAGTATTGCTTAAGTTTGGATTTGAGCTGACTTTTCCTATTTTTTTAACCAAAGAAAAAATATTTTATCTTTTTCCTTTTCACTTTCTTTCATACCTTAAAAATGTTTAGTTCAAAATAATGTTAAAGGTAGTTTATAGCTTTCTCCCCTCTCCGAGGGGATACTCCTGGGTATATATTTAACACACAATAGGTATTTAGTCCTCAGGAGGCTGTTAGGTTTTATTTCAAGGTATGAATTTCTCTCCAAACCTAAATGTATTCTCACGGGATTATTTGTGAGCAACCCCAGAAGAGAGAAAGCTGTCTTGTGATTTTCATATTGTGATACATTCCCTAAGGAGCATGATTAGAGCAAATTTCCTTTTTTTCTGCTCTATTTCCCCTCTTAACAAAACAAGCCATGATATGAATTCAGCTATTATTGCAGAGTAAAGAGCGGAACCCCTTCGCTGTTGAGCACGTTTCACCTAATAGAGAACAAGTACAGCTGTGGCCAAGGGCAGCGCGCCCGCCCTTCCTGCTCTCCTCTCGGAGCCTGGAGATGGCCTTGATGCATGGCCACAGTTTAGAGCCCCACGTTATTCTATAGAAACAGGGTGAGCTGAGTGTTACCCATTGGAAAGCAAGCACGGCAGGACGTTTCTAAGCACTTGTGTCCAGCACGGCGGGCCACACGTTTACCAGTTCAGAAGGCACAGTGATCCGGATCTTGCTGTGGACGTTGAAGGCCCATTGATGTAGAAGATGCTGGCAAATTAACTCGCTGTTTTTATTTCATCAGTAAGATAAACATCTTAATGGAATCTAAGAAGTAACTTTCTGTGTTAGTGATAATACACAGAAAAATAAATGTCTGTAAATCCTATCCTGTTTCAGTTCATTCTTAGGGTATTTTTCAAGTACTATGTTATTTTCTATTATTTTTCCCCGTATCTCATCTTCCTGGCAATTTGAAATTTCTCTGAGAGTGGGAACCATGCCTTATTCATCATTGTTAAATGTTTCTCTCTCATGTGACCCTCACCCCCAACCCTACCAAGGCATAATTGACCTGCATTGGGCTAAATACAGGACCTTTACGTAAGTCCCAATGAGAGCATTAGGTAATTTAACATTCAGCTCATCTTCTAGGTAGTTTTAAGTATATTTATATTTGGTTTGCATTTGGGTTGTGTTCTTTTTACCTCTAAGGTAATGGGAATGCTAGTAATGCCTTACATTTATTTTTTTAATGTTTTTTATTGAATTTATTGGGGTTAAATTTCTTAACTAAGGACTGAAAATTAAATTTAACCAAATGGCTAAAATTAAACGGACTGACAATCACAAATGTTAGTGAGAATATGGAGCAACTGAAATTACATTGCTGGTAGGAGCGTAAACTGATGGAACTACTTTAGAAAACTGGCATTATCTACTAAAAATAATGTACTTCTGGGCCTATTCCCAAGGATAATGAGTGTTCATGTAAAACTCATGTATAAGAATGTTCATAGCAGTGTTATTCAGAAGAGCCACAAAGTGAAACCAAACCAAATACCCATCAACAGTTGTATTGATAAATTAATTGTGTCATTGTTCATTTAATAGGATGCTATACAGCAATGAAAAAGAATTACCTATTACTACATTCCAATAATATGGCTGAATCTCAAGAGCATGGTGTTGAAAGAAATCAGTTATCACAGAGTATATAGCATTATGATTTCCTTTACAAGAGATTCATAATCAGCCAACTGTAATCTATGGTGATTGATGTCAGAATACTGACTATTGGTTCTGTTTTTGAGGAGATACTAGTATGACCAGGAGTGGAACACAAAAGAGTCTGTTGGAGTACTGAAAATGTCCTACATATTGATTTGGGTGATTATTGTACATATTTTACATGTACGTATTTTAATGTTATGGAGCTAATTTTAATGTACTTTATTGTAAGTTATTACCTCGTTAAACAGTTTTTAAAAATAACTGAAACTAAGTAGTTTAAGGAGAGAAAGAGAGGAATAGAGGCACAGAGCGTATATGAAAGAAAGCACAGACTAAAATGATTCTTAGTGGCACAATTATTTAGAAGCACTTTAAAAAGAAAAGGACCATTGTAATAAGAGGTGCTTTTTCTGTTTATGTACATATCCAGCTTCCTACTTTCTTCACCATTTCAAGCATATATTTTCAGCCCTAAATATCAAGAAGTTTCTTCTATGTAAAAATATAAAAAATAACTTTCTCCTTTTTCAAGGAAAGTATTATTCACATTTGGAAGCTAGTTTGGGGAACTTGGGCTGAGAGCACTAGAAGTTCCCCAGAGTCAACTAGGACTTCTAAATTCTAAGGATCAAATGCCAAAGAATTTTCCAGCAGTTTCACTGTTTTCACCCCAACCCGCCTTGCTTCTGTACAACATTTCTTTAAAAATTCAGTAGCATTAAAATGAGTTTCTGAACATGTTAGTAATCATCGGACATTATTGATGGCATTCTTGTTGATGATCAAAGTAGTAATGGAAGTAGATCTTTGGATAGCTGACAATTGTCTACGGCACTGTTAGACTTGAACCTTCTTCCAACATTATATCGAGTATCTTGTCATTTAACTAGCCTCTTCTTTAAGCCATCCCTATATTAGGGAGAATGGTCTAAGTTAGGCTGTGGTACAGAGAGAGACACTCAAAATTCCATCATTCCATGGCTTAAACTAATAGAAGTTTTGCTTTATTTTGTTTCTGCTCATGAAATAGTCCTGGGCAGATGTTCAGGTTGGTGGAATGGCTCTCCTCCAAGATGTCATTCAGAGACCTGGGCTGACAGCATCTTTGCGATCCTTAACTCTGCCTCCCAGTGTTCCTAGATGTGGACATCCCAGTCGTCCCCAAAGGAAACAGGGCTTGCCGAAGCCTGTGTGAAAGGCTTTATGGGCCAAGCCTACAAATGCTGCATGTTACTTGTGCTCACATTCCACTGGAGAGAACTTTGTCCGGTAGCCACACCTATTTTCAGGGGAGTCTGAAAAATACAGAAAGGCCAATGAATGTTAATGGACAGCGAGCAGCCTCAGCCACAAGAACACTTGCTCATCATCCCAAAAATCTGAAATGTTCTGAGGCCTCTAATGACAAAGGGAATCATCACTGGCACCAAACTTGAATAGATTGGGTGTGTGCAGAGAACACATATGCACATTTTCCAGAACAGCCTATTAGAGCAAATTGGAATGAAGTGATTTTCAGCAGGAAAGAGCAAAGAGATGCTATAGAAATATATGGAATCTCAACACAGACCATGTTTTAAAGACTCAAACTAATGGGATATTGAAGGAGCTGGGCCGGCTTCCTTCTTGGCATACAATTACTGTGGCAGTGTCTTCTAAAAAGAAGAAGAGACCACACCAAGGAACAGAATGTCAGTCACCAGACTAAAAGTAGGGGCTACAGACCCGACACTTGTGATGCTGTATGTACTGTGTACCAGGTTAAAAGCTTTTTATTTGGCTAGCATTTTTAGCTCCTACTATCAGTTTGGGTGTGGGTTTATGTTTTAGACAAGAGGAGATTTGTTACCTAAATCTGCCTGGAGAATGTAGAAGTCAATTAAAGTAAGTGAACATGCAATGTGATAAGTGTCACATGAGATAATAAGGGCATATGATAAAGTGCTATAGGCGCCCAAAGGAGGAACATCTGAAAGTTTTATTTATTTATTGGGGGGCGGAGGGGGGAGGGGAAAGAGAGAGAGAGAGAGAGAGAGAGAGAGAGAGAGAGAGAGAGAGAGGAGAGGAGAGGAGAGGAGAGGAGAGGAGAGGAGAGAAGAGGAGAGGATAGAAGAGGAGAGGAGAGGAGAGGAGAGGAGAGGAGAGGAAAGAAAGAGAGGAAAGAGAGAAAGAGAGGAGAGAGAAAATGAATCATCAATTTTACTGTTCCACTTATGTATGCATTCATTGGTTGTTTCTTATATGTGCCCTTACTGGGGATCGAACCCACAACCTTGGCATATCAGGAGGATGCTCTAACCAACTGAGCTACCCAGCAGGACTGAAATGTGCTTCGTAGAAGAGCAAGCACAAGGTGAATTTTGAAGGGCCAACAAAGGAGAATAAGCCATCCATGGGAACAACATGTGAAAAGGAAACGGATAAAACTCCTTGATGAGTTGGGAGATTGCACTGAGAGAAAAGAGTGAGTTGGAAGATTTGCTGGAGAGAAGAATGAGAGAGAGAAAGAAGCCAACGATTAAAGTAGAGAAGTGGGCCAGGGCCAGATCCCGAAGGGTGTGTGCACAGATTACAGAGTCTGGATTTACTCTGGATGTTCTGGGCAACCGGTGAAGGTGTTGTTCTGGCATCAGTCTTTTCAGATACTTCCTAACTCCCAGCTCCGCCACGCTGTACAACTCCAGGTCAGCAACATGGATCCATAAAGGGAAAGGCCTGATCTTTGCCCCCACTCACTCTATTCAGGACCCCCTGCAGAATAAATCAACACAACTCCTCAAACAGGATCATTTTCAGCAAATCAGTTCACCTGTTAACTTAGGAGTTGGTTTGTGCATGTGAGTTAGATTACTTACACTGAATGGCCATTGATAAGCATAATAAAAATATACTGTAATATAAAGCCTAAGCAGGCATAGATTAGGCAGCCAAGAGACATAAGCAAATTCACCAGCCTTGCACGTGTCCCATATACATGAATAAATGATCAAAAAGAGTAATAACAAAAGGAATGACAACTTTTTAAAACCACAATAAAATAGAAGAAATACCAATGGGATAAAATGATAGTATTGTCATCTTGGACACTCTCCTGAAATGTGTGCTTCCCAGATTAGAGAGAAATTGATAAAGTTAGGTGTCCTGGGCTCGGTCTTGTGACCCTAGTTAATATTTCCACTAATGACCTAAAGAGGAAGTGAACCCAGTCGGTTAAATTTTCTGACAGAATTGCCTTACGTTAACAGAAAAAAATAATTTACCAGCTGAGCAAACATTAAGAATGCTGGGGAAGTGTGGTAGCTAGCTAAATTAATCTAAAGTGTATCTGCGTATTATAAAGTACATGGTTATGAATAATTTTAACAGTACTTATTTCAACTTGCCAAGGGCTTCAAAACAGAAGACCTTGAACTCGGATTTTACATGAATGGATGCATTATTGCATAGTGAGTCGTGTATTGTATTTTAAAACAAGAAGCCAGAATCACAAATTTAACATATTAGAAATATTTTTACGTCATGAAGAAGAGTAGTAGGCAAACCCCTGACACGCCCCCATTTGGGATAGTACACAGTCAATCTTACCAGTGTGACATTTGCTACAACTGGGAAAGCAGAACAAGTCAGTGAAATGTGGGTGGACTTTCACATCCTGCCCCTCCCCTGCCAGTCAAATTAGCTTGGGCAAGTTACCTAATGGTTCTGAAGCCCGGTTTCCTTCTCTGTGAAACAGAAACAAAAGTGTGGTGTGGGAGTGTTGTGAGCATCAAATGAGGGTCTGTGCATGTGCGTGGCACACCTACTCGGTAAGTGGTGGTGGTGGTGGTGAGGAAGAGGGACAGTGTCTGGGAAGGTCTGACCGCCGTTGGGCACACAGCACCCTGTGCTCTGTTCAAGAGCAGAGTTACAGCCTCGGTGGTCCCTCTTCTGGTACCCTCTCCTTCTTCATTCAGTGTTTTGCATACCCGCTACCTGGAGGCATGTAGCCTTGGCCTTGGTGAAATTGAATAGTGAGCATTCACCCTCATGCAGCTTATAGTCAAGGGCAGCTGGGCAGACATGGGAGCTGGTAGCACTTAGGATAGTTTGTGTCAGAAGGGTGATGGCCACGTGCATGGACTGCAGAGAGGAAGAGATGCTAACTCAGCTGAGGAGCATTACAGAAAAAGGTTCTCGGAAGAGAAAACCTTTGAGTGGAAACTTTAAAGGTGAGTAAGAGTTACCACGTAGACAATAAAGGGAGGTCTTTCCAGGCAGAGGAAATGTGCAACAATGCAGAGGTGGGTTTGCTATGGTTTGGCTGGAGAATAGCAGCTCAGTGTGCCCAGAGCGTATGGTGCCTGCGGAGGGATGTGGGAGAGGAGGCGGATGGGCCACAGGCAGGCAGGGTTTTGGTGGGGAGTGTATATTTTAGACAAGAGGAGACACCAACCAACCTGGGCCAGATCTTGACCTTTCTACTTAACTGCTATCTGGTTTTAGGCAAATCATTTTGTACCTGAGTTTTCTCCTCTATAAAAATGAAACAGTGGTGAAACATTGCTCGCTTTAAATGTTTACTCTTTTTCCTCTCCTCACCCGACTTGGAACACGTGATTAAGTGAAATAAAGCAGAGTGAAAACTCTCTTCTCCGGAAACTCAAAAGAGAGTGGTCCGCGGTGTGGGCCCCACTTCTCCTGACTCATTGCTGAGAGAATTATTTGACTAAGGTATCCATCCACTACAGTGTTTTATACATTCCTAGAAAATTACCCTGAGGCATTGGTGTGCTCCACTGTCCTAGGTGACTTTTGCACTCATGGCCAGAAAACATGTTACAGACCTGAGTTCTGAAGAGCAGAGTAGGGAAGAAACCTGGATTATTTTCATTATCTAAAAATGAGCATCTGAATAAAGGTTGCATGGCATGTTTATATAAATGGGTTGAGATTATATCCCCACACCACAGTGAGTGATCATTTCTAACTGAAAATAAGATCCTATGCCTTCCGGGCTTAAAGGCTTCCAATGTTTTCCACTGCTTCTAAAATAAAACCTAAAATCCTGAGCATGTCTACAAGACCCCTGTTCCAGGATGTGCCCCAACCCTCCTCTCTTGTCTCATCTCATACCACCCTTCTGCTTTCTCTCAGCAACCCAACTACACTGACCTTCTGTGACCTGCCGTCTTGCCCTCCACCCCAGGGCCTTTGCACATGCTTCTCTCTCTCTGCTAAAGTACTCTCTCTCTCCTTGCTCAGTTAATCATGCTCAGTCCTTCAGAAGAGAGCTTATGCACTGCTTCTTTGGAGAATGTCTTCTCAGTCAGATTCGTTGGTAAATCATTCTCGCGTGGGACTGTGTGGCTTTCCTTCTGAGCACCTCACTCAGTTTGTTGTTATGCCCTCACTGGTGTGAAAATACCCACTGAACTTTCAGTTCTGTGAGGACAGAGACCACTTCCATTTTACTCACTGCTACCCGCATGTAGAAAAAAAGTATTTGAATGAATGGTTTGAGGGAGGAAGAGAGAGCCTTTTCCTGGAAGAAAATGTAATAAACGTAAGATTGCAGTTTTTCTTTATTTCATTTATAAAGGAAAGAAAACACTTACGAAAAATCCAAAACTGCTCTCAAATTATTTGGTTGTCGAGTAATATGAAGAAGACCTTTCTCACTGGCCAGGGAAGCCAGATTAAACCAAGAGGATGAATAGCTTTGGCTTCACCATAGTTGAAGTTGCGGCTATGAGGTAGAATTTCAGGTTAGGAGGAATAAGTACAGAGGAGGGCCCTGTCGTTTTGAGACATTGCTCCTTTATCTGGTGAATTGCATTTCTGCAGCCTGGGGAAAGCCGGGTCGTAAAGAGGGTCTAATATGCGCGATCATTTCCTGGAACTTGGAGAATCAGAGGAGGAAGGTGGAGCAACAGAAATAAAATTAAGAAATAAACAAAGGGGACATTTATTTGACTGAAGACATTTTAAAGGACCTTGAAAAACAGAGGAGCTCCACAAGATGTTTATGTAATCGAATGTAATTTATCTGGGATTGAAAGGAATAATAAGCAAAACAGTTTTCACTTAAGTGCATGTGGAGGCATATGAAATTAGAGTCGCGAAGGTGGCCTGGGCCTGCCTGTGTCCTTGGTGCTCTGTCCTCAGGCTGCAGACGGGAAACGTGTTTCAAAGAACAGGCATGGAGCACAAAATTGTAAATGAACTTGACCATAATCAAAATGCCCCACAGTGCAACATCCTCTTTGTTTGGCAGGGAAAGGGCTCACCATTTGGGAACTCAGCAGTGCATTAAGTATTTTAATAATCATTGTTGACACACAAAGCATATGGCCTTTCAGAATTCACTGGGTCAAGTGTTGAAGTCTTCTTCTAGGTTTCTAACATTACTTTACAGAAATTCAAACACCACTCAATTAGGGCACATTTCAAAGCATCGTAATTCCCGAGCTTTGTGTCAGAAGCAAGTGACAGGTTTTCTCCTAGGATAAAAGAATATCTCTGAGTAACCAATTCTGTGAATGTAAAGGAAAAAACATAATTCACATCCCACAAAAATATTAATTTACCTTTTGAAATGGCCTGGAAAATGGCTTCATTCAGTCACCTAATATGTATTCAGCACCTACTTTGTACCAGGTGGCCAGATGCTGATCATATAATGGTGATGGAGGTAGACATTGTCCTTGCCCCCGGGATCTGTTCTGTGAGAAAGAGCTATTATTACGCCCAACTTGCAGTTTCCTACCTGGTAACTGCCTCTGCATGAATTAGCTGAGATAAATTAATATCTGGCTGTCTTTCCCTGGTTAAAATATGATGCGATGATGCCTCAGATTGGAGGAAAGGGGTATTTTGATGTCATCATTCTTAATGTAGCTGCATTACATTTTAAAACCGTCAATTTTGTCATCAAATAACATATGGAACTAGAGGCCCAATGCACGAAATTCTTGCAAGGAGCTTGGCCCTTGCAGCCCCGGCTTCGTCTGGAAGGTCGTCCGGAAGGTCTTTCTGCTGTTCCGCCGTTCAGTCGATTTGCATATTATGCTTTTATTATTATAGGTAACATGTAGAATAGATATTTCTGAATCTTTTCCTGACCTTCACTCTGTCCCTGGATTACTAGATGGCTCAGGGATGGATGGAGGATTCCTTGTGTACATACTCACTCAAAAAGATCTGTGCCCTGTGCAAGTGGTTCAGTTGGTTGAAGTATCATGGAGCACACCAACATGTTGCGGGTTCCATCCCAGGTCAGGGTGCATATTGGAGGCTGCCGGTCGATGTGTCTTTCTCACATCGATGTTTCTCTCTTTCTCCTTCCCTCTTTTTCTCTCCCCCTTCCTCTCTATCTAAATTAAATAAAACATACCTTTGGGTGATATTAAAAAATTTTTGAAAAGTTTATTAGTGGAGATTGTTTTTCAGTCTGTATCACAATTCCCCTTTGCAGCACCCTAAATTGGATTTTGGAACAAAAAAGGACATAAGTTGGTTAAAAAAATAATATCTGTTGTTAATAGGATTGTATCAATATTAATTTCTTTTTTAAAAAACAAATGTAGCATGTTATATAAGATGTTAACATTCAGGGAAGCCACCTTCAAAGATCTTTAGGAATCCAATGGGGCAAACGTTCCCCCCAGGCTACCCTGGGTGTTTCTGGACTTTTCCCCACTGTGGTCAGTTTGCGAATGGCTTGAGAGGAGAGGATTTTTAATAATTGAATGAAAAATATAATTAGGATGGTGATTTTGCTATGCAATCATAATATCCAGTACTGTCGTTCTGGTCCTTTGTTGGCAAACAATGGGTGTTATAGGATCTTCTTGCCTGCCTAGAATTTTCAAAGGTGTTTTCTTATATGAAAGAGATAAGCCCACTATTGGTCTTTTCTAATGGGGAAATTTTAGCTACTTAAGAGTTTGATTAGTTCAAAGTGGTTCCTTTTACTCTCACAGGTACAAGCACAAGTACGTCTTGCCAAAAAAAGCTTTGACAAATTGAAGATGGACGTGTGTCAAAAAGTGGATCTTCTCGGAGCGAGCAGATGCAATCTCTTGTCTCATATGCTAGCAACATACCAGGTAACAAAGTGATATCTGTTACAGTGAACCAAGAATATTATGATGTTTAGAAAACAGAAAGAGGATATTTGAGCTCCAAGTATGGTTTTGGCATTATGAAGTTCTGAATGCCTTTCTCATAATTTGCTTCCTACATCTCTCCCTTCTAGTAGACTGCAGTTTAATCCAACCAAATATTGGCTATTCCCTGTACAAGCACCATAATTCCCCACTTCCCTGCCTTGGCATAGGTGGTGATTCCTACCTGAGTGTCCTGCCCCCCTCCATTGGTGCCCTTCAAGTCCCACTCTGTTTGATGTACTGGGCTGTGTCATATCCTTCAGAAAGCCTCCTGTGAACCCAGCACCGAGCCTGTACTTCTCATGGCAAGGTCGCTTACCCCTCAGGCTGTCATCATTTCATGCCCTTGGTTGCCTCCCACTAACTTCAGGTTAGTGCTGTGTGCCCATCAACAGTACCATGAGCACCAACCGAGTGTGGGAGGCCACACTCTAGTGTTATCGGGAATATAAGAAATAATAAGACCAGATTCTCAGTCCCCAAAGATTTAGGAAGGAAGGGAGAGAGTAAAATCTGACTAAATTTTCTATACCTTGAGGACAGCACAGGGTATGCTCAGTAAAATAAGTTCTATAAAATCTGACCGGTGTTTGAAGAGGGAGAAATTGAATCAGTTGAGGGATCAGAAAAGTATAGTTAACGGCTAGTGCTGGGTTTTGGAGGGTGGATCTGGAATAAGTACAAAGAGAATGGAGAGGAGACTGTCCCGGGTGGCAGAGCACATAAGCCACCAGCGTCGGTGTGTTTAGGGGAACAGGCGGGCACTGAGTTTGGCTGAAATACAGGGTTTAAGTGGGGGCCATAATGGGAAAGGAGTCTGCAGAGATGGGTTGCAATATATTTTGGAGGACCTTGACAGCCACAGGTGGCACATTTCTCTGGGGCCCATGACTAGAACTGGGCATTCAAAACTTCAATAGTTTTCCTGTCTTTCTTTACAGACCACTCTGCTTCATTTTTGGGAGAAAACTTCTCACACTATGGCAGCCATCCATGAGAGCTTCAGAGGTTATCAGCCATATGAATTCACTACATTGAAGGTATGAAAGCTAGGGAGGCTATTAGAAAATCCTATGAAAAGTATGGTTTGTATCACAGCGTCCATTGCAGCAAGCCTCTTTATTCTAACAGACCCCAAAAGCAAAGTGAAAATTATGCCCCCAGCAGAGACTTTTTTTAAAAAAATCCTCATCCAAGGATATGTTTGTTGATTTTAGAGAGAGGAAGGGGGAGAGAGAAAAGAGAGAGAGAGAGAGAGAGAGAGAGAGAGAGAGAGAGAGAGAGAGAGAGAAAGAGAGAGAAACATAGAAACATCAATGTGAGAGAGAAACATGAATCAGTTACCGCCCATATGTGCCCCAACCAGGGATCAAACCTCAACCTAGTTATGTACCTTAACCAAGAATTGAACCTACAACCTTTTGGTATATGGGCTTATGCTTCAACCAACTGAGACACCCAGCCAGGGCCCCCAGTGGAGTCTTTTTACTGCATCAGTATTCAAAGCCAGAACAATCCAAATACACAGGTTGAACCTTGGGGTGTACATGTAACTAGGAGATGAATTGTGGTGAACTCCAACCTGAGGCTGGATCCTGCTCCTTTCAAATGCTAGTTTGACATGGCTAAAGGAAAGCATGTACAAGTCTAGTACACTGTTACTTTTTAATTATTAAATTCAGAAATGCTCGCTTGAGAAAGTATTTTTTCTCCCTTACTTCTGGCAAATAACATTTTATTCTGTGAGTACCATCCAGTGTAGAAGTGGATTTTATCATAAGGCTGTAGTAATATTCTCTAATTGAAAAAGCAACATCAAACACAATGATTTCTCAACTCAAGAGGGATACGTGCACATGTCTGGTTCCCAGTTTCGCAGCTGAATGTGGCATCGTTTTGCTCTCGTACTGGTTGCTGAGGGTGAGTGCATGGCAAGATCAGAAAATGATTTGGGTTCCACGCAGATTTGAAGAATGGTGAGCGAACGCTGGGCTGCCAGGTCTTATCCTTAGAAAGAAAGTACCAGGAAAGAACTAGTTCAAGTTCACCTTGACATTACCTTCTTTCTGATCTTTCAGGCAATTTGTGTCTCATCATCTTTCTTATTAACAAACATTAAAAAGCTATTTTTCCCCATTAAACACATCTTTGATTTAAGATGTTTGTAAATGGCATTTTGTCAGTAGAGACAGAAGGAGGAAGTCGTCAGGGCCCTGAGGTGCCAGCAGCTGGGTCGTGGTGCTCGCGGGCTGTGTCCGTCCCATGCCTCGCCTCTCCCTGGAAGGGGAGGGGGCCTCGCTGCCGGTAGGAGCCGCCGCCGCAGTCCTGAGCTTGAAGTCACTAAGACTTCTCTCAACTGTGTGTGCTGAGGAGACTCAGATGTTGGCCTCAGCTCCTAGGCTGGACTCCGCAGATTGGCCCATGAGAACTTCTGCACTGAGACAAAGAAGAGGACCTGAGAGAAAGCAACATCTATTATCCTGGGCTTGGCAACAAGGAAGAGGACAGGCAGTGGAAATCCTGCAATCTGAAAAGCAGACTGAAAGGTGACAAAGAAGCTGAAGATGGGTGGTGGAGAGAGGTATAACATTCCAGCCCCTCAATCTAGAAATGTTAGTAAGAACCAACAACTTAATACAGAAGACCAAGGATCAAAATTCCCAGATGAAGATGGTTCATAAGAAAAAAGAAAGAGGACATACTTATAACACATCAGCAGCTGCATGGCAGGCCATGCAAAATGGGGGGAAGAACAAAAACTTTCCAAATAATCAAAATTGGAACTCCAATTTATCAAGTCCCAGCTTGCTTTTTAAGTCTCAAACGAATCAGAACTATGCTGGAGCCAAATTTAGTGAGCCGCCATCACCAAGTGTGCTTCCTAAACCACCAAGCCACTGGGTTCCTGTTTCCTTTAATCCTTCTGATAAGGAAATAATGACATTTCAACTGAAAACCTTACTTAAGGTACAGGTATAAAATAAGATAAAGTACTAATGTTTAAACTGAGTAATATTTAAGGGTAGTTGACAATTGTTTCACACCAAATTCAATACTCAGTAATTAATCTGTGTTAAACCCTGCTAATTATTGTAGAAAATACAGACTTCATCTTGTTTTGTGTTGCTGTGCACTGTGATGTAATGGTAATATCAGTGCCACTTAAAATAACTAAGTTACTGATAATTGTACTTATATCAAGTATTCTCAATTAACTTTTAAGCAAAACTACTCTAGATTTGGAGAATGTTAAAGGAATCAACTTTTTAAACTCTTGCTTGTTGGGGGTAAAGTAATGATTAAACCGAATGGTGGTGAATGTGGAAGGGGCAGTAGAAGCTATTTAGAATGAGACTGTATCCTCCATTGGCCCCGTTATATGCAGTGGATAGGTGACTGCAACAAATGTGCCATTTCTTATAGAAAGTTATTTGGTGGTCACAGAGTAACTTTTAAAATAACATTTTTGTATTATAGCACTGCATAGGCTATTCTGATAGTGATTGGCCTCAAATCATCCCTGCAAAGCTTGCTTAAAGTAGGGAGTTGTATAATGTGAAAGTACCTAGGAAAGAGCCATGTAAATACATGTAATATACTTGTAGCATATGTAAAGTTTTACCATTCATCTTAACGAAAATAAGAGTATTTTTAGTATGAATTCACTAATGTAAGACCATGGACTCTTTTTTACACTATGGCCAATTTTAAAGGTCCAAAATAAAGTTTGCCCTTGTGCTAAAAAAAAAAAAAAAAAAAAAAAAAAAGATGTTTGTAAATGTCATTGCATCTACGAAAATACTAAGGCAGAAACCCTTTAAGTCCCTGGCCCTTTAAAGGAAAGTCCCAAGAGGAACCCAAGACAGTCTACTCACCTTGTGATGTACCTGACCTGACACCAGACAGGACCCCTGGCCATGGGGTTGGCTCCTCACAATCCCTTTGTCAGCGGGTCGCTCGCTCGCTCGCTAACAGCTGCATGAATGGATTCAGAATGTGCCTTTTCTTCGTCAGCTGGACGATGAGCACTTGAGGAGAGGGACCTTTCGTTTTTCACACAGCCTTCCTCAGCACATCGCAGTGTTGCCCCTGTGCGTAAGGACTGAAGCAGTTATCCCGACCAACGCCTACTGATTAAAATTAGAAAAAGAAAAGAGAGGAGCATAGTTATAAAGAATAAAGTGACAATAAATACGTACCTGTCAATAACACTTTACATGGAAATGGCTTAAATGGTCCAATCAAAAGACATGGGGTGGCTGAATGGATAGGAAACGAAGACCCTTACATATGATGTCTACAAGAGACCCACCTCAGCACAAAAGACTCACACAGACTAAAAGTAAAAGGGCAGAAGAAGATCTTTTTTGCAAATGGAAATGAATATAAAAAGTTGGGTAGCAATTCCTTTATCCGACCAAAACAGACTTTGAAACAAAGACCATAATAAAGAGACAAAGAAGGACACTACATAATGATAAAGGGAGCAATCCAACAAGAGGTTATAATCCTTGTAAACATTTATGCACCCAACATAGGAGCGCAAAATATATAAAGCAAATCCTGATGGACGTAAAGGGAGAGGTCAACAGTAATGCAGTCATAGTAGGGGATTTTAAAACCACATTGACGTCAATGGCTGGATCTTCAGACAGAAAATCAATAAGGAGCCAGCAGCCTTAAATGACACACTAGATAAGATGGATTTAATTGATAGCTTTAGATTGATTAAAATTAGTACAACTCATCCTATTTATATTTCTTACACAGGCCTGAGCAGAATCCTATGGATTATTCTGATAAAGCAGAGAGGGCATGAATGTGCATCAGATTTTATTTTATGCTACATACAACTTCAGAGGTTGTCTTTTGAAAGACAATTGTACATAACACAAATCAGCCAGGTAGACGATAAAGTGATGCCTACCCCACACACGACTTAAAAGAAGCTCAGGTGTGAGTTAATTGCATATGAAGTACGATATGAGATTGAATTTGTGCCACAAGAATGGAAGAATCCTTCTGTGTTTCCCTGGCCTCCTGTGCAGAGGGAAATATGGCTCCTGAATTTTTGCCACGATATTTAATTCTGCTGAGAGGACCAAGCTGATTATGTTAGAGGACTTCTGGGCAGGGAATTTAGTGAAAGTTTGATGGCAATGGTTCAGGACATAATTGCAAATATTTTGGGCAGATGACTCTCCATTGCCTTTCACATCCCCAGAGCCTTCCTTAAGTTATGGGTTAAGTACCAGTTTATGGTTTACTTGTAATACAAACTCAGTAGCAGTAGTACATCTGTTAAGGTGTAATATGATTATGGTAATATCAAGAATGTTAAGTGTCCAGAAACCAACCAAATAAACTATGCTTTTATTACCTCTCTTGAATGCTATTCATCTAGACTCTCAATCTAATGGCTAATTATTTTTATATGGATTTAACCCTGTATAATAGAATCCTGTTATTCCACAGCCCATCGTTGCATAACAGAGGTCCGTGCATTTCCTATTGTGTGCCATGAAACATGAAAATGAAAACCATCAGTACCTTCTGTATCGCCACCAAGCCTGAGGATATTACCTGACTTACCAACTCCCTTGCACTAACATATTTTTTAAACACAGGCCTTATAGTTAGATTTTGATTTGATCAAGTCATCTTTTAATGTATGTAATTTTCTTCTGAAGGGCACTGTATTTCCATAATGGATACTTTGACATTTAAATAGATATTTTCATGATTTATTTGTTCTCTGGATTTACCTAAGTGAATAGTCCCTTACATGCCTTTTGGGTCTCTGGCTAGAAAGAAAGCATTGTCTTTGGAGAGGTTTGCCAGGCTCGGTTAATGAAAAGCGACCCATTTGTTTTCTTTGCTGCGGGGTGTATTCTGAGTGTGTTGATAATTGTGCCACCGCAGCTGTATTTCCTGACTGTTAGTTTTATGCTTGATGAAGGATGATAATTAATGTGTTAAACACTCAGTGCATCCTGTTTGGAGGGAAGAGTCTTTTGCTGCAGAATTGCAGGGATGTAACTCATGCCCCAGAAGTTCGTTTTATTGCTAATGAGCCTTTCTCTAGAAAATAGGTATAGTTCTTTTTCAAAATCATTTTATTATACAAGTGAATTGAAAAATGTCACTGTTTTGACATTTTATAAATATTTTGTGGTAATGGTATATGTGTGTGTGTGTGTGTGAGAGAGAGAGAGAGAGAGAGAGAGAGAGAGAGAGAGAGAGAGAGAACTGCTTTTACTCGGGCCTGGTGTGATTCTATTGGCTCTACTTTTTGTGACATAGTCTTTTCATCTTAATTTATGATTTTTTGTAGAATTTTAACTTCATGGCAAATTTAGCATTGAAATTCAATATTATAAAATGCTCTGATCTAATCATTTTAACAGCTCAAATTTAAAGTAGAGAGACTATTTCTAAGTGATTTCCAATAAAAGAAGCAATGCTGTAATCTCATATTTTCAAACAATAAATATTTATTGACTCATTAAAATGCTACAAAGCATATGCATTTTGCATGCGTTATCATTTATGTGCTAATTTTATACCGATTCTGAGTCATCTGGAAATGTCTCTCACATGGTAGAAATTACCAAGTCATAGGGACAGGGGCGGAATGTTCCTAGCCTCTCTTGAAAGCACTGTCCCTTTTGTAGAGAAAGTGATTTAGACTTAGAGTTTAAAGCATTATTGCAAAAACTAAATGAAATGCTGTCTGTAGGAAAGCAGTACCATCTTCAGTTACCAACCCTCAGATGTGGTCATGTTTGCCTCATCCTTCCAAGATGTCGTTTGCTTGCAAATGTCGCCGTGAATCCAGAACAGACATCGTGTGGGGGCCACTGGGACATCAGAAGTCAAGTGGCTTTTCTCCAGAAATTCTAAAATCCTGTTTGTGTCCGTGGCCTGTGGTCCTTATGTGGCATGCTGGCATGCGGTTGAGTTCAATGTCTGCAGGAGGAGTGAGCACGGGACCCTTTGAAGAAGCGGCACTCGTACAGAGCTGGCAGAAGAGAAGGCATGTCCTCTGCACTTGTATTTGCAAGGAGACCAGAGTGGCTGTATTTAATGAAAATGCCTGGTAGCAGAGTGTCCGCCTGTGATGTGCCCATTCCAGTGTTTTGGAAGGAAAACCAAGTTTTTTGTTCTGGACATAGGGAGCCAGCAGACCTGGCTTTAAATGCAGCGTGTCACTTTCCAGTTGTGTGGTGGTGCTGTTTGCAGTAACGGTGTCAGCCATGGTGATGGCACCAGCAGCCCCAGTGGGGGTAATAGGGATGGGTTATCAGGAATGCTGTAATCACAAGCATGTCAAACTCGCGGCCCTCGGGCCACATGCCTTGTTTATTTGACCCATTTTAGCCTTTGAGTTTGACATGCTTGCTGTAATGGGTCCAGAAGGCAGCCACTGGCAGTATCATATCGATGCAGAAGTACTTGTTGAGGTTGCCAGGTTCCGTAGCCCAGCTTAAGTTACTTTCTTACTCATCATCTTCACCCTGGGTGATTGGCATCGCAGTGAGTTTCACAGGCAAGGCTGTGAATGGCAGTGGGATAGGAGGCGTCTCAGACCTCGCCCAGGTAACTCAACCCATTCCCTCCCCGACTCCCAAGATGCTCCGGCAGGTCCTTCCCAACCCCCTCCTTCAGCCTGCAGGCCAGTCTGGGCTCATCTAATGCCCACAGGGATAGGCGAGGGGAGGGGAGAGGGCAGGCCTGCAAATAAGAAAGGAAGGAGAGCTCCCACCCCGGCAGCAGGACTCATTCTAAAAATGCAGTTGGGCTTTGCAACTGGCTCTTGGTGTGTGCCAGATTTCGAACTCTGAGGAAACCTGAATGTGAAAACCTAACTCTGAGCATGTTCAAAAATAACCACTGAAACAGATGTGCCACTGTTCCCTCCTGTCTCTCCTGGGGTCTAAGACGTAGCGCTGTCATGTGGAACATCATTCCGGAGACCAGAATGCTTTTAGCTTTCACAATTCAGAAATCATCTTCTTCTAAATTTTGTTTTTCTCAGATTCGTATGCCTAACAGCCTTCTTCCACCCACCTCCACATTTCTCAGTTAATCACTTGAGCATTTACCGACAAGCCACATGGCTCTGTAGTTACTTGCTTTGAAAATAAAGCCATAATAGTTTTTATGAAAATTGGGTAAATATCTCTGCAATGCTGTTTTCGTTGCCAGTCCCAACATGGCAATTACTCATGGCCGGCATCCAGGAGATCCTTTCAGACTTTCAAGTTTTTGCTCAGTGTCATTACTTTACACAGCATTTAGCAGAGCAATTTCTTTTTCTTACCCAAGCTGCTCCGGGCCAGCTCATTGCAAACAGCAAACTGGGATGCATCCAGGTCACTGGGAGAGAAGTGGTTAGAGGAGTTGACCACGTCCACCGCTGACATCTGAGGTGGGCAAGCCAGAGTCATCATTCATCCAGCTGGTCATTGTTCATCCAGCCCGTATGGTGACTGATGTTTGTCCTTCTGGGCAGCTGGTCCCTCAGGTTCTCCTCACAGCTGGAGTCCTTCTCCATCCCCTCCTCTTCTCAGTCCCTAAGTCTTCGTCAAGGGGAAAGGAAAAACTTATCATTGTGTGTGTGGGTGGTTCCTTTATGCCAAGCACTCTGCTACGGGTGAGGTGTGTTTGTCATGCTGTGCGTGACTCTAATGTACCAAGGTTGGGATTCTAGTTAATTATAATGGTAGGTTCGGCATTGGCATGTAGAAAGTGAAGTGCATATGTTATAGTTAACCCTCAAAATAACCTTGGGAAGATGGGCATCCTCATGGTGTTTGCATGTTTCCAGGTGGAAATCGAAGTTCAGAAAGGTCTAGTAATTTGTCCAAGGCCACACGTCCAGGATGTGGGAGGTCTGGGACAGGCATGCGCTCTGCCATGTGGCATTTCTTCCAGGTGGCACTTCTGGCCATGAGGCAGGAGAGCAGAAGAAAGCAGAAGTGCCACCTTTAAAAGGTACAGATGGAAGGCCCTGGCCAGGTAGCTCAGTTGGTTAGAGCATCCTCCCAATCCATCAAGGTTATGTGATCAATTCCTGTCAGAAACAACCAATGAATGCATAAATAAGCAGAATAACAAATTGATGTTTCTCTCCCTCCCCCCCCCATCAATAAATAAAAATATTTTTAAAGATACAGCTGCAACCTTCTAATTAAAAATAACACTTTGAAGTGTTTGCTTGTAGGTGAAAGCCTCTTTTACTTGTCAGTCCCTCAGATACGTGGGAACCTATGGTCTTTCCTTTAGAGTTTAGAAAGAGACTAGAGTGGCTGTATTTGTAAAGACACCAGAGTGGCTCTAGATCTCCTTGGCACTTCATATGAAAAGGGAGTTCAGTAAATGTTCTTGGCTTGGCTATTTAATACTATTTCTTAACCCGTCGCAGAATTTGAAAGACTTGGATTCAGATATTGCTTCTACCTGTTAGTGGTTGAATGACCTTAAGCACGTTACTTCACCTCTCTGAGTCTTCGTTTTCATATTGGGAACCCAGGAAAACACTGTTTATCTGGGTTTTGTGAGATGTGTAAATCATGCAGTGCAGTACCTGACACAGGATGAATCCTTATGACATCTAATTTCTTTTAGATTTTTAAGTCATTGAAAAGAAAGCACATTTTGAGTGCTCCCCATGAGTTTGGTACTATGTGGAAGCTTTATCTCAGTTCATCCTCACAATGTCCCAGGAAGAGTGGACTTGAGATTAGTCCCATTGTTCTGATGGGTAAACAGAGGCCCCAAGAGGGGAGACCATTTTCCATGTCCCAGCACTACATAATCCACTTCCAAAGTCCATCTCTTTCTAGGACACTGTGATGCCTTCCCAGTACCAGTTTTCCTTCTTATGTTAAAGAATAAGATTATATAATTTACAATTGTGTTTCTTTTTCTCTCATTTTACTCTTTAATATTTTGTTCTATGGTACAACTCGAGAGTATCTGCTGGTCCTAGATTGATAGTGCTCCATATATAGTGTCTTCATAAATGTATAACTTTATAACTGCACGGGTGGGGAGGACACGGGCTTCATGTCAACGAATTGTGCGGCTCGTGCACATCATGTCCTCTGCCTTTTATTCCTCATGTGCTACCAATTATATGAACACAAACACACACACACAACTGTGTCCAACATCTTTTCGCCATGCCTCACTATTTTGAGCACTTTCATTTCCTTTTATGGACAATATTTGGCACCTTCATGTGCATACCATTGTAATTAAGGGAAGGAGCCTAAGAAAATTAAACGTCGTCATTAAAGATTAGGGAAAATGTTATCCGATTGTTAAAGTCGAACATTACACTTGGGTCAGATATTAGGGCTGGCTGCTGGCCTGTTGTCTGTGAAATTTGTTTTCTGGGTCGTTTTGCTTTCATTCAGATGACTGTTGCTCTAGCTTTATATTTTCCTAATCTCGGAAGTAGTAACTCCCGTTATTATATTAAGCTGTTTCCTTTCTAAGACACTTCTGCAAGCCCGGTCTGTGCGTCTCCTCTGTCACACTGATCTTATATATCATGTGTGTGCTTCCTGAAACCATTTAAGCATTGATGGAAACTATTAGCGTGTCAGTGCAGGCTTCACAGAGAGAGGTTGCTTAGTCCAAAAACATTCTTTCCCCCTCAGAGAACTTTTCAGATGATGTTGTGTGGCTGCTAATAGTAGTGATTTTCACGAGCAATTATGATGGAGGACCTCGTGGGTTTGGGGGTTAGCTTCAGAGCGCTTTGACATTTCATCTCTGGGCGTGGATTCGAACGTGGCTTCCATCAGCCAGTGATACAAAATAGTTCCATCTGATGGCTGCCTCATCTGTACCGTCAGCCAGGCCTCTGAGGTTCATTTTGCCCGAGCAGGTGTGCATGTCACGGAGAAAATGCTGTCACCTCTGACTTTCACGGATGCTACAGGGTTAAATGTTTTCAGCTGAGTTGTGGACTTTAATCTAGAGAATTCACCCCCACCCCAGCCCCCAGTTAGGCCTTTTAATTAGACCGTGGGGAGAGGCCCATCGTGTAGCATATCCTGTGCCTGACAGTCACATCCAGGGGCTGATTTTGAGAGAGGAAGGGGGACATGATTTGTCCTCAGTGATGTTTCAGAGTTTCTCTAAGCCTCTTTATCTCTTCAATGTATACCATCTTTGTCAGAAACAAGTTCCATATGTGTTGTTGTGGGGGGGGTTCCCTGCTGTGTAGAGGAGTATTTAGCCTAGTTTGATCTAAAAACTCTTTCTTGCTTTAAGAGATGCCCCTTGAAAATATTCTAAAGTGGATTTTGGTGATGGTTGCACAACTCTGTGACTATACTAAAAATCATTTAACTATATGCTTTAAATGGGTGAATTCTAAGGTATGTGAATGATATCTCAGTAAAGCTGATGCGTGTGTACGCATACACATGCAATCCCCTTGGTTCGAAATTCTAATATTTAATAAACAAGCTCAGTATTATTTTTTGCTTCATAAACCTTTTTATATTACCCTCCTGAGCCTTTGCATTTTCTGTCTAAAGAGCTCTAAGTTTTGCAGTTTAACCTTTTGTATATTAATTTATCAATCAACAAGTATATATTTAGCATCTCTTTTAAGTGGCAACAGCCAGATTATTAAAAGGACAATGGTAATAGTAGGACGAGAGGAGCATTTGTCACAGGAATTATTAATAATAAATTAAAGTAGCAATTGGAATGGAGGCCATTCTGTTGGTGAAGCACAATAGTGATTTAACTGTGATTGTGGTGACAGGGAGCCGACAATTGAGTCCCTGCTAATGGCCCAACAGGGGAAGGGGTTGAAAAGAAGGAAGGAGTGGTTTACATTACAAAGGGATTGTCTGAGAGCTGTTCAAGTGTGGTTCTGAGGGGAGGTCAGGCCTGAGACAGAGAGGGTGATGACCATGGAGCTGTCAAGGGCATCTCAGGGGCTTAGGGGGAGCGCTGTGGCAGCTGGACGCAGCCTGGCGGGGAGCAGCCGTGTCCTGGCCCTGCCTAGTTCTAACTGATAAAAAGGAAATGCAATGAGAAGATAATTGAGGGAACCAGGAGGCCTGGGCAAGTGTCACAGGAATGAAAAGGGAGTCTTGGAGCCATTGGAACCTTGGCTGGAAAAATCCTGGCTTCATTTTGACCAGGGTTGGATCACTCTCTATGGGAGTAAAACTGCATTAAGGGGTGTGTGTGTGTGTGTGTGTGTGTGTGTGAATAAAATGCTGTGATTGGCAGATCTATTGAAGTCCTTGACATCTGTTGCACTCCTCCTTAAGGTTGCACATTTCCAAAATACACACACACACACACACACACACACACACACGCACACACGTGCCTCACTTTTACCAGATGTTAATGAAAACAAAGCATCTAGACAACAGTCCATGTTCCACTTGCCACATTGTGCCAGGGCTGTTCTTTATAGCATTTCCCCCTCCAGCCAAGGATCATGGGTCCGTCCCATTTAGTTGGCATGCATTAGAGAAACAGAAAGAGCACAAGAATATGATGAAACTAATGAGGCAAAATGTTAAATATTGATGAATGGGGTAAAGGCATGTTCTCCCTGTGCGACCCCTGCTGACCTCTTTATCCCTGTCTCATAAGTCTTGTACTCTCACACACTATACCCCAGCCCAGTGGCATTCTCTTTGTTCCTCGAACAAGCCAAGCTATTCCTACCTTTCAGCCTCTGCACTGGGGGCCCCCTCTTCTCCCTGAGCTACACTTGGCCAGCTTCTATGTGTCATTTAGCTCTCAGTTGAAATGTCACTTCCAAGAGAGGACATTCCTGTGAACTGAAGTAATGATCCAATCACTTTCTATCCCTTTTTTTTTTAATTATCTGCCTAGGCCCATCACTAACTGATAATTTTGTCTCTTGCATTTACCAATAAGACATCCAAAACAGCACCTAGGTACTCTAAGACTATTTGTTAACTGAGTGTACTAATCTAAATGCCTAGAAATAGGGAGTCATTGAAAATGATGGCAATCCATGTAGTTTTTGCATGAAAATGCTTTAGATCTTTAATCAGGGACATATATCCAATGAGAAAAGCTTGGCTCTCCATTAGAACAATGATGAATAAATGTACTTCTATTAATTTTAATTCAATATTAAATGTTTAAGTTATATAACATCTTTTGTATATTCTCCGCTATAATAAAGAATGTTTTTTAATATGAAATACACAAATTATATTGGTTAAAAAGACATCTCTGTCCATAACCTATGTATTATTTAGAGAGACCCCAAGTATATAAGTAGTTTGAACATGAAAAAAAAGAAATACATGAAAATAATAACTCATTATTTGGGGGAAATGAAATTATGAGTAATTTTTCCTTTTTATATTATACAGAATAGATGTGATCAAACATTAATAAAACTGTAAATGCCGTTTGGATGTGCAAGGGCTTTCTTGAATTTGGTGTGCTTATTGAATGAAGCTTTATGGAAAATGTCACTCATCTGGGCTTTGCAAAGGTTGATATACTTTCAGGGTGGACAGATAAGTAGAGAGAGCTTTTTTGTTCAGAAGCAGAATGAACAAAGATAGGAAGGGACCGACTAGGACATAGGAGTCACCCTAATTGAATGGGTGCTAGTGGGGCTAGTGGGAAGTGGTCAAAATGAAGCCAGGATTTTTCCAGCCAAGGTTCCAATGGCTCCAATTGGCCCCATTGGGAGGCTAGTGGGAAGTGACTTGGGCGAGTGAGATAGGGTCCATTTAAGATCTTTAAAGTGGGCAGAGAGGTTTAGACCAGCAACGGAAAAGAATAAGGAATATGTTCTGGAGAAGAGAGGGCAACATGATGGCCTGGGAGTTTTGGGAAGATGATTCTGTACAGGGAGTGAACCAGAGATGGCAGTTTGGAGGGGTGACAACAGTGTCCACCTGGTATTCATGGTAGACACCAAAGTCAGTCACAGCTCTGCTCTGCCCTGACTCAGCCTCCAGGCCACCCTCATCCTGCCCTGACAGTGGTCACTCAGCAGTCAGGCTGGCATGTGACACTGAGTTGTCTCCTTCCCTGCGTGTTGTCACACTGGAGAGGTGAAAGCTGGGGAGATAGAAGGCAGGGCAGGCAACGGGAATGCCCACGGGATGCATAGTCCTGCGGATATACGCAGGATAAGTATCTTGAGAAGTTTCTTTTGTGTTTCTAGGTTTGTATTTTAATTAGGGCCAGAAATAGAGATCTTTTTGGTGTAGCTCCATTATTCAGTTATTAGAGAAATATTCTGCTTTTTTAGGCTTTGTCACTGGTGGACCGTTTTTAGGCCGTTGCTTTTTTTAAAAGTCTTTCCTTAAATATTTAATAAACCTTGAGGACAGTCGCTCCAAGAAATGATGCATCCTAAAACGACTCTCCCCCGTTTTTAATCTACAAAGATTTAAATGCACCTGCTCTGTCCACTCGTGGGGGTTAACTTGTCAGATTATGTTCAGCCACTATTTCTGTTCAGTGTTGTTGTTTTTTTTTTTAAGGTTTTGTTTTCTCTTGTTGTTTTTTAAAAGCTGTTTTTAGATTGCAGAATAGCAAACAAAATTAAAAATGAAATGAAGTCATCTCATCCTTGGGGGAGAAAAGACTTCTATGCCGTCAGTGTGTGGGCTGCTGCAGAGCGGAATGTTTATCTTAGCTGCATGTTAAAGATGGGAAATAAAGTTAGCAATAGCCAAAGGCCTCCTTTTGAATAATTTATCACAGGGGGGAAAACATAAATCTAGTGGCAAAACTACTTTCCTTTATAGGCTAGTGTTTCTTGGATGGGTCGGAGAACATATGAAATGTCAGTTCTGCCCACTACTTGATCCCAGGTAACCTCCCCAAGTCTCTAAGTCAAGGTTTGGTTGCTGGGACCAGTGGCAGTTGACTTTTCTTATGGATGATCTTGCTTTTGTTCTTTTTTCCTGTTTATTACCTACGGTTCCTGATCAAGAGTTTACAAGACCCTGTGAAAAAACTGGCTGAGAAGGAAGAAAGGAAGAAGATTGCCCGGCAGGAGCGCGCCAAGGCCACAGCGGAGGAGCCCAGCCAGTAAGTCGAGGGGCGGGGGCTGTTTGGACAAAAATCTTTGTTCCCACAGCTGAAAGCAGCGCAGTCTGGCTGACCAAGTCTCTCGGGGCCTCAGACCCAGAGTAATGGCTTTACTCCCTCACGTCTCAGGGTAGATGTGTTAATATTGAGACCAATCCCCAGCACATATTTCTACTAGACCAGGACTCACCCCAATAAGAGAGCCATAGAAGGGACACAGTTGAGAGGCGTTTAGTGGGGCAGGAAAGGGTAGTGTCCCCTCTGCTGCCTGGCTCTCTGTCTTGTGGTCTCGACCCCAGCTTTCTGCTGGTCCTTTTGTCACCATCACTTACAAGATCCTGTCCTAGATAGGAAATCCCCTGGCTTTGGTCTCAAGGAAGGAAATAACCTATGAAATTGCCTGGTAACTCATCTGGTACTTAGGTGTTATCATCTGAAAGTGCTGGGTGTTGACATTTTTGTTTGCCACCCTTCAGCCCTGCTGTTTTCTTCTGCAAGGCGGGGAGCAGCTCTGCCTACAGGAAGTGACTGCTCCATCTTCAGTTCTCGTCTCTTTGCAGAAAAGGTGCCTCCAGTCGTTTTAAATAAGGAGCGAAACAGACAACCTAATTGGTGCAAACCTTCTCCTACAGCATGGAGAAGGTTTACATGCGAACCTATGTCTTTTTCTACTGACATGTCATAGCCTGCAGGAGCAGCATTAACCTTGAACGAGACTGACCTAGGAAACCAAAATAGATCTTCCTCCCACTTGCTGTTCCTTTTCCATACAAAAGAAATCTAGATGACAGTCTTATGGCAAAGCAGCCTTACATTTTTACTGTGTTTCTAAATAAAGTTTCAAATATATCTATGTCCATAGATACATTAGTCGCACTCAAATATTTGCAGCCAATTTTAGCTCCCCCCTCCTTTTTTCTTTTTTTTAAGCATATGCTAGAAAACTTCGTTAGTGCAGAAGGAAAGCAGGTTTTCACTGTAGGGAGGCTACAAAATGTGATTTCAAGGTAGTACAGTTGACGACGTCGGAGGAAGCAGTTTAACCTATTCCTAGTAATAAAAACACTGCTAGCTGCCAGTTAGTGAGCGAGGCCTCCTCTGTGCTAAGCCCAATGCCAGGAGCTTTATTGATGTCGTCTCAACTCATCCTCGCGGTAACCCTCCATGTCATCGGTGTAGCCATTTCCCCAGCGTGCGAATGATGGCAGTGCGGCCGAGAGGTTGAGCGACTGCCCGCCCTGGTGCAGTAAGAGGCAGAGGCTGGCGTGGGGCCTGGCACCTTCTTTCACCGTATGTGTTGCTACAGTCCAAATAAAGCATTACCTTCACCCAGAAGGGAGCTACCCAGCATCATCTTGATTAGTTTTAGTTAACTTCAGAGTTCTCTATTTTAGTACTTCATCTTTAAAAGCTCAAATGTATAACCCAGAAACTATTTAAAAGGACAATGAAATTTAATAAGATTTTTTTTTTTTTTTTCAGAAAGAGCAGGAAAAGGTGAACCACTGCAGTAGGAGGGAGGTTCGGAGGCACCCACCGGGTCTCAGGGTGGGGATGTGTGTCTGCCATGTTCTTACCCATGTATGGTGAGAGCTGAGTTGGCGACAGTCATCGATCTGCATTTGAGCATAATCCTGCTCTCAGCCTCCTATAATTTAATTTCCTGAGGTGTCCTTCCTGTGACACCAGGAATCAGGATAAACACTTGCTTGCCCATTGGTTTTTTTAGCTGTGTTTTTAAAAGTGTTATCTTACTTGTACCTAACTAACCACCTATGTAGTTATAGAATATGTGCCTTGTGATGAAACCAGATTCAGATGTTAAGATGCTACTAACCAGCCTTGGGCCAGGAGAAAGCCAGCAAATGTATTTCTCCTTCAAAAGATGTGCAGCCTAGTGTGTGTGTGTGTGTGTGTGTGTGTGTGTGTGTGTGTGTTAAGTACAATAATATGTATTATATAGAATATCTGGTTATAGTATAAATATAACATTTTCAGAACTAGATACTAAACGTTTTTTAATTTTTTTCAAGGTTAATTTCATTAGAAGAAGAAAATCAGCACAAGGAATCCTCTGATTTTAAGAGTAAGTTTTGAATTTTACTTAGAATTGATTCTGAAATACTACTGCTCAGCAGCCAGCTCATTATCTTCTGTGGCCAACTCCTCCTGGGCCTTCTTCTTTTCCAGTTGAGAAAATTGTGTATGACTCTGCTTTCAGTCTTAACTTTTCATAGCTCAGTGAGGTCAACCCAGTAGTGTTATTGCGAGAGGCTGTATATTTGGAACCAAAAATGGCATCATTAGTCACTTCGGCAGCAGCCCATCAGAGGAGCATCCACAGTTGAGACGTGGCAGAGAGCTATTTCTTTTACAACAGATGACATCATTTATGCTATTACTCTTACTATTACTAACTGCCATTTGGGCTGTGGAGACGGTTTTAATAAGATCACATCGGGAGAGTATGGCTTTCAGTGTGTTGTGGTGTGGGTGGTGGCCCTTGTTGGGAACATGGGGAGAGCTCAACACTGCCTTCCAGCTGATTCCTGGGCTGTTCTGGAGTGAGTGGCACCAGATTCCTAGATGTAGCAACTCTCCTTTGGTCGGAAAACGGACCAGAGCATTAGTGGATGACAGATACCAAGTGCCGTAGGTGGCTTGTCAGCTCTCCCTGTCTCCTGCCATTACTGCCCGTTCATTCATTGGTTCATTTTCTCCTTAAGGAGTAGAGGGAATGGTACACTGGGGTAGAACTAAGATGTAATGCTGAGCCTTTCGCTGGGACTTGGAATCCTCAGAGATGCAGGGAACGTTTTACAGATGATAGGAAGAGAACTCACATTGCCCAACCCTCTGGTCAGCCTGGCCCTCCCAGCAATGTACCTTCATCTTCCCTTTGCTGCAGCAGGTGGCCTTTCCAGCAGCTAGGAGGAGGCACAGTAGACCCTGAAAGTTCCCTCTGCTCTTTCCTGTTCTCCACCTTCCATCCTACTTCTGCCTTCCTTCCTACTTTCCAACCACTCACTTTATTCTTCTCCCACTGTACTGCTTCATTTGCTTTTCTCCCAGGTGCCATTCAACAGAAAGAAACAACTCTCACTTTTATGCCTCTGGGTTGGATACCTTCACTTACTCCCGTACTTGTTCATTTGTTCAGCAGAAGTCTATGAGTCTGTGGCAGGCACAGCCCTGGGCTCTGGGCATGCAGTGGTTCACCAGACATAGTCAGAACATTCCAGAATATGGGGCTTACAATCAGAGGGAAGCAGGTGGTGATCTAACAGTGATACATGTAATTGGGCAACTACAAGGGCTCTGGGCAGATCTGATAGGGAGATGCCACCTGTCTGAAGGATCAGGGAACTAGCTAAGTCAAGTACTGTTGTTACACCCGCAGAAGCAAAAGGAACAGTCTGGGCAAAGATTATGAACAAGGGAGGACCAGGAGAAGGTCAGAGGCACAATGTTCTAGAGCGTGAGGGAGGGAGCAAGTGGCAGAAGGAGGCAGAGAGGCAGGCGGCCTGGTCCTGTTGGCCATATAAGCACTCTTATCGATCCACACCCTCCAGCCTCAGGATTCCTTGGGTACCAACAGCATGAATCTTGTTGAGGGAATCTAGGTAATTGAATCAAAAAATTTAGTTCTGTGGGAAAATGTAAACTCTGGTTGATTCTATTTATATTCAGGTTGCATATCTACATAAATCATATGTTCATGCAATTTGTGGCAATACAGGAGAATCAAATTTTCTTTTCCTCCATGCAGTATGTTTACTTGCTCATGGTATTTACGTAATATTTTCAGACTATAAATGTTGATCACCTTTTATATATACACATAATGGAATCCATTCAAATGAAATGTCATCTTTTAGTCTGGGACTTGTAGAAAGTCTAATGTTCATATGCGCAAATCAAGTTTTAAGACTGTTCTATTGTGTTTGTATGTATGTATATTTACACACACACACACACATACACACATACACACACACACTATTATTTAGAGTGGTTTTTGGTTCCCAGCAAAATTGGGCAGAAGTTACTAAGATTTCCCACATACCCCCTGTGTCCACATGTGCATAGCCTCCTCCATTATCAACATCCCCCACCAGCGTGGTGCATTTGTTATAAATGATGAACCAGCGTTGACACATCTTATCACCCATAGTCTATAGTTTACATTACAGTCCACTCTTGGTGTCTTATAGTTTATGGGTTTGAAAAATGTATAATGGCATGTATTCACCATTACAGTATCATACAGAATAGTTTTGCTGTCCTAAAAATCCCCTGTGACTTCACCTATTCATCTCTCCCTCCCCTCAAACTCCTGGCAACCATTGGTCTTTTTACTGTGTTCATAGTTTGGCCTTTTCCAGAATGTTGCATAGTTGGAGTCATGCAATATGTAGCCTTTACAGACTGGCTTCTTTCACTCAGTGATCTGCCCTTATACTGTAGTCAGGCCCATATGGCTGAAGTTCATTAGCACCATCAAGGAATAGTCAGCCACTTCAGTTGCACATGTGTCCATGGAAGGAGAATCGTTAGATCCGTTTTTCGCTAAACAAAGCGAAGATTCAGGGCTGTTGACTCAGCATTCATTGAGAGCCAACGGCTCGAGTAAAACATAATCCGAGGACCCCTGCTTCTGGTGAGTGAGTTGTGGATGCCATTTCTTCCCAAAGCTGTGTGTTGACCTTACGCTACGATTGATAGCATGTGAGCACACACACCACTCTGAATCGCTGTTAACCAGCTGCATGTTGTATTCACAGCTGAAGAAGGAAAGAGTGATTTCTCTACCTTAGACAAGAGCTCTCCACATAATGCATGCTCAGGTAATGCGGATGCAAGAAAATGACTCAACTATAATCATTTGATTCAAACTCCTTACAAAATTAACTCATGATTTCGTTTTCTTTCCCCTCCTCTGATGGACGGATAGATGAACTAGTGAACATGACACCCGAGGAAGGTGGTAAGACTTATGCATTTCTTTTGGCTTATAATTTGTTTCATGTTTTTAATAGCGGTTTCACATGCAGGGAAATGTAATGTTTATCTTTTGAATAGGTGACTGTCATTTGTCTTCATAAATGAATTTCAATATGCTCAAGCACATGTTAGTAAGTGGACTCTGTCATCCTTAATATAATTAATTTCAAAATGCCAAAGTACTAAGCTAAAAGTCAGGATGTCAAAGGTAATGTGTCATGGAGAAAACGTGACTTTCAGAATCAGAGAGGCCTGGATTTGAACACTGGTACACCATAAATGATCTGTATGGCCTTCAATCATTGGCTTCCTGCTTAAACTCTCCCAACCTCAGTTGTTCTCATTTGTAAAACGGAGCCAGTAGGAAGAGTCCTGCTGGGTGATTATCAAGACTGGAGATCATGTATTAAAGCCGCGGTTCTCAACCTGTGGGTCGCGACCCCTTTGGGGGTGGAAAGACCCTTTCACAGGGGTCGCCTAAGACCATCGGCAAACACATAGATAATTACATATTGTTTTTGTGATTAGTCACTATGCTTGAATTATATTCAATTGGTAACAATGAAATTGGGGGTCACCACAACATGAGGAACTGTATTAAAGGCTCGCGGCATTAGGAAGGTTGAGAACCACTGTATTAAAGGGTCTTTCATGAGCTCGGAAATAGGGACAGGCTTCGAATGGTAAGCAGTTGCCACAGTAGGACTGGAAATGTTGTTCTGAAGGTGTACAGTGTTGCAACTCCATTGAACCTTTGTCACATTCAGAGAGTTTGCTAGCTAGGTCCAACACCCAAGTTACCAAGCCTAAAATCATTTACTGAATAACCATCCTAAAGAGAGTTCAGAACCATGGATTTGTATGAGACGTGCATAGCCTTAAGTAATTCTAAGAAGTTGAGTGTGCGCAACCCGGTCCTAACAATTGCTCCCCATCCTCCCAAGGGTTTAGTTCTAATGATTGATCAGGAGTCCAGAGGACCCCTGAGATTCTGAAGCATGCTCTAGAGCAGCCCTGTCCTTGCTGCGGGCACGTGGCCTACCCTGGTCTTTCCGTTTTCTTACAGGACTAGAAAGGTCATCCTGCAGACTCCAGGTAACTGGAGCCAATAACTTTCTTGACTCATTCCAAGTGTGCTTTGGATTTAATTCACAGACTGTGAGAGGAAGAAAATCTAGAAAACAGAGGGCATTGGTGAATGTTTTTGTTTGTTTTGCTTTGTTTTCAGAAATGGAAAAGTGGCAGAACTCTGACATTAAGTTTCTAGGGTTTAGGAATATAAACTTGAGGGGAAAAACCTGCTTTTCTCTTTTTCCAGGCAACATACTGTGCAATATATTATGAATGTCCATGTTTATCTTATCAGAATGACTACTGATTGAGATCATACCAGTTATGAAAGTAATAAGCAAGTAATTAATGCAGATGGCCATACGTGCCCCATTTTCATGAAACAGTTTCCTTCTTGGCTAAGGATAGAATATTTGATGATGGAGTAAAGGTTTATTTCAGTCTTACAAAGGTGAGATAAAGGCTATAGCAAGCACGAGGTGCCCATCACCTAGTTTTCACAAATCTTAATATTTAATAAATATATTTATAATCATACATATGCTTTAACCTATTTTGATAGGAAGATTGTTATTTCTCCTATCCCCAATCTCTTGTGTACATAATTTGCTCTTTGATTTTATTATCTCCTATTTAATTTCATTATTTTAAAAAACTATTTTTGAACAAGTGATGTATTCACACTGGTACAAAAATTGATAATAAAATATACAAGTAAAAACCTCTCACTCCCATTCCTGTTCCCCATTCTCCCCTCTCTTCCAATATTCCCATCTCCCAGTGTACCTTCCAGCATGTTTTACATAGACACAAGCAAATATGAGTCTATATTCTCGTGTCTCTCCCTTCTTACCAAAAAAAGGGGATTTTGGTTTGGGATTGGACATTTTTACTTAGTAATGGTAGGACCCTTACCCAGTCACCATGCATTTCTTCACAGAATTAAACCAGAAATGCTGCTGTCTGTGACACATGCTGACTTTCATAAGCTTTCTCCAAAGTGTGTGCCAGGATACATTGAAATAAGGATATCTTTCTACTTTTCTAAAACAACTGTGACCTCATTGGTTTATAGTTACAATCTTTGTTTCACAGAATAGCAGCTCATATCCTTTTTTTTTTTTTTTTTTTTTTTTTTTTGCACTCAGTTTAACTCTAAAGATAGAGAGATGAAAGTGCTCTATCTCCCAAATGTGTATTTATTTTTTCAGGCAGAAAAAAAAAATTGATTTACAAATTTTCTCTGTGAAATACATTGTCACATGATTTCTCTTTCCCCTTTATCTCTGCCAACCCACAAAGCCCTTCTTTAGTCATAAGCCATGCTTTCCCACTATCTACCTCTTCTGCCTTGGCAATCCCCAGGGTAGCATCAGCTTAAGCATGAACATGGCCACGAGTATACAAATATTCTCTCAGTGGACAGAGAACTTGGGATGGCTGAAGGAAGGAACACTCTGTTAATCACTTGACATGCAAATGTGTGCCCTTCGGAAAATTGCCAGAAGGCCCGGATCCTGAATTAAAACACTGATAATAATATGCAGGACATTAAACCATCAAGAAATTAAAAGCGCTTAATCCAAGGATGGCTGACTTTAGAGGACTTAGGGGCTGTAAGCTCTGGCGCCCTGCTGCCTGGGGGCCGGTTCCCTCTCACGGTAATTCTGTGAGACCAGTCATGGCCAAGCTGTGGAATAATGTCATCAAAAAGCAGACTGCTCCCGACAGCAGCAAGGAGACAATTCTCCCGGAGCCATTGCCGAGGAAATCGCGCTGATTCGGCATCAGAGAGAAAAGTGTTTTCTTCTATCAGTAGGTAGTGCTGTGGAACATGAATCTTTGGCCAGTTTATAAAAAGGGTTTAAGCTGAAAACAGAAACTGAACGACATTCTGAGATACTTGAAAGCGGCTGTGACTTCGCCTTGTGACCACATGTAACAATCCCAACCTCAGTGCACACGTTGCAACGTGTAGAGAAGTCTTTGTGTTCCTCTAAGCTGGGCCAAGAAAAAGAACCATCAGGTAACTGAACAGAAAGGAGTGGCTGAAGCAAGAGAGATGAATTCAGCTCACCTAAATCTCATCACTCAGCCTCACCCAAAAGATCCCTCTCCAGACAGGACTCACTGAACCGATGTTCAACAAGGTTAATTGTCCATGCTACAATTTAAATGTTTGTCTTCTGCAACTTCCTTGGTTACTACTTCCAGACGTAACGACTCTAAATTCTAGCCAAAGGTCAGAACAACTGAGAAGTTCATTCAGTAGCTCCCATAGGCCTGGGTGAGACCTTTCGTCCACAGCAAGAACACATGTTTCTGGCTCTGGGCCCAGGTCCTCCTGAGTCATTCAAACCTTCTCCCGCAGTTCTCCATAAATAACTGACCAGGAATCTGATTGCTTCCTCACACGAAATGTGGCTGATACTGAGTTGTTATCTTTCCTCATAAATCCCTTCTCCCTGCCTCCTTCAGCATCCTCGGATGAACTGCTATAAAATCATGGTGCGCTGTTAAAACCAATACTGTTCTTACTTGATTGTGTGTAGTCTGTAGGATGCTGTGGGTATTTACCCATCCTGGGGTTGAGTTTGTCAGTAAGATTGCTTGCTTGTTAAGATCTAATGCTAACTGGAGGAGCAGGCTGGGATCCTCCAAAAGTCCTTTCTGAGTGCCTGCTCAGGTCTAGCCCTATTGGGTTGTGTTTTGTTGTTGTTGTTTTGTTTTGTTTGTTTGTTTTGGGGGGAGTGCTTTTTGTTTGTTTGTTGTATGTCTGTGTTTCCAAGATAGTGGGTTTTCCCCCAAATGTTCTTATCATCTATGACTTTTTCACCAGAAGGGAGTTTTTAGAAGTATTCTTGAATTCCATACAAGTACAATTTGGGACCAGAGCTTTTTACGATGAAGAATATTTTTCTTGTTAGACATTTTTGGGAGGTAATTTCCTACCCATCTTTCCCCCTGTACTCTCACTTGGGTGGTATGAGGATGGTGTTGGTGTTTGGGGGTTCACGTGTGTGTTGCAAGCGTGCAGCCTTTGCCGTTAGTCATAGCGCTGAGAGTGGGGACCAGGGAGAAAACCAGAAAACAGTCTTCCTGTTTCACACACAGATGAACTACCTTGGGTGACATTTTTCTGTTTTCCTGTGCTCTCGTTTTCAGTCTGTGTAGTTGTTTCCATCTTCTGTGTTTCTAGTTTATGCTGAGGTCATGAAACTCAGTATGATTTCAAAAATATTCCCTGAGGGGGCTGCCTCCACTTTCCCACATTAGCTCTCTGTCGCCCACACTCTGTCTGAACTTGAGAGAGCTTCCTCTGTATGTCAGTTTTCACTCTTTGAAAAACTCCTTGGGCCAGAATCAGTCAGAGCTCACTGGTTCGGGATCAGTTTTCCGAAGGAATGTTTTCCCAGGGGCGTAGGGCTTTTATTTTTGAACGCTTGGGCAGCGCGGGGTGGACATGCTGACCGATTCTGCCATCCTGGCCATTTTGCCACGGCACCTGCAACCAAGAGCTCTGTGGGGCGGCCAGTGGAGTCATCTGACCTTAGAAACCCTTAAAACGACCAAAGCTTAGGTACTAGTTTATATATGAGATCCTCCACAGGCTCCGAAGTGAAAGCTGTGCTGAGAAAACATGAGTCTCCAGCCAGATAATGTATACGTAATAGATTACATGGCCTTGTACAGTGAGTTAGAGGAGACGACCTCTAAGATCCCTTTCAGTTGAGTGTGATTCTTCTCTTGGGCATCTCATTGGGAGAAAACAGCAGGTTTCCAGGCAGAAAGGCAGGAAGGCACAGTTGAGAAATGGCAGCGTTTTGTCAAATCATAGGCTTCCCAGAAGGCAGTGTTGCTTAAAGGGCTGAGTTAGAGCTTGACCATAGAGGTTCTAAAATCACTATAAGGAGTGTTCCTTTACTCAGTAGGCAGAGGGAGCCATTGAAGGTGGGTGGTTTTTTTTTTTTTAATATATTTTTATTGATTTCAGAGTGGAAGGGAGAGGGAGAGAGAGATAGAAGCATCAATGATGAGAGAGAATCATTGATTGGCTGCCCCCTGCACACCCCACACCAGGATCAAGCCCGAAACCCGGACATATGCCCTGACGGGAATCAAACCAGGACGTGACCACCTGTCCTGGTTCATAGGTCACCGCTCAACCACTGAGCCACGCTGGCCAGGCACCATTGAAGGTTTTGAGTAAGGAATAATAATCTCACAACTGAATTAAAAAAAGGTATAAGGGGAGGGTGCCTTTTCTGGAGAGTGCCAGCAAGCTGGCCAATGGGCAAACCCTGAAGGGTCCCCAAGTCAGGAGTGTGTCATCAGAGTTCCAAAAACCCTTGGAATTGCACATGGAGATTTGAGAATCTTCCCAGATGAGATTGGAACCATGATAATAAGTGAGATCTTCTGTAGAGAACTAGGGAAGGAAGATGATGGCTTGGAGTAGCATCTGGGGGCTTGACACCTGAGAGCTCGACCACCTCTGTTCATCCTTAAAGACAAGAGCAGGAGCAGTCTTTCTCGTCTGCTGGTAGCAGCTGTGACTTGGGCTGTATAGCTCTTACCAAGTCTTCTTTCAAAGACCTTGTCATATCTCTGTGTGTTTCCCTGCGTGTTTGCCGGGGTCCAACCCCAGCAGGTCCAGGGATCCCCAAAGGCGTAGACGGAGTCGGTGAAGAAGGAAGGACACGGAGACAGTGTTCAATTGATCAGCAGCCTAGCCAGGATCTCCAGCCAGGATCTCCAGCCAAGTTCTGGTCTGGATCTCCAGAGAGGTTCTGCTTAGGATCTCCAGCCAGGTTCTGTGTCCATGTTCTCTTGCTAGGTTCTCCAGCCAGGTTCTGTAGCCATGTTCCCTCGCTAGGTTCTTCAGCCAGGTTCTGTCCAGGTTCTCCAGCCAGGTTCATTCACCAGGTTCTAGTCAGGTTCTCTTGCCAATTTCTGTAGTCAGGTTCAGTCCAGGATCTTTTGCCATGTTCTCTCCAGCGAAGTTCTTCTGTCTGTAGAGAACGTTCTGTGTAGGTTCTGTGCCTAAGTTCCGTCTCTCTTGGTTCCGTATTCTAAGTTCTGTCTCTTGCTGTCTTGTTACATCTGTATTTATACCAGTTGATTCAATCCTATCAATCTCTATTACAAAGGTTAGGGCGTTTCTTATCTCCATTCCAGGGAGTAAAGCTTAAGCACGATTGTTCGTAGTTAAAGTGATTAATTACCCGCCTGGCACTTAGTTGAGGGGTTTTATTCCCTCCCTAACTTCAGGGGAAAATCCCTACCTGGGGAAACAACCTTTCTCAGAGAGGAGACCTTGGTTAAAACACATAGTGCCAAGAAGGTGAGCAAACATATCAAGAACAGTATGCCATATATGCCACGTCCCTTGAAACAGCAAGGATGGACCGGCTCCCGGCACGTGTTCTCACAGTTGAGTTGAATTACTTCCGATGAAAAGGAGATCGTGATTCTTAAGAGCCAGCTGACTAGTGTTATTTTTCAAGTCTCGACTTGTCTGGTTACAGACCCAGACCTGTCCTTTTCTGCTTGTAATTAAGTTTTTCTTACAAGTATGCATAGTAATCTCAAGCATCTTAATTATCAGGGCAATAATTGGGAGGTTTTCTTGTTTTCTGGTTCAAGTCAGTGCCAGTTTCATTGCTCCGAGTTAAGTAATAAGTTCTCTTAAAAGAGCAAACGTTCTGCTTCAGTTGTTAAAAAACCAGGACACCAAGTCATAGGCCAAATTCCATGGTAGACCTCAAACTCTATTTTGAAATAGCTCTAGACAATATCATTCTCACCACGGGTCCTTTTCTCACTTCTGTCACTGAGGGTGAGTTTGATTGGATACAATATTAGTCAGGAGCCTTTTGGTTGGAAGTAATAGTACCCTTTTCTAAATAGTTTAGCTTTAAAATTAAAAAGGAAAGAAAAGGAATGAATGTATAGGGTACTGGGGACACGCAGTGGTGGGTTGGCTTCAAGCAAGGCTGGATCCAGGGGCTTAGACAGTGTTGTCAGCATTCTCTCTCCAACTTCTGATGCTATTTCTATGCTTGGCTCCATCACAGCTGGGGCCTCAACACTGCATCTTTAGAACTTGGAATCCTAAAGACAGAGAGAACCTCTTCCCTCCTCCTTCCATATACCAACCCAGGAAAGCCTCTCTCATGTACCCACCCCTGAGCCGGTCACCAAGGCCTACAAAATGCGGGACTCTGGCCAGCCTATGTCGCACACCCACTTGGATGAGGCAAGATGACACATCTTACATGATGTCTCACTAGGATCACGTTGGAGAAGGTGTTTCCCCAAAGGGAAAACAAGAAAAGGAGGAAAGGGATGCTGAGTTAGCCAAACTCAAGAAGTCCACTCTATATACCATCCATCACACAAACCCTAAACAGTAAACACAAAGATAGAGCTTTTTCAGTCTGTGGTTATTTCTGGAAGGCTCAAAGTTTATTATTTGTTGTCACTGATGTTCATTGTGACCTGCCCTGGATTGATATCTAGATGCAAGGAGGCACGCCTTCCCCAGGGTGTGACTTAGTGGAGGCTGTAAAGTGACTTCAGGAGGAACACCCATCATTCCCAATGTTCATGTAAAGTCATCTGTCCCTCTAGGCATACAAGGATTTGAATGGGTTTCATTGGCACGGGTTTGGTTTAGCAATCATCTGGTTTCATTTGGGCCAGAAAGTAAACCATGTGAAAAGGTTTGGACATTTCACCCCAACTGAAAGTAGGAAGTAGAGATATTTGTGAAGTTACATGTACACAGAGAGAGACTGAGAGAGCGGGGGAAGGCAGATGCATAGATGCTGTTGACAGACACGCCTTGTCACCCCACGTTCCTTCCTTTCCTTTCCTCATAGAGATGGGCTGTCTCACCTCACCTGCCCTGCCTTTCCTACCACACACAGGCTCAGTTTCCTGCATCATCCGGTTACATTTCCCCATCTTCTCACCACCACACCTACAGGCTACATCTCGGTGCCGATTTCTATGATTATGCAAACAATAAGAAGGTTTAAATTAGTCAGATGTCCAACTAAAGTGATGTTTTGCTGCTATTTATAAACCACAGTGATAAGAGAGTGACTGGACTCCTCCCCTCCTTGACTTACAGCCAGTCTGCTCAGCACACCAAAAAATCCCCTCAATCTGTAGATCTTTATAGAAACTGTGGTTGAAAATAATCCAGTAAAGCTAACAGAGATAAGCTTTATTTAAAAAAAAAATAGCCTTCACTTAGTAATTATCTCATGTATTTGTGGAAAACCTACTAAACTCACTTAATATGACATATCAGAATTGCAGTGTAGCTCAGAGAAAGTATAAATTGTGATTGTTCCTTCACTTCCTGACTCTCTTCAGTTCCCAGGTGGCAATTAACGACCACAACAAAGCTGCAGTTGATGAAACCATCAGCCCTTGGTTTTCAAAAATATGTAGAACACTCAGTGAAAGATCTTGTTGCAGGATTTCTGATAGGAATGCCCCATTCTACTTGTGTTCGCTGTGTGGTGTTTTGTCAGTGTTCATACTAGGACTGTAAGAATGGCTCTCTTAAGTCCTCCTTCGGCCCGGGCAGTGAAGTTTAAGGTATATTTCTTTTTGGTCCTCATGATCGTACTCCGAGGCAGGCATTATTAATATTGTAATTGTACAGATGAAAAAAAATAGAGGCCCATGGGTTTTATAAGGGTCTTGCTGCAGTCACACAGCAGGCAAAAGGTGGTCCAGGCTCCCCTCGGGTCCCGTGCTCATTCCAACACTCCAGGGCTGTGTCTCTGGCCTAAGAGGTCATCCTCTAGGTCAGGGATGAGGAACCTTGTTTCTGCCATGGGCCGTTTGGATATTTATAACATCGTGCCCTTAATATGATTCACTTGTAAATTGATGTTGGTATGAAAAAAGCTCCTAGATTTATTGAATTTTGAGTCCTGCCTGCAGTTGCCTGGGCAGGACCAAACCAAATGATTTTGTGGGCCTTGTATGGCCCATGGGCTGGATGTCCCCCACCCCTGCTCTAGGTGGTTCCATGGTTTGTCCTGTTTTCCTGTCAACCTTTCATCAATGCCCTCAGGCAAACCAGAGCCACCTTTTCTTTGCTTTATGCAGTTGGGTTGCAGCAAAGGAGAGAGGAAGCGAGGATGCCTTTCCTGGTCATTCTTGGACTTTCCATGGCTTCCCGGGCCAGGCAGGGTGTGGGGAGGGTCCTCTCCCATCCTGATGGAGGGCAGGCTGCCATGTGTCATGCAGGCTGTGGATTTAGGCTTGTGGGGGAAGATTCAGGAAGCTGTATAAACAAGGAGTATTATGTACAACATGCCTCCAATCCTGGCTTTGTTTCATATCAGAGAAATGTCTTGGTGGTAGATTTGCTTTTTATATGAAGGTAAAACCAAAACCTTAGAATTTTTGTGAAAACAATTTCAATCAATTCTAATGATGCTCAAAAATTAGACTTGCTTTGAAGGTAAGGGGATGAGGGAGAAAGTTAATTCTGAAATGCCTTCAGAGAAGCTATAATGGGGTTGATTTATATTTTGATTAACGTTTTCTAACTCTAGCCATTGCCCAATCTGTCCCATCCCAGCCCCTCCTGCATTTACTGCCCCCAAGGGCTTGGCCCTCACTGGTGATGAGCTTTGTGCTGTTTCTTTGCTCAGCTTGCCTGGGCCCGATGGCTGGGAATCTGGAACCTGAAGGTGCTGACAAAGATGACATGCTGCTGTTGAGTGAGATCTTTAACGCGTCCTCCCTGGACGAGGGCGAATTCAGCAAGGAGTGGGCTGCTGTGTTTGGAGACGGTCAGCTGAAGGAGCCAGCACCCACCATGACCCCAGGAGAGCCAGACCTCAAGCCCCAGACAGGCTCAGGATTCCTTCCTTCACAGCTTTTAGACCAAAATATGAAAGACTTAAAGGCCTCGCTGCAAGGTATGTACTACAGGGGTTGAGATGTGGGGTTTTTGTTCGTTTATTCTTTGTTGTTTTTTTTTTGTTAATTCTCACCTGAGGCTGTTTTTCCATTGATTTTTAAAGAGATTGGAAGGGAGGGGGAGAAACAGAGAGAGAAACATCTAAAGAGAGAGAGAGACATCAATTGGTTGCCTCCTGCACGCATCCCAACCAAGGCCAGGGATCAAGCCTGCAACCGAGGTACATGCCCTTGACTGGAATCAAACCCGAGACCCTTCAGGCAAGGGGCTATGCTTATCCTCTGAACCAAACCAGTTAGGGCTGTTTGTTCATTCTTTGTTTTGTTTTGTTTTTCATCCAAAGGCCTATTTCTTGCTTCATCTTTTTTTTTTTTTTTTCTGAGTTTTCTGATTTTTGTTTCCTATCTAGTGTCTTTTTGGTTTGTTTCTTAACTTTTATCATTTTATCTCCAGGGACTTTTCAGCTGAAATCTTAGAATCACATTCTAGCCGTAAGATATGTTGCAGGGTTTAAAATCTATTCCTTCTCACAATTTTCTTCCTTTGTTAATATTTTTTATTCATACAGGGTGAGCAGAGTGGTTCTCAATCTCATTGCCTTTTTGGTTTTAGATGTGTTCCTGGCGTACTTGAGAGATCAGATTGCCTTCACAGCCATGACCCCTTTGCTTGGCCATCCCTCCCCGGCCATCACCCTCCTGAGTGCCCTTGTGTACTCTCACGAGACAAAGTTCTCCACATCCCCAACTGAGTGCCAACTGACACGACACTGGGCTTCTTAACTCTTCACACTAAGTTTTATCTTGCTCTTGCTCTCTCCTGATCATGGCCCACCCCTACCCTGAGTGTGCTCTCAGCTCAGCAGTTTCACTCCTGCCTGAAGCAATGGCCCAACAGTCCCATGTAGCCCCAGTGACAGCAGGAACCATTTCCACACTCATCAGAGTGGTCAGAAGCATTGGTGAGGGGTCAGGGCACACCAGGGCGTGCCAGCAGCCTGCACCCTGGTTGAGAACAGCTGGCCTGGAAGCCACATTGATTTGATGAGGCAAAAACTAAGACACAGGTTGAAATTTCAATTTTTAAGTTTGAGTTTCTAATCAAATAGAGCTTGGGAAGGGAACCGTTTTCTAGTATTTCAGTGCGTGATTCTCCTTTCGTACTGCTTTAATTATAAGACAGTATTAAGAAATTCTCAAATTGTTTTGGATTTTCCATGAATTTAGGCTAGAGCTCCTTAATAAACAACTTGTTTACCTGGCACTTAAAGCTGAGAACAAAGGGCAGAGCTGGGTGATTAAGTAATTACGGGCTATTAAAGAAACCTCAGGTCGTTGGAGATGAGATCACGGACACAACAAGAGTTGGTGGGCAAGACAAAAAAAGTCCTCCTCCTTCTCTATGAAACCCATCCTCCCTTTTATCTTCCTTTGTGAGTCCTGTTGGGTAGCCATCTCATTTCTTTTCAGAAATGGAGTTAGAGATAGGAAGGAGACATGAAATCCAAAAATACGTTCCTGCCCTGGGTCTCACCTCTGGTTTCACCACCTCTTGCACTGAGCTCCAGATCAGCAAGGCCAGCCACGACTGAGCCTCACCCCACCCACCTGCGGTAGAGGTCTGACAAGCTGTGGGGGAGTCGGAAGGCCGAGCCGGCATCCACAACTCCGATCTCATCCAGCCACGCTGCAGGATGAACCCCACTCAAACCCCCTGCTTTGGAGGCACCAGCGTCCCTGCTGCCATCTGGGCCCCTTGTTGGCAGTGCCCCCACTTGGCCAGGGTGGCTGTGCCCCACTCTGACACCTACACATCAGACTCCATGCCCTCTTCCTGAGCAGGCAGAGTGAGGCCTCAGCCCAGCGCCCATGCAGGGGCCCCGGCACTGGGCCCTAGAGCAATGACAAGAACAGAGGCCCAGGCCTTTGCACGTCAGCCCTGCCCCAAGTCCAAGGGAAAGACACAAAACCACACCAGGGTCTAAGGACAGAGAGAAAGGCGAGCTCTCCCATGGAAAGGGAAAGAGGTCTTACAGGGCGGCCATTTATTTCTCAGCCAAAGTCTCCCTTGGGGCCACCGTCCTACTGGCACTTTGGCAAGTTTCTCATTCATTCAGCAAATATGTACGGGGTCCTTCTGAGTGCCAGGCACTGGGGATTCGTCTGAGAACTCAAAAGACAAGCTGTCTGCCTCCCTGGAATTCACCTTCTAGTGGAGAGAAGACGATGAACAGAATAAAGAAGCAAATAACACTATAGGTTAGAAACTGATCAATGTTATGGAGAAAAGAAAAAGTATGGTTTTGGTCGTCCTAAAAGAGAGTGGGGGAGAGAGAGAGAGATAGAGAGAGAGAGAGAAAGAGAAAGTAAGAAAAAGTAGAGGCAGGGGATAGGGAGTGTTGCGGGGCTGCAGGGCAGGCTGCAGAATGAAAGGATTCTTATTGAGAAGATGAGACCCGAGCCAAGACTTGCAGAAGGTGAGAGAATGAGCCATGTGGAGATCTGGACAGAGGGACTCCCCGTGCCGATGCCGAAGGCAAGGATGAGCCCACCCCTCGCCAGAGCTCCCTGGGCTGTGGCCATCAGCCCCACCCGGGCGTTTGCATGCACCCCCGCACTGGTGCAGTTACATTCACGGTAGAGAGCTACTCTGCAGGGTGTTACTTTGGCCGGCAATATTCCTGGCTGATTTATATTTTCCCTTATGTAAGTAGAGGAGGCAGGATTGCTCCAATAAAATTTTATGTGTTTCCTGCAAATGGGTAGCACAGTTGACATATCAAAGGGATGGGGACCTCTAGGATAGTCATTTGTTCACAGAGCTCTTGGCGCTGCCGCCCCCACCCTCACCACCCTCTCCTGACACAGTTCCTCTGAGATGGGAGTCTTTCTAGCCACACCTTCATGTTAAAAAAAAAAACAAAAAACGCCTCAGCCAACTAACACCATGTAGAGAACAGTTGATGGCAATTAGAGGAATATTAGCAGCACGAAGTTATCTTCCAATAGAAATCTTCCTGGCAGAGGCTGAGAGGGCCCAGACCTGGCTTGGCATTCCGTCCATCATGACTCTCGCTGCACTGTCCCTAAACAATTCCCTACCAGATGCGCGTGAGGGGGAAATTGCAAATGAGCTTTGCATTTGTCTGTAAAATTTTAAAACAATATATAATGGCTGCCACAGCCACACCACTGTCCCCCTCCGTGCACAGAGTGGGATTGTTGGCCGGATGCTTCATAGCAGTTCTGAGCAGAGGATGCGATGGCAGACTGGCTGATGTCCTGCTTCACCCCATGGGACAAGGGAAATTCTGACACCTTGTGTCCTTGTGACAATTCTGAGATAGGCTGTCTCCATGCTCTTAGTCCCCACAGAGGGGGTGTCTTTAGGCTCTTCCTCCTTCATGTCCTCTGATGCAGAGAGGCCCCCAACTCCATCGATCCTAGCTGTGGCCTGTGGGGGTCATGAGGTGGACCACATTCACAAATCCAGTGTTTTATAAAGGAATCCAGGGAGGAGGCATTTGTGGTCTTATGGAAGGAAGCCGCCATCACAGTCCGTTAGATGAGACGCTTGAAACTCGGAGTTGTCTCTGTGGTACCTTTAAAATCTGACTTGATACACAGACACTTTATTATGTCCGGCAGCTGGACTCTCAGGGAACAGGCCCGTTCTATAAAGAAACGGCAGCTCTGTCCTGGCCTGCCTCCTTCAGGAATGTGGTCCATTGAATGCTCTGGAAACTACCATGCTGGGAACCTGATTCTTCCTGCCAGTGATCTCTGCAGTCACTTTACAACATGAGTGCTGGGTATGACTTTGAAACGGGAAGAGCAATCTCGCTACGTTCCCACTGTAGCGCACAGCGTGCGGACTCCAGCGAGGCTGCCCGCCACGCCTCTCCCTGGCTTTCCTCCCCATCAGTCGGGTTCTCTCCGGAAGCATCAGCCTCCTCAACCCAGATTGCTTGACAGGATCGAGGAGCTTAAAACCTGGGGAGAAGGTGGGGCCCCGAAGCGGCCCCCTCTGTTTCCCAGGAGGGCCTGTCTCCTGGTCCCGGCTCTGATTCTCACGGAGATGGGGACCCTGGCAGCCTCCTCAGAGACGATCTGTGGCAGCGCTTCCCAGACGTACACGTGCTTCACGGTCACGGGGGGCTCGTTAGAACCGATTCATGGGTTCCCCCCCCCCCCAGCCCCAGGGATTCCCATGCAGGAGGTCAGGTGGGCGCCAGAAGCGTGCATTTCTAACCAGCTCCCGGGTGCTGCAGGCGGCTGGTGTGGGCGCCCAGGCCAGGCCCAGGGGTGCTGGGGAGGGTCCAGGCTCTGCTGAGCACAGATGGGCCTTGGTGTCCAGGAGAAAAGCGGAGGGAAGGGGTAACCTTTACCCGGTTAGCTTCCACCTCGTTCGGCTTTGTCTGGCACTCAGTGGAACCGCGGTTTTAACGTTCCACATTCCCACTGTTTGATGTGATTTGGGTTTAGAAGCAAAATGCTTGAGGGCCAAGTTTCTAGGAATCAGCGAGGTTATGTTACTCCTGGATGATGCCAAATAGTGTTCATTTTTTAAAAACCGCTTTATTGAACTGTAATTTACATACTATAAAATTCACCCATGGTACGGGGATGGTTCGTGGGATTCTGGTAAATTTATATTATGCAGCCGTCACCAGAGTCCAGAAAATTCCCTCAAAATCTGGTTGCTTTTGATGTAATATCTGGAATCATGCATGATCCCAGATATTACATTCTCCTTTTTTTTTTCTGGCTTAATGCCTCATTCATAATTCCCTTTGTCACATCTACCGAGGAGGAATCAAACATGTGTCTCCATGTAACTGGCTGCTCCCTTAAGATTGGTTGGAAACAGCAAGATAGGAAAGGCCACTGGGGGTGGCTGTCTTTATCTGAAAATGCCATTGCCACCACCAAGCAAGGCCTTTACTGAGGCTGCTCAGGAAGAGCCAGGTTTCTTCGTTGTCAGAAGAGGGCCTTGCAAGCTCTTGAGCTCTGTTCTCTTTTGAGACCGGCCCCGAGAACATCTGCTCCTCTGGGGATCTCGTCAGCACTTGCAGCTCCCTCTCCCTCTGGTCAGCACCCACTTTCCCTGGGTTGACCACAGGGAATTGCAGGGAATGTCTGTTATCATCACAAAGCATTCCCAGGATTCTCTTGGAGGTGACGTGCAAATCGTTGCACCTGGTTTTCCCTCCGACAGTGGAGGCCTGGGGACTGTGAGGCCTGCCCTGAAGTACAGGCCCCTGGTGCCTCCTGCAGGGCCACGCCCACTCTCTCGGGGCCTTCGGAGGCATTTGCAGAGGTTAGGAGGAAAGGGAAGTGAGTCTGAAGCGTATTTACTGGGGCTCTCTTTAAGATATCTTGATATTCTCTATCAAGCATCGACTAATCGCCTAAATCAGTCTTGCTTCATACAGTTTCCTTGTGTGACCTCCTACATTTCAAAAGAAAGTTACTCCCCTTTTTTTTTTTCAGTTGTTCCCCACCCGAAACCTGACAATCTTGAGATGTCTCAAGCCTCAGTGCATCATATCAGAATAAACCAAGTGTCTTGGGGGCTAACTGCACATGGAATTCAGTTAATGTCACACAGTAATACTTGCCTGTTACCAGCTGGCCTTGCTGACAGTAGTTTTAGCTCTCTAGTAGATACATTGATTATCTCCTGCTTATGGTGGTCTAATCCCACCCCTTCTCCCCCATCGCTCTAATATAACCACTTTTAGCAATGTGCCCTACCCATGGTTTTTGAGACTCCTTTTAGCCAGATGGCAAGCACATTCCTAGCTGCTCTTAGCTCGAAGGATCACCTGTCAAGGAGACATTTTCTTTGTGCTTTTGATACTCCCACCTGTTGGAGAAGGAAGAAAGGACGGGTCATCCAAGCCAGTGAACTTCCATTCTCATGTGGGATGGTTTAGATAAAGCAGAGCCCCTGACTCCTCTAGAAATCACTTGCATCAGTCCCTCTTTTGAAAGAGTTCTCCTCATCTGGGAAATAATTTGGCTCTGTAATTGTGGTCTTCGGGAAGTGGGAGCAGGTGGTTTGGGAAGAGAGCCGCTGAAGAGACTACTCCGGTGAGGCCGAAATGGGTGGGGACGATTCAGAGCCCAGAGGGAGACGGGGAGGCATATGCAAGGCCTCCTTCCCTGTCTGATGGGAGGGGATGGAAGAAGGCAGTGACCCTGAGCGTCCAGGCCTGGACTGGATCCAACCCCTTTCTGGGCCTGGGGCTTTGAAGTCTGAAGAGCGGCCCCCGTATTTCTCTTGACCCAGCGGATTGGGAACGACTCCTGAAGACTCCTCACTTCCTCAGCCATGCAGTCCGATTTCAGAAACAGCTGATATCTCCTGCTAATGGTGAAGCAGCTGGTCTGAGGTCTTAGGCGACTCTGTGGGCTGTGGACAGCCACTGGGGTGGGACTTAGCCAAGAGCTCATTCTTTTCTGAGCGTCAGGCCAGGGTTGAGGAATTGACTCGGCCATCGAGCAGAGGGACCTGGAATTCCCTCACGGGTTTTAGAGGTGAAGCGCAGTGGGCTTTGTCTGGGTGAGCAGCCACCCTTCTCACAGTGAGCCCGGCCCCCGCAGGCAGCTTGGGGGAGGTGGGCGTTTGGAAGGTGGTGTGCTGACCTCTCCTCTTCTCTCCCCAGAGCCCGCCAAGGCTGCCTCGGACCTGACTGCCTGGTTCAGCCTCTTTGCTGACCTCGACCCCTTGTCAAATCCTGACGCCGTGGGGAAGACCGATAAAGAACATGAATTGCTCAACGCATGAGTCTGCAGCCTCGGCAGGGAGCCTGCGCTCATCGGCGGCACCCCTGCACCCCTGGGGGCTTGCAGGCGAATCCCGTGATCAGTACGCGGTTTTACTATTTCCGTGCCATTTTAATAAAGCGAAAGGGTCAAAGGCCCAGTTTCTATTGGTATGATTATTTACTCTTATTTGGTCTAAAGGGATGCAGTGTATTCTCTGTGTGGACCTAACCATACAGGATTGTCTAGGATCGGCTCCCGGGCTGGCCGCTCTCCTGCCAAAATCTGCCTGGTGGCTGCTGACATGTCACTGGGCTACGGTGAAGTCCAAGTTCAAATCGTAAACCTCCTCTGTGTCAGGTTCATGCAATGTGTCTACAGACTCGAGGCAGCGGGAGGCCAGCGAAGCCTAAATGCCACCTGCTGCACCCCTGCCTGTCTCCCGTGGAGGGGGCTGCAGGGAGATGCCTCCACCTGCCCAGCCACCCACTCACCCCCCCACCCCCCCCCCCACAGCTCGGGATGCAGCTCCCACCACCCAGCCACCATCCTGGCCCCTTCCGATGGCCGCGTGGGTCCCTGGGCAGAGGATGGGCTGCATGACCCGTCCATGGAAACCAGCCGTGTCTGCCATGCTAGTGTCTCCTTCTGTCCTGCGGCCGCAATTCAAAAGCATGTATCTCTGCTGTCCCTGTGACATGAACTGTTGTTTTTTAATTAAATGGAAACAATATTTGACACGCAAAGTCAAATTAATAAATGAATCTGTGGTGGGGACACAGTGGGGAGCTGCGTGGGGGGACAGGAGAGAGGGAGGAGGAGGAGGGGTCACACCTGTGGGAAGCTGCTGACCTGGCCCTGCGTTCCTGGGCCCAGAGGCCGGGAGGAGGACCTGCACTGCTGTTGGCTCAGGCAGGGGTGGGAGTGACAGTTTGCAGATGGGAACATAAGCGGAGTAGACGCCCCACAGTGATGGAGACCCCCCCAGCCAGTGCCCTGCCCCTCCCTCGTCCCCGGTGGCATGCTAAGGAAGAGGCCACCCGTCCACAGAGGCCCGTATACAGCCCTTTCAATGGGGCAGTGGCCCTGAGTGGGGGTAGAATGGATGATAGCTGGGAAACGGTTCTAAGTGCTCAGCTGGGCCAGGGGGGCCTCTTCTGCTCTCATTGTGGCCTTAATCTCCAGCTCTGCGAGGGTCTCCCCCAAACCCACGGGAACACTGGGCTCCCCACTGCCTGTGTGTGCCCTCATGGAAGGGCCCAGCCACTGTCCTCTAAGATAGTCTGGGGGAAGGGGGAAGGGACAGCGGAAGGCAGTTTCCTTTTTGCACAGAAAGAAGCCAGTGGGGTGGGGGGATGGGACTCTGCATTATGTGGCTTGTGTATCTGCTCACTTCTGCCAGCACAGGCTGTCCTGGGGATCTCATTCATTAGAACCTCACTTAGCAGCTCCTAGCATGGCACTCCCAGTCTTTAAGGAGATCGAGATATAGCCCAGGGCCCCACCTGGCTACCCTCCCTCACACACATGGGAGGCCTTGTTGTACCCTCAAACCACCCTGGTCTCTGGGCCTGCGCATTTGCAGCCCCCTCCACCCACGATGCCCCTCTCCTTACCCTCAGCCGCCCTCACAGCCCTGCCCACCCCAGGACCGCACCTCCTGCGCAGGGACTTCTGCAAGCGTAGCGTGGTTTCCTTATGAGGAACCACCCTCTCTCTCCCTGACAGTCCCCTCCTGCCCTTCTGGCTCCTGACTCAGCATAGGCATGGCACCGCATCTGCCTCCCCCACCCCCTCTCGGTGCTGCACCCCCCCCCCCCCCCCGAGAACAGGGCCCCTGTCTGCCCGTCCTCTGTCTCCCAGGCCCCAGCACCCTGGAGTCACCTTGTAGCCCCGGATTAATGATTGCTCAGGGCGCTGCCCCCTATGGAATGTGCATTAAGTTCCATCCTGGGTCACAATTGTTTGCAGCCACAGAGAGGAGATGGGTCAGCAGGGGCTGACTCCAGGCTGCAGGCCCAGGGAGCTCAGGGTGGGGGGGGGGGGGGGGGGCAAGGGGCTGTGGGGTTCTCCCATGTTGAATGGATCACTTTAAACACTAACAGGCTGCATGCTAACATTGATCTGTGAGTGACGGGGAGAGGAGAATGGTGGTCGTTGGACAGGCTTTGCAACCAGTGAAAGGAAAGAATTGCACATGGGGTATTTTCTCCTTGAATTTTCTTTACATTTTTTGTTAAAAGAAAAAAAAAGATTCAACCCCCTTTCCCATCTGCAATCCACTTGGCCAGGCTCTTGATCCCTCTTGATGGGCGTGTTTTGATCCGGGCGCACACAAAGCCCCTCGGCCACCTCTCAGTTTAAGGAGAAGCAGCTGCTGCCGGATTCTCTTTTAAGCAGGCTGTGTGCCCGCCAGGCCAGGGGCCTTCTTCGGGGGGCCAGCCTCAGAGAACACCCCAACTCTGGCATGAAGAAAAGGAGCCCCACCCTCCTCATGCCCAGTCTCACTTCTTCATTTTCACTCCACGTCCTGAGTCCCGCCTGACCCGCTGTTGCGCTAGCCCCTCAGGGAGACTCGGACAGCACCCGCTCCCTGAGAACTTGGCTGCCACTTCAGGTGGTCTGCATACCCCTCCCCCTGGCCCAACGCCTCTCCCCCTGCCCTGCGATACATAGAGAATATTGCAATGGAAGAAGGGGAGCCAGAACTCTTTCTACTTCCCCCTTTCTTACTGTTTTTCCCCAGCTGGCAGGGGGGCCTTGGTGCACATTATAGATTCATTGCCTTCAAAATGTAACTTTAGAAATGTCAGGTTGATTTGGAGTTCTGGGAGAGTGAGAACAGCCCCATCAGATTCAGAATTAGAAATGCACCAATGTAGAAAGAACCAGCACTTTTTGACAGAGGTTTGTGCCCAAGAAAATGTGATCTGCTCAGAGGTGGCAGCCCCGGGAACCCTGAGTTGCCAGTGGGCATGTTGGTGGGGCTCACCCATCCTGCTGGGGCGGGTCTTCCATTGGGTGTGGGGCCAGGCCTGAAACCCCTGAGGTGTCTGAGAGGCTGCCTGGCCATCTGGGTCAATGGCACCTGCCAGACCTCTCCTGCCTTCTGCTCATGCTTCACCTCCAAGAGCCAACTGATTGAACTCCTTGCTCCCCTTTCTCATAGACCTCTCCCCAGGGGCCGACCCTGGCAGTGGGTCCAGCTAACTATTAGCACTGCTGACTTTGCCAGGAGATCAAAGTTGCATCTGTCTTTGTGATCAACTAGTGTCCTCCAGACGGGCCATGACAATTAATCCTCTGCTTTGATTTAAACCATCTCCCCAATCCACTGACTGGCACCGCTCACTGCGCGTTGGTGTAGGTCTCTTCAGCTGTGTTGGAAAACAGAGTTCAGCTTGGAGCCAAGCTGGGCTGATGGGCAATGGCTGCCGAGAATTCTGCATTGAGAAGGCTTCTGAAAAATGAATGGTGTTTGTGATGGGTCTGGGCCAGGGGGTGGTGGCAATAATGTTATATGTTTCGTAACACTGCATTAGACCTGTCCTTCATGGGGCTTATAGAGCCTCTTCTCCCTCCTCCTCCTCTTCCTCCTCCTCCTCTTCTTATTCATCATCATCTTCATCATCATCATCATCATTGTCATCATCAAAATAACTAGGATTCTGGAACCCTGAAAGAGGGGCAAGTATGTATGAGAAAAGCAGAAAGTTCAAAGAACACATCATTACTGAAACCTAATTCAACTCAAATTCATTTAAACACCCCCCGTCCCCCCAAAAAAGTGATGGTATATTTGCCAATTAACTGAAGAGTGTATGCTTCAGGCATAGCTGTATCTAGAGGCTCAGGCAATATACTCATTAATTGTCCCTTCTTCAGCTCCTAGCTCTAAATCCCTCTTCATTCCAAGAGACTTCTCATAAGGAAGCAAAAGGACCAGTACCTCCAGCAAAGTTTTGGAATTGAACCTGCCTTGGGTCCTGTGTCCAATCTTCAGTCAACCACTGGGATGAAGGTGGGTGGGGGAATCAAGCTTTTCATGTGCCTGTCCCTGACCCTCAAGGACTGAGAATGGAGAGCTGGGGTGCTATTACTAAAGGAGGAGGAAATGGGTCCTGGGCAGGAACATGCAATAGTGATCCATTCTAGTTTTCACTGTTATGACTTTGGGGAGACACCTGTGTAATCTTGCCAAAGGGGTATGGAGTGAGGTGGTTTAAAGAACTAGAATGTTCTCCAGAAACCCCACTACAAGGGGCCCCTTTTGAGGCCACCTCCAGACACTAGGGCTGGAAGGCCAGTGCTCTCGGGGGCCCATTGAGGAGACTTACATGGCAGCTCATGGAATTCGAAAAGGATCATGGAGCTCTTGGCATCCACTCTGCTCATGTCCAGATGAGGAAACCAAGGGACCCAAGGGACATAAAAATTAAAAAACAAAACAAAAAAAATATACACCCCCGCCTCCCCCCCCCCCCCCCCCCGTAAACCCCAACAAAACTACAAGTTAGTGAAAAGCTAGGACTGGAATCCACGTTCTCTGACTCCAGGTCAAAGCTTCTTTTACTTCAGTGTGTTTGCTAGGTACTGAAAGCCGAAGAAAAGAATTCAGAGTCACCCAAGACTCCTTTAAGAACCAATCTTTTTCTCCTCCCAACTCCTCTCTCTCTCTCTCTCTCTCTCTCTCTCTCTCTCTCTCTCTCTCTCTCTCTCTCCCTCCCTCCCTCCCTCTCTCTCCCTCCCTCCCTCTCTGCCACTTATTACATGCAGCCTCTGGGGATGGGATTCGGGACAGCAGTAGAGGGCAGTAGTTAGAGTTTGGGCTCTGAAGCTGGACAAATCTGTGGTCAAACGGAGGCTCCCCCAATTCTAAGTCATAAACCCTCCCTGAGCTTCCGTTTTCTCATCATCTAATAGGGAGGGTAGCATTCCCTGCTCATGGACTTACTACAAGGACTAAGCGAGCTAATACCGTGCTCACGCCACACCAGCGCGCCACCAGCGGCACAGAAGGTCACTCGCTTGGTAAATGCTACTGAAGTGAGAGAGGGCGGGTCTCCTTCCCCAGGACCTTCCCTGAGACCCTCAAGGTCCACCCTCCCTCCCCATCATCGATCAGCTCTTTCCTAAACCCCAGGGGAACGGGAACGGGAATGGGGCGCAAAGGATGAATAAGTGGCTCCTGACTTTCCCCCAAAGTTGGGCAAATTTTCGTGCTGTGGGGAGTGCAGTGGGGTCTGCCACAGGAAGGGGACCTGCTCGAGGCGTGCAGGTCGGAAAGGCATTCTGAACGTGAACCCTTAACCAGAACACTGATCAAAAGGAAGGGGGAGGCAGAGCAACTGGCACTCTCACACGCTGCTGATGGGAAGGCCGAGCGGAACAGCCATTTCGGAAACAATTTGGCAGTTTCACAGAAAGTTAAACACACAGTTACCGTACAAGCCCGCAATCCCACGCCTAGGAATTCACCCTCCAGGGAGAAAATATTTACGTTCCCACAAAAGTGTGGATGTGGATGTTTGTAGCAGATTTATTCATAATCTCCCCAAACTGGAAACAACCTAAATATCCTTCACTGAGCGAATGGATGCAGGAACTGTGGCACATGCATGCCACGGCCTCGTATGTAGCAGCGCACGGGAACACACGATGAATTCCCCAAACTACCTGATCCTTCACCTGCGGGTCCTGTACTCCCTGCTGTGATGCAGGAAGAAGGAAACTTCACCTCTGTAGTATTCTTTCCCAAATTTCACAACTCCGTCTAGTCCTAAGAAAAATGTAAAGCCAACTAAAATTGAGAGACTTTTATAATATACTTGACCAGTACCCTTCAAAAGTACCAAGGTCACACACAAAAATAAATAAAAGATTGAGAAACCACCGCCGATGGGGAAATTAAGGAGACAGGACAACTAAGTGTCATGTGGGATCTGGGACTGGATCTTGAAAAGAAAAGAAAAGACATCAGTGGAAAAATGAATGAAACCCTAATAAAGCCTATAGTTTAACTATAGTATCACACCGATGCCAACGTCTTCCTTTCGACACTGTCCTATAGCTATGGAAGGGGTTAACACTGGGGAAACTGGGTAAGGAGTTTTGTACCCAGTTTTGTACCCTTATTATAAGTCAATAATCCTATCTTTGCAACTTTTCTGTCCACCTAAAAGAATTCCAAAGTAAAAAGGTTGTTCGTGTTTAAGGCTACATGCTGTGTGATTCCACTGGTATGCCATTTTGAAAAAGGCAAATCAGCCCTGACTGGTTTGGCTCAGTGGATAGAGCGTTGGCCTGCGGACTGAAGGGTCCCAGGTTCGATTCTGGTCAAGGGCATGTACCTTGGTTGTGGGCACATCCCCAGTAGGAGGTGTGCAGGAGGCAGCTGATCGATGTTTCTCTCCCATCAATGTTTCTGACTCTCTATCCCTCTACCTTCCTCTCTGTAAAAAATCAATAAAAAAAAAATATATATATATATATTTTTTTAAAAAAAAGAAAAAGGCAAATCTATGCCAGGGGTCAGATCAATGGTTTCCAGGGCCTGACGCTAGGGGAGGGGTTGGCTCCAAAAGGGGCCCCAGAAAGTTTTGGGGATGTCGGGATGCTTCTGGGAATTAATTGTGCTGGTGGTTACACAACTGTTGCATTTGTCAAAATGCATAGAGCCACGCACTAAAAAGGATGAATGTCACTATATGCCTCAATCAGTATGGCTTTAACGAAAAGAGAAAAGAATTGGATTCTGGCTCCTGCACAGAGGATGCAGCCCTCCAGGAGGAGAGCCCCTGAGGCATCAGCAGAAGCAGAGAGCCTGGGTGGCAGACTCGGGCGTCTGTAGGTGTGACACTCAAAAGAAGATGCCTGTTCCCTGTGTGTCCTCACGGCTGTCTCCCAGCCTCCCTCTGTGGGAAAGTCGGGGTAGGCCAGGTTACGCTTCAGCAACAACCACCACCACATCTCAGTGGCTTACAACAAGGAAGTTTCCTTCCTTCCTCACTAATGCTCTATTTCCAGCGTGGGTCAGTGAGGCTGGACCCCACAAACCCTCAGGGACTGATGCTGAGGGAGCGTCGCCAGCTCATCGCTGACCTCACGAAACGTGTGAACGCCTCCGCCACTGCGGCAAGGCAAGGTAGAGCTGGAGTGTGGCCCGTGGGCTGTGCTGTGCGTTATCCAAGGAATGGCACCCAGCCCACGGGCCAGAAATGGTCGCATGCCTCACAGTAAGGGGCCGGGAAGTGGGACAGGGCAGACAATATTTCAGGAGTACTGTGACATCTGCCTAAAAAAGGCTCTAGGTCTTTAAAGTTGACTTTGAAAAACCTTAGGCCAGCGGTTCTCAACCTGTGGGCCGCGACCCCTTTGGCGGTCGAACGACCCTTTCACAGGGGTCGCCCAAAACCATCCTGCATATCAGACATTTACATGACGATTCATCACAGTAGCAACATTACAGTGATGAAGTAGCCACGAAAATAATTTTATGGTTGGGTCACAACATGAGGAACTGTATTTAAAGGGCCAGAAGGTTGAGAACCACTGCCTTAGACTCAGAGATACAGAGAACAGACTGATGGTTGCCAGAGGGGAGGAGGGTTTGAGGGGCTGAGTGAAAAAAGTGAAGGGATGAGAAGTACAGATGGGTGGTTACAAAAGTCATGGTGTTGTACAGTACAGTGTAGCAAATATAAGTCAATAATCCCATATAATAACAGGCCAGTGACCATAACGGTGTAACGACCAGAACAACTGATCGACCAGTTGCTATGAGGTACACTGACCACCTCTGGGTCCCTCCCCCCAGCCCGCAGGCTCCGGTTGCTGGATGGCAAACGGGGAACCATGGGGAACCGGGTGAGTGTTGGCGGTGGGGCAAGACTGGGGACTGGTGAGCGGGCAAAACAGTGGACCTCTCGGTCCCTCCCCCCAGCCCACAGGCTCCCATAGATCACCAGATGGTGAATGGGGAACCGGGTGGATGTCTGGATGTCGGTGGCGGGGCAGGACTGGGGACTGGCGAAAGGGCGGAAGATGGCCCTGACAGCAGGCCAGGCCTAGGGATCCTACACGCGCACGATTTCGTGCTCTGGGCCTCTAGTATTGTAATAATTACATATGGTGCCAGGCGAGTGCTGGAAATACCAGGGGGAACACTGTGTAAAGTATAGGATTGTCTAGCCACTATGCTGCACAGCTGAAACTAATACAAAATAGTATGGAATGTAAACTGCAATTGAATCAATAAGTAAAATCTAGTTTGTACAAAGGAAAGAAGAAAATAGATGTGGATTAAAGAAGGAAGTTGCGTGGGTTGCTTTTATTTTTAGTAGAAAATGGTCTTAAAATATTGGCCAGGAGATTAGAAAGTTCCACATGAACATACTAACTACCGGTCACACCCATGTCCCCTTCTAAGCAGTGCTGGCTCCCATTCTGCTAGGAGAGACAGGGTCTTAGTTAGTAACTCACACTCTGGGCAGTCCTGGCAGAACTAACTTTCCACCCAGACAAGAGTCAAGAAGTTATCAGCTTCTCTCCCTCCTTTCATTGTGAACTGGTGATGATATGAAACAATGTGTCCATGACCAAAGAGCAGAAATCCAAATGAAAAAAAGCAATGCACGGTTACTATAAAACCATGGGAGCCTTGAGTAATGGCGGAGTCTGAGCAAGCCGAGGCAGAGAGGTCTAGACAAGACCCACGGTGGGGGAGGGGAGGCGGCTGGTCATGGCCGGACCCTGGGGGCGGCGAGTTGCTAGGTCAGCATGAGTATCATTGCTCTCCTGTGGCTCATCTAAACTTTCATCCATTGACCTCTTTGTACTTTCCTCTGAAAATAGGGTCCTTAGCCTTAATACCAAAAACATCCACCTGTGCCCTACCTTCTGATAAGTAATTGATAGGAAACTGACGAGAGCCCTACTGTTCTCAGCATGCCCAAATGCTCGCTCTAGAGTTCTCAAGCACGTGGCCACATTCCTTGAACCAGTGTTTTCCTAGGAACACAATGAACCTCAGTTGACTTCTGGGCCCCGTAGGCTCTCTATCAAATCTCTTCCTGCGTGTGTTCCCCCCACCCCACCCCACAATTCCTTCCCTGACCCAGTCCCCAGCTCCTATTGCCTGACACTTTACTGGTGGGATACGGCCCCTGAGCCCCACCTCATGTTGGGTAAGCGCTGGCTTTGGCATTAGGATGGGCCCCTTCTTCATAACTTACCCAAGCAGAGAGCGGGATGGAAGTGCTCAGGAAACGTCTGAAACCCGGCGAGGCCTGCACCCAGGGCCGCTCTGCAAGCCAGGGGAGAGGCGGTTGAGTTTACAAATAAGGCCTCATCAGTGGAGGCCTGACTGTGCACCAGCCCCGGCTCCCAGCCACTTCCCGGGAGCTCTCTCATTGATTTTTGGTCTGAGGTGTCTCCTTGCTGGTATTTCTGTTGGTTCCACATTGTAGAGCTTCCTCCACCGGCCCCCCGTCTCCAGCACACACAGAAGGCATCCTCCGGACTGGACCAGCGCTCGGCGCAGCCACACCCTCTCTTTCGCTCTCTTCTAGAAGTTCATGGCCATTTTTGGCAGCTGGGTTAGAGACCCTATTCCCGTCCAGGGATTTATGGACTTCTTAGCCCCAGCGTTCTGTACATCTTTTGAGATTGTGTGTGTGTGTGTGTGTGTGTGTGTGTGTGTGTGTGTGTGTGTGAAAATGTACCTCTGAATTTTTCCTGAGGAAATGACTAGAGCTTCTATAAATCCTCCAAGGGATAGAGGAACAATAAAAGTCAGAAACATGCATGCTGATCGTGGTTTCACACTGATGCCTGATGCCGCGGCACCGATGTCACTGGAACTTCCTGTGAGCACCAGAACCCCGAACCGTCCACGTGGAAGCGAGCGGGAGCTTCCTCCGGCCACCTTCCCCTGCAGGGCGGTCACGGCCATTCTGCACCGTTTCCTCTGCCCTTGCCCTCAGTGGCTCAGTGGGCCGTGCGTGGGCCGCAGCCGTCAAACTGAGAGGTATTTTTATCCTGCCAATGGGAGCTGCCATCCTTGGCTCCAGCCGGAGGGGAAGAAGCCAGCAGGGAGAGAACAAAGCCTGACCACCCACCAGCCTGAGCTCCTGCTCCCTGCAGTCTGCCACCCATCTGTTACCGGCCTTCGGCACCAGCCCCGGGGAGCCCTGGCTTCTGTATCTGGAGCTTCACTGGTGAGCCCAGGGAGAGAAGCCCAGGGCCAGGCAGGCTGGTTTTTCTGACCCGTAAACCATGTCCACGGCTAAAGGCAAATTACCCAGAGAAGACTGAGAATGGGTCCAGGCTGAGGTCTGACACGTCCTGGTCTTCTGGCCTCGATTTGTAGGTGCGGGCAGGGCAAGAGGGGTTGGGGGGAAGGGAGGGCATGGAGGTCTGGGGAAGACCTGGGCCTCTTGCATGAGTATCCAGGTGGTGGCCCCTGACTGACCCACCCACAGGCCAGGAAAGGTGCAGATGACAGTGGACAGCAGGAGGAGGATGTTAGGGCCACGCTGTCCTTGAGGACCTTAGAGGCAGAGATTTTAAGCTGATGTAACGAGATATAATCATGATTCGTTTTTGTACATTCTTCATGTCTTATTTTTTTCACTTACTTATATATGCATTAGAGGTCCAGTCATGAAATTCATGCACTCAAGGGAGGGGGTGGTCCTTCAGCCCAGCCTGTGCCCTCTCACAGTCCAGGAGCCCTAAGGCAGTGGTTGGCAAACTGCAGCTCGCGAGCCACATGGAGCTCTTTGGCCCCTTGAGTGTGGTTCTTCCACAAAATACCACGTGCGGGCGCGCAGTGCGATTGAAACTTCATGGCCCATGCACAGAAGTCAGTATTTTGTGGAAGAGCCACACTCAAGGGGCCAAAGAGCCGCATCTGGCTTGCGAGCCACAGTTTGCCGACCACTGCCCTAAGGGGATATCCATGGGAAACGGACCTAAGTCGTCAGTCAGACATCCTTAGCGCTGTGCAGAGGGAGAGGCTCCTGCCACCGCCGCTGCACTCGCCAGCTGTGAGCCTGGCTTCTGGCTGAGCAGTGCTCCCCCTGTGGGAGCACACTGACCACCACCAGGGGGCAACTCCTGTGTTGAACGTCTGCCCCTTGTGGTCAGTGCATGTCATAGCGACTGGTCATTCCACCGTTCTGTCAATTTGCATATTAGCCTTTTATTATATAGGATTTTTGCAAAACCAGGGGATCACACTGGTTTGTGACCTGCTTTTTGTCACTTGGTGGAAGAGCTGCCATGTTCTCGCTCAGGCTGTACCTTCTAATAGCAGGCACAGGAGTGACTCCTCCCTGGCAACCCCCTTGGCACTGAATATTTTCCTTATTTTTAATCTTTGCCAGTTTAAAGGCAACATATTATTTCAATTTGCATTGTTTTGGTGACTAGTGAAGCATTTATTTTCCTGTTGATCACTTCCCTTGAATCCCACCTTGTCTTAATATTAGAAACATATAAGCAGTCAGTTCAGTCATACCCACTTTCTGCTGCAAACTGGATGGTGGATGGATGGATGGACGGATGGTAAGAAGCCGGTGCCGGCAGGGGAAGGGGACTGCCAATAATTGCAGAATGCAGCTTATGTTGCTTCCCTGTCTTCTTTTACAAAACATTACAAAAATAATACATGCCCATTGTAAAGAAAAAATAAAGTATTTCAAATTATTGTGAAAGCTTGTCTCAGCACGTTGTCCTCCACCCACAGACCCATTCCCCAGGTGTAACCGTCTGGAGCCTCATCCCAACAGGTCTTTCTCATCTCTTCCCAGGTCCTGCTGCCACGGTCTTGGGTTTAGGGGAACCATCAGGAGAAGGGGTCAGAGATTCAAAAAGCAACAGGTTCCTCATACAAAACCCCCAGGGTGGTCACTGGGAAGGGAAGCAGGGAGACCATGCCAGGTGTTTGTCAGACATAGATGAATGAAGAGTGAGTTAAGATGACCCTGTTTGCCTTGATTTCAGCCCATATGAAAAATGGCAGGCTGTTTATTGCAGCCCAGGAGCAGTGTCCTTTGTTAACTCCCGTCCCTTGGGCATAACCCTTTTCCTTCACAAAGTGGAACAGAAAACCTGAGAAAGGTTTGCCTTTCCAGCACGAACCCTTCTCCCCATTTGGCAGGTCTGGGTGGAGCCCTACAGCCACCTTTTATCCAGCTTGCTTCCAGACAGTGGTTTGAAATAACATCCATTGCCTGCGGGGCCATACCCAATTTTGGCTAAAGGAATGTCATCGAAGTCACGCTTCAGACTGATGCCAAGACTTGAGTAGAATTTGTCATGTGAAAGGAAACCCATTTCTTGTTATCAGAAAATCTTTGGGAGGAAAAATGATCTAATTGTTCAAATTCTTAGGGTTAAGAAAATGGCTGTTTTGAATGATAGGGGACATCACCAAACTGATCTGGAACCATTGAAATATTTATTTTTTATCTCCATGCAAATGCCCATGGAATGGAGCAGGCTGGATTAGAACCAGTGGGCTACCAGCCTCCTCTTACGGGGAAAAAACAAAGACCTTTGTGGTGGAAATATTTCCCTCTTTTTCTTTTTTTTTGATTCTGCTTTTTCTTCTTTCCCAGCTTGAAAACCTGATCACCTACCCCATCCCTTCTTGCCTCATTTTCCATAGGGAATCCTTTTCTGCAAGGGTTTAATCCCCCACACCCCTCACTGTTGGTTTGTCTCAGGTAAGATGGTTTAGTATTAGACAACATTTAAGCACATACAGTGGACTTAATACCATGTGATTTGCTCCAATAACAAATGTTGCATGAGAAAGCTTTGTTATGGACTGAGTCCAAAGGGCTTCTTTCAAGAAGTGTCCATTCTGAAAAAGGCAAGCTTTATTTTACGGAACCAGAAGACAGAATAATAAAGACTTTAGGTGTCAGCAATGAGTATAAGTATGTGTGCGGTGGTAGGGGGGTGGCATGGAGAGGAGTTGCTGTATTGTATTAGTTCTTTAACCCTGTGCAGCAAAGTACCCCAAAACTTAGCATCTGAACACAAAAACATTGTTTGTCTCACAGTTTTTCAGAGTCAGGAACCCAGGAGTGATTTAGCTGGGGCTGAGGACCTGCTTCCAAACTCAATCCCATGGTTGCTGGCAAGGGGCCTCAGTTCCACGCTAGCTGATGGCCAGAGGACTCCACCACTTGCTATGGGTCTCTCCATAGACTTCCTGAGAATGCTTACAACAGCTCCCCCCATAGCAAGTGCTCCAAGAAAGTGCACACCCCAAGACAGAAGCCTGTCTTTTTATAACCCTATTGCAGAAGTGCCAGCCTATCACTCTGTGGGATTCTAATTCATGAGCAAATCCAGCCCACACTTAAGGGGAGGAAAACAAAGCTCTACCTCTTGAAGGGAGGTGGGTCAAAGAGTCTGTGAACATATTTCACAGACAACCACACATACAGCACAAGTCACCTACCTCTAGTTTGCTCTTTGGTCCAGCGGAAGTCAGCAGCTTTTCTTCCGTAAAGGACCAGACTGTAAATATTTTAGGCAGGGGGGCCAGACTGTCTCTGCTACAACTCTGAAACTCTGCCATTGTGCAGCAAGGTAGCCACAGGCAATACCCCTGATCCGTGAACCATGTGGGGGTTAAGGGAGCGGACAGTCAGAAACCCGCATCTAACTTTTGATCCCCTCAAGACTTTACTACTTACTACATAAGCAAATGAGTGTGGGTGGCTTTGGTCCAGTAAAATGTTACTTACGACAGTAACCATTGGGTGGATTCGGCCCATATGCACTAATTGGGTGACCCCCCCTGGCCTATGGCTTAGAGAGGTACTGAAGTCTAGCATGCTTAGTTTTGTTTCCTTGCCATCAGAATCCTATCTCACAAGAAATTCATCCACCTGCTTGGCTGTCTGATCTGATGCCATCGTGCCTCTGCAGCTTGAAATTCAGAGGGGAGACAGTAGGAAGGAAAAGGCTCATCAGAGAGATGTAGGTGGAGAAAACGCCAGGACTTGCAATTCCCGTCTGTCTTCTGGGATATAGGGAGAGGGGTGTAAAAAGGTGAGCTGATTTGGTACAACGGGGGATAAGATAGTGTCTTCATCCCACTTTATTCCTGAAGTTGAGATGAGGCAAGTCTGAGAGGAGATGCTCTTCAGACAACTGGAACTGTGGGGCTAGACTACAGAATTCAGATGTTGACTCCTGCTATGAATGAAGGGATCCCACTTCACAAAGTCCTGCAGCTCCAGAGCCCTGAGTACGAAGATGGGGGAGAAGAGAAGGCAGAAGCTGCAGAAGAGCAGTAGGGAACATGTGTGGGCAGGAAACTTCACACTGAGAAGGGGCCTCACCCTGTGGGGTGGGGCATGGGATAAGCACTTATTTTGCAATATTCATAAACTTCCAGTGGCTATTTCTAGCTAGCATAAGGTTAAACATATGTAAGAACTTAGGCCTAATTTCCCCCCTTTGTTTTTCAAGACTTGATTTTGCAAATACTGACATACTGCTTGTTTCTCAGGGCTGTTTATATATTAAACTTATTATTTGATTGAGTCAAGTAGAGATAGAACTGAGAATTCTACTTTTCCTGGGAATTCACTTGCAATGGAATTTTTAAGTTGCATAAGGTACATAATTCCCCGTCTGAATTATGAATCATCCTCAAGATAGTTGACAAGCTTAAAATGTTGTATTTTACCTCTTTTCCAGGCAAAAGCACAGACACTGAATAGTCATTTTAACGTTTGTTTTAAAGGTGAAATCTTATCTCTTGGGTAAGATGTGCTTTGGGCAATGAACCCTCCGCTGGTAAACTACTTCTCAACGTGGTTTGTTTTTGCTTTCAGGACACACGATCTATCATGAGCCCATTTGGGTAGCGGGACATAATGTCAACACTCCATTGTTCTGTAAAGCTTTTCTCCCTCTTATCCTGAATCTAAACATAAATAAAAAGAGTAGAAAATAAAAATGTTTTTTAAACTATAGCTTTCGTTGCAAGAAATAGGTAACTTTTTCTGAGGTGATTTCATCAAACTGAAAACAATAACCTGTTCCCACCAACAGTTCTTAGGTATAAAATAATAACGTGGGAACAATGTTGTCTCTATTTCAGGTGCTCGGAGCTGGGAGCATTACAGAGACTTGGAACTTTAGACATCTAGCTTCTTACCTTGTGATGGAAAGTGTGTAAATTAAATGTCAGGAGGAAAGCAGGCTGCGGAAACCTGACCCAGTTGGAGTCCCTCAGCCCCAGAGATGCAGGTCGGGAACCGGTGAGCACCACAGATGGCCACCACCCTGCACCCAGTTCCTCTGACGGGTGAGAAGCCAGCCTCCCAGTGTTTCCAAAGATGGATGTGAACTGTTCCTCTTTTACTAATAACTTTATTTAAATAAGACACAGGAACTTCTATACTGAAAAAATACAAAACAAAAGCCACACATTTCCTTGTGTAAAGCCATATTGATGGTAACTCCAATACTGTTCAGCGCAGTGGCTAGGATTAAACAGTACAACTATATACAAAATTTAAACAATTTCTGACAAATTTCTACAGCTGGATGTAGGATACATTTGAGCTCAACAACTTCCTGGAAATTTATATGGCAAAGCATAAGCTTTAACACATTTGGTTCAAAACGTTCATATAGGCTAAGAATAAATGTACAACACAATTAATATTCAGTTTATCATGAGAAAATAAAAGCACATATCACTATAAATATCGTACATCAGATTTCATCACCAGGAAAGCATATTCAGTCCATCTTTTGGAAATTGATATTGATACTATTGCATCTTATTTGGACAAAAGCAGAGCATAAGATCAACACGTGGGTAATGCTAAACCAGGTGTCAGAAGTTAATGGAGCTCATATTTATCTTACAGAACTAATAATTTTCTCCCTTTAACCATAATCTACAAAATATAGTATTTTCATCAAGGCCTGAGATTATTAGGGTTAAAGGTGTCTGCTTGCTGAAGAGATTGTTTAAAAAGGTTCCCCTGTGAAAATGGCAAAAGTAAACTGAGTCTTTTCCCATGACAGTCTCCTACAACGTAACACTGACTAATTTAAAGGAGCCAGAATGCGCCTTCAGTAGAGAATATTACTGCAAACTTTGGTGGAAAGAAGAAAATTGGAATCATGACAAAATAATACACAGAATACATACACACACAAACACATACACATAGATGCCATTTCTTTAAAAGAAAAATCAATGGTGTTGCTTTCATCTCTACCGTCTCTTCCTTCTCCAACCTCCTTAGAAAATAACAACCTGGGAATGACTGAAGGGAACTGCAACGTTCCAGTAGCTGTAGGCATCTTGTTCCCCTAACTCTTAAGAAAACCGTGCCCTATACTTAAGGTGCAGATGGAAACAACTCTACGTTTTATTAAACTGAAAGCAATGGAATGAAAATACAAAACTTCCCTTTGCTTTTGGATCCTCTCTTTGTGTGACAGAAAACAATGTCTGAAAGTCAGGCTCTTCCCCTGAGCAGTCGGGAGCATCGGGGGCCCTGTTCACACTGCGCTGAGAAGTCAAGTCTGCAAGGTCAAGGCTGTTTACTTGGGTTTTTGCATGACCAAAATACCAACAGAACTATTCATGATACTACCGAGAGAGGCTTAAATGATACAGCATCAAACTACTGCTTTTGTCAGTCACCAACTAACCTCTAACTCCTGTGGCATTAATTCTGAGACCTACACATTCCCTCTCTACATGGATGTCACTCATGCACCTGAACTGCTTGAGGAAGACAATAACCCCAAGCGTGTCCTTTTTAAACCTGCGAATTAAAGACTCTCCAAAAGGGAAACTAGACATTAACATGCCTTAGATAAAACAGTAGCGTTTCATTACCTTGATGGCCAACATAAACAAACAAATCTCAACCACTCCCTGTGAAACTTCACTCGTTCTGAACTTAAATCTAGACATTCTTGCCTTTAAATTCCATCACACACAATGTGGAATGTTTGTGTACAGCCTGGTACTGGACACTTTATATGCGACACCGAACAGTCATTAACTGAGCAACACCTGAACTTTAAAAAAAAGCCATGTTTACACTCGTTGAGACCATGAATGCAACAGCTGTTTTCCTGGTAACCACATGACAGGAGTGATGTCAGACACCCTGGGTGTGCTGGTCCTCATTTCCCCCAGGTCCAGGATGACCGTTCTCCTAGGGCTGAATGCACTTCTTATTCTAAGGAAGTGGAATGTAATGAGGAAAGGGAAATGCGTAAAACAAGGAAAGGCAAAGAGTGATGTTCCCTCTTTAGCTTTTTAGCTGTGAAATAGTTAATATCCCAATATGATATACATTCCAAGTTACCTGAGTTTAGACTTCAACTGAAGTACCTGAAGCTAGGCCATAGGGTGGGCACTGTGCAACTGTTGTGGCCATTATTTTATTTTATTTTTTGCATTGTATGTATTACTGAAGTTAGAAACAAACACCTGGATCGATTGTAAACATAATCCTGAAGTACAGTATTTTCCATAGGACAAAACACAGCAAGACATTTTCTATTTAGACAGGCAACTTTTTGATATAGAGCTTATTTATACTGAAGAATTTGGAACAAAACACAGGACACAGTACTAATCTGTCAAACATACTATGAAATGCATAGTCTCCACTTAAAATGTTCAGTGACACACATTTTGCAAGCATTGCTGCTTTCCACAAAAACTGCTGAAGAGGAGTTCCATCCCTGCCAAGATCAGTGTTAAGAGATACTTTACGATGCTGCTAAGTAGCTTGTTGTCGGTGGTGGCATTCAGAAAGTTTGTCACTCCATGCAGGTAGACATCTGAGACCTGGTTCCTAATCCGTGGACGGTCCCGTAGGGCCAGCCCCCGCGGTGGCATTAGATGACCACGTAGTTCTGCGCAGAGACGTGCTCCTCGCCCTGCAGGTCCTGCAGGAGCTGCGGGGGCTGCTGGGATGGCTGCGGGATGGAGGAGGCCTCCGTGGAGCCCACGCTGGTGTCATCAGAGAGCGATGTGAAGGAGACCCGGGAGGAGAGCTGCTCCACGGTCAGGGTGGCCAGGCCTGGGTTCTGGGCAGAGCTGGGAGAGTTCTTGAGCATCAGCTCAGAGGCGGGTAAGAGAGGGCCCAGGAGCTTTACAGGACAGAAAGCTGATCCCGTTGGGATGAAATTAACCTTGTTTTTGTCAGGACATGAAAAGAGAGGGGCTGAGAGAGGTTGACGAGACCTAAAACCATAAAACAAAATGAGGTTTACTTACAATCACGAAAAAGTTGAGCACTTTCTGAACTAATTGGGAGTCTCTAAAACAGCTAAAATGTGAATGGCAGGGGATGAGTTAAGTGTACAGAGGGGTAAACATCTTCCATAGCAAAGTCAGCTGGCAGATCCTGATGTACACAGCACTGAAGTGGTATGTGGGCAGACAAATCTTCCCAGAGGTCACTTGTTTGCTTTCAAGCATTTAGGGACGTGGAAACACCTCTCACATTACAGCTGAAGACCATGCTCAGTTGGAAAGCTCTTTCTTTTAAGAAAAAGTATACTGGGAGAGGATTACCCCACCGTTTCCTCCTTTTTCTGCATCTCTATACATACTTTTGACTAACACAGATCAGAAAAATAAAGTTTCAGTAGCTCCTCAAAGAGCCAGTCAGCCCAACAAAGCAGGGTCTGCAAGCCCTTCCTCTCCTCCCATGCCCAGAACCTAAGCCATCCTCCCCTACAGGCCGGGCTGTCCCTGCTACATGCAAGGGCACAGTGGCCTCCGCCGCACACCTGCACTGGGCACAGGGATGACTGTACATTTTTGCCCAAGAGCCACACAGGTTGTTGGTTTTTTTGTTTTAGCTATTCTGCCAAGTAGTTACAGTATGAACTTTTCCTTTAATTTCTAATGTGTACATATTGAAATTTCAGAAAGAAAAAATCTGTAAACAGAAAGTCCAGTGACTATACATGGTACATGTGTCCACAGGGAAGAAGACTGGCTTCCTCTGGCCGGTGGTCACTGCCATCAGATGCACCACGCATGGTGCTGATACTAACTCTGCTGCTCATCGTCTCTGTGTTAGCCACCTACATCCCCACAGCCTCGGAAGGGAACATTCTGAACGACTGAACATAGAGCTTTTGGCTAGTAAGGATGAGTTCCCAAGTTTCTTTTGTATCAGCTTACATATTCCCAGCATACAGCCTCCGCTTCTCCTTTAATAAACTCTCTTTTGCCTATTCGACTCTCCTTTCATAATTCTGAACCACATTATCAGCTGGATGGAGTAGTTGATTCATCTGTAATCAACTGGTCTCAGTAAAAAGCTTTACAGCTTTGCAGATCCCAGCTGATAGAAAAGACATTACTTACGCCATTTCCTCAAAGACCTTCACTCGCTCACATCCCTCGGGGGGCTCCCGTTTGAACATGTAGCTGTTGTTTGGTTTGGGAGATGAAGCATACTTGGGTAACGGTGAGCTACTCCCACTGTCTGTAAATTTAAAGCAGTTATATTAACTAGTGATTGAAAGCTCTTTTCAATTAAATTTGATTTCCAAACAAGCAGCCGTTTGCACAATTTATCCACTATGGCCCCTTTGCTTCTGCCACAGAGCTTCCTTTATGGCACAGCTATTTCTAACACCCTTCTGTAGTACATTTCTTATACAGAAAAGCTTCAATGCAACAGTAATCTGCCACACCACGGAACATAGAAGGATGATATTTGGGTCTAGAAAACTGCGTTCTGAATAAAGTAGAGCTGTAGTCCTGAAAACAAATGCATTATTATGTATTGCAAAATGTAAATGAATGGCATAATATGTGTAAGTCATACAGAAGAATTACAAGAGATTGTAATACAGGGTTCTCTATGTTTTCTAACTGTCCAACCAATGTAATTGGAAATTTTAGTATGTGGAATAATCTTCACTAGCTCTTAGCAGAAACGTTACTTTTACTAAGCATCATGAGTAATATGTATGCAGGGGAAAACACAAGTTTGTAACACAATGTCTTTTCCCTTCAGCCCACCATGAAAAAGTAATTTGCTCAGGATTTTGCCTTGAAAATGCCTGTATAAAAGGACTTTCTTAGCACAATTTGTATTTTTGCTACTGGAAGCATGAGAAATCTAAAAACGTCTCTACCTAACATGTTTTCTTCATATTTTGACCAAAAAGAAAATGGTCTTATTCATGAAAAGCTGTAAAATCTATATGTAATTTCTTCCTTTCCTATCTGGCAAAGGATTTTGGAAATTCAAATCCACCAAAATGTGTCATTATCTCTGTGAGATGCCAAGCTGTAAAGTCAGTAACATGCTTGTATAAATACAATAGTCCCATTTAAACAAATTCTGACTTAATGCAAACCCAATCCCCCCTGCTAAAATACTAAGCACATGATCTAGAGAAATGTATTATTTTCATGCATACTCTGAAAGATGGCATTTGCACCATAATTACATTAGTCACAATTTTGATAAGTTGCTTTAGTTTAGGATACAGAACACAGTCTAACATTCAGAATCTGAGTAATAGGGATGTTTTATCATTATTAATGAAGTATAATACATGCTTAGAAAGTAGACCCTTCAGGCACACTTATAGTGTATTTGGTGGGAGATTCAAAGAGCTTCTATGTTAGTCCTGGGAACAAAGATGTGTGCTTGCATTTGAATGTGGCTGTATCTCTGGCTGGGAAATCATTGCTTTGGAAAATAAGGCCACACTATTGGGAAACCTAGAGAAGCACATAGTTTCTCCATCACTACTGTTATGTGTGTCCCCTACAGATTATGCAGAGTTTCTTGGAAATAATCAAGTCTTAGAATTAAGTTGGGTGTCTTCACATACCACACAGATTTGCGGATTGTCTTAGATTCAACACTTATACTATAGTGCTTAAATAAATCTCCTGGGGGGGGGGGTATGAATTTCACTCAGGAAGATGCCAAGCATCATTAACCTGATTAGAGTCTGAGTTTGCTGCTCTCTATTTGAGCTAGGTTAGACCAAAAAGACTGGTCCACAGTAAAAAACGGGTGAGAATGAGGCCAGTAATACCAAAAATATAGCTTGACCTTGCTTTGCTATCCAAACAGCAAGCCCTGCAAAGGAAATAGAGAAGAAAGTAGATAGAGCATGTGATGCCTCCATGCAGATAACTGTTGGTAATAACAGAGCCCTCCTGGTGTGCAGAAGTGGCCCAAGACCCTGGGCCCCATGCCGTTAAAAGCCTTTCTGCCATCAGCGGGGGTGTGACCTTGTCAGTAGCAAGCAAGGATTCAGCCTATTGTCATGTAAGAAAAATCATGTTGGCCACAGTTACAATCTGTGTTCTATTTCTTATTACATCACTAGGCCTACCTACAAGACTTCTCTCATACTTTATCGATGATTTCAAGGGACTTTCCCAGAACTGAAAGTTACGTGAGTTGAATGATCTACAAAATTGATTATCTTCCTGTTAACTATAATGAATTAAATGGTTTTTCTTCTTGAAACTTTTCTAATTTCCAATTTCTAAAAATTGCTACATGAAAATGGTACTATAACATCTTCAGGCAGAAAGCCACATGGAACTTAAGCACATCATTATAGTCCTAAAAGCCTGTTCCTTCTCTGATACTCACTGCCTTATTAGTGGTGGTAATCATTTTCCACAACTCCCAAGCTAGAGCTCTGCCTTTATCCTCATCTCACACAACTAATCAGCCACCAAATGCTGCTGCTGACCCTTCTTCCATGCCTTCTTCCAAGTCCCCTGCCCCGGCCATCCCTCCTCCACTTCTCCCTACACCTGTGGTTTCCCAACTGAGGTGCACAACACAACTTGCTGACAGGCAAGAAGAAAATATTAGAACATTTATATATTCACTTTATATCTTTGAAAATATGAAAGGAAGTTTTGCCAGCACATATTTAGTTTGGGAATTGGATTACACATAGATAATTTAGAAATATATGAATTTATATTATGGGCACCGATTAAAAATTGTTGAAAAGTGTGTGTAATAAATCAAGTTTGGAGACCACAGGACTAGGCTCCTACAACGGCATCTTGGCTAGTACTCCTGCTTCTCTCTCCAGTTCTGTAATTCCACCCAAGTTATGGTCCGAAAAGATAGAGCCAGTCATGTCCTTTAGCTTACAAAAGATCTTTGCTTGGCTCTTCACTTCTCTTCCCCAGGCATCCAAGGCCCTTTAAAAAGTAGCTGCTTCTCCACCTCTCCACGTGCACTGCTTTCTACCTACTCCCCACCATTCACCCCTGTGCTCCAGCCACGCAATTTCTTACTGTCCTCCACACACCAGGCCCTTTCACGCTGAATGCCTGTACTCCTCCTGCAAAGGCAGCAAGAAGTAGTGTCAAGTAGTAGAAGATTTTTGTTGGCATCTGGACCGGATAGAACTTAAGTTACTTCATTTCTCTAAGCCTTAGACTCCCCATTCTTAATATAAAGACAACATCCCTACTCATAGGATTATGGCAATATTAAAGGAGATAACACAGGTAAACCACCTGAGCACATTTAATCATCTTAACAATGCTATGAGGCAGGACCATCATTATCCCTAATTTAAAGGCGAGAAAACTGAGATACAGAGAGGTTGAGTAACTTGCCCAAGGACACACGGTTAGTAAGTGGCAGAGCAGGGATTCAACAGGTGAACCTGAGTCACAGTTCATTACCGTTAGGCTCTCTGTCAAAGTTCTGATCTATCACAATTCCACTGTCCTCATTAGAGACATGAGGTGACCAGAAGATCAAGGTCCACCCAAGTCTAGCATTCTGTTTCTAATTAAAATCTTACAGCTCAGGTAACGGCTTTATTAGGTCTGCCTCTGTTAGTCTCACAAAGAGATAGAGTGGAAGGAACGGCCTCTGTGTGTTGATATTTATTCTGAGAGTAAAACATAAGATAATGGGACAAAAATTCAACAGGTCCCCTTTTCCTCTAGTCTGACTGATACCCTATTTTCTCTCCAGTCAGAAACAGAGTTGAAGATGTGACGGGTTTTAGCAAAGGTACTTCCTTTCCCCTAATTTCAACAGGAAACAAAGCTTCATGTCTTCTTCCCCACCAAAGGCCTATCACTAGGTTCACATAATCTTAGTTTTTTTGTTTGTGGGGAGGTGAGGAGAGAGAGGATCACACTCTTCCTGAACATTCAAAAGTCAAACACATACAATTTAACAACTTAACAAAAAAGACACTAATAATTTCAACACAGCTATAAAAATATATCCTTAAAAATGGACATGCCACGAAGAAAGCTCTTAAAGGATTACTCAGAAAGTCTCCACTAAGCACCACTCTGCTAGACACTACTCCATTTGCTAAGGATAAAGCAACAAGCAAAATAAAGTTACCTGCTCCTGCTAGAGCTCACATTCTGCTAAATGTAGCATCTGCCATTGCTACAAATTGTGAACATTTTCCGAAAGTAGGGAAAAGGCATTTATTTACTGGATGTTCCTATAAGCTGTCAGAATAGGAATATACATAATTTTAGATGTTATCTTGAAAAATAGAAATAGGAAAGATGACGTCAGAGACATAATTCTAAAACAAATCAGTTTTTTAAAACAGCAGCTAATATTTATTATTTATTTAAATTAACTTTATTGGGTGACATTGTTTAATACATATTATTAAGTGTATAATTCTATAATACATTATCAGTATATTGCACTGTGTCTCACCCTCCAAAGTGTAGCCTCCTTCCATCACCACTGATGCCCCTTTACCCTCTTTATCCCCCTCTACCTCCCTTCCGCCCTGGTAACCACCGTACTATTGCCGGTGTCTAAGAGTTTGTTTGCTTTGTTTGTTCTGTTACTTTAGAAGAGATCTGCTTTACCCTGTGAGATAACTCCTTTGTTGGAACTGAATCTCTACACTCCTTGTAATTTCACCACCAAGAGGTTCTTCTAGGAGAATAAGCATCCTGGAACCATATGGGAAGAATCCTTTCATAGAGAAACCAATTCACGCTCAAAAGCAGTGATTGGCAAGATGTAGTAGCTAAAAGAAGTATATCAACATATCTATTTTCACAATATAAACCACAAAAAGTGCTCCAAAAATCTTGGCTGATTAGGCTATCTGGAAGATAGAGAGTTAAAGTATGGTAAGGGTAAAGGTAAAAAAAGATTAAGAAATAGAGTCCTAGAGATCAATCAAATAGAGTTAAAATGTATGTAGAAAGGAATTAGAAGATATTAAAAATTCAAAGTTTGCCTAGGGTCAAACCCAAGACCCTGAAAAGACGAGAGAATACTTTTTTTTTCTCTCCTGTGAATAAGGGCTGCTCAGTTCTAACACCCAAAAAGTTTAACAATATTAATATTTATGAGTCAAATCACAGTATGAGTTAAATAGGCTTTTATGCATTGGTCTTAGGAAACTCCATCCACATAACATATGTTGTTCCTGCGGGAAAATATAGTTTATATTCCAAATAACCAATTTATGGGCTCTTGGAATACAGCTCTCCATAGTTGGATTGAGTAGAACTTTTGAGTCGACTTAGATTACAATAATCAATGTTTCCACTATATCTTGCAAAACTGCAGAATGTTATAACAACTGCTTACGTGAACTGTGCCAAAGACCAACTATAAGTGGCAGACTGAAGTCTAGATTTTGTGGCTTGCCCAGCACCGGTTTGGCTACCATCAAGGAACACTGACAGAGCTGCTAAGGGAACTAATATTTTTACGCTGTCATCCGTATTATATAAATGACTATTCTCCTCCCTTGCATTTGGGGCATGATAATGTGGAAGAATTTAGCAGACTCTCAGGATATATTCTGAGACTGTCAAGATGAGAGCTCTTATTCTGGATCCCTGAATGCTACACCTCACACACACACCACACACACACAGACATACACAGACACACACACACACCTCACACACACAGACATACACAGAGACACACACAGATACACACAAACACACACACACACTCACACACACACACACAAAGACATACACAGAGACACACACACACACACACACCACACACACACAGACATACACAGAGACACACACACACACACACACACACACCACACACACACAGACATACACAGACACACACACACACCACCCACACACACCACAGAGACACACACACACACACACACACGCGCGCACACACACACACACACACACCACACACACACACACACCACACACACAGAGACACACACACACACATACACACGCGTGCACACACACACACACACACACACACACACGCCAAAACATGAAAGCAGTCTCTCCAGGCTGGGCCTTTCTCCATAGTCAGAGTGTTTCTGTCCTGGTGCTACAACTGCAATCGCCAAGAAAAAACCAGCAGGCTAACCAACTAATACTACTTTAGAGGTCTCAGATGACACAGGACTCATGGAGAAAAGATGCTAGACAGAGGCAGAAGTAAGTGTTGAATAGAGGAGTGCCGGAAGAAGCACCAGCTCAGCTCTCATTAGAACGCATATTCCAGTGGTGTCCCTCCCCTCCTGTGAACGCCACCAAGGCCCCAGGATGTCTGAACTGGCTAGTCTACCACAGGACTGAACAACATGGGGGTGCTCCAAATCAATCCTAGTTGACTACAACATTATAGAATCAATTCTGTTTTCATAGTTAATGATGTAAACCTGTTAGAAACCTATTAAATTTCACTTTTTTCTTTACTGGAAATATACGGAAACCAAAGAGCCATTTATGTTTTATTGCAAAAAATGCCAAGTATAAGATAAAATAAGTACCTTTAAAAAAATCACCAGAATTTAGACTGTACATAGAGATCTGACCTCCCCACCCCCATAAGGTATCATTTTGATTCATTCACACCAGATGTTTATTGTTGTATTGGCTGTTGTCATTTTTTTAATTTGACAATCTAAGGTAGCCGTGGGCAAACTACGGCCCGCGGGCCGGATCCGGCCCGTTTGAAATGAATAAAACTAAAAAAAAAAAAAAGACCGTACCCTTTTATGTAATGATGTTTACTTTGAATTTATATTAGTTCACACAAACACTCCATCCATGCTTTTGTTCCGGCCCTCCAGTCCAGTTCAAGAACCCATTGTGGCCCTCGAGTCAAAAAGTTTGCCCACCCCTGATCTAAGGGAAAAGAGGTCAGGGTCCCTGACTAAATGTTTTTAAAATTCTTGTAGCAAACTGGTTGAAAATTGCTGTTGTAGAGGAAAAGTTTGCACTGGGGAGATAATAATAATGATTATTATTTTTATAGCAGCAGCTACCATTTATGGAATCCTTGAGAATTAATGCAAGTTTTATGCCCCAAACTTTAAGGACTCAAGTCCATTCCTGTGTGTCAAAGCACTCTGGTGTTAAGAGTGCTCCCTGCAGAAGACCTTGCAGTGCAGGAAAGTGGCATGAATATACCTTCTCATAAGAACACGGATTGTAAGTCTTCAGGAAAAAAAGGCATTAAAGAACATATACGGTTTTAAACTTCGAATCGAACTGCAGAGCCCCAGATTTATCTGTCTCATGGAATACAGACACTTATAGAGTCCTGAAGGCAACCTCACAACCAGTGAACCAAGATGGAACTCATCTGTGAACTTGTTAAAATATGTCCTTTGTGGGTCAGCGTCTCTTAGTTACCCCGAGTATTAAACTTAAAAAGAAAACAAAACTCCAAAATTAATTGTCTAGTTATACTGTCACTATTATATTTACTTTTCATTTTATTTTTTTTAAATATATTTTATTGATTTTTTACAGAGAGGAAGGGAGAGCGATAGAGAGCTAGAAACATCGATGAGAGAGAAACATCAATCAGCTGCCTCCTGCACATCCCCCACTGGGGACATGCCCGCAACCCAGGCACATGCCCTTGACCGGAATCGAACCCGGGACCCCTCAGTCCGCAGGCCGACGCTCCATCCACTGAGCCAAACCGGCCTCGGCTACTTTTCATTTTAAACCAACTATAAGTCCTAATAAGCAGCAAAAGTGGTCAATCTGAAACATACTTATCTTTTCTATGGGTGTAACAAAGAATATGGGCTTTGGCATCAATCAGACAGACCTGTTTTGCCATTTACCATCTGTGTAGCTTAAAACAAGTTTAAAGTTATTTCACACTTCCATTTACCTTCAAAACAAATGCTCCTACTAGAAGCAAAGTGTTTTCTTGATTGTTCTACTGAAAATGCTACAAAGGAGTGATTAAAGACATTTGCTCTGGTAGGATGCCTCAGTGAGATGACAGTTTCCTGGTCTAGCATCCTACCAAGTGAAGACTTCCCACTTGAAGCAAAGATGCCTTAGGTGCTATCCTCATCAATACAACCTTAATGGGGTAAGGGAGCTCATAAGGCTTTCAGAAAGGAAAGGGCAAAAAGAAAGGAGAGAACCACTGAGATCTACCCATGGAAATAAGAGCAGAGGACAAAGTCCAAAGTAGGTTCCATCTAAATCTCAGCAGACAGTCAGGCATAATGATGAATGAAAGAAGCCAGACACAAAATGCCATTTCACTTCTAGGAAATACAGTAACACAGACAAACTCGATTATGGTGATGAAAGTCAGAATGGTGGTGACTTCCAGGTAGAGGGGAAGGATATCGCTGGGAAGGGGGCTGAGAGGCTCTGGGGTGCTAAACATTCTAAATCTTGATCTGCATCCACTTACAAAAATTCATTGCACTGAGCACTTAAGATCTGGGCACTTTACATGTAAAAATATCTCAAAATGAAACCAATTAAACTATTAAAGGGAGGTGGGGGGGGGGTCAAGTCAGGACAAGGACCATAAAAATCCTCTAAGACGCTCTAAACTTTAATTTTTCTATGTTTTTTAATTTTTATTGCTTAGGAGCTATTTTTCTACGGTGAGAAGCAATGAATGTGTTTAAAATAATTTCAGTGTTTCTTTGAAAGTAGCTAGGAAGGTGGAAGCTGGGCAGTCTTTGTTGCCTTCTGCGTCTAGGTCTGAGAGGGCCAGAAACTGAAACAAGAGACTGAGCACAAGAACATGGGAAATGGTTTGGGCCTAACAAGCAACAAAAAAAATCCCAGAAGTTCTGTGCTCTTACTAGTGCTATCAATAATTCATGTATACAACATAATATAATCCCTGATGTCCTGTAGATAATGTATTAAACTTTATCTACTTGGTTAAAAAATATACTCATTCTTCCAACAGTATTTTTAGAAATTATTTCTTCCCAAAGCAATCTGATTATGCAGTCTAACTAGAGGCACAAGAAATAAAGACCCTACCATAACCATCATTAACTCTGGGCAATACCAAAGAAAAACCTGTGTCATTTGACATGAAGCTGTACACAGCCCATTTTACAGCTTTCATTGGCTCTCAGAATCATGTGCTGTGCTTCTCTGACACATTTATGGAAGATGTTTGTAAGAGTCACAAAGAAGGGAATATGTAAAACCAATGAACAAACAACCCTAGGTTAATCAATCCTTTACAATCCCACCACTCAACAAAAGAAAAAAAAATGATGCAATGGTCTAAGGCAAAGGAAGTGTGAGCAAGGCCCTGTAACAAACCCTCTATTGAGGTGGGTGGTGTCATTCTTACCTTTATCACGATCGTAGAGTAAATCTTCGGTTGAGCAAGGGCTACCGTCCTGGGATTCTGGGGGACAGAAGGGGGAGACACAGGGCGAGTGGCTGCTGCAGCTGCTGCTGCGCTCCTGGACAGAGGGGGTCTGAGTGTCGATGCTGCGTGTGCTGCTGCTCCGGTAGTGAGCAGGGAGCGGAGCTCTTCGGCCATCTGGAATATCCAAAGGCTGCAGGAGGAATAACCATTACACATGTGAATGACAGTGCATACTCTCGCTTCACACAGAAAACACATGGTGTTTCCTCTGATGTCATATTCCACTATCAGCATCAGTGATTCTTATGAGAATAAAGGCACCAATCTTGTGTCTTAAATTCTGCATGTTACCTTTACTGAACAAAAAATTTCTTTCATATCCCAAAGTTTTTAGGGTTCAAAGTACTATGGGTAAATTGTCTTTAAAATGACGCAGCACTCTATATGTATTGTAGGTCAGCATTTCCACAATATCCCCCAAGGATAGAGACTTCTTTTAACACTGAATCCCGAATGCCAAGTACAGTGGGGCCTTGACTTACGAGTGTCCCGACTAATGAGTTTTTACTGGGTCTGGCACACAGCGGACATTCAGTAAATTTATACTGAATGAATTCATTGAACTGCTCAAGAAATCACTTTTACTTGCCAATAAGAACTAAAGTCTAATATTCACAAGTATACATTTTTCTGTTTGTTCTTTCTTATTTTAATTTTGAAGGCCAGGAACAAACAATGTTTTCTATTTCCTTTGCAAATTACCCAAATTTTCTAATAATGAATGTGAGATATTTCCAAATAATACTTCTAATAAGGGCCTTTTATTTAGAAAATAAAGAATTTTACAAAGAACTTTTACAATTCAATAATTGAAAAATAACCTAATTTTAAAATGGGGCAAAGTATAGACAATTTTCCAAAGAAGATGCACAAATGGTCAATAATACATGAAAAGAAGTTTAACATCATCAGCCATCAGGAAATGCCTCTCAGTCCCAATGACGAGATACCATTTCACATCCACTAGGATGGCTAAAATAAAACGGATAATTTCAAATGGTGGTGAAGATGCAGAAATTAGAACCTTCATACACTGCTGGTAGGAATGTAAAATGGTGCACTGCAGCCACTTTGGAAAACAGTCTGGCAGTTCCTCAAAAGGTTAAACAAAAAGTTACCATGATACCATACCAACAATACTACCCTAGGTATAAACCCGAGAGAGATGAAAACATTATGCTCACATGAAAACTGGTATATCAATTTCATAGCAGCATTACTCATAATAGCCAAAAAGTAGAAATAATACCAATGTTCACCAACTGATGACGGGATAAATAAGATCCAGACACAACCGACTATTATTTGGCAATAAAAAGGGATGAAGCACTTATACATGTTAAAACAGAAGAGAAACTTCTGACAAGTGGATAAAAAAAGCAGTTACAAAAGGCTACATAGTACATGCTCGCATTTATATGAAATGTCCGGAACAGGCAAGTCCTTAAACAGAGAAGGTAGATCTGTGGTTGCCTAGGGCTGGGACCATTGGAGGGAAATGAGGGATGACTGCTCAAGGGTATGGAGTTTCTTTTTGGTGATGAAAACGCTGCAAAATCAATTGTACAGATGGTTGCACAACTCTGTGAATATGCTAAAAACCACTGAATTGTACACTTTAAACATGTAAACTTTATGGTATGTGAATTACATTTAAAACTGTTACCAAAAAAGAACTTTTGAGACAGTTAACAATATTTTTTTAAAAAGAATTCAAACATTCCATGTAAACTTACCTTGGACACTTCCTCCTTCCCATTATTTTCCTTAATGAATACCTTCTCTAACTCAGGACTTATTCCTTCTACATTGCAGGGCACACGTGAAACAGCTGATTTTGGCACTGATATATTTGACAGAGGCATAGGGACTGATCTTGATCCAGTAACCTACAAATCAGAAGATAAGGTAGTACCAAATTATTTGTGGTCAAAGAAATCAAAACTAAAGAGTATGGTAAATCTGAAATTAGAAACACAATGACCTTTCAAAACAATGTAAGTTCAGATACACATACAGAAATTTAGGTTCTAACATAAGGAATGTAAAAATCACCATCAAAATAATCCGTTATGCAAGTATATAGGTATGACTGTATGTATAATGTATACACTTTGTTTTTGTTTTTTACTTTAAATTCTTTATTACTTAAGGTATTACAAATGTGTCCTCATCCCCTCCATTAACCCCCATCCTCCCCCCGCCCCCCCTACTCATGCTCTCACCCTCCTGTTTTCCATGTCCATTGGTTTGGCTTATATGCATGCATACAAGTCCTTTGGTTGATCTCTTCTCCTTACCCCCACCCTCCCCTACTTTCCCTCTGGGGATTAATAGTCTGATCGCTGTTTCTCTGTCTTTGGATCTGTCCTTGTTCATGCAAATACAAATATTGTATTTGCTCCCATTTTGTTTTTTTATTTCAAAATAAGATATGTGCACTGTGCATAGGAATTTGTTCATAGTTTTTTTTATACTATAGTCCGGCCCTCCAACAGTCTGAGGGACAGTGAACTGGCCCCCTGTTTAAAAAGTTTGAGGACCCCTGGTCTATGTTGTTCTCTATAGTCCACAAATGAGTGAGATCATGTGATATTTATCTTTCTCTGACTAGCGTATTTCACTTAGCATAATGCTCTCCAGTTCCATCCATGCTGTTGCAAAAGGCAAGAGTTCTTTCTTTTTTACTGCAGTGTAGTATTTCATTGTGTAGATGTACCACAGTTTTCTAATCCACTCATCTGCTGAAGGGCACTTAGGCTGTTTCAAAATCTTAGCTATGGTGAATTGTGCTGCTATGAACATAGGGGTGCATATATCCTTTCTGATTGGTGTTTCTGGCTTCTTGGAATATATTCCTAGAAGTGGGATCACTGGGTCAAATGGGAGTTCCATTTTTAGTTTTTTGAGGAAGCTCCATACTGTTCTCCACAATGGCTGCACCAGTCTGCATTCCCACCAGCAGTGCAGAAGGGTTCCTTTTTCTCCACATCCTCTCCAACACTTGGTGTTTGTTGATTTGTTGATGATAGCCATTCTGACAGGTGTGAGGTGATACGGCATAGTCATTTTGATTTGCATCTCTCATATAATTAGTGACTTTGAGCATGTTTTCATGTCTTTTGGCCCTCTGTATGTCCTCTTTCAAAAAGTGTCTATCTAGGTCCATTGCCCATTTGTTGATTGGATTGTTTATCTTCCTATTATTTTCATGAGTTCCTTGTAAATGTTGGAGATTAAACCCTCATCAGTGATATCATTGGCAAATATGTTCTCCCATGTAGTGGGTCTTCTTGTTGTTTTGTTGATGGTTTCCTTTCCTGTGCAAAAGTTTTTTATTTTGATGTAGTCCCATTTGTTTATTTTCTCTTTAGTTTCCATTGCCCTAGGAGCATTAACAGAGAAGAAATTCCTTTGACATATGTTTGCTATTTCACTGCCTATGGATTCCTCTAGTATTTTTATGGTTTCCGTCTTACGTTTAAGTCTTTTATCCATTTTGAGTTTATTTTTGTGTACGGTGTGAGTTGGTGGTCTAGTTTGATCTTTTTGCATGTATCTGTCCAATTCCCAACACCATTTATTGGAGAGACTGTCTTGACTCCATTGTATGCTCTTGCCTCCTTTGTCAAATATTAATTGGGCATAGTGCTTTGGGTCAATTTCTGGGTTCTCTATTCTATTCCATTGATCTATATGTCTGTTCTTGTGCCAGTACCAAGCTGTTTTACGAACAGTGGCTTTGTAATACAGTTTGATATCTGGTATTGAGATCCCACCTACTTTGTTCTTCTTTCTCAGGATTGCTGCAGCTATTCGAGGTCTTTTTTTATTCCAGATGAATTTTTGGAACGTTTGTTCTAGATCTGTGAAATATGCCGTTGGTAATTTAATGGAGATTGCATTGAACCTATAGATTGCTTTGGGTAGTATGGACATTTTGATGATGTTGATTCTACCAATCCATGAACACGGTATGTTCTTCCATCTGTTTATGTCTTCCTCTAGAGGAAGACATAAACAGATGTATACACTTTTAAAGTAGAATAGCAGACATCATCTTTGGCACTGTTTAATTTTTACCCTGTTCCATTTTTACTGAAAAAGCATAGTTGAAATCATGTAAGTTAAGTATACCATGTGACTCTACTGTTTTGTGTGTGTGTGTGTGTGTGTGTGTGTGTGTGTGTGTGTGTGTGAGTCTGTTTCCTGCACTGAGACAATTACCTGCAAGTATTTTCCATTTCCATTTTGTCAGTCATTTAAGAAAACCTCAGCCATTTAGGTTTAATTTTAGACATGTTATATTTTTCATTATTTATATAACATTATTGCCAGAAGTATATATTTGGTTTCTGCCCTGGTCCCTAACACAAAGTTCCTAAAATTCTTGTAGTTTCCTGAGTGATAGGAGTGCCAATTAGCATCTTTTGTTCCAATATTTATTTTTTGACCCCAGATCCTGACACAGAGCTCCTAAATTCCTTGGAATTTCCTGGGTGGTAGGAGCCAAGAGTCTTTTTTGTTCTAATGAGACAACTCTTAGTGGGCTCCTAAATACCTTCAGAATGGGGGCCTGTCACTAGAAAGACCAAGCTTTGATTAGGAGCTTGAAACTTTCGGCGAGTCCCACCCTGCCTCATCCTCTTGGGAAGGGAGAAGGGATGAAGACTGAGTTAATAGTGGATCGTGCATATGTGATGAAACCTCCATAAAAAACCCCTGAACTATGGGTTCAGATACCTTCCAGGTTGGTGAACACATAGCCATATCCACCAAAGGGTGACATACCCCAACTTCACGGGGACATAAGTGCCTGCACTCAGGATCTCCCAGATCTTGCCCTATGTTCCTCTTCATCTGTATCCTTTATTATACCATTAAAACACACCAATAAATGTGTTTCTTTGAGTTCTGTGAGCCATTACAGCCAATTATTGAACTGATGAAGGGGTTGTGGGAATCCCTTCTTTATAGCCAGTTGGTAGAAGTACAGAAACAATCTGGGACTTGCAACGGCATCTGCAGGTGGGGGCAGTCTGGTGAGGCCGAGCCCTTCACCAGTGGGGTCTATGCCAACTCTAGGCAGTTAGTGTCAGAATGGAATTGTGAAACTCTTAGTGTGTATTTGAAGAGTTGGTGAATGGGCTGGTGTGGAAAACAACCCCACACATTTGGTAGAACATTATAAGTAGAGGGTACAGAAGTTCACATTTAAGAGAAAAGTACTGATTTTATGTTTATATTTTATGTAATCATCTCATTAAGTTCTCAGTTTTTATTATGAAAAAAATATAATCATCAACATAATTAAACAGAATAGCATAATGAATCCTCAGGTGCACATCATCAAGCTTCAAAAATTAAAACAAGTGCCAATTTTGTTTTATCTAAAATCCTTTTTTTTGTTCTTAGAGTATTTTAAAGAACATTCACCTCTCACCTACAAAAAGTTCAGTGTGTATAACAAAAGATGATTATTTTTACACATAACCAAATGCCAAAAAGTTCTGTGTAAATTGGGAACAAGCATATAATTCTTTTATGTTAAGTCAACAAGTCAACAGATCTACTATAAATGCATTGGGGTCTTACAGAAAAGATGCTTGAAATAAACAAAGTAAGAATAATATTTTAATTCTATCAGATTAAGGAGAAAAAGGAAGTCATATGTGAAATTTCACTTCAAATGTCTGAGGTTTGCTTGGCAATTGCAAGTTTGTTTTACAGCTCTGATGAAGTATAAATGGTGGACAATAAAATCCTCCCATTTTAAGTATGCAGTTCATTAAGCTTTGTAAATATACACAGCCATCCAATTACGAGTATAATCACATTTAGAACCTTCCATCATTCTGAAAAATTCCCTAGGGCCTCTCTGTAGTCAATTCCTAACCCTAATACTTTCTGTCTCTATAATTTTGCCTTTTTGAGAATTTAATATAATGAATCATATAGTATGCAGTCTTTTGCTCCTCACTTTTTTCACTTAGCATGTTTTTGAGATTCAACCATCTAAGTATCAGTAGGTCCTTCCTTTTACTGCTAAGTAGCATTACACTGTATAGATATATGAAATGTTTATCCATTCACTAGCTGATGGCTATTGGTTTGTTTCCATTTTTTCACTCTTATGAATAATGCCTCCATGGACATTGCTGTATAAATCTTTGTGTGGACATGTGTTTATTTCTCATGGACAGATGCTAAAGAGTGGAACCGCTGGGCTGTATGGTCAGTGTATACTGAACTTTTGAAGAGAATGCCACATTGTTTTCCAAAGTGGCTGTACCATTTTGTGTCCCCTCGGCCCTGCCGCAAAGTATAGCTCTTCTAGTTGTTCCACATCTTCATCAATATTTGATATTGCCAGGATCTTCCATTTTAGCTTTCCTATCATTCGTTTTAATAGTTTAGTTCATTCACTTTGATTTTCTAAATATATAATATTGTATGCAAATAATGATATTAATTATTTCTTTTTTTTCACTGCTCTGTCTAGAGCAATGGTTCCCAACCTTTTCTTGGCCATGCCCCACCTAAGCATCTCTGAAATCCTGATGCCCACCCCTCTGTGATATATTATTCAAAAAGTGAATTCCTATTCACATGGAGGAAGCCTAAAAGGCCATTAACTTGGTCTAAACAAGCTTCCAAAGAACATGGCATCCATGAAAGAGAAAAATAAAAGAACAGACAGTTGAAGTACTGAGGAAGAAATCACTATGAAATTGTTAAAAAAATAATAATATGAAGTGATTTGAAAAAACTAGCAAATAAAGTTTCAAAACATATAATAGAAAACTGAAATGCATAAATATGTCAATATCTGTATCTATATCTATAGATATAGATATATACTGTATATGAGACCTCCAGAACCATAAGACATGCAAAAAATTCACTGTTAATAATAACTCATTCTCAAACTACCCCCCTTAAAAATCAAATTGCCCCCCTGTAGGGCATGTGCCCCATGTTGGGAACCACTGGTCTAGAGCATCTATATTATTAGCAGATAATATCAATAATTACAGACATCTATGACTTGATTTTTATTATAACAAAAACACTTCCAATATTTTATTGGTAAAATCTCACAATACGTGCAGTTAGTCATATTAAGATATACCCTATTTTTAAGAAAATTTTATCATACATGAGTACTGAGTTTTTATGAAGAGTTTTTTTAGCATCTATTTTGACCTCCTGATGCAATGAATGTAACTAATACATTCCGTAATGTTGAATCATTGTGAGGACATTTGTGAAACAATCCCTAATTGGACCTGGGTTTTTTGTTTGTTTGTTTTTTATCCTCACCAGAGGATTTCCACACACACCCACACACCCCAACTGATTTCTAGAGAGAGTGGAAGAAAGAGAGGAGGGGGGGAGGGGGAGGGAGAGGGGAAGAGAGAGAGAGGAAGAGGAAGAGGGAGGGAGGGAGGGAGGGAGGGAGGAAGAAAGAGAGAGAGAGAGAGAGAGAGAGAGAGAGAGAGAGAGAGAGAGAGAGAGAAACATCTACGTGAGACACATCAATTGGTTCCTCCTGCAAGCACCCCTACCAAGAACCTGCAACCAAGGTATGTGCCCTTGACCAGGAATTGAACCCAAGACCCTCTGGTCCACAGGCCAATGCTTTAGCCACTTAGCCAAACCAGCCAGGACTGGACTTGTTTTTATATACTACTTGGGTTTCTTCTGCCATAACTACTATATTTTCTTTACTAAAATTTACATAAATATTTGTAAGTTAATTTGGTCTAGACTAGCCTTCCCCAAATTTTGTTCTATTGGGCTATGCTAGTACATGTTCCTAAGAGGAGAAAACCCCAACAAAACTATAATCCTCAATTTCTTCATATGTAAAATAGAGGTAAAATATATAAGAGATACAGAGATAGATGGGTTACAGTACTATTAGGAAGATTAAATGAGATAATGCCCATAGTTGCTTAATGAGTGAATGAGCTAGGATTTCAGCCCAGCCAGTATCAATTATCCTTGAGATCACTACACACAGCTATATCTGCTATTAAAAAGATTAGATATATGGCTAAAAATCCCTTCTTATACAATTTAGCAAATAGTAGTAATTTAGTAGATCTAGGGCAGCGGTTCTCAACCTGTGGGTCGCGACCCCTTTGGGGGTCGAAGGACCCTTTCACAGGGGTCGTCTAAGACCATCGGAAAACACATATATAATTACATATTGTTTTTGTGATTAATCACTATGCTTTAATTATGTTCAATTTGTAACAATGAAACTGGGGGTCACCACAACATGAGGAACTGTATTAAGGGGTCGGGGTATTAGGAAGGTTGAGAACCACTGATCTAGGGATTTACATTATTAATTATTAATCCTAAAATGATAAAGATTCTCCCTTTACAATGAACGCTTTAACAAAAAGTTAGCCTACCTGAGTGTGACTGATGGCTATATGGTTGCCATGGAGAGGTGACTGACGATCTTTCTCCTTACTGTGTCGACTACTCTGTTTACTACGTTGTAGTTGCTGCCGCAGTTTGGCAATCTGCTTTGGAGAGAGAGCAGAAGCAAAAAGAGAACAAAAGTGATTACCAATTTTTAAGTACTTATTTCTTTAATTTTTGGATAATAGACTGATTCATTCTACCAAGTTTTAATGATTAAGACTTAAAAAAATAATAAATAATAAATATATGCTACAATGTTCAATTGCACAATTTAAATAATGTTGTTGGTAAACACGTACAGTAAATTTCCCCAGATTATTTCAGATTTTACCTTTGTAACACCAGAAATATCTTCCTCTTTAAAACGCTTTTTGTAAGGTGAGAAATTAGTATTTCACATTCCTAGGGATTAAAGTCAAACCCAATCTCTTAATATAGGGGCAATATCAGTTAAGTCTTATGTAAACAAAATCAACCTGGTTTATCAATCACTAAATACTTGAAAATTTTAAATTCCATAGTGGTAACAAAAATCAAAGCATTTAGGTAAGTTATTAGTATTTTATTAGTACTTAATATTTTACTATTTATTACTCTTTAGTCACACAACTGGCATTTAATTTTCCAGCTTTACTGAGATATAACTGACAAATATTCTGTAAGTTTAAGGTGTACAATGTGTTCATTTGCTACATTTATATATTGCAAAATGATGTCACCAGAGCATTAGCTAACACCTCCATCCCATCACTTAATTACGGTTTCTTTTTTGTAGTAAGAACATTTGAGATTTGCTCCCTTAGCAACTTTCAAGTATGTAATTTGGTATTATTAACTACTAGAGGCCTGGTGCACGAAATTCATACACTTGGGGGGGTCCCCCAGCCTGGCCTGTGCCCTCTCACAGTGCGGGAGCCCCCTATTGATCTCCCAAAGATGTAGGCCCCGCCCACCCATCTGGGGCTCCTCAATAGATTGCCCCAAAGAGGTAGGCTGGAGCCAGGGGTCCCGCCTCCATGCCATGTGGAGCTGTGGGACTCCAAGGCCTCACAGCACAGAGCCACGGATGACCAGGCCTTGGCATGGGGAGCCGCAGGCCCCGCCTCCATGCCGTTCACGCAGCATCAAGCCCCCACCCACCTGCGTGCGCACATAGTTCCACCCACCCGCACACACCCGCTGCACACGCAGCCTCCTGGTGATAGCTCGTTGAGGCATGAGGGCGTCACAGCATGAGGGCGTGACGACCACATAGGCTTTTATTAGTATAGATAATGAAAATGCTGTACATTAGATCCCCAGAATCCATTCATCTTATAACTGAAGTGCTGACCCTTTGACCAACCCCACTTTGTCCATCCTCCAGCTTCTGATAATCACAACTCTCCTCTCTATTTCTATGAATTGAGCTCTTTAAGGTCCCACATACAATTGATATCATACAGTATTTGCCTTTCTCTATAGGACTTATTTCACTTAGCATAATGCCCTCAAGATTCATCCATGTTGCTGCAAATGGCAGAATTTCTTTCCTTCTCGTGGCTGCATAATATTCCATTGTGTATATACCACATCTTCCTTATCCATTCATTCACTGACAGACACCTGGCTCTAATCACACAACTTTTAAAAAACAAATATAACTTTGGGTTATTCCCCTAAATGTAATGGTAACACTCACAGGCTAAAGAAAAGTCACTGACTACAATATGGCTTGGAAATCATTAAATTACAAATGTATTTTAGGTGAAGTACAATCTGCTTAAAATGTGCTAGACCAGGAATAAAATATTCCTGGGCATTTTAAAGGGTATCATTAGCAATTTGAGGGAAGTTATTTAATATTGGCATTATTTATGAAAATATTACTTCAATTAACAGTTATACCTGAAAAACCACTTTTATGTTACCTACTAGCTGAAGTGTAAATACAAAGTAAAGTCTGTAAAATATATTTCCTCAAAGAGATACAGTAAAGCAAAAAGACAAAATATTTTAGTATTAGCTGAATATTTACCTTTAATAACCATGACAATAAAAAGCAAAAAAGACAGTTGTTATTAAAGCTCAAGGGAAAAAGTATATAGGTTACAGGGAAAATTCATTTTTACTTTTGGCAAATAGAAGAGAAACAGCATGGAAAGAAATAAAGCACTTAACCAAAGGAATAATTTATATCCTTTCTTTTATAGTAAGATCCACTTATCCCTTTACTTTTCTTAAATCTCTTTGTAGCTTATGGGCTTTTCATGCAACATCTTTGCAAAGATATACAAATATGATTGTCTATGTGTTTCTTGTGCTGTTGTAATGAGGTAACTTTCTTCTAAAGAACGTTAATTTTCATTGGAAAAGGAATAAAAATTAGTAGTAATTACTATAAATCAAGACAGTTTATTCACTATGACAAAAATACAGAATTTCAAATTGTACAAGTCATTTAATTAGGATAGAGACATAAAATTAAGTGTTTTCTGAGTATCAATGATGTTTATTGGTATTTTGAAACCAGCCAGAGTTCATATAGAAGAGCCCATAATGCTTAGAGATTAATCAAAGCAATTAGTGCTTTTCCATTTAAAAATATCTTTAAAAATAAACAAACAAAAATAAAGGCCTTTGCAACATCAAAATAAGCCAGAAAACTTTTTGTCCTAAACAGCTTTAACACCTTAAGTGCCCACCCTGTTTTATCTTCTGGGCAGAAAGTATAGTGTCAGTCACCAGTGACTGACAGGGTGCTTAATGTGTTAACAAACCCCTGAAAACAAAATGTATACATCACGGTACACACCTTACTTTGCAGAGATACCAATTTAAATTATGCAACCTTATAATTTTCAGACAATACTGTTCATTTTTGGAATATAACATAGTGATGCTCTTATTTAGAATTCAGCAGAGATTAGAGTAAAAGTGAAGCTCATCTTCCTAAATATATATACACTAGAGGCCTGGTGCACGAATTCATGCATGGGTGGGCTCCAATACACCCTCATTGGGCCAATGGGGGCCGGCCAGGGAAGGAGAGGCTGCAGGAGATTGGGTGGCCAGCCCTGCCCCCAATCAGGCCAGTTGGCTGGCTGCAATGCGTGTCATAGTGACCTGTTGTTCCAGTCGTTCCGGTGGCTTTTATATATATAGATATATACTCAGAACATTTACAAATTTTTTGTCAAGAACTATGAAACAAAAGCAAGACACCAAAAATCCCCCTTTGCTTCAGAGCACAGGAGGTCCCTGTGTTATTTACACCATATTCAGAAGAGGCGCAGACCTACATAGTAAAACTGCAAATGTTCTCACCTTCCAGGGTTTTTACTTAGAATTTGTCTTCTCTTTTCCCTTTGATGCTCAAGACCACATTACAGCCAAAGCCACCTCTTCTCCCTGACCTTAGCACCAGTGGAGAGTAGACACAAAGGTTTCCTTTGGGAGGGAGGTGTAGAAGGAAACCGTAACTCCACGCCCCCCCCCCCACCCACACACACATACACACACCCCTCCCGCCTCATGCACAGCTCTGATCCTCTGCCTGAGACAGCCTCCTTAAAGCCCACATTCCATCGCATCACACAGAAGCTCCTGGTCCTCACTTCGGTGAGCCTACCTACCCCAGTTACTATGATGAAATGACCACACAACTTTACTGAGTTATACTGACTGAATTTTTAAAACTAAACTATAGATTAATCTTCCTTTGTGTTTCTAAATATTCATTAGCTATTCTGTGACCTTAAGAAAAAAATGTAAGACTGGACCTTGAGGGCATTATGCTAAGTAAAATAAGGTAGACAAAGAAAAATAGTGTATGATCTCACTTATATGTGGAATCTAAAAAAAAAAAGCTTAGAGTAACAGAGAGAAGATTGGTGGTTGCCAGAGATGGAGTGGTGGGGGCAGGAAATGGGTGAAGCTGGTCAAAGGGTACAAACTTCTAGTTGCAAGACGAGTCATTTCTGAGAATGTAATGTACAGCAAGCGACCACAGTTAACAATGCTATATTGTAGATTTCAAAGTTGCTAAGAGAGATCTTAAAAGTTCTCACAATACATAAAAAACTGTAACTGTGTGAGGTGATGATTTTGGAACTTATACATATATCAAATGATTACATTATATACCTTAAAATTATACAATGTTATATGTCAACTAGAGCTCCGGTGCACAGATTTGTGCACTGGTAGGGTCCCTCGGCCCGGCCTGTGGGGAATCGGTAGTCTGACATCCCAACATGAAAGAGGTCCCAAGCACATAAGCTTCAAAGTTTTAAAAAGTTAATGAATAAGTGATCCTGGGTCAAAAGAAGAAATAATCATTGTAGGCAGAAGAAATAGCATACATACAAAGAAATGACTAAAACATTTGTGGAATCAGATAAACGAAAATCAAGGATTGGCCCCACTTAAAATCTGAGAATTAGGAATACACTTTATTGTAAATGTTTGAAAACCTGATAACATCATCCTTGTTTATTTGCTATTTTTGTCTTGTTAGTCCCCCCTCCCCCCTGCACCCCAACATACTATTGTTAGCATTTAAAAACAAAATAAAACTAAAGTAAATTCAGCCTTAAATAACTGCTTGAGGCACTGTTTGTCAGAATAATTCTATTCCGCAGGCCAGGGAAATGAGAAATCTTAAAAGGTAGTAGGAGAAAAAGCAGGATTTTAAGGCTTTTAGAAAAAAAGAAAAGAGAGCTGGTTTACAACCAGGAAAAAAAGGCACATGTGCTTTTACGGGAATCACCTCATTCATTTTTCAATAAAAGCAGATGAGATAGGTACTACTATTATCCCCATCTTATAGATGAGGAAAATGAGAGGTAGAAAGATTAAAGAGCTCGCTAAAAGTCACACAGTGAAGTGGTGAAACAAATATTTAAATTTAGGAAGTCTAGTTCCAGAGTTTGCTATCTTAACTACTATTCACTATTGTTTAAAGAATCAAGTTAATAACTCACCAGGAGATAAAGAAATCTTATAAAAAGTGAAGACAAAGATACAAATGGAAATGATAATTTGACACCTGAACTAAAACAAAACAAAACAAAACAAAACAAAAAAACCAAACCAATTATTAAAGCTATTTACCTAAGAAATTTTCTTAAAAATGTAGTGAGAGGTCATGAATCTCAAGCTGTTATTCACTTTTTTATATGGAAAAAAAAGGGAATGTGTGACCAACTTTAGTGCTTGTAAAGATAAAGTGTCTCAAAAGAAAGGTCCTGTAGTCAAAAACAAATTTTTAATATTATATTCCTTGACAGTGTTCAGAGGAATTTAAAATGCAACACCACCTAATCTAACACTAAAACTAAAAATTTAAAACTTTGTCTTTCCATAAATATGCATAATCAGTGTTGTCTTCCTGCTTTTCTTTAAAGTGCCAACAGGAAAACCCAAATGAACTATTTGCTATTCATTCAACCCATGATAATCAAATGAGCAAATGCAGGCACATGCATGCACAAACGAGCATGTACAAGGAGCACACACACATGCATAAGGAGAGGTTACCTGCACAAACATCAACCCTTTCATACCCACAGATATGCTTGCCCAGGAACAGACAGAAAAAGATACTCCCACACACAAATTCATCCCCAAAGATACAGCCAGTATCTTCTTTATACATATAAAATAAGTTTTAATATAGAAGTGTATTTACAACTACCTACAAAGCACAAGTTTCAACAGAGGCATGTTAACAATACCAGACTAACATTTAAAAATACACTTACTTAGTTCACAAACCTGCTTGATCCCACAGATTTATTGTATCTCTTTTACAGACCAGGAAACACTAAAAAGTAAAATACCTTTTCCAATGTAACACAGCTAATAAATGGCAGGCCTGGTCCTTCAGTCTTTAATTCGTAACTTCTTTTTATTTCCTACCAACAGTACTGAAAGTAATACCAGGTTAATGTTCAACTGCAATAACTACCAGTCACTATGTATTGGCTCATAATCTCAACCACTTCGCAAAGTAACTTCCTTTCTTAATGTTGGAGATATTGCAAGATGTGAAAATAGAATAAAGATGAACAAAAATGTGATGAAGCAATTAACTGACTACATACTAACCTACTGATAAGTTTCTATTTTTCTGATAAGCAGTATTTAGGACCTTAAAAACTGTGCCTATTGGATACAATTTTAAATAATGAAAAATTGTAAAACATCTTTATAACTCAATATGGATTGAAAGAGACCTTATTAAAAGTATATAGTTTTAAAAGGTTCATCACACAATTCATTTGCTTTCAACTGGATAATCAAAATTCTCCATTCTGTTGTCTTTTAGGTCCAGAGAAAATATTATTGCAATATTTTCGCCTACTATAGTATGATAAAAAAAAAAAATTTAAATACCAATACTAAGAGAATGTTAGGGTGAAAGGTATACTCTTAGTAAAACTATAAGAAACTTTTATTTTTCTTATTTAAAAAGGGAAGTCCATATCAATAATACTTAATAATTGGCCTTGGTCAAGTAGCTCAGGTGGTTAGAGTGTCGTCCTGATGCGCCAGAGTTGCGGGTTCGATCCCTGGTCAGGGCACATACAAGAATCAACCAATGAATGCATAAATAAGTGGAATGACAAATCGATGTTTCTCTCCCTGTCTAAAAATAAATAAGTAAAAATTTAAATAAATAAAATGAATAATTGTTATTTTATTAGAAATGAGAATTATACCTAATCATTTTCCTTACTTCTACAGATGGTTCCCTCTAAGAAAAACTATCTTACTAATGAGAGCAGGACTAAGATAAAGAAGCAACCTATGATTTTTCCTTATTTCCACTGAAGGACTTTTTCAATTTATCTTTATCAAAATCATGAATAGTAAAAAAAAATTAAAACAATAATACAACATGTACCATTTTTGTTTTCTGTGGGAATGACACCTTCTGGGACCAAAAGGTTTGCTTACTGCTTACTATAAAAACAGTGGATTCCCCCAGCTCTGTCTCTCTCTTCTGAAATGGGATCTACTGCATGGGCAGGCATCCATTTGGGCCCTCCCCATCTCCCCCATGTGACTGCAGGGTCAGGAGAACAAATGCCAACTTGATAGTCTTGATATTTGCTGTGTTGAAGTCCACTGTCTCTAAACCAGGAGTTTCATGATTCTGCCAGCATCCATGAAACAGTAAAAACAGCTTTTTAGGCTGTAAGTAGGAAAAAAATAAAATCCAAGACCCAAGAAGATATACTTTCTCCTTTGCCTCAAATGGAGAGGAGTTTTAATGGGACAACTTGAATGACTAATGTATGTTCCCCACAGATAAGGGGTCATGATGAATTCGTATCTGATACCCACTCCAGATACTCAAAATGTGGAGCTAGGATAACAGAGTTTTACTGTAGCATTTGAATCAGCATAAGCTCCAGACATTAACCAGACAAAAAATATGTGAGTTTCCCAGGAACCATTTGGGAAATGAGCATGAGAGTCATTGTGGAGGGTTGTCTTAGGTCCATGTAAGAAAGCCACCTAGAAGGGTGAAGGAGGTCAGCAGCTGAGAATGTGAAATCTAGGTCTAGAATTCTAGAGGCCAAGGAGAGGTAAGAGACTCACTAACCCATTAAGACAGAACTAAAGGTAAGAGATGTATAGCAACAAGGAATTCCAAAGAACCCATGAAGTCACAAAAAGAAGTTTTAAGAATCTGTCAAGCCCAGGGAATGTCAAGGCGTCTTACAACAGTACCAGTCAAATAGGAACATATCTATTCCCCTTACCTTTCCCTCTCTCCCCCACGCTCCAACTCCAGAGGGGTTGGAAACAGGAGCTATGGAATTAGGAAGGAGATGAGCAAGGCACAGAAAAGGAGCCTCCAGGATCCCTTCACCCATGAAGGCACCCAGCTGTAGAAGGCCCTATTTGGGAGAAGACGAGCAATATAACCATGAGAGAAGTTAGAAGCGTTGACTATGGCAAGAGATTGGAAAGCAAGCTCACCTGAAGGGACTGCAGGAGTGTAAGTGATCAGATTATATAGTTTTGAACTATGGGCAGGAAACAAATGTATTTATCACAAACTATATCCCTTCTTCTCTCGTTGAACAAGGACAATAAGAGTTAATATAAAGTCTTTTTGTGATTATTCCTTAAAGTCTTAGCTGCTTTTCCTAATATGTAATTAAGCTATTTAAGAAGTAGATTGTTGTTATCTACTGTTTCTTTTGAAATTCTAGATGCTTTACACAATACTGAGCATAGAGTCTTATTCATCTGACATTATTCCATGAATAAATGCAGTGCCACTAAAGGCTGATGATGTTTGCTAAAAAAAAAATCTTAAAATTTTACCTTTATTCTCTTTTATCTCTATTAAATGTGTAGAAATCAAGTACCATAAAAAGTGACAAGTATTAATTAAATCTTTATCATTTACTTAGCAGACTTTTTAAACTCTAGTTATGCTGTGTACATTAATTCTAAATTGTTTTATATAAACAGGGAACCACATATCTAACCAATGGAAAAGTACACTTGTACTTTTTTGGTTTGCAAAATGTAAATAAAGGTTGGACCAGCAACCCTTCAGTAAACATAATCTAAAGGAAGAAAAGTAATCTTCTCTTAAAGGAAAATGATGCTTCTCTTGAACTCATTTTCTTAACATAGACACAAACCACAAACTCACTGTATACTGACATCAATAATAGTTTGTGATAAATATATTGATAATCTGACATTTCTTTGTAGGTACTCTGCCCTTTTTCCAAATGTGTGTGTGTGTGTGTGTGTGTGTGTGTGTGTGTGTGTCCTTGATCTATAATTCCAATACACTAGACCTAAAGGTTGGAATTTTTTCACTGTTCTGTTTTTCCTCCTTGGAACTGGTGGGCTTTTTCAAAATAAAGATATACATGGCTCTTCAAATCTAGCAAATTTTCATCCTTAAAAAATTTCTCTTCCCTGATGCTTATTATTCTTACTTTCTGGAACTCCTAAATCTATTTTCCATGTTTCTTAACTTCTCTTTCATGTTTAAAACTTCTTTATCATTTTCTTCTATATTTTAGATGATTTGCTCATCCTGACTTTCAATTCTCAGTTGAGTCTTTTGATTCACTAATTCTCTCTTCTGCTATGTCCTTTGGATCCAGTAAACAGTATTTTATTTCACCAACTTTCGTTACTTAAAAGATTTTCAAATGGACCTTTATCATTCTGCCTGTTCTTATTTATTCCTATTCTCATTGAAAGTTACTGTTTTATTTGAAATTATAAATTCTTATTTTAACGTTATTTTTGGGACTGTGTTCTTATCCTTATTTCTTCAGATGTACAGGATTCTATTTAATATATCTGCTGTGTGTTATGGCAATAGATTTCCTTACATTCCCTAAAATACTTGTCTGCAAGGTCACCTTACGTGGGAGTGTTGTCCTTGGTGAGCTCTTTCCTGCTATGTTACTTCATGGTTGCTCAGACTGGCCTCTGGAGTTGCATAGCTCCAGAGCAGGTTTTAAATTAGTATGACTGGGGCCTTGGTCCCACATGGGTAGAGCTCTAGTCCAGATGCCATGTACACATACAACATATGGTTACTATTTCCATTTTTACATAGCTGTCTCTCTGGCCCATAGGAAAACACCAACAATGTCACATGGGGTTATTTCGGGTACAGTTTTACTACCTACAAACATAGTCTTAGATCTCTATTTATGCAAACAGCTCCATTCCAATATCCCACTATTTATTTGAAAGATACATTTGGCGCTCTTAAAATGTGTAGGAATCTATACTCTCTTAAAATTGGCTTAAAAAGCCTCCCTAATCCACAGCAAACATGACCCAGGCTTGCTTCTCTTCTTTCTTCTTTTTTCTTTCCTTTCCTTCTTTCCTTCCCTTCCTCCCTTTCCCTTTCCTTTTCCCTTCCCTTTCGTTTCCCTTCCCCTTTCCTCCCTCCCTCCCTCCCTCCCTCCCTCCCTCCCTCCCTCCCTCCTCCCTCCCTCCTTCCCTTCCTCCTTTCTTTCTTTCTTTCTTTCTTTCTTTCTTTCTTTCTTTCTTTCTTTCTTCTTTCTTTCTTTCTTTCTTTCCTTTCTTTTTCTTTCTCTTCTCTTCTCTCTCTCTCTCTCTCTCTCTCTCTCTCTCTCTCTCTCTCTCTCTCTCTCTCTCTCTCTCTCTCTCTTTCCCCTCCCTCCCTCCTTCCTTCCCATTCATCCATTTGACTAATTTGAGAGAGAGATGAAGGGGGAGAGAGAGAGAAACATCGATCCGATCTGTTGCCTCCCATATTCACCCAAACCGAGAATCAAACCTGAAACCTTTTTGGCGTATGCCATGATGCTCTAACCAGCTGAGCCACCAGGCCAGGGCTCAAGTCATCTTTTAAAAACATTATAGTATATAACTTTTAAAAATATTATTATTTTAATAATAGCTCTTATTTTTCATAATTTTCTCAAATGCCAATTCTTATTTTTACTTTTAGTCTTCATCCATATACTCCTATACTTTTTCTAGCCATAGTTATATGTATCATACAGAATTTAATACCTTCATGACATGTCACAAAAAAGCCACCAGTGTCTTATATTTTTTCCTTTTTTCTTTCATCTTTACTGAGATATAATTTACATTCCCTTAACTTCATCCATTTGAAGGGTAAAATTCAGTAATTTTTAATCACTTTTCAGAGTTCTATAACAATCACAATGCAGTTAGAGTTATTTCATCAACCCCAAATTTGCTTTGAGTCTATTTGTAGCCCATAACCACTCTCCCAGCCCCACTCCTGGCCACATGCAACCACTAATGGGCTTCTTTTTTTCCTGTATAAATTTGCCTTTTCTGGCATTTCAATATAAATGGAGCCATATCATAGGTAGTCTTATTCATCTGGCTTCTTTCACTTAACTGGGATTAGAAAAACTACAATCTGCAGGTCAAATCTAGCCTGCCACATGTTTTTGTAAATAAAATTTATTGGAGCATAACCACACCCACTCCATACTGTCTGTGGCTGCTTTCACATTACAATAGCAGAGCTGAGTAATTGCAACAAAGATAATATGGCCCACAAACCCTGAAATATTTACTATCTGGCCTTTTACAGAAAAAAATTGCTGACCATTAACTTAGTAAAATCTTTTTGAATTTCATTTACACTGTAGCATGCATTAGTATTCAGTACATTGTTTCCTTTTATTGCTGAACTAGAAGCCCGTTGCATGAAGATTCGCACAATAGGCCTTCCTTCCCCTGGCTGCCAGCACAGGTTTTCCGCTGGCACCGGTTTTCCTCTGGCACCCGAGACCCAGGCCTTTGGTGCGGCCACATCGGAGAAGCCAAGCCTCTTCAGTCTTCAGTCTTCACTCCGGCCTGGAGCCTTCAGTCTTTGCTCCCGCCTGCGTGTGCAAATTAACTGCCATCTTTGTTGGGTTAATTTGCATAGTCACTCTGATTGGCTGGTGGGCATAGCAGAGTGACACCAATTTGCATGTTTCTATTTTATTAGTGTAGATAGTATGCTACTGCATGAATATACTACATTTTATTTATCCAGTTACTAACTGATCGATAATTTCCAGTTTTTAGTTGTTCTGAATAACTCTGCTATAAATAACAGTGTATATCTTAAAGTACACAGGTGTTTTCATCTTTATTATACAGATTCCTAGGAATGGAATTGCTGGGTTATATGCTAAGTTGATGTTTTAACTTTTAAAGAAACTGGCTAACTATTTTCCGAAGTCGTTGTACCACTTTATATTCCCAACAATGTTTGAGGGGTCCAGATTCTTTACATCCTTTTCAATACTTAACATTGTCTTTTAAATTAAAGTCACTGTAGTTGGTGTGTAGTTGTATTTAATGATTTAATTTTACATTTGTCTAATGACTAATGATGCAGAATACCTTTTGGCACCCATAAATATTTGGTGAAAATACTTCCATTCAAGTGTATTACCCATTGGGTTGTCTTATTATTAATTTGCATGAGTTCCTTATATATCTGTGGATAAGGCCTATATCAAATATATAATTTGCTAATATTTTTCCAGTCTGGGGTTTGTCTGTGCATGCTCTTAGTCATGTGTAAATGTTCATCTTAATAAAGTTCAATTCATATTTTTTTCTCTTATGGCCTTGCTCTTGGTGTTGCACCTAAGAATGCCCCACCTAATCCAAGATCTTCTAGAAGTTTTATAATTTTAGAACTTATATTTAGAACTATGATCCATTTGAGTTCATTTAAGGGCTTAAGTTTTTTCTTTATATATGGATATAAAATGATCCCAGTACCACTGTTGGAAACACTGTCCTTTTCAAGTGAATTGTGTTGTTAACTTTGTTGAATAAAATCAACTGACTATAAATATAAGGTTTACTCCTAGATTCACAATTTTGATCCATTTATCTATATGTCTTCTTTTATGCTAATTCTTTGCCAACTGCATTCTTATAATGTACATTTATAAGAAGTATTGAAATTGTGTAATGTACATCCTCCCAAAATTTTCCTTGCTTTCAAAATTATTTTGGCCATTCTAGGTCTTTTGCATTTCCATGTAAATCTTAGGGTTATTACCTTGTTAATTCCTGCCCAAAACAAAAAGTATGAAATTTTAATGGTGATCACCATGAATCGATTTTGGAAGAATTACCATCTTAATAAAGATACTGAGTGTTACAAACCAGTAAGGCTCCTACTCTCAGATGTAATTTGAGTATAGAATGAGTAGCGCAAAGTCTGAGCCCTTTACAAGTTGGCCCCAAATTTTATTATCACTAGGCCTGCTTGAATCTCCTCTCTATGCACTTATAGTCTCCTCTGACCAGTGATGCATGGGTGGTTTGGGCCCACTTCACTTTCTGCTGTGCATATCCAGTCAAGCTGGGATATGTGGTGAACTTATCAAGCCCCTGTGGCTGTCTTGCCTCTTACAACTCGATAAAATCTCTCTATTTGCCAGAAACAGGACTACCACCTCAGACTAGCGGAGCCATTGTTTCTCCCTGTTCATTTGCAACTAAGATTACGAATTTAATCTTCAATACTCTGTATCAAGTACTCTGTCAGCAGTAGGGGCAGCAAAGCTTCTGGTTTTCAAAGCCTGCTCCATCCTGGTTGAAATGTCACACCAACAAAGCAGGGGATGAGTAAGAAGGGGGAAAGGAGTAGCACCAGATAAGAACACCACAAACTTGTTATTCTTGCCATGAGTTCAGTACTTTTCATGAACAAAACTTCTCAATTTGTTTGTTGATTTCCAGAATACTGAATTATTTGTTTTAGCCAGTGTTATGGTTGCTTTGTGGGGAGAGCAATCAAATCTCCCACTCAGTAATTAATGCTAGCCACTCCTTTTTCAATCATGCATATCCTAGGTTGTTGCAATCCAAAGTTCAATCATACCAAATCTTGGCTATTACTTTGAGATTGTATTGACTTCTGAGATAAAACTGAAAGTTCACTTTTTTGGTATTTGTATTTTATGCATAGATATGTAGCTACTTTAGATATATTAAACCAGTTTCCTTCCTTCCTTTCCTTCCTTTCTTCCTTCCTCCTTCCTCCCTCCTTCCCTTCGTTTCTTTCTTCCTTGCTACTGGGAAAAACTGATTTTGTGTACATGCATTTGTGTGTTGGGTAGACAGAAGTTGAGGATTTCTCTACATTAATATTACAGAGAAACTATAATACTAATATTATAGAAATACCATAGTATATGCAAGATACTGATAGCCCATAGTATATTAAAATGATACTAAAAGATATGGAAACTATGGCATATATAAAAATTATTTGAGAGAAATGTCAATGTTTATCCTGGAGAAAAGTAACGTATTGCTAGTCTTTAAATATTTAAAGTTGTCTTACACAATGATACCGAAAGCAGAGTCAAAACTAAGGGGTATAATTCTGAGTTCAATGTACAACATGAACTATTTAACAACTTAAGCTGAAACAACTGAACTAGTTTGGTTCTCTAGCAAAGTGAGGAGCTTCTCTCACCAAGAATGATCAAAATACACTAGAGGACCATTTTTTTAAAAAGAGTGTTTACATAGAAGATAGATTAGATCAGGGGTCGCCAACCAGTGGTCCGAGGACCGCTGGTGGTCCATGAGGTCCGAAAGGTTGGTGACCACTGGACTAGATGACCTTTCAATTCAGTTTCTATGAAAATAAAAGAATTTAGATAGATAAAAGATAACACTATCAGGAAAATAACCCAAAATATACATAAAGATGATCACAACTTGGGTTATTCATAATGAATAAGAGAATAAAAACTATAAAAGATATGAATTCCACTGTACTACTGGGTCTCAAAGGGCAACAATATGCTGGCTATCATGAAAAAGTTATTAGAAGCAGAAAACCCTTTCCTACCATTGTAGAAAACTATGATCTACAGTTCTCATTGCTATAACTCAAAAACAAGAAAGTTGAAGTGGGAACAAAAGATAACCAAAAGGAAGAAGATATAGCAATTATAAATAAAATAAGAATTCATTCTGAAAACGGCAAAAGCTGAGAGTTTGCAGAGCAAACATTTATAAAGAACATGAAGAGCACAAATAAGGTAAACTTGGATTTTTTCACCAAAACGTGGAGGGCAACTCCTAAACTCTGAAAGAAAGTACCATTATATTCAGGAAATGGTAAGATAATTTGCTAGGATAAAAATAGGCTATAGACTACAATCAGAAATACCTTACCTCTTTCAGTTGATCAGCACTCCCCCATGACGCAGAACGCTGATGTGACCTCTCTTCTGCTCCCTCTTCCACCCAACAGCTAGGTGTCTTGAACAAAACAAAGTAAAAAATTTTGTCTTTACTCCTTATTCTCACAGCAACTCAAACATATTTCAAAATTTTCATAAAAAACCAATTAAGAAGCTATACTACTAAAATCCCTTAAACGCTAAGATTTTCATGACCCTGTGTAATGTTTAAAACATTCTATCATATTCTGAGTTAGACATGATCAATTAAAGATGCTTCTAAGTTACTCAAAACATTGTTTTTCAAATCAACATTAATGAAACATCCAAATGTAATACAAAACATTAAGTACCAAATGGTAAGACCATTTAGTAGCTAGATCTAAAAAAAAACTAACAATATTAAAGTATCATTCTTAATACATGAGAGGACTCTTGGTGTAATGTAAATTAGGGAAAGTAAAAACCACTATTTAAAGACAAACAGTAAAGATTATCACAGTAAATATATATGGCTCTAAAAACTATTTCTATTACACATTAAAAAAACATCACTTATGTTGAGGCTACACCCATGACTTTACATAATATATAACTTCTTATGAAAAAGCCATCAGTGTTGTCTGGATGTACCACACTTTATTTATCCAATCACCTATTGAAGGACATCTTGGTTGCCTCCAAGATTTAACAATTAAGAATAAAGCTACTATAAACATCCATGTTCGGGTTTTCCAAATCCTTTGGGTGAATACCAAGGAGCATGAATGATGGACTGTGTGGTAAAAGCATGTTTAGTTTTGTAAGAAACAGCCAAACTATCTTCCAAAGTGGCTGCACACCATTTTGCATTTCAACTAGCAATGAATGAGAGTTGCTGTTGCTCTGCATCCTGGTCAGCATTTGGTGGTGTAAGTGTTTGAATTTCAAAACAGATCAAACTAACTCAGGTATGAAGTGGTATCTCATTACTATTTTAGTTTGCATTTCCCTGACAATGTATGATGTAGAGCATCTTTTCAGATGCTTATTTGCCATCTTCCTTGATGACATATCTATTAAGGTTTTTGGCCCCCTTTTTTTTAAAAAAAAGGGTTATTTTCTTATGTTGAGTTTTAAGAATTCTTGGTATGTTTTATTTTTTATTGAATTTATAAAGGTGACATTGGTTAATAAAATTATATACGTTTCTGGTCTACAATACATCATCCATGTATTATATTGTGCATTTACCACCCAAGTCAAGTCTCCTTCCAACACTGTTGATCTCCTCTTTACCCTCTTCTACCTCTCCCCACCCCCTTACTATTGTCTGTGTCCATGAGAATCTTTTTTTTCTTTGCTCAGTCTCTTCACCCTTCTCACCCAGCCCCCAACACCTTCACCTCTAACAGCTGTTCTCTATCCCATGAGTCTGTCTCCACTTTGTTAGTTTATTTGGTTAATTAAATTCCACTTATGAGTGAAATCATATGGTACTTGTCTTTCTCTGACTGGCTTATTTCACTTAGTGTAATACTCTCCAGGTCCACCCATGCTGTTGCAATCTGGGAATACATGCACAGAAACCCCTGAAACACTAATTCGTTCATTGCAGCATTACTTACAATACCCAAGATTTGAAAGTAGCCCAAGTGCCCATCAGTAAATGAGTGGATACAAAAGCTGTGGTACATTTCCACAACGGAATACTACTTGGCCATAAAAATGAATTCTTTGTATATTTTGAATACCAGACCTGAGTCTGGTATTCAAATATCAGATATGAATCCTGGGTATTTTTGTTATTTTATCTTTATTCATAAACTAGCAAAGGCAGCTTTGCTTCCTTGGGTTATCAATTTCAAAACAGGTCAACTAACTCATAGCAAGAAAATACTGTTTTTCAATATTGACTGTCAATATGTAAGAGCCTAAAGCCACTTCCAAAAAAAACTTACAAAAACAAATGAATTAGTACTTCACAAAATTCTCTGAGTATTATTTAATTCTTTAAACAAATCTTATATAAAACTTTTAAATTTATTTTTTGTATAGTTCATCCTTACTCTTGAAATTTACTGCAGTTTAAAATCTATTGTGGAAATATAATTATTGACTTAATTATTTTACAGTACTTAAATATATGACCCTTAGTAGCAAAGTACTGATAAACCTGGCAAGAAATGAAGTGGAATTACTTGAGAATCAATGATATTTCAACTAGTAATTAATTATGATTATAGACTAATTTTCATTTATAAAGAAGTTTTAAAATAAATAATGACAAACTGTTCATTATTTATAAATACATTGTTTGCCTAATAAAAATTTTAAAAACTTTTAATTTAAAAGCTAATTTTGAAGTTTATCCTGATGATGCTTTAAAAAGGAGCACAAAAACATTATGATTCTAATATTACTATCTTTTGTTTTTCTAGTAAATGTATGTAAATATAGTCTTATAACCAAATATAAATATAAATAGCCTCCTCACTTGAAAACAGAGTGCAGAAAGAACAGTTCAGCTGAAAACAGCATGAGGAATTCAGTGCTAGCAGCACTTAAAAATTTTTTAGCATGCTCCACTTCTATACCAAGTTATGTGCTCATTATTTTAGGCTAGTTTCATCCAGTGGTCCCTGGCTGAGCATAATTGGCCTCATCTGGGAGCATGGTAGAAATGCAAATTCTCAGGTTCAATCCCAGAATTATTAAATCGAGAATTCTTAGATCAAGTCCAGCATTATGCATTTTAACAAGCTCTCCAGATGATTCTGAGGCAAGCCAAGGTCTGAAAAGCACTGTTAGACTAAGGAAATAAAAATGAATAAGAAACAGATCCTGCACTCAAAGTGACATGCTGACCATATATATAACCACTCATTTTTCTTGTAGGCTAATATCAGTAACAAGTAAAACATTAATTTGTATCTAATTACATCTTTAGAAATTAACATAAGTTAACATAAATATTGTTTGGAGACACGCAGAAAGTTATACTGAGAGGGAGAGATTTTTCTTTTTTAAAATTTTCTATTAACATGGAGTATATTTCACATTTTTCAATTAAGAACATAATGTTTATTAAAAGATTTCCTCATTTTGCCTGTCCATGAATTTTAGTCATACGTGAGTCCTTAAATAGTATGTTGACAACTTCTTTTTTTTTCTTAATAAATCTTTTTCCCCCCATTGACCTCCTTCAGCCCACCCCTGCCCCCCACCCCAGGCCTTCAGCAACCTATTGTCTGTGTCCATGGGTTATGCATCTATGCATACAACGTCTTTGGTTGATTACCTCCCACCCATCCACCCTCCCCCACCTTCCAGAGGGATAGATTTTTCTTTACTGAGGAACATTAAACAGCAGTCCCTAGGAAGGACTAATTGTCTGAGTATTTATAAGTAAAAAGTATAAAAGCCATGTCTATTTACCCCTCAATGTGTTCCACACAATTGAATGAAGGTCTGTGAAGTAACTATATGTGATTTTCTAGATTATTAAGCAGGGAACGTATACAGTAGCTATATTTCTATTTCCAGATCTCAAGGGGGAGGGAGGGTGTTGGTGGTAAATTTCTGGACTGCAATTTTTTGAAAACAGGAAATAACACAGAAATCAAATACTTCATTTGTGTTAGACATGATAAAATGAAATAATTTGCCTCACTCTATAAGAAATGTTAATTTGAGAAAAAGCAATCATAAATGTGACAACAACCTTAAACATATTCACAGTATTTCTATTTTCAAGAATTAACCTGAGATGTACACCAAAAGAAGCACTTGAAATAAATTAAATATCTATTAATAGGGAAATTAAAATTGTGGCACATTCTTATAACAGTACAAAAAAACACACAGCACGTGGAGTACAATCCCACTTTTTAAAAAAATATATATTTTTATTGATTTCAGAGGGAGAGGGAGAGGAAGAGGGAGAGAGAGAGAGAGAAACATAACTGATGAGAGAGAATCATTGATTGGCTGCCTCCTGCACGCCCCCTCCTGGGGATCCAGCCCGCAACCTGGGCATGTGCCCTTAACCGGAATCAAACCAGGTACCCTTTAGTTGCAGGCCAAGGCTGTATCCACTGAGCCAAATGGGCAAGGGCTACAATCCCACTTTAGTAAGCAAATACATACAAAAAGAAAAAGATTTTAGAAAGAGATATTTTGAAATATAAATAGTGGTGGGAATTCTAAATAATTTTAAAGTAAATCCATAATTTTTTTTTTCAGTTGAATGAGCAAAAAAAATCAGGCAAAAGGGGACTTAATATGTTTAGGAATATTTAATGGATGGGAAAATACTTTATTAAGTTAAGAAGGTTATACAAAACTACCTACAGTATCATCTGAATTGTTTTTAAGATGTTTTTTAATTTCCTTAAAAGTAAATAATTAAAATATAAAAGTATATACATCAAAATGTTAAAAATGGCTGTCTGGACATTAGGAATATAAGCAACTAAATTTTTTATATCATGAAAAGGTTATATTCAGGGAAAAACAATCAAGACAAGGAGTATTCTATAACAATAAACAATGCCAATCATAGAGAGATATAACGCACATACATTTTTAAACATCTATAATATTATCAAGACATATAAGGCACTGACCACTGAAAACAGACAACAGAAATTTTAACTCAACAACAGCCAGCTCAAGACAGAACAAACATTTGAAAAGGGCGCTCTATCCCTAGCTGGTTTGGCTCAGTGGATCGAGCATCAGCCTGCGGACTGAAGGGTCCCAGGTTTGATTCTGGTCAAGGGCACATCCCTGGGTTGCGGGCTCCATCCCCAGTGGGGGTTTTGCCAGAGGCTGCTGATCAATGATTCTCTCCCATCATTGATGTTTCTATCTCTCTCTTCCCCTCTCCCTTCCTCTCTGAAATCAATAAAAATATATTTTTAAAACTAAAAAAAGAAAATAAAAAGGGTGCTATTTAGAAACTAAATAATATAGTTAATAAGACTGAATTAATATGCAATGAATTGTATCTCTAAAAGAAAAGACTATACCACATTTTCAAATACTGAGCATTAAGAAAATAATGAATCATATATTAGGCTACACAAAAAATTTCAATGAAGTTTCCAAAGATCTATAATTCTATGCTCTAATTATAATACCATAAAAGTAGAAATTAAATTACTAGGAAAGAAACTTTAACCACTTAGAAATTTAAAAACAAAAACAAAAAGCTCTCATATATATGTTAAACAAGATTAAAAATGAAAATTGCATAATATTAAAAATATATAGATAGCAGAAACATACACTGGCCAAAGCTGAGCTCAGTGGATAAGTCTTGGCATAAAACACATATACTACTAAACAAGATATATCACAAATACCAAAACTGAGCATTCATCTCCAGAATCTAGAGAAAGAACAATATAGATTCCAGGAAGGCAGAAGAAAGGCAATGACAGAACAAAGTCAGAGGACAATGAACTAGAAAACAAAAACAACAGGAAAAATCAGTTCAACACCTTAAAAAATGAAAAACTATATAACCTAATAAATTAAACCACTCAAAATACAAATGTGCAATATTAAAAATGAGAAAAAACTACAGATATGCAAGAAATTTAAAAAATTATGCGAGAGTACTTTATGAAACTCTATACAAATATATTTGAATATCTGGATGATATAGATTATATTATAGCAAAATAAATTTAAAAATTGAACTAAATAAATAGAAACTAAAAGAGACCAAGAGCCATGGAAAAAATTGAGATTTACTAGAGAGCTACACTACCCAAATTTACAAGTCTAGTCAACTTCATAAGTAAAATTCTTTCAGACCCAAGTAACAGATAACTGAGATAATATTTACACCATGCCAGTGCACAGAGGAAGGAAATCTTGCAAAATCATTTTATGAAGCAAGTATATCACCAATCTAAGGATTACATTAGAAAAAAGAAAAAACTGCAGACCTTATTTCTGAATATTGAAACAAATATAATAAATGTTAACACTTTATTTTACTGATTTTTAAATATCATATTAAAAAAGAACTCCATAAACCAAAAGCATTTATTCCATAAATGTAATCATAACCAATTGTTAAATAATCAAAGAAATTCAACATGTTATAGGTTATGAATCAAAACAAGGTCTTCATTTCAATGTGAAATGGCATTTGGCCTATAAAAAAACCACTCCTCATTTTGAAAATCAAGCAAAATGGTTACTGAAATAAGCATGTGTGTTTGTCAGAGTGAGTGCACTAGCTTTTTTTTTTTGAGGTATGACTGAAATACATTATATCAATTATAGGTGCACAATATAATGATTTGATATATTATGAACTGATCACCACAATAATTCTAGTTAATATCTGTTACCATACATAGCAACAAAATTTTTTCTTGAGATGAAAACTTAATAACTATCCTTAGTAACTTTCAAATATGCAGTATAGTATTATTATTTATCGTTGCCATACATTATACATCCCTGAGACTTACATGTTATCACTGAAAGTTTGCATTTCTTGACATCTTTCACCCATTTCACCTACCCCTTATCCCCGATCTCTGGCAACCACCAATATGTTCTCTGTATGAGCTTGGTGGTTTTTTTGTTTTGTTTTGTTTTTAGATTAAATGTATAAGTGAGATTACATGGTATTTGTCTTTCTTTGTCTGAATTATTTCAGTTAGCATCATGCCTTCAAGGTCCACCCATGTTATCACAAATAACAGGATTTTATTCTTTTTATGAATGAACAATATTCCACTGTGTGAATGACTCAGTGGACCATGACTTTTCCCCCACCATTTTATTTGTAAAAAGTCAAACACACACAACAGCTGAAAAAACTGCTTAGGGAGTACTCATAAAGCCAACATCTTATATTCTATAGTCAAATCCTTGCTATATTTCCTTTATCACTTATCTATCCATCAACTGAACTTACTTTTTATTCATTTCTAAGTTAATTGCAGACAGCAATATACTTCATCCCTAAACATCTTATGAGAGTTCAATACTTATGTTCTATATTTTTAGTTAATATATAATAAAATGAACATGTATACACTTGGATCTAAATTTTAATAAATGCATTCACCCATGTAACCAACGACTATCAAGATATCCATTCCCATCATCCCAGAAAGTTCCCTTACATTGGGCCTTGGTTTGAACACAGGATCTGTCTCCAAAGTCCACAGTCTTTTTTTTTAATTTTATTTTATTGTTTAAAGTATTACAGATAGTAGTACATATGTCTCGTTTTTTTTTTCCCCAACTGACCTTCCCCCAGTCCACAGTCTTTTTAAAGACACTATGCTACTTCTTTTTTAAAGGCCCTAAGTATAAATATATTAAACATAAAGAATTTTATTTCTAACCCTCAATAATTAAGGTAGTTGAAATACTGAAATATTACAGGAAGAAAATATCAGCGAACCCAGATGTTTAATAATATCTGAGGCAAGTTGACTGTACCACCTGCCCTCCACTAATTCCTGCTAAATAAACAAAAACTTCTACTTCCCATCCCAAGAATTCAAGAGTGAATCCAGGAGGGATGAATATAACAATAAAAACCATCTCATGTTTATCCCTTATCTCTTCAATTAAATTAATATACACTTGGGGCCAAAACTATTTTGTATGCTTGTTAGGCAAGCATGAGGCTAAATGCTATATACTTCAGTGGTTACTTCAAGAGGCAGTGGGGAACTGAAGAAAAAAAGATATGTAAAGCAACCAAATCTGGGTTCAAATCTCTTCCTATTTATTAGATATATAAACATGTACAAATTACTTAACTTCGCTAAGCTTCAGTATCTCACCTGTAAAATGAGGCCTATATTTTGCCTTCCTTTCAATTTCTCAAATGGCCTACACGCAGAACCAGGCAAGAAAAGCCCCTAACCTGGACCTCAAGCTTTAGGGGAACAGCACTGGCTCTCTCCAAGCTACGCCCCTACCCACAGGGTGAAGAGACCTTGGGACCAAGGAGATCTGCTCACCATGAACCCATACCTCTGCCACAGACGATGCTCTATGTAATCCAGACCTAGGAATTCCTTGCCCAAACAGCAGCAAGCCTGGCTTCCAGGGTCTGCAAGGATCTATTCCCTGGCCTCACTTCCTGAGAGAGTGTACATAAAAATGAATGTGAGGACACATATGTAAAACCAACCCTCAGGGTACAGAATGGTGTGCAGGATAAACAGGGATTTGGGTTTTAAGCTCAGAAGGTGAAGTGGGCTTGGCCCTTGTAGATACATTCTGGCATGTAACTCTGAGGAACATAGGACATCTTAGCTCAAACCTGAATGTCAAGATGCATAGGAAATTTTATTTGTCAACTTAGAAGGATAAATATATTTTATGTAATAGTTTGTTAGTTTAAGTTAAACATCTTTGGTATATGGGTCTTCATTTATATTTGCTCCATACCCTGCAAATGTTACAACTGGGCCTGTCTATATCTGCCACTAATAACCTCACATGTGTATTGCCATATTCACTTTTAAACATCATATTTAGTCATATAACATTATCGTGAGTTTGGTTACATTAACTCCATCACACAAAGAAACAGAGAGGTTTAAACCTACCCAGCACCCTTTCACGCTATCTCCACATCACTCTCTTCTTAACTCCCAAATATCTGTGCTTCCTCTTCTACCCTCTTATACACTCCAAAACAATATGCCCTTAATCCCTAAATCTAGTCCTTATTCTATAAGACCTCTCTTTAGCACCTGATACTGTTAAAAATTTTCCTTTTTTAGAACAGCATTCCCTTTGGCTTCTAAGGCTAGACTATTTCTGTTCTCTTAGCTTTTGCTCTTTCTCTGGTTCCTCTTCTTTCTCAGAGAAGAAATATGAATAAATTATGTTATTCATTTTGTGAAAATGTTTCTGGATAGTGTCAGCATAAAGCATATTCAATAAATGGTAGGGTTTTTTAAATCTAAAAAGAATACCCACTATTTTTAAATATATATATATTTTTTTATTGATTTCAGAAAGGAAGGGAGAGGAAAGAGATACAAACATCAATGATGAGAGAGAATCACCGCCGATTGGCTACCTTCTGCACACCCCTCACTGCAGATCAAGCCTGAGCCTGCAACCTGGGCATGTTGAACTTGGGACCCCTCAATCCAAAGGCCGACTCTCTATCAACTGAGCCAAACCAGCTAGGGCAACACCCACTATTTCTAAGTACAGTGCCAGTTATTCTACTAGGGGATACGCACACGCATGCACATTATTCCATTTATCCTACTAGCAGATAAAATTGGAGCTCAGATTGGTTGACAAATTAACGTGTCTTAAAAACCTGGTTCCAACACTTTCTAGCTTTATGATAGTAAGTCACTTAACTTCTGAGTTTCTGCTTCCTCCATCTGTGTAGTCTTACAATGTTATTGTGAGAATTTAATGAAACACAGGACATAAAACACATAACACATGGTACTTAGTCGGTAAATGTTAACTCCCTTCTCTTATTGCTTCCAGGTGAATACATTAGTTTTCTCCCTTTCCCTTGTGTGCATCTCCAAAAACAAAGTCCTCAGTCCTTTGACCCAATTTCTTTACACTCTACATCTACACATCATGACACTTGTGAACCCAACTCCTCCAGGAAGATGGTTTTGAATTATCTGTGTCTACCTCTAAGTGTCCAGGCTCACATCTCTAAATTTTGCTAGTTATTTCCACTTGAGAATCCCACTGCCTACCATATCAAACTGATCCTTTTGCTCACAAAACTAAGAATGAAAAGCAAAAGACTGAGGGTGGCATGAAATATTACAAAGGCAGAATTGATAGGATGGATGATAAAGAAGCTAATTTCATGGTTTCAAGCTTGTCTGGGAAAATTAGAAAAATTGAGAAGATCCTCATAGATCATGTCCAAAATCCCCCCCCCCCCCTTTTTTCTCTTCCCTCATTCTTCAGACATGAAACTCTAATCCTTCTATTTTCCTAAGCTACAAAGCCGAAAATGTTCTCATTCCTTTGAATTCTCTCACATTTAAATGCGTCATTCTTTAATCAGAAAAAACACCCAAAATACCTTTAACATAAATTTTCTTAGCCATGTGTTAATATTTTATAAATTTTTCCAATATTGAAATAATTTCAAAAATTACATTTTATAATATAGTTACTAATCATTATATTAATTTCTCTTGGAAAGCAATTCTTAAAACTGTAAGTCTAAAAATTGTCATATATTTAATATATTTAAAATATTACAGAATTTTAAAATTTTAAAAACCCAGATGACAAGAAACAGTTAGTCTAAAGTTTATTAAAAGAAATGGCTTTCTTCTTTGGTTGAATGTACTATTATTTCAAATTTGGGAATATTTTATTAAATTACATTTTCTTTACTGTGATCAAAACAGAATAACTGCAGAGTAGTAAAACTGGTTTTGGTTTGCTTATTTTACCTGAGTAGCTTTATCTTTCATACATGAAGGGTAATGAACATGAGGATCCCGTGGCCACTGTCCTGTGAGATAAGGTCCTGTTATTGTATCCAAAGAAGAGGTTCGCCTTATTGTACTAGAGGTTCGAACTTGCTGAGATTTTGGCCTGTCCACTATAAAAAGTGAAAAAGAAATTAGATTAGTCACTAATATTAAAGTAAAATTATTTAAATATCATAGTCTGTGGAATGTCATCCTATCAATTTTCTCTACAATATATGTTTATCTTAATAGCCCAATTATATGATCTGATGAAATTTATAGACCCTCTCCAAAGAAAAACGCATTCACATACTATATCTTACATACACTTGAAGGGCTGTCACAGACCTTATGAAGCCATGCATTTTAAAGGACCTATTCTACAATCTACACGTCATCTCTCTGCCCTTACTTTATGTTTCCATACTGGCTCATCTGGACTGCCACTTTCCTAACTGCTGACTCTGCATCCATTTCAACTAACTGTTATAGTGCCACCTCCTTTCAATGCTAAAAAAACATTTCCATGGTTATTCATTCTTTAACTTAAAGCGTGTATTTTTCACAATATGGCTCCCATGTACCTCAATGTTTAATGTCTTGCTACTCCTCCATACACCCATGCTAACTACTAAGTGCCACACAAACTAACTGCAGCTTCCCAAATGTAAAACACTTCCTCGCTATCTCTATACCAGTGGTTCTCAACCTTCTGGCCCTTTAATTACAGTTCCTCATGTTGTGACCCTAACCATAAAATTATTTTCGTTGCTACTTCATAACTGTAATTTTGCTACTGTTATGAATCATAATAATGTCAATATCTGATATGCAGGATGGTCTTAGGCGACCCCTGTGAAAGGGTCGTTCGGCCGCCAAAGGGGTCGTGACCCACAGGTTGAGAACCGCTGCTCTATACAGTCTATAATTTCCTCACCCTGTTCACTTGACCAACTCTTACTGAAGATACTAGTATTTGCACCCTCCTCTGCTTGCATGGAACCCGAAGTGTAACTCTCTCCTCCACCAGAGCATAAGTTTAATTCTTACAAACTGAAAAGGAGTTGATGCTCAATACTTAATGAATTTATTACAGCTCCATAAAAATAGCACGTATAATGAAACTATAATTCAACTTCCTCATTTATGGATAAATAAGTTGAAGCCCAGAGGGATAAAACTGAATTATCCAATGAAACAGAACTGCTACCAGGTGACAGAGGTAAAAAGGAATCAAGCTCTCCAGACATTATACTAGTACACAGTTCAATCCAAACACTATAATAATCTACTTCTTCTCCTCTCCATATGGGTACCATAGGTAGCTCTCTTGGAAATTAAAATGATTATACTCAACTAAGCTATAAAAGATTTTTCATATATACATCCCAAATAATTTACTCTAATGTGCATTCTATAATAAAATCCAGTGGATCGCAAACTCCAAGGCTCACAGTCTTATTCTGAGTTATATCTCACATCAAACAAAATGTCTTGCACATTACAGAGGGTCAAGAAGCATTGTTACCTAATGCTGTCCTTTATCTTCCTAAAACCATAATTCTAAAGAAAATGCAGTATACTCTGATGTTATACTTTTATATATCCTACAATTGCAGTTTTAACTTCTTCTTTGACCCAAGAATGGCAGAAAAGATCTGAAAATTACCAAATTTCCTCCCTATCTTTATTACTTAGCTCAAATTTTACCTCACCATTGGTAGAGAATCTGGGATGACATATTTCTACTCTTTGGAATTACCTGCAAATTTTCTTTGTGACCAAAAACATGATAAACTTTCATAAACATTTCATGAGTCATGGAGAAGATACACTTTCTGTTTTCAGAACATATAGTTCTTTGTCTTGTACATGAACTAAAATAAAAATACAGAATACGGGAATAATATAATTATCAGCTTGATCTGTCACAGATCTAGAAAAGTACTCTAAGTTTCTAAATTACTATTGAGATCTAACAATTTCCTTTATTCTTTGCAATTTTTATCATTTATATTTAATTCTGTATAATTTGCTTCATATTAACTTATGACATCATTATTAATGGCTTATACTTCACCATTTTAATGTTACATTTAGTTTTTACTTTTAAACTCTGTCAGATTAAACATTATGACCCCCTTTGGCTTTCTTTTTTATTATAACTTGCCTGGTATACCTAGTCTCTCATTTTCAATTCTATATCAACAAGATAATTTGTTCCTATTACCCAAACTATCATGGCAATGAGTTAGTTTTTAACTGCCTCAACATCTAAGCCTTGATGCTCCCAAATTTTTATTTATTTAATTTGTAGCATTATCACCTACCAATTCAGGTGTTATATTTTAGTGCAATAAGGAAAATCAACTGATTTTGCATTATTTATATACTCAATACAAATTTTTTATTTCATAATCAAAATATGTATTTAGTTTTGAATTGAGTGATCACAGTATTTCTCTACTATCTATATCTATATACCTATACCTATACCTATACCTATACCTATACCTATATCTATATCTAAAAGTCTAAGTGACCATTACAACTGGATGACTGGACAACTGGCTGGTAGCTATGATGCGCACTGACCACCAGGGCACAGACCCTCAACACAGGAGCTGCCCCCTGGTGGTTAGTGCGCTCCTACAGCCAACCTCCCGCGATCCCTCCCCCTGGCCGGCCAGCCAGCGCCTATGCAGTGATGGCGAACCTTTTGAGCTCGGCGTGCCAGCATTTTGAAAAACCCTAACTTAACTCTGGCACCATGTCACATATAGAAATTTTTTTATATTTGCAACCATAGTAAAACAAAGACTTACATTTTTGATATTTACTTTATATATTTAAATGCCATTTAACAAAGAAAAATCAACCAAAAAAATGAGTTCGCGGGTCACCTCTGACACGCGTGTCATCCGGATTGCTGGCCAGGCCGAGGGACCCCACCCATGCACGAATTCATGCACTGGGCTTCTAGTTATTACATAATCACCTCTATTCAAGCAGATCAAACAAGAGAACACCTTATCAACTAGAAACATATATTAGTATAGTCAAACAATCTTTGAATTAATTTATAAGGGCTTGAATAAACAAAATTGCTAAAATAAATATTTAATTATATATGTAAAGTATGAAATAAAATCAATAAAATAAATAAGTTATTGTCATTACTTAAGCTAACCAGGCAACAGGAAAATAATACCTTCATAAGTGGCGAAACTCAAACATTACTACTATATAAAACTCGCTGAATGTCTACTATATGCAAAGCACTGTTTCATGCACCAAGGGGAATTACAAAATAAATTTTAGACTCCTCTCAAGGAGTTTACATTATGGTTGGGGAAATACATATATATAATTAAACTGTAATATACAGCAGTATGTATGGCACATGTACATCAATGAAGGATGGGAAGGCAAACAAGGCAAAATTAGGCAACAGATAGTAAGAATAGTAGTCTTGTTATGCCACTTAGCAGTCCTGTTGTTAACATCTCTTAAATGAGGGTAAAATACAGAATAACTAAATTCAGCCATAGGAAATGACAGTTTGAAAAGTTGCATTTATTTCCAGTATGATCATCATTGTTAGGAGCAGAAAATGACTGTTCATAGCTGCAGTGTGTAAAAAGGCTTCCTTGTTACACTCATCTACAGGTTGTGCTTTCCCTCCCTATTCCGTTCCCTGAATAGAAAGCCACATGGCAGCAGCAGTTGGTAGGCCTGGGGCTCCTCTGGGGGACAAACTGAGAATTATCCAAAATAATTCTTGCTCTCTAACAGCCAATTGGAAATTCAACTTCAAAGTAATAATAGTAAAAGAGCTTTAAAAACAAGAAGCTGTGTTAGTTAAGTCTGAGTATGAATATCAAACCAAGCCTTGTTGTAAACAGACAATAAATGCTTAATATCTAACTGCCAGAACAATGTAATACGATGTTAAATTAATTTGTTCCCAACAGCCATTTTACTTTAATGGCAATGTCTGAAGATGACTAAGTTAGTAAGGTTGGAAATCTGATCTCTGTAAGAAGCTAATCTGTAGTGGAAAATTAACAAAATTCAATAAAATTTATGCAATTAAAAGAGTGTTATTGAAAGTTGGAAACTTTAAGAACGTTAGCTACAAAGTAATATGAAACAAGCTACCACACTTTCCAAACAAAACTTAAAAACTGGTAAAGAGGATACAATATTTGTGAGTACCATAATGTATCCATACAGAATGTAAACCAACACACATAATAAAATAAGTGCTCACATTCTTTTCTTGAACTTTAATCCAATCTGTTCATCCTATGTTCATAAGGATGAAATAGCTAATTTAATTTGCAAAAGCAAATAAAAAAGGTCAGTTGTCTGGGTTAGCTCTCAATTAATGATTATTAGCCAAAGCTTTCCATTAACATTGATTATATAAGCAAGGCACATTTAAACTTAAAGAAAGCATTTAAATAATAATTTATCTAAACCTTTCGAAAAAAGAGCTATTGCTCCTACAACTATTGCTTAAGCGGCAACCAGACCAGCAGGGGAGGGCAGTTAGGGGCGATCAGGCAGGCAGGCAGAGACAGTTAGGGGTGATCAGGCTGGCAGGGAAGGGCAGTTGGGGGCAAGATCAGGCTGGCAGGGGAGGGCCTTAAGCAACTATTGTTTAAGGACTACACTGCATGAAACTTAGCCATTACAACACCACCACCAAGAATGAACTGGTTCTTACTTTATTCAAAATCCATCACTGATTATGACTGTAAAGCCATACAATTCAGTAAAATGCTTAAGATAACTAAGCACTAATACCAAATTTTCCAGTACTTTACTACACAGAACTCATATTAAAAAACTAGTTTGAATATAAAAATATCACATTAACAATGTTAGCCAATAGTATCAAAACACACATATGTAATATTTTGTTTTGAATTTAAGCTCCTAAAGTGTGTATCATCTTTTTATTCTTTAACAGTTAACATAGCAAAATCATGTTTAATCTAACTTTGTTAATCTCCAAAATGAAAACAGTCATTAAAATCCATAATGCAAACATAAATGCATACGTGTGTGAATGTCTTAAATTACTTAGTATTGATTTAGAAGAATGTTGAAAAAAATGGCAATACTTTTTAGCCATTAATAATGTTAACAACTGGGCATGTCTGAGAAGTAATAGAAACAGATTTTTAATATTTCACTGCGAAATTAGATCTTGGGAGATCCTCGAACATAAAGGCACAAGGCCCTCACGCAACTCACAGATGGTCTAAGCAATAGATCTCAAGGATGAGATCCTGAGATGTGGTCACCAGGTACCTTGTTAAAAATGCAAGTTAATGAGCTACATTCCCAGAGATTTTAATTAAGTAGTTATAGTGTGGAACCAGGTAGCAACATATTTTTTAGACCAAACTAGATTAATTCAGGTGCAACACCAGATTTGGGAATCAATGAAGTCTAAAAGCATTGTTTTTCAAAGTGTGAAATGTTTAACTCTTTGGTGGTGGGTCCAAGAAAACACATCCTAATATACAAAAACCCTGGGTCTGTCACATCCACAAGACCAGGAGGCTCAACCAACCAAAAGTCAGTCATGCAGTCAGCCTGGGTTGCCGTGGCGACCCAGCACTGACTGCTAAGGCTGCAGGCACCTGACCCAGCACTGACTGATGAGGGGGCTGCGAATCAGGCCCAGAGAGAGGTCTAAAGAGAGAAGCAGGGTCTGACCTGTAGCCTCTGTGGCAGCTGTTGCTCAGCACTTGCCTCTCTCTTTAACTCCTGGCCTCTTTAACAGCCACACCTCCATTTCTCTCCAGGCCTCCACCAGGGCTGCTGATCAGCCCTGCCTTTCTGATCAGGCCCCATTGATAGGCCCAGAGGTGCTGACTGGCATAGAAACTGACCAATCAGAACCAAGTCTGGGTCAACTGTGAGGAGCCAATGGCTGCCTAGGAGGTGGAGCTTTTGACGCTGACTGGCATAGAAACCAACCAATCAGAACCAAATAGGCTTGCAGAGAAAGGCAGTTAGAGGAGAGATTGGGCCTGCAGCAGAGGGCAGTTGGGAGCAAGATTAGGCTGGCAGGGGAGGGAAGTTAGGAGTGATCAGGCAGGCAGGCAGAGGCAGTTAGGGGTTATCAGGCAGGCAGGCAGGTGAGCGGTTAGAAGCCAGCGGTCCCAGATTGTGAGAAGGATGTCCGACTAAACCGGCAGTCAGACATCCCCCAAGGGGTCCTCAATTGGAGAGGTTGCAGGCTGGGCTGAGGGAACCTCCCCCTCCATGCACAAATTTCATGCACCGGGCCACTAGTTAATAAGCATTTCAGGTGACTCTAATGCTACTACTAAAAGCTTGAGAACTGATGTCTGAGGATTGGAATTAGATCCTCTAAAATTGTAGGTGCTCAAAAATAAATCCTTTTCTGAGAATAACCTACTCCATTTAGAGGCACTCCAAGTTTGACTATACACCCAAGAAAATGCTACTGCAACTAGTGGCTAAACTTCTAGGATCTAATAAATTCAAACATCTAATTATTATCGTCTTCAAAAGGTCCCATTCTAAAATCAGTGCCAGCCACGACACTACGGACCTTCAAACCTAAATAGAGAGCACTCTAGGCAGATGGGTTAGGAACACTAGAAAAATGAGGTAACAAAGACAAAATTCAATATAGCCACTTTTAGAAAGAGACCCTCCCACCCAAACAGGGCATTTTGCATCCAAATAAAAGATAACTACAATTAATTTACTTCCTGAAAAATGTCTGAAAATATATATTAAGTAGGTTCCTTTATAAAATGTAAGTGCCAGAGCAAAATTAAATTGAATATATGAGCAAAGTAAATTTTTTATTTTAATAATTAATTTGGTTTAAAAATTTTAGCCCGTCTGAAAATATTATGTTATAATTTATTAACAACCTTAGCTTTAACAGAAAATCAATGAGTTATTCATGACATATAAGTTAACTCATTCACATAATTTCAACCTTCATCATCGAAATAAAAATTCATTGAGCAGAGACTGAACATAAGACATTAAGTTGCTTTTCAACTTCAAAATACCCTGAAATGATACAGTTCCTAATCTAGCAGGGATCAAGAATTTGCCTCAGTATTTCTGGAATGAGAGCTACTTCCTTGAAAGCTATAGTATCATTGACAGAGTCTCTCCTTGACCAAATTTTGGTTAGGTGCCTCTGAGCTCTTCTCAACTATGGTAAGCTCCCACTTTTGAATGTCCCTGTTTATCTCCGCATTGTCCAATTTTGGCAAGAATCTTACTCAGTTTGACCAAAATCCCCACCCTCAATATATGATTACCCTTCATCTCTGATTAGGTTCTTCTTCCTTCATCATCCCCTGCCTTGCCTTCAGAAACAATCCTGTTAAGTCTCTCTAGACAGAATCCTCCTTTATCCCAATGTTTCTTTCCTCTTAGTAATTTTCCATCCACTGACCCCACCCCCCAGATACACTCTGCTCCTTAGATATTATTTCCCAACTTCCATGTTGTATTCAAAGTTTGAGCTGAATTTCTCTCCCCGACTACAAAACCTCATTGTAATGGTCCCTATCATGATAGTCCCCCTGAATAAAGTCTGCCTTACTATTCTTTAAAAATGTTATGAATAATTTGTTTTTAACATCACTATTAAAATAAATTTCAAAAAAAAATTTTTTAAGGACTGTACAACTAAGAAAAATTGTAGAAAGGAGACATATACCTCTTAGCCAGTCTGATATACATTAATATTGATCATCTAGTAGAATTATTACTAGATTCAGCTTTCCAAAATTAGCATAATATAGGACTTCACCAATAGCCTTTGTGGGTTTTTCTTCCTTGACATATAGGATTAATTATGTCAATAATTATTATCTATACAATAGGAAGATGAAAAGCTAGTCAAAATACATGGGTCACGTAAAATAAAATCATCAAAATCAAATGAACTTCAGATAAGAGACAGGAAGGACACCAGATAGGAATATGCTATCTAAAATAAAACTAAATAAAGGGCAAAAACTAAAGCCATCTCAGTGTGAGTAGATTGTGAAACACTAATCAACCAGACCTGGAATCCTGCCACAGCAGCAATCTAGAAAACATGCAGAAATGACCATATGGCTGCCCTACAGAAATCTGGAAAGAAACCAATCAAGAAGCTGACAAGAGAAACAAACATGCTTTTGACCAAATGAGGCCTGACACAGCCTGTAACTTGAGGTCTGTTAAGAAAAACAATTAAAAAAATGCAGTCAAGCAGGCATTTAAGAAAGATTCTTTAGGTACAGCTCACTCAATTAAATCTGTGTCAAATGACACATAAGTTGAAATAAGACATTTGGAGGAAGGCCTTTAGCCTATTTTCAAAGAAAACCCAAGAGTATATTTTTGGATAAAGGTTGTAAAGCTAACTTCACTAAAATGGCTATGAAGCCTGGTGACAAGCACAACAAATTAAAATGATGCTCTGACATTTGAAATACATCTACAAAGAAATTACACATATGGCAGATGAGAAGCTTAAGATTTTTAAGTTCATTTTTTTCTGGTTGCAAAATGGTAGTACTTTAAAAGGAACCCTGGCAAAGCTGTAATTAGAAGTTTCCATAAACTTTATGAACTTCCAATTAATTCATTAATAGAGATTCCAAACATCTAAAATCCATTAGGAATAAAGGGCTCAATGCTGAAGAAACAATCACAGAGTATTAGAAACTAAAAACAATCAAAACAGGAGGATCAAAGATTGAGGCAATATTATAAGTGAAAGGAAAACAAATATTCCTTAATCAGAAGATAAAATAATTCACAAAATTTTGTTTTACGGCTGGGAGATATTTTTACCAAAATGATATTGATTCACTATTATATCCCAATTTAAAAAGAAAAACAAACAAAAAAGGCTACAGAATAAGCAGGATCTACACCACAGCATGACAATATTACTGATGATAGTTCTTGATTTCTTTTTAATCTTCACCGGAGGCAATGTTTTCATTGGAGAGAGAGAGAGAGAGAGAGACATTGATGTGAGAGAGAAATATTAATCAGTTGCCTTCCATACACACCCAACCAGGAATTGAACCTGCAATCTGGGTATGTACTCTGACAAGGAATCAAACCCACAACCCTTTAGTGCATGGGAGGACGCCCCAACCAACTGAATCACCCAGCCAGGGCAAAAGTAGGAAAGTAGGAAATAATTTTCCCAGCATTGTGATTATAATAGGCATTTTCCCCTCAAAGTTTATCTTTTAATGAGAATTAAGGAAGAAAGTTATATATAGAAAAAAATCTCCTAGTAGAGGATACTACTAAAAATTTCAGCTGCTTTTATTTGGGATATATGTCCACATACAGAAATTCATGAACACACACACACACACACCTCTCTGTATTTGTCTCTAGTAGCAGTTTCACTTCATAATACTAACCTGTCTCTTAGTTTTTATTTCTACATCATGGCAAGTTTCTAATATACAAAACATTGTTTGTCCATTAAGTAGAACAGTAAGTCAATATTTGAGATAGTTCCTTATATAAAAGTTTTGTCAAAATATTCTGAAAATGAGAAAGATGGTAACAGAAAAGATTTTAAATTTCCCCATAAAGACAGACAGAGCAATGAGGACAGCCAAACCAAAGACTCAAGATCAATATCTACAACATATCAATATCATAAAGTAGCCCCGCAAAACGTCAAATATAAGCAAGTAGGGACAAAGCATCAAAAATTAGTGAGAGGCTCTGATAGTCCCAAGAACAAAAAGAACATGATCAGTAATGGGTAAATGTAAAGGGGGATTCTGAGAATAGTAGTCAAAATTGGTAGGGGGTTCAACCGGATCCAATTTTCAGGTGAGTACAAGAGGACCCCACCTGAATAAAGTCAGAAGTAACAATATGGCTAGTCTCAAATCTCACAAACAAAAGCTGCTAGCAATACAGAGTCCAATCCTGAGGAGAAATTACTAGGAGTTGAATCCAAACTAAACAGAACAAGGGTAATAAAAGCAAAGAAAAGAGATAGTTGAGATAAAGTTGGGGAAGGGAATCAAGGAGGTTGATCACAGAAGCAAGAGATTTTTTTAAAAAAAACATCATTTTACAAAAACAACAGAAGTGGGAGGACTGGAGCTCTGAAGTTAGAAAAGGTATCCTGAATGCTCCTTCCCTCCTAAAAGTATAGGAAAATTCATTTCACTTAAAAAGTGAGTAACAGGAAAGAACAGCAAGTTAATCCCACATTATCCTATATAATGAAAGCTTAGGTAGCGTCACGTGTGATGCTGTCACAAGATGGCCACCCTCATGTCATCACAAGATGGCTGCCATAAGATGGCGGGGGGGGGGGCAGTTGTGGGCAAACAGGCCAGCAGGGGAGGGAAGTTGGGGGCGATCAGGCTGGCAGGTAGAAGTGGTTAGGGGCAATCAGGCAGGCAGGCAAGCAGTTAGGAGCCAGCAGTCCTGGGGTCCCAGATTGGAGAGGGTGCACACGGGCTTAGGGACACCTGCCTCCAATGCATGAATTTTGTGCACTAGGCCTCTAGTTATATTATTAAAGAACAAAAGGAATACATGATGTCTCTGTGGATAACAAAAGCATACCAGGAAGATATGTCTATATAATATGAAAATTGTAATCTCACAGTTCAAACCAAGCTAGGAATCTTTTTTAGATGATAGAAGTGATGAAAAACCTCAGTACTAGAAAAACTCAGAAATGATGTGTTTGAGGGCAAGAAAGATTAAAAGAGAGGTGACAAAGCTCAGGAAACATACAGAAATAAAAGATAAACTTATTTTAGGAATGAAGACTAAATTACAAGAAACACAATGGGTAATGCCTTATCAAAAATAAAAAATGGAACATAATACAAATTGTATAATTTAAAAAAGTGATACAAAGATTTCAGGGAGGTTGGTGAAAGTGGAAGAGAGTATAAGGGAGATAAATGGTGATGGAAAAATATTTCAAACTAAAATGATTAGTATGTAGCATAAATAAGACAGTCCAACAAATGCTTAATAGGAATCCCTGAAGACCAAAGTAATAAAAAGCAAAAATACAAAAAACTATCATAAAAAGATAACTCAAAACTGCATATCCAAAGAACATACATATATCTAGGGAAAATTATCTAGAACAGCCTATATCAAACACATTTGAATAAAGCTAAAGTGACCTTCAAGTATAAGAGCTACTGATAAAGACTACCTGAGATTTTGCTTCATAAAGTATGCAGAACTCATGAAATATTGTTCCTATGAGTCCTTCCTGAAGAATCTACTAGAGAATAAGCATCATAGAACAAACAGTTTGGAAAATAATTAAAGTAAGGACTGCTGGGAGGTGTAAGCCATACAGATAATAACTGTGAAAGAAGACAGCAGCTCAGTATCTCTGAGGCAAGTCTTCCATCACTACTTGAAAGAAATGATCAGAGAAGAATAGAAAATTCATAGTTTTCTATTCTCTCAGTACATGTGAATTTAAGACTATGAATTTCCAAAATATCTGATAACCAAATATGGGTTATTAAATTCCTTCTAGAACCAGATATATATATTTATTTTTAAATGTTTATCCTTTTGATATTTTTTTATTATATTAACTTAGAAAAAAATTAATGTTAGCTTTAGAAAGGTATACTTTCTTCCCAGATAACCAAGTAAAGGAATCAGTTCCTGCCTAATCTACAGGAGAAACTAACTGAAGTGGATGCTTCATAATCATTCCATCAGTAGAATTTTTGTCCATCCCCTCCCACTAGAGCTGGCAATCATGGAGCAGTTTCCAAGTGCATCTGTGGAAGCCTACAACAAGAACCAGGAAGGGTTCAAGGAAGAATTCCTTTAATGAGCAAAGGTGGAGTTACCATGGGAAATGGTGGGGCAATGGACTGGGGTGGGGGGCGGGGGACCTGGAGAGTTATGTTGATAAGACTAGATGGGAAGAAGCCTTGACGAGGACCTTCACCTTGCAAGGGGCCAAATTTAAAAGGGCCTTCTTTTTGAAGGGACAAAAATAACCAGACTCTTTCCACATCATCCCATCATCTACTAGACACTTCACTAAGAACAAAGAGTCCTAAAATAATTTTCAAGGCCAAGATAGAATTGATTATGACTATTAATATTATGGAATAAAGCTCTTATCACTACTCTAAAAGGACAATCAATTTATACTCTGTAAAACGAGAGCTTTAGAAATCTGTATTGACAACTAAAGTTCTTGATTCTGAATAAGAATCTTAAAAAAATCATAAGCTTTCTTATCTCTATTTGAATAAAGAATAATGACTTAATATGACACAGAAAACACAACAGTCTCCCTGACAAGTACTCATCTGTTCTAACGATATCTATACTGGAAGTATATATTTAAAATATATAAAATCCAAATATATTTTAACAACACACAATTTATAAACAATGGTAAGATTTAAACTTAAGTCAAAGCTATAAACATTCTGCTTAGGTAATAATAACTACAGATTAGCTCATAATATCATAATAATAGAGTTAAGTAGTTAATTTCATAAATGTAAAGGAGATTAAGGGGAAAGGCCTAGGAAAAGAGTAAAACTGCTTAACCTCAGTAAGATATGACTGCCAGGCAAATTATAAACAGAAATCTGTACTGAAATCTGTCTAGGTACCAATGATTTGCTTAATGTAAAAGAACCTAATTAAGAACCTAAGCAAATTAAGTCCAGCCTACAAGCTGTATTTTCCCTCAAATTGTGTTCTTAAATCCAGCGATGGTGAACATGCTGTTAACTGGGAAATACACAACGAACTACATTGCTCTAGAATCAACCCAAAATCAAAAGGCTCAACAGAATGAAGGCTTCAGAAATAAGTAAGCACAGATGTTTATTCTAGCATTTACTTTTATAAATATTGACACCAAAGAATCAAATATGTAGCTGTGAAGTAGACGTGTATCCAAAATTGAATGCTTCATTAAAGTCGGAAACAGCCAAAAGTTGCAGGAAACATCCTGAAGGAAAATGTCTACACAAATGACACCTTTGTGGAGGCCATGGAGTAAAACAGAACATGGTGAAAACCAGTTCTGTGTTTGCATACACAGAACACCTTCCACCTCAACAATTCTACAAATATTGTACATAAAAGGTTGCCAGGAAACATTGCCAAGGGCTAAAAAAAGCCAACTTAACAAAAAATAAAATGACTAGTGGCACGACTAAATGTAGGGGAAATGTGTCATAAAATATTTTAGAATAGCATCACACCTTATTCCTCTACAACAGCCACAGAACTGGCCATTATAATCTTAGTCAAAAATAGTTTATTGATAGTATTGACTGAACTGTCCTGCAGTCAAAATGTCACTGTCCAAGTAGCTACAAATGGACTAAAGTCACAAAATTCCAGAGTTTACTGTTATTGGCATCTAAGTTAATGTTTTTTCCTTATATGATAAAAGTGAACAAATACCAGACTATAGTTTTGGATACAGCTTGACTTTTAACAATACCTAGAATAGCTGGGGCACTTCAAATAAAAAACTGAACATGTCCAGATATACTAGAAATACTCAATGCAGGAGGAAAACAAAACCATACTAAGCATACAAAAAGATAGGTAAACTGGATTTTCCTCTCTCCTCTCTGCCTCTTCACCTCTTATTAGAATTTTTAAACCCCTTCTACATAGGGTTGAGACAGAAAATACTAAACAATATATCTTCAAACATTATAAATACATGTTTGCTTATTTTTCATTAAGATGTCAAATAACTTACTTATCTGCCTCTCTCTCCATAGGGGATACTTTTCAAGACCCCCAGCGGATTCCTGAAACCACAGATAGTACTGAACCCTATGTATTCTGTTTTTTCCTATACATACATACCTGTGATAAACTTTAATTTACAAATTAGGCACAGTAAGATATTAATGACAGCAACTTATAAAAAAGAACAATTATAAAAATAAACTGTGATGATGTGAAATAACATGCCAAACCTATTCCTAAATCTGTGGAACCATCCTTGCTTGGTGTCACTCATTTCAGGCGACCCTTTGCCGAGGTCTTTGTACAGGTTCAATACTTTCTGGCACAACACACTGCCGTCGATCAGAACACACTTTCCGTTCATATTTCCTACCCACAAATTTAAAGCCTTTTCAATCTTCACTAAGAACTTATCAACTACTGTGGCCATAACTTTTGCAGTTTGAGGTGCGACAGCAAAACTAGTACAAATTTCTTTTTCCTTCGTCACAATTTCATAGACAGAAGATTCATTCTTACTGTAGATCTTAGCAACCTCAGCAATTTTTTTCTTGAGAATTAAATAGTAAAGAAAAACCTACCACCATTCACTAATCTGTTTTATCTATGAATAAATGATTAATCTAAGACTTATCTACCAGAGGGTGGGCTCATTCCTAAAATCAAGGCTTTTGTCTTTCTGTTTGGTTGTTTCTCTAACACTTAGCACAACTACCCACGAAACATTTTTTTTCCCCCTCATTTCTCATTCCCTCTATGCTTTCTTACACTTCCCCACCCCTTATCCCAGAAATCACCACACTGTTGTCCATATCCATGAGGTTCAAGAAACATTTGTTAAAGTTGTGGATATCATTTGTCTATCCTTTCCTTAGTCTTTATGAAACAATTATTCATAAACTAGATATTACCTGGCAGGTATTTTGGACCTCTTTACCAAAGGACACTTTTTTGGAAGAGCCTCAGCACTCTTCATATAGTTCATATTCAAGAAACATGTTTTATATAAAATAACAAAACCATTTAACAAATACCTAAACTTCTTATCCTGCCAGGCACTCTGGATTTATTTCCACAAGGCTACTTACTATTGCTTAAAACAGCTCTGAACTTTTGAAAATGGTCTTTTAAATCAATCTATCTATCTATCTATCTATCTATCTATCTATCTATCTATCTATAAGCCTAAGTGACCTTTATGCCCAAACAACCGAAACGACCGGTAGACCAGTCACTATGGCGCACACTGACCACCAGGGGGCAAATGCTCAGTGCAGGAGCTGCCCCCTGGTGGTCAGTGTGCTCCCACAGCCAACCTCCGCGGTCCCTCCCCACAGCCAGGTGGCCCCCTAATAGGCCTTGATCGCTGGCCAGGCCGAGGGACCCCACTCATACACAAATTCGTGCATTGGACCTCTAATTTTTAATAAAAGAGTAGCCAAATTAGCATATTTAGACTAAATTGCAAATTGTATAAAAATAAATATATTCCACCAAGTTCATACAATCAACTTGATAAAGTGTCTCTTGTGTACTAACAGAAGCACTGACAACAATGAACCCTACTTGCCAACGTGATGGATCAGCTGAACAAAGACTAGGACTCCCAAGGTAAACTTCAAAGTAGCTCCAGTTGGAGCAGCTGGTAACCACCTTTTTAAAATTCTGAGGTGCAATAAAGTTGCTAATGCTAGCAGCTACAATTTTTAAAAATTAGTGCCTTATCATAATAAAAGGCCAATGTGTATCTTCATGGCTGACAGATGGCCTTCTACATGATCATTCAGAGTTCAAACTTCCTTCATCTTATGACTCCACCTTCATTGAAGTCCTCTGCTAGAATCTCCGCATACAGCTGGCAGATGAGGAAAGAGAAAATAAGGAGGATCAACTAGTGCTGCTTTACTGAACAAGGATGAAAGTGCTATATATCATTAGTCTTACCTAACTGCAAAGGAAGTATATATAGAATAGATATGGGATCAAGAGGAAGAGAAAACAGGGTTTGGTGAATACTTAGAAGTCTCTACTAGAGAAGGGCTTAACTTCATTTATCATTTGTCTGAATTACCCTTGGAGTAGTTTGAGCCAAATTTTAGAGTAAGTCTCACTGAATTATCATAAACTGTCACCACAGATAGGATAATCTAACTTAATCAAATTTAAAGCAATAGATATTACTTTACCCTGACAAGGAACATGTATGTATTCAAAAGATACATGGATTTATAAAATAATAGCATTTTCAACTAAAAAGTGAGTTTAGTTTGCAAAAAACAAAAGGTACACAAAGGAGGATGCTGAGATAAGTCCTTTATGTCAAGCTACAGATTTTGAATTTCAGAATTTTTTTTTTCTTTTTGTATAGAAAGACTGCTTATAGCAGTGCAGTAGCTAAATTAAAGATGGGGGACTGACAGTAGGGGAAACCACTTCAGAGGTGGTAGTTCCAACAGTCCAAGCAACAAGTAGTAATTAAGACATGAAGGGAATGAAAAAAAGCCACTAGATTCAGAAGATAATTCTGAAGAGATGGGACAAGATACAGTGATCAGTAGGATGGGAGAAATGAGGGAGGAGGAAAAGTCAATGATTATGCTGGCAGGAAATAAGAACCCAACCCAATGATGCTCTGGGTCCGAAAGTCTTAAGGCTGTGCTTCATAGTGCCAATAAGCAAATAAAAGAAACCATTCAGCTCCATTTCTACCAAGTCTCTGAGTTTAAATTTAAATAATCTGATACTCATCTTGATAACTGTACTTCTAATCATTCTTCTTACATATGAATAATTAAAACACATGACCCAAATTTTGAATTATATAGGCTAAAATTTATTAATAAATTATTTTTTATCCAAAGAACTGAAAAATATAGTAGGTCAATTTTTCAAAGTATGTTAACTTAGGGAGTATGAAATATTCTACTCTGTGAAATATAAGCTGAATACACTTTATATTAAAACTTTTTATACAGATGGTAACAAAACCAGCAAGCAGGTAAAGAGCATAAGCAAAACATCCAAAGACAGTTCTAAAAATATTTTAAAATATAGATATTAAAACTTGCAGAATGTAAAGATCATGTCTGTTTTAATTTGCATACACAGGTACCACCTATAAAAATACCCATTCCATCAGTAGAAATGCAATTAACAATACTTTTCAATACTTGTTTCAACTCTGAATTTAAATAACAACATAAACCCCTGCTCAAAAAGCACAAAGCTAACTCCAATAGAGAAAATTATCATACATTTGTTAAGAAGTTAAACAGCAGACAACTGGACTGTCATTCTAAGCCAGTGATGGTGAACCTATGACATGCGTGTCAGAGGTGACACGCGAACTCATTTTTTTGGTTGACTTTTCTTTGTTAAATGGCATGTAAATATATAAAATAAATATCAAAAATGTAACTCTGTTTTACTATGGTTGCAAATATCAAAAAATTTCTATATGTGACACGGCACCAGAGTTAAGTTAGGGTTTTTCAAAATGCTGACACGCCAAGCTCAAAAGGTCCGCTATCACTGTTCTAAGCTCTGTTACTGGTAGATGATTCAGAAAAGGAAATTTATATTTAAACTGATTTTGTTTGTCCAAACCCACCCGACAAACTTACTTTTTACTAAATAACTCTGAAGTAAACTGCTTGATCAAAGAATTCTACTAAAAACATTCCTCCAGGAAGGAAATATAATTGTAATGTTAATAGTAAATTTTCCCATAGTCACAAGGAAGATGTTCAGAATTGTATCTAGTTAGCTGTCTATTGGTTTTACCTTAATGAGATAAGCAAAATCCCTAAGTCACCAGCACTTCCCATATTAAAACTATTTAAAGCAGTGGTTCTCAACCTTCCTAATGCCATGAGCCTTTAATACAGTTCCTCATGTTGTGGTGACCCCCAATTTCATTGTTACAAATTGAACATAATTAAAGCATAGTGATTAATCACAAAAACAATATGTAATTATACATGTGTTTTCCGATGGTCTTAGACGACCCCTGTGAAAGGGTCCTTCGACCGCCAGAGGGGTCGTGACCCACAGGTTGAGAACCGCTGATTTAAAGTATTATGAGCCAGTGATCACTGAGAAAGGAATGTAAACTTTAGGGCCTTCTTCTTATACACACACACACACACACACACACACACACACACACACACACAACCATATTACGTAGTCCTTGGGAATATACAGATTAGCTGGCCAATTAATTTCTTGGTCCTTAAGTTTATACAGAAACTAAGTTAAATCTTGATAGTAGGAAGATACAATTATAAATAAAATCATAAATCATAGCACTAATCATACTTCTAGTCTAATTATGCTCTAGTTATTGCTTTATCCTCCTGATGTCAAAAACAGTAGATTTTGTTAAAGTTTTTGATGATGGAAGAAATACATCCGCATGAAACTGGTTAGAATCGCTTTGCTAGGAAATTATAACTGAAGTAATAACTTCTTTTTGTAAGGGCAAATATTCTAGAAAAAAAACTTTGGAATATTTACCTAATTTAAAAGCATATCTTTCTACAGAGAAATGTGAGAAATAAAATCATTAGTACATAAGAGGTATTTCCCTTTTAGGGGTTCTTTCAATACCAAATTTCTTAGAATCATTAAACTCAGACTAGAAAGGGAATGGAAAAGATCGATTCATGCTCATTTATAATAACTTATGATATTAGTTAATTCTACTAAATGTCACTAAAACATTTTATACAGCAGTAAGAAATTACACTATTCAGTAATGTGTTTTTACAACCTCAGATAAACCTCAACCTTGTGTAACTGACTTCCTAAAAAGTTTGTGTAAACAACACTTTGGTAAATTGAATAATTTTACTTGCACATAAGTTAGACATTCTAAAGCAAATAATCATTGCAAAATCTGCTGTACAATTTAAAATTTTTATACTATAATGAAGCATAAATTAATATGTAATTTACTTTCTCCTTTCTTAGAGCTTGGTATAATCATGATCTTTATGACAGACTATAAAAACATTTAGATTTTTAATTGGAAAATCCACCACCAAGCTTTAAGCATGATGGTTTAAGTTTCTCTAAATATAACAGCTTCAGAAGTTAATTCCATGGAGCCTCACTAGACCAAATTCACTTAACAGAACTCTAAATGTAACTTAGAAACACACTTTATAGAATTGTATCTTCAAAATGTTGACTATCCTGACACCAGCCATCTCTTGTTTTACCTATTTCTAGCAGAAAAAGCACCCAGTTCTTTTTTCATGTGAAGGTCTAAATCAGTGCTTTTCCAAGCTTACACATCACCAGTGAATGACAGGCCCTAAATGAGAATAACAGTCATCAGTTACCTAAACCATTAGGCATTGTAGAAAATGAGCCACACAAGTAAAAGCTATTAATTTGCATTTTGTCATATCTTTATAGGACTGCATACCATAAAAACCACTGTTCAGTGATTTGAACCTAGCTACATACATAGCTAAAACAGAAATCTCTATGTAAATTCTATGTAAGGATTTAGTAAATTCTATGTAAGGATTTACCACAGGGCCTTTTAAGCACCAGACACCATGCTGGATGCTGGAACGCTAAAAATGACAAAGTGCTACTTGGTGGAGTACACACATCCACCAAAATGATCTTGAATACAGAGTCATAGAAACATTAAGACGAATTGAGATAAAAAAAATCATAATTGAACTGTTAAAATCTCTAGAACTGCTGCATTAATGATGGGAATAATACAGTGAATCAAATCAAAGATTCAGCTACTGTATTATATATTTACTTTCTTTTACATTATGAGACAATTGAAGAATGAAGTATTTTACGTGATCAAAATAAATATTAGCAATAATTTATTTCATTACTTTTCCTATGCCTTCCTATTTCCTAAAATTCCTATATGCAATTTTAGACGGTTTATTATATGTTATATTCAAGGGGCTTTTTTCAGGGTTCCATATACAAGCTAAAAAGAAATCAAGCCAGAAAGTATGATTCACCTAAGATCTGTTTTACCATGAGATTAAATGTAACACTTATTCCATTAAATAGGAATATTTGTATAAAGACATTATTTTTTGACCACATGGCTTAGTATAAAGTGTAACAGGACAACCATCCTAAAGCTTAACTAACACAACTGAATAGTAATACTAAAGGCTATAATGCTAATAATTATTTAAGGTGAAAACTAAAAATAGATAAAAATTGAAAACAAGCAAATTCTGGGTATAATAAAGACAAATCATTGTGCATTCAACCAAGATATCAAGTTATAGTCAAAGCCAAGTTCTACTCATTTCAGCAGCCACACAGGGCACCACTGTCCAGGTATTACTACACATTATTACTACATTATACTACATTTCTACACAAGAAACCACATCCAACAATAAAATTTCAAATTCTGAAAGGGTGTGTGTGTGTGCACGCGTGCATGCACAGAGAGGGTCAGTGGCATCGTTCTAAGCCAAACTATAGCAGAATATTATAATACTAGAGGCCCAGTGCACAAAATTTGTGCACTCAGCAGGGGAGGAGGGGAGGTTCCTCAGCCCATCCTGTGCCCTCTCACAGTCTGGAAGCCCTCCAGGGATGTCCGACTAACAGCTTAAGCCCACTCCCCACTTCTGGCTGAGCAGTGATCCCCCTGTGGGAGTGCACTGACTACCTGGGGCAGCCCCTGTGTTGAACGTCTCCCCTGGGTGGTCAGTGCATGTCATAGCGACCGATCGTTCTGCCATTTAATCAATTTGCATATTAGCCTTGTATTATATAGGGTGTTCAGGCAGCAGTATAGTTTAGACCTTGATATAATATAGAAACCATAGGATAAAGCTCTCCTAAGCTTTATCTAATGAAAGAAAAACATACAAACAGAGTATTAGTATTCAAAAAGAATACCAAAAAGCTCAATCTAACTTAGGAAGGTAAACAAAGGAAAACAATAATTCATATAAAGTCCAAAGCTCAGAAGAAATAGTGGGTCAAATTCTTGGCAGACTTTAAATGAACTGACCTTGCTCAGAAATATGAATGCGAACATACCACATTCTAGAATATGTATTCTGTACGGGTCAAACATTATTCCTCAGACATAATAGGGGTTCAGTAAATGTTTTGTGAAAGAGGGGAACATTCTATCTATTTTACTCACTAACATACTGCCAACAACTAGTATAGTACCAGAAACAAACATTGCTTTAATGAGTGAACAGTTATCACTGGAATTACATTAAAGCTACACTAATCTTTGGCCATATATAAACCAAAAAGACAAAGAGTGGACAATGCAATGGATTGAACCAAATGTTTTTTTTAATAATGGGTCACTTTGGCATGTAAAGAATAAATGGGATTTAATGTAAGTTTTGTAAAGATATCTGACCAAAATACAATAGAATATTGTAGCTTTTTTAAAAACTTTATTTCTGAGCACAGTCCAACTCCCTGATTTTACAATACCAATGAAACTACATTTAGCAAAGCTTGTTAATCCTTGTTTAGTAAGTACTGAGCACTTAAATAACCTGACTTTAAGCAAGAAAAGGACAGTTGATTTCTTTTCAGGGTGATTCATCAGATTATCTCAAACATACTTTAGCAGAAAGAAAATGACACTGTTGCAGAACTCTCAAAGATATTATGAATGCATTTTGTTTAAAGACTACCAGTTAATATATAAACAAATCTATATTCTACTATGATCTTTTTGTACCTTCATGAAAAAAATATCTTCACTGGTTTACAGAAGAATAATAAATTTTTTTATGGGTAAGACCTGATGTAATACTGAGTAACTAAAGCCCTACTAGTTTTTATTATCTTCTAAGATCCAACTATTACTTCACTAATTCAACTTATAAACTAATGTATTCAACTAGAAAAGTAAACTCCTATCACGACTTTATAGAACACTTTCGATATCTTTACTTAATAAAAATACCATTGCTCATGTTACTTATGGAAGGGCTCATGCCCCACACTGACTATTAAAGAGAGCTTAGGGTAAGCAAAAGTGACACTGAAAAAGGGCCAAAGCACCCTGGGAGAAATCATTAAAATGGAGACCAAAGTATCTTTTCTGTGACATGTTGGCAAACCTAGAAAAAATGAAAGAGCCCAAGCAGGTATAAATTGAGAAGATATTGAACCTTCTTGCTTTGAAATTAAGAGTGACATATAAATAAAAATTAAAATAAAATAAAATATCTAAGGATGCTAAATATAAAGAATCAATGTAGGTTTGAATGAAGCTTTATGATTCTCTATTATAAGTGTAAAACTTTTCAAATGTGGAAATACAAAAGACCTTAATATACCCATATTTTGAAATTTCATGGGGAAGGTAGTTTTTAAAAATTAAATTTACATTCTATCTTAGCAAAGTGGTAGGTCCTTTAAAGACCAAGGGAAAGGCCTGCTAATGGCATAATAAGGTTTTGAAGTATAGTCTTAAATGCATACCTGAGGCCTGAATCACTGGGAATACTTGCAACTATTTTAAGTTCTGTGGACCCTGGACTCTAGTCCCATTTAGCTTTCTTTTTATACTCCACCCCGGCTCCCCCCCCGCCCCATGTTTTGACCTTTCCATGACTTAACTGGATAAGCAACGGGATAACCCATTATGGATGCTTTCCTGCCTCATAATTAACTAGGCTCTAAAAGTAACTTTCAGCTCACTTGAAGTCAGGACTTAGAGAATTACATGGGCCCTCTGTGCATACTGCCTGACACTGGACAAATTACATAACTTCTCAAGATGTCATTTCCTCATTTGTGACGAAGGATTATAAAAGTACTCTACATTGGGTTCCAGTGAAGAGACAAGGGCTGATATAAAAGCTCAATAAATGATAATCATTTTATTATAAATCATCTAGCCTATACAATGCTATCATAATGAAAACAATATGGTACTGGCATAAAAACAGACACAAAGACCAATGGAACAGAATAGAGAGCCCAGAAATAAATCCACACTAATACATTCAAGTACTTTTTGACAAAGATGTCAAGAATACACAATGAGAAAGGGATAGTTAAATAGTGTTGGAAAAACTGGATTATAGTTGCAAAAAATGAAACTGGACCCTTATCTTATAACCATACAAAAAATTAACTTGAAATGGATTAAATAATTAAATATGCAACATGAAAAAATAAAACTGGTATAACAAAATATAGGGGGAAAGCTCTTGGTAATGGTGTTGGCAGTTCCACTTTGGATATGGTACCAAAAGCACAAGCAACAAAAGCAAAAAGAAACAAAGTGGATTACATCAAACTAAAAGGGCTGCACAGCAAAGGAAATAATCAACAAAACAAAAAGGCAAGCTCTGAGATGGGAGGAAATATCTGCAAACCGTACATCTGGTAATGGATTAATATAAAGTAATGTAAGAAACACATACAGATCAATAGCAGTAAAACAACCCAATTAAAAGTGGGCAAAATATCTGAATAAACATTTTCTCAAAGACGACATATAGCCTGGCCAGTTTTGCTCAGTGGTTGAGCATCGACTCATGAACTAGGAGGTCACAGTTGGATTCTCAGTCAGGGCACATGCCCGGGTTGCAGGCTCGATCCCTAGTAGGGGGCACATAGGAGGTAGCCGAGCAATGATTCTCATCATTGATGTTTCTACCTCTCCCCCACTCTCCCTTCCTCTCTAAAAATCAATATAAACATTTAAAAAAAGACATAAATGGTCAACAGTACATGAAAAGGTTCACAGAATCTGTAATTATCAGGGAAATGCAAAACCATATACAGATACCATCTCATACCTGTTAAATTGGCTATTATAAAAACACACAACAAAAGTGTTGGCATGGATGTGGAGAAAAGGTAACCCTGTACACTGCTGCTGGAAACGTAAATTGGTGGGAATTGAAAACAGTATGGAGAAGGTTCCTCAAAAACTTAAAAACAGAACTACCATACATTCCAGCAATCCCACTTCTGAGTATATATCCAAAGAAGTGAAATTAGTATCTTGAAGAAATATACACACCCCAAGTTCACTACAACATTATCCACAATAACTAAGATAAGGAAATAACCTAAGTGTCCATTGATGGCAGAATGTATAAAAAAAAATATGGTATATATACACAGTGAAATATTATACAGCCTTTAAAAAGGAAAACCCTGACCAGGTAGCTTAGTTGGTTAGAGTGTTGTCCAGATATGCCAAAGTTGTGGGTTCAATCCCCTGTCTGGGTACATATAAGAATCAACCAATGAATGCATAAATAAATGTAATGACAAATCGATGTTTCTCTCCCTTCCTTCCTCTCTCTCTCTCTCTAAAAATCAATAAAATAAAAATTTGAAAATAAGGAAATCCTGCGATAGGCAACAACACAGAAGAACTTGGAAGACACTGTGCTAAGTGAAATAAGCCAGACACAGAAAAACAAACACTATATGATATTACTTATATACAGAACCTAAAAAAGTCAAATTCACAAAAGGAGAGAGTAGAATGGTAGTTGCCAGGGGCTGGCAGGCGAGGGGAATGGGGAAGTATTTATCAAAGAGTACAAATTTTCAGTTATAAGATGAGTAAGTTCTGGGGATCTAATGTATAGCATAGTGACTACAGTTAATAATACTGTATCTGTATCATATACTTGAAATTTACTAGGAGTAGATGGTAAGTGTTCTCATCATATACCATTAAAAAAAAAGTACCTGTGTGAAGTGGCTGGTGTGTTAATTAGCCTGACTGTGGTAATCATTTCACAACTTATATGCATATCAAATCATCACATTGTACACCTTAAATATACACAATTTTTACTTGTCAATTATACCTCAGTAAAGTTGGGGGAGAAATGTAAAAAAAAAAAAAAAAAAGAATTACTGATTGTAAAATAATACAAAATAATTGTATAATTTTAGAAAATGTTTCATTAAATAGTTAATTTTTTAGTAATGTAAGTTAAAATTAGCTATAGGACTATTTAGAAAAGTTCTCCCTGTGGTCATACTGGCTAAATTAGGGTTATTACTGTCAGTAATTGGTAGGCATTTATTTGATCTTTAGAAATATTAGGCAGCAAGTTGTAGCAATTACCTTCTTGTTATGAAACGCATTCAGATGTTTAGTGGATTTAATTCTAGTAACTGGAAGACAATTTTGGACACTAACCTTGCCATGCAATAATGGGTTTCAATAGTCTCTTTAATCCTTATTTTTGGTGAGCCATCTTTAAGATGTACCATGGTGGCACTTCATTAACTTGCAAACAAGCAAAGTTCAAACCCACACATTCAACGACACCTAGTAGTTCTTGGGAGGGCTGAGTTAACCTAGCACCAGTTGCTGGGATACTCACTTGAGAGCAGAGTTTCTGCTTGGTGAATGACTCCTGAATCATTCATCAGTTTACCACCATGTATAACTATCTTTTAATATTCATGGGGAAAAGTACTTCTGCTCACCATAACATGATGCAAGGATAGCAAAGACTGTAGGTGTAAGGAAGGCCAAACACAATCAAGTTCATATTCTTGAGTAATCCTTACTTACTCTTGTGTTCTCTATCTCTCACTTCCACAAAATCTCTCTCTCTCTCTCTCTCTCTCTCTCTCTCTCTCTCTCTCTCTCTCTCTCGCACACACACACACACACACACACACACACACAACACACACATGCACGCACGTGCGCGCACTCACACTTTTATGTAAGAAACAAATGGAGAGATATGACCAATCCATCCTTTTTCTATTTCAGTTACATTCAACCTTCTAGGTCTTACATTTTAGACATTCTGAAAATGTCAAAGCATATCCCAGCTCAGTGTAATAGTGCTGTGGAAACAATAGAAAAGCTATTCTTTGGCAATTTTTAGCTCAGAAATCATGACTGTTCACCAACATTAGAGTAGCAACTGGATAGTCTTGTGGAATAAACAGTAGAACTGAAATAAAAAATTTGAGTTTCATTTCTGCTGAATAAAAGTATACATTGCCTTGTATATAGTAAGCACTCAAACGTTTTCTTTCCATCTACAACTTGAGACACAACATAATATAGGGGAAGTTACTGAGATATTCATGAACTTGCCCCTCAGTATTTGCCTCAGTAGCATTCACTTGAAGTAAATAATACTGCATAAATGTATTTGCTGTGTTTGTTCCTACTAAAATGAAATACTAGAAAAGTATTTTTCCACAATTTGTTTATGGTATAGGTAAAATATTTATTTTCTTCATCATAACTACTAACTCATTATAGTTTATTTTGCAAAATAAACACAAATCTTATTCTTTTGAATCAGCTGAATGATGGGTGGAGTACAAGGGGTCCAGATGAGGGGTAGGGGGAAAGAGATGTGGCTTCTGGCTCCTCCATTAGTTCCTTAGGCTTTCTATATCAATAGATGAGTACTGTTCTCTCTTTCCTCCACTTACTTTTGGAAAGCCCAGTTTGAGACCATCAGCTGATAGATAATCTCAACCTCTTGTTAAAACAAACAGTATACTGGCCAGGGTCGAAATTTTATATTGAAGACAAAAGATAACAGCGCCAGGCACAGACCTAGGACAGGTGCTGTGGAAAAGCCCATCTTGGTGGTGTCTGGGAATTTTAAGCTCTAGAGAAAAGACTGAACTAAAATTAGGAATAACAAAGTCGTCAGTATACACTCCTTAACAGATGTGAAAGTTTTAGTTACATGTGAAAGTTTTGATAAAACAGGTTTAAAAATTTTTTTTAATTTAATATTTAAGTAAAACCCTTTCCTATTAGCCATTGGTGAACATTGCCACTATTTCCATTGTTACTCATTGCCATGGAGACAAATTATTCCTTTGTTTTCTAATTCACATTTAGTCCCCCTTATCACAGAATAAAAATCACGAGAAGGCCATTACCGGTAACTTCAACATTTCCCCAATATATAAATCCTAATTTGCATTAAATCCTTGAAGAAATGTACACTGTAGTAAAAGAAATGTCCTTCCGTAAAAAGTACTTTAAATGATGAAATAACTTTTAGTTCAATATATACACACAAAACTTTACATAGAGCTAAAATTACCTAGGTGCTTTGATATACCTTAGGTATATGGTATTCAGTTTAGGGTAATAGTTATTTGAAAGGAATATAATCTTTGAACATAAGATAGTAGTTTAAGAATAAATACCTTCATTATCTATTTTGCTATTCACTCACTGAGCTAGAAATTTTATACACTATAATTGAAGAGGAAAATTAGATATATAAATAATGAATGTTGATGATACTTAGTGTAGTTCTCAAAGGTTGAAAAATCTCTTCCAAAAATGAGTATTTGAAACCTGTCACTTCAGGAAAAAAAAAAGAAGCCAAAACTTTATTTTCACTTTAGTATAGGAACGCTTTGAAACAGGTTCATCTAAGACTAAGTAATCGAAGAATTTTAATTTTAAAGGGGGTGGGGGACTGGAGGAGAACCTTAATTTCCAAGAACATCCACCTGAGAAGTAACTTTTTGGAAGAGAATGTCTGAGTATCTTTTAAAAGCTAGAGAAAAAAGTAATTTAAAATATTGGCATTCCACAAACTAAGCACAGCATAAAATGACTCATAAAAGGAAATTTAATGAAGATATAAAAAAACTGAAAGCAAATTAATTGATTAAAACACACAGACACACACATTGCATGCAGTCTTTCAACATTACATGCTGGTTGGCTTTGCATTTTCTTTTTAAAATATAATCGTAACTTCTTAATGTATAAGACAGTAAGGCCCTCAAGATACTCATGAAAAATTCTAATCAAATTTCACTCTAGAATTAGTAATCTGCTAAGAGAACCAGGCCTAAATAAATCTGTTATGTTAAACCAGAAATCAACACATGCTATTTTCCAAAGCAGGAGCTATATAAACGACAAGCTCTTCCATGTTTTTGTTAACTAGATTTGGTACACTTAAACATAAGCAGTACTCTCCACCCAGAGTACTCCAATACAAATGTTTTCATATCTTTTAGAATTTGTAATTCATTCTAATGCTCAATCTTTACGAAAATCACCAGAGGATTTTCAAGTGCTGCCTACTATCTAGCACAGTAAAAACTGTATTTGTTCTGTTTTTAAATCCATAGGTTTTACTGTATGAGGTTTCAGAAAGAAACAACTTTATTATATTTTCTTTTGGTTGTCACTGATGATTTTAGTTTAAAGATCATTAATTTTAACACTACATCCTTTTATATTCTCATTTGTTGTTCTATTTATCTCAAAGGTAGACTTTATGTATTACCATTACAAAAAATAACTATTTGCATAATACTTTATGATTTTTACATCTATTACAAACACATCACAGGGAGCCTGAGGATGCATTCAGTAGCTTGTCATTCACCACTTCAAGACTCTTCAGAACCAAACAAGGGGAGGTTGACATTTTGCTAATGGCAGATGTAAAGAGATGAATATAAATAAAAACCTTGAGGGCTTAAAAATACAAGAGAATTTTTAAAAATACAAAAATATGATTCCTCTGCAATTTGTAAAACTCCATGTCCTTTCTGTAGAAGCAAAGTGTGTTTGGAAATTTATGTATCTGTTATAATACCCATTTAAATAGCCTAAAACTGCTATAAAAATAAAGGAAATTACCATCTTCTTGCTGTATTTTATAAAATAATATCATATTAAATTCAAATGCACCTATTTTAAAAATTCAGCTTTTCCTTAGCCTAGTGAAAACAATCTAAATACCATTTTTATAACTCTAGCCTTAACCCTATAACTATGCATATTAAAAATGTTTAAGAGGATATAACAATGAGCTAACATGTTTAGAAATTATATTGTTTCATAATTTCTTCCTGGTAAGACAATTCCAAAGAAAATTATTTAAAGCTATATTTTCTTCCATAACAACCAGTCCAGATAAAAAATACTGAATGCTCAGTTATGTCACCTCGAGTCCAAATGCTCAGAGCACTTAGAGCTTTTTGTAAACAATATGTCTCTATAGTCGATACATATTGGGCCACCATTTACTTAACATTTTTAAATGTAGTTTCATACCCAGCATAACACCATCTAAACACACACACACACCAAAGCAGTGTGCAGAAAAGGGAGTGCAGAGCCAGAGATGGAGCACGTTGTTGTTTTTCATTCATGCAGTATAGTGATGTCAGTGTCTGCAGCAGCAGAGGCAGCAGCAGGAACCTTGACCTGTGGAGACTAAATTCCACTGAAGTCAGAACCTTGCAGAATTCAAAAGAAACTGAGTAATCGTTTGAGAAATTGTCCAACTATTCATAGGAAGGATTTTAAATGGCTAAGTAAACAGAACAGAATAGTTGTATAGTTTTAATATGGGTAGCTCTCTAGCCCAGCTAGACGTGGAGAAGTAACATATAGGTAATATGATTAGGAGACTGGGGGCAGAAGAGTCTGCATTCAAAATCACTTCAATGTTAGAAACTGACAAAATCACCTGGTGTTAAAACCAGCAGAAAAGCCTCTTCCATTCCCAGTACAAGCTCTCTGATGATGCAAATCTGTCCATCGGACACCCAAACTCAGAAGTGTTTTCATCATGATTGCATTAAAATTGCATTAAACTCGGATGTGCCATACTACAACAAAGAGGATAGTTTAAGCCTGATCACAAATTTCATTAAAACTGCCTGATGATGGACCATGTAATTCCTAAGCAATTAAGGCTTTTGAAGGATGCGGAAAAACAAGTTGTACTATGATCTGTTGTAAGATGTTAGTGTTTATCAACAAAAGAGGAGGAGGTACTGGATGGCCATTATATTGTTGTAGCAATTGCCGAAACTGCTCGTACTCTGCCCACAAAACCCTCTGTACACAATCTGTCTGGAATGCTTATTTTATGGCTCTCATATTAGTGCTTAAAAGAAAAGCCCAAAACTCAATCTGTACCCTGTTGAAGCTCAATCATTCAAAAATGTATGTAACTGCTGCCTTCTTTTCATTCTGTGACCTCTCATTTTATATAGCTGTAGAAAATGTGCAAGAGAGTTGCATATGGCATTAATCTGTTAGAAAATGGTGGCCTTTTCTATAAAATACAGCCAAAGATGTGTGTTCAGTGGTGGTCATTATTAGGGCGATCACGTTGTTTTCATTCATTCATTCAGGATTTGCTGGAGGATGTCAGTTTCTGCAGCAGCTGGCTTGACCTGGGGGAGGAGTGGGGGAGCAAATTCCTCCTGGTGCATACAGATTACAGGATGCATTTCTTGGTGCTCATGTACACATACCAGTGCTACTGCATCCTACCTTGCCTCACCATCAAGTGGTCTGAAAACAAGTGCCTTAGCAACATGTTAATTACAGGTCAGAAATATTAAAACAAAAAACACCAAAACTGTAATCTATCACAACACAGCCACTTTCTCCAAGTCTAAGACCCTCGTCGAGGAAACTCCATAAAAATATCCCACATACCACATAAACATTGCACAGAGAGCTCCGCAGTGTTTCTCTTCCCAGCAGATTTTCCACTTAGTCTGATCTGTTCTCTCCACAATGCTGCAGCGGCGGCATCTGTAGCTCTAGCCTGGGGTCTAATAATATTAGCTGCTCTCCTCTCCCTTATGAGCTTTAACTCCCTGCTTTGGCTAATCTTCCTTTTCTCCCCGGTGACTCCACTACATCATGCACCGTGTCCCTAGACATAAAACAAAACCAAACTACAACAGAAAACCTTAAGGGAAGCCAACAGCATCCAACTCACCATTACCTTTGACACCCAACAAAAAAAGAAACTTGAGATCCTGTAACAGCTCAACTGAACTGCGAAGTGCGCTTAAAAATGGGAGGAAAAACTGAGCACACACTTCACAAACAGGTCTTTAAAATTTACCATGAAAATGCTGAGCTGGGCATAAACTGTTTCCAGTGAAGCACTGCTCTGATGCATAGGACTATATAGGGTAGAGACGGGGGGGGGGGGGGGGGATTAGCAAAACAAAACACTATACGCTTCAATTGCACATCCCCAAACTGTCCCCTTACCCAAAAAATATCCTTACATCACAACTAACGCCAGCCCCCCCCTCCAAAAAGAAAAAGAAAGGAAAGAAAAAAGAACCATCCCGGGAGCCAGAGACATTAGGAACTTTGCAGGAAAGCACAAAGAGGCTGCTGCAGAGTTTGTATGCGTGTTTCCTAAGTGTTTCGCCCAACTCCTCTCCGTCCCCCGCTGCAAACAGCAAACACATGAGTGAGCTAATCAGCTCCTTATATTGAAAAAGCCCCTGCACGCAGGTGAGGGATGCAAGATCAAACCCGAGGGGCGGCAGGGGGAGGGGGCCTTAAAGAAAAGTTGCTTCGCAGTCCGCTCCGCCGATCCCCGCAGCGACCGCAGAGGGTGAGGCTCCCCGAGCCGCGTTCACACCTGGGCGAAGGCACTAGCTTAGCGAGCCCGGGGAGGCTGCCGTTTCCGCGCCGGGCACCGTCGAGGGGACGCCGCCCGCCCGGGAGGACGGAAGGGTTGGGCTCGCTACCTCTGCACACGGGCGAGCCCGGGCTCCTTCTCTCAGGTGAGCTGCTCCTCCGGTGGCTCTCGGGGGACCGTCGCGGGCGGCCCTTGGCTCGCGGCGCCTGCTCGGTGGGGGCCCCGGCCGGCGTCGGCGGCGTCGGGCTGGACGGGCTGGGGCCGCGGGCCGCGCCGGGCCCCGGGAGGCTGCCCAGCGAGGCGGCGGCGACGGCGGCGGGCGGGCGCGTGGGACTGTGCTGGCTGCCCCGCAGGAGCTGGTAGGGGACGGTGGCGCGGATGGGCTGCAGCAGCCGCCCGGCGCCCGCAGCCGCGGCGCAGCCCACGCCGCCGCCCGCACCGTTCCCACTCCCCGCGGCGGGGGCGGCGGGCGGGGAGCCGGCGGCGCTGCGCCGCATCCTCTGCGGCGGGGGATGAGGGGTCTGGGAGGAACTGGAGGAGGAGGCAGTGGACATGGTGGCTCCGCGGGCCCCGGACGCCGCCAGCGGACACGGAGGCGCGGGGCGGGAGGCGCGCGAGCGTGTGGGAGCCGGCGCGGCGGTGCGTGCGAGTGTGTAAGGGGGAGGGGCGGGGGTACCGGGAGGAGGAGGAGTCTCTCGGCTCCCCCTTCCCAACGCGCACCCCACCGCCTTGGTGAGGGGGAGGGGAAGGCTGCGAAAACAAACGTCCAACGGCCCCAACCGCCCGGGCAGGCTCGGTGCGGCGGTCACGGCCGCGAGGAGCCTGCAGCCGCCGCCCGGGGCATCGCGCTGACAGGGGAGAGAGGCAACCGTCCGGATCCCGCAGCCCGGGGGCCGCCGGCAGCCAGGCGGGCTGCACGCTCAGGAAAGGCCCGCGGCTGCAGGGAGGGCCGGGGTTTCTGCTTCTGGGGACCGGGTGGGGGCTAAGGGCCCGGGGGGTAGCCGAGTCTCCGCGGAGCCCGCGCCACCGCAAACGCCACCGCCACCGCCGCCGCCTCAGCCCGCTCGCTGCTCACTCCAAATGGCAACTAATTCCCCCACCCGTGCCCCGCCCCCGGGCCCGCCTCCCGGTGCTCGGGACCCGGCAGCGCCCGCAACGGGCCTTCCCATTGGCTCTTCCGCCTCCCACCAGAATTCGAGTGATTGGTTCAAGAATAGGAGTGACAGAAGCAGCTACCAATGATAGTGGTGAGTTCTGCCTTGGAGGCGGGGCGGTGGGAGAGTGAGGAGGGGGCTGAACGCGCGGGGCGGGGCGTGAGAGTTGACAGCCTTAGAGGTGAGAGAGGGACTTTGATTGGGCTGCCCTGGGAAAGTGGGTCCCCGAGTGTCTGCGCGCGCCCCGACACCCACAGACACAGACGGGCGCACGCCTCCGTAGGCGGGTTGGGAGGACTCCACCCGCCAGCGGCCGATTGTACAACTTGAGACTGAGGCAAACTTGACTTTGAGGTACACCTGTTTCTGGTAGGATGTTCTGGAGTTGGCACCAGCAGAATCCATGCTTATTTGATTTCAGGAATATCTTAGTTTTCGTGGCGAGTAGACTGAGGAAACGAAGCAGCAGTGTCTGAATACTGGGTTGAACAATGGGCTGCTACTTCCACAGCCTATCCTCACATTGGTAGTTATGCAGTGAAATGAGGTAATGAAATTTTATGTTCCGAGACAATAACTCTGAGTTGCAGGGGTCAATGTGGAATTGTACGACGCCATTACACCCTCAGTTAGATATATTAATGGACGGCACCCTGTTGCCTTTCCCCAGAAGCAAATGGCCTCTTGGGAGAAATAAATACCAGACTTACTGTAACAACCCACTGTGATAAATTTAGTTTTTATTCTACAGTGAAACTGAAGAGATACAAAGATTTTTGGATGACCGCAGTGATTTTAGATGACTATCAGAAACTCTACCATAAACCAAGGTTTTAAACCTTAATTAATCGGGAACAATTAATTTAAGGGTACTGTAGTACCCTCTATTAATTTCCTTGAGATAAAAAAAAAAAAGAGAAGTGGGAAGTCACATTGGTCTACTCTTGTGTCTGCCCACACTGACAAGCTTCCTCTGATTTCAGGCACTGTATGCAGGGGTCAGTTTCACTTAGAGAAGCCATCCTTCTCTGCTTCCTTAAGCGGCCAGACCAGAAAGCATACTTGGTTCTATAAAAAGTGCATGAAACAACCCTAATATAAATACTAGAATTGCACCCAATACTTCATCCTATTAAGAGACTAGTGATAGCTTCTCACTTTATCGCACACTAGAATAATTAACATCTATTGAACATTCACTATGTGCCAGTCACTGTTGTAAGAAGGTGTCATGTGTTAACTCATTCGGTCCTCCTATAGTCCACAAGTAGACACTATTATTGGGCCCATTGTGTTCTCAGCTGAGCCGAAAAAAGGCTAAATGTGTTGCCTGGGATTACTAGGCTAGTAAGTGGAGGGCTAAGCATCTAACCCAGGTGGACGAACCTGAGTTTGTGAGTAAGCCCTCTGCTCTAGCACATCACTGCCTACAGCTGTGGAGTACATGTTTGTATTGTCACTAGTCTGCAAATCTCATCTGTAAGATAAGTTCCCATTAGTTCAAAAGAAATTTCACAAGTGAAGACAGCCCATATATATATATATAAGATATATATATATATTATTTGCTTTCCAGAATAGCTTGTTTTAATTTTAAACAGAGAAAAGACTTTACTCTTTCAAATTCAGTATAATTGACCTGTTGTGTCACTGTTTCCATCTAAAATTAAAGTTACTCATTAATTCGGAAAGTGCATTCTTTCTTGAGGAAAAAGAGTGATAAGTGGCTTGCTTGTTTCCAGTGACTTTTTCAGCATATCGAGAACAAAAGATTTGACAGATGTAAAGGTGTAAAAAAAAATGCTGGTAAATCTCTAAGTTGTTGGTTTGAATACAGCATGGTTTCATTATAGAAATGTCATCTCTGTCCACTCCTAAATAAATATGGAACAACCTCAACACATTAGATTACAGTAATTCTGAATTTATACCAAGCCAGAGTCAATAATGATCAGTACTTGATTTTGATTTAAAACAACAACCTGGCCCCTTTTTAAGGCTTTCTGTGTTTGTTCAAGTCTACTATAGCTAATTTAAGTCAGACATTTAAAGGGAATCTGAACGACCTACACAGAGAACTACAGGGGTAGGCAAAAGTAGGTTTACAATTGTTCATATGGAAAATAGTACAATAATTAATAAATCATAATAAAAGAATAAGATCTGTGTTTTGTGTATTCTATAACTATAAGCCTACTTTTGCCAGCCCCTGTAGTATGATCACAAAATACTATTTTCAGTTAATACTATTTTCACTATGATAAGTCATCGTGACCTATTTGGGTGTTCAATCACCTTCTCTTTGCTACAGCCACCTTGGTTGTCTCTTAATCTATATTCTCATGAAATAGGTACTGATTTTCATGTGTAAGAAATTCAGTCTCCAAACAAATCAAAAGTGAACTAAAATAAATCTATTGTCTGCTTTCAAATGACCATTTGTTGAATTCTTAATATTTTATTCTTATTAAGGATCTCCAGGGGGATAATGGAAACTTTAGGAAAATGTTCTCAGTAAATTGGAAACCCCGTTGAAAGAGGTGTGGATTGCTGGGCTGGAAGAGCATTGTAACACTACTATGCCAGCTGTGAGATGGATAGGCCCAGCGCAGATTATCTCTGTTGTAACGATCCCTAAAAAGTCTACATAAGACTTAATGTTAGTAAGATCTCTTTACTGTGTTGTCTGACTAGAAGACAACATTGAAAACACAATTTGGTGGCATAGGAAATACCTTTGTTCTCAGTAGCCCATGTCTTGTCTGTGGGACAAGAATCTCCATTAGCTAATCTGAAGTAGAATTATGTTATACATACTTCCTAGTTCATAAATGGTAATGGACTATATTTTAGGTTTAAATGAAAACTTGGAATCATTGGCTACATTTGATTAATATGCAGCCCCATGTGAAGAGGGGATGAGATAAAAAAAATCATTGGAGCTACAGAGCTACTAAAACATCTCTTTTCTAGTTTCATCCAGGTTTGCCAGGCTGTTCATCCAAGGCCCATCTGAATCTAAGAGGCTGTCAGGCTGTCAGTATTAGCAATGAGGTCATGGCTGATAGAAAACACTAAACAGATCCACACTGATGTTCATCTTAAGCTGATTAAGCTCTCAATGTAGGTGGATTCTTTATAGCAACAAGAAAAGCCTTGCCTGAATTTTTGTCCCTGGCAGATGCTTACCGTAAAACTTCTGACAGCTGTGACAGCCTACATGCGCCTTTGCACTAGGTGTTCCCTTTGCCTGAAAAGTTCTTGCCCCAGATATCCACATGACTTTCTCATTTCCATCAGCTCTTGACTCAGATGTCACCACCTTCACAATGATAGCTTTTCTGAAAACATTTTTTAAAATTGATTTTATATATATATATATAAATAATAAATTTTATTATATATAAATATCTGAAATCAATCTAATTGATTTCAGATATGAAGGTAAAGGGAGAGAGAGATAGAAACATCAATGATGAGAGAGAATCATTGATTGGCTGCCTCCTGCACACCCCCTACCAGGGATCGAGCCCACAACCCGGCATATGCCCTGACCAGGAATCAAATCATGACCGCCTGGTTCATAGGTGGACCCTCAACCACTGAGCCACGCTGGTTGGGCTGAATACCTTTTTAAAATTGCAAGCACCCCTAGGCATTCTCTACTCTCTATTTTTCCAGAGCACCTATCACCATGCAACATATTATATATTATAATTATTTTTTGTTCTGTCTGTCTAGAATATAAGGACCATGAAGGTAAGACTTTCTACCTGTTTTACAACTTCTGATCTCCACAACAGTGCTCAGTACATGGTAGACAATCAATATTTGCTCAATGTTGTTGAAAGAGTACCAAATTCTATCCAGTGCTTGTCTCATGAACTAAAACTGCGCCTTTTGTCAGAAAAAAAAAGTGATAACAGGTATATTTCTATTGCAAAGTCATAGCCATATAGCAGAAAAATGTTCCATGTGGCTCTGTAAACCATACAGATATCTGCATTGGGGCTGGCATTCAAAAAGAAAGCATATCTTGTAGTACAGTCCTTATACCCACAAAGTGAAAAATATTAGTCTTTGGAGGCTCATCAGAGGTTGAAAAATGGAAAATGAAATTGGTAATAAAGAAAAGGCAGTTAAATTTTTCAGAAAAAAAATAACCACCTGAAATGGACAGAGAAGGACAGTTGAGAAGGATCAGTTAGGGAGTGACACCTGCTGATGTGTAGTTAGCTCCATCTCACTGGTAGGAACACCTATTCTCAAGAGGCCTGTATAAAGGAACTGAAAAAATTAAGTAGAAAGGGAACATTTCATGTAAATAATAAAAAAATTGCTTTCTTCCCCCCAAGATTTATTGAGATATAGTTGAGATAAGATTGTGAAAGTTTAAGGTATATAATGTAATGGTTTAATATAGGTTGTAGTGAAAAAAGATTAACACAATAAAGTTAGTTAACATATCTATCACCTCACATCTTTAAAACAATTTTTTTTTATGGCGAGAACTTTTAAAACATTCTTTTTGTATCTTTCAACATAGTATTGTTAGCTTACAGTCACCATAATATACATTATGTCCCCAGAACTTATTCATCTTATAATTGGAAGTTTGTATCTTTTGACCAACTTCATGCATTTACCCACTTCTTACCTGCCTGCCGCAGGCAACCACTGATCTCTTCTGTTTCTATGAGTGTGGGTTTTTTCAAATTCCATGTATAAGTGAGATTATATAGTATTCATCTCTCCATCTGATTATTTAACTTAGCATAATGTTCTCAAGACTCATCCATGTTGACACAAATGGCAGGATTTCCTTTTTATGACTGAATAACATTTTATTGTATATATTTACCACATTTTCTTTATCCATTTATACATAGATGGACATTTAGGTTGTTAATATGCTTGGCTATTGCAAATAATGCTGCAGTGAACATGGGGGTGCTGATATTTCTTCAAGATACTGACTTCATTTCCTTCTAATATATACCTGAAGTGGAATTGCTGGTAGTTCTATTTTTAATTTTTTGAAGACCATATTGTTTTCCATAGTGGCTGCACCAATTGACATTCCCACCAACAGTGTGTAAGGGTTGCTTTTTCTCCATATTCTCACCAGCATATTATATCTTGTATTTTTGATACAGCCATTCTAACAGCTGTGAGGTGTTATTTCATTGTGGTTTTGATTTGCATTTCCCTGATGATTAGTGATGCTGAGCACCTTTTCATGTACCTGTTGATAATTTGAATATCATTTTTGGGGGAAAAATGTCTATTCAGATACATTACCAATTTTTAAATTGGTTTGGTTTTATTGCTATTGAGTTGTAAGAGTTTCTTATATATTTGGATATTAACCCCTTATCAGATATGTGCTTTGCAAGTATTTCTCCTGTGGATTGACTTTTCATTTTGTTGATAATTTATTTTTAGTTCGATGTAGTTCCACTGGTTTATTGTTGCTTTTTGTTGCTTGTGTTTTGGGTGTCATATCCACAGAATTTTGCTAAGACCAGTGTCAAGTAGCTTTTCCCATGATTTGTTTCTAAAGAAAGTTCAGAAGAAGCAATAGAAATATGGGAGGTTTTATTTTTAACATAAATATTAGAAGAGTAAATATACCATTATTTCTACAAGGATAGAAGACAGTGTGGAGGACCACCAGTTTTTCAGCTTCTATCTCTATGGCAATTCCTGTTGCCCGCTGTGATGCCAGGTGCATATCCTCTAAGCTGATAGATAAATAGATTTTTATCATTTAATTGAAAGACTATATGATACAAAGCTAGCACATTCAGAGGCTAGAGATGTGGGTACTAAAGTACTGCAAATGTTCTAACTCTTTCCATGCTGTGATATTCCACTTGTTAGTTCCAACCATGATGTCAACAATACATGAGAGCAGTAGTAGTCCTATGAAGAGAGTATGCTTGATTTTCATGGTGATACTTTGTAGATGAGAGTTTAGAGTGACTAAATGTGTCATGGATTAATTTCCTCCTTGTGCTGAATTTTACTTTTTGCCACATGAGTGTGTTGAGGGACTGCTGTTAAAATGCAATCAATTCCTCACCAGTGCTTGACTAGAGAAGTTTCTGTTTATTTTAAACTTTTTTGTAGCACACAATTTTCAGTATTCTACTCAGTATCTTATTGAAAAAGTCCATAGTAATACATCTAATAGGCCTGAATGGTAGTTTAATAGCAACAACACTACTAGCATCAGGCCTTACTTAATAGCAACAACATTACTAGCATCAGGCCTTAGTTAACTCCGCATCAAGTTACTTATTAAATGTCTCCATAACGTACACTATTGAGGACTTGGTTGGGCATGCCTGTTCTCACACTTTTGTAGTCCATCGGAAGAAACAAGATATGTCTACAAAAAAAGATAAACATGTCTAAACATATGCTGTTCATAGGAAAGATCCACATAAACTAATATGGAAGTGATGGGAGGGAAAGGTAACTTTTGAGGAAAGGCTTCAGGAAGAAGAGAATGAAGAAGTTTGTCATTAGGAATACACAGGATATGTCAGGAGATGATCCAAGACCTTGCCTTGACTGATGGTTAATGGAAGATAAGTCTTGGTCTGTTGAGGACAGGTTGTGGAGATTGCCAGACAAGATTTGTACTTTATTGAGTATGCAGTGAGAAGCTGTTGAAGATTCTTGAGTGGGTGGGGAGAACATGAGTGGAGCTGTGCTTTATGAATATTAACGCAAGAATAGTTTACAGCCTGGATTGGAGACTGCACATGGGAGGACCATGTATCAGCTTTGAGAATAGTCCACATGAATTTAGGTAACAAGAGTTAGGGAGATAACAGAGGACATGAAGAGGAGGAAAGGATGTGAGTGATGCTCCTCAGCTGATGGACTTGATAGCATGAGGTCAGGCAACTCTGAAGCTCTAGGCTTGGGTGCCTGAGAGGATTGTGGTGGATTTAACAGGAACCGGGCAGCTTAGAGAAGGAGTCAGTTTGGGGAGAAGATAGTAAATAAAATAAATAAAACCACCAGAGGATATTTAAGTGGGGCAGGGTTTTTTTCTTCGTTTTACAGAGATGTAATTGGCAGATAGCACAGTATATGTTTAGGGTGTACAGCATAAAGACTTGACTGGCATTTAATGTGAAATGATTATTACCACAGTAAGTTTAGTAACATCCCTAATCTCATAAAGATATAAGAAAGAAAAAAGAGAAATTTTTTAGAGGCAGTTTTAAAATGATAGTGAAGTTGAGAAGAACAGAGATATAGATTTTGGAGTTATCCTTGTACATATGGTCATTGAAGCCATGGACACAAATGAAGTTGGCAAGGGAGAAAAGCATATAAATAAAGGAAAAGAGGCTCAAGGAAAAAATTGAGAAAGTATACATTTGTGGGTGAGGGAAGAGTTAAAAAAAACCACCTAGAAAAGAAGGCCAAAGGGAAGCACTCTTTAATAAAGTAGATTCTGGCATCTCAGAAGAAACGTTTGGTAGATGCCTTGTGGGGTCCCTGGCAGCTCATGTCCCCCTTCTCTAAGAACTAATCCTCCTCCAACACACAGAGGGCTTGGGCCTGATGGCTATCTTTGTGCAAAATGACCTTGTTCCTCTGGCCATGCTTGGTTTGACCTGAGTTTGACAACTGACTAAAGCTGGACCAATCACATTTATCCCCTGGGAATTTGGAATTAAGAAATACAATATATTTCTATTAAGGGCATGACCTGGGTGAACACAGAAACTTGTGCAAGGGGTGGCCATCCTCTGTCTCAGGCACAGAGAAGCGCAGGAGACCTGCCTTCTGAGAGAAAAGAATGAAGTGCCTTGCAGGAAATAGGAATGAGGCCAGTGATGAGAAGCAGGGAGAAGTCATCATTTTTTCATGATGACTATTTTATGTCTTATCCTTTTTCTTCAGTGCTTAAAACCATCCCCACACCTGCCTGCCTTCCCCTGATACAATCTTAGTATATTTATTCCTACCAACAAATTTACAAATACTCCTCTCTTACCTTCTCAGGAACTTTATTTCTTCAGTTATTCCCTCCCTCTAGTTGATCACATTTTTTATAATTCCCAATATGTATGAACATATTTCATCCTAATATTTAAAAACAACAAAACAAAGATTATTGTGCTGTCCCTTTCCATCTGCAGTTCTAAATCTCTGATCCTTTCACAGCAGCACTTCTTTTTAAAAACTTTTTCAATTGCATTTGACTTCAATATTACATTAGTTTCAGGTGCACAGCATAGTGGTTTGACATTTATATAACTTACAAAGTAATCCCCTAAATAAGTCTAGTACCCACCTGACACCATACATAGTCATTACAGTATTATTGACTCTATTTTTCTAGACTGTATTTTACATCCCTCTGACTATTTTATAACTGCCAATATGTACTTCTTAGTCCATTCACCTTTCTTATCCATCCCCCCAGCCCTCCTCCCACCTGGCAACCATCAGTTTGTTCTGTATCTATGATAGAGTTGTCTACAAGTTAAGTCTGACTGTCTGACTTCTATTCAATCTACTCCAACCTGGCTTCCACACCGCCATGCCACTGAAAACTGCTAATCAATATTGTCAGCAGCCTCCATATTGCCAGACTCAATGGCTATTCCTTGGACTTCATCCTACCCAAACTTTTAGTAGTTTTCAAGATAGTTGGTCAGGGTCAACTTCTTGAAAAAAATATTTCTGTTGGAGTCTTGGATGCTGCAATTACCTGGTCTGTCTCCGACTTTAACCACTGCTATTCAGTGTGCTTTAGTAGTTTTTTCTTATTTAGTCCCCTCTAAAAATTGGGCTCTATTCTCTGCTTTCTTCATTACTGCAAATTCATCTTGTTGGTAATCTCAGCTCTTCTCATGACTTTCAATGCATAAAATGCTGGCAGCTCCCAAATTAATCTCTTCAATCCAGACATTTTCTCCACTTCTGTATTCAGATATCCAGTTGCCTATTTGACATGGCAAGTCTCCGTGAATGTCTGAAATTAATGTTTGAAACAAAGCTAACTCTTTAATTTCTATACTCCTGTGTTTCTGTCCATCACAAAGAAATTCTATATTTTTTTCACTTCAGTGAATGGTATCATCATCCACACTGTTATTCTACACAAGACAACCTGAGCAGTCCTGGTTCCTCACTCTCCTTCCTCCTCAACTCCAACCCATCATCTAGTCCTATCATTTGTGCCTCTAAATAGATGTCTAATTCATCAACTTCTCTCCATCTCCATCTCCTCTGCTAACATAATCCACACCACTATCATCTCTTAGCTGAGCTATTGCTACAGCTGCCAATTGGTCTTCCAGCTTCTACTCTTGCCTTCCTTCATCTTTTCTGCTTATCAGTCAGGAAAAACCTGGAAGTGTGTTGAAGCATGTCATTTCCTGCTTAAATCAATTCAGTGTCTTCTAATTATTTTGCAATAAATATCCAAATTCCTTAAAATATCTTAAAAGGCCATGCCCGCTCTGGCTTCTGCCTCCTTTACCTAATCTTGCTCCATGCTCCCCCCACCCCCCACCCTTTGTGTTCCAGCCACAGTGACCTCCTTTCACTTCCCCTGAGACACCACTGCAGGGCCTTCACACAGGTGTATCCTCAGCATAAACGCCTCAGTTTCTGTGAGTGGCTTCCCCACATTCTTCAGATTTCAGTTTAAATGTCATGTCTTTAGAGTATCCTCTGAGTCCTCACTCATCACTAATAACCTACAATCTGTCATTAAGCCAGTTTGTTTCATCTGTGGTGCTCATTACAAGTTGTAAATACACATTTGTTTATGTGCCTATGATAAGCCTTCCCCACTAGATTGTAAAGTCTCCAAAAGCAGGGACCTTGTTTCTTCTGTTCACTACTTGATCACGTAACACCTTGCCAGCGCCTAGAATAGAGCAGGTGCTCTTCAAGTGTTTGTGAAAACTTTAGTAGTTACTGAGAACTTCCTAGGTCCTGATTCCAATCCTTGTGCAGCCCTATTACAATTTCTGTGTGGGAGTTTCCTGTAGTCTATCTTAAAATCCTCCTTGTTATTTCAGTTTAATGTACAGGTTTCTGTTCTTATAATTAAATGGTTGGTTGCTGAGCATCTCATCCTTTTAAAAACTTTATCAATATCAAATATTGTTGAATGGGCAAGAGGTAAAGGGCTAAGCAAAAGTCATGAGATCTTATCACTGGTAATCTTCAAGCCCAGTTGTGTCTGTAAAATGTGGCCCCATGGAAGCCAGATTATGGTTGGGCGATGAGAAGGGTGTGAAGGTAGATGCAATCAGTGTAGAACTTTCTTTTTTCTTCTTTTTTTTTGAGAAATGTAACAGTAAAAATAAGGCATGAAGTAAAATGGGATCTTGGCGTTGAACAGAGTCCAAGAAAGTATATGTTGGTTTAGTATTAAAGAATAGGGAAAGAACATCTATTGATTTGTCTACAAGCCAAAGGAGAAAAAATATGAAGAAGCAAATGGGGAGAATGAGGAGAAGGATTAGTAGATTTAACTTCTATGAGGCAGTAGAGGATTTGATCAGGAGCACAAGTTTGATAAAAAGGGACAGTGTTTCCCCCTCCATTATAGGAAGAAAGTGAAGTAAAAAAAAAAAAATGTTTTTATATTGAGGGAAGGGTTGAGTGTGGCCACTTCAGGAAGTAGCACTGTCATCTACAACTGGTTGTCAAGGAGAGTCAGCAGCCCCTGACTTCTTCGAACCACACCTACACCCCTTGCCTCCATCATCTCCCTGCCCAAGACGACAGGTGCTGTCCTCTGCCACAGTCTCACTGCTGCTGAAGGCCACAGTGGCTGATGGGAATGTCCCTTATTTCTTAGGTGGGATGGAACAGGAAAAAGCCTGCAATCACTGAGAAGTGTGGTCAGAAGGGAATGTGGGGGTTTGAAGAGCTCTGACATCAGAAGGAATATGACAGGGACACAGAACTGTGTTTTTCAAACATGTAGATCACCAGACATTATTGGGGCCCCTGATAAAAGTACATAGTTCAGCCCTCTTCCCCGAAGAGTCTAATTCAGGAAGTGTGCGAGTGGGAGGGGTAGGATTGCATAATTTTTAACAAGTTCCCCAGGTGATCTTTATTATTGGGCAAATTTGAGAAATTATGGATTCAAAATGAATAAATGTTCATCAAATTTAATTACAGGGCCAAATATTTTCTCACTTTTTAGCCAAATACAAATAAATGTTGTTAACTGAAATCAATTCATAGAAATTACCCAGAGAGAATAGTTTTCAAAGAATTGGTGTCTAATTCTATGATTCTAAATAATTTACAGTGATATTTAAAATATAAGACTAGTTTATAGATACTTTATTACAGAACATTTTATTGAGGAAAAGGTAAATGGAACTGTCTGGCTAACAGTTATTGTTTATAAGATAACGAGTCAGATATTTTAAAGCCTGTTCTGCTTCTAGTTTGCTTAGCTCCCAGATTAATAAACTAAACGTTATGAAATCTAAGAATGTAACTTGATCATATCCATTCCTCATGTTCTTAAAGGAGATCTTCAGTGCACATGCAGTAGAACCACAGAGAGTAGATCCAGTTTCAATATTTTTTTCCATTCCCTCCTAGAAAGGGTGATTTGTATTGATATACAACAGTCAGCCCCCAGACCACTTGCTGGGACTTCAGGGCCCCACTAATTTGTACCAGTTTTCCTCTATTCTAGTTAGCCCTGGCCATCAGGTATAAATTAGTGCTAAATCAGTATTAGCTGATACTTCCCCAGGTGTGGGAAGTGTGGAAACCTGATCACATGAGCAAACACAGCCCTTCCTGGCTACATTTTAAATAAGGTGGGTGTTACTATTCGGTATGGGGAAAAAGGTTTTAAACAAATCTCATGCCACCTTAATTTGCATTAGCTTGATGTACTGATATCAATAGTCAGACTCCATTTTCAGTTATTACAGTTTCCCTACCACCCTTCACACTTTAGGGGAACTTCTCCTGCCCTTCCTATTTCTTTTCACCTCCAACCATGCTATATGCCCCACACCCTTTTTCATTTCTAGTACTACTTACTTATGGGTTGAGTGGATGCACCAGAGGGGACGTAGTTTACATATGTGCTTTGGTTGCTCACCTTGGGTGGAGCACTGTCCTAAATAAACTTCAGTTTTGCCTCAGCACCATTACTCAACAAGGTATTTATACAAGCACCACTTAATAACACGAGAATAAACAAGGTATTTAAACTTGTTATTGAGGAAAGAAGCTTTAGCTGCCTACTTTCCTTACTCAAGGGCCAATCTCACTTCATTTGTTCTTAGAAAACTCTTAAGGAGTTTTCTCTACAGAAAATCAGGCAGAGAACAAGTACTGTAAGTCAGGTCTAAGTGCCTTTTACCTTTGAAAGGATTGGTTCCTTTGTTAATTATCAATGACGAGGAATCTTGTCATTTCTCTCAGCACTTCCAAGTAGTGGTTGTCCTTGTCATATGGGCTATAGGTACTCAAGGTGTAGCTATACATTTAACAATTTGTAAATATTGAAAACATGTTAATTAGCCATAACATATAGCCATAGATGAAACAGGACAAATGTTCAAAATTCCAACAAAATGGTGTGACTCTACCAGAAGAGATTTTTCTCTTCTGTATCCTGAGTTTTATAGACATTTCATAATATGTTTAAATCAGTTTCGTACCTATGACCTTCCTATATGCAACAATTCCATAAAGTGATTAGAACACATACACTATTTCCATTTTGCAGTTGGGGAAACTGAGGCCTGCAGCATTGGCTGGCATCACAGTTATCACATGAGAGATTCAGAACTGAAAATCAGGCCTCTTGAGTCCAGACCCAGAATTTTTCCCTCAATTAGAAAAATTGCCTTTATTGCAAGAGGGTCAGGGATGTGATCACTCAGTAATAGAGAGCATGGAGCTTTTCCATCCATAGTCTTTGAAAGACCTGTGAGCTAATAGTGTGTTCCAGAGAGGACACTTATGCCAGAGAGATTGATTACCTACATTCAGGGCAACCTGATGATGCACCCTGATAGGAAAAGGACCTGTCTAAAGGTCCTCATTTGCTTTAAACATCCAGAGTTCCTGATAGAAAGACAGGGTGTGGTAATTATATATCTTGCTTTTGGCTTATCTTCTTCATATCCTTACTCTCACAGATGTCTTTCAAACATTGGTAATTACAGCTTTCAGAGCCAAAACCTACAAACCCATAAGCCACACAGATGACACACTAAAATCTACTCAAACATGTAAGGCTGGAGGAAATTTCAGTGCTACTGGATTCACATTTGAAAAAAAATGACACACAAAACTACTTACAAAAGAAGTAGCCTTTATTTCTATGTCATGGCCATACTCTACTACATAAACGTGCAGTTGTGTCTTATTGTTCTGTGGGGGTGCATATTAACTCATTTTCTTCTAAATTTAATTAGTGGCTTAAAAATGGACTGCAGTATGTGTGTAGATGACAAGACCATATGATCAAAACCAAATACAGTAATCTGACATTGGAAAATGAATCCAAGTTAATGAAACCAACCTGAAACAATGAAGGAACTACTTCTAAGCAAGATGAAGAATCAGTATCAAGAAATAAGTACAACACAGAAAAGTTGTTGTCCTTGTCATATGGCCTATAAATGGAACCTGAATTAATAACATCATAATTTCTTAAGAATCCAGCAAGGTCTTGCTATAGTGGCAGCAAGAACTATATAATGTATGGTGGAATTTTCCACCATATGTATCACTGGCCAGACCATTGGTAATATGTCCTGTCTAATTTGGGGTCCCACAGTTTAGGGGGGTCTGAATGCTTAAAGAATTATGAAAATAGAATGATGAATTATGCCATTTTATTTGACTGGGAGAAGCAGTCCAGGGGGCTCGGTAATGGTCTTCATGTATATTTAATGCCATAAATATTGTGGGGTGGGTATTTTTTCATTGTAGAAAGAATGTAAGGAAATGTCATAGTTTTGAGAAAGGGTAAATAGAACTAGCGTATGTTCAGTGTGCTGGACACTCTATGTACATTATCTCATGGAATCTTCACAGAAACACTGCAGTGGATCCTCATAGAAACTGAGATGAGAGAGTAATAATATAAAGGTCAGGGTCCTTTATCTGGTATTCACTTCTAGGGCTGTTTCCCTCCAAGTCCTGTGCCCCTGACACCATATCTATAACACTACATTGGGTAGGGTTATGCAGTTCTCCTCTCTTTCAATTCATGAATAGTTTCTAGAAACATAGCTGGGATAGTGATATAGTGTTCCTATCTATAAATAGGAAAATGAATTCAATTCCTCTGAGGTCACCTTTAGCAGCAGTTATTTTAGATTAAAATTCAGATCAGTAGAGATTTAGTCCAAGGCTTTTACTGGGCACATTATTATTCCTTTTAAAAAATCATTAAATATCTGAGGCCTATGGCATGAGTAGATTTTAGGTATGTGTATATAAAGTTTTCTCCACCTACTTAAATGTCCAACAATAAGGAATGGGTCCAGTGGAATTCAAAATTTGGCTAGAATATGTGCAAGGAAACCTATCCAAAATTAAGAGCAATGTCAAAGACTTAGTGGAAGAAATTTTAATGATATAAGAAAATGTTTTTATATATTAGCAAATTAATTTTTAAAATCAGTAAGAAAAAAACACTATAAGCTATTTTTCCAATTGAATTTAAATATACATTTACATATGCATGATTAAAAACAACTGGGAGAATATATACCAAAGTATTAAGGGTGGGAACTGGACTTTATTTTCATCTCTGGGCTTCTCTAAAACAAACAGGTCTCATATATATTACTAGAAAAAAATGCTTTGCATAACACTCTACATAATTTTCTGCAAAAGTTTTAAAATTTAGAAATAGAATAAATATATATCATCAATGGGAGTATGTATAGGATAAGGAACATTTATAAAATAGCATCAAGCCCATTGGTGGCAGCAAACTGTCAGTGTACCTATCAATGGAAATAAAATTGGCCCTTCATATAATTTCTTATGCTAAAATTATTATAGACTAGAGGCCCAGTGCATGAAATTTGGGCACTGGTAGGGTCCCTAGCGGCTATTGAATGCCAGCTGGGTACTCCCTCCCTTCCCCCAGCCGGCCCTGCCCCCTGGTTGAACTCCTGGACAACTCCCAGTTGAGGGGACAATTTACATACTACACTTTTATTATATAGGATTACTACCAGTGTTCTTTTATCCCCTGTCCCTCTACTCGGAAGGCACACAGAAAACAACGAAGCATTGGCACTGGGTGTGTAAAATAGATGTAATGATCACAGCCAGCTCATGGGGTTCTCAAAAGATTTAAATAAAATTATACTTCTAAAACTCCTAGCACAGTGCCTGGTACATAGCATTTATTGAGTGTTTACTGTGTTGGTAGTTTTGTTCTTACTGATAAGCTACAGAACAGAGTAATTCTATAGGGGAAGATGGTTATTGATCTAAGAAGTTCATATTAGCCACCTGGCACAAATATTTCATTTTAAATAGCCTTGCAATTAATGTATGTGGTGTCCAAAGGAATCTCTGGCATATTATAATTATGTAGTACATTACATTCACTACACTTACCAAGGTTTAATGAGTAAAGAAAACAAGAAGCCATAATATCATTCAATTTTTCTTTAATCATTTTGCTTATGTTTTTATTACCAAAAATGATTGAAATATAAAAAGAATTAACATGTTGCAATTATATTGTTTGTCTGCATCTAAAAATTTTCATTTGTGATTAAAAACAGCTTTGAATTTAGCCATGTCCTTTACTCTGTAATACAAACAGAAAGCACACCTAACATTCTTCTTTGAAAATACCATCATCCATTTGGAGACTGTCTCAGTCAATTCAGGCTACCGAACAAAAACGCCATGGATGGCTTACACAACAAACATTTATCTCTCCCAGTTCTGGAGGTTAGGAAGTCCAAGGGCAAGGTGCTGACAGGTTTGGTGTCTGGTGAAAGTCTGATTCCTGGTTCATAGATAGCTGTCTTCTCAATGTGTCTTCACATGGTAGGGGAAGAGGAGAGAGATCCACCCTCATGACCTAATCACCTCCCAAAAGGTCCAAGGGGGATAGGATTTCAATATATGAGTTTTTTGGGTCATAAACATTTAATCTGTAGCAGAGATTTGCACACACTTGTGTAAATGTATGTTAATCATCTATGTTAGGTAAAATTGAAATGGTTAAATGTTCACATTGTTAAGGAAAATAATTTTAGTAGGGGTCACATTTCTAGATGAAGACACATTAATCCAATGATTTCAAAGAGTATGGCTTGGGTCTTTCACATTTCAAGATCAAGAATAAAAGCCTTGCCCTGACTGGTTTGGCTCAGTGGATAGAACATCGGCCTGTGGACTAAAGGGTCCCAGGTTCGATTCTGGTCAACGGCATGTGCCTTGGTTGCGGGCACATCCCCAGTGGGGAGTGTGCAGGAGGCAGCTGATCGATGTTTCACTCTCATCGATGTTTCTGGTTCTCTATCCCTCTCCCTTCCTCTCTGTAAAAAAAAAAAAAATCATTAAAATATATATTTTTTAAAAAGAATAATAAAAGCCTTTAGTTACCTACTAAATGAAAGATGCTACAATTACTACTATAACTGGTAAGAAAGTGGTTTGGAAATATGAGTGGGATTTTAAATAATCAAACTTAGACTTGTCTCCCACTTCGATGGAGAATAGAGGTATTTATTTAGGGGAGCAAACAAATCCAAATGACTTGTTGGCAAATGTATTTGTACTCTGGAGAATAGGATGTCTTTTAACAAATGCAATTAAGGATTCTATCTCACATATCAACCCTGCCCCTTTCTGTCTCAGTCCTCATTCTCTGACCATCTTAGAAGCCCTTGTCTGATTCCCTCCAGGATAGTTGCTAATGAATGCCTCTGGGGGTCCACCTTCCTCCCAGCTCTTGAGGCTTTTTCAGGGAAAAGTTTGTCCGAGGGGATATTTGTCAACCCTTGCCCAGCCTCATAACTTATTTTTCAGATAAGAGATTTATTTTTGGCTCTAGAAGGCAGGCTAATGGGAGAGAAGGGGCTCAAAATACCATCACCATCCAGTATATAGCTGGGTAAACTAATTCTGCCAAAGAACACAGGTTTCTGTATTTCCTTGTGTATGCTCAGTGGGATTTTTAAAAACATTATCAAAATTTCACATTTTAAACTTTTTAATGTTTGTGTTTCTATCATGTGTTTTGAAGACAATTTCAAAGCAAGAAAAATAGAATGCAGGTAAAATTCAAAGGGGGAAAGGATGGGAGCCTATGAAAAGTTCCTTTACCCTTTCCCACTTAAAGCAAATTCATATTTGACTGAATGGGTGGTTCTACATTTGTATCCCAGGTAGCAAATCATTCTTGTGGATAAATAAGGAATGTCTTTTTCTCTCCTCAAGAGAAAAACTACATGGCTCTAGATTTGGATACTAGGCAGAAGCTGCCAATAAGGGACAGAAAATACTTATTTTAATATTAGCAGGTTTAGAAGAGAATAAATGTCTCAAGCAACAGAGAGAACATATTTAGATCTGTAAAATGAAAAGGGCTTGAAGAAAACCGTATTTTGTGTTGGACAGACTTCCTAGACAGGAAAGAACCCACATGAACGCTGAGGGGCAACTCAGTTAAGTGGCCTGAATTTCACTGTCTTCAACTTTAAAATCTGGTGATTAACCTGGCCAAGCAACGATATAATAAACATAGATTGGAATAAATCTGCATTTTCTAAGCCTGATGCATTTTAAAAATGGAATTAAGTGACTGACTGTAATCTTGAAAATGAAAGGAAAGAAGCCAGTCATGCCTTCTGCAGTAAAGAGTGTTCTAACGAAAAATTCTGTTGTCTCTGAGAAAAAATTACAAAGAGATAGAGACTCAAAATCAACTGAAAGGCCACTGCCTCCACTCTGAGGCTATAAAGGAAGGACTAGAAAAGGAATGCTCCCTATAGAAATATAAATGTTAAAAGATTTTAACATTTTACTTGGGTTGCAATCCAAAAGCAAATAAATGAATTAAATGTCAAAGATATTCTCTGTACAAAACCTAGTATATACTGGGTGCTAAAAATCTGTCCATGGTCCGTGACTGAATATTCCCTATATACAATGTGTAGGTGTTAAATGCATGCCATAGTTAATTTATTATAAGATATTTTTCACATCCTAACATATCTGAACTTACTGTCTTGTCATGGTTTAATTGGCAGCCTCTCTTTTCGTAGCACTACTTAATGTCACAGCTTATACAGGTGGTGTCTTAGCTTTGATGAAATACAGTTTAAACACCAAAATTCTGTCTACAGTCCTAAGAACCTCATGGATATTTTAGTATATATAAGTTATCTTAAGAGTAAGCTGGAAAATGCTAAAGAAATGCCTGTGAGAAGGTCTATTCTTGGAAGTAAAAATGTATGGTTAGAAGAAGGTGGGTGGGCAAAGAAAATGAGCGATATCAGTGATTGGCATCAAACTCAGCTAGGTCTCTCTTGCCTCGTTCCCTAAGCTCCTGAAGCTGGATCTAGTCAGTGCCAGTCCCTACACTTTGCCTTGGAAATCACTGACACGTGATCGCCATGAAAGCTGGAACCCGTGGAAAAGATCCATATACCCTAAAATAGCAGAAGAGTATGCATAGTGCATTTCCTATGTGTTGCATTTCTCCAAGGTTAAGGTGTTTTGCACTTTCAAAAGGTTTAGATCTTCGTAAGATTCATATAAAGTAAACATACTTTTTAAAATATTTAATTGAAGCATTTTTGTCCCTATCGGCTCAATAGCATCAGTTTTATTTTGTTCATTAAAAAATGAACTAAAACAAAACAAAAAAACACAACATCAGTTCTTCCATAAGGGCTTCAGAGGTCTTAACTTGAAGAAAGTAGCAAAGCAGTCAGTATTATTGAAGCAGTCAGTATTATTAAAACCAACAACTTATTTTTTAAAAAGATGAATATATTATGTATATCACATATAGATATGTAGATAAGGCTGTGGAAGAGTGTATCAAAAGTGGTTACTTCTGAACAAAAACTGTAAGAGCTCTTTTTTTCCCTTATCTGTATTTTTAAAGTTTGCCACAGCAAACATTTGCAGTAATAAAAAAGCCATAGGACCCTAGCCTTTTTGGTTCAGTGGATAGAGCAATGGCCCAAAGATTGAAGGGTTCCAGGTTCAATTCTGGACAAGGGCACGTACCTCAGTTGCAGGCTCCATCCCCAGCCCTGGTCGGGGCCCACGCAGGAGGCAACCAATCAATGTGTCCCACATCAATGTTTCTCTCTGTCTCTCCCTCTCCCTTTTACTCTCTAAAAATCAATGAAAAAATATCCTCAGGTGAGGATTAACAAAAATAAAGTGTAGGTGGTATCATCCTTCTAATGAAAACCTTTCAATGGCTGGCCTCCTGGCTTCAAATAAAAGCCAAGATTCTTGGTGGCTGGTTTTTTTTTTGTTTTTGTTTTTAAAAAGCAATAGGGTTTTACAATTTTGCAATTAAACAATGGGTATTAAAAGTGCAGCTAGAATCTTCAAAGGTGCATCTTCAAGGATGCATTTGTTTACTAATTTCTTCCCAGAAAGTGACCATCCTGTCCTGCCACAAAGTTGAATTTAAAGTCTGTCATATGTGAGACAGAGAGCCAGCCAGCTGATGTAGAAGGAGCAGTCCTGCCCTCCCTGACAGACATGGAGACTTCTGCATGTTTCAGTGTATTGACAGCACAGTGCGCATTTGCAATCTGCTTTCTCTGGCCCGGCCACAGAAGGCAGCAATTTACTTAAAAGCATAAATCTCTTGATCTGGATTTTGTTCAAAATGCTACAGCTGAAGAGTCTTTTATTTGAATATCACTTCAGTCCCTTGAAGCATACAACCCCTTCAGTACAGGTCTTTCTCCTACTGTAACCAAATTAAAAATATTGATAAGCGCCATGTGAACAGTAGTGATGAAGTACTAAACCAAGCGTCCTCTTTTGCTGAGCTATTGCACAGTTTTTAGATGCCGTGCCTCTACCATGTAGTGGGTAGAAAATTCTATTTCTGATTTTTATGTTACTCAACAAAAGGTCAATATTATTCAGGTTCTTTGTTCCCTCGAGTCGTGTTAATAACATTTATTAACATATAGCTCTTTCCTCTTTTTCCTTAGGTGTATATAATTTTATCAGCTTTGCAGGAAAAACAGATACCCTTAGGGTCTGAACTGGTATTTCAGCAGATAAGAACACTTTTAGCTCACACCTAATAACATTACATTATTGTTTAGAGAAAGGTAGCAGGCTATGTCTTACACATTTTAATGTATTCTTTCAGTCATCAAGTAACAAGTGAATTGTCCTACTGATAAACCTTAGGACTCATATCAAATTGTGAATGATGTCTGGTTACTAAGAGCAGAGGAAAACGTGTGATAGACAGCATTCCAGTTACTTTTGGATCCTGTATGTATGTATGGAACCTCTTCACATGTTGCTCGGAGAACATACTTGCCATTGATTTCTGAGGGAGAACAAAAGGGAATGGAAAGGAGAACTGACTGACTATGAAATTGGGTAATGGAACCTCTCCAAGCCTCAGTTTCCTCCCTGGTAAAACAAAGAAGATAATTTCTTCCTCACAGGGTGATTGTGACTATTAAGGATGGTGTAGTAATATGAAAACAATTTGTAAGGCACCATTTCGGTTATTATTGCATAAATATGAAGCACTGAGCACATTCGGAAAGACCTTGTAAAATTTGGTGCTTTACCACTGAGGGTAGCCGCTTAACCAGAGGCAGAGAAGAGGATAGGCTGAATGCTGTTGACCCGGACACTACAGAGCCCACTCCCAGGACTTCCTGTTGGCAGTGCCATTCATGCTCCATCAAGGCAGAGGGTCCACTCTGCCTCTCGGAGCAAAGGCACTCCTCCTCTGGCGAAGGGGTCTGATGTGGCTGATGTTGTCCACTTTAACATCAGTAAAGGTGGGAATATTAATGCAAAGGAGGGGGGTAGCATTCTCCTGAGCGACTTCAGGGAAGCTTTTCCACCTGGGAAGGGAGATGGGCAGGAACTACGATTTAAACAGCTATTGGGTGTTAACTAAATACACCACGAGGAAAGCTGACTAGATGAAATACAGATCAAGTCTTTCTGTCTCTACATATACATCCAAGTCCTGTGAATACAGTAGTATCACACCCCAGGTGAGAGTTAAAGATAACAGACTAGATGAATCCTGTGTCCAGGGCATAGAAAGATGCCTGTTGGTTGAAGAGATCTGCTCTGTTTTTTGCAAGCAGAAATTTTACCTACTACCATCAGCATCTTATTTTGTGGCAATAGAGATAAACAAAGGGGATTTTCCTGAGCAGTGTGAATGACAAAAAAAATGAGGCAAATTATTGAAAAACTGGTAGGTGTTCATCAAGGAGCAGCAAATATGATATATAATCCTGGAGGGACTGCCTTCAGAGGGAAGATGAAAGAGACAAGTCTCCCAGCGTGACCACCGGCTCTAACTAACGGGAATTGGCTCATCGGCCACAAGTACTTGAAGGGTGTAAATAGCAGGGACAGAAAGGAATTATTTAGTGTGGTCCAAGGGGACAGCAGGAGGAGTGATGGAAATGAAAGTCAGAACAAAGATGATTTAGGCAGCGGAGCAAGTCTCATGCCCTAATGGAGAGCTCTATTATAGACTGCGCTGCCCCGTCCCCCGGGAGGGGTGGAAGCCCCATCACTTCTGCCATCTACAATTGGAAAAGGCACTAAAAAGTAGATCAGCATATTGGAGAGGGAAAAAACCACCACATGCCCTTGGAGAATCAGAGGGATGACTTCATAGGTCTTTTCCATCTCAAATTACTGCAATGTGGCTTGTGCGCATGGGGACCTGAGTTGCTAGAATAATTTTCCATCATGTGGGCTTCTTTCTGTTACTAGCGGGCCTTGGTGAAGAAATGGTAATAGGTAATGGAGAGCAGGTTCTGCGTTATAAATGGAAGTCTACAGTGTACGGATGCTGTGGTGCGAAGGCGAAATTGACTCGCTTATGTTTTGCATTGAGATGTCAATGTGAATAAACACATGCACATGCTGATTTCCAGTCCCAAACAACACACGCCTATTGATTGAGACCCAAGACAAAGGGGAAGGCGCTCTGCCACAACTGGATGGGGCTGCACACATGAAAGTTCGAGTGGTTTATTTTCTAACCTAGGAAAATCAATTATCCAAACATTTAAACTCTATCTTTTAAAAAAATTAAGAAGAAAATTATTTGGCCTTCAAAAACTAAGGGACATTTACTATGTAGGAACTTACTTGAGGACCCACGTCTTTGAATGTGTTTACACTGTATTTCTGTCCACAGCTGCAATCGTTTTAGCAACTGACACATCCTGAAACTCTCGGTGGCCCAGAAGGGCACATGTGAGCATGAGGCAGTGCCACCCTGGGGCAGCAACTGCAAGTGATGGGCACAGCCTGGTCAGATGGAAATTGGGGCAGGCAGAGGAGGGCCAGTGTTCCTGGCACTGCTAGAAGGCACACAGCTGAGGCAATAACCACCCCTCTCAGCCAGAGGATGGCAGAAGCCAGGGGACCAAAATGGTCAGATGACAAGAGAGAGAGGCAGTGAGGAAGAAGGCAAACTGATCTAGTGTAGGATCGGGGCAGGCCCACAGATGTTAAGTTCTCCGCAGGTGGAGGCTATCACAGTTCCTGATAAAAAAAAAAAAAAAAAAAAGAAAACAACACTGTCTGTGGTCGGGTGTAAGTTAAGCTTGGCGTTCTGGAACACTGACGTTTGCTACACATTCAGGGTTTGACTTACACCCGACAGATATAGGTCAACCCTCATCCTGCTGCTCTCGGCAGCTGTAACCAATGGGAGGCAGAGCTGCCCAGCACACCAGTTTAAGCTGCTGCTAATAGATGGAAATCAACCTAACCCCATTTCCTGCCTCTCTGCTCTCCTCACTTGTCTATTCAGGGCCAATTTAGGCTCAGGCTGAGCTGCTGGCTGCTGTCACTGCTGGGAGACAGCAGGGATAGAATCTGTTTCTGGCAAGTTCCCTCCTTATCTAGGTGAAAGATCTGTTTTTTGAGTGTTTAAAGGGATGACTGTGTAAAACACAGTACTCCCTCATTAGCTAAAGAGCTATCCTAAATTCATGGATTTTACTGACTTTTACTTACATGAGACTTCAGAGACGTCTAAAAAGAGGGAAGTCTGTGACAAAGGCTCGTTTCAGAAAGCATACAGCAGTGGTAAAATGACTTTGTCCAAGGATATTCAGAGATGGTGTTAGAGGCAGAAAGAGAATTAAGGGAGTAGTCTGAGAATAAATGGAGGAATTTTTCAAATTAAATCTGGAGAAAATATCATCACTGATTATAAGTAATTTAATTAAGATGCTCACATTGGACTGAACCTGTTGGAAATCCCAGTTCAGTAACACACATTCCTTTTATTCAAGGTGTTCAGGCTCTTAACTGAAAAGTGAGCTCAGATGTGTTTTATGCTCATGTTTGTAAAAATGTCTAACCTATTCTTCTCAATTAAAATGACATTAAATCAAGCTAATTCTGGTCACGTGGCTCGACTGTTTACTCAGTGGGATCTATGGAGCTGAATTACAGGTTGAATTAGAAAAACTAGGTTTATTTGAAATGGTCTATTGTAACTACATATCTTTCTGCAGGATTTTATGCCTTGTTGCATCTTCCCCCTCCTCCACCTGCCCCATTCCAGACCAATTGGGCTGATTAGAACTCCAGAAACAGGGAATTCCATAACTCAGAATCTTTGATTCAGATAGATTTTTGTTTTTTTATTGCTTTAAGAGAGCAAATGAACCCCTGAAACTACTTTTTTCCGCAACTTAAGCTTCCAGAGGATATTCTGGACTGAAAGTTGTCCATGCTCTAAAATAACAGGTTACTTCATGTTTTTTTGTGTGTTTAAACAAATTAAGTTAGGCTTGTTAAGTAATATTTAGAAAATATTTAAAGGAAAATAAAAATTGCCCATAAACTTACCAGCCAGTGACAACCCCATGAACATTTTTGTGTGTTTCTTGTTTCTACACACACACAGATACATATACTTTCTAAAATTTATCATAAAGGTTCTAAAAGTTTTTCATATGCTGCCAAATTGCCCTTCATAAAGTTATATCAATTTATAATCCACTTTCAATGAATAATGTAATTTTTTGAAAAGCAAACAAATTAAAATATGAGAGTTGAACAATGATGCCTCCCTGCTGTCTCCACCCCCCCCCCCCCCCCCCCGCCTCATTCCTAAGGTCGACTATTTCTCCCCTGTGGTGTGGCCGATATTAGTGGATGTTGTAATTACTCCTCAGCAACAATGTTGTTTCTGGAACTGACCCCAGCACTAGGAATGGGTCCTGCTTAGCATAAACCAAGCATGGCAGTCCAATCTCTCCTGCTAGTGAAGGATTCAAAATCAGAACATGGCATTCCTCACAGATTTGATCCAGCTGAAGAGGACTGGTATTTCATTGCTAGGAAAGAGACACCATTTCTCTCCTGATGGACATGAACAGGAAAGTTGTTGCCCCCGGTAGCTGCTAGGTATTATCTTATTCCTGAGAAATCATTCTGTCCTTCTGGTTGCATGTCCTTATTGTTTAGGTTAGTTTAACTTGGACTTTCAATTTTTACAGAGAAAAGTTGTCATAATGCTTTCTGTTCTGTGGGATGTTTTATTTTTGTCAATTCTTGTTGGGTATGACTAGTATTTTCCTGTTTTTGATGTGGCAAGAACTCTACTAAGGATATAATCTTAATTGTCATTATATTATGAATACGTGTCCAGGTTTATCACTTAGCATTTGCTCTTTACTCTTATTTAATATAAAGATTAGAATTTAAATCTATTAAATCTATCAGTCTTTTTCTTTATGATATAGATATATTCCATTGCTTTTACTTTTATTCATTCATCCATGAGAGAGAGAGCGAAGTGTGTGTGTGTGTGAACTAGGTGGGGGGAACGATGAGAGACAATAAGACTTTAGAATGAGCCAATAAAGACACAGCTCCTGTCCTTGTGGAGTATATATCCTAGTGAGGGGTTGAGAATGGGTTAGAGATGACCTGAAAAGACTCACAAATGAGTGTGAGTTGCTAATGGAATGATCCTACAAAGGGAAGGACATAGTCTATGAGAGCTTTAAAAGGAGAGTTATGTCTAGTTAGGGAAGTCAGAGGAAGCTTTCCTGGGAAAGTGGGGATTGACCTTGGAATAGTAAAGAGAAGGTGGGTAGCTGGGTAAGAGCATTCCAGGCAGTAGAAATAGGGTCCTGCTCAGTGCAAAGGTCCTGCTCAGGGGCGAGCACCGGATATATGAAGGACTGAAAGAATGTAAACATGGCCCACACTTATCCTAAGGAGGGCCTGGTCTAAGATTGTTGTGCCCAGATTTCAAGGTTCCCAAAAAGCCCATCAGGGAGCCAGCGAGTCGGATGCAAAAGCAAAGAGTCCTTCATTTCGAACTAGTTCGGCTCCATGACCACACTCACCGATGCAACAACGGTAAGCCCAGTGGCCGCGAGAGAGTGAGGCCTGATGGGATTGTGGGTTTTATAGTAAGGACAGGGGAAGGAACTGTGGGCCCCGCCGATTGGCCAGGCGTGAGTCGGGTCTTGTTACACAGGATGTGGTCATATTGATGGCGTGCACTTCCCTTGATTATCATTGGTTAGTCCAGAGAAATCCTGGGCGTGGCCAGCAGAGGCCTGGGCCTCCGGGAAGAAGCCCCCGCCGAGCACATGGCTCTGCCCAAAAATGGAGGACCCAGGGCAAGATGGAGGGTGCAGTCCTTGCCCCCCCAAGGGCGAGCTGAGCCCGGGCTCCAGGGGCCAGTTCGGTTGCCGGGGGTCCAGCAGATCGACCAGTTCCAGCCCAGACAGGAAGTCCACATCCTCCGTCTCATCCCCGGGGGCGCCGGCGATCGCTTCCTCTTCCATCTCCTCGGGCGAGGGCACGCGCCCCGCCCCGCCACCGCCGCAGCTGCCGCGTGGGTCCAGTCCTGGGGCGGCGGGCAGGTGGCCTGCACCAGGCTCCCACCGTGGGCTGGGGAGTCGGCGCTCGAGGCCGCCAGCAGTGTGGTCAGGCTGTGACTCATGGGGCCCGGCGGCCGGCCCATGTAGGCCCCGCGATGACTCGCCCTTTTAAGATGAAGGTGGAAAGGGGGCATGCTGACCATGCAGAGCCAATAAGCACATGTTAAGGAGTTGCATCTCCTTCCTGTGATCTATGGGAAACCATTAAAGGTGTCATCTTTGACAGCCACATTACCTTTACCTCCCACATCCAATCCAATACTAAGTCCTATAGATAATGCTTTCTAAATATCTCCTCTTCAACCCATCCACTTGTGTCCATCTTTACCAGTGCTTCCTTGGCCCATTCTGGCATCACTTCTGCCTGGACTAATGGAATAGCCTCCTCAGTGACCTATTTGCAATAACCCCTGCCCCACTCCCATCCATTCCTGCATGCTTATGAGAATGCAGACTTGACACTGATGCCATTTGATGACATTGAAAACACTGGCAGTGGAACAGTTTGGTTTTTTTGTTTTTTGAGAGAGGATGTGGAATAGGCATTTAAGTTTAATTTTGGACCAATTGAGTTTGAAATATTCTAGGGATGTCCTAAGAGAAGAAGCCAAGTAGAGGTGAGTATTAGGTAGATATCTTCTGTTTACCCATTTAAAACCATTCTCCACCCTTCTCTGTTCTGCTCCATGTCCGGAGAGACTGAATGCAGCAAGATCCCATGCCTCCCCAACACCTGGCTCCCATGTCCTCTGGCATCTAGTTGGGTTCAGCCCATAGGAGGCACAGACAGTAGATTGAAGGGAATGAAGGCTGCATATTTACTCCATATTATCTACATCCCACATTCTCTCTTCCCTTTCCACTCCTGCCTCCCTGCCCTACTTCCTCCTCTTTCTACCACACCTTCAAATCCTTCTCGTCTGCCTCCTCCTCTTCCTGTCCTTCTTGCTCCCACCTCTTCCTCTTTTCTCTCTCATCCAGTAATCATTTGTATCTCCTAACTTCTTTAGGCCTAAGGCAGAGTAATAGCTCCCTGAGATCAGTATCCTCTGTTGTTTTCTCCAAACCCTTTGTAAATGATCTCTTAACTAAAATCTCCTTATTTACCTATTTTGAGTGTGCCACCTGTCTCTTTCAGGGACCTTGAGTAATATACTGATAAGTAAGAAATAACTGAGCTAGAGTTAAATTTAGTTGCCTGAGTAAAGGTACTAATTGGAGCCATGGGTATGAATGTAAATACCTTGGGAGACAGTGTGGGGAAGGAATGGGCCCTGAGGAACTCAAACATGTAACAGCCCCAGAGGAAGGTAATTCTGCAAAGGAATTGGAGAAGTGGTGGCCCAAGTGGTAGTAGAAAAATCATGGCCATGCCTGTCATAGGAAGCCAGAGGAAGCAAAGGGAAGAAAAGGGGTTGGTAGTCAAGATTCTTATCAATTGGTCCTGCAAAGTCATTGGATTTAGTGACTTACACTATCGTGTATTTGTTACATATTTTGCATTCATTTATTTTCATGCTTTTAATTTTTTACATTAATTTATCTAGAATTTATTTTAGATACGTACAATTAAACTTATTTTAGGATACAGTTTAAGGTGAAAATTAATTACTCTTCCTTAGCCATTATTTAAAAAAATTATTAAACAGTTCATCACTTTTTCTATTACCATTCATTTCCTTAATCGTACACTGTTTTAAAAAGCACTAAGAGATGTCTGAGCGCTTCCTATTGGATGTTTGTTTAAGAGCTTCCTCTTTGACTGTAGCATAGTGGTTCAATGGTTGTTGCTTTATATTTTAGTATGCATTACAGCAAGCCTAACCTCTTAATTCCTAATTTTCAGAATCAATACGATCATTTATTCATCCAGATGGACTTTAGAAACATTTTTCAATTTTTAAAAACTTCGTTAGGATTTTGTTTGGGATTGTTTTAATCCTGTAAATGTAAATGTTTATTAATATTTAGTCATTTAGCCAGAAACTTGATATATTTTCCTTTGATGTCTGTGCTTTTATAACTTCAGAAATCCTTCCCTTCCTTTAATTAAAGAGGGCATTCTCCTATATCCGTAGTCGGCAAACTGCGGCTTGCGAACCACATGTGGCTGTTTGGCCCCTTGAGTGTGGCTCTTCCTAAGCCTTAGAAGTACCCTAATTAAGTTAATAACAATGTACCTACCTATATAGTTTAAGTTTAAAAAATTTGGCTCTCAAAAGAAATTTCAATCGTTGTACTGTTGATATTTGGCTCTGTTGACTAATGAGTTTGCCGACCACTGTCCTATATCAACTTCTCAGTTTTAAAACTCTACCTAATATTTTTTCATCCACTTAGACTTGATTTTTGACATGAGGTGTGAGCTAAGGGTTCAGATTAACTTTTTTCTATGTGAATAAGCAGTTATTTTCAGCATCATTTATTTAAAGCCCATACGTTCTCAGCTTATTTTCAAACTCAGCTCTGATACATTTGAGAATCAGCTTTCCAAGTTCCAATATCCATTCTTCAATGTCCACATGCCAAAATAAACACCTTCTTGAGTTTTAAATGTAATAAAATAAATCTGTGAAATCAATTTGAAAAGGAGTGGCAACTTTATAATATTGAATCTTCTTACCCACTCCATTTGCTTAAGTATCCTTTCATTTCTCTCAATAATTTAACGATTTTCTGAATACTGGTCTTACTCATATTTTTGTTAAATTTATCCTTAGGTATTTGATATTTCTGATAGTTCCATAAGTGAAATCTGCTTTTTATTATATGTTCTAACTATTGCTGGTATGTAGAAATGCATTTTAAAAATACTGACCTTGTAAGTAGCAAATGTACTAAAAATTCTTAATTCTAATTTATATAGAAAATATTTTGTATTTTCTATGTAAAAATTACCTCCTGAAAATGAATGATTATTTTGTTTCTGCTTCTCTAATAATTATAAATTGTATATAAATTTTGTGACATCTGATATTTCCAATACCTGACTCACGTTTTTGTGGGTGATAGTTGCTTGTTACTTTCGTTGGCTCTCAGTCATGGTGCTTTTGTAAAAACTATTTATTCATATTTCTGTGGGAATTCCTTGAAGCCTAGATTGAAGGGGGTTCATTTAAAAAGGATTTGCTTTTGTTTCTGCTAGGTGCCCTTGGGAACTACTAAAGGAGGGCTATTTTTTTTTTTTTAATCTTCACCTGAGGATATTTTTCCATTGATTTATTTAGAGAGAGTGGAAGGGAGGGGGAGAGACAGAGAGAGAGAAGCCTCGACGTGAGAGAGACACATCAATTGGTTGCTTCCTGCATGCACCTTGACCAGGGCTGGGAACCTAGCCTACAACTGAGGTACATGCCCTTGACTGGAAATCAAACCTGGGACCCTTTAATCCATGGGCTGGAGCTCTATCCACTGAGCAAAACCAGCTAGGGCTGAAGGAGGGCTATCTATCTATCTATCTATATATATATATATATATATATATATATATATATATATATATATATATAAAACCCTAATATGCAAATAGACCGAATGGCAGAACAACTGAACAACCGGTCTCTATTATGTGCACTGACCACCAGGGGGTGCACGCAAAACGTGGCAGGCGTTGGCAGCAGAGGGCAGAGCGTGGAACATGGTGGGCATCGGCCGCAGCAGGATGCTGCGAGGTGGAGCAGGTGAGGGCGGGTGCAAGCGGCAGCTGCCGGCCCTGATAGCCCCTGAGGGCTTCTCCACCGCCCCCCTGCTCCTGAGGGGCAATCAGAGCCAGCAGCTGCCTCTCACACCCGCTGCCAGCGATGGCCCCAATCACTCTGTGCTGTCAGTGGGTTCTAGCGGGCCCAGCGCCATCAGTGCATGGGAGCGGCAGCAGCAAGAATGGGGCTGCTGGCAGACGGGACCAGAGGCCATGGTGGAAGGGGGCAGGCAGAGGCACGGAGGATGGGCAGAGACCCGCCCCTGTACCCACCGCAACCTCGCAGCCTTGCGGCCCACAGTTCCTTTCAAGGTGCATGAATTTGTGCACTGGGCCACTAGTTTTAAACTAAACTATCAGCTTGATGTTTTTCCAGAGGATCCAAGTAGTGAAACTCAGGTAGCAAAATGGGCATCAGGTCTGCTTTTACATAGAGACTTTAAGGAAAGATTTTTCTTCCCCTCCAGCCAGTGCCATATTTTAAGATAAGCAGATGTCCTGTTGTCTGCTGTGGGGCAATTTTATTTCTACTATACCCTTTTGAGCTGTATGCAAGATGTTGTCTTTGGGCTGGACCTGGGCTCTGTCATCTATCATCCATATCTCACCAGGCTGTGAACACTGGAATTCAAAATCCCCTGATTTGTCAAAAGTCCTCAACACCAAGTCAGCATCAGCATCTAAGACTTCTCACTGGGGCCTTGCTTTGAATTTAGTTTTTTTACTTTATACCAGTGTATTGATGCATTTAAAAACATATTTCTATTCACCAATTTTATGTATTGTCAATGGGAAGGTTGCTAAGGGTATCTGGTTTGCCCAGGTCTCCCACCCCCGGCCCCTCCAATTCAGCTGTGCCCTCTCATTTTCATTTCCAATATCTGTTTCACCTCCTAAAGCTCAATTTCCGATATCTTTTCTATGGCCACCATCTCATGTCTTTGAGTGCCTCTTATGTTTTTCACTCCTGCTTTCACAATTCTTCAACCCTATCAGGATTCCAAACCCAGTCACCCCCAAATGTGCACTATCCATTTTCTCAGGTTCATCCTCATCCAGATTAGAGTCTATGCAGTGTCCTGTCTTACAAAATACACTATGAAAAGTGCCTTCCATTTGTGCCTTGCTATGGTACTGGTATTGTGTTCCATCACCATAATCAGTCTCTTACACACTTCTTGTCCTTGTTTCTTTACCCTTTTAACATCTGGCTTGAGCTGGCAACTGTTATTGATTAAATGCACATCTGTCTGCCTGCTCTGTACCTGGTTCTGGAGGAAAATGAGCAACGATGCCAACTGGTTTCCTTCTAAATTCATGTGGCTTCAGTATGGTCAGCAATCCTACTACTGTATATTTCTCTAGTCAATTCACTTTACCACCATCTCTGCAAACCCTCAGCTCATCCTGACCTCGCCCCCCTTTCTCAGTTGATGGCTTCCCTTTGTATTTCAGTGAGACAATGGAATCTAACACTAGAAAGCTTCCTCATCCGCCCACCTCCAACCCATCTAACTTCTTGCATTTGTAATATAGTCTGTGTTCTCTCTCGTGACTGTGGGCCAACTATCCACGTTGATATTTAAGGCTACTCTGTCCACTTGTGCACGGGATCCTGCCTCTTCTTCTCCCCTCTCCCGATCACTACCATTGATTCTCTGCCATTTTGTTTCTCCGCCTGCTCTAAGAATGGTGCATGCTGTCAGAGTTCTTTTTTTCATAGGAGACTTCTTCTGGGAAGATGAAGTCCAAATACTTTTTCATATTCCTCCAGCTAAGTAAAACTAAAACCCTTAGGCATTGCACATAAAAGAAAACAAGATTGAAAGGTGAAGAGAGAAAGGCAGACCAGCAAAGGTCTTTGGGACCTGAGGAAAAACACAGTGGCTCATTTCCTATGTTATTTGTTTCTTTGTTCACTCCATATATCCTAGACTTGGCGCTGAAGAAGCTTGCAGCCCGCACATACCAACAGGTGCAGACTAAAAGAGCCCCAACAAAAGCCTGTTGTTTAGCCAAAGAACCAGGAAAGGGTTGGCCTACCAAAATAGAAAACTTTTAGAATTATCTGAACTGCTCTACTCTAGCCAAAACCACAGAAAAAAAACTGTGGCCCCCTCCTACCTACGCCCGAAGAGTCATAGACTTCATCCCTCTGCTAGGCAGTACCAGGGCACCCAGCACACCTGCCGAGGTGGCTCAGAGAAGAATAAGTAGATAAACTGGGATTTTTATCCCCATCAGGCGGTAATGACACACACACTCCCCTCATCCCCCTTCACAGGACCGGTGGGGACCCCTTGAGGAGTTTGTACTTCCACCCCCACCTAGCTGTGACAGGGCCCCCTTCCCCTCCCAGATGGGGTGCTGTCAGAGAAGGCTGGTAGAGCCTCAGGGCTTTCACCACCACTCAGCTGTAATGAGGCCATGTTTGGAGCAGCAAGGAGGCCTCTGCCCCTCCCAGACAGGAAGGTGTCAGCGGAGGCTGTGTAGGGAGCCTGACTCCACTCCTGCCCAGCAGTAATGAGCTGTAAGAGAGCATAGACTTTGCCTATCTAGGTCACTGTCATAACTCCAATGCCTGCCTGGAGCATTGCTTTGCATAGGATGAGGGCGAATTGTATGATCTTCCTCAAATCACCCATCCCTTCTTTTTTCAATTTGCTCCTCTGAAAAATGAGAATGGAAATAGAATCTACCTATAGTTGTTACAAGGATTAAATGAATTGATTGATACATGTAAAGCTCCAGAATAGTGCCCACCACCTGAGTGTTAGCCTTTGCTGCTGCTTGATGGTATTGTCATTACTCATCCCTTACTAATGTATACACCTCTTAGATATAGCTTTAGCCATATCTCATACATTTTGATTTGTAGTGTTTTCATTCTTCTTATTTTCTAAATATTCCGTATTTGCTGTCTTATTTCCTTTTTTATTCCCTAGAGATATGTAGAAGAGTATTTTTACTCTTATTTCCAAGTGGGTGGGACATTTTTGTTTGAATGTTTGTTCCTAATTTGTAGTTTTATTGTTCTGTGGTCAGAGAATATGTCTGTGCAATTTGTGCTTTAGGAGATTTATTGATGTTTTCTTTATAGTCTAGTACATGATCTATTTTAAAAAATAATTTCTTCAATTAAAATAACTTTTCTCTTTTTCTCATTGTGAAAGCTTTTATGCTAGGAACCCATCCCATAAACACACTTTCCAACACACCAACTAGACAGTTAAATGAAATAAAAGCTTCAGTCATGTTGATTTAAAATGCTTTATTCCGTTCAGTTTGCAGTAAGCACAGGGAAAGAAATGGGAGCAGGCACACTCAGGCTTCAGGTGTGATTTGTTAGTTGTTCTGCTGCCTCTTTTCTCTCTCTCCTTTTCTTGTAAAGAATGTCTTTCATGCCCAAGCTGGTTTGGCTCAGTGGATAGAGCGTTGATCTGCAGACTGAAGAGTCCCAGGTTCGATTCCGGTTAAGGGCACATGCTTGGGTTGCGAACTCAATCCCCAATGTGGGGCCTGCAGGAGGTGGCCCATCAGTGATTCTCTCTCATCACTCATGTTTCTGCGTCACTCTCCCTCTCCCTTCCTCTCTGAAATCAATAAAAATATATTTAAAAAAATATTTTAAAAGAATGTCTTTCATCCTAATTATAACAGATTGTAATTTCCCAAAAGTGGCCACAGCACTATTTCTGGCCCCCCATGCTGTTCCAGGACCTTACTTCCCATCAAGAAGTGAAGTCTATTCCCTTCCCCTTGAACTAGAATAGAATTTTATGAATGCCCCAACCAAAATAGAATGGGGTGGAACGCATGTTGCATGACTTCCGAGCAGGGTCATAAATGGCAATATGGCTTCTGTCTGGCTCTCTCTCTCTCTTGTCATGCCCACCCTTGGAAGCCAGTCACCATGTTGAAAGGAAGTTCAGGCTATTTAGAGAGGCTACTTGTTGGTGTTGTGGCCCACAGTCTCAGTTGAGGTCCCAGCAGTAGCTACGAGCAACAAGCAGACATGTGAGTGAGACTTCAGATAATCCCAGCTCTATGCCATCCCCACAGTGCCCTGGCTGAATCTATAGCCAACAGACTCAACAAGCATCATAAATGGCTGTTTTACATCATTGACTTTTAGGGTAATTTCTTAGCCAGCTATAGTAACCAGATCACTAAGGATGGAGTGACACCAACTAATCAGATAATTTCATATAGAAAGACGGTATTACAATGAGAAAAACATTAGACTAGGACCTTGGAGACCAGGATTAAATGGAATAAAAGCTTCAGTCATGTTGAGTTAAAATGCTTTATTCCCGTTCAGTTTGCAGTAAGCACAGGGAAAGAAATGGGGCAGGCACACTCAGCCTTCTGGATTGTAGGCTAGATTAGCTCCTAACTGGCTTTGGGTCCTTGACCAAATCATGTAAACTTTCTGAGTCATAATATTTGGACCTTTTAGGCACAGAATATTTCCACATTAATGTCTTGATATAGAAAATTTAGTATTAGAAAAGATTTCATAATGTAAATATTCTGTCTTCCTAGAGATACTGCATATCTATATTTGATCAATGATCATCTTGATTTTATAGTTAACTCTCAAAGAGCAATCTTATTTTTCCATCATCCAAACTGTTGGAAATAAGTTTCCAAAGTATTGACAGTAGAGAATAGGATCATTTTTTATCAACCCAATTTTAGCATAAAATAAATCAGAAAGCTGGCTAGGCATTTGCTGCAGAACAGAAGGCTCCCCAGTCTCAAGTCACAGTCATACATTAACCACTGCTTTCAGTCCCATCCTTTATGTTGTTCCATGATCTCTGCCTACTATTTGGGGTGTTCTTTGTTAGTTGCCAAGCGACATGCTGCCAGAATATGCTCACCAAGATTTTACTGTCTCTATCTAGATTCAGTAGCTTGGAAATGTTAAATATGCTAAGTCGCTATGGGCTATATGTCTGGTTTCTCATCAGTTGTAATTCTCTGAAAGTTGCATTGTGGAGAGTAGTCACCTATTATTCACATACTACATTACAGAAGAAGCTAAAGCAGGGGTGTTTCCCAATACACAATACTCCATGGTCCCTAGAGTGTGATGACTTGGGACAGCTGCCTCAAGTCAATATTCAGGGAACCCAGCCTTGCTGGCAGCTTGTCAGTGACTGAGGAAGCACCAGCTGGGACCCCGTGACATGCTTGTCCCCCCTGTCACAGAGAAACACTCTTCACTTTTCTCCCTTTCCTGGACTCACCACAGTCACCAACTGTCATGACACTCCCACACACAAGAACCAAGTTAGTAGGTTTCTCTCTCATGTGAATTGTATGCTCCCTGAGAATCAGTTGTTTCTTAATCTGTTTCTGACAGTTGTATTTTGTTTTCAGAATGATGTGATTTTACAAAATATTACATAAATAGATGAAATATTGAGACAAATAAAAGAGCTGTTTCTATGAAAACAACTTGAAAGCTTCATAAACTGTGAGTGATATAGGTACAAAAGATTGCAGGGAAGCCCAGCTGGTGTGGCTCAATGGTTGAATGTCAACCTGTGAACCAGGAGGTCACAGTTTAATCACCAATCCTGAACATGCCCGGGTTATAGGATTGATCCCCAGTAGGGGGTGTGCCGGAGGCAGCCCATCAGTGATTTTCATCATTAATGTTTCTGTCTCTCTCTCCCTCTCCCTTCCTTTCTGAAATCAATGAAAATATATTTAATTACAAAAAAATGTTGTGGGGGAAAAAATCTTGAAGGATTCTGCTCTCAGATCACTTCCCATTTATCTATAAGTTTTCATTCTCCTTTAAAGTTAGCCATACTTTAAAGATCAGTTAATATGTTATTGGTGTGCTTTATTCAAGAGTAATGCCCTATGCTCAAAGGAAAGGCCTTGACCCTCTGTCAAAAGATTGGCCAATTGATATATACTGATTTGTTTTCAGTTAAGCAAAATGTTTGTGGCAAATATCATTTTCTTTTTAAATTTTGTTGCTTTAACCTACTTTTTAGCAGAACAACTCCCAGCTCCTGAGGGATGGCTTGGCTTGGGCCACACATAAATTCAGTTCATGTCAACTTTCTGTTTCATCACAACAAATAAAGAACTGTCGAGTCTGCCCTTTTCTGCTGCCAAATGACAAACTGCCACTGTGTCACTTTGTTTTCACATCCAGGATATTCTTCAGCTTTAGCCAGATCTCCCCAACCCATTCCCCCTCACTTCCCAGATTAATTCTAGAGCAATGTGATTTACTCCATTCTCTACAAACTGCACTGGGATGGTTGCATATAAGTTCATTGACCCGGGGAGTCCTCTGCTCCTTGCTCCTATGATTCTGGTTCCTTTTCTTCCTTGCTTCAACCAATATTTATTGGGTACCTACCATGTGTCAGGTACCAAGTATGTGGGAGAGAGTAAAATGTGTTTACTTATGTTGTAAATAACAGATATATACAGCAGGGCCTAGAATATTATCACTTTATTCATTGTTGATGAAATGCCTAGGAACTTAACTCTTGTTTATATCAATTAACCTATGGTAAAATTGGTTTCATTATATGTAATATACAGTAGTAGAACCTATCCACAATGTTAAGTGAGGACTTACTGTATTATCAACAGAAGAGCAATAGCTAAGCTTTTGTTGATAAGTTGGCAAACTGACCAGGGGGAATTTTCATAGCACCCTCAACTTGGGAAGTCGTTTGTTAGTTATGCATTTATATATGATGTATGTTTGTGTTCCTGTGGAAATTAAATGAGCTAGGGCAGTGGTCGGCAAACTCATTAGTCAACAGAGCCAAATATCAACAGTATAACGATTGAAATTTCTTTTGAGAGCCAAATTTTTTAAACTTAAACTATATAGGTAGGTACATTGTTATTAACTTAATTAGGGTACTCCTAAGGCTTAGGAAGAGCCACACTCAAGGGGCCAAAGAGCCGCACGTGGCTCGCGAGCCGCTGTTTGCCAACCACGGAGCTAGGGCATGTAATATTTTAGTTTAATTCAGGGACTGACAAACGTGTTCTATAAGGGCCACAGGGTCTCAGTTATAACTACTAAACTAAGTAAGCTGCTGCAGCACAGAACAGTCAGAGCTAATACATAGCTGAAAGGGAGTGGCTGTGTTCCAATACATTGTACTTACAAAAACAGGCAAGAGCCCTAGTTTGCTGATCCCTGGAGTCTATCAAAATACCTTACTGGCTCCCCTACTAGCAGCCAAACTTGCTCAGGTCTCTTTCCTAAAAATATCGAAGTCCTATTTCACTGCAAAAAGTTGTCTTGTACTCCCCATCTCTACTTCTCCACCTCTCATCTATCTTCAGTGCTAGACAACCCCACCTCTGTGCTTGCCACCCACTGAAATTGCCCTTATCAAGGTCACCAACAATGTCCAAGTTGCTAAATCCCTTCGAGTCTTTTTCTTACTCAATCTCTCCAGTTTTCAACACAGCAAACCACTTCCTCCTCTTCCTGGAAACACTCTTAGCTCCTGACACCTGACACAGTTGGTTTTCCTCCTGCAGCAGGAGCCACTCTCAGTGCTTAAAGCCTCACCTCCTCTTCAATTGTAAATGCTGGAGTTTCCCAGGGCTTCATCCTGGGTCCTCCTGCTTCTCACTCTACTCTGGCCCCAGGGGAGTGCTGCCATTCTGTAGCTTTAAATGACATCTTTATGCTGAAAACTCCACAATTTATTTCTTCAGCCCAAATCTTTCTCCTTACATACCCAATTGCTCACCTGACATTTCAGGTTTCTCAGGTGTCTTAAATGTTAAGTGCTGAATAAATATCCTATCTAATAAAGAGGGAATGTGCTAATTGACCATCACACCCTCACAAATGGCGGTGCCCACAGCCAATGAATAGGGAATATGCTAATTGACCATCATGCCCTCACAAAAGGTGGCAGCGCCCACAGCCAATAAAGAGGGCATATGCTAATTGACTGCCACGCCCTCAAAGATTTGGGCACCCACAGCCACAAGATGGCGGCGCCCAGTCCCCTCAGCCACGCCAGGGTGGCAGGTGTGCAGCACGGCTGGGCCTGCCCCCAGGCAGGTCTGGCCGCTCTACATGCCTGCCTCTGGAGTCCCCCAGTCCCCTCAGCCCCCCAGCCTCCCAGGGCCAGCCCGAGGTGCAGGCAAACCTCAGATGGTGGCTGCTGACCTGCCCACGGCTGCCCGAGGCTCAGGAAACTAGGGCCGGCCGAGGCTTGCGCTGCCGGCAGTGGCAGCAGCAGAAGTGTGATGCGGGCATGGCCTTCCCCTGATCGCTGGGTCGCCTCCCACCTCTGAGGGCTCCTGGACTGTGAGAGGAGGCAGGCTGAGCTGAGGGTCCCCCCCCACTCCAGTGCATGAATTTTCATGCACTGGGCCTCTAGTGATTGAATAAATAAATGAGTTTATCTCTCCCAAGCAGGGCCTAATCACTAACTCCTCCTCCCTTTTGCTCACTTCAAGCATTATCCAAATGTAAGTCTTCTCTTTTCTTATTGTCTCCTGAATATTTTCCTGGCTCTGTATAATTAATTCCCAGGCTGGTGCAGCTGTACCTGTTGCCAAAATATTGAAATACTTTCATACAGATGGTAAAGAGGCTGCTGGCCTACACCCCTGTCCTGCTGGCCTTACCTCTGGGATCCACCTGTCCCTTCTGGCCTGGCCAAGCAAAGGGCTGCAGACCCTACTCAGTGCTGAGGCTACATCCATCCTGATGGATCAGTGCTCATGCCACACACATTTTTAAGCATTTTAATTCCATCCCTGCCTCATGCTACTGTTACTAAGATATTCCAGCACTAGGAAATTTTCTCTTTTCCAGATTACTGGAAAAGCAATCCAGCTCATCTCCTTACCTCCTGCCTCTTTCACCTGGACTCCGCATAGCAGTCAGAATAATTTATCTATAATGCAAGCTGATCACATCTCTTCCCTGCTTAACACCTTGAACATCAAGATAACATCCAACTCCCTAAGTTCACGAGGGCCTTCATGATCTGACAGCTTCTCATGCTTCAAATCTCACCACCTCAGAGATGTCTCCCGATTCTGTCTAAAGTAGGTTCCTCCTGCTATTCTCTCTTAGTACCTTGTTTCCTTCATTGTATTGATCACAATTTGAGATGAGTATGGTTCCCCTGCTAAGCTCTCTGAGGGCAAATGACATGTCTCCCTTGTATACTGAGAAATCCCTTTCCTCTGAATTTTTGATAAGTGAAAACATCTGGCTCCCTGCATCCTTTCTAGCCTCTTTTTTTTTTTTTACCACTATCCCCTGTAGTCTACAGCTGTATGAAGTCAAAATGTATTTGGTAATTATCTGATAATAAACTATTCTCAGTTCCTTAAACATTCCACATAAACTACTGTCCTTTTCTGGAGTACTTTTGTCTGCATTCCCCTGTCATTTCACCTGGCCAACTCCTGCTTACCTTCCAGTATCAATGCTGTCAATACTCCCTCTAGGACACCTTGCTTGTTAATTCCTCCATGACAGAAAGCTTGATCCTGGGATTTAAATGTCTGTTTCCTTTCCTGCTCATCTCACTGGATGGTAAGCACTAGGAAGGCAGGACTGTGTGCCATTTTTCATATTTGCATCGGAAGTACTTTGCTCAGTGGCTGGCCATTGGTAGCTAATATTTAGACACCAATTCAGGTCTACAGCAGACACTCCAAAGCCCTGAGAGGGAGCCAGTGATTTATATCAATTTAGGTGGCAAAATACAAAAAGGTGATTTTTTCCCTTTTGTTTTGTTTGGTTTTCCCCCTTAATTTTGTGCTTTTGTGATATGCAGTGACTTCACCTGCGACTCACTGTTTGGGCAGAAGTATAAAATGTAGGTTACTAAAGATCTATAGTGAGACTGGGTTTTGTAGTGTCCTAGGAGGACATAAGAAGATAGCAGTTTCCCTTCCTTAAAATAATCTTGTAAATATATACTCATCCTGAATGCTTGTAATTCACTTTAAAAAAGAACCTCTTTCCTCTACTCGTTAATGGCAGTTTTATAGTTTCATTCTGCTGGGCATATAAATATGTTATAATATAAACAAGCAAGTGGCATAATGAATCACTGCAGTCTTGTTGTGCATATGTTTTTACTACACATGTTGGGGAAGAAGCTATTCACGCTCTGCATTTTTAAATTATGCTAATGTGATTAGTCATTATGATCTCACTTGCTCTTCATGATGGATGCAAGATGTTTAAGCCTCTGATGGTCCTTGTGAGGGGCCTGATTAGTGCTTGAGAGCCAATCAAGAGGCTGTTGATGAAGTTCAAATAGCACATTAAAAAGTTATGTATGGCAGAGGAGTTGATCGTTGCTTATATAATAGTGTATAAACTGATAAGAGTAAATTTTATTAATGTACACTTTTATTTTTCCATGAAAATTTTAGCAGCAGCCACAACCTTTGAATGTATTTTGCCAGGCTGTGTCCAGGCCACTATTTTTGCAATGAGAGTGTGAAAATGACACAGTGAGCTGCAATTATTGTTAAATAGGAAAGTTCACACATGTCCACATGAGTAAACAGGTGTTTTTAAAGCCCAGACTTCAAAATAGTTCATCCATTCTTGAATTTTAATGTTGTAATCAAGCAAAATGAAAAACAGAAGAGACACATTTTGGTTGATTACTATCCTGCCAAATCAGATTGTTCCTGTTATTGTCTGACACAAATATCAAGCTCAGATGGAGAAAAATAGAGATGTGTATGAAGAGAGTTCTTATAATTTTAAATGTATTCAGTAAATTGAAGACTTGCTTGACAATCTCAAAATAAGTCAAGAGAAGTAGATGTAGTATAATACACTTACATTCAGTCTTTTAAGAAATGTTTTTAGAAGTAGAATGCCCTTTCAGAAGGAATTTTATAAAGAATCACAACATATAAAACAGAATATATAAAATAGATAGGAAGAGCATTTTTAGTAAACATTTTATTATATTAGTTCAAATTTATTCAAATTCAATGAAAAAAACAAGGTTATTTTGATGAACACCAAAAATTAATATTTGGGGCTTAGATGACAATTACCATCTTATAAGAGGCTCAGCAGCCAGTTTATTCTTGTGATTTTTTTATTGTTTGCATAGTATCAGGATTTCCTTGATTACAAAGACAAGCTGTTGAAAACGGTAAAAAAAAAAAAATAGTTTTTTAAAAAGTTGCCTTGCAATCTCAGGATATGATTTCATTTATAAGTAATGAGAGAGAATGACACGTGCTCTGAGGGCTGCACCTCGACGGTGGATCTGGTGAGACAAGGAGACATGTTGTGGGTCTCTAGTGCAATGACATTTGGTATGTGATACACTGGAAATGCCTGTTTTTTAAAATATCTATACTAATAAAAGGGTAATATGCTAATTAGATCGGATAGACCAGATGTCTTCCAAACATCTGGAACTCCTTCCAGACAAAGCCACAGCGGCTGCAAGGGCTGAGCAAGGGCAGGCAGAGCTGCAGTGGCCAGCAGTGGCAGCAGCAGTGGGGTGATGGGGGCAGCATCTTCCCATGATAGGCCCAGTCGCCTCCCACGGAGGCAATGGGAGAGGCCACGGCGGGGTCCCGGGGTCCCATTCCCAGCGCTGTGGCCCCTCCTTCCACAGAGACAGCAGGAGAAGGGGCTCTGTGGTCCTGGAGCCTCCACAGAGGCTGGATGGGGTGTGACCACAGTGCCTCAACTTCCCCCAGCCCTTCCCCCAGCCAGCCTGGCACCAGATCACGCTCCACCCCACCCCCACCAGTGGGCAGGGGGCAGGGTCAGTGCTAAGAAGCAGTAAGCCTGGCTTCTGGTTGAGCCGTACTCTACCCCCACGCCGCCCCTGCTCAGCCAGAAGCCGGGCTCACAGCTGGCAGGCAGTAAGGAGCAAGGGGTCCTGGACTGTGAGAGCCCCTGACTGTGAGAGGGATGTCTGAGAGCCTGGGCTGAGGCCCCCCTCCTCCAGTGCATGAATTTCATGCACTAGGCCTCTAGTAGTCTTATAATAGTTAAAAAATAAGTAAAATGCCAATATAATGTTTTCTGACCACTTGAGTCTCCTTAAGGACACAGTAAGGTGGAGCAGAGTGAGGACACATTTCTAGCTGATTCTCTGAGTTGCAGTCTCCTCCACATATAAGGATTTTAACAACAGATTTGCCAATCTCCGCCGCACCGCCCCTCCCCCATGTTGCCCTGCTGTAGGCATAAATGGTGTATTCCTTTTGCAGTATTCTCTATCTCAGTTAATGTCATCATCATTTTCAGGCTGGGGTCCCTTTCAACTTACCCTCTTCCTCACCCCTAACATTTACTAGCTCGTGAAGTTTATTTATACCATCTCCAAAGCATCCAAGGAATCCATCTTCTCCTCCCCCTTCTGTGCCTATTTGAGCTGGTCTCCGGACTGCTACTTGCTGATTTGAGTTTAACCCTACCACTTAAAGCCAGAGCTTTGGTTCTGAGACACACATTACATCAGGCCATCCCCCTGTTTGAAGTTGGTGATGTTCTCTTTCACTCATTTGGTTAAGGCCAAATCCCTCAGCACAGTACGGAAGGCCCTTCCCACTCTGACCCCATCAGGTTCCTGTAACCTCATCTGCTGGCTCCCTCAGTTCACACACCCAGAACTTATCCCACTGCATGCACCTTGTTCTTTGCATCTATTTTCTTTGTGCCTGGCGAACTCTTACTCATCCTTCAAGATCCAATTCAAGACGCAATTCAAATCAAGAAAACATTTCATGATTTCTCCAGGCAAGCAAGTTGTAGCTCTTCAGTTTCCTTTGTGTTACATATTCTGGTTGCAGTTGGTCCATTTTTTTTTTAAATTGGGGATCATCTGCTTGAGTGTCTCTCTTTTCTCCAAAATACTGTGGACTCTTAATGAGCATGGATTGTATCTCACCCACCTTTTTATCCCAAGCATCTACCATCGTACTTGATATGTGCCTGAAACATGGGAAATCCCCAGTGCATATTTTCACACTTTTTATTACAGCATTTCATGTGGAGCTTGTTCCTGATTCTTGCAGTGACACACTAGCAGAAACCACAGTGGCATCCTGTAGACTCCCTGTTGTAATGACAGCACCCAGCAAAATTGTCAGTTTCTCTTCTCCTTCAGACTGCCCATGCTGTTGGACTTGAGTTTCAAAACATCTTTTTTCAATAGTGTTTTCTTCCCCAAATATTTTTCCTCACCCCCTCCCCAGCCGTGTTTATGATACGTCCTTGGTGTTTGGAATCTCAAACAAAAGTGATTTCTCCTTTGGTTTTAGAAGGTCAGACTTTTAGGAAAGTGTTTGCTTGTCCTGCTCCAAGTACCCTTGGCAGAGACTCCCTTTCACTTTATTTTCCCACTGCGTTTTATCATCCTTCCCAAGAGAGCTCATATGTGCTCTAGCGGTGACCTGCAAATCTTCGATCCTCTGCCCCCATATTCCTTGAATCCTGAAGATGCTGAAGTGAAGTTGGCATTTCAGTAGTTTCTGTGTATTCATATGTATTTGCTTACATCTATTAGTCTTTTCCTTACTCATTTTTATAATTCAATAAAAACCCATCCCCTGAGATCATTACTTCTAATAAACTCAATTGCTTATTATTCCTGATCACTTGGATATTTTACAGACTTTATCTTTTATTTGTTTCATGATTTTACTTGAAGAGAATGTAATAACACGAGGATGGTTATTCTTCCTCATCCACTAAACTGTTCCCACCCCTTTTCACGGCATAACATTTCCTATTTCCAATCCTCCCCAGGTTTTGAAAAAAAAAAAATAGCTTGGCCATGGTTCACTAAGAATTGTAATTTAATCCTTTGGAATAATAGGCTTTTCATCTGTGCTCCCTACAATGATCCGTGATCTGCCACACAATCAGTGCCTTAGAAAAGAACAATGCAAAAGAAAAGAAAGTACTGGCAACATGGTAAAGATTATGAGGCCTTTTATAAAATTTACAAATTTACTTGAGATTAAGTGGCATCAAAATATGAATTACTGCTATTTTTCAAAAGAAGAATCAGGACTTTTTGGCAGCAAATGCAAATGAGCCTAAGTTGAGTGTCTGTGCTTTTGATCCGGACTGTGTAAACACAGGCTCATAACTAGATAGTTTTGTGTTTATATTGGTGGAGACTCTAAAGTTATGCTTACAAATCCAGGAACAATGCAGCATTCAAGAAAGAGCAAAAACAACCTTAATTCTCACCTCCCATGACCCTTGACCTCAGGAGTGTTTGTCTAAGTTGTTTGGTGTCACTGTTATGGAGCAGATTATTGTCAAAATTGTACAGATGCAGTCCAATATGCCTGCAATGCCACACACATATTTGTTTAAATAGGATTGGTCTGTTGTGAAATGTCCTCCTTTTGAGACAATTTTAGGCCTTCAGCAATCTGCATAGTAATTTCTCACCTTGTTTTCGGTCATTATCATTGTTAATCAACCATGTGTTCCACAGCTTTGACATCACAGAGTTCACTGGAATTAGTTAGGTGTTTTAAGATTTATTATTATCACCATTACTACTACAAATTGTAAATGGTGTGATTTGTAGTAGTAATGGTGATAATCTAATAAACCAGTCCTGTGAATAAAAGGAAAATGGGACTTGAGCTCCAGGCAAGGATGAGTGAGGGAAGACCACTGGTGGTTCTTAGGAAAGGTGATGGATGGGTGTATTACATTCTCATATCTAGAATAGAGTGTCCTTGAAGGACAAAACTTTTTTATTTTTCCCAGTGGCCTGATCAGTTGAAAGTAAAAGAGAGTTGACCAGAAGCTATATTTAAGATAAAAGAATTGGACAAACTGCTTGTGTTTAGGGCACAAAATTTCTTTTTTTCTGCAGAACCCATTGGGACTAGAGTCTGTCTGACTCTGAAGTTGGTGCTTGAGTTCAGTCATCTCTGGGTAACCCCCTCTGCCAACACAGGCTACTGATGTAACATCAAGAGACATGATCCACCCAGTTAGCTGAAGTGGAGTGATGTGAGGTTGACAGTTGGAGTTTAGCCAAGAGAATACTATCTATACTAATAAAAGGGTAATATGCTAATTAGACCAGGAGACCTTCCGGACAAAGCCATGGTGGCAGGCGTGAGACAGAGGCAGTTAGGGATGATCAGGCCAGGAGGGAAGGGCAGTGGGGGTGATCAGGCCAGGGGTGGGGAGGGGAGTTGGGAGCGAGCAGGCCAACTGGGGGGCCAGTTGGGGGTGAACAGGCCAGCAGTGGGGGGTGGGGGGGCAGTTGGGTGTGAGCAGACTGGCAGGCAGGCAGGTGAGTGGTTAGGAGCCAGTGGTCCTGGATCAGGCCTAAACCGGCAGTTGGACATCCCAGATTGGAGAGGGTGCAGGCTGGGCTGAGGGACACTCCCTCCCCGTGCATGAATTTCGGGCCACTAGTATAATATAAAAGGACATATTTCCTTCTAATCTATTATTGCAAGTAATTTACTATGCCTTATTTGGAGCATAAAGGATACCAATTATAATACTCTTTTTTTTCTTTATATAAAGTGTGTGCATTAAGTTCAGTGACCCTACATGTGATTATAAAATTTGACTTGGAAACTTAAGATAAAAGAAAAAGGAGAGAAGACTTTTTTTTGTCTTTCATAGTATTTGCCTGAGCTTTGAACAAAGCTTAAGAATGAAAGGAGTCATTTGGAGAAAATGTTTGTTCCTTCTTTATATTTTTATTTAATGATTTTGAAAATTTGGAATGAAGCAATAATTCACATTAATGAAAGTTTATTTTATATGGAGAAATAGTAAGTTCAAAATCATCTTATATTTGATGGTGAGTGAAATCTAAATTATTAATGAAGTTGTTAGTTTGCATGAAAATCACACATTTTTCTTTATATGAGATGTGATATAATTTTTGACATTTTAAAAGAGCTGTAGGATAAACTTTTATTACTGGGGTCTGATTTGCACATAGGATAAATATTTGGTCTTTTATATATCCTCAAGGCTTCAGGTTACAGTAATACTGAATTAAGTCTAAAGGCACTTTATATTTTAATAAGCCAAATTTCTCTATAATGTCTAAAGGTTCTGAGTTTCTTTATTCTACTCCAGTTAGCATCTGTGCACATACATGTAACTGAGGAAGAAAGAAAACTTTTTTCCACCTGAATATTTCAGTTTGGTGGTCTTGGTGAGAGACAAACACATTTTAGAGAAAATGGCTACAGAAGAAAAGAATGATGCTTGAAAAGACTCCTTAAGTATCCAGGTAGAATTTTAAAGTAAATATTTTAAAACAGGAATATTTGGTGGGATTTTTCAGAAAGCAAAGTGAGGCAATACATTTAATTTCATGACTATTTATGGTTTTTTGGGGAAAAATTTCTGCAAATCAAAGCCAGCTAACTCCTCCCCTCCCCTGCAATGACTGGTACCATTTGTAAGGTTGCTATAAGAAAACTTTTTTGGAGGACTGAAAAAAAGTACAAATATTGTGGTTTTTCATTGTCTTTATGAAAAACTTATTTTTTTCAGACCTTGGACCTTGGGGGGTAATTTACAAGAGCTCTCATGGAATGATTATGCACCTGCGTGTGTGGTGAAACAGAAAGAAAAACCTCTCTTGTTGAGTATTGTACCCTATGCAAATGGGGGCTTAAAGGGGCACACCAGCTGGCATGCAGAGAGGATTTGACAAATTCTTAGGGAGCACTGGTCTGCAGACACTCAGAACCTCCACCACGCTGGCCAAAGTGCACTGTGCAACTTGGGTAACCTTAGCTCAAGTATGAATGAAAATGGCTTTTGGAGAAACGGAAATGTTATGGCCCAAGGCTGAAACTCATGGGCATTGATAACTGGGCATCCAGCAAAGTGGGACAAGCCACTAACAAATTCACTAATTAGGATTCTTTTTAAATTCCTACCATCAACTGGAAACATATATTTAATCTGTACTCTCCTTAATTTATTGCAATCCTCATTGTTAGAAAAAGGTAGCCTACTTGAATTTCCTAAAGATATGCCACTGGTATACGTCTTATGTTTTCAGGGCAGGATGGGCACATCTCCAGTCAACATTTATATTAATGACAATCGCACTTGAAGGCTCAGCTCTTACTTGAGCAGAGAAGTTGTTACTCATCACAGAGGGACTGCTAACAGGACCTTAGTGTTGTCTGTGGAAAGAGGCCTGGAATTTGCGGCTTCAGTTTACTCATCTGTTAAGTGGACACAGTTAAACTTGCCCTGTCCATGTCAACATCAAAGTCATAACAGGTGAAAGCACTTTGTAATGTGTAAAATGACACACAAAATGCAAGGGATTATTATTATTAATAAATTAATTTGTTAATAACAGTTCTTAATTTATAGGTATTAGAGGGGTCCCAAATCCCCAAAGTGATGAATACAGTTGTAATTATCTGAGCCTTAAATTTATTTTAATAACCACATGCATCTCTTATTTGGGCAAGAAGTGACATTTCCTTTTTGAGTCATCCTTCTGCCTATACTCAAGTCTGCTTTTCCTGTGTTTGCAAAACTCATTGAACTCAGCCAAGACATCAACAGGGAAGTCCTTGTTATTTTGGCAGTTAAGTCCTAAATCTAATCACAAAAGACAAGACAAACAAAAGAAACAAAACCAGTGTCCCATTCCATGTAACCCCAGAACCCTGAGCTGCCCTCATCCTTGGTCCACTGAGCAAAAAGTCTCCATTTTAGGTAAAAATTACACAGATTACTGCTCTTCTCTGTAAGCTTTAGAATAACACATTCATAATATACTAGGAAGCATCATAAAAATAATGAAGATTTAATTGTGCTCCAGAACACAATTTATTGTTGCAGTTTTTATTTTTCTTTCTAGAAAATTTACAATTGGGCATCTGGTCATGAAATTCCTAGAAGCCCTTGCCCATGCAAGTAAGCTTTGAAATGTAGATGTGGATAAGTCCTATCATAGAACTTCCTTGACTCAAATTTTATATGCTTATCACTTAGTGATTCGTTTTTCTTGCTTTTTCTCCCCTACATATTTGGTCATTCTCTTTGAATGGAGAGAAGGCCTAGTATCTGAATACAAGTTTTGCAAAGAATTGGTAACCTTTTTATCACAATAAACCTGAGCTGTAATAACAACCATGCGCAAGGCTATCTTTCTTCACCTCTTTGGAAGTGGCCTTGAAAAGTCCTGGGAGTCCATTTCCCCTTTTCTCTCTTCTCTTCAGGGCACAGAGCTTTCTCATCTTGTATGCTTAAGTGAAAAGGCCTGACTGGGCTCTTCAAGCAACACCTTCAAAGATGAGCTAATTTATCCAATGCATGAGCCCAATAAACTCACCAAACTTGGGACCTACTCCCAAAATCTTTTATGAAACAACTTTCTACCTCCTTTATTAACTTGAGTTTTCATTTCTATTTCTACAAGTTACAACTATCTAACAACAACAAAAAGCCACAACTAAAATAACATTTTTTTGGCAGCAGAATGCCATTCACTTCCATCTTATTGGAACCATTTGTCTACTTCATGGGGGGGGGGGGGTGGCGGGGAATGGAGTACTATTTCACACTGAATAATTACATTTTGAATAACAAACCTTTACTATGATGATCACAGAAAAGCAGTCCTAATTATTAGCTAACCACTTTAGCTGGCTAATAACTAATCTAAGCTCTGTTATTAACTGGCCAAGTAGCCTAGAATAAACTTCAGTTTCCTTATTTGGAAAGTGGAAATTGGGCCACTGACCCAGCTCTTGAAAAGCACTTGTAGTCACTCTGAGGGCAAATAATCACCTAGGACTATCTTCGACTTTAGGGCAGCCGTGGGCAAACTACGGCCCGCGGCCGGATCCAGCCCCTTTGAAATGAATAAAACTAAAAAAAAAAAAAAGACCGTACCCTTTTATGTAATGATGTTTTCTTTGAATTTATATTAGTTCACACAAACACTCCATCCATGCTTTTGTTCCGGCCCTCCAGGTCCAGTTTAAGAACCCATTGTGGCCCTTGAGTCAAAAAGTTTGCCCACCCCTGCTTTAGGGGGTGAACTTGCTCTTTGGGGCCATTAGGGGAACCATTTAGAACTGTAGCAATGATTTACTAATGTTGCCCCAGTGGCCCCAAAGAGTTAATGCACTTTCCATATACCTCCTGCTTTCTCTGTGTAAATCAACTCATCTATCAGATGGAGCCTTTGACAAGTCAATTTGCTTGACACAGGTGGGCATTTTACTCCTAGACAGTACTTGCCTCTTCTTCGATCATAAAAGAACCAGAGCCAAGCCCCAACAGGCATCTCACAGCACCCTACATCACAGAGGACTTTGGGGTTATGTATGAAACACAGAGTTGTTAATTGCTGTGACCTCCCACTACCCCTCTTGTTGTTCTCTGATCTTTAGAAGAACAGTGTTGAATGGTGGTACTGGAATTATGTCATTGTCTTGATTTTAACATTATTAATAATAGCTATTAATAGAATACCTATCCCCCGACTTGTCCTTCTCTCCTTCCATCTGGACTCAGAGAAATAGTGACTTTCAATAAGGTGAATCCTGCCCTAGCCAGTTTGGCTCAGTGGATAGAACATCAGCCTGTGGACCAACGGGTCCCAGGTTCAATTCCGGACAAGGGCACGTACCTCCGTTGCAGGTTCCTCCCTCACCCAGGTCCTGGTAGGGGCTCCTGTAGGAGGCAACCAATCGATGTGTTTCTCTCACATTGATATTTCTCTCTCTCTTCCACTCTCTCTCAAAATCAATGGAAAAAATATCATCAAGTGAGGTTTAATAAAAAAAAAGCAGAAGAAGGTGAAGCTACTTATGTTCTAGATCCTTGCTATCTGCCATCTCCTCCCGTAGCAGTTTAATCAAATATTCCTAGTCTCTCCTGTGTCATTAACCCTTTTTTTCTTCCAAACTGTGTGAAAAGCTCTAATTTTAAATAAATCTTACCATCCCTGGACTTTATGCTCTATTTTGCCTCTCTTTGTCTTTTCTTGCTTTCCTAGTCACACTTGTGAAGGGAAAGTCCATATTTACTCTCTTCACTTCATCACTTACTTATTCTGTGATCCACTGTAGCCCTCTCTGAATGTAGTCATCATTGATTAGACCCTAAGTCCTCTGGGTTTACAAGAACCTATAAAATGAGAGTTACAGAGAAAGTAATTGGCTTAAATACAAAAAAAAGTAGGACATTTAATTAGTACTATTTTCAAAGGCACCATTTCTCAAGACAAATTTTATGTGGAATTTGGTACATTTTAATGTTTGCTATAATATGGAATGGGGTCTCCAAAAATCGGGCCTAGGAGAGTTTTAGATGACCCTGTTGAGAGATATTATAATTGTCAAATCCAGTGGATCATTCTAAGTTCTTATTAAAAATGAAACAGGAGCCCTGGCAAGTGTTCCTCAATGGTTAGAGCGTTGGCCCGAGCACGAAAGGATCACAGCTTCGATTCCCAGTCAAGGGCATGTACCTCCTTACAGGTTCCATCCGGACCCTGGTCAGGGCTTGAGCGGGAGGCAACCAATTGATGTCTCTGTCTGTCTCTCTCTCCTCCCCGCCCACCGCTTCGTTTCACTCTCTCTAAAATATCAATGGAAAAAAAATATCCTTGGGTGAGAATTAAAAAACTTGGATTTAATTATTTTGACCATATCCTCCTTCCTCTTCCTTTCTCCTCCCTTGGTTTCTGTGATATCAACATCTCCTAGTTTTTAACTGATTTCTTTGATTACTTCTGTTCAGTTTCCTCTTGATTCCTCTTCTCCCAGAGTTCCATCTTGGTCATGTTAGGCTCTGCGGGTACCAGCTCTGCCCTCCCCTTGTGACGCTCACCGATTCACTGAAGCAATGTTAATCATGGACGTGCATGGGCTCTGGATGCAGACTGCTTGGTTGTGTTTTAATTCAACCTTCAAATCCTTTTCAGTTCATTGTACTCATCTGCACACTTACCTGAAACCAGGAATTTGGGTTTATTTACAGAATAGACATATTTGTTCAATTTTAAAATATTCATATTTTCCTTAACATACAATTAAGAAAGACTGGGAGTCTAATGACACCTAGCATCATCATATCATTTTATTTTAGACACATGTATAAAGTACATAAAATACTATGCAAACACACACACTCATCTATATGCTTTTGTTAATTTGGTGAATCCAATAACTTTGAGAAAATAAGAATTCACACCATCAGGCACAATCTCTGAACAATGGGGAGAATATTATATGACAGATTATTAGTATATTTTTTGAAAGACACGATGATCCTTACTTTTTAATGATTAGAAACCGGCCCTAAATGTTAGGCTGCTCATGTGTTTTGTACAAGTGTGAAAAAAATGATGCTATTTATTCATTTTGGACTAACATCAAAGCACACTTCTGTCACACTGTTCTTTTGGGTTTGTCATATGGAGGACTCTTTGAAAATTGTAATTAGTTGCAAACTTGCTAAAGCGTCCGCTTCTCTACTAATACATGAGGATGGCTTTGACTCTTAGGGAACCAAAGTTCTTACGGGAGCTGCTGAGGACAGTGCCTGGTGTTCTGCAGTCCTTTGCCTGAGTGTGTAACCCTGAGCTACTTCGTTCTCTCTATGGGATACGTTTTCTCACCTCCCGAGTGATCAGGTTGAACTAGGGCAGGGCTCAGCAAACCTTTTTGGAAAAGGATGAGATAGTTAATATTTTGGCCTTGGACCTCATTGTCTGTATTGCAGCCACTTACCTGTTATTGTGGGGTGAAAGCAGCCCTATAAATATTTTCATCAGGCATGCTTGTTTTCCACTAAAATGATATTTACAGAAACAGGTGGGGGGCCAGAGTTGGCTAGTGGGTCATAGTTGCAAATGCCTGGAGTAGATGAATCCTAGGATCCTTTTAAGGTGTTTTTCTGCCATTATATTCCGTCTTGATCATTCCATCAAGAATTCGGAATTGGGAGATAGCTGGGGAAAAAGAGGAGCACACTTTAAAGAATCCTTAGCTGGATGAAATGACTATATTTGACTTACCTTTTCATTTGGAATCTTTTAACTTTGTAGCATAATGTCCCTATTATACTTAGCAATTAGAGTGCCATCACACAGTAAAATGTAAAACCATTATTCCCTGAAAAGAGAAAAGGCTTGTGCTATGAAATGCTGCATGCAAGGAGTGTGGGTGCTAATTTACTCATGCAATCATTTCTATTTCAGTTCTATGGCAAGTATTTCTGGGGATGGCTCACACGGCGAAGAGATCTTTAAGATGTGCACACCATAATTAACCTTTTTTATATACTCTGATAGAAATATCAATAGTCTTTTCTCTTTTAGCAGTTTTAACTTTACTCATGGACTATGGAATGATTTGAATTAAAGAATGATTATAAGAAAAAATCCTTTGTACTTTTGGTTTAAAACAAAACATGCATTTTCTTCCTGTTATTTTTATTTCATGGTTAAGTTCCAGACAATGAACACATCTATTCTTTTTTTACCTTAGTGGAGGGAATTAGATAACTAATGGGCTGGTACTTCTGTGGTGTACAGATTAGTGATTCTCTAAGTGAAGTCGCTGGACCAGTAGCATCCGTGCAGCATCACCTGCAAACTTATTAGAGATGCAGATCCTCCAGCCCTTTACAGACCAGCTGAATAGAAGCCCTGGGAATGGGGTCCGGCAGTTCATGTTTTAACAAACCCTTTAGGTCATTCTGATGTCCAATCAAATTTAAGAACCACAGTATACAAAGCAGGTCCTTGAATAACATCATTTCACTCAACCTTGTTTCAATATAACATTGATGAGATGCCATGGGAACTTAACTCTTATATCAGTTAGTTTATGGTAAAATTGGTTTCCTTATATGCCGTTTTGTTTAAAGTCACAGAACCTATTGGTGATGTTAAGTGAGGGCTTAGTGTAGAGTATTACTTTCTAGAAACACAGTTAAAGGGAAGACCTGACGTCACTCAAAGAACAGAATGACCCCTAGAGTTTGCAGAATAAAGGCAATAATCCTCTAGCTATATTTTACAAGAAGGAATTGGGCTGAGAGAGAAAAATGATGGGGAAAGAGAGACATAGAAGTTTGGTGAGCAGGAGGAACTAGAAAACTGCAGATTCCATTTACAGCAGTAACTAAGCCCATAGACATCACCACCACCTACAGTCTCAAAGTCATTCATCCAGCAACTCTCTCCATGATTGATGGGTGGGACTGTGCTAGGTGATGGGGACAGGGAAGTGAAGAAGAGCATCTCCCTGTCTGTGAAGAGTTCATAGTGTTAGCGTGGAAAAGGAAAGAAATGGCTCCCTGGAGAATTTATGAATACACGGAACAGTCAAAGTCGAAGGGAGAAGTTAATCAGCAGGAGAGATAATAGAGACAGGATGAAGAGAAGATAAAAAAAGGAGAAATAAGAGGATAAAGAGAGTGAGCACTAAACACTTTTATTTGTAGTATTAGGAATCTCCAAAGGATTAGAACCAATAGGATGTACACATAAGGAAGAGGTTTATTATAAGGACATGGCTCACATGATTTTATAGGCTAAGAAGTACCAAGGTCTGCAGTCAGCAAGTTAGAGACCCAGGGGAGCTGATGGATAGTTCCACTCTGGAGACCCAAGAATAACTGATGTTTCGGTTCAAGTCCAAAGACTGGGGGGGAAAAGAATGTCTAGCTCAGTGGTTCTTAACCTTCTGGCCCTTTAAATACAGTTCCTCATGTTGTGACCCAACCATAAAATTATTTTCGTTGCTACTTCATAACTGTAATGTTGCTACTGTTATGAATCGTAATGTAAATATCTGATATGCAGGATGGTCTTAGGCAACCCCTGTGAAAGGGTCGTTCGACCCCCAAAGGGGTCACGACCCACAAGTTGAGAACCGCTGGTCAAGCTCAAAGCAGTTAGGCTAGAGGAGTTCCTCCTTATTTAGCCTTTTTGTTTTATTCACGTCTTCAATTGATTGGATGAGGCCTACCCACATTAGAGCAGACAATGTGCTTTATTCAATCTATGCACTCATTTTTTTAAAAATGTAAATTTCACCCAGAAACACACAGACACTCCCAGAATAGTGTTTGACCAAAAGTCTGGGTACCCCTAAGACTAGTCAAGTTGACACACAAATTCACCATCACAGGCATACATACTTCTTAAAATTTAATATAATACCCAACTTGCCAGATTATTTCATAAGTAACATTATTTCACTTAACAGGTCTCTACACAGGTCTACACTTTTGTTCGCATCAGTTCAGCTGGATACTTTCCATAAGTCAACCGTGCTTAAACCCAAACCTTTAAATCATATAACTTAATTAAATTTTATGCAAATTGATAAATTACAAATGCAAAAAAAGGAATTGCTTCTGTAAAGAACAAATTGAGTGCGCTAGGAAACTGGTAAATGTAAGATAATTCAGAATGTGTTTTCAAATTAGGGGTAAAATACTGGATGGTGGGGGCAGGGGATCTAGGAGGATTTTGCATTTGAGATTCTTTCCCAAATGTTTTTCAGTTCTTGTTTCATTTTAAAGAAATTGAAACCGGAAATCCTAGAGAGCTCATTATTGTTGTAATTCATGCAAAAAAGATGGCCAGGAGGATTTCCAATCAGAGGACCTCTCTCAAAGAAAAATTCTTGGCCCCAAATCAAAAGATTGGCAAATATTCTTTATATGGTTTATGTTAAAATACACAGCTGGGGAAGATGAAAAAGTTCTGGAGATGGAAAGTGGTGATAGTTGCACAACAATGTGCATATATTAATGTCACAGAACTGTACACCAAAAATGGTTAAAATGGGAAAATTTATGTTGTCTGTATTCAATAAAAATAAAAATTAAATATGTATATTTCTTCAGATTTCTTGTTTAAGCAAATGCTTTTTGTTAACTTACAAATGGTTACATTAGATAAGCAGGCTTTTCTGTATACAATTTATTTTAACTTAATAGAAGGGATCCACACATGAAATTGAATGAATTTCAGGTAAATGATCCCTTTTGTGTGATTTTAAGTCAAGAAATTTTAATTCTCCAACATTGTTCTAAACTTAAGAGAAACAGTACTATGAAAAACTTAAAGAGTTAGAGCAGCATTTCTCAACCCAAGGCAGTGCCAGGTCTTTAGGAAGCAATAGAAATGCTGGGTGGTCACAATAACCTAGGTGATCCTGGCATTTAGTGCCTGGGCCCTAGAGATGCCAAATATAATACACAGGTCAGCCCAAATATCAAAGGCATGCCCACCCAAATTTCACTCATTTCCTCAGTGACACATAGGGGTAGAGTCAATATATTTTTAAAATTATGTTTCAATTTTGCACAGTATCTATTGATTTCCTTATGAAATTTGAGAAACCATACCATTTCACTTTCCCCACTTCTTTCCTTCTAACCCCATTTTTTGTTAGTTACGTTATTCTTAACAGTGCTTAGGTTTATAGCATGTACATTCCTTTCTGAAACCATAATTCAAGCAGTTGTTTACCTTGATTCCTTTTTAAATGATTTGGTGCTGACCACCAGACTCTTCAGTGCTGTGGCTTCTCTATCTCTGCACTCTTTACACTGGTTATCTACTTGGTTGCCTAGATTTTGACATATAGTAGTGTGTGTGTGTGTGTGTGTGTGTGTGTGTGTGTGTGTGTGTGTAATTTATTCTTTGTTAGTTAAAGTATTACATATGTCTCCTTTTTCCCCCATTGACCTCTCCCCAGCCACTCCCAACGCCCCCCTCCAGTACATGCCCTCATGCCCCTAGTGTCTGTGTTTATTGGTTATGCTTATATGCATGCATTTTGTCAAATGCTTTTTCTGCATCAATTGATATGACTATGTGATTTTTATCTCAACTTGTTTATGTGATTTATCACATTTATTGGTTTGTGTATATTGTACCATCCTTGCATCCCCAGAATAAACCCCACTTGGTCATGGTGTATAATCATTCTAATGTAATGCTGGATCTGATTTGCTAGAATTTTGTTGAGGATTTTAGCATCTATGTTCATCAGGGATATTGGCCTATAATTCTCTTTTTTTGTAGTGTCTTTATCTAGTTTGGGGATTAGGGTAATGCTGGCTTCATAGAAAGAGTTTGGAAGTGTTTTTTTCCTCTTGAATTTTTTTGAATAGTCTGAAGAGGATAGGTTTTAGTTTTTTGAATGTTTAGTAAAACTCTCCTATGAAGCCGTCTGGCCCAGGACTTTTGTTTGCTGTAAGTTTTTTGATTACTGCTTCAATTTCCTCCATAGTTATTGGCCTACTCAGATTTTTTTTATTATTCCTGATTGAGTTTTGGAAGGTCATATTTATCAAGGAATATGTCCATTTCTTCTAGGTTGACAAATTTATTGAAATAGAGTTGTTCATGGTATTTTTTTTACAATCCTTTATATTTCTGTGGGGTCTGTTGTTATTTCACCTCTTTCATTTCTGATTTTGTTTAGCTTCTTGGTGAGCCTGGCTAGAGGTTCATCAATCTTGTTTATCCTTTCAAAGAACCAGCTCTTGGTTTTATTGATCTTTTGTATTGTTTTTTGGTTTCTATGTCATTTATTTCTGCTCTGATCTTTATTATCTCCTTCCTTCTGCTCACTTTGGGCTTTTCTTGTTGCTCTCTTTCAAATTCTTTAAGTTGTAAAGTTAGATAATTTCTTACCAGATTTTCTTCTTTTTTGAAGTAGGCCTGTACTGCTATGGCCTTCCCTCTCATGACTGCTTTCACTGTGTCCCATCGATTTTGGATTGTTGTGTTTTCATTGTCATTTGTTTCCAGGATGTTTTTAATTTCTTCTTTGATCTCTTTGGTAACCCAATCATTGTTTCATAACATGCTGTTTAGCCTCTAAGTGTTTGAATTTTTTAAATTGTTTTTATTGTAGCTGATTTCTAATATTATGCCACTGTGTTCTGAGAAGATGCTTGATATGATTTCAATCTTCTTGAATTTGGAGAGACTTTGCCTGTGTCCCAATATGTGGTCTATCTTAGAAATGTCCCATGTGCATTTGAGAAGAATGTATATTCCATAGCTTTGGGGTGAAATGTTTTGAAAATGGTCAATTAAATCCATCTGATTTAGTGAGTCATTTAGGATTGCTGTCTGTTTGTTGATTTTTTGTCTAGAGGATTTATCCAGTGATGTTAATGGGTATTAAAGTCCCCTACTATGATTGTATTGCTATTGATCTCTCCCTTGATACCTTCCAGAAGTTTTTTTTTATGTATTTGGGTGCTCCTGCATTGTGTGCATATATGTTTACCAAAGTTATATCCTCTTGTTATAGTGATCCCTTTGGTATTATGAAGTGGCCTTCCTTCTCTCTTGTATGGCCTTCACTTTGAGGTCTATTTTGTCAGATATAAGAATTGCTACCCCAGCTTTTTTTTCATTTCCATTTGCCTGAAAAATATTTTTCTATACCTTCACTTTCAGTCTGTGTGAGTCCCTTGTTCTGAGGTGGGTCTCTTGTAGACAGCATATACTGGTATATGCATCATGTTTTCTTATCCATTCAGCCACTGGATGTCTTTTGATTGGAGCATTTAATTCATTTACATTTAAGGTTATTAATAGGTACTTGTTTGTAGCCATTTTTATTCTTTGTGCCTGTGTTCCTTTTTCCCTTTTTATTTCTTCTTTTTACAACAGTTCCTTTAGCATTTCTTGCATTGCTGGCTTGATAGTGACAGACTCCCTTAGCATTTTTTGTCTGTGAAGTCCTGATTTCCACTTCAATTTTGAATGATAGCCTTGCTAGTTAGAGTATTCTTGGATTCAGTCCCTTGCTTTGCATCACTTTGTAAACTTCATTTCATTCCCTTCTGGCCTGGTGTGTTTCTGTTGAGAAATCATTTGATAATCTAATGGGAGATCCCTTTTAGGTAACTCTGTCTCTCTCTTGCAGCCTTTAAGATTCTCTCTGTCATTAATGTTTGCCATTGTAATTACGACGTGTCTTGGTGTGGGTCTTTTTGTGTTCATCGTGTTTGGGACTCTGTGCTTATGACTTTTTTCTTCCCCAAATCAGGGAAGTTTTGTCATTTTTTCTAGTAGGTTTTCTATTTCTTGCTCCTCTTCTTGTCATTCTGGCACCCCTATTATATGTATGTTACTTTGTTTCATGTTGTCCTAAAGCTCCTTTAGGCTCTCCTTCCATTGGGTGTGTTTTTCTGCCCTGTCTTCTAATTCACCTCCGCTTCTTCTAGTCTACTGTTGAAACCTTCCATTGTGTTTTTTTATTGTAGCCATATCATTCTTTATTTCCACTTGATTCTTGCATAAATTGTTGATTTTTCTCATCCAGCTGGTTTAGAAACTTGCCATACAGTAGTTTTTAGTTAATTTATTTTTCATTCCAAGAAAAGCTCATGGAGTGTTATTTCGTAATATTTCATGCTTACTACCTTATCTTGCGTTTATCCTAGGAGATAATTTGATTGGGCTTAAAATTTTCAAGTCATGAATTTTTCCTCTCAGAACATTTTAGACACTGCTTCACTGTTTGGTTTGGAGGGTGGTGTGGGGAACTCTGGGGTTTATCTGATTTCCTCCTTTGTAAGTGACTTTTTGCTGGTATATTTATATCATTACAATTTTAAAGGTCTTTTTTATCTTTTTGATATAAGGTTTGATACATTCAAAAGATTAAGTATAAAATATGTAAATTATAAATAAAAATAATAGAGAATACACCCAAACATATATGGAAAACTGACATAGAATAGTGGTGCAATTGCAGATCGGAGATGGTGAGACAAAGGACATTGAAGGATGAGGGGAGGAGGGGGTTGGGAATGATTGCTAATGGCTATAGGGTTTCTTTTTGAGGGAGAATAAAATTAGAAGATGGTGATGATAACACAACTCTATAAATATATTGAAAGCTGTTGAACTATATATATGCTTTATTATATGTAAATTATATCTAAATAATGATATTAAAATGAGTGCTCTGTAATAACACAAAACAATGGGGTTGAATACTTAAAAATCATAAGTTGAATGAAAAAAAAAGAGTTCCACCCCCTTATTCTTGGGGGGATATATTCCAAGATCCAGTAGAATCTGAAACCATGAAAAATACCCCTATGTATAGGGTGGAGCAACAGTAAAATTATCGTTGTTCATATGAAAAATAATATGATAAATAATAATACAAGAATAAACTTTCACGTACTCACAACTGTAAACCTACTTTTGCCTCACCCTGTATACTATGTTTTTTCCTATAATAAAGTTTAATTTATAAATTAGGCACAGTAGGAGAATAACAACACATAATAAAATAGGACAATTATAACAAAATACAATAATAAAGTTAGTGAATGTGCTCTCTTCCTCTCTCTAACACACACACACACACACACACACACACACGAAAAAAGTCTGGAAATGAATTAAGCACCCATAAGTTTCTGCTAACTGATCTGGTAATGGAGATGGTCATTGAACGACTAATGACATACAGAGTGAATATGCTGAACAAAGGGGTGATTCATGTCCTGACAGGACAGAGCAGGATAGGGCAAAATTTGATCACACTAGTCAGAACAGCTCACAATTTAAAATTTTATGTGTGTTGAATTCTGGAACTTTCCATTTACTGGTAATATTTCAGACTTCAGTTAGCTTTGGGTAACAAACCTTGGAAAGAGAAACCCTGGATAAAGAGGGACTGCTGGATATAGTATGATATCTCTTTTACATAATTAAAAAAGCAAATAGAAATAATATATTACTTATGGATATATTCATACATTATAAAAGTATTTGGAATATTGATAAGGAAGGGTAAACATACAGCAGAGCTCCTCCCTCAGGGAAGAGAAGGAAATGGGACAGGGGAAGAAGTTATAGGTAGATGCAGTGGTATCAGTGGTTCTTGAGCAGTCTGCTATCCATAAAATGATCATTACTTTGGGATGTCTTTTTGCTAGCTGCCTTAAAAACTTTTGTCTTTGGTGCTCTGCCTTAAAAACTTTTGTCTGGTGCTCTGCAAAAGACCACCTTTTGCCTTATCACTACTACGTAGATGATATCTAGGCATTGATTTTTGTGTGTATGCATGCTTTCTGAAATTGTGGTTTAATAGCTTTCAGCATTTCTGGAAATTTCTCAGCTGTTATCACTCCTTGATTAGCTTGATTCTCTCCTTCTATGGCTCTCATTTGACATTATTAGACCTTCTCATTTTATCCTCAATGTTTTACATTATTCTTATATTTTCCAGGTGTTTTATTTCTGGATTATATTTTAGTTAATTTATCCATTTCTATCTTCATTACATCTATTTTCACATGTGGCAAATGTGCTTCTTAATATGTTTTGTCCCTTTCTTTCAACATTTACATATTTTACGTATACACTGAGTGGTCAGATTATTATGACCACCTGACATTTGTAGGCAAATTAGCTATAATTTCACGCGGAAGTTGCTAGAGGGCCAGACCATTATAAATAGGGAAGCAAGTTGTTTACCATGACAGTAGAAGTGATTTTTTTCTGAAGATATGGGTAAACAACGCGATTTAACAGCTTTTGAACGTGGGATATATCTATATATTGAGTGGCCAGATTATTATGACCACCCCATCAGTACTTCGTTGGGCCACCTTTTGCCTTCAATACTGCAGCGATTCTTCTTGGCATTGACTAAACGAGATGTTGAAAGGTGGTGCAAGGAATCTGACACCATGCCTGATGAATAGTACTGTCCAGTTCTGTGAGATTTGATGGTTGTGGAACCAGCTGCCTGATGGCTCTTTTAACTTCGTCCCACAAATGCTCAATTGGATTGAGATCTGGTGATTGTGGGGGCCACCTAATCAAGGTAAAGTCTCCCTCATGTCCTTGAAACCACTCCTGCACAATACGAGCAGCATGGCATGGCGCATTGTCTTGTTGGAAGAAGCCATCTCCATTGGGATACACCATCAACATGATAGGATGAACTTGTTCAGCAATGATACTTAGGTACATTGTGCTATTCAGCCGTGGTTCCACACGAATTAAAGGGCCCAAATCATGCCAGGAAAACATGCCCCAAACCATAACACTGCCCCCACCAGCTTGAAGGGTTGTACACATGCATGTGGGGTGCATGATTTCATGCTGTTTCCGCCAAATTCTCACCCTGCCATCTGCATGATGCAACTGGAAACGTGATTCATTGGACCACATGACTTTTTTCCAATGCTCAACTGTCCAATCCTTGTGTTCCTGTGTGAATTGGAGAAGTTATATCTTGGTAACTGCAGACAGCAAAGGTGTTCGAACAGGCCTTCGGCTTCCATATCCCATACGATGCAGTGTATGGCTAATTCAACTACAAACATCAGGGGTCATAATAATCTGGCCACTCAGTGTAGATATTCCACTTAGTTATTTTTCAGAACTGCCTGATTATCCCTGGTAGTTTTCTGTTGCTTGCTCATTCTTTTGATTACATACTTTGTTTCTTTAAGTACTTCATAAGCAGCTATTGTATTTCCGACAGTTCTAATATAGATGGCTTACCTCCTCATATGCTTGATGTCTTTAATTTTGAACTAATACTTGCCTAAGGATAAATTGTGGGACTCTGATGGGATATATCGTAGGATGCTTTCTTATAGAGATTTGATTTGTTCTGAGAGGAGCTGGGGAGACTACCAGTCTGACTTAATACAGCATCTCAGGTTCAATTCCCCTTCCTTGCTGTTAACCCTAGCTTCAGTTTTTTACTGGCATTGTCTCTTAGTATAACACTAGAGGCCCAGTGCATGAAATTCGTGTACTCAGTGGGGGCGGGGAGGTCCCTCAGGCTGGCCTGTGCCCTCTCGCAGTCCGGGAACCGCAGCGAGGGGGCCTAAGCCGTCAGTCGGACATCCTTAGCGCTGCTGCAGAGGCGGAAGAGGCTCCCGCCACCGCTGCTGCACTTGCCAGCCGTGAACCCGGCTTCTGGCTGAATGGTACTCCCGCTGTGGGAGCACACTGACCACCAGGGGGCAGCTCCTGTGTTGAGTGGGATTGGGCTGAAACCGGCTCTTCAACATCCCCCAAGGGGTCCGGATTGCTAGAGGGACTAGAAGGTGACTAGAAACCATGTTTTATATCCAATTCAGTTGTCTTTTCAATAAATCTATTTTTTAGGCCTGATTTTAAGACATAGTATATTAAATTGAACCTGTAATTGTTTGTATTATAACAAGGTCTGTAGTTTTATTTTATGTCTATTCATACCCAAGTGTGTGTGTGTGTGTATTCCATATATAATTACATATATACAGAAATAAATCCAAGCCTATATAAAACTATTATAAATACAGTTGAATATATAGACAGGCATGACTATAAGGAAGATAGCTTGTGATCACTAAAGGGAACTACAGAATCCTAAGTTTGTCTTTATCTAATAAGTATGGCTTTTAAAATCAAAATAATTGTACACATAGGACATTTGTTTTTACTTATGCACAAAAGCAAGTAATTTCTGGTAAAAAAAATTTATAATGACCTGGATTAGCTATGTTAAATGATATCTCAAGTAGTCTTTTAAATCTCTTCATTGAGTAAACTCATAGGTTAAAATGATAAATTATAAGAATACTCCAATGAAGAGAAAATGTGGGATTCCTTTGTGGGCAGTGCTCTTCAATAGTCTTCAGGAAATCTGTCAACATAAACAGTCACTAGCTAGTGCAAAATTAATACCATCATTCAGGGAGAGCAAGAGGGGAACTATACACAGTCAGTAGAGGAGTCATTTTGTGTTAGGGGATCCTGCTCTCAGAGAACCTGGGAGAACCTGCTGACACACCAGCATTCCAAAGAAGTTATGAATAGCTGCTAGAAGCAACTTTAGCATTTCGTACATTCAGTCTGATATTCTATTGCATTAGTTTTGTTCAGGAGAAGTATTTTTAAAGTTAAAATAATTGGGTTAATGTCCTAAACTTCATTTTTAGATATTTTGAATGTCAGGATGGAGAGAGATGTTTCTTAACGTTCTTTTTAGATGTCATGGCCATATAAACCATTATATACCCCTTTCTAAAAGTTTTCATAGATTTGTTTTCCTTAGGGGTATTTTAGTGTCTTTAATTTTTATTTCCATGTTAGTACTCCAAGGGAAGATGATTTACTTACAAGTTTTTTTTTTCTCCTTGGCTTTCTCTCCCATTCAGGTTTTGATACTCTACCTCCATTCCCCAACCTCCAACCCCCCAAAACCTGTGGCATATAGTTCTATTTGTCAGATAGTTTATTTGATGGGATTGCAAACTCTTTAAAAATCTGTTCTGCTACAATTGTTCACAGCATGGTCCACATCTGCAGCTACTCTTGAAAAACACCAACAGATGAAGATATTTATGAATTTTATGGGTGAGGATTAAGGTGTGGAGCTTGGAGTGGCAGAGCCTGTATCACCTCTAAAATAGTATGAGACACTCAGTCCATTTAGAGGGCAGGGAACATGGAAGGAGGAAGGTGGTTTCAACAAGCCCAGTCTGTAACTAGCATTCTCAAAGTCAACTTGTAACTTTCAGTTCATGATTATTCATTCATTGGATTGCTCAGGACCTTCGTTTCTTTTCAACTTCTATCTTTTCTATAATAACATGCAATGTTATAGTACCTGAATTTCAATTATTTATATTACACATACTTTCAAATCTGCTATAAAGTTTAAGAATGAAATCACTGGTATCTTTCATTGCCCTGAAATTTCCCACAAAGCCATCCCCTCTGGGGCTGGTCTCTGTGTCTGGGTGTGAATGGGTCCCCATCACATTACCTGCCCCTAGAGGGCTGTAAAATGAGATACTATCAGCTTAAACATCCTTTGCACTCTAAGTTGTCTTATAGTATTATTTTTATTTTTCAGTGGTAATAATAGTTTCACTTGATAAGGAAATCAGCCAATTCTGAGTGACTTAGTGGGAGAAGTTGGTGTCTAAGAGTACAATAGATTGTTTCTAATTGTGTGAAGAGATGTCCTAATTAAGCCTCCTGATTCTGAGTCAGAAGTTAGGGCAGTGAATGAGGCTCGTGACACCCAGAGCCCAGCGAGGAGCAGCAGGGGACAGCTGGCATGGTCTCAGGAGAGCCAGCTTACTCATTATTTCAGTGTTTGTGAGAGTGAACACCTTCCAAGTGAAAATTAATTTCCCTTTTGGATTACTTATGGCATTATTTTTAATGCTGAAGTTTTCCACATCATCCTTGGCCACAATTATTTTTCCCAGAATGACTGAGATGGAAAAAAAGTACATGGTTATTTCTAACAGCACATAAAATGAGATTTTGAGAGAGTTTATTCTCCGTGATTTCCTTGTACACATTCTTAATAATGATCTTTCTTTAAAGGTAAACTAAATACATAACAGTGTTTAATGATATGTATTAAAATGAAAGTTAAGTGTTTTATTGGGAGAAGGGGCTGAAGCTATCCTCAGAACATCCATGGAATAAAAATTTCTGTCTAAAAAATTCTATTTCTGTCTAAAAAATGCCAAACAAAACCCGAAGCTTGCTAATCAAGGATAAGATCATTCTGGACTTGCCTGAAGTCCTGCTCATCTATGTTACATCTGTCACCCAAAACTGGCCTGTTAGTGAATGGCAGGGACAAAAGGCCTTTCTTAACCTATCCAGCTGCTCCCACTGCTGCCAGGGCATCTCTGGGCTATGCCTAGCGTCCAGGAGGCAAGCCAGAGGAGCATGAAATCAGCCACAGTTTCCGCTTCCCCCTCTTCCCGCTCCCCGACCCCACCCAGGCCTGGCATTCCGAGGGGCTGGAGGAGCTTCTGAGGCCTGTCCAGGTCCCTCCGCCAGCTCTGCACATGGGCAGCCCCTGGACAGGAGCACGTCCCAAGCTGCCAAACATTTGGTGTCACTTCCTCACCCTGAACTTTTAGCTGACTATCCAAGCAGGAAGCATTTGGGGGGAATTTTTCTGTCACTTCCTTAGGAGGGCTTACTGGATGGGTTTTTCATGTCCTTACTAAGAGCTGTATTTACAGTAAGTTCCATAAGTTATGAAATAACTTTGGTAGATAAAATGCACTATAAACATGGTAGTAAAGGGTGAAAAAAACCTCATATTTCAACTTTAGTACTATGAATGTTGTGTATGAATGAGTTGTTCCTTAAAAAGTGTTCTGAGGAAAGGATTCATCTTAAAAATAAGGCAGCCTGGCTTTGGCCAGGTGGCTCTGTTGGTTGGAGCATCGTCCTGTACATCAAAAACGTTGTGGGTTTGATTGCCCTTCAAGGCACATACCTAGGTTACAGGTTCGATCCCCAGTGGGAGTGCATATAGGAGGCAACCAATTGATGTTTCTCTCTCTCTCTCTCTCTCTCTCTCTCTCTCTCTCTAATAAAAACATATCCCTCAGGTGAGGACTTTCAAAAAAAAAAAAAAAAAAAAGGCCAACGGAAGCCAGAGTACATTGAGGGAAGTTGTGGGGATCTAAGAAGTGGCAGTGAAATCCTTGTTTAGGTACAGTGGGATCACATTTTTTTTACTTCTCTGTGTATGTTTTAGGTTAGATGAGAAAGTGCAACTTAGGCAAGTAAATAGATTTTTATTCTCTGCAAATAAGGTCCTTCCCCCCTTTTAAATTGAGAACCAGGAGGCAAAGAACATTGTCACTGGAAACATCCTCAGCTACTTCAGATAGACAAGCCTGGAAGGCTCTATGTTTAAGTTGAGATCTACTTAAGCTCAGGGAAATAGTGAGTTTGGGTTACAGTGACTGAGAATAATTAAATGTTAGTGAGGCATTTAACTGTACCTTGCTATATGTATTTCTTTAGCCCTAGCTCTACATGTGACTTTCTTTAGTGTTTAGAATATAGAGTGTAGGTTTATTTTATTATGTGAATTTTAATTAAACAGAATGTTCTTAGTGGCAATTTAGTAGGGGCATGAGGAAAGCTTTTGTTTTTTCCTGATACAAGAAAATGATTAGACTGATGTCATCCCTTCCATTTCTTCTTCCCACCTTGAACATGGAATTGCAGAGTTGTACTATGGTTGACGTTCACTCTTTGCACCTAATGTTTCATTCACAAAGGTACAAAACAAAAGCCCCATGTAGTGGCTCCTATGGCTAGTACCAGGGAAAGTGCTGTTCTCTCAGGGAGAAAAAACACACAAAACTTCTACCTCCCAGAAGCAGGCATAGTCCAGAGAGGTAAAAGGTCTGTGCACAGCAGAGGAGCACCAACTTTTTTACCTGGTGGGAGATACATAATTGGGAGAGGATCTGGTGTCTGGAGGGTGCGTATACTGAGAACACACTGAAACAGGGAATAAGGAGGAGGAAAGGGTACTAACCCTCTGCTGACAGTGGTGACAGCAAATCTTACACTGTCATCGAAGATCTTTTAGATGAGTGTGGCTGGTCAGTCATTTACGACTGACAACTGGGTACATTTCTAAGGAAGCAGGCCCAGGTTGAAGGATACAGCATCTGCTGTCCTCCAGCACAACCAGAGCAGCAGGCCCAGGGGTCTCCCACCAGGAGGGTGTGATAGATTGCACTGGGAAATGAGGCTTTTAGCACAATCTACATGCAAAGAGATATGGTGCCTCCAGTCTATCTCCAGGAACACTGGAAAAGCCTGAATGGAAATAACCTGCACCCAGGAGACAATTGCTTTGCTTAACGAGGGTTTGATTCCTACAGTCACTCTCTGATAGGTGTACAAAGCCAAGTGTAGAACCTTACAGTCACTTAAAAATACTGGGGTGGTGCACCTAAGATAAGTAGAGATAGTTTCAGCAGATAGTCTTTCAGTTAGGGGGGAAAGAGAAAGGAACTATCGATCCTCAGTACTCATTTAACACAATGTTTTAATCAAGATTAGGACGATAAAAAAGCTTAAGAACTTCCTTTCATGTTTAGTTCTGGAGACTATTTTTGCTAAAAAGCTTGTCTCATGAAAGATTTTATTACTTCTTGATGTTTTATAGTGTTTCCAAGTTGTTATTCAGACAAAAGAAATACAGAATTGTGTTAACCAATAAAACAGGGATTTTTTTTCTTTTACTTTTTTTTATAGACTAAATGAATATTTTAAGAGATTGGCTACTATTGTTTCCCCTTTTGCTGAAAATATTGTATATCTTTGCACCTAGGGGGAAGGGAGTACCCATAAAAATGAGGAACTTTAGAGGTTGCAATAATTAATGTGGTGACCACAGTGGTTACAAATTTGATTGGCTAATTTTGTATAAAATCATAATCTATTAGGAAAATTAAAAAGTTGAATTCATGCAGTAAACTGGTTACTAAATGAATGGATCAGTTAAAGAATAGTTTAGATCCTGCTTTGATTGCATGAAAAAAATCAGCATGATGGTCAGTTAATTATTTGTTTTCCCTCGAAAGTAAAATGATCCTTCAAAAATGTAGACTACTATTAAAAGGGTTAATATTTCTAAATCCTTCAGTAAGGTTAGGTTACACAACAACAACATGTCATAACCCCATTAAAACATCAGGCATTCAATTTGTATGGTATATATTTAAATCTATACAAATCCATGATTTAAAAAGAGCCATGTAATTGAATTAGCATTAATCAATGCTGATTTATTAGAAGGCAGAAGAAAGTCCCCTCTATTGTACATTAAGGAAAACCAAAAAAATGAAAATAATAAAGCTCAAGTCACAATGGATAGATTCATAGTCACTTATATCCCCCAAATTTAATCTAAAGACATAATCACCACTGTCTAAAAGGTTATAATAAATACAAAATATTTCTATTGTATTAGTACTGATACAGTGTAACCAAACAAAAGGTACATTTCTACTTTTAAAAAATTTAAGAAGCTAACTTATTTAGGATACAAGATAAGTTTGGGGTCATTTAAGTAATTTAAGGTTGTCTAACGGCTTCCAACAGACTCAAGGGCAAATTCTAATGTAGATGGGACAAGAACCTTATACATTTCCTTGAATCAATGGTGAGTCAATTATTTGTCCTTTCAACACACTTGTACTGAGCCCACACTATGTGGTATCATGCTAAGCATGGAAATTTAGGGATCCAGTCACAGAGTTCTGAAGTAGACAAGTAAATAGTTACAATACTGTGGGTCCAGAGCCTTGAAAGAGGGGCACACAAGATGCTGGAGGAACATGGAAGGACAGTCAGTCCAGCTTAGGAGGAATAAGGAAAGGCTTCCCAGAGGAGGTGGCACCTGAATGAAACCTTGTAAAAGAATTTAGCCACGGATTGGGTCACTTGAGGTGGCTGGAATGAACCCAGCTTCTGTAGTGTACATAATACTTAAAAAAAAAAAGTCTCTTCCATCACAGTGTGTTTTGCAAGGATAGGTTTATTGTTTAGCCGATTTTGTGAGCTCCATTCTGCCTTTTTTTTTTTGTTTTATGCAACTTGACTACTAATGATGAATAAGAACAGTCTGAACGCATTGTTGCTGCATAAGTGTAATGTGGTGTGTTTTTGCACTTAAAGAGGCATTCAGATGCTCTAGTTGTAAATGCTCATGCAAAGCCTCTGACTGCTTTTAGTGGGTCTCAGCCATGGTTTCCCGTCTGCAGAGCACTGAGGGCTGTTTTGACACTGGAGAGGATTGAAACGCTTCATATTGTGATCCTAAGTTTTATATTCACGATATTTCCTAAAATAGATCTTAGTAAGTGCTCTGTGACTAGAGAAATCACATAAACAACAATAAAAAGGAAAAGAAGGGAAGGTCAGGGCATCCCAGGCAAAAAGAACAGACTGTAAGAATGGTGAGAGACGGTACGGCATGTTCAGTAGGGCCCTGCCCAACAGGGCAAGAACACAGAGGACGGGAGCAGGAATATCACCAGGTGAGGCCAGGGCGGCACATGGGCGCCCCCCTTGGCCTTAAGGCCCTTCAATTCTCCAGAAGATACTAGAAAGTTTTTGAAGATTTTAATCTGTTTTTAAACAAGTTCCTTCTGGCTTTAGCATAGAGAATGGATGGGATGGGGGGCAAAACTGGATGCAGGGACGTCCGTTAGGAGAAATGAGAAAGACCTGGACTGAAGTAAGGGCAGTAGGTATGGAGACGGAAGCACACATTTAAGAGATAAGCCTTGAAAGATACACAGTTAATCAAAGTTTATCATCCGTTGAGCATGGAGGTGAGTATGAAGGAAGAATGGCTAGCCTCCTGGATTTGCTGCTTGGGTAATCCAGGGCTTCGAATGACAGGGCCGGGACTTGAAACATGAGGGAAGGATGGCTGCCAGCAGTACGCCAGCAAAGGAGGTGCTGCCTTCCCCTTACCTCTGGGCTCAGGTTGACGGATGCTGATTGAACCAGGTCAGGTTATGTGTCTGTCCCTTGGGATTCAGGAATAGTAACAGTAATACACTATTTCCCATCAGGGCCAGCGGAACTCCCACAAGAAAAGCGGAGCAACAAGGGGGATGGGGGAATAAGAAAAAGTGTGGAGCAAATAAAAACAGCAGCTACCCCAGTTTGTGATAGAAACTCAGAGAAGAGTCAGGTGAGATGTCTCAGAGCTAATGATGAACATGGACATGGAACTTGAGTGAGTTCTGGATGTCAACAGTGGCAGATAGGAATGAATAGGACTGTACAGGGAGAAGACAGAAAGGGGAGGAGAGCCAGAGATGGAATTTGGGACACACCAACATTTTAGGAATGGAGTAAGGAAAAGAAGTCCCCAACAGCCTGAGATGGGATGAAGCTGAGAAAGGCAGTCACAGCAGTCAAGGGTGAAACAATCTCAGCAGTGGAATAGTTGGAGGTGGCTCCTGCATGGACCTGTTCAGTGGAGGTTCTAACCAGGGACGGGAAGTCAGATTACAGTAGGTGGAGGAGTGAATGGAAAGTAAGGAAGTGGAGACACAAATATAGACCACTCTCTCCAGAAGCTTGATTCTAGCCCTGGCCAGTGTGGCCGAGTGGTTAGAGTGTCACTACATGCATTGAGGGCCACGGGTTTGATTCCCAGTCAAGAGCACAAGAGCATGTACCTGGGTTGCAGGTTTGATCCCCAGTCAATGTGTCTCTTTCATCTCTCACTCTCTCTCCTCTCTGTCTCTCCCCCCTCCCCCCCCTTTCTCCTCCTCTCCCTCTTTCTCCTTTGCCCTCCTTTCCTTCCACCCAATCTAAAAGTAATTAATGGGGAAAATATCCTCAGGTGAGGATTAACAAAAAACAAAAGGAGGATGATGAGGAGGAGATTAACTCTAAAGAGAAGGGGAAGTTTATAGCTGGAGTTGGCGGGGAAATAGCTGCATGTGTATATGACAGGGAAGAGAACTGCGGAGTAGGAAATGTAAGGATGTAGAAGGGTACTGAAAGAAACATGCACTGCTGCTCCTAGGGGGGAAAAGTGTTTTTTTCTAAAGCAAGGTCATTTCAAATACCCACATGTGCTTGAAGGAAAGCATATGAAAAAGGAAAACAGCTTTTCAAGGACAGGTCAGATAGGATTAATAAATTCTGGCACAGGAATATGTGCAAATATAACTAAGAACACACAAGGGACACTTGGCAGCTAGATAGAGCTTTAAATGAGTTCGTCCACAGGACCAAAATACACTGTATTGTCTAGAATCCGTTCTTACTCATCCTGAGGACATACATAGTCATTATGGACAGAGGAAAACACAACCTGAAAAACATGGAGAATACCCAAAACAGACCAAAGGCACAATTTGTAGAGGCTTGGTAAACTAAGCATTATTTTCAGCTGAGTAAACACCACATGACAACTGGGGGAACTTACTGGGGCCCGAAAAACTACCAGTCTTGAAATTCTATTCCTTTGCTTTTGGAAAGTCTCGTTTATAGATAACTTAATGATTTCTTTCATCTGTTCACTCATTCAGTCATCAAGTCCTGGTGGAGGATTTGTTATGCGCCAAGAACAAGTCGGATAGAACATTAATAAGAGCATAGATCCTTCGGTGAAATGGAGTGGTGGCTATACTCTCAAAACACATATTCAACGTACCTTTGTCTTTGTAACAGAATATACAAAGGAAAACCTGTCCGCAGTCTTCTTGGCTGGAGGAATAGAGAGAGCATACAGTGAAAAATATGGCAGGGCACATGGGCTTTACAAGGTAGAGGAACATTGGCCTAGAGCTGTGGTCGGCAAACTGTGGCTCATGAGCCACATGCGGCTCTTTGGCCCCTTGAGTGTGGCCACAAAGTTTCAATCGCACTGTACGTGCGCGCCCGCACGTGGAATTTTGTGGAAGAGCCACACTCAAGGGGCCGCAGTTTGCCGACCATTGGCCTAGGGATTCAAGCATTTTTCCTTAGAGATTCGTTAAGAAGAAATATAAAAATTCCTTTCTCCCGCATTAAATTAAATTTCTCAATTCAGGCTGTGAAGTAGGCACAACAAGGAGGAAGTCTAAATTTAATTACGGAAGTACAGGCATATTTTTAAAATTCAATTTACTTTTGGCTCTTTATAGATCTTACCCGTATCATCCTGTCCTCTTAATCATATTCATTTCTACTGCTGCCCATATCCTTGGGGTCAGGAACCTCTAGTACCTACGTGAGGTAGGAACTTCCAGATCTGCCTTATAAACAGGAGCTAAGTCGCTTGCAAGAGGAAGAGGAAAGCTGAGTGTTACTGCTTTCCGCTGCGTTAGGTGATGGTTATGGCTGGTATAGCGTGAGATAGAAAACTAGATAGTCTGTCCCATGCTCAGAAATACATTCTGATAAACACAAATTCTCGTGTAGATCCAAAGCAAGGAGGAGGCTGGAGAGAACGTACAGAGAATGAGTATTTAGGCTTTATCTGAGACCAACTGCCTGCTTGTTGTTCAGCATCCATTTATTTTTGTTTGGTCTTGAGAAGGCCTATTCAAATGGCTGAGCTAACAACGCCACCCAGCATGTTAGTGTGCAGTGTACCCTGTAGGTGTAAAACCTTGGCTTTGTTTTGCCCTTGTTCATGAACAAAAGCTCCTTTTTTGTTAGCCTCCCAAATGTCCCTTGCCATTATGAAGAAATACATTAATTTTGAAACAAAATAAATTATGTACATTTTTGAAAAACAGAAGAAAAACCATACACATAAATATACATATGCACACTGAAACTGACGTTACCCTGTTCCTTCTTCTATATTTCTGAGTTATAGTCAACACCTGTGGCCACACAAGGGGCAGACTTCACAGCTGCAAACCCCAGATGTCAGACACTGGATTCTACGTCCCTGGCAGCAGTCCCAAGTGGGACGACGTCTCCTTAACTGACCTCTGAAATGGTCTATTGTCTGCTTCCCTCCCTGGCCTGGGTTGTAACTAACAAGCTGTCTGTAGGCTGGTTTGTAGTTAGCCTACTGATGGGTTGTTCTGGATGCAATTATCCTTTGCCTTACCTTTGACTGTAAGGAATTTTTGCCTTTGTAGGGGTGAAAGTTGGACTGGGGAAATTCTTGACAAAGAACTATATTCAGGTTTCTCCCAAGGATAAAATAAAACACTATTTACTTTGATTGTTTCCCCCACCCCAAATGAAATTGGATGACATCAAGTTTGATTTAGCATACAGTTGAGTTTTGGTTAATCAGAAGTACAAAGAGTTTCTTGGGGGCACTTCTCCCCTCCGAAAGAAGGCTGAGTTTCCTTATGCTGCTTCTTAAAGCTACTTCTTAAAGGAGAAAATGAAACATTTCTCCTCTTAGAATCTTAAGGAGCTACAACTTTGTTTTTGCTATTACTAAAGAAAGTCATCTCCTGTTGAGAAAAGCTCTGTGTATCATCAGTTATCTTGGTTCTTTAAAGAGGAAAATGATTACATTAGAACCCTGCCTCTTCACCACTTGAAGAATAACATTATGGGTAAGATGCAATTGTTGTGGGAATAAGGTAGGAAAAGGCCAAGTATCTAAGAGGACTTCACTTACAGTGCAACACTTGTGGCCCCAAAGGGAAGGTCTGTTTTGAATACAGTTATAGTCATGACAAGTTATAAAGAAATGTACCTGATATTTATAGGAAGATTAACTCTGAGGAAATTATAGAATACTAGAGGCCGAGTGCACAAATTCGTGCACCCATGGGGTCCTTCAGCCTGGCCTGTGCCCTCTTGCAATCCGAAGAGGCAGGCAGCCAGAGAGGAGCCCAGGCCAGGTGCAGCGCCGCTCCCGTTCATCCTGGCCCCACTGCTCCTGCCAACACCGCTCTCGGTAGCATGCTGCCGCAGAGGCAGGAGAGGCTCGTGCCGCTGCAGCTGCGCACACCAGCCGTGAGCCCGGTGTTTGGCACGCCTCAGTCAGCTGAGCAATACTCCTGCTGTGGGAATGCACTGACCACCAGGGGTCAGTTCCTGCATTGAGTGTCTGCCCCCTGGTGGTCACTGTGCATCATAACAACAGGTCTAACGGTCATTCGGTTGCTTAGGCTTTTATATATAGAGATATTATCACATCCAATTTCAAATGGTATTCATATGCACCATGTAAATCGTTCCAAATTTTCTTTAACTTTCTAACCATGTAAACAAATCTCTTGGCCACCAAGAGATATGCTTTAGATTTGGAATCCCAATATAAATAAACTAATAATTAAATTGGAGAAAAGAGACACATCTCATACAGAAGAATTTCAAATAATTTATATGTCTACTAACCCCTCAAGAATGTGGAGTATAATTCCCTACCACTTAACTGTGGGCTATGCTTTTTGATTGAATAACAGAGTAGTGTATAAAAAGGGGAGGGGCGGAGTTATTGGACAGTGGAGAGACATGGCAAATACTACCTTGGCCACTGGATACAGGTTAACTTCAGCAATAAGGTCATGTTGACAGCATGTACCTTGGATATGATACGATCTCATTGAAGGGCAGTTCACCTTTGTAATATTTGCCCCAAAACCCATAACCATAGTCTAACCATGTGAAAACATTAGATAAATCACAGTTGAGGGACATTCCACAAAATATCTGACAAGACTCCACGAACTGTTACAGTCACTAAAAATAATAATAATAATACATAAATAAAAGTCTGAGATTGTCACAGACAAAAGGAGCCTAAGAATGACTAAGTATAATGTATTATACCAGATGGATGCTGGAAGAAAAAAAGGACATTAGAAGAAAAGTGTGAAATTGGAACGAGGGTGGATTTTAGTTAATAGTAATGTCCCAACGTTGGTTCCTTATTTGTAGCAAATAGGAGAAACTAGATGAAAGGTATTCAAGAATGCTGCACTATTTTTGTAATTTTTCTGTAATATAAAATTATTCTAATATTACAATTTTATTTAAATTAAAAAATGATGATTAACATTGAGATATCAAGTTTAACAGAGTCCTATGCTTTAATCAATACATCCTTCTTTTTCACCCACACCTATCCACCAAACCAGTGGTCGGCAAACTGCGGCTCGTGAGCCACATGGGGCTCTTTGGCCCCTTGAGTGTGGCTCTTCCACAAAATACCACGTGCGGGCGTGCATGTACAGTGCGATTGAAACTTCGTGGCCCATGCGCAGAAGTCGGTATTTTGTGGAAGAGCCACAATCAAGGGGCCTCACGAGCCACAGTTTGCCGACCACTGCACCAAACCATATGGCATCAGGAGTCATTTCCCTGACGCATAGGAATACTTTACCTTTCAGGACCCTATAGTATGAATGGAGTCAGACCAATTCCGAGAGTTTTAGATTTCCCAATAATATTTAGGTCATGGCCTTAGTAATATGACACAGTACTCCAAAGATAATGTCCACGAGCCTGTATTTCTCAATAGCTTTAAAAGATGTTACATCCTTCCGCCATCTAACCAATACACTAAAATTTCCTGTGAATGTTATTAATGACACAATTAATAGGACGATGCATTAATTTCAAAGGTAGCACATTCTTTGCTAGATTACAAAAGGCAATATTCATTTACTGATCAATTGTTGTCAGGAGAGGTAATGGGATAATGTCTGATGGGCCACTGTTTTAGAATAAGGATGAGATTATTTCTTTTCTACTTCCTATTTTTCCTTTATAATTATGAAAAATTAGGTTTTTCAGAATTTTAGATTTTTATACTGTTTTCAATTTATCATTTTACTTTGAGAAAGAGGAAGGAAGTGTTGGTGTCAATGAATGTTTAAAAAAATGTGGGGTTTCTTGTTAACAAGAAATGTGCTTTTATTAACATTTAATATAATTTTAAAAGTTAATTAACTAGAATAATAAATTGTCAGGATTGCCTCTCCAATTCCGTTTTTAGGAAAGGATGCAAATGCCATTTCTAAAAAGCTGGGGGGGGAAATACATGCAACTTCCTGCATATATTTTAGGGATAAAAATAGGATTCAGTAAGATCACTTGTACATTCCATACTTACAGTACTTTATAATGATCACTTGTTAAGGGGGAGAGGAAGTAACAACCATGATGCTTGATAATAGGAGGAAAAAAAGTGTTCCCTATGGAACTCGTAGCAAAGGAGCTGCAGAAGAGTCAACTAGCATATTTTAGGAATATTTTTCACTATGAGGTAGTGCTTAATATGGAAAATAATAATGGGTGGGAGGGATATGCAATAAATGTAGGTAGCTATTTTTTATATTACCCTTTAAAAAGTTCAGTTAATTCATATTTTGCATTTCATTAGACCTTGGTATATGTGTGGTTAGTACTGAGAATTATAACTGTTCCCTTTCCTTGAACACTGATAATGTGTTCAGCTTTGTACTGCCAGGCCTTTGATATGCACCATCTAAAAGCACAACCCTGCAAGGTGCATACAATTACTGTTTAACCGGCAAGGGAACCAAGGACACCAGAAGTTAGGAGACTGACTCAAGGGCCCACAGCTTGTAAACGAGGGAGTCACTATAAACTGCCTGCCTCAAGTGCCTGAACCCTATCCCACCACAGCATACAGCTTTCTTACAAGTTATATACCTTTATTAACACTATTCAAATAAATGTGTCTCAATAATGAGTGGACTTAAGTCATTTAACCTTTCTAGGCTTCAAGTTTCTCTTGGGTTAGATGGAGTTGACTTCTGTTTTCCTCCAGTTTTAAAAAAGGAACATGATTTGTATACAGATGAGAACATTAAAATGTCCATTTCCACATGTTTTTATTAATAATGGGTTATTAACACTGAGCTTATTAAATCTTGTGATGGGATCTTTCTAGAGATGTTCATGTGATTTCTCTCAAATCCTTCAGTCCTGCCAGAATTAGTGAGTGATCTTACCATTTTCAATGTTATTCCTTAAGACTTACATGTCAGAGGAAACTTCATACTTTTCTCTGCAATATACAAACTATTTACTTAAATATTTGTTTTCTAAAGAATCAATGACTTTCAGACATGAATAATGCGAAGAAAATCAGTTTTTGGATCTGAAATTAATCAAAATATCAGTTTATTTTTATTCATACTTATTCAAATATAACAAATTTTTTAACAAATGAAAATATATACAAGCATATTTATAATACGATAGACATAAATATAAATAAAATGTGTATTTGAGACAAAGTTTAATACGTATATTAGTAAATTGATGACATGCTTACATTTAGCTTTAAGACATATTAACATGGATATTAAAAAGGATGGGCTTTCACAAAATCTGCTATAAAATGTTCACATTTGTGTTAGTAATAAGTCATATTTCTTAGACTGATGTTTTAAGAAAACTATGTCAAGATCTAATTTAACCATTTACCTCATATGGTAACATTATTTGTAAATGACACATTTTTTTTCAATAGAAATGCTCTTTTATCTTTTAAATAACATAGCATTTTTTATCAAGAACATGCCACATTTATTAAACAAACATGCACAACACATTAAAATTTGAATAATTTATGTACCTTTATGCACAGTGTTCAGTTTTGCTATAGCACTCTATCTTTGTGAAAAATATTCTAAATATTTGGCACAGAATAAATTGTACTATTCAGAACTAATGTGATTAAAATTTTACATGGCACAGAAAACGCTCTATCACAGTTTATCTCTTCCTTTGCAGTTTATTGACCAATGGCCGTTCTTTTCTGTTTTAGTTGGAATAAATAATGGATATCCAATAGCTAAAAGTCCTATCTAGGTGTTTTGCCTATACCAGTGATGGTGAACCTTTTGAGCTCGGCGTGTCAGCATTTTGAAAAACCCTAACTTAACTCTGGTGCCGTGTCACATATAGAAATTTTTTGATATTTGAAACCATAGTAAAACAAAGATTTATATTTTTGATATTTATTTTATATATTTAAATGCCATTTAACAAAGGAAAATCAACCAAAAAAATGAGTCTGCGGGTCACCTCTGACACGCGTGTCATAGGTTCACCATCACTGGCCTAGACTCTAATTAGAAATGAGTTGACTTCAGTTTTTCTAGCAGTAAAGCATTTCCATTTGTATTATGGCCAATAAATTTCTAACTAAGGGTGTTAGCGATAACGTATCATTATGAGATGTTTTTCTTTGGGAGGCAGAGATGTTGAAAGGAAATGCGGATCTCTTCCTGAACTGGGGCCCTGTGTGGTCAGGAGCTCGACGCCCTCTGAGGCAGAAGCAGGGAGAGTTCTTGGGGAAGCTGGTGAGGGAGCACACTCGGTAGAAGCATCCAGGCAAAAACAAAGGCAGGAACACACTCAAGGTGCAAAGGACTGCCCTGGGTGTAAGGAAACTGAATGCATCACTCAGAGAAATAGCAGCCAGAACATTCTTATGTTAGCAAAATCCCCCTGCTTTTTAGGAAAAGTTTTCCATTTCCACATCAGTGTCTATATCAAGAATGAAGAAATTAAGCTAACTGGCACAATTTTTTTGTCCCCTGAACTCATTCATAGACACAGGAAGAAGAAAGAATAATATGAACTCAAGCTTCCTCTAAACCAGAGAAGAGCATTCACACTCCCTCTCAGGGCAGACTTCAGACTTGTGGTAACCAAGGAAAATGCCATCGCTCTTTTTCACAGTTCTGCTAAGATCAACTTGAGGTGTTATATTTTGAGAGCCTGGTTGAAGGAATCTACTCCTTTCATAAAACTATGATAAAACTATGATTACCTAATTTTTATATTTATTATTTGGCGGAAAGGAAGTAGAACTTAAGCTCAATTTCTATACAAATGTACTTTATTCTGAAAAACAGAGCAATGAACATACTTTATGACCCTTGCTTTTCTGAGGGCATTTAGACAGTGAAATGGCAAAGAACATCAAACATGTTAAATACAATGGCAAAACTTTTGTTTTAAAGCTGTTAAGGTACAAATATAAAAACTATGAATCACAGAGCACTGAATTTTCAAGAGTAAAATCATACCAAAACCGCGATAAGTTTTCGCCGATGTCACAGGTGAGCAGGTGGTCTGGAAGGTCACTGATGGTGCCCTGCACGGCCAGCACGTGCGGGGCCAACGTGAAGGGCACGTCGCTCAGAAGCTCGGCCATGAACGAGCTGCTTTCCAGAGGCTGGCCTGCCTTGGTTTCCGCCCCGGGGCCTGCCACAGTCACAGTGGATGAGTTTTCTGTGCCAGTCTAAAAATACACATACATTCAAATCATTCAGACCTATGGCCTCGGGGGTTCAGTAATGGTAAATGTGGCATGAATGTAGCAAAATGGAGAAATGGGGGAACATGTAAGTATTCCCAGATCAGAATGTAGCTATTTGCTTTACTTGTACATAGAGCTCTACTAGCTTTAAAATGGATCCTAAACCCTACTCTTACCACCCATGACCCCCTCTTGCTATTTCTTTAGCCCAGGAATGTCTACAAAGTCTGTCTGCTCTGCCAAACGTGGTGTATGCTTTCAGGGCCTATAGAATTGCCAGATTACCTGTGAAACCATAGATCAACACAGTCCAAAGTAACTCTGCCCACTTCAGAACGATTATGGAGCGAACTGCCTAGGATATTATTTCGCATTTCCTATATATGTGTCCTTTCCAGTTGCTGTTTCACATGCATATGTCTTATCCCCAACTAGAGTTGAGGGTCCTTGAGAGCAGCAATCTAGTTGACATGTCTTTGTACTCTCTGCCTTGCATACTCAATTGTCTTATTCTAATACCTACCTGAGTTTACTTCTAATGTGTGTCATGCTTATTGACTGATTGTCTGACTTTCATAGGAACTGACATGTTACTTAAGTTATTAAGATATAAAGAGTTAGTAAACGATGCATATAGTAGTTTACTAAAAAACGTGCAGTAGGGTGTTCATAGCAGCATTCTATGCAAGCCCCCAAAGTGGAAACTAAGTTTCCATCAATAGTACAATGGATAAATTGAAGTATATTTACAGCAATGAGAATGAACCACCTGCCACTAAAAGTGGCTGAAACCAAAATAAAACCAGTTTAGGCAAAAATTTACTCTCCCACCACCACCTGGTCTCACACAGAATAAAACTCTGGAGTCTTTACAGAGGCCTACAAGGCCCTGGCAACCTGGCCCCAGCGCCTCACTGCCTCCTTGCTGTTGCTCCTGTGCACCCAGCCTGCTTCTGCCCCAGGCCTGTGCTTTCTAGTCCCGCTACCCAGGAGGTTCTGCTGCCAAATATCCATTGGGCCCCTTCTCCCACCTCCTTCCAAGTGTTGGTCCAAATGCCACCTTCTCAACAAGGCTTTCCTGGCCATCTTATTTAAACTGTGTCCTGCCCCCTCCTCTCCCCGCCAACACTCCCTATCTCCCTCCCCTGCTCTTTTACCTTACATGGCCCTTAGCACCGTGTTCTATGTCATATACTTTATCCTCATTATAATCCATCAGAAATATAAGGGGCTCCCTGCTGTATCCCAAAATGCCCAGACCAGTGCCTAGCGCTCAGTAAATATTTATTGGTTGGATGCGAGCAGACGAGATTTTGCCTGCGTGGGGTTTACATTATCAGGTTAAAATGCTGATAAATTCCTTATCTCTAAGTCTAGAGAAGAATGATTTTCTGTGTAAGAAATAATTTTGAAAAACTTTTTATGGAAGTGTAAAGTACATACAGAAAGGGTACATTAAAAGTTTACAGTTTGCTAATTTTAACCAACTTAGACACCTGTGAGCACCCAGAGCAAGGGACAGAAATGACAGCCCCCACCCCCACCCCCAGCGCTTTCTGTCACCATCCTGAATGCTAACAGCATAGATTGGTTTACCTATTTTTGTATTTAAATGAAGGTAATCCTATAGTATGAACTCTTGTTTCTGGCTTCTATATAGGAGATTCGTCCATATTGTTGCATGGGATAAAAAGAGCATATCGTCACAAAGGAGGTACATTCAGACTGATGACTTAACAGGATCACTTTGGTTGCCGTATTGACAGTAGGTAGTGGGGTCTGGCGGCCAGGAAAGGAAGTAGCAGGGAAAGAGAGATGACTGCATTGTGGATTAGGGTTGTGATAATCAAGGCGAGATGAACCATTGGACTTTGGATAGACTTTGAGGATAAGGCCAACAGGATTTACGGATGAAAAGGATGTGGGGTATGAGAGCAGAGTGGAGTCGGGATGAAGTCAGAGTTTTTGGCTTAAGCAGGAAGACCAAGAGTCCTGTTTTGGTCATTCCAGGTGCCTACCAGGCATCCAAGTGGAGCTGCTAATAGGCAGGAGGTATAATGCAAGTTGGAACTGGGGGGGAAGATCTGGTAGAGAAAGTCTTCTTGGTGCATGTTTAAAAGGGTATGGTCAGGCCTAGCCTGAGTGGTTCAGTGGTTGCACATTGACCTACGAACCAGGAGGTCATGGTTCAATTCCAGGTCAGATCACATACCCGGGTTGCGGATATACAGGAGGCAGCTGATCAATGGTTGTCTCTCATCATTAATGTTTCTCTCTCTCCCTCTCCCTTTCTCTGTGAAATCAATAAAAATACATTGTTTTAGAAAAAGGGTATGGTTGGAAAGAAAAGTGAAGACAAATATGAAAACAGACAGTTTTTTCAAAACATTGTGCCAAAAATGGGAAAAGAGATGTGGGACATGAGCTGGAAAGGAATGTGGGGTCGGTGAGGTTTCTCTTGATCTTATTTTCTGGTTTCTAAATTGGGAGAATAATTAGTCCATAGGCTAATGAGAAGAAGGTCATAAGAAAGGAAAAGGTAATGGAGATTCTGTAGAGGAGGAATTGCTATCTCATAGGCACCCCCAACACAGAGCAGAGGTCCGCAAGATTTATCTGAAGTTATCAAACACATCCCTATCCCATGGTCTTATACCTTGTGTGAAAATAAAACAGAGTGCTTTCTTAGGATTGCAAACAGAACAAAATTAAGTGCACTCTGTGATGACAATTATTAGAAAGGGCCATTGTGCAATGGACAGAACCTGCCTACTGAAACCTAACTGGGACTTAAATATCATTGAGTAATGATGCCACAGTTCCAGCCTCTCTAAAGGGCTTCCCCATATACAGTGTCACGATTGAGTATGCACAGGGCTTTGGTTACCTTGGAGCAGTATGGCTGAGCGTTTAAGAGCACAGGGCCCACAGTCAGACAGTGTGGGTGTAAACCCAAGGTCTCCTGCAAATGGCCTTGGGCAAGGTATTTAACTTCTTTGTGCCTCAGTTTCCTTAACTGTATAATGAGATCAATAATAATGCCTATTTCATAGGACTGTTATGAGGATTAAATAATGTTCGTGAGTAGAACAGTGCTTACCACATGTTACAGCTTTCGAATGTTAGCTCCCACTTGAAGTCTTGGATCCACTCATCTCTTTTGTTTTTGGCATTCACTGGTGGTTTGAATAATCTTACCACCTTCTTTATATCCTGCCTTCTATCTAATCTCAGGTGCAAATGTTCCCTGGGTCTGTTAATCTCATCCTATACTTGAACTTTCTTCTTCTTCCTGTATACAGAACATTCTCCAGTTTCATTAGCCAAATCACCTCCCTTCTTAAACAAAAGTATCCCTGAAACCTCACCTTCTCCACTAAAGCACTCTGCTGTCTAAACACACAACTTCTAAGGTTTAACTCCCAGCAGCAATATTTACTTATTTGTTCATGCCTTTATTAATCTTCTTCCTCTTCTCTTACAAATCATTCTTCCAGAACATAATTGAGGACAAGGCTATGTCTGTCTGTCTATCTATCCAAGCCAGGGGTCCTCAAATTTTTTAAACAGGGGGCAAGTTCACTGTCCCTCAGACCGCTGGAGGGCGGGACTATAGTTTAAAAAAAAACTATGAACAATTCCTATGCACACTGCACATATCTTATTTTGAAGTAAAAAAACAAAACGGGAACAAATACAATATTTGTATTTGCATGTGGCCCGCGGGCCGTAGTTTGAGGACCCCTGCTCTAAGCCTAAGCGACCAGCCGACCTGCCGACTGGCCGGTAGCTATAACATGCACTGACCACCAGGGGGCAGACACTCAACGCAGGAGCGGAAACTATAGGCATGGAAACATGGAACATACTGATGAATCTCAGAGGGAAGTGGGGAGGGCAGGGTGGGAGCAGATTAACTAAAGATCTTATATGCATACTAGAGGCCTGGTGCCTGAATCTGTGGGGTCCCTTGGCCTGGCCTGTGGGGATGGGGCTGAAAACAGCTTATCAACATCCCCCAAGGGATCCTGGATTTCGAGGGCGCAGGCCAGGCCTAGGGAGGTGAATGAATCCGTGCACTGGGCCTCTAGTATCTAGAATAGTGATGGCGAACCTATGACACGCGTGTCAGAGGTGACACGCAAACTCACTTTTTGGTTGATTTTTCTTTGTTAAATGGCATTTAAATATATAAAATAAATATCAAAAATATAAATCTTTGTTTTACTATGGTTGCAAATATCAAAAAATTTCTATGTGACACAGCACCAGAGTTAAGTTAGAGTTTTTCAAAATGCTGACACGCCGAGCTCAGAAGGTTCACCATCACTGGTCTAGAATAATAGGGGAATTGAGATGTGGCTCCCTGTTCCAGTTCTCCTTGATAAAACAGCCATATGACCAAAGGGGGTCACTTCATCCGCCTGGGCCTTAGTCCTCTACTCTGTGAAGTGAGTGGTGAGGGGCAAAAACTGTTGATGGCAGCCACTAGCATACGTCGAACACTCACTTTGTGCGGGGGTCCATCTAGGCTGGTTAAGTGTATTCCGTCATTTAAGTTTCATAGCTTCGTGGGGTGAGCACTGTTAGTCCCATGTTAAAAACAAGACACTGGGGCACAGAAAGGTTAAGGAAGTTGTTCCAGGTTACACAGCTCGTCTGTGGTAAGACTGAGAATCCAACCCAGTGACCTATAAAGCTCTAAGACATGTTACCTGCACACTTCTATGCTCTGGAGAGGTTGGCGGACTGGATGAACAAAGCCTTGAGAATTTAGGCAACAGCATTAGAGAATATGACCATTCCTACATAGCATACCTTGGCTTAAATGAGAAGAAAAACAGAGGAAAGGACAGAAACTCATTAAGGAGGCATATCTTAGACTGAAGGAGGATAGAAAAGCAACTGTAATTTAATAGAGATTTATCCCTGGAAATGAATCTACCAGTTTTCAGGGAGGGTAACACCATGGACAGTGAAACAAGACAGTCTATGACTGGTCATTGTTTAAAGGGAGAAAAGGAAGGTATATGGGCAGACACTGCAGTGTTCTTTTCTGCCTTTGTATATGTTTGAAAACCTTCCATAATCAAAAGTTTCCAAAAATTAAACTGACTTTAACAAGTCCGTGGACAAAGTGCCGCCCCCAGCGCCTCCTAGAAGGGCCTGGCTCAGCTGTGCTGCATGCACTGCCCCAGCACCCACCTCCCGACAATTGGCTGGAGTGCACTGTTACAGTCTCCACGGAGCCTGCCTGCCCTCTTGGCAGCAGGGTGAGTGCCATGATGCAGCTGCTGCTGGCATGCTGAGAGCTGGAAAGGGAGAAATTATCAGGCAAAGCAAGAGCAAGTCACAAAGAGAATGTGAGTCAACATTCAAGGACCCCACACCCAGTAACCCTGATCAACAAGTCTCTAGCTTGGCAGCCAGTGGGAGCAGAGGTGGGGGCTGAGTGCTGAGACAGGTGCCTGGCTCCCTTGCAGAAAGCAGCCCTCTCTCTTAGACACAAAGTCTTCCAATTTTTTTATTTGCATAACAAAATGGGTCTTTAAAAGGAAGAAAGAGTATGGTAACCACAAAAGAGCAAGAAGAAAAGAATCAATTAACCTTATGGTTAATAGCCAGATTTTTTAAAATTACTTCAAATATATTCATAAAACATGTTAATTATTTTTATGAGTAATCCTGCTCACAGAAATGCTGCTATAATAATGTTCCTGAGTATAATTTCCTTCATATAATCTAGCTCTAATATTTCTGTTTCAAATGAGCGTTTGCCCTTACATGTTTTAAATATGTGTATGCCATGTCAGAATGGCTTTTTTTAATCGTAAGGAAAATAAATTTCCTTATCAATATTATTGCAACAAGAAAAATTTATAATTAACTGTTTTCATGTTTGTATAAAAATCAAATTTTGTTCATCAGTTAACCTGTTACAAAATGGACTGGCCAAGTTTATCTGGTTACTCGCATTCTGTTATCCATGTCTCAAATAATTCGAAGAGCTTTACAGACACTATTCCTCCCATAATTTCAGAGGGGCTGTAAAGATTCATGAGGTTAAAACTGTGAAATCTTCTCTGAGTTTAGAAAAGGCACATTCTAAGAAAAAAGGGCACATAAAACAGTTCAGTGAAGTCACATCCCTGAGGCAGCAGAGGTCAGTGGCATCCCTGTGCGCCTCACTCTTGGGTGTATAAAGCAAGGAAATGCAGTTTTAAGAACAGACAATTTCCTTTTTCCTGGCACAAAAGCCCCAATAACCACCATGAAATCTGTGAAGGGCCGCCAACTTTGCAAACCCACTAACAATTTGGAAACCTCATCTACTTGGCCATATCTGACTAACATATGAACATTTTATTAATAGGAACATCACCTATAGTTGGCAAACACCACCTATAGTTGGCATCTTTTAGAACATCCTGCTTTTTCCTCCTGCATCCCATGCCTCAGATAAGTAGAGATGAAATAGTATCCTATAAAAGCAAATTTTTAAAGCATTAAAATGTAGAAACCAGCCTAACCAAAACAGTAATAGTACCTAATAAAAGAACACAAAAGCAGGTATAAAACACCCATCCACCATATTCAATTGACATGCAAAGATGGTAGCTATATCAAGCATATTTTTAGGAAATGCATTGTAGTAAGAAGAGCTATGCCTTTAAATTCTAATGTCTATAGATAAAAGACATGTTCCTCTGAACAGCAGCCTGAACAGGCAACACTGTCACTTTATCTCCCCAGATAACTATCCATTCTATTCTGGCTTCAGCTGGTATCTGCTTGCATTACATCAGCTTCTTGATGGGGGAGGGCTGGGGTACAAATCTGAGTCAGAAGCATCAGGGGACCAGAGGAAAAGGTGATATAAGCAATGGCACAATTAAAGCAGTCCTCAGGCTTATTTTTCCTAAGGAGCTGGTCCCTAATAAATGTCTGGCTAGCTGAGAAAAGCCAGAGGACTTACACCTACGTAAGTCCCGAGCAATAGTCTCCTTTCGCTTGTGAGAAATTATGTTGCAATGGTAGAGACTTTCTGATTTTTCTGCAAATCCTCACTACCCAGAACTGTAGTTTGTATACTAACAAGTGCTCACTAGATAGTTATGGCAATGAATCTGTTCCCCTCGTTTCTCAGATACTCTAGGCACCCCAGACTTGATTTTTAAATTGAGGGGTTAGGCCAAAGAAATGAAGAAAAGCCCAGAACACTTTACCACCAGTAGAGATAAATTAGTGGGAAGAAGCTGAATTCATGGAAAATCTACGTGTTCCATGTAACCTGGGCTCCAAATACCAGGATGCTATACATTTAATTAGCAAACTAAGAGGCTAGGTTAGCAAGTAGAGGGTTTCCTTATTCCTTTAACTTTCTGATCTGGGACATCATTTCACTTTAAATTTTGGCTCATGGTTGTTGTTTTTTTGTTTTTTTCCAATGTTGGTTCCCTTTCCTCTTCTTTTCCCCTCAGTATTTCCACCTCCCTGTGCTGCCTGCTTCTCCAGTCTTTCTTAAAAAAGAAAAAAAAAATAGTTCTGACTTCCTCTTTTCAGAACTCCAGCTGAATGGATGCAAGTGAAGAAGGGGAAGGAAGGGCTGGCACTTGCTTCTGTAATCTGTTCATCCTTCTTGGAAACGTGGCTGGACTGAAGCCGGAAAATCTGTACCAGCCGACTGGAGTGGGGGAGCGGTGGAAAGAGGGAAGAGAGCATTTTAGGAAAGGAACCAGCAAGCAACAGTGTTCAATGTGGGATCCTGTTTACGCTAGTTTTGAAAAAACAAAAGGCTATTCCAGTGATTTTCTTTCAAAGAAATTTTTTTTAATTAGTCTATAGAAGTTTTTGATCCCTCCCCTTAAGCTGACCAAAAATCATCCTATTTTCCCAGCAGGCATCCCCCCTTCTTCACAGAGCATATTTCACACCTTCTCTTCTCTATCCCTACATGACCACTTTCTCCTTGCTGTCAGCAGGTGGGCTTGCCTCCTACTTGACCATCACGTGAGGATCTGCTCAACCTGCCCCACCCAAAAAACATATCTGCATTTGCACCCATCTGTGCTTCCCTCGCCACACAGGCAAGATGCCCTCCTCCCCTCATCTAACCCCTCGCCGGTGCTCCACATCCACCCTGTCCCCACTCTTCAAGCACAGGGTGCATCAGTGAGAAGGCATCTCCTAACTGCTCATCTTTCATAAAATCAGTGCCCATTACAGAAAATCCTCCATGCCTGCATCACCACTGCCATTGCACCCACTGACTCCCACCCCACCTCTGTGCTGCTGTTGACGCCAGGCTGAGGCCATGGTGGGCACTATCCTTCACTCCTCACCCGCTGCCATCTGCCTTCGTCTCTGCCCCTCTACCGACACTGCTTTCTCCACCATTACTAACTCTTTCTTTCTTTCCTTTTTTTTTTTTTTTTGCTAAACTCAGAGATTTTGAAGTGCTAATCTTTTATGATCTATTTGTCCTGCTTAAAAATTGTGACTATGTTTTTATTTCTTGTGGGGTTTTTTTGTGCCACTTCTTAGTTTTGCCTCTGAGGTGATGGTATCCTTGTTTCTGTTCCTTTATTCTTTAGTCTCAACACACCTACCAGGATGAGCTTATCCATGTCCATGGTCCTGACTGCCCTATCCTGCTCTCCCCAAAGGTAAATGAGTATGTAGATAAATGTGTGTGTGCACGCACACCCGCCAATCTCAAACTCAGATTTCTATCTCGAACTCCTAGCCCATATATTCAACTCCTATTATACATTTTCTTTTTGGATATTACATAGGAATCTTAAACTCAACGTGTTCTAAACCTGGTTCTCATCTCCTTCCTAACACTACCCCCACTTACTGAATGGTCTTCTAGTAGTTCCTGTGTTGGTGGAGGGAACCAACACACAAACCTGAATTATTGTTGACTTCTCTCCCTGGCATGTCTCTTCCTCCATCCAATAAATGACTGAGTCCTACTGATTTTGATGTTCTTATGTCTCTTTGCAGGTCCACTGTTATTCTCTCATTTCAGGCCACTGTAGTCTCCTGCCTTGAATGTTGCATGAGTTGTCTGCATATGGCCTTGTTCCCCCTACACTACTTTCTCCCTCCCTGTCACTCGTGGTATCTAAAACACATGCTTTTCCTTAAAACTCCTAGGTGCCTTTGGAGAAGAGAACAAACTCCTTATCATAGTACAAAAGGTATGATCTAGCCTTGCTACCCCTCCAATTCCTTTTATCACCATTCCCTAAACTCTTTACTCTATCCACACCAAGCTATTTGCTACTATCGAAATATGCCAGGCTCACTCAATTACTTTTGCCTAAACTAGGACATCTCTCTTCTTTCTCTCTTCTTCTCGCCCCCTTAAACGTGTGCTTTAGGATGTACCTCAAGACTCTTTTAGAAAGATTTCCTGAAGTAACTCCTCAAACCTGGGCTACCTGCCTGTCCATGTGTTCCCATAACAGCCTATGCACAGCTCTCACAGCAGGTATAGAGTTCTTTGCACCCTCCTGAAACTATGGGCAGCGCAAAGCCTGAGACGAGCTTTCTTCTCCATTTCCCTCCCAATCAGAGCAATGCCTGGTTCATAGCAGGTGGTCAATACAGGGTCATCCAATTACTAAATTAAATTTCTTCCTAAACTTTATGTTCGAATTTATTCAAAATAAGCTAGGCGTCATTATGTTGACCCTGGATTTCTGCATCTGTTTGGTTCTTTTCCTAGCAAGATTTTACCAACAGGGTGATCCGTGGATGGTATTAAATATAGACAGAACTAAAAACTAGTTTGAGACCCCAGCTACATCTATTTCCTAAAGAATGAGATGGGTTGTTCTTGACTTGCCAAATGAACAACATCACAAATATGTCTCCCAAAGGAAATTTAATAGGTCCTGCAGCAATGTTGACGAAACTGTTGGGGAAATATATTTACCAAAGGTTCACCTTATGTACTCCACATTCCCCTTAATCAACTGTCTTAGTCTGTTCAGGCTACTACTTAAAAAAATAAATAACACAACCATAGACTGGATGGCTTATATACAACAAAACTTCTTTTCTCAGTTCTGGAGCCTGAGAAGCTCAAGAAGTGGTTGCAGCAGACTCAGTGTCTGGCGAGGGCCTGCTCCTGCTGCATAGATGACTCTCTTTTTGCTTTAACGTTACAGGGCAGAAGGGGCCAGGGAGCTCTCTGGGGCCTTTTATAAAGACACAAATCCCATCTATGAGGACTACACCCTCATGACCTAATCACCTCCAAAAGGCCCCCACCTCCAAGTACCCTCACATTGGGGATTAATTTCAACCTAAGAATGTGGGTGTGGAGCCTCATTCAGTCTATAACATCAGCCCGCCTTACACACTCTTCTCTCCCAGGATCCAGTATTTCTCCACAACTGTGCAGTCCAGTCTGAAGGAGTTTAAGTGTAGCCTATGTTTGGGGGCGGAGTATGGGGAAAGGGCCAGCAACAGGGTGGCAGGACTAGGGGAGAAAAGCCTCAGAGATGAGAGCTATAAAGAGGGTAGGAGAGGGGATGGTTTAATTTCTGTTCTGCCTCTTCTCTGATTTCCATGGAGGGGTTTTTCTCTAAGCTTGCTGGCCTTCTGGCCTCACCCCTGGTCCTCCCCAAGGAGGCAGACTGAGTTACATGGTTGGTGGATGACAGCGCTGGGTCCCCCTTTCTAGAAGGGGGAGCTAAACCACCCACGGACCCGAGGCCTGGAGAAAGTCTCTTTCTACCTGGATCAGGGGAGAGAAGTAAACACAGTGTGTGCTGTGTTGAGGTAAACCTTCCTCACAGGTCTAGACATGGGTTAAGGAGGCTATGGAGGTCAATTTCAGCTACTATACTAACCTGCCTCCTCCAACCTGCGCTTATCAGTCAGAAGGGAGCCATTTTAGTTCTTGGTCTGCTGGCCCTTTGGTCTTATTTCTCCACTAGTGGCCTGGTGCATGGATTCGTGCACATTGAAAGAAAATCAAGTAGAAGAAAGATTCGTGTAGTAATTACGTTACTGCAAAAAATTATGTCAAAATAGTATATAGTATAAAATTAAAACACACGTGCGATTGGCGCAAGAGCTTTCTATGTATCATGCATACACCAGTCAATGTTTATTTTTATTTTATTTATTTATTTTTTTTATTAGATGTGCATTTTTTTAAATTAAATCTTTATTGTTCAGATTATTACATTTGTTCCTCTTTCCCCCCCCCCATAACTCCCCTCCTCCCAGTTCCCGCCCCACCCTCCGCCCTCACTCCCCACCCACTGTCCTCATCTATAGGTGAACGATTTTTGTCCAGTCTCTTCCCGCATCTCCCACACCCCTTTCCCCCCCAGGAATAGTCAGTCCATTCCCTTTCTATGTCCCTGATTCTATTATAATCAACAGTTCATTCTGTTCATCAGATTGTTTATTCACTTGATTCTTAGATTCACTTGTTGATAGATGCATATTTGTTGTTCATAATTTGTATCTTTACCTTTTTCTTCCTCTTCCTCTTCTTAAAGGATACCTTTCAGCATTTCATATAATCCTGGTTTGGTGGTGATGAACTCCTTTAGCTTTTCCTTATCTGTGAAGCTCTTTATCTGACCTTCAATTCTGAATGATAGCTTTGCTGGATAAAGTAATCTTGGTTGTAGATTCTTGGTATTCATCACTTTGAATATTTCTTGCCACTCCCTTCTGGCCTGCAAAGTTTCTGTTGAGAAATCAGCTGACAGTCGTATGGGTATTCCCTTGTAGGTAACTGAGTTTCTTTCTCTTGCTGTTTTTAAGATTCTCTCTTTGTCTTTTGCTCTTGGCATTGTAATTATGATGTGTCTTGGTGTGGTCCTCTTTGGATTCCTTTTGTTTGGGGTTCTCCGCGCTTCTTGGACCTGTAAGTCCATTTCTTTCACCAGGTGGGGGAAGTTTTCTGTCATTATTTCTTCAAATAGGTTTTCAATATCTTGCTCTCTCTCATCTTCCGGCACCCCTATAATTCTGATGTTGGTACGCTTGAAGCTGTCCCAGAGGCTCCTTACACTATCCTCGCATTTTTGGATTCTTTTTTCATTTTGCTTTTCCGGTTGGGTGTTTTTTGCTTCCTCGCATTTCAAATCATTGACTTGATTCTTGCGCTCCTCTGGTCTGCTGTCGGGAGTCTGTATAATATTCGTTATTTCAGTCCGTGTATGCTTAATTTCTAGTTGGTTCCCCAATATAAGATCGAGGGTCTCATTAGTTTTCTTGTAGATCTCATTAAGTTTATCGGCGGCTTCTAAACAGTTCTTGAGAGACCTTAAAAGTGTGGTTCTGAACTCTATATCTTCCATTGACAATTTTGTCCTGTTTCTTTGTCTCCGCATTTTGTTATGCTTCCTTGGTGCACCCCCTAGTGGTCTTTGTGCACAGTCTTATAGTTAAACCTTGATTGTTGTAGCTAATACCAGGGAGGGTTTGACCTCCAGGCCAAGTGGCTATGAGAATCAGCTGTGTCAGCAGTGAGAGAACTTCTGTCCTCTAGGGAGGTGCTAATCTAGCCTTTGCCTGAGGCTATCCGGCAAAGCCTGTGTGCAGGGCTTGGGCGGGGTGGGTCGAACAGGATCAACAGGGTGGGCTGGAGAGAGCAGTTATGGCGGCTCTCAGTCCTGTCCCCAGGGGCTCTGCCTCTCTGAGTCCCAGCACCCGCTGCAAAGCTCAGAGAGAAAGCTGCACTCGCTCTGACCGAAGCCAGACAGTCCCGCTTCTCCCGTTTGAGTCTGGGTCCCTAAAGACTCGCCCGGTTCTGGAGCTCAGAGTCTGCGACTCCCTCCCGATTGAAAACGCCAACCGCGCCCTCCGCTGCCAGCCCGCTCCGCGCACTCCGCACCTCAGAATTTGACTTCAGCACTGCGCCTCCTCTGAGTGTCCGTATGCGTTTCTCTTTCCTCCTAGTTGTAGGACTTCCACTCAGCCAGCGTTCCTGTGGTTCTGGGTGATGTCCCTTCCGTTTTTTGGTTTCACTTTTGAAGTAGTTGTTCAAGGCAGCAAACTCTGGCGTTAACCTATGCCGCCATCTTGGTTCTCCAATGTTTATTTTTAAATTGCCAGTGCATGTCATATGTACCAGCCGGTAGGTCGGTCACTGAGCCTTTTATATATATACTAGAGGCCTGAAGATTCGTGCAAGAATGGGCCTTCCTTCCCCTGGCTTCTGTCCTGCCCCGCCCTTGGCCACTTGGTGCCTGTGTATGCAAATTAACCCACTATCTTTGGATTAATTTGCATACTCCTGATTGGCTGGTGGGCGTTGCAAAGGTACAGTCAATTTGCATCTTTCTCTTTTATTAGTGTAGATAGATTGGATAAGGATGTAGGTGAGAAAAAGGGATGCCCTTTATTAGGACACCAAAACCCCACCAGTTTCCAGTTCCCAAAGTAACTCCATATCAAAACAGAGACATTAACCACACCAAAATAAAAATAAAACAAGTCACGCAGATGTTAAATAATCTGGAAATATAAAAATATATCAAACTATTGGCTTTAAAAGTTTACATGTCAAATAATACTCTATTAAACAACTATTGGTATGATTTCATCTATTTTATAATTCAGTTAAATCTGTGGGATCAGCAAAGTTCTAACCAGAATCTTGGAAAAATAACAACCAACATTTGTTTTTGAAGTAATTTCACACTTTATTTCATTTGAGCCTCACAACCCACTAAATTTGATAGGGAGACTTTTGTTTCTATTCTCATCTTCTGAGGCTCAAAGTTTAGTGACTGTGTAAGGTCACACCACTACTAATTGGCAGAGACTTATACTCTGGGTCTCCTCAGTTATAATCCAGTGCTGCCCCTCTGGTGTACAGGCCATCATCAAGGTAAATAGTTTTAAAGCTTATGTGTTTGGCTGTTGTTTTTTTAAGGGCTTAAGTTTAACAATTTCTCTATGGACAAGTGTTATCTGGGCTGGAAGATGAAGGTCCAAAAATTTACAGACTGTGCTGCCACAGAAACTGAGTTTAAAATAACAGTTCAAGTAAGCATCTCATTACTAGGTTAGATCTACCAGGCTAGATACAGTATACAATAGCTTAGAAGACTGTAGCATCTGAACACAGCCAAGGTTACACAATGGCTTAGGCTTTTGTGCATGAATTCTTCAAGCTTATTATGTACAACACAGTTCTGATGAATTTTAGTCACACTAGAGTCTACTTCCCATTTAGATAGCTTTATTTATTTAAAATATCTATTAAACTTCTTCAGAATTCAGTGCAACAAGATCATACATTTCCCAGATAATTTCAAAAGAAAGCAATGAAAAATGATCTTGCTCATCTCCTCAGCATGCTGAATATTAATTTCACTCAAATGATTAATTTTCATTTGTAAAACAATAAAGTACATCAACCAACTGCATATACAATAAGAAAGGAAATGAAATGCTTTCTATTTTTAAAGCCAGTAAGAAAATATAAATATAATATACTCGTGTTTTTATATAATTTGATAAATAGATACCACTTTTATGATACTGAATGAACGGAAATAAATATCATAGGCTACTTGTAGGAAATACTAAAAGTAAATAAAAAATATTAAGTGATACCTACATGCTGTTTGTTTTTTTGGTATGTGCTTTGATAAAATGAACATTTAACAAATTAATAACCCAAATATAACATATATATTTAATAACAAACATTTTGATATTACAAAAAACAAAAACAAGTATTTCATATTAAGGTTGTTGTTTTAAGACAGAAAGCTAATCTGTTTTGCTACTCTTAATTTATACTGAAGAGTTTATAATTTGTCAAAGTTTCCACCATTATTCAAAAAACATAAATATACAATTTTTAGTATGTACTTAGAATTGTCGTGTTCATAGCCAGAAATAAAAGACCATTATCAGTAGGATCTCACATTTACCCTGCATATAAATATCCTTCTAATCTGAGGAAACAAGGAATTCTTTAAGAAAGGCCTTATTTTCTTTGTAATTTGAATTTAGTGTGTGGAATAGTCCAAACACTTGGAAATACTACAGTTGATGAATGCACAACTGTACATTTTCATATACAAATGGAAGTGAAAGGAAATGCATCATCCCTAATTATGAAGGCAGGCTAATTAAATTCCACTCAGAGGGCACGTGAGTAATAGTATTACCCACACTTGCAGCACCTAACCCAGAGCTCCACTAGAAAAACAGTGTTTGGAAAACTGAAGAGGTGAGCAGAAAGCTCTGTCACTTGACCTTGGCTCTCATTTGCAAAAAGGTAGTATTTCAAAATAGAAGATGGGGTTGGAAAAGTAAATACAGCTGTGTTTTCTCCACCCCGTGAGAATGAAGGGGCTACTCGGAACGCAGGAGGCTGAGTCCCTTGGTGCACACACAGAGCAGAGTCCTAGTATTTCATTTATGGCTAACTCAGAAAATTTGTTTTATTGTGGTAAAATATACACAACACAAAATGTAGCAGCTTAATCATTTTTAGTGTATAATTCAGTGGCACTGAATACATGTACAGTGTTGTGTTAATTATCACCACTATCTCTAGAACTTTTTCATCATCCCAAATAGAAACTCTGTACCATTTGAACAACTCACCATCTATCACACTATCTTTTTATCTCTGTTCATTACATTTTTTTTTTTTTATCAATTTGCCTGTTTTAAGTACCTCATATAAATGGAATCATACAATGTTTGTCCGTTAGTGTCTGGCTTATTTCACTTAGTATAATGTTTTCAGGGATCATATATGTTATATCACATATCAGAATTTCATTCCATTTTAAGGCTGAATAATATTCTGTTATAGGTATATAACATATTTTGTTTTTCCACTCATTTACTGATAGACATTTGGGTTGTTTCTACCTTTTGACTATTGTAGGATAATATTTTTAAACTAGAGTAAAATGAGCTAAGTGAAAAACCTCAAAATAACTCTAAAAGGATTGTTAGGATTCAATGAATATAGGAATATAGAATATTTAAGTATATGGAGGAAAGTTAGCAATAGCCTAAAGTGAGGGAAATAAACTATGGTTATTTGAATTATAAATTTGTTTATACATTTTGGCTTTAAAAATAATTAAAGTAGGCCTTGCTAACTTAATATTTTATGAGTTAAAATCCAAGTATAATTGATGGTATTTCAATCCTGCTTAAAACAGTCCCATAATCTCTAAGAGCGTCTACCCACACTGGAACTCTGTGTGTAATTCTTTCATGTTCATATAAGGCAGGGGTTCTCAACCTTGGCTGCACATTAGAATCACCTGGGAATCTTTTTAAAATCCTGATTTCTGGGCCTCTCCCCCAGAAATTCTGTTTCTTTGTTATGGGGTGGGGCCACAGCATTAGTAACAAAGAAACAGAATTTCCGGAGGATGAGGCCCAGAAATCAGGATTTTAAAAAGATTTCCAGGTGATTCTAATGTGCAGCCAAGGTTGAGAACCACTAATATAATGGTACAAGATGTCATTACCTGCTTTTGTGCAAAGCCTACTCAACAAAATAAAGAATGAATAATGCTAAGAAATGTTTAAAAATGAAAGGCCACAATCATGTCCAAAAAATCAGGAGGAACATTTAACTTAATAAATTTTAAAAATTTAATTTAAAAATTGAAATGCCTCAAGAGAGTGACAAACTTTATGTAAGGACTTTGAAATTTCTCAAAAAAAAAAAGACAGTATGATTGAAAAAAAAAATGCTCTTAGATCAACAATAGAAAAGTTGACTAATATATAATCAATTTTTAAGTCATCCTTTTTTAGGAGAAAGGTAATAATGAGAATATATACTATAGCACGTCAATTGAAAATTAATCTGTAAGGCTTGCTAGAAAGAGCACCAGATCCAAATCCTAATGTCTCCTGCCTCTATCTCAGCCTTGTGGCCTTAAGTAGTCATTTAACCTTCTGCGTTTCATTATCTCCTCTGAAATATGAGATCACTGGGCCAGATGATTCAGCTCTGAAGTGCCATGATTCCAAGTAGACTGAGACCCCCAAATCGCCTGCACTAGTAAACATTCTTATGGAAATAGCACCGAAATCAATACAAATGATAACTCTAAAAGAAAGTATCAGCTGATGGGTATATATCTTGAGAAGAAACTCCGAAGGATAGTCCCGAGGTTATGGAAAGGACTGCGCTCATTGAGGAATACCTAACTTCACACTGCTCTTGATTATGGTAAGAAACATGCAGGCAGGTGCCAATTTTCTAACAAGTTATGGCCTAAAAACCACCGTTATAATTCAGATCCCAGAATGTATTTTCTCAGTCCAAAGAGTCCACAATAGAGATGAAGTCCTATATATCTGCATATATAGTTGTAGGAAAATTATTTTAATTAGTGTTATAATCAAAATAATAATAAATTAGATTAAACAATAAAAATTATCTGGAATGTCAGTACTTGAAAAAGCAAATTTAGTTGTAGGAGCTGAACTTGGGTAGAGAATTCCAAAGGTCCTGCACACTTTGAAGATTGCTGGCCGAGGTCTGTAGTGGCTCACTAGGATTTTCATTAGAAATCTCTAGGAAATTGGGAGAGTTGTGTTCTTCAAGATTTTTTGTTTAGTATCACAAACAGTAAGGTGGAAAAGTGGGATTTTCCTGAGGTGTTTATGTGTATGAAAGATATACTGGAGGTGGGCATGACTGGCTATCAGAGAAAGTGTGAGCATAACCCATCTCCTACCTGACAGGGTAGGGATGTGCCAGGAAAGAGCCCCAGGCAGTTCCTTTTTTGGCCCCCAGGCAACTTCGCCATGAGTCACCTGTGTTTTCATGATGGCCATACCAGGGAACAGAGAGGCTCACAAAAGGTGGGAGGAAAAGTAGCCTCGTCAAAGTCTGTAGGACCCAGCCATCTATCTGCATGGTGGTTCTTGGTAACCTGAATGCTAGTTTTCAAAGGTATGGTATTTCAACACAGTTTCTAGGTAGTGGATTTTCAGAACCTAGTCCAGTACAGATTTTCCTTTAGTCTTCTGGAAATAACTGCTATGGCTTCCACTGCCAAAGTGACCTCAAAATGAGCACCTGTAATTTCTAAGTGTTAATGTAGAGCCCTGGTATACACTAAGTAAACTGTATGAGTTATTACTGATTCTAATTTTATGAACTTCATTTTGCATCAGTCTTACAGCTGTAATAGTGCACCTATTTCTACTACCACACCTGCAGTTCACATTTAATGATCACTTACTTGCCAGCCACTGTTCTAAGCTCTTTACCTACCTATGTTATCTCATTTAAGTTTTCCTTTCTGATGTAGGCACTATTTTCCTCTCCATTTAACAGATGGGAAACACTGAAACACAGAGAGCTGTGTCTAACTCTGGAACTGGACTCCTAGTCACTTTTCTGTGCTGCCTCCCAAATCCAGCACAGGCCAAGGAACTTCCCTTCATACCTTTTAAATGCAATGCAGTTGTTTCCAAAAACCAAAATGTATCTTCTCCTTCAGAAAAGGTTATAGAATACTTTCCTAATGATCATGCTTTCTCTCTCAAAACAAAGCACATAAAAACACACAGAATGTGGAAAATACCAATTTGGGGGTGGGGGGGGGGAGTAGAAATAACATTTGAGTGTTGTATTGCCATTTTTATATTCAGCTGGCTATGCTAATTCTACGTGGATCTCAGAAACCCCGAAATTACAGTCTGTTCAGACTATTTTAATCCCTAACAGCACTGCCGTGATCCTGAATATTTTTAAAATAACCTTTTTTACCTTAACCAAATATATTTTAGTTAAATTTTATAACTTAAAGTAAGCACATACTGTCCTTTGTTCAATGAAGGCAACTGTTTGAGACAAGCCCTCTGTGGCCAATTGTCCAGGGACAGGGCCTGACTGCATGAAACTGTCCACATCCTCTAGTCCACGGCACTTGGTAAGCAATGGCGAGAAAGTGCCACTTGGCTGGGACCTGGTCTGCAATCTGTTCTCAGGAAACAGAAAAGGTAGCTTTAACAGGCTCAAACACATGATCTGGGCCCATTTAACATGATTATTTTTGAACCAACTATGCTAAGAGATTATATCACAGGCAAGAAAAATGAATGAGAACATTTCCGGGACTCAATATAGTTGCAAACTTCTGGGTGGACCCTTAAATATGAAAAAAAAAAAAAGGGAAGTACATCATCACTATTTATACCCAAAGTAGCACAAATCAAAGTTGTGCTTTCATGCTCAAAGTGCACAGTTGTTTGAAAAAGGCCCAGGACTGTATTTTACTTCCTATTTATTTAATTGCTTTGAACTAATAACTAAACAAAAATTGATTAAAGTGATGTAGTTAAAAATAGAATTTTCATAAATGCTTGAAAAGATAAAAATATCGGGATCACCAACTAGAAAAAGTAAAGAAAATTACAAGTTTAAAAACAACTTTAAAATTCTGAGTACATAACCACTGAGAGGAAAACACAAATATTTTCACTTGCACAAAATTTTACCCAATTGATGCTATTCCTTCACTTTTGTTTTTTACAACCCAAAAAGTTCATTTGTTTTTGAAAAGACAATCTGTGTAAAGTATATGCGTTTTCATAGCATGAGGTTTGTATTGTTCCTTAGTATGGTTTCTATAAGTTTAGAAAAAAAATCAATTTTTGTAAGCACATAAAACTAAAAACTATCACATCAATAAAATAAAAAATGAACCACATGATCATTTCAATAAGCTCTGGGGAAAGAACCCAATACCCTTTCATGATAAAAAAAATACTCAACAAATTAGGAATTGAAGTGAACTTCCTCAGCCTGATAAAGGACATCTACAGAAAACCCAACCTAACATCATGCTTAATAGTGGAAGACGAGATGCCTTCCATCTAAAATTAGGAACAAGATAAGGGTGCCCACTCTTGCCACTTCTATTCAGGCTCTAGCCAGAGCAATTAGGCAATCAATCTATCAATATAAATAAAAAGATAAACAGATAAATAGATAGCATCCAGATTGGAAAGGAAAGTGAAACTATCTCTATGCACAGATGACATGATTTTGTATACAGAAAATTCTAAGAAATCCACTAAAGTACTATTAGAATTAATAAGTTCAGCAAGGTTGCAGGATACAAGATCAATATACAAAAGCCACTTGTATTTCTATACACTTGCAATAAACAACCCAAAATTAAAGAAAGAAAAAATAATTCCATTTATAATAGCATCAAAAATAAAATACTGAGGAATAAATTTAACACAAAAAGTATAAAACTTATGCTTTGAAAACTACAAAACATTATTGAAAATAAAGAAAATCTAAGTAAATGGAAATAACTCCCATGTTCACAAATCAGAAGACAACAGTATTAAGATGCAGTACTGTTATCTATAAAATCAACGCCATACATACCAGAACCCCCAACTATGTGATCTGGGACAAGCTACCTTATGTTTCTACACCTAGGTTACTTAATGCTCATATGCTCCGTTTCCTCATCTGTAATATGGGAATAAGTGGACCTACTTAGCAAGATGCTGTGATAAGTGGATGAGAACACTGGTCAAGCTCCTCACTGCAGTTTCTGGAACGCAGTGAGTACTCAGTAAATGTTAGCAATTGTTTCCTTGCTGACTACAATGGAATTTGAAAATGTCAATTTCTGCATGAGGAACATACTTTATTCTAAGAAATCCAAGTAATATAAAATCTAATAACTCAAATAACAGGCAGACTAATATCATTGTAAGAATTCAGCATACGGTTTTTTTCAAAGAACAAGAGAAGTTATTTTATTTCCTTAAAAATGGAAAAAGTAGTTTAAATAAAGCTGGCAGTAAAATATGGCAGAATTGCCAGAGTCTACTAGTATATAGCTTTTTAAAAACCTTTCCTCCCAGAAATACTGATAATTGACCTAATAATCCTAAAAGTAGACTTGACTCTCTAGTTGTCTTTTCCATTAAGTTGGATGAGTAAATAATAAAAGAGCCAATTACAATTTTTATCATGATTTCCTGGTTCCAAACCCAAGTGGTATGGATAAAGGCAGCATTCCAATCAGGATTCCACACATTTCTCCCTCTCCCTTCAGCAATGCTCAGAGAAATAACTTCTTTCGATCAGCACTTCAGTAACAGTGAGCTTTAGTCAACATATTTTGAGACCACCAGAAGTGTCATTTGATTCTATGTTCCTTGGTGGAAGTACTACATTTGTTACTGAGCATAATTTTAACCAAACTGTGAACATTTTAGACACCAAACCAACTGTTGATGTAGGAATAGGAGACTTCCTGCAGTGAAACCACGCATATGTGTAAGTTCAGCTCAATTACCTAATTCACTGGAATGCATTGAAAATGACTAAACTACGATCTCCTTTTGAGAACATTAATTGTATATAATTTTATTTTGAGATGGCAAACTGAAACAAACATTGACCCAGAGGTGTATTTTGATACACATCTAGTAACATAACAGATTCTGTTAAATTCACTTAAAGTTTTGGTGGGAAAATAAATGGCTCAGAGACTAGTCAAGTTGAAAGAGGCTTTAAATATTTAGTCAATGATATTAATAAATGTTAAAAATTATCATTTAAAGTGTGATTTTCCAGATACCATTGGCTCAAAAAAGTTTCCATTGCTATTTGAAACTTTCTTCATTTCGTAACTAGTTTAAAAATTCCTCATTGGCTTGATTCATATTGGCTCAAATAAATAAAAAGATGATTCTCAACTGAAAACATTTAAAGAATTTTGTAACTACATGTAAAGAAACCAAGTGGCTTTAAGACATTTGGCCAAATGAGTATAAGTAATGACCTTCATTTCTGCATTCTAATTATAAAACTGGCTAAGGGAGTATAATACAGAGGGGAAAATAATGAATGAAGAATCACAAGGTCAACTACATTCATCTATTCAAAAAGTCTTTGCCTAGAGTGTGTCTGGCATGGTGGGGAATGACCAGTCATCGTGCTGCTTTGGTGAGGATTATGGTACAGAGCAGAGATTGGGCAAAACACAATCTCCTATGGGAAGTGTTACAAGGAAGGAACAGCAGGCAGTGAGGGGAAAAATGGGATGGGTGGTGAGCATGAAGGGGAAAAAGATAAAGAATTTTGACTGCACATATGATCAAGTATATTTTTAAGTGAAAAACCTTTAAAGTAAATGTATATGACAATTATAATATTTAAATGTTAAAATATTTGAAATCTGGGAATAATTATTGAAAATTGTTTCAATAATCTAACTCTGAAAACACACCAAGTTTTCACAGTTATAACAGTATCTGGTATAGTTACCAAAGCATAACCAAAGATTAATTATCGAAATTTCACCATGATTTTGAAAAGCCAATTAAAAAAGAAAACTACTCTTTGGGTGAGTTTTTGTTTGTTTGTTTGTTTGTTTGTTTTAGACAAATAATAGTGACCAGAGAGACAGGAGGGAAATTGGCATGTTTAGTGTCTTTTTTTTTTTCTGGCCAGGCACCCATTCTGAACACTTTATTTTTTTTAATTGAATTGAATTTATTGGGGTGACATTGGTTTGCAAACCATACAGGTTTCAAGTGTACAACTCAATAAAACATCCTCTGCTTACTGCATCATATGCCCATCACCCAAAGCAAAGCCTTTTTCCATTCAGATTTCGCCTTTGCTCACCTCCACCTAACCCCACCTCCCTTTCCCTCTGGTTATCACCATATTGTCTGTGTCTATGCGTTACGCATACGTGTGCGTTAGGTTTTTTTGGGGGGTTTTTTTGCTAATCCCTTCACCTTCGTTCATCCAGTCCCCCCAACACTTTCCCCTCTGACAGCTGTCAGTCTGGTCCATGTGTCCATGTCTCTGTTTCTATTTTATTCCTCAGTTTATTTTGTTCAGTAGACTCCACATATAAGTGAAATCATATGGTATTTGTCTTTCTCTGACTGGCTTATTTCACTTACCATAATAATCTCCAGCTCCATCCATGCTGTGGCAAAGGTTAAGATTCCCTTCTTCTGTATGGTCATGTAGTAATCCATTGTGTAAATGTATCCCAGCTTTTTTATCCACTTATCTACTGATGAAGCACTTGAGCTATTGTAAATAGCACTGCTATGAACATAGGAATGCATATATTCTTTTGAATTAGGGTTTCTGGATTCTTAGGATATATTCCCAGAGATGGGATTGCTGGGTCTAAAGGCTATCCCATGGGAAAAAAAACAAACAAAAAACAACAACGATGTCCTAACAACCAGCTTTGACCACGAACTCTTACTTCAATGATGGAAGATTTCTGGGACAGAAAAGAGGCTCAAAATATTTTTCTTTCTTTTGCCAAGATAAAATTGATACTATGAGACATTATGGAATATTATGCCATACATATATGCCTAACATATGTCATTCAAATCTGCACACCCACCCTACAGATAAGTAGCAGTATTATCCCTAATTTACAGACAAGGAAAGTGAGACACAGAGGCATCAAGTAACTGGTCCAAGGTCACATCTAGTACACCAGAGACTAGCATCACTCAAGTCTTACTACTAAGATGCTATGGGACTTAAAGCAAGTCACTTAATATCTCTGATTTCTATTTGATTTTCTTTTCTCTAAAATGAAGGGATCGGATTAGAGGATCAGTCCTGTTAAATAGAAATAAAAGAGCTACAAATGTAATTAAAATTTTCTCACTAGCCCCAGTAGAAACGAAAAGAAAACAGCTGGAATTAATTTTAACAGTATATTTGAAATGTGATTTTAACAAATAATATAAATATTAATGAAGCATTTAGGTCCCTATTGCATATTTTACACTTATTGCTCATTTTAATTCAGGCTACCCATAGTTTAAGTGCTCAATAGCCTGGCTACCATGTTGGACATTGAACCTTTAGAAGTCTATCTCCAATAATTAAGTAAACTGTTTCAGGAATATTCGTTATTAAAGATAAGGCACACCAGCAGAGACTAGACATAATGAAAGGCGCTGTCCACACAGTGTGGTTTGAGTAGCACTGTGAAGGTCCCCAGCTACAGAAGCCTGAAAATCCGTCTTTGATGGCTTTCCTTTGTAGAAAGCAGAAATCAACCATGTTTTTCAATAATTGAAAATATAAATCACCCTGGCTGGGCAGCTCAGTTGGTTAGAGTGTAGTCCCAATATGCCAAAGTTGCGGGTTTGATTCCCAGTCAGGGCACATGCAAGCAGCAATCAATGAATGCATAAATAAGTGGAACAACAAAAATCAATGTCTCTTTCTCTCCCTCCATCCCTTCAAAACAAAAAGATATATATATATATATATCTTAGAAAGATAAAAATTTGACCAGTTAAGCTCTTAGTGCAAACTGAAAATCTTTTTAGAAGCATATTTATATGGGCTATAAATAGTAACTTGAAGGGTCCTTACACTTGATGTGAGTTTGAGTTCATCCTATTGGTTGGGCCACTTGCATTTTACATGACCTTGGGGAGCAGGGAGCAGAAACCTGTGGAGGGTAGATTCCTTAAAAAAAGATTTACCTACTTACTATTCAGCCGTGCAATCTTATACCCTGAACTAAAATGGAAAAGAGATTTTTAAATATCCAGATAATCACATGCTGGGTGAAGTCACACCAACAGAAAGGCTGTCATTGTGACCTGAACGCCAATTAATGACAGCTCAGTGGCAGGGCGACGCCGATGCCGATGCCGGGAGGAATTAACACCGGCAGTCACTCCTGGATACCCCACCTGGGATCCTCTTAGAAGAGGTGCCAACAAAACACATTAGAGTCACTGACAGAAGCATAGTTAGGCAGGCCACTTTAAAATAATCAGGCCCTACGCGATACAAGAAATTCAAACCTCCAGCTGCACCTCGAGAGGATAAAGAGTAAGACTGGCATGGAAGGGTGTGGGGGGAAATTATTGAATTGGCATTATTGAGCTTGTGGCCTATTCTAGGTTCAAGTAAAGTCACTTGAGGAAACTGGAAGTGGGATTGTAATGTAGGTCAGTCTGGCTCCAAAGCTAGGACTTTCTCCTAGGTGGAGAGAATTTTATCTCAGAATCTCCAGGTGGTAAGGAATCGCCCATTGCAGAAAATACAGCAACCCTTTTATTAGGTCTTTTCTCATGAAGGCTCTACAGGTCTCCAGCCTACGAGTTTCATATTCATGAATAGGTCTGAACTCAGTTCAAATTTACAGCACAAAACATATTAATATTACATCCCACAACTTTAGGCAGGTTACTTGATGTCCTTTCATTTGTTTCCTGTGTGTGTGAAAACAAGAACAGTATTCCTCATTGCCAATCCACGCAGAGACTGGTTAAAAGAAACAGATGTATGGAAAGCTCTAGACCAGGGGTGGGCAAACTTTTTGACTCGAGGGCCACAATGGGTTCTTAAACTGGACCGGAGGGCCGGAACAAAAGCATGGATGGAGTGTTTGTGTGAACTAATATAAAATCAAAGTAAACATCATTACATAAAAGGGTACGGTCTTTTATTTCAATAGTTTTATTCATTTCAAATGGGCCGGATCTGGCCCGCGGGCCGTAGTTTGCCCACGGCTGCTCTAGACACAATCAGAAGTTCTGAGCATCTTCATTTTAAAATAAAGGTTTACCATTCCTCTCAGAAGAATCTGTCTTTAGCAATCATTTCAGTTCTAATCTAGAAGCACCGAATGAGCAATTGATTGGGCCAAGAAAAAGGTTCACCTGGGCAGTGAATCTCAAGCGGAGACAAGCATGGGCCCTGACAGGGACTTGCATGCCAAAAGCAATGGACCTTTTACAGATTTTGCAATCCAGTGTTCAACTTTATTTTTTTTTAGAGAGAGTGGAAGAGAGAGGGAAAGACAGAGAGAAACATCAATCTGAGAGAAACACATCATTGGTTGCCTCCTGCACATGCCCGGGCCAGGGCCAGGGCCAGGGAGAAGCCTGCAACTGAGGAACGTGCCCTTGACCGGAATCGAACCTGGGACCCTTCAGTCCACAGGCCGACATTCTATCCCCTGAGCCAAACCAGCTAGGGCCCAGTGCTTGACTTTAAAAGCAGGGGGCTCACAATGGCTGTGTTTTTCCTCCTAAAAGTGACAAGGCTTTACTTAGTTTCTGCAAAATAGATTCACTATATCAATGCTTAAATTTCTGCAGGACATCACAAACAGAATCATATCTAAGAAATGGCAAGAGTCTCCACTTGTCAGTGATGGCCCTTGGCATCCACTTTCACTGTCACAGGACAGACAGAGCTCTGGGAGGCATGGCCCGTGTCTGTCCTGTTCATCATTACATTTTGCCACCAGGCCTAGTATAGAACAGGTGCTTAGGAAATATTTGTTCAATGGGGGAAAAGTATTTTCTCAGGAAAGGCTACCAGGCACAACAATGGACCTCCAGAGACCAAGATTTCTGAAGAAGATGTATTGAGTAAGAGATGTACTCTACTTTTCCCTAGGGTAAGAACAGCTTTCTTCAGGTAGTGAACTTTCTTTTCTGTGAAACATTTGCCTTGTTATATTTCATTCATCACCACCAGGAAAATGCCCACAGGTTATCAGAAAATATAATAGTACATTTTTAGACATTAATAAATCATTCTAAGTTATTGATGGGCCACAATTAAAAGTTATACATGTCCTAAGTTCTTATGCTCATATTGGTAATGCTAGATCAGTTTTACACCTGTCTAGGGCTGATTATGTTTATTAAAATAAGTTAAGATCTTTCACTTTTAGATTAGAAATGAAGCAATCACAATAACAAAAACCATTACATGCAGCAATTTCTAATTTACAAAGTATTTCCACATCCAGAACCTCACTTGCTTTTAATAACGCCCCTGTGAATGAGAGAGAGACGAAGGGAGAGGGAGAGACCCTCATTATACAGAGACCTGGACAGCCCATACAGCTCATGCATCATGCCCCTAGTAAGTGAATAGTTGGGCATCTCAATGTGAAATGAGGACAGAAACACAGTTAAAGGCATTTAGAAGATGCTGGTTTAGTTTACTGCCTTTGCTTACCTAACGTACCCAACCGAGACACTACACAGAAATTACGTTAGTTACTAACAAGCATCATTCTCAAATCCTGTCATCATCATTTTTGTTTCCTATAGAGCCATGGAGAAAAAATGTATGCCTTCCTGTATTGGATGATAGGTTTTTAAATTAGCTTTTATTCATTTAAAATACAAGCTGGCAAGAACTATCATGGAGAACAGGGAGGATTGGGAACAAAACAGAAGGGGTTATGTCTCTTTATAGGAGACTAAAATCGGCTTGGATTTGTAGAGAGACGTATCTCATTCTTCTTCAAATCAGAATAGAATACAGAATGTTCCAGATTGGAACACTTCCCAATTCTTTCTTTGACATTATCTTTTCTAAGATGTTTGCCTGCCTGCCTCCCCAGAGATCCAGTGAATATATATGAAAACATGGCTTTGTATGCAATAACACAAAAGTAAGATTTTTTATGTTATGCTGATAGTTTACACCTAGTGGGATTCATTGAATTCTTTAGGGACACCACAACTTGAGGATTCACTGAAGTGCCTACAAGAACATATTAGCTTTAAATAGTACTATTTACCCCAATTAATAACACTTTCTTTGGAGGGTGAGAATAAAAGGTGCACACAAAACTATCTAGTAATCATCTTCAACTTCCCACCAACAAATCTACCAATCTCCTTGCAACTGAACCATATACTTTGTCCCACTCCCATTAAATTAGATGAACTCTCTCTCAAAGGCCAAGCCATTCATTTGTACATTGTATCACTTCTCAAGTACTTTGTTCTTGGAATTACCCCTTCTACCTCCTCTACTAGATAACTCCTATTAGCATCCAACAGGGTATAACATCTATTATTTTTAAAACCTTTTAATCCATATCTGCCTCCTCCTATTACTGTATTGCTTTGTTCTTTGTATAGTAAAATTCCTCAAAAAAGTGTCCATCCTGATGTCTTCTTACCCCATCCCCACTGTGTATTTTATTTCATTGCTTAAACAATGAGGAGATATTAATATACATATATATGTATATACATATGTCATATACATATATATGTGTGTAATATATGTATACATATATGTATGTATAACTTCATATGTAAAAGATAACAGAAAACCAGTTTTAATATCGCAAAAAGAATAAAATACAACAAGCACCTGTATTTCGCCACTCAGTTTAAGGTTAGAACATTTCTGGTAACTATGACGTTTACTCTGTTATCTTCCAATCCTTTCCCTTACTCCTTAGCTTTATTGAATTATAACTGTGTATGTTTAAGGTGTACAACATGATGATTTGGTATGCACATGTACTGTGAAACAATCATAATAAGGTTACTTACATCTCAGTCACCTCACATAGTTAGCTTTGTGTGAGTGTGTTGAGAAAATGTAAGGTCTTCTCTCCTGGCAACCTTCAAGCATGTGATACAGTAGCGTTCGCTTTAATCGCCATACTGTACATTAGATCCCCAGAACTTGTTCACCTTGTAACTGGAAGTTTGTACCTTTGGCTGGCATCTCCCCATTTTCCCCACGCCCTAACAACCCTCAATCTATTCTTATGTCCATGAGTTCAGTTTTTATCTTTTTTTTTTTTCCTTAGATTTCACATATGAGTGAGGTTATACCTTCTCTTTGAATTAACTTCACTTACTCAGGGTTCATCCCTGTTGTTGAAAATGGCAGGATTTCCTCCTTTTTTATGGCTGAGCAATATTCATATATATATATATATATATATATATATATATATATATACACACACATATATGTATAATTTCATATGTAAAAGATAACAGAAAACCAGTTTTAATATGCAAGAACTTAAAAATATATCCAAGCCATTTTAAAAATATTTATGCAAATATGTTTAACATGAAAATTAAGAAATTTAGGAAGATAAAATTATTGTGTGAAGATTGATGGTAAGCCTTAAAGACAGTTAAACATCAAGGTAAATGAATGTAATTGTGGATATGAAACCAGATTAAGAATAGTTACTTAATATAATTAATTAAATCTAATCCTTAAGATTATATTAATAATGACAGTAAGTAAGAAGGAGTGTGGAGGATTACATATTACAAAGAGAAAAACAAAAGATATAAGTCTTGGATTTGACAGTTAAGCAAAATATAGTTTAAGAATGTTAAAAATACCTACAAGACTCCATAGGCAGCAAAATTGCAGAAATATGTCATAGGAATATCTTTACCAACACAGCTCCTAGGGCAATGGAGACTAAGGAGAAAATAAACAAATGGGACTACATCAAAATAAAAAGCTTCTGAACATCAAAAGAAACCATAAACAAAACAACAAGAAAGCCCACTGCATGGGAGAACATATTTGCCAATGTTATCTCGTATAAGGGTTTAATCTCCAACATTTACAGGGAACTCATACAACTTAACAAAAGGAAGATAAACAATTCAATCAAAAAATGGGCAAAGGACCTAAATAGACACTTTTCAAAAGAGGACATACAGAAGGCTGAAAGACATATGAAAACATGCTCAAAGTCACTAATCATCCGAGAGATGCAAATCAAAACAACAATGAGGTACCATCTCACACCTGTCAGAATGGCTATCAACAAATAAACAAACAACAAGTGCTGGCGAGGAGGTGGAGAAAAAGGAACACTCGTGCACTGCTGTTGGGAATGCAGACTGGTGCAGCCACTGTGGAGAACAGTATGGAGTTTCCTCAAAAAGTTAAAAATGGAACTCCCATTTGACCCAGTAATCCCACTTCTAGGAATATATCCCAAGAAACCAGAAACACCAATCAGAAAGGAGATATGCACCCCTATGTTCATAGCAGCACAATTTAAAATTGCTAAGATTTGGAAACAACCCAAGTGCCCATCAGCAGATGAGTGGATTAAAAAACTGTGGTACATCTACACAATGGAATACTATGCTGCTGTAAAAAAGAAGGAACTTTTTACCATTTGCAACAGCATGGATGGAACTGGAGAGCATTATGCTAAGCGAAATAAGCCAGTCAGAGAAAGATAAATATTACATGATCTCACTCATATGTGGGATATAATGATCAACATAACCTGATAAACAAAAACAGATCCAGAGACAAATGGCAGGGGAAGTCGGGAGGGAGGGGGGATTAGAGATCAACCAAAGGACTTGTACGCATGCATATTAGCATAACCAATGGACACAGACACTGGAGCGGTGGGGGGGGGGGGGGTCAATCGAGAAAAAGGGAGACATATGTAAAACTTTAGACAATAAAAAATTAAAAATAACCACTTATGGAATTAGAACAGCATCTTCCATATCACTTGGTAAAAATTAAAAAACACACAAGATATTATCCAGAGGAATGAAAGAATACAAATTACTAAAAGGTAGCAAATCCTCTGAAAACATAAGATAATTAATTATATAAAATCACACAGGTCAGAGATTTCAATAAATGTGTTGTAATCCTTGTTGAAGGACAAATAATCTCCTTTATTAGCTAAAAGATAAGAATTTTATCTTATCATGCTACCTGTTATTGTTATGCTAGTGCACAATTCTAATTTATTTTCTTCATGGTACTTATCACTAGGAGAATTACTGCATTTGTTTATTGTCTTATTCATACCTGTAATGTCGGAGCTCAATAAATATGTGTCATATCAATCAGTGAAATATGAATAAATAAATGAATACTACAAATCTCAAAGACAGATTAAATATAAAAGTAAGCAAGAAGCAGAGATTACAATAAAAATATTATTTAAAAATAACAGCAAAATACTTTGAAAATATGGAGAAGATATTTTTGTTGTTAAGACAAAATCCATAATGAAATTTAAAAGTCACAAAACTTATTACATCAAATACCAAGATCAACATATACAAAACAAAAACATAGAAATATGGGCAGCCGTAACCGGTTTGGCTCAGTGGATAGAGTGTTGGCCTGCGGAATGAAAGGTCCCAAGTTCGATTCCGGTCAAGGGCATGTACCTTGGTTGCAGGCACATCTCTAGTAGGGAGTGTGCAGGAGGCAGCTGATCGATGTTTCTCTCATCGATGTTTCTAACTATCTCTCTCCCTTCCTCTCTGTAAAAAATCAATAAGATATATATTTTTTTAAAAATACAGGCAGAAATTACAGAATTACAGTGAAGATGAGTGACTAATATACTTCTAATAATTTACTCTCTTGAATGTATATGTATTTTATATGCATAAAAATAACTTTGTACCCAACGAAGTATTTTCTATGTAGGCACATATTGCTTAGTCAGAAAATAATCATTACTAAAAAGTACTTATTAGATTCCATTGGGAAAAAACCTTTGACAAGCTTTTTTGCTTAAAAGCTACTAGAAAGCTAATTCGAGGAACTGAAATAAAAAATTGGAATAGATATAAATTTAGATGTAAAAAAATGTTAAGTTTAAGTATCTGGAAAACATTACTAAGTCTGGTCTAACATTTTTTTGTGAATATCAGAGTTATCTAATACCTCCTAAGTAATACAGCCTCAAACAGGCAAATTACAGGAAGATCTCTGACGCCTGAATGAGTGGCCAGAAAAACGGGAAGAAAGCTTTCTGAAGGCACCAGCACATTACAGTTCTACAGCCACATGTTAAATAATGGTAACTTCCCTGCACACAACTGCTAAATGTGAATTCAGAATGCCGTGTGCATTGCCTATATGCTATGCCTTGAGAAACAAAAGAGAAAGAACAAAGGTAATGTTTACTGAGCAAATAGGTATTGTTCGGATATGTAACTGCATTTAATAATCAGTGCCTAAAAGTATGGCTACGTTCATTCATTTAACAGATACTTCCTGAGCACTTCCACTATTGCCAGGCATTGCTGTAAGCACTTGGAAGGACCTACAACAAAATTGGGTGAAATATATTGTATAGCAGTAGATGGTGATAGGCACTATGAAGAAAATAAGCAGAAAGGAGAGATGGAGAATACACTTTTAAATAAAGTTAGTCAGGAGAGGCTTTCCTGAGAAGATGGTCACCTGTAGGAGATGAGGGGAGGGTGTTCCCGGCCAGGACAACAAACACAAAGGCTCTGAGGCAGGAAGCAGTGGGGTGGAACAGTGAACAGAAATGGGAGTATGACAGATAAGGCTACGGGGAGACCAGACTAAGTAGGCCCTTGGAGGTTTGACTTGAACTTGAAAGTGATCTGCCTTGTGTTTGAAAAAAAATTTCTGTGTCCTTTGCATAGTTGAGAATAGACTACTGTGAATGAAAAGGGGGCTCTATGGAAGCTATCCTCACACGGTGGGTAGCCATGCCCCAGACATATACTTTTTTTAGTAAAAGGTTTATCTTTGCCTTAAGCAAGCCCTGTCCATTGTTTCTATGCACCTAGTTTAATACACCGTTGGAATGCTTCTTTTCAGACCCCTCAAGAAAAACCACCCTCTGGAGAGCACATACTGTTGTTGACTATCCTGTAATACAAACCCTGCCTTTGTTCCTTCCGCCTTCCTTACACCTCCCTCCTCAATTCCAAATGCATTACGGATGCTGCAGACTGCTATTCTAGGAAGCATTTTTCTCAGTCTGTTGAGATCTTGCTTCCAGGTGTACCCTTTGTTTGGCTCTAATACATTTTTATAAAATTTCTCTACAGGTTTGGACACTGTTACATTGACACTGCTGAGCAGCAACAATGGAGGAGAGAGTTAGGAAGCTACTACAGGAATCCAGGGACGAGAGAAATGGTTGCTTAGACCTGGATGACAGTGAAAGAGGGAAGAAGTGATGGATTCTGGATGGTATAGAATTTGCTGATCAATTGGATGTAGGTATGAGAGACAAGAGGAGCCAGCATAACTCCAAAGATTCAGCATGAGCAACTGGATATATTTTCAATATTTGCATTTTACAGGAAAGGTAACTAGGTATTATTCCAAAGCGTCTGGTCTTCCCACAATGTTTCATTACTTGAGGAAAAACGCAACTGAAATTATGTGCATAAAGCATTATCACACAGATTATAGACTTTTCATTTTACAAATGAAGGTTTAATAATTGGTAATATCACCCTGACTCATGGGATTTATTGTTCAATAATAAATTATTGACACATGGTACAGGCTGGAAAGAGGATAGGAAATTTACAGATGACAGAATCATACCAGGTTATCTAGGGACACTTGGGTAGAGCTCCACATTCTTGAGGCTGATGGCATGATAAATTATCCATAGAATCTCCTTGGAAACCAATGTTTGACAGAAGGAGATGGAGAACAGACTTTCTTGTGATGAGAGAGGCAAACACCGTTTTGCTCTGGCTTCTTCATTTCAACTGTTTCAAATAGAAACTTGAAAAAGTAATTACAAAGATACTTCTAAGAGCTGTGTTTTGGACAGTCAGCATATATTATACCTTTCCAATTAGTTTTCCATACTGTAAAGATTAACAGGCTCCAGGAAAGGTATTTAATTCCTTCAAGCTTTCTCTTTATGTTGTTTCATATGTCCCTGCAATGTAAGTTGATGTTGTTGAGAGAAGATGTAATTCTTTCCCACTCTTCTTATTGGAAACATTACATTGGACTTACAGAATCAATCTTCTATCTGGTGTTCTTTGTCTAGACCAGCGGTTCTCAACCTGTGGGTCGCGACCCCTTTGGCGGTCAAACGACCCTTTCACAGGGGTCGACTAAGACCATCCTGCATATCAGATATTTACATTACGATTCATAACAGTAGCAACATTACAGTTATGAAGTAGCAACGAAAAATAATTTTTTATGGTTGGGTCACAACATGAGGAACTGTATTTAAAGGGCCAGAAGGTTGAGAACCACTGGTCTAGACACATGAACATGCCATGAGATGGTAATTCCCAACAGTTAGTTCTCTTACACCTGCCCCCTCCCTGGACATCCCTATTTCAGTAAAAAGTACATCTCTCTTTCTTCCCAGTCACCTTGACCCAGCCAGCTCCTTCCTGTCCTTCACCTCTATCTCAGGACAGTGCCAATATCAAAAATACTAACTCTGCAGGATGCCTCATGTGTATAAGAACTCTCACTCCCAATGCTAACAGGCCAGGAACAGCTCTGGTCTGTCCCCACTGCACTTGATTGGCATGCTGGGGCCGGCTTCACTTTAAAGCCTGGCTCCGGTCATATCATGCTTTCAAAACCCTGTACTGGCTTCATGTTGCACTCTTCCACCTGCGTGTCAGGGCCCTCCACAGTGTGGCTCCAAGCTGCCTTTCCAGTCTTATCTCCTGGCACTTCCCTTTCAAGGTCACTCCAACTCTAGCAAAACCACTCTTCCCAGAACCTGCCTCCGTTTCAGAAGCTCAGGCCTTGGCTCACACAGAAACGTTCCCTCTTGTCTATCAAAAGCTGACCTATCCTCCTGGTCCTCTCTCCAGTGGGGCTCATAAGAAGCTCCAGCTGTTGCCCCCGATCCTGTTATCCTCACCCAGTGTGCACAGTACTTAATGCAGCCTGCAGGCCTGAGCCCCTTTCTTATCTTCAACACGTATTCCAAGCTCCTAGAAGGTGACAAATGTGCTTTGCTCATCTCGCAGTCGCCCATGGTGGAGGGATGGTGCCTCACACAAAGTCAAGTTCAGGGATTATCAGTGCCCCGGAGTGTTAAAGAGTGGCGATGTCTTAAACCAGGCTGTTTTTAAACTTGACCATTAAAAGCCATGAACATTTCCCTTTCACTTCATAACAGGATATCAGTGGAGACAAACGGATATAAGCATGTCTTCCCGGCCTCTTCAGTGTTCTTCCTACTCTTCTGTATAAATAGAGTTTACATTATGGTGATTAAAAGTCCCCTGTAAAACGGTGTCACGAGCCATATCTGGGAAGGGAGGATCAGTGCTAATCTGTTCCTTACTCACTATTGACTAAGGGGAACATGAGATGGTATGTTTGGATCAGAGACAGAAAGGAAATGGAGTTTTCAAGGGAGAAGAAAAAAATTACAAAAGAAAAACCTGTTTCACAAAATGCAGTCTGTGGAAAATCTTTCAGCTGAATGTCAAGATTAAGAAAAATCAATAAAACCTTTGAAACCAGAACTATGTGAAAGGCTTTTTTAGGCTTGATGGCAAAAATACAAAGCTATGGCTTCAAAAAAGTAAAATCTTCCAGAAACTGCAAAAGCAGTTCTTCAATATTCAGGAGACTCCATGACCCCCAAACATGTTCAGCACAAATTGCTTATTACAGAGATAGGGCCAGTCCAGATTCAAAGGGCCAGCGTTTTCAAAGGGACTTTCACCAAGGCTGTAATTAGTTGTTCTGGCAAAACTGCACACACGTCTAATTGCACATACAATTGGCTAATTGTATCTTCAAAATAAAGGGTAAAGGGTTAATTGTATCCACATCTGGCCACAAAGAAAGAGACTGTCCTTTGAAAATATGACACTCCACTTAGATGAAAATTTGCATTAAACAACCATCCCTATTACTAATAATAATTATAATAATACCACATGCTTACAAATTAATAAATACCTTTCATCGTGATCCTAAAAACACTTCACAAACATTAATTAATCTCACAATACTCCTACGCGGTATGAAAAGCGATTATCCCAACGGTGTCAATGAGGAAATCCAGGCAAGTTAGGTAACTGTGGAAAGCCACTGAGGGAACTGCAGCTCCCAGCCCCCAGCTCTGTACACTGGCCCCGGTCACCAGGGAGGTTCAGTGGGGAGTCTGGTTCACAGAATCAGCGAAAATGAGCCTAAAACCAAGGCAAAACTCAGTCATCAAAATTTCCAGAGTCAAAACTGGCCTGGGATTCAGAGACTACCTTGACTTCTTTCATTCAAAGAAACATACAGTGCATCAAGGATGGCGCTAACAATTGGTTTAATTTTATGATCAAATATTTCAGATCATTTTTAAAAAGTACAGGTCACTACAACTCTAGCAAAACCAACCACTCTTCCCAGAACCTGCCTCCGTTTCAACAGCTCAGGCCTTGACTTACACAAAATGCATCCCCAATGATTGGTTCTTTCAAAAATATGTAAGAAGAAGTAGTCTCTGTAAGAGATGGGTGCTTGGGATGTTCTGGCTACAGCAGCTCTGAGAAGAGGACATAGGGCACGAGGTAAGGGACTGAAATGTAGTAAAAGTAGTGTTACCTCAATTCAAATCGCCAGTCAGGAGCATACAATTTATACCAGCCCAGAATAGCTAACTTAACACAAATTAATTCCTTATAAATACACATGTACTATGTCATTAGTACTTGTGTAACCTTAATACCTTCTTTAAGAATGAAATATGAAGGTCCATTTCTAACAACAAAAAAATATACATTTCAAAGACTGATTTATTTATTTTTAATAATTAAAGCAAATGTTCTCGTATCCACACCAGAAATGTTTGGATGATTTTCTTATTCATCAGAACTGATGATAAATTCTCTATGCAGATATTTATAAAGATGTGGAGAGATGAAAATGCTCCCTCGATTCAATTCCCTTTTCCATGAAGACACATGCTGGAACACCAAGGTGAGCAAGACAGTGCCTGCTTTCACAGACGCAGGTCTATGCATTTCCTCATCATCACCCAAACCCTACCAAAGCTCTTCCTTCCAGGGTTTTGAAGCAATATCCAATAGAAGAAGAGAGAAAGTCAGGGACAAGGAAAACAGAAACCAAATATGCTGGAACTAGGAATCAGTATGACTGTTTCTACACTTCAAAGATGGCTCAAAGTTACTGATCACCCAGAGCAATAAAAGACAGACACACATCTTACAAAAGAAAGTGGGGAAAGAGAGAGAACGAGATACTGGAATATAGAACAAAGTTTTTAAGAATGCCTACTAGAGGTAAAAATCAATATAGTGTTGGAGGGCCTAAAACGGAGAACTGACTTCTGCCCCAGCGTGGGGAGGTGGGGGAAAGTCACTTCTGGGCTGGGCTTGAAGGTCAGGGCTGAGCCCCATCGTGGCTGCTGCAGAAAGGGCATTCCACACTCAATACAGGAGGCAGGTTTGGGAAGGGGAGGTAGATTTGAGCCCCGAGTACAAGCTGGAATGCAGTCCTAGACGGGCCTGGCAAGAACTCCAGCCCCACTGGCAAATGCCATGCTAAAGTACAGGTAACACTAGATGTTTGAGGGGGGAGGGGAAGGTGGGAATACAACTTTTTCTTCCTTTTTTTTTCCTTCTAAGTATAAACCCTTGACACCATGTGAAGAATGGACCAGGAAGGCAAAAGTCAGGAGGAAGAAAGATCTCCGGAAGCTCTGTCACAAATCAGATGAGGGATGATAAGGGCTCATCGCTGGCCCTGGCATAGCAGAGGTAAAGGAAAGGACAAACAAGAGATTCTGACAGGACTCGGTGAATAATTAAATGTCAGGGAAAAGATGAGTCGTGCATGACTGGAGCCTCTAAATCTACCTGACCGTGGATTCCCAGAGGGTGGATACGGCATGTTTTTCTACCGTTTTATTAGGGCCAGTGTCAATAAAATTAACATATACCTGTTTGTCGTACTATTTTCCACCAGTGAAAAGTATGCAATATTGTTCTTAAAAATCTTTAAAATAAAAATAATCAATCCCCAGAAGGAAAGTAGGGGAGGGCGGGGGTAAGGGGAAGAGATGAACCGAAGGACTTGTATACATGTATATAAGCCATACCAATGGACATGGACAACAGGGGGGATGGGAGCATGAGTGTGTGTGGGGGGGAGGTTGGGGGTTAATGGGGGGGATGAGGACACATTTGTAATACCTTAACTAATAAAAAAATAAAAAATAAAAAAAAAAAATAAAAAAAATAAAAAAAAATAAAAATAGAATGTGCTGTCAACCATGGTATGAGACTGGTTATGTTTCTAGCTCAGGTTTCAGCATTTTCCTTTTCTCCTTATTTACATTTATAAAAAAGAAAGGAGCTTTTATTTTGTTTCCAGAGATGGATATGATTTGCCCTCTCTAAGTGTCTTCGCATCCTCCTCCCACATGGCCGGGGATAATGCAAAACTATGATCAAAAGTAAATGCTTAAAAACTACTTGCTGAATGAACACATTTAAAATTAAAGTCAAATAGACATCACCTGTTCCCCAAAGCTGTGGACAGTGATTGCTGTTAGTATCTGACTGTTAAACGCAGGTGTGTAGGGAATTTCTGGTGTTCATTAAATGACAATTTTAAAATGTCATCAGGAAAACTGTATATCCCAAATAATTTACTCTTATCACCCAATGTGTTGCTATGAAAAACTACTTGCTGCTCCACCAAAGCCAAGTCCTCATTAGTGCCGGTGCTAAAAATTGCCATAGATACAACAGGAAAATGTTTGGGAGACACTGCCATGCTCCTGGGTCTCCGTAGAAAGTGGCATGACTGTACGGTCAATATAATGCAATTAGAATGTTACCCTTTACAATAGTGGTCCACCTCTGTGTTTTGAAGGAAAACCACTGATTTTTATCTATCCTAATTAAAAAAATATTGTCAGTGACCTCTAACACATGCAAAATAGAGGTCAAGCTTTTAGATTTGATATTCAGCTCCCAGATGATCCGGACCAATTGACTCCTAGTCACAATTCTCTCTAGGCTGGTCGTGATGCCTGCAGAGTAAGGGTTGGTAGCACTGATTGTGCAAGGGTGGAGCAGGAGGAGGAGGAGCCCTGGGAGGCGAGGGTTCAGGGAGGCTTCATGGGCTAGGAAGGCAGGGTGGAGGGCAAGACAGGTCAGGGGCTATATCCTTTCCTTCCTAGATCAAAGCCTTAGTGGCAAGCCCTCAGCCTTGCACGTGTGAGCATGTGTGTGTACACACAGAGGTCAGTGGGAGGGGTCCCTGGGGGTAGACCTAACTGCTGTGAGCTCAGAACCAGGGGCTCTGGGAAGCCCTAGGCAGAGCTGTGGCCCCGATTCTGACTCAGTGACTTGGCAGTTAAGTGTCTGGTTGAGTCCAGTACATCTGAAGTCAGGTTTGAGCCACATGTTAGCTAAGTGACCTGGAGAAGTCATTTCATGTTTCTGAGTGGGAAAAGCTGAATGATATATGTGCATACACTGCACTCAGCACAGTACCTAAGCATAGGAGAAGAGAAATAAATAATGTTTGTTATTACTTCATGTCCGATCCAGAACACCAGAGATCTGGGAACCAGGCTTCTAACCTCATTCATCCTTAATTAACCAACCAGCAACTATCAAAAAACCCTTTGGTTCCTAAAACACTGGGCTGTAAATTCAAAGGAAGAATTCAAGTGAAAATATTATGAACTTGATAACAGGTTTTTATAGGTTTTCCCCCCAAAAAAGATGGCAGTGGTAAATAGCAAAGGAACTCTTGTTCTATCACTTAACAAATGTTTTAATTGATTTGAGAGAGAGAAGGGAGAGGGAGAGAGAGAAACATCCATGTGAGAGCAAAGCATTGACCTGAGTTTTCATGTGTCTTTTTGTCCTGAACTACTAGACTGATGAAACACTTGAGGGTAAAAAGAATTCATTCATCTCCTTGGCACTGAGTACATCATTATGGAAACAGTGGGAATGCTATAAATATTTTCTGAATAGTCTTATAAGACCTTATATCTCATTAAAATAATTGCATCTTAAAGGAAATCCTATTGTAATGTTAACAAATGTAAATTAACTTTTAGTTCTAAATATTTTTTTATTTGAACTATAAGTGCAAAAAGAGAACAGATTATTTGCCCTAACTTGAATTGTTGTAAGATTACACATTGCACATCACTGGGCTTTTCCCTTGTCCCTTAGTATAGCTGTGTGTGTGGCCATGAGCCTCCCTGAGAGCATTTCCCAGCCACCCTCGTTGCTAGAGGTAGCCGATGGGATGTAAGTGAAAGCTGGATAGAGCATCTAGAAAAGTTATTTAAAGTCTTCTCCTGAGGTTGGAGATACAGCAGCCATGTTGTAACCCACACAATGGAATGCGGCTGGGCTGTGGACAGGAGGGAGACCTTGCCTTTGATGGCAGCATGGATGGATCTGGAGACGATTGTGCTGGATGGGGTGGGCCAGTCGGGGGGAGAGGTGCCATGTGATTTTGCTTATGTGTAAAGTCTAATGAATGGAATAAACTAACAAACAAAACAGAAACAGACTCATAGTTGTCAGAAGGGAGGGGTAAGGAGAGCTGGGTGAAAAAGGTGAAGGGATTAAACAAAACAAAACAAAATGACAGACAACAGTATGGTGATGACCAGTATGGACAATTCATGCACCAGTGGGGCCCCTTGGCCTGGCCTGTGGGATCAGGCGAAACCGGCTTTCCAACATCCCCTGAGGGGTCCCAGGTTGGGAGGGGGCACAGGCCAGGCTGAGGGATCCCACTGGTGCATGGTTGGGGCTGGGAGGGACGTGGGAGATTGGCCAGCCGTGAGTGACCACAGGAGGGCTCCAGGGCATGTCCAGCCCATCTCACTCAGTCCCCATCGGCTGGACCCCAGCAGCAAGCTAACCTATCAGTCGCAGTGTCTGCCCCCTGGTGGTCAGTGCACGTCATAGTGAGCGGTTGAGCAGCCTTAGCATACCATTAGCATATTACACTTTGATTGGTTGAACAGAAGACTGGATGACCAGACACTTAGCATATTAGGCTTTTATTATATAGGATGTAACCCCAATAAATTCACTAAAAAACAACAATACATATTCCCTTAAGAGCCTCTATCTCCTGACATGCAACTACAGGGCCCAAAGATAGCATCACAGGCAACTGCTGGGCCAGCCAATATCACAACAGGCAGCGACCTGGCACAGAGAGGGAAGGGAAATGACAATCTTTCACCTGGAGAGCAGTGTACATTAGGGAAGTCACTTTCAGCTACCTGCCCCCGACAATTACAAAGCACACAGGTAGTGCACCTTCTCTCTGACTTCCCTTTTTTAAAGATCTTTAATCTGTAATTATGCTGCTAGAGATTTCATACTAAATGAACCAAAAGTAGAGGTGGGTGAGAAACAGAATCCCAACTCTGCCACAGGTGTCCTCGTAGCTCCCAGAATCAGTATTGCTGCTTTATGAGAGCGCATTTTGTTTTTTTGTGAGATGAGAATAGTGTGCCTCTTCCCGTCTCCCCCGAAATGTGGGGGTAAATGAGGCCACGTACTTGAAGCACTTGAGCTTCAAGTAACTGCACCTGCGTCACAACAGCTCTGATGCTGGGCTGGGGCAGGATGACCAGCAAACAGCAAGCGCAGGAGGGCCACGCATAGAATTGACCTGACTCGGGAGTTCGTTAAGCTCATAAGAGAGCTGAGTTATGGTCACGTTTGCCAGATCCAATATAGATTATCTTTAAGTCTAAATATGACCCAGGGATTACATGGGACAAACTTACACTGAAAAATTATCTGCTGTTTATTTGAAGTTCAATTTTAACTGGGCATCCAGTATTATTTATTTTTTTTTTTTTTGCTAAATCTGGCAGACCTCGTTATAGTGGTACCCCTAAGGGGAAAAAGTTGGTTTAATTAATCACCTATTTATCTTATTTATGGAATTCTGATTTCTTGTATGTAATAGGAAATGTTTTAGCGACAAATGAAGGAATTATGAAGCATAACAGTATGAAAATGTGAGCATATGTGACTAGTAAATTATAAAAACATTCCCAACATTAGGAATCTCATCTTTTAAAAACTATCCCCGATTATTTTTGTGTTAATCATCACCCATAGATATTTTTCCATTGATTTGTATTTTATTTTGTTTTATTTTTAGAGAGAGTGGAAGGAGGGGGAGAGGAAGAGAAAGACACATCGACTGGATGCCTCCCACACTGGAGCCAGGGAAAGAGCCTGCCACTGAGATACATGCCTTGACCAGAATCAAACCCAAGACCCTTCAGTCCCAGGGCTGATTCTATATCCACTGGGCCAGACAGGCGAGGGCTCAGCTGTGCCCTGTTTAAAACAGGGGTGAGGTAGCACTCCTAATTAATAAGACAGGATATTATTACTACTATCAGAAAGAATAAAAATGTTCATTGACAATTAAGTACTATAAACTCAAAGACAAGTATTGCTAAAAAACACATAGCCCACAAGAATGTACAGTGGGGCCTTGACTTACGAATGTCCCGACTAATGAGTTTTTCGAGATACCAGCCATCTCTCAGCCGATTTTTTGCTTTGAGTTGCAAGCTAAAGTTCGGGTTATGAGCCAGCTTCAGATACCCCACCGTTAGTTGGCGCAGCGAACGTCACAGTGAATGCCACAACATCAGTGTCTCACTCATTCACTTTTTGATTTGACATACGAGTAATTTGAGTTACGAGCTCCGTCATGGAACGAATTAAACTCGTAAGTCAAGGCCCCACTGTAGAGGCAAAACAAACCAACCAACAAAAACATAAATAAAACAACACGTCCTTTTCTAAAGAGATAGCGTTTAGAAAAATAAAATGTTAAAGCATAGTTTCATGATAAATGACAGAGAAGACAAGCTCTCCCGCCCCCAAAATTTTTTTCATGTTCATGGAGCTCTTACTAAAATGTCCTCAATGAACTGCCGGAAACAGAGGGCCATGTTTGGAATCCAGGGCAAAGGTGAAAAGACCACTGGCCAAACCTGCAGCATTTACACACACTACGGCATTGCACCTATTTTGTATGCACTTTCAGCTCACTTTTATTACTTCCAGACCTCTCTCCTCATCAAGGCGCAGATATAAACAGGGAGCTGTTTCTAGGGTAGATAGCAAATGCCCTGTCTGCTGGCGAGATCCAGACCTCCACCTTGCATGCATATCAGCTGGAGAAAAGAGAGCCCTTATTCATCAAATTTAAAAGCGCTCTCATTTCATGCTAATTGTATGGTCCTTTGCATGATATACAAAAGATTGCCTAAGATGAAAGGCTTTAAAAATAAAACTACCAGTCTGGGAGGGCTTTTTATTTTTGGGGGGTTTTTGGGGAACAAGATTAACTTATCACTTTTTCAGACAAAGTAAATGACTAATTCAAGTATTACATTTATCTTCACAAAATGACCCTTACAGGTTTTATTATTATCTAAGTCTATTCAACTGCCGCTCTCTGCCTAACATAATGTGACTTCCTTCTACTTATTTCAGTGCTTTCAGACCTTGTAGGTTGGTGTCAAACAGTTCAAACATTAAAGAATTTAAAATAAAGTACACATATATTGTATATGATTTATTTTCACACAAAAAATACTTAAACCTCCCTGGGAAAGAGAGGCTGATTATGAATAAATACTTGCTTCCTAGCTCCAACATGTAGATTCTGATTCGGCAGGTTTTGTATAAAAGAACAAAATCAAAAACTCATTTTTGGTTATGAATATTATCTGTAATATAGTGACAAAATATTATTCAAGGGTTGTCAATAAGAAAGGCCATGATAATTTATAACACACCGTAATTTATGGTAGATGGAAACATGAATTGAGTCTTTGAAAACCTGAATTATTTAGATTTATGCTACTATAAGTATCAACTGATTGTTAACCATGTAAGAGCCACCGGGGAAGAGGTGGAAATGAGAGAAGCAGTAGGTGTGGCTCCATCACTTGGGCGGCACAAGCACAAAGCAGCGTTTTCCTTCCCAGGATTATCAGCCACTGAATCAGGGTTGGCGAATCCAAAGAACAGCCACTCCGCCTGTGGCCCTTGAAGGGAGCCGCGGAACTGGGCTTCCCAGACCTCCAAAAGGACTGACTGTTCAAATATGCTGTCAAAAACTAAAGTTTGCATACTGAGGTGCATGTTTTTTAACCTATTAGATCGGCATTGTCCAATAAAAATATAAGGTGAACCACACATGTAATTTTAAATTTTCTGGTAGCTGTCGTAAGAAAGTGAAACAAAATAGGTGAAATTAATTTTATATTCTTTTTATTAATGTAGTCTACCCAGAATATTTTCATGGTGACATGTAACCAACAAAAAGTATTGAGATGTTGCATAATATTTGTAAATACCAAGTCTTTGAAACCCAGTATGTATATTTACAGCACATCTGAATTCAGACGGGTGACATATCAAGTGTTCAAGAGGTACATGTTAGACAGTACAATTAGAATTTCACAAACTAAAAACCCCTTGTTCTTAATTACTACCTAACATTTTCCTGCAAGACAAATCCCAAGCCACTATGGAGGTTACTTGTTCCTTGTGTTAATGGACACAGTGAAAACACAAGAAGACCTATACCACTGCAGACAGGGCTTGGATCCTAGGAAGGCCATGCTTAACTTTTATTACTAACAAGTACTTACATACTAAACGACTTGTCTTCCCTGGGCACATTGCTGACCCGATCTCAATTTCAGGAGTCTTCGTTTTCCTCTGAGGATTTAGTTATCAGCCACTTCACACAAGGTTCAGCGCAATATTCACATCTTTACCACTTGCTATTTGAGTAATAGTGTTCCAAAGTAGTAAATTATCTAATTCTTAAATCCAAACTGGTTTATGAATAATTGGTAAGAATCATAAGTTTCCTCATGAAAAGAGTTCCAAAAAATCAAGAAGAGAATAACTAAAAACAAATTAGTACCAAAAACACACTTAATTCCAGCTAATAAGCTCTTTGGCCCTTAATGACACGACAAAAGACAGCTTAAGGGCTTGCATGCTAAAGTGAAACCCAACAAACCATTTTACAGAGCTGAGCAGGAATGATCATTAGTAGAAAATAAGTGACAGAGAGGTGCCAGTATTTAATCCTCAAATCTGAATATATAACATTTAAAAGAAAAAAAAATTTTCTTTCCTTCTCTCTCAGCACCTGGGAAAAAGAAAGCCCTAAATCGCACCCTCTGCCTGACAGGTCTCAGTAACTCTCATCTGAGCATAATTCCTAACTAATTTAATCCCTTCAACTGTACTTTGGCATGACTTCCAAGCCATCAATCATAATTTCCTTCCAATTTAAAAAACACACACTACCACTTATTGACTGTCCAGTACATGTCAGGCACTATTAGGTATATTGACATAAATATTACATATTGGCTCATTTAACTCTTACAGGTTAGTACCATTCCCATTTTATTGCAAAAAGACCTGAAGAGGCTGAGAACTTTATCAAAGGCACCAAAGGTACCTGGCAAAGCCAAGATCCGAGCCCTGAGTCTGTCTGCTGACCAAGTTCACGTTCTGGCTGCCATCCATGCTACTGCAGGGTTCTGTGAATCCACTCGTGTGAGGACTCATTACTCCCAGGACCATGTCTCTCTAACTTAGGCCCTCCACACTGATATCTAAGATCCAATAGGTAAACCCTCTAAAAAGTATGTCGAGAGCATGAAAATGGCAAGTGGTGTAGGAGGAGCCCTTGAAGTGATTGATGTGGCTGGTGGTGTGAGGTACAGACACCTGAGGTGCTGCTCGCTGCCTGACAGCAGCTGGGCAGGTCAAGAGTTTGGAAAGGAAGCCCCTCCACCCTGGCCTCCAGTCAACAAGGACCCTGAAGAAGGCACACTAGATGGGAGGTCAGTGTGTGAGCCCGAAGCACGGGAGAAAGAGGTGGGGTAAGGTGCCCAAGGTCATATATTCCACAATTAAAAACTTATGTATAATTCTATCAAAGGTAACTTTTTTAAAGAAAGGGGGAAAAACTTATTTATCCCTTAAATTAAAAAGCACATTTTTTTTCAAAAGAGGACATTCAGAAAGCCAAGAGACATATGAAAACATGCTCAAAGTCACTAATCATTGGAGAGATGCAAATCAAAACAACAATGAGGTACCATCTCACACCTGTCAGACTGGCTATCATCAACAAATCAACAAACGACAAGTGCTGGAGAGGATGTGGAGAAAAAGGAACACTTGTGCACTGCTGGTGGGAATGCAGACTGGTGCAGCCACTATGGAAGACAGTATGGAGTTTCCTCAAAAAACTGAAAGTGGAACTCCCATTTGACCCTGTGATCCCACTTCTAGGAATATATCCCAAGAAACCAGAAACACCAATCAGAAAGGATATATGCACCCCTATGTTCATAGCAGCACAATTCACCATAGCTAAGATCTGGAAACAGCCTAAGTGCCCATCAGTAGATGAATGGATTAGAAAACTGTGGTACATCTACACGATGGAATACTATGCTGCTGTAAAAAGGAAGGACCTCTTACCATTTGCAATGGCATGGATGGAACTGGAGAGCATTATGCTAAGTGAAATAAGCCAGTCAATGAAGGAAAAATACCACATGATCTCACTCATTCATGGATAATAGAGACCATTATAAACTTTTGAACAATAATAGATACAGAGGCAGAGATGCCTCAAACAGATTGTCAAACTGCAGCGGGAAGGCCGGGGAGGGTTGGGGGGCAGGAGGGAGGGGGGTAAGAGATCAACCAAAGGACTTGTATGCATGCATATAAGCATAACCAATGGACATAAGACACTGGGGGATAGGGGAGGCTAGGAGACTGTCAAGGGCGGGGGGGGGGGAAAGAACACATACGTAATACCCTTTGTAATACTTTAAGCAATAAAAAAAAAGAGAAGAAGTAAAAAAATAAAATAAAATAAAATAAAAAGCACATTTTAAGTATAGACTTATTTTATATAAGTACTACATAAGTATTTATGTAAACATTTTAACTCTTTCCTCTACACAGTGAATCGCTTTCCTCTACACAGTGAATATGAAGCAGCTAACAAGACAATTCACAATAAATTTTAAAACCATGTCAGGAAAAATATGGGGGAAAAAATGCATGTCTTTTTGCAATAAAATGCGAATGGACATGATAAGAGGAAAATAAAGTATGCAGATACATAGTTTATAGGGTCCAAATAATTACTAAATAGAGCTAATTTAGTAATTATTTAGTAAAATTTAGGTCTGAGCATCCTCCTGCCAGAGGAAAATTGAAAAAATGACTTGATAGAAATTCACAATGGCCATAAGAAAAAGAATATTATCACTTCAGTAGACAAAATATTTTCTGTGAGTATAAAGGCAATAGGAAATCAGAAGACCTAACTAGGACTTCACACAGCAGAAACTATGTAATGGAGTAGACGATGTCTTGGTAAAAATTCATAATAAATGTCACAGTGTGTTCCACACAATAGTTTCTCACAGCGTTACTCAATCAAGCTGAACACGGGGAAGGCAATCTGTGCAGGAGGAAGACAATGAGATCAAGAGATACAGCTCTCTGCTGGGCTGGCTTCATCCAGTAACAAATCCCAGAATACTGAGATGAACAAACACAGAATGTCCTTCCATTATTCTCCAACTGGAACCAACTTAAGTAGGCTTATGCAACAGTTTACTGACTCTGCAGTTCAGAGATTCTGAGACGTTTGCAGGGGCTTTTTGTTATTATATAAATGGTACTTCAGTCCACTACACTGTGCTCTTAGGTATAGTATATGCCCGTCTTTTCTCTTTCTCCAAGTGGCATAAAAAGGCAGGGAAACGTGGGTTGCTATTACTTAATAAAGACCATGGCTTTTAGCTTTTACATTAGGAAGTTCTAGTACATACATTTTCTATTATATAACTGCTGTTAGACAAAATTTATGAATTCACACCCATAATGAGTTCTTAACTAATTTAAAAGGCAACGTGTAAAAGGCATGTTTCTAAGAATATGACATCCCCAAAGTGGATATTAAACAGTCCTTGAATGGGTGGAAATTAGTGCCAATTATTGAACAGGGTAAGAAGAATACAGAAGTCCATAAAAAAAGCAAACAAAAAACAGAGCTAGCAGGAGGAATGGGGCCTGCTAGCTCTGGAAAGAAATGTAAAATCTATGTCAATTCAACTGAGCTTAACTGAAGTATATATTTTTTTCTGTGTATTCACATTGGTGTACTCCATTGAGCATATTCACAAAAAGGGTCCTCAGTAAGGTACAAAGTGGAATATTCAGCAAATGCCTCTCAGTCCAAGCACAAAACTGCACGCTGCTTTTGCACTGCATAGAGTCGGATGAAATTTATCCTTCGAAAAGAGTATCTAGTTGTGTGAAGACAACATAAACGTGATTGTGCTTTAATTTTAAACTCTCTCTATAGTCGCAAGAAGTTAGGGCTGGTAACATGATCCAAAGGAGGAAAAAATAAGGACCATTTGCTACTAATTAAAAAGCAGGGGATTAGAAAAAGATGGCTGTGGGAAATAGGGAACAGTTGTTCTCCCAACATGGACCTCTCACCCTGCTGGGCTTGTGGTTTTTAAAATGACAAAAGTGAAAGCTGGAAATATGACAAGGAAATGACTACCAAAACATAAACAGAATATTCCATATGGTTTTTTAAATAATGGTTTCTAAATTGGAGCTAGAACACTAAATTTGTGAAGCAAGAAGCTAGTATTTCCACATTACGGTTCCTCCTAAACATATAGAATAAACACACACATTAGGTCTGATGTAGCTCCATGAAGGAGTAACAAGGTTCCAGTTCTGATTCTAATTGCAATCAATTGCAATGAATCAACAGATGAGGTAGGCGGTGAAAGTGATATAACTTCAACAAACTCAGATGGCTGAAGTTAAATAAATATCACCGTGGTGACTTTACGCTACCTAGCTTCATCAAGCAGAGCTGCAGAGCAGCAGGTTAGCAGGTTTCTGGCAAGAAATAATTGGTGCTGAGCAACAGACTGTGTACACGAGCAAGAAACATTGCGTAAAACCCACATTACTGGCTTACCCACACCATCTGTGCATTTTGGATGGGAACAGGGGCAGCGCTCATACACCTCACATATTTTGGCCTCACAGGCTGGAATGAATGAACATTATGTTTCACTGTGCTAGTTAACCCCAATGGAAGCCAGAAAAATACCAGAATTATGACCTTTCGATTATATATTTTTTTCCAGCAAAACTGAAATTAGGACAACGATGTAGTGGTAACAAAATCATACAAATTTGAAGTTACAGAAAAGATATTAACAAACTCCAATAAGCTTGCCTCAAGTTAATTCATCTTGCCAATGTTTTGAGCAGTCAACAACAACCTATGCTAATCTGATTGTCAAATGTAAAAGTCAAGAATTTATAGGTTAAAAGTGGCCAAATTTATCATTTCCAAAGACAGACTTTGTAAGCAAGAGCAAAGATCTTGGGAGTGGTTTTGGCAGGCTGACACTTCACCTATAAGGACCACTAGACAAGTCCTCCCTAACAAGCATGAAAGCTCCATTAATCAATGCCCCAAATCTTCATTATGTAGCAGGTCCCCCTCCCTGCTTTTTCCGTTATAGCCCATCAAAGCAGTAGTAGGAAGGTTGGCATTTGGTGGCAAAATCCCAAATCACTGTTCAAAGAGTTAAGGAGCCAGGACTCCTGGGAGGAAAATGTCTGACACTGCATCTAACCAACGTACTTCACTGACTAAGAATTGAAGTTGAAGAGAAGCTTAGCAACTTGGTCTAGATCAGACACTTAGTGAGCAGAGGAATCCAGCAAAAATATACTCTCACTACAACATCTGGCCTAGTAATTCAAATGAAAATAAAGTTGGGAGAAAGGCACTTTACAAAATCTTCTTCCCAAAAGGTATCATGCATCGGGTGATAAACACATCAAAAAATTAAACTTACCATTTAATTAACATAAGAAGGATAATAATCCAACTTCACCTTCCAGTAAATCAGCAATTTGAAAGGGTATTATATTAAGAAAAACAAAGAACCTCACACTCGTCTGACAAAATTATATTCTCATAAACTATTATAATGGGAGAAATTAAAATCTTCAGAGTCTCAGCATCATAGATATAAAGGAAAAAGCAAGATTTTTAGACAAATACATGTTCAAACCAGTAGCCCACACCTTTTCTGGGGGCGGGGGTAGAGGGGAATATGACTAACTGATATAATGACATTGACAGTCAGGTTGATCAAGAGAAAAGTTTGGGCCTTGTGACTTCCAATGGGAGGTGAAAAATAACCTCCAAATCACCTTACCCTTCTTCTTGCTGAAAAGTCCCCTGGGTGAGAGCGCAGATATTTTGACAAATTGTGATCAGATATGATGCTCTATGATCAACTAATTGAGGAATTTTAAGCCTAAATGAACCAAGGCAGGAAAGTACCAACATGTCTCCTAAAGAGCATCTTCAATAGATTACTCCGTTGTAGCAGTGCCTTATAAAATAGTTCTTCTATTAAGCAAAACTTCCCTTGAGTGAATATATTGCTTCCTCACACCAACCTCACTGTCATTTAAAATAGAGGATGCACTCATTATAGACTAATTGGAAAATCAGAACATTGGAAAGAAGGATTTAACTTACCTATCTATCATCCCAAAGGCAACTACGCCTAGTGTTTTCACGTATTACACCACCTTTTTCTGCAGTTTTCACATAGCAGCAATTATACTGTATATGTAACTGTGTACCTTATATTTTTAATTAAAATTATGAAACCAAGGTCTACATTTTATTGGAAAAAAAATAACTCACTTATGAAAGTGAAAAATATTCCATTGAGTGGATTGCGATCTTTTTGCACATATAACTTCTTGTGGATTTAAAAGATTGTTTTCTTAGAACAGAATCCTAAGAATGGAATTACTGTCAAAGTATATTAACATCTTTACGGTTCTTCATACTTACTGCCAAAATGCTTTCTAAAAAGGGTCGTACCATTTTAAATTGCCTTCAATATCAATACCCATTATACTTGTATTTGGACTATGATATATTATGAGAATAATCAGTTTCATAATCATCTTTATAGCTCCGAAACTTTAATTTCATAAACTTATATACCATGTTATATTTAAAAATTCTTAAAATCAAAACCCTAGCATCCAGTAGATGAATGTTTGCTATTAATACTATTCTTGAAAATCACTCCCCTCAATCTCTTTACCTATATGCAACCCCAATTCTTTTCCACACAGAACTCAGTTTTAACTGAGAGAATCTTACTCCCCTTTTAAAGGAGTGGCAACCAAAGTCTACATCATCTGGCACTCACAAAGCTCATGGATATTTTCATGCATTTGAATGACTATCTGAAATAAAAGCAACAAAGAAATTAGTCCCTCTAGGATCTGAAGGCCCTGTTAAAAGACATAAAAGAAGTATGAAAACACATTAGAGGAAAAATGAATGTTTCACTAATATGTACATTCCATACCTTTTTTTCTAAATCAACTTTTCCCTAAATTACTGAACTATGAATTCCACATGTAACTGAACTGTCCACAAATACACAAATAAAACATATCAAATACTATGTACTAGATTGAGAAGTGTGGTTGAAATGACAATAAACAAGTCCCCAAAACCCTTATTTAATTTTCCAGGGATTCTAATATTATGCACTTAATTTTAGCAAATATTTTGCTGTTGTTGCTACTACCTTAATTACCATTTTTCTAACTGCTGTTTATTAAATTTCCTAGTACATATTGGCTGTAAGATTGTTTTAGGTCTTCATTAAGAAATTATATTAAATATGCAATAAGCTACTTTGGTTAACAGAAGTTGGGGGGATATTAGTGTCACAGTTTATTCTTATAAGTAATTTTTGTGTCTTCTGTCAGTATAACCACAAGAGGATCTCAATACCACCAGCTGATAATAATCTTTATAAATCCTACTTTGCAGCTCTACCATCTGTTAGTTATTATTTTATACATGGCTCCATATGCATATGTGAATTAGTTGTCACTCAAGACAAATATACAAATGGAATTGTGGTTTTGTGGGGAGATTTTTATTGGCTTGTTTTTGTATTTTGCTATTTTAGGCCAGAGAACTAAATAAATAAACATATTTCTCAGTCTTGGAGACTAAAAATAAGTGCAAATTAAGAAATAATTTTAGTAATGCAAGTAAAAGAAATTTAAGTTCAACAAGTACAATCTAAAAGTATGTGTTAGGATGTTTTGTAGAACTGTGCACCTCAGACCTATATAATTTTGCTAACCAGTGTCACACCAGTAAATTCAATTAAAAGGGAAAAAATAAAAAATAAGTAAAAGTTTATGTTAAAATAGTAGTCACCAATATTGGATATAATTATATTAAAAACCTGAAATGTACATATTCGTAGCTCTCTAAATAGACCTACAAAACCAAACATGAACAGGTCCACTAGTAAATTAGTAGCTAATATGGTTCTCGTATTCACAATATAAAACACACTTTAGATGAGAAAAGAATGACTAATGACTTGCTTACTTGTAATGTTTATTCCCTGAGGAGATGAGTCACAATGGCACTGACTGAAAGCGGACCTCCCGTGAATGTGTGGGTTTGTCCCCCTGGAGCCCCACGTCACAGGCGCCCAGACTAGCAGAGGCACTAAGTAGCTACAGTGCCATCACAGCTCACTCCCAACATTCACCCAGAAAGGCAATAAGAAAAAACAAACAAAAACAGAACGAGGTGGCTCGTCCTCCAATTGCATAATTAGTCCCAAATTATAACTTTTTTCCTCCAAGTACTAGTACTAGAGTCTAATGACTAATTTTAGAAAACCCAAACACGGGATTGCAGGAGCTTACACTGGCTACACACCCAAAATATGGTGAATTCTGTTCAAAATTACCAATGGCTCTTAAAATGCAGACTAAAGCACAATTTGAGAGAAACTATATGTGATGACTAAATTAGTTCAGTGTTTCCCTACGTTATCCTATTTTAGATGGTAATACTTTGGGATCATATATAGGGAACACTAAAGCAAAAACAGTAGTAACTAATTTAAGTCATCATTGAGAAAAACTGCAAGGGGGAGTGAAGAAGAGACAAACTGAGAAATAATTTTCTGGAATGAAAGCTGCACTTTTAGTTTCACAAAGTAAAAAGTCCCACTCAGTACCCAATGCAAATAAATATGCGGCTTTTCATAGTCTTTTGTGTAAAGGTATTAAAATATCTCATAATTCAACTCTGTAAAAATTAACAGATTTGATGCCTAAACTAGATCTCCTTTTTTCAAATTATATTCCACCTAGATGTTAGAATTTCCATGATGTCGGTGAGAGAGCTGTACTTGGAGAGGGAACACAGTTTTGAAGTATACCTGGGCTGCAAAGTGTAAGGGAAAATATCACAGACTACTTAACAAAATATTTTAACTTCCATTAAAAAAACTACAGTGTAGCGCAGACACATTATATTTCTTTAACCCTTTATTATCTGTCATCGAAAAGGAAGTTACATACCATGATTTGCTTCTGTGTTTTTCAAATGTTCTTAATGAAGAATTTTATTTCACAAAAATCTATCTTAGTAATATAAAAATTGATTGTATAAATTAAAAATTGTCATGATTCAAAATACATCATGCATGAAGCCTTTCTTCTCTCTCAGTAATGATATTTCTTCCTCCTTTGAAATATCAGTTATTTTATTCCACTTTATATTATAGTGACTTGTAGAGTTTTTTAATTATCCATGAATAGATAGAAAATGTCTGCTTCCATAAGTGGGAGACACAGAGCCTTATATATCTCTATGTCCTCTCCACCGCATGTCTAACAATTCCCTGAAAATAGTAAGCAATCTACATGTGTGTCTGAATTCTCCAAAAACCTTATTTTGTTAAACTAAAAGCCACCTTCAAAGGGTCCTTAGAAAAAAATGAGTTCTATTTTGACAACTAAGAGTGTTAGTTTTAAGCCTTACAGAATCCCTACTAATTTACCACATATGTTCTCATACTAAATAATATTTCAACATTTCTTGTATAGCCATTAAAAATTAAAACAATGAGAATCTTTCCTGCTAGGTACAAGAATCACTTCTTAATCAGATGTATATCTTAAAAAAAAAAAAACTGAAATCATTACACTTTTCCTTGCTGGTGTTGTAAGAGTGCCCAAAATAGTGTAAATCAACAGATTTTTTAAATGGGAACGCCTAAGAAATACAATTATTGTTTACAGAGAGGAAAAAACAATTGTGTGTTTAAAATAGAAGGTGGAAACAGAATTTAAGGAAGAGATCTGCTCATAAGACAGCACTTGCAGGGGGCCACTTAATTTGTTCATTTATCCACCCAGAAATCATTGGCAGGGACTGTGTCACACCACAGGCAGAACAGTTCCTTCGTGGTTGAGGTCATGAGCTAAAGAAGGTGTACACTCCACCTTCCAGACAGCACGAGCGGTAGCAGGACCTTGTAGTCATCTCTGGCTGAGGGAGCAGGGAAAAGAGCTCACAAAGGAGGTGCCATTTGAACAGGGTTTTAGGGTTAAGCTTTATTCTGCAGATTTCAATACATCTGGGGGGTCCAAAGTAACACAACTTGCTAGGTTTGGGTACGAAACTGCTTGTCTAACAACAGTTGGGCGAACAGATGAGGACCTAGTCCGAGTATGAGGAAGCAGATATGGAAGATACTTGAGAGAGAGCATCAACAGGACTTGATGATAGATTTGAGGAGTCAAAGTGGTCATTTTAGGCCTTGAACTTGGCAGACAGATGATGACATTAAATAAAATATAGATTGCCAGTTAACACGTATTTATTGTGCACCTTCTATGGACAGACACTGTTTGAGGCACACGAGGTCTGTTTTCATTGTATTCAGGGGAGGCGGACAGTAAACAAATGAATAATCTGAGACGGTGATCAACAGGCTGGAGAAAAGAGGGTTTCTGAGAGTGACGGGCGAAGGGCACGTTAGCTGAGACAGTCATGAAAAGTGACACCTGAACGAAGACCTGGATAAGGAGACAGCCTAGCGAAGCTGTGATAAAGAAGGGAGAGCAAATGCAGAGGCTGGGGTGGGAAAGAGCTTAGGTGGTCAAGGGACAGAAAGGCAGCTGGGGATGGGGTGGGGCTTGCAGGGTGCAGAGGAAAAAGAGACTGCAGCGCACACGGAACTCCGTGCAGCCACAGTCAGCAGCTCAGCCACAGGAAGGATGTGATCTGACTTATGTTTCTGCCTGCTGTGTGGAGAATGGACGTAAGGGGGAAGAATGGAGGCAGAGAGTCCTGGAGAAAGTGGAGGCTTAGACTTGGTTCTAACAGTACCATGTTGGGAAGCGGTCAGATGTCAGATTCTGGGCATAGAGGGCGAGGCAACAGGCTTCCTGATGGACTGGCTGTGGAGTGTGAGGGAAAGACAGGGTTTGGATTCTAACCCACTGTGGGGAGGATGGTGATATTCAACAGAGTTAGTGGGAAGTTAAGCAGACAGAAGCTCAGGGTGGCAGGGCCAAGAATCAACCGTTCTTCTCTGGTCAAGTAAAGGCTAAATGATCTAGAAACTTGTAAGGGAAACGGCAAGTAGGCAGTTGGACATAGTGTAGAGTTCAGGAGATAGGTCTAGGTGCAGATAGACTTCGGCAGTCATCAGCCTCTAACTAAAAATATTTTTATTTAATTTATTTTTCATTGTTAATCCTCATCCAAGGATATTTTCCCATTGATTTATAGAGAGAGTGGAAGGGAGGGGGAGAGATAGAGAGAAAAACACATCGATGTGAGAGAGACACATCCATTGGTTGTCTCCAGCATGTGCCTCGACAGGGGCTGGGGATCTAGCCTGCAACCAAGGTATGTGCCCTTGACCGGAATGGAATCTGCAAACCTTCAGTCCATGGCTGGTACTCTAACCACTGAGAAAAACAGGCCAGGGCTACATAGATATTACACCATGAGACTGGATAAGATTTACCTTGACTGATCAAGGGAGACTGTGGGATGGGGCAACGGTGGGGAACATGCAGCAATGTTTTTGTTTTGGGGTCTTTAAAGAAGAGGAATGAATTCCATTTTAGACACTGAAGGTTGAGGTAAATGATTATTTGGCTTTTCTGTGGCAAATCACACACAGACTCTAAAGGACTTTATTATTAGCCTCTTTTACTGGATTTACCCCTGTGGTCTCATTTGCAGTCTCCCCATTACTTTTTGCTACATAAGTAAGCTCTCTGATAGCAAACACTACCCTCTGAATGTCCCGCCGCCACTCAAATAGAAGGCACTTCTGAAATATCTCTTACAGCATGAGTATACAAACCCACTCTTTTTAAGGACTGATTGTATAATAGACTAGAAAACAGCACAATAATGAGCATGGGAGGATCATAATCTCAAAACTTTCTTCCTTTAAGAGTTATTAACCTTGGAATTCTTTCCATCAATGAATCAACTTTGAAAGATAACCAAGTACTTCAGACATTTCCAGCGAATCCCATAACTAAGCAATTAAACTCAATAATTATGGATGATTTCTAAACCATTCTGGTGGTTCTTTCCCAAAGTTCAAATACACCAACCTTTATTTCCCATCAAAGATGCTACTTATGGTCAGCAGTCACAAAATGTTTGAATACATGAAAGAGATCAAGCTACTTCAATGTATAGATGGAACCTATTTCTTTGTCCTTGTATCTGTGTTTTTTCACCACTGTATACTCCTTATACCAGTGATGGCGAACCTATGACACGTGTGTCAGAGGTGACACGCGAACTCATTTTTTTGGTTGATTTTTCTTTGTTAAATGGCATTTAAATATACAAAATAAATATCAAAAATATAAATCTCTGTTTTACTATGGTTGCAAATACCAAAAAATTACTATATATGACACAACACCAGAGTTAAGTTAGGGTTTTTCAAAATGCTGACACGCCGAGCTCAAAAGGTTCGTCATCACTGCCCTATACGGTGCCTTGAAGACAGTCAGTGCTTAATAAATATTTGTTGTCCACATGAATGAAAAACTAATGCAGTTTTATGGGAAAAACGACACTTTTCTTCCTCTGCATAAATTTCCTCCCTACATCTCTCTTTAAATAAGTTCTTCTTGATTATAAAACATTCATTCATTATGGAAAATCTGAATATAAAAAAATAAAAATATCTCTTCTTAAAACACATATTACTGGCTACTTAAAATTCATGATTGTATTCATTCATGTATTCATTCAACAAATCTTGACTGTCTACTCTGTGCTAGGCTTTCGGGATATGGAGATAAAGCAAGCAGGCCAGGCCCCTGACCCCACTCCATTATATATAGCAATACCCTTATGCGCTACAGTAGAATGTAAGTAGAGGTATGTCACCATGTAGAAAGTTTCAAAACTCATGGATATCCCTTCCGCCCTAAAAATTAACATTCCCCCTAAGTCTTAAACATTATTTCGGTGATTAAATAAAATTAGTACGTTTCTACATAGTACACCAAAGTGTCCTGATGACATTTTCAAGAACTCCCAAGGAGCAAATAGCTTTTTCATGTGGAAAAGAACAAATACCATAGTCTTTCTACAGAACAACGTCAAGGACTGCGTTTTGATGCTGGAAATGGTAATGTAATATAGTTCCCAATAAGTTATTTTCAAACCTTCCCCTATAGGTTCACACATTATCTATTTATTAGAAAATAACCACTCAGTTAAAAATAGTTCAAATGTTTTAACCTGAGTGCTCTATTTCTCTTTTCAGCAAGAAGTTTCTATTTCCAACACAAGGAAAGCTTAGCGCTTGGGAAGTCACGCTTTATTGTCATCTCTGAATTAGAGCAGATGACTTGTTTCTTGGTACCTAGACACCAGTCTGCATAGCAAGAGTAGAAGTGATTGTTCATCCTCAGAGAAATATATAGTCACCGTGACTCGTTTCACCCCGAAAGGACTCATAGGGAGTATCACTTACCGGCTGGTTGCCTTCTACTTCTGAAGTTTTACCTCTTGCTGCCATTCTCTGTTCATTTTCTGTCTCTCCTAAGAAGCAAAAGAAAAACAAAATAGAAAACTTTATCATCTCATTGAGGCCAAATTGTCTCCTATTTCTTTGAAATATCTTTTGATATTATAAGGAACCAACTACTATTTCCTTTGTTAAAAGTAAATAAGTGAATTTTTAAGAATAGTAATTTTATTGAGGTCTCAGATATCAAATGCACACACACATATACATAAATACGCATACATACAATGTAAACCAGAAATATATCCTGTTATATAAAGGTTTACACTGGACAAATGAAGTGAATTCACATTTTGTAAATCAAGTCATATTTCAAACTAGGAAAATTTATAATTTAAAGATAAGACAAATTATTTTCAAATTAAAAGTCTTTATAATATGAATAACTGTCCTCCAAATTAGTTTTTTATAAGGTTTATGCTTTATAAGGTTTTGTATATCTGTGGATTTGCCTCTATGTAGATACATATATTTGCATGTAATAATTAACCAAATGTTGAACAATCTTTACAGCAGGAAAGAATAATGAACAAATTCATAAACTGGCCTTCAGTTATACTTTGACTCCTAAGGCTGTGCCTGGGTGAGTTATGCTACTAAATGAAGTTGGTGACTAGGCTGGCTCCAAGGACACAAGACAAACACAAACATAGGTAAGTATGAGCATAATCTAATTTGTTAATGGCCTATTTTTATTTATTATCACTAATGATCCGTGATTAACACAGGGCAAGTAAAGAAACAATTAGCCTATTTATTTCAAGCATAATGAGGGGTTAACTTAGTCATTTGTAAATTGCTTGTCCCATAAAATTAAGCCAGCTCAGGAATGTCCACAACAGGTTAATTACAAAATTCATAGAAGATGACTTGGCTGATACTAAAGGTTAGGAATTTGTTAATAGAAGGAAGGACACAGGTCTTGATTGGAGATAAAGTATGAAAGTAAGAAAGGCTGAGGTTAACTTTTCCCTATGAAATACAAAAGTTTAGTTTACCAAGGAAGAAAGAACCTTGTGTAAATTTTAAAGGATTAAATAAAATTCTGTTAAATTCTAAAATCATGAAGCAATAATTAAATTGGTAGTTTATTTACTTAAGACAGTTATTTTACTTAGGATAAAGGAACTCCCTAAAGTGTTTAAAATCCAAGCACATTAGTACATACTCCAGCCTAAAAGCTTTGTTCTCAGCTATATGTAACATAAATAGCTGGCCAGGACAGAACACATAATAGGTGTTTAATAAACACTAGCTGAATTAGTGAACTTCTCTTTATGGTTTCTAGTCTATAAAACTGTGACAAAGTAATACTAAATGGTATGTAATAAAAACTGTATTTCAGCATGCAGTTAGTCTCTTTCTTCTAAAACATATTTGTGAAACCTAAAAGGCAAATTTATGAAACACCATTATAATGTATTATTACCAGTGATCCATAATTGTGGCATAACTTATTAGATTTTAAAAACAGTTAATGATTTTTTAAAAAAAATCATATTAAAACAAAAGCATTAGGAACTTTTGGGTTACATCTATAAGATAATACAGTTAACCATTTGCAGCAATATGGATGGACCTTGAGAACATTATTCTAAGTGAAATCAATCAGAAAAAGCTAAGAACTATATGATTTCACTCATATGTTGGATACAAAACTGAAACTCGAGAACACAGACAGCAGTGCGGTAACTGCCAGAGGGAAGTAGGTGGGGGAGAAGGGGGCTTTAACATGAGGTGACAGGAGAAGATCTGACTTTGGGTTATGGGCACACGGTACAATATACAGATCTTGTAACATAGAAACCCACACCTGAAACCTGCATGTTCATGTTGACCAGTGTCACCCCAATCAATTTAATGAATATTTATATGGAAATGATAATAGTTAATTTTAATTGAAAATTAAATCAACCTACTTTTGGGACCTAGGATATCACTAAACTATTTTGATTTTTAAGTGTTTAAACCATGTATTTGCTTATAAAGAAGAGTCTTATTTTCAGAAACCCGCTTCTCTCTGGAAGTTAGGGATAAGCAGATCCCAGGCAGCAATACCAATGAAGAAGGAGTTCAGTTTGTTTGGCTATGGGCGGAGAGCATAGCAGCATGAATAGCCAAGGTAATGTACAATGAGGTCAGGGTGTGTTTAATAACTCCTATGCATGATGCTAGGAAAATACAAATCACCGGAAATGAAAGCTTTGTTGCCTTTTAGGTTAAAAAAACCTCAAGAACAATTTTTATTTTTTTATTTTTTACCTTTCAAAATGATTACTACTCCATCCCACAGCCACACAAACACTTTATTGGGCTAAACTCATTTGGCTAAAAGCATTCAATGTGCTTCCCTTGCCACTTTCTGATTTCAAGGTGTGTGTCTATACAAGACTTTCCCTGGTTCTCCTACAGCCTGAATAGCCAGAACGGCTATCAACAGTGTTCCCAGCATCACACAGCACATCTGCCTGGAAGCGACTCTAGAATCACTATTGACTGAAATGCCATGTCTGGCAATGACTCAGATTGAACAGTAACTGATTACAAGGAAAAATGCCTTTTGCAAGAGTCTATAAACAAAGGCACAAAAGGAAAACTACACAAACAGCAGAAAAGAAAAGTCACAAAGAAATAAAGTTTTAAAGTCTTATTCCTCCCATTGACGAATTATTCTTTCATGGTAAAAATTCAGTTATTTTGTCCATTTTTTATAACCCACATGAAAGTTAGGCACTTTTATAAAAGAAAGATGCATGTGACAAATGTGAAATAAGATACTTTAGTTTTCAAACATCAGTTAGCTCTAATTTATATGCTGGATAGATTCGAAATTTTCATTGGCAAATCAGCTGCTTAGAAAGAACAAAAACCACCAACATCTCACAGTACTTCACATTTCATAAAGCCTCTGTATCCCACCACACTGAATTCTTGCTCTGGTTCAGTAAAACATTCTCCCCACCCCAAGCCCCCAGATTACTGGTGAGTGAACCCTCAGGGCCAGAGCACTCCATGAAATGCCCAGATCTCCCAGGTAGAAGGCAGTCTCAGTAGGACCAGAACCCGTTGTCGCCATTTCTGGGGATTCTGTGGAAGGTTCTGAGGTGAGAAAGCACCTCTGAGTTAGGGAGCGGGGTGTGAGGAGAAGAGCTAGGGCTCCTGCTCTCTGAAGACAGGATCCTGAGCTGGTCCAATGCCCTGGGCCCCTAGATCCTTCTCTCTATTCCTTTGTTCTGCCACAGGCCCCACAGATTATCTGTTCTCATCCCTTTACAATGATGATGGTAAATACTTCTGACCAGGGCAAGCCGCTGTCCTTCTTCCAATCCTACAGAGCAAACACAGTCCCCTGGATACTTTTCTAGAAGTTTGTAAGGCGAGAAAATTTCCTAAGGGCCAAAATCCCTCTTATACTACAGGGTGCCATTTTCTTGGTTTAAAATATAGTTTTTATTTAGAGTGAGTAAATGATAGAGGCTACTTATACATACTAATGAAGCTCTTTCAGGACTTACAGAACTGAAGTGAAATTCATTTATATTTTAGATTAGGGGTTGGCTACTGTTTTCTGTAAACAGCTTGAGAGAAAACATTTTAGGTTTATGGGTCACACTTTCTTGGCTGCAACGTTTTGACTCTATCATTGTAGCTGAGAGCAGCCACAGACAATATATAAACCAATGAGGGGCCGTAACCGGTTTGGCTCAGTGGATAGAGCGTCGGCCTGCGGACTGAAAGGTCCCAGGTTCAATTCCAGTCAAGGTCATGTACCTTGGTTGCCGGCATATCCCCAGTGTGGGGTGTGCAGGAGGCAGCTGGTCGATGTGTCTCTCTCATCGATGTTTCTGACTTTCTATCCCTCTCCCTTCCTCTCTGTAAAAAAATCAATAAAATATATTAAAAAAAAAAAAAACAATGAGGGAAGCTGTGTCCTAATAAAATTGTATTTACAAAGACCACTGCCAGGCTGTAATTTCCTGATCCCTGTGTTAGAAAATATATGTACTCCACCTTTTCTGATAAAAGGCTGAATTGTGTTTGAATTCTATAAGGAGATGAGGAAGGGACAGTCATTAGACTATCATCATGATCCCTTCTACCGGGTGAATTGAGTTGAGAAGAGAGATGGTGGTGAAGAGTGAGCACTTAGGGATAAGGGAAGATGGAAAAGAGAGAAATCCCCAGTGATGAGAAGGGAACCCACATGCCTATTTGGGTCACCTAGAACAAACCTGTTTGGGCGGGGGCTAGGCCTCCCTCTACTCCAGTCCTGGGATTGGTGATTTGAGAGGACTTGGCTGTGTGGTTCTGCCCCTTCCTTTTCCCCTCGTCTTGAGAATGAGAGGACCACAGAAAACACATGGCTCCCTCTGCTCTGACCTTCCACAGGGACTTCCTCCCACGTGGGAAGCCTGCCTCGGCCCAGCATATCCTGCAACTGGATGGAGCTCAATCTAATTCTGGGTTTCAGATTAGGAAACCTATTTGCTCCTTTTAGAAGCCATGTTCTTCAACACCAGCTTTATTGGCAATAAAAATGAGAATGTGGTTTTTTGTATGTGTGGGTTTTTTTTTCTTTTCTTCTGAAAGTGGCCATATCTTATCTGGGAAAGAGGCATGCTAATACTGGAACATCCTAGAGCCCAACAGGACTAGGAATGGACTGGTGTGGACAGTGCTGGGCCTGCCCACGATGAAAAGATGCGAATACAGAAAACTTTTCCTTTCTTTTCTTGATTAGAGAAAAATTACCTAGAACTCGATACCTTAGATTATAGCCTACAAAACACAAGTTCCAAGGGGTTCACCTGGAAAGAATATTTCTATGGTCAAAAGTATGAGGAAAACCTATAGAATGTGTTCCCTTTTAGTTGTTTTCCAATTTACTTTAACATATTAAAGGCTCTGGGAAATTGTTTAGTAAAGAAGTTTAATTTTTTTCACAATGACTGTGGAGCCATTATATTCACTGAATACCTATTAAACATATTGCAGAGGTCTATGAACACAACATCGATGATGGTTATATAATATTTCCAAAGTTAAAATTGATTATGACATACTAGAGGCCCAGTGCATGAATTCATGCATGGGTGGGTTCCTCTGCCTGGCCTGCGATCGGGCTGATCAGGACCAATCCGGGTGGCTGACTGGAGGGGTGGCGGGGGGGTGGGGGGGGAGTGGAAGGACCATGGGAGGTTGGCTGTGGAGCACACTAACCACCAGGGGGCAGCTCCTGCATTGTGCGTCTGCCCCCTGGTGGTCAGTACACATCATAGCTACTGTCCAGTCATCAGGGCTTAATGGTCGCTTAGGCTTTTATATATATACTAGAGGCCCGGTGCACGAAATTCGTGCACTGGGGTTGGGGGGGGGGTGTCCCTCAGCCCAGCCTGTCCCCTCTCACAGTCCAGGAGCCCTCAGTGGATGTCCTACTGATGGCTTAGCCACAGTCTGGCAGCAGAGGCTCGGAGCAGGTGCCGTGTGTGTATATGTGTGTGTGTGTGTGTGTGTGTGTGTGTGTTGTTGTGTTCGCTGGGGGCCTGCCCACAGCTGTGTCGGAGGCTCGGAGCAGGTACCCAGTGTGTGTGTGTGTGTGTGCATCCCCGCTGGGGGCCTGCCCCCAGCCACGTTGGAGGCTCGGAGCAGGCACCCCGTGTGTGTGTGTGTGTGTGTGTCCATTGGGGGCCTTCCCCCAGCCACACTGTAGAGGCTTGGAGCAGGCGCCCCTCTGTGTTACCCCTCAGGCTCCTGGCCACGCCTGGATGTTGTTCTCTCCCTTGAGCGGTGGCCAGGGCAGGCTGGAAGCTTGGCTTCCTCCATCGCCGGGGGCAACCCAAGCCTCCAGCTCCGTGGCCACCGCCATCTTTGTTGGGGTAATTTGCATACTTGCCCTGATTGGCTGGTAGGTGTAATGGAGCGACACCAATTTGCATGTTTCTCTTTTATTAGTGTAGATATTTTTACCTGACCCTTCAGAAAACCCTCCACATGGCCAAATTTGTTACTTAGCTTTTGAACATTCGTTTTACAAAATATTAACCCACACTCACTTTCCTTTAGATGATTCTTTTCACAACACCCTGTTCATCCATTCAGTTGCATTTGGGGCAGACTAACATTATGTGACTGCATTCTACTACATATTTCTGATGCCAGAATAGTTGATCATCTACAGCAAGGAAAAGGATAGCCAAACACCTTGAAGACAGGAGAAAACCCCAGTGCTCAGAAATATCTCCTCCACAAATTCCAACAATTAGAGGTTCAATAGGGTTAATGAGCTCCTCTTTTAAAATGCAAATACCCTCTGGGAGGGTTTGCCTATTAGTCATTCACCCAGTGAAGTAGTGGAAAGAACAGTGGCATGGCAACTCCATTAACTCCTTTTCATTTTTCAGTCACACACTCATTACACCAGGCAGCCTGGCACTGTGGCAAAAGAATGGCTTGGAATCTGACAGATCTCGACCCAAATCCATGACCTTGTGCAAGTTACTTAACTTCTCAGAGCTTCACTTTCCTCATCTGAAAAATGGGACTGATGGTACATACTGAGGTTACAAAGATTAAATGAGAAAACATGTTAAACCCTAATTGCAGAGGAGAGGAGTTGGGGCAAGATAAAGCTTTGTCTTGGTGTCAACTGCTGTTCAGCCTTTGTCATGTAGCTGTGGCCATTAGCTTCAGCAGAGGAGAGGTGCTGGAGAGGCCTTCACGGTCATCTCACTTAGTCTTCAGGGCAGTGGTGTGAGCTGGCTTTACTATATCTATTTAAGAATGGCAAACTTAGGTATTAGAATCCAAGTCTGCTGGCAATACCAAATAACTAGATAATATGCGGCTTCCCTTTACTTATCAAAACTTGAGCCCGGCCAGCATGGCTCAATGGTTGAGCGTCCACCTCTGAACCAGGAATTCAGGGTTCGATTCCTGGCCAGGGCACATGCCCGGGTTGTGGGCTCCATCCCCAGTAGAAGGCATGCAGGAGGCAGCCAATCAATGATTCTCTCTCATCACTGATGTTTCTATCTCTCTCTCCCTCTTCCTTCCTCTCTGAAATCAATAAAAATAGATTTAAAAAAAACTTGAGTTATCCAACATACTTTACATTTAAGTCTCCTCCAGTTCAGTTTTTCCTTCTACTTTTCCTAATATTGTCCACTTACTCCCAAATTTCCACTGTAATAAAAAAGGGGAAAAAAAGAAAAAGGAGGAACTGCCAAAACCGGTTTGGTTTGGTGGATAGAGCGTTGGCCTGTGGACTGAAAGGTCCCAGGTTCGATTCCGATCAAGGGCATGTACCTTCGTTGCAGGCACATCCCCAGTAGGAGGTGTGCAGGAGGCAGCTGGTCGATGTTTCTCTCTCATCAATGTTTCTAACTCTCTATCCCTCTCCCTTCCTCTCTGTTAAAAAATTAATAAAATATATTTTTTTTAAAAAAAGGAGTAATAAAGAAAAGACAAAAGTACTAACTGCTGAAGACATGCCCTTCTCAGGAGCCTGCTGCTGTGAGGTCAGGATTCTGATGACAATTGTTATAACCTCCTCAAGAAAATGAGCCAGGAGGGAATAGCCAAGCCATAGAGGAAGGAATACTCTATTTAGCAAACAAACATAAGAAAAGGGTGACTGGGAATTAGCAAGAAGAAAATTATAATGGCACCAAGAACATATTCAATTGGCATATCAAAACTGTTACACCCGAAATTACTAAGGATGGAATACAACTAATACATTGGCATCATTCTGATAATAAAGTGAATACTCCATAAACATCTGTTGATTTGACTGCGTGGGAGGGGGGTGGGCAATAAGAAAGATAATTCTACATATACACTCACTAAGAGCTTATAAAATAATTATAAATGGTTAAATTATGAAGAAAATTTTAAATTAAGGTTTCAATAGAATAGGAAATCTACTTTATGAGATATTAGTGTGAATTTTAAATTTAATACATTATTTATATTCAACTTTTAGGCATCATGTTAAGATTTTAACTTTATGAATGCTATTGAAATCATAGAGCTAAACCTTGCTTGCTAATCATAGAGCTAAACCTTAAAATCTTACAGTCACAGGGAATTCTTAAAGGCATTTTACTCAGGAAAGTAGGAATTCCAGCAAATCCAACTGAGGTCAGACCCACTTATAGTCCTATTGGCCTGTTCTTAATTAACTTGTCCTGGGATTCCACAGATTTCTTTAGGTCTGAGTCTTGTTGCTTTGTAGTTATGGGTAATAATTTTCCTGGAAGATCTTAAAGCAATGCAAAAACATCATTTAAGCATTTAACACTATGTTAAACAGTTAAACTTAGACATCCTTACTTTTAGGCAAGAAGACTAGAAACACAAAGGCCAAATTCATTTTGCACATGCACATTTGCACAATATTGGATCATGCAGTACAAATCTGGCTTCAAAGCTTTTGTGTTAATGTTTCCTAAATCAGAGTAAATTTATATACTGTGAGAGTAAGTTGGGCTGACCATTCCTGACCCTGGATCCCAAAATGCTGCTGAAAGAGATCTCTGCCAAGGGCCACTCTGAGCAGTCCACCGACAACAGGTTCAGGGGCTCTGCTGAAAACAAACAGGACTGACACAGAGAGGATTTTCAGTGCATACAGCTTGAAGCCTGAATTTGTAAAGAGGGGGGAAATAGGCTCACACTACCGGGTTATCTGGTATTCTGCAGCAAAGACTCAAATGTGCTGCCAGTTGTGGGCAAAGATGGCATTGATTCATCACCAATAATGCAGACCTAGGCTGGAGATACACGGGATCAAGTCAGTCACACTCAGGAGTGTTCAGTTTCCTTTCCAACCAATAGAATAAACTTGTGAAATTACTGTTTGATGCCAGGAGTTCTGCTCGGTCAGTTTTCAACAGAGAGAAATAAGTGGCCCCATGAAATCAAATGTGTATCTCAACCTGTAGCATCAATAGGCCCAAACAGAGATATTAGGTAGGTAAGCTTCTCAATCTCTTGAAATGTAGTTTATAGGTTGATACAGAAAACTACAGAGAAAATTTCTAGTAGAACCAATAAAAGCGGTATATGAACTATATTACCAAGTTAAATATATTACCAAGCTTCAAGTTAAATTTCATTCATTCAATAAAAATTAGACACACACACTATGTGCCATACATCATGCTGGGCACCATGTGAACTAGAGTGATATCATCTCTACCCTCTCAGCATTGACATTCTAGAAAGATTCCAAACAAGCAAATGGAAACACAAGAACTGGATATAAAAATGAACCCAAAAAGTAAAAATTATGGGGGTACAGCCCTAGCTGGTTTGGCTCAGTGGATAGAGCATTGACCTGTGGACTGAAGGATCCCAGGTTTGAGTACAGTCAAGGACACATACCCAGGTTGTGGGCTCGATCCCCAGTAGGGGGTGTGCGGGAGGCGGCCGATCAATGATTCTCTCTCATCACTGATCTTTCTCCCTCTCCCTTCCTCTCTGAAATCAATATAAATATATATTTTTAAAAAATTATAGGAGTTCAAAATCAGATAAGGCACAGAAAGTTGTATTGAGCATGCTGTGGAAAAAGGTGACCAACCATAACAAAAATAAGTTTCCTTATTAAGAGTTTTTTGTTGTTTTTTTTTGCCCCAACTCCTTTCATTAAAAAAAAAAAAAGTATATCACTAGCCAGTATCATTACTTTTAACAGAAGTCAAAATGTTAACTTACACAAAGGTATGAAGAGAATATTTCTGAAAAGGCATCATTATTTGAAGAAAAGTTGATATTAAAAAAGTGAATCACTTGCCAATCACAGATCACAATTAGAAGCAAAGCTACACGTGGTAAATATGAGGTGCTATGATGTGATAACTAGATCAAGACAGTTTGATTTCAAAACACAAAAGAATCTGGTTGGTTTTATTAAAGATGTCACACCTGTCATTCAGTTATATAGTATAAATGTGTGAAATACTTTCCTGAGGATTATAACATACTACGTCATATTTAAAATGTTCATATACGAGAGGAGACTTGGTCTCTTTAATAACTCAGGTACGCCTACATACCACAAGGCAAGAGGGAGGAAGTCCTAACCTCTTCACGGGCCCACTGGCTAGAGAAGCAGGCAGGCAGCAACAGAGAATCACCAATTAGCATCCAGAGGAAGGACTCTAAAAGGGTCTGGGTCAGTTTAGCGTTGCAAACTCAGCCAGGCCATCCTTTGCTAAATGTATAGGATTTTTAGTTGGGCTACAATATACAGACAGGGTGGAAACGAAAGTGAGTCGTGGGCTGGGATGAATGTGCTCCACAGGGGAGCAGGGGCTGGAAGCAGCAGAGAGCAGGGCCTTCACGTGCACAAACAGGAACATTCCGAGATCCCCTGGCCAGTGGGACAGCGAACCTCACGTTTCCTCGTGTGTCAGAATCACCTGGGGTGAAAGTTCCTGAGTCTCACAGGAGATACAAACTTGTGAAGTTTGGTGAAGAGCCTAAGAACCTAAAACATTTGCAAGCATTCCAGGAGGCCCTCAGGCAGGGGTTCACGGACAATACTTTGGAAAACACTGAAGCTGACTCACTGAGATACCCTTACAAAACTGGCAGATCATCACCTAATTTTTGAAATGATTGTGCCCTCCCCCAGTCTCTCCCTCCCTCCCTCTCTCACACTTGTATAAATACCTATTTACAGAGGACATACTTCTGTGCTAAGGTTGAGGCTCAATAAGGTAAGTTCCCAAGAATTGAAAGCAGAGTCTTGAAGAAATATCTGTACACCCATGTTCATAGCAGCATTATTCACAAGAGCCAAAAGGTGGAAGCAATCTAAGTGTCCATCAACAGATGAATGGATAAAAAAACTGTGGTACGTACATACAATGGAATATTATTCAGCTATAAAAGGAAATTGTGACATATGCTACAATATGGATGAACCTCGAAGGCATTATACCAAGTAAAATAAGTCAGTCACAAGAAGACAAATACTGTATGATTCTATTACATGAGGTTCCTAAAACAGTCAAACTCATATAGGGACGGGTTCAGCAAAATTAGAATGCACCTGGACATGTGCCTAATGGCGACACATAAAAAAGTTCCAATCTCAAATAACTTTTTTTTTAAGCTTAAAGGGCTAAGATGGTAAAGACAAACATACTAACCGACCAGCTGTTATGCAAAGTTGTCTTAAGAGAAGCTGCTTCATTCAAATCAACTTGTCTCAATCCAATTCCTTCTCTCCTCCCAGTTGCCCGCTGTAACCACCTCTAGACTTAATAAAGCAAACCTCCCTCCCATGGCTCTCAAACCCTCTCTCCCCACCCGCAACCCCTAGGAGAAAGCACACCAGCCCCCATGAGAGCAGAGCCCCTGGAAACCACAGCCTCGTGGCAGCTGGGAGAGGCTCTCCATCTAAGGAATGAGCAGAAAGTAGGTCTTCCAACAAGGCTTCCTGAGGAGGAGAATACTGAATGCTTCCTTCTCTGCACAGTGCCAACCGATCTGCAGACAGACAAGTCAGGAAGAGAAGCATAAGGAATAGGTACGGTTCCTTTTTAAGCCTGATTCTAAGATTATAGCAAATAGTGTGCTTAATAAGAAGTTTCTGTCTGTGAAATAGTGTATGGGCATAAGAGATAAAAAGCAGAAGGACTTAGGTTGGTTTAGGCCCTGGCTCTCAAAAGCAGGAAACGCACCCATATTGAAATATCAGTAGAAAACAAAAACATCCCACTATGGTCTGTATCCCCTCAAAATTTCGATGTTGAAACCCTGATTCCCTAAAATGACAGTATCAGGAGGTGGGGCATTTGGGAGGTAATCAGGTCTTGAGGGTGGAGCCCTCATGAATGGGATTAGTGCCCTTATAAAGAGACCCCACAGAGCTCCCTAGATGTGAGGACTTGGCAAGAAGGCATGAACCAGGAAGAGGACTCTCACCAGAAAGTGACTGTGCTGGGATCTTGAGCTGAGACTTCCCAGCCTCCAGAACTATGAAAAACTTCTGTTGTTTATAAGCTGCCCGAATTGGACTAAGACACATTCCAAAATTAAAATAAATTATTTGGGGCTTATCCATCATTTCTGATTATCCGATTACCTGTTTCCCTATAACACTGGAGAGCTAGTCTGTTTATTTCCCCATTTTTATGGGCAGAACTTTTTTTTTTTTTTTAAGTCAATCTGCCTGCTTATCTATCTGGTCTTTCTTCCTCCTTGCCTCTCTTTCTTGAGTCCTAGGAAGTAAGCAGTAATAGGATTTTGGAGCCCAAGCGAGGAGAGGAGGGTTTGGGGAGGCTGTGGCCACATGCCTATTCAGGCTACTGAAATACAAGCAGGGTAAAGGTAGGCCTGGAACATCTCATTGTGCCAGGAAGTGCTCCAAGAATGAGGAGGACAATTTGAAGGGACTCCCACTGGCCAAAATGGGACATGTAAAGCATCAAAATAATTCTAGTAACAGATTATAATCCATTAAAAATATCCATAAATAATAAAATAATTTTTAAAATCCATGTACCCATACTGATATCAATAAAATAATAAATAAATAAGAGGAGGGAGCTTTTCCTTGCAGTGGAATGCCAACTGATGAATGGAGAAGGAATTAGAAAAATTACCATTTGGCACCTATCATAGTTAATTCAGCCAAGAAGCATAGATGTGCTGAAACTAGTGAATGGGAGGAGGTTGATAAGGAACAGAATATTACATAGTTTCAAAGCAACCTCCCCAATACTGATTAAAAAGAGAGAATGAATAATTTTACAATAGCAAAATCTGATAGGACCTTAAGTAGGTGATTGTGGTTAACATCTCCAGTAACATAACAAATAGGAATTGTGCACTAGCCAATAATTAGATGCAATGCAAACACATCACTCCTATGATATTCCTAACAAAAATGTATAACGTAAATCTAATTTGGAGGAAATGAGGAATATTTTACAAAATAACTGGCCTGTAATATTCAAAAGTATCTAGATACTGAAAGTTAAGGGAAGACTGAGGAACTAGTCCAGATTGAAGGAGATTAAAGAGATATAACAACTAAATGCAACGTGATTCTGACTTGGATCTCTTTGCTATAAAGTGCATCATTTGGAAAAAACATAAATGGGGGTCTCTGGCTGGGATGGTTAATTTCCTGATTTTGATGATTGATACAGGAGATAGCCCTATTTAGGAAATACACACTAAAGTATTCAAAAGTAGTGACACATCGTATTGCTAATTTATTCTCAAATGGTAAAACAAAAAGCTCTTTGTATTATTTTTGCAACTTTTCTGTAAGTTTCAAATTATTTAAAAATAAACAGAAAATAGGAGAGAAATAGTTAGGATGATTGGAATATATAGATATGATATAAAGATAGAGACAGAGGTAGGGGTAGGGATCTCGATGGATCCTTTAACTCACCCACCAAACAAAACTAACCCTTCACCTTTTACCTATGGCCATTTTCACATATAAATGCCTATACCAGAAAGTAGTACACAGCTACCCAGGGACGTATCACATGCAACAGAAACTCCAACACAGTTCGGATCATCAGGGAAGGAGGGGCAGAGACTAATTTAAAGACACATTCGGAGGAAGACGGTAGTGTGTGATCAGGCTGGTCCTGTTTATTTTCTTATATAGCACTTTTCCTCAAAAGATTTTAAGCAAATTTTTCCTACTTTTCAATGAAATTGTGACAATTCATGAAAAGAGACAATCTCTTTACGACAACTTCATGAAGGAGAAATAATTTTGTTTATTTAACAGGTAAAGAAAATAATGAAAAAAAGATTTTAAAGTTCCCAGCATCACAAAATGTCTGAGTGGTAGGGCCAGTATTCAAACTAAAGTGTTTGGGTTCAAGACCCATGTTCTTTCTAAAATAATTATAAAAGGAAACAGTTCACTCTACATTCTCTCCATGAACAATATGCAGCTTCAGAATGGCATATTGTCATAGGCAAACTAGATTCATTTATCGTCTTAAATTTCTTCTTAATGTGCTTCCTTTTTGTGAATGTACTGAATTTGAGTAGACAATGTCTATTTCTGGTTTTGTTTTCACTTAACCAGAAATACACTAAACGTTTTATGACATCGGGCAAAACAAACTGAATACCACGTGTAACAGGGTGCCTGTTGAAGCAGTTTTGTTTTTGGTTTTTAGGTATGCCATTGGTGTAATTATTGCTGCCTCTGATGTTTCATTTATATGTTCTCTTAAGGAACTGGAACCAGTTTTACATCTTTTGAATGAAAGCATGTCACTTTACCTCTACAATTTCCAACAGCTGATTTTTTTTTAAACTAAAACTATTGGGGGTTCAAACAGGTAAGCAAATTTTGAGCTTATCTTGCCTGTTGTCCTCCATCCCGGCTTGCAAACCCATTTTATAAGTGAGATCTGGAACACAGTGTCCTCATTGTTCATTCTCACTCTCACCTCCCAGCCCCAAAGCTTAACAAACACCCACAGACACACACCTACAGCAACCACCTTATTAAAAGTATTTCTAGTCTACAAAAGATAGGATTCTTAGCTTCTTATATTCCAACTCTACTGTCATTATAGAGATAGCGATTTGTTTTTATTTTGACAGAGGAAATATGTATTTTAATAACACCAGCCTTGGCTTACAGACCACTTAAAGCAAATTACAACTATCTGTAATTGATCTGACCTAGTTTCATTTTACAAATTAGACAAGACAGTGCAATCAGCCTGTCTCTTACAAGGATTAAACAAAACCCTAGATAGTCTCTTTGGCCTAACTACCACCTCAAAACAGGATAGTTCATTTCTAGATCAGGCTTGTCCAATGAGTATGTGTATCTACACAAGAGATTATGCACCAGACATTCTGCTATTGTTTGTTGCTGATGTAGGCACAGAAGGTCAATAATATGTATTAAGTAGGATTAAAGTATTATTCTGATTACATTTGTGGCTCAAGTTTCTAGGTACTTAAAACTATTCTTAAGATTAAGCATAAAACTTACAATTTTTAATGAATAAAAGTTAAAACAAATTTAAAAGTTTAAAAAAATTTAAAGTAATTAAGAAAAAGTTTGTTTTTATTATATTTGCAATAGCATGTATATCCATGACCTAGACATATTTTCTTACCTCTGGTGACACATAAGACAACATATGACACAAACATGTGTATCTCACACACATATAAAGGTTTCAGATAAATAAATGGCATAAGTAGAGAACCATGAAAAATATCCAGAAGAAATGAGAATATAAGGGGGGGGGAATCTGAAAACAAAAGTGAAAGATTTTCGTTTTTTCCCTTATTTATTTTGAGGTTTATTTTCTTTTAGCATTAAAAAAAAAAAAATCTTCCCCAAGTACCATATTCCTAAAAAGAAACAGAGAAGCATGGGAAAAATGGAGTTTTGCAAATGATCAGAATTCTACATTTTTTAAATAGTTTTGCAGGTTACTGTTTTTCTGTCTTTATTTCAGATACCAATTTCTCCCTTTATGAATCTAGGAACTAAATGATCCCAAGCCCCAAAGCGTTAATAGTCCCTAACCCAAAGTGAAAACTGTTAGCATTCATAAAAGTTCAGTAAGGAGTATGAATATAAGATTAATAATAAAAGTCAATAACTTTCAACTAACTCATTATAAAATATAACGGAAGAAAATTATCTAATTCCCAATAGCCACAAAGTATATTTGGAAATATTTTTTAAAAAACCAGGTCCTATGTGAATAAACATATAAAGCTTTATTGAGGGGCATTTAATAAAAATACTTGAATAAATGAAAAATTATTCCTGGATAGGTTTATGTACATATAAATATGTCAATTCTTCCCACATAATGTATAAAAATACCAGTAAGGTAATTCCAATAACGTTCTTTTTTTTCTGAATTCAGCAACATATTTAAAGTTCTACTGGTATAAATTTAATAAGCAAGAACAATCATTAACTTTCAAAAAAGAGTAAGGAGGGAAATTTGTGCCCTATACACTATTAAATTTTCAAAAATTTAAATTAATAAAATAATAATCAACTAGAAAAAAGAAATATGACCAAAAAATCTCAGAAATGGATCCTAGGACATGACTTAATACATTCAGTATAAGTAAAAAAAAATTATTAAATACCTGTGTGTCAGGTATTGTGTTAGGAAAAAAACTGGTAAAATGTTTCTAGAAGCAATTTGGCAATATGTATTAAGAGGTTCTAAAGAGTTTGAGTTTATATTTTTCTTTTATTTTTTTAATCCTCACCCAAGGATATTTTTTCATTGATTTCTAGAGGAAGCAGAAGGGAGTGGGGTTGGGGAAGAGAGAGAAACATGGACATGAGAGAGACACATCCATTGTTTGCCTCCCTCAAGGGCCCCTACCAGGGCTGAGGAACCTGCAACTGAGGTACATGCCTTTGATCAGGAATTGAACCTGTGACCCTTTGGTCCACAGGCCAACACTCTAACCACTGAACAAACCAGCCAGAGCTAGAGTTTATATCTTTTTGGCCAGCAAATGCACTTTTAGAATTTATTCTAAGGAGTAGTCAGAAATTATTTTAAGTAATTATACAAAGATGTAGGGTTGTTTCTAATAGTGTAAACCTGACAAAAATAATAGAAATAACAAATTAATCAGAGTATATCCATATAATGGAATAATATACAGCCAATAACATTCTGTTTAAAACCTAATAATGTATATTCACACAACAGAATATTATATAACAAGGAGAATAATGAACTATAACCGCACACAATATCAATGAATCTCATAAACAATATTTTTAGTCAAAGAGCAAGACCCAAAATGTACACACTATGTGATCCATTTACATACATGTCACATACATAAAACAATCTATGCTGTTAGAAGTCAGGATAGGTTTGGGGAGTTGGGTGAAATGACTGAAGGGAGTAGGTTGCAAGGAGATTCTAATGTAATTTCTATTTCTTGATCTGGATGTTAATGGCGTTTTATGAAAAGTCATTGAACTTATTACTGTATGTGTGCTATTCATCAGTAAAAAGATCTTCAAAAGTAATGATATGAAAAAAAGTCCATAATATTAAAGTAGAAAAAAGTCAGGCTACGAACTGTGAATAAAATACAGTCTCAGTTTTGTGGATAAATAGCTTATAAAATTGCTAGGAGGGTTTGGGGTGTAAGTTGGGGGTATTGGGAGAATTAACATGAGCTAGTGGGAAACAGGAGAAGAACAGTATCCTAAGAGAGTAATTTTTTGAGGAAAGCTTGGTTTGAAGAAGAAATGGTGGTGGCTAGAGGGTGTGTGGAGGAATGGGGGATGGTTTTACAAGAAAAGCTAGAACCTGTTTAAGTTCAGATGGAAAAGAGTCAGTAGAGGTGGAAAGGTACAGGAAATACACAGAAAAAGAGCAATAATGCGGTTTAGCAGGCTGGTAAGTGTATATAAAAATAAGCAACTCGAAAAACGGGCAGGGAGGTTCTGAATACAATATGTACACAAAGCAGTTGTTTTTCATAGAGTTTTTTTTGCAAATTAATGTGTCAAGGAACTTGTCCATTTTCTTCTCTGTGTGTATCTATTTAACCTCTCATTTTGAAAAACTTGAGGCCAAAATAAAGCCCAGGTCAAGTACAATGACAGCAGGTCTGGTGGCAAGTAGCATTCCTACCACACATTGGCTGTGTGACTTGTGGCAAGTAATTTAACCTCAGAGGAAACTCTCAATAATTATAAACTGCTATCAGCACTTAAAAAAAAAAAAATCTCGGGTAGAGTGTCTGAGATATCTTCAGATGTAGACTCCAAATTAGTTGGCTCTGCGTAGAAGAGCATACTCCATCCATTTGCCATGTATACAAAAAGTCAATCTTGTTTAGATAACCTAACGTATTGCATAAGACATTATATGTAGTAATAGTAAAGCTGCAATAATTGTGAGGACCAATGGAGGGGAATACTGATAGCAGATAAAAAAGACAGATTTTTTTGCAATGCCCCCTTGGGAAAGATAAAGGGCCTGGGAGCTATATTACTAGGTCAGTTAATAAGGGGCGTTTTGAGAGTTCTTTATATTCTGGATGAAACTCCTTTAACGCATGGATATGTGTTTCATGAATATTTTCTCCCAATCTGAGGCTTTTTTCATCTTCTTAACAGTGCCTTCCTAAAAGCAGAAAATTTAATTTTGACGGAGCCCAGTTTGTCAACTTTTTTTCTTTTTATGGATTATGCTTTTTATGTTACATCTGAGAAATCTTTGTCTAAGGTTACAAAGATTTCCCCTATTTTTTCATTTACCAGTTTTATAGATTTAGTCTCTATAGTTATGACTATTACTCAACTTGAATTAATGTTTGTATACTGTGTGAGCCTTGTACAGAATCCTGGGGAACATCTGTTCTTAGGGACTGAAGCAAAGAGAAAAGCAATCATGTCAGAGTTGGGAGAGAACAAGGAATGTACTGACATACAGGAACCAAAAAGGGAGATGGTTGCAAATAAAGGCAAGTTAAAGCTGTTCAAGTCCGCATGGAATGCTTCATGGAGACCAATGGAAGCAAACATTATGAAGCAGGGTTTGAGATGAGATAGGATAAGATTGTGTCCAGACCACAGTTTACCTTTTGCATGGAGGAGACAGAAAGTGACAAGGAAATTGGATAAAAACAGAGCAATCTAGAGCTGATGGCCAGGGAAGCTCAGGACCTTGCTCAACCTTCCTGGCAAAGCTGAGGAGGAATTGATCTACTGAGATTTAGGAAGGAGGGCCTGGGGCTGGTGGGGCTTGAGCAGGGTGAAAGGGTTTGGCATTGGTGTGGCAGAGGAAGTGGTGGGTTGGGGATCAAATAGAGATTAAATAATGATTATCAAGGAGCTCTGAGAGGACTCATAGAGAAAGAACTTATGTTTATAAAATTTAATATTTGCTTCATTCCCTTTCCTTGGCTGCCAAGAGTTCCAAAAAGCAAGGCACAAGTGGGTTGAGTAGTTCCATAACGACACCGCATGACAACTCTCCTTTCCCTCTTTCCCCCTCTCCCTCTCCCTTTCTTTTTCTCTCTCTCTCTCTCTCTTCTTTCTTCTCCTTCCCTCCCTCCTCGCAACCTGTTTGGTATGTAGAACAGGTATTGCATTTTATACATGAAGAAACAGAAGCTGAGAACACTGCTTTCCCAAAATGCTCAGCTAGCTGGGACGTGAATCCAGGTCTTTCGATTCTAATTTCAGTACTTAGGATTTTTTCCAGTAATTCCCTCACTACATCATGCTGTTCTCTATCTTCAGTGCTCTTTGTCTCCATTCGTAGCTTAAAACCTTGCCCCCAATGGTTCCTTAATGACTACGCTACCTTTCCAACCCACCACACACTTGCCTCCTTCCTAAACCGAATTTTGCTCTGAAGAGGTAGATCACCAAGGCTCAAGCTGCAGGCATGAACAAACTCAGGCCTGAAGTTTGGTGTTTTCTTAGGGTTTCTGGTGAGGAAAAGACACAAGGAATCAGAGAACAGCCACCGGAGGGTGAGGGAAATGAGAGCTGGGGTTCTGGAAAACACCCAATGGAAAGTCCTCCTCCTGGGATTCCCTGGGTAAGGACTGCAAGACTGGAGACGGCTAGAGCTGTATCCCTGCCCAACCCCTCCCTCAGCCAGATTTCCAAAGTCCCCCAACTGAAATCACGCCTAAGAGTCTCCCCTAGAAAATCACCAATATATAATAAACTTCAAGCAAACAGAACCTGGCACCTTTATTTTGCCCAGGGTGAAAATTTTGGTTTTTAGTGTTTTGGGAAATCAGTATAAAAGCTTCTAATGGGTGAGTATCTGGTACAGACCTTGGTTACTTGGGAACACAATCGTGTGGTTTTGTTTTAAAAAAAAAAAAAATCAGCTCCCTTTGACCTTGTAACAGTTATTTTGCTACTGTAGACTGTAATGCAAATGAAGGCACTTCTATTCTTATTGCAAAGTCAGCTGCATAAAATAAGTGTATGCTTTTCAAAGCCAATTGACAGCCTAATGTTCCACATTTAACTATAACAAATCAACACTTCGCCAGATTATCTCATTATTATTTCACTAATTCGTTTAAAACTTTATCAGAAAAAAAAAACTAATTATCACCTCTTATAGTTTCTGGTCTTAAAAAGCAGATAATTCTTCTAATGCTGCAAATTATATACAAAGTGAGTCTAAAAAAGCAGGCTCAAAATTTTTTTTTCTACCAAAGTAGATCACCAATTTTTTAAATGCACTGACATTAACATAAATATAACGGTGCAATTCCTTATTTTGAAAGCAGATCTCTCACAAGCTAAATCATTCTAAAACCCATAGTTTTTAGTTTGCATTTGTTATAAAAGCAAACAGCTATTCTGTAGTACAGCATTTCCATTTCCTGGAGCTAAATTATATTCTGCAATAGCACAATCTTGTAGACCAGAATTACAGTGATATGTCTGCTTTTCAACATTTAAAGAAAAGAGGCTAAATTTAAGGTACCCCCTCCCCTTTTAAGGGCTTCTGTTATATTTAATCCACTTTCACACAGTTTTTCTTAATTACACTACAGCTGTCTGGTAAGGCACAACTGACCACTTCCATCATGAAAACAAACTGTACCCCACCATCCAAAGTTCTTGATGAAAAAGCGAGCGTTTTTGTGAGCGCAGAGAAAACGGGCGCAGCTGCTCCGTTTCACGAGGCAGGCACCTCCACGCCATTCAGCTGTGAAGAATGGCGCGGACTGTAAATTGTCCCTCCTGATCGGTTCCACAATAAAAACAAACCACACTACTTTCAATTTTTGAAAGCCAATTTTTTTTTAAGCCTCCAGTGCACTAGAAACAAGAGTTGTGTTCTTCTGATTCATGGCCTTTGATTTCTACATAGACGTCCCCGTATGCATGTAAAAACAGGTCCCTGCAGGATACTCGCACAGACTGTATGCATTAACTTACCAGATGTACCAGGAGATAGAAACGCCATCAGCCTACCTTTCAGAGCGAGATACTATTTAACAGCTCAAACAGCCTGTGACTAAAGGATGCTGTAAAGAGCAAACCGTGTGTGCAGAGGCAGGCATGAGGTGGGTTCATGAGAAAGCTGCGGCGTTCGCAAAAACGGCAACAAATGGCTTGAGCTGGAGCTTTAAAGCTCAGTTAGGATCCATACTGTGGAATTAAGGGCTAGTCCCACATCTGCATTTGCAACTCAAACACTTGGACTCCGGTAATAGCTAAAATTGCTGATAGAATTGTGTTAAGAAACTTCTAAACGTTCCCCATGGACTCACTCCCTCAAACGGTGTCTATGGTTTAAAGTTGAGGTCTCCCAAGTGTGTTCTCAATCAAACAAACACTTATCAGTTACAAAATGTTTCCCATCCCTCCCCTCTGTTTATATAAATGTAGAATTTACGTGTTACAGACACAGAGCGCTGAACTAACATCGCATGCACATTGGAAACGTGGCAAAAATAGACAGCTGTTTGTTCAAGATGGGATACAAATAATCTCCAAATGGGAGTTTTATGCCTTTCTTTGCACACCTCCGATGGGCCTTCCTGCACAGCTGCTAACACTCTGACCACCTCCTCCCCACGCTCACGGACACCCTCCGTGGGCCATGGTGAATGCGAGGCCACGGTAAGTCGTTAGTGGCTTTGGATGAATTGACTGCTGTAAATTTCTACCCCTGCCTCCAAGAAGATTTTTTTGTGAAAACATAAGGATATACTCTAGTTTAGAACAGCTTTCAATTCTGACTCATGCCCAGAAGGTTTCGGTGGAACTTAAATGGGATCAAACAACTTGGAGATAAAAACAAAAACATGTTCAGATACGTGAACCTCCACTTTGGTGGCAAAACTGTTGGCATGAAGCTCCCGGTGATTCCTCTCTAATATAAGATGTCAATCAATACCCCCTCGAGCAGGGGTCCTCAAACTACGGCCCGCGGGCCACATGCAAATACAAATATTGTATTTGTTCCCGTTTTGTTTTTTTACTTCAAAATAAGATATGTGCAGTGTGCGTAGGAATTTGTTCACAGTTTTTTTTTTAAACGATAGTCCGGCCCTCCAACGGTCTGAGGGACAGTGAACTGGCCCCCTGTTTAAAAAGTTTGAGGACCCCTGCCCTAGAGCGACACACAGGTCTCTATTGAACACAGCCGTGGCCGCCCCAATGACTGCACCCCCAACCATGCCGGTCACCAGCCTTTTCAAATGTCTCCTACGGGTACTTTACCTCTCCAAACTATCTGGTCTACAAACCCATAAAACCCATTCTGTCCAGAAACCTTAACAATATAAAATTTCAGGCAAAGGAAGTTCTCACCAAGTGAGGACACAGCTTTCACTGAGCCCCGTCAATAACGGCATGCCTTAGATAGTTACTGGGTCTACCCAGTTTTGTCAGGTTCTGTTAGAAGCTGGCCATACAATTATTTTTCTTTTCAAGGAACTAAAAAAATAATAATTTGACAAAAATCACACACACAAACGTACCTCTCTTGCCTTCTTTCTCTCTGGCCATTTGTGCTCAATCTCCTTCACAGGTTTCTCTTATTCTAGCTCCTCACTCACTCACCTAGGTGACAAGGCATACCTCCTTTTATTGCCTTCACTTTATTGTGTTTCACAGGGGTTGCCTTTTCTTTACAAATCAAAGGCAACACACCCTCCACCTTGAAAAAGACGACTTGCTTTATCGCTAAGCTCACTTTGTTATGCGGGTCTGGAAGCAATCCCTCCGTATATCCCATATCTAGGCCTGTGTTCACTTCCCACTCCACCTCTAGGGCATCTTATCCAAAACGACAGCTCAAGACAGACCAACAAGTCTTTGAATACAAGATTATTGCTAAAGGACATTTTCTCGAGCTATAGACCACACTTCCCACACTTCCACTGCTCGCCCCACTCCTCCAACTGATGCCCGAGAGCAGTTCACCACACAGCCTCCGAAAGGGATCTCTTTAACTTCTCCATTACACTTGCTCCTCTTTCTGTCTGTCTCTCAATTTAGTCTCTCAATTCATGGAAGTCATGAAGGATTTCTCCCTCTCAAACTGCATGTCCATTCATGTCAAAATCTGGTCAATTCTACTCCTTGATGCCTCTCAAACTTGTCTGGGATCATAGGATCTGTAGGAAAAACCCATCCTGTGGGTTTGGCAGGCTCTCGAAGGCATGTTAACACATTAAGCGCCAAGCCTGTTTTGTCTTCCTTTCCGTTTAGCCCACGATATCCAACTTCACCGATATGCTGGCGGCCGGAGACTGACGAGGTCCAAACGGAAAGTATGGTGTCAGTCACCGGTGACTGAGATGGTGCTTAACGTGTTAAGAGAAGGGAGCGTGGATATCTTCACCCCCGCCATGTATAATGAACTTATATATCATTCCTGTAGTCCTTGGTTCCATAACTAATTCACTCTAAAACTTGAAATTCAAGAAAGTTCTCTACATCTTCATAAAAAAAAAGACATTGGAGAGCACTTACGGGTTTCCTTTTTGAGCTTTCTGTCGAAGTTAATGCCACTTAAATCTTCCTAATTGACAGAGGAAATTCATGGAGTTTTCACTGAGGGTTTCTACCTCTAGAACTATTTCCCTTACAATGCAACCCAGAAAACAAATGAGTACATTATCTGGGACTCATTCTGACTGGAATGCAGATATGTAAATTACAGATGTTCCAAAACTAAACTTCTGGGCAGATGAATGAAAGGGGACATCTGGTCTTGGTGTTTCTGCTCCTCCTTTCTTGGTTCAGAGTTCAGAAATTCACAAGGCACTGGTCCTTTTAGTCACTACCCATTCTTGCCTGCTTTTAATGACCTCCAGCCAGTACCACAGAGATGTGAAGGTACTAAGGCAGTGGTTCTCAACCTTGGCTGCACATTAGAATCACCTGGGAATCTTTTTACAATCCTGATTTCTGGGCCTCATCCTCCGGAAATTCTGTTTCTTTGTTATGGGGTGAGACCACAACATTAGTAACAAAGAAACAGAATTTCCAGAGGATGAGGCCCAGAAATCAGGATTGTAAAAAGATTCCCAGGTGATTCTAATGTGCAGCCAAGGTTGAGAACCACTGAACTAAGGAGTCACTCATCCATTAATTCAGTAAACATTTACCAACCACCTAATATGCTATAGACACTGGGGAAAAATATAAAGTGAATAAAATGAGAAGCTTACCATCTGGGGAAGGAGAAAAACATGTATAAAATTATTAAATACAATATACTTAAGTGCTAGAATGCTGTATGCATTCATTCAACAAGTATGAAACACCTAATATGCACCCGGTACTGTTTTAGGTGCTATGGACTTAGTCTTGAAAGAAACAAGGAAAAACAGACATACTAAGTTGTCCTCAATGAGTTTGATAAAAACACCGAGTGGTGAGCACAGGCCTTGTCAGAGAAGAGCCATCAGCTGACCTTGGAGGGTGAGCAGAAAGGTCAGGGCAGGACAGGAGGGTGGACCAGGAAGCAAACAGCACACACCTGTGAGAGAACCGGGTGTGGAGTCAGAATGGCAGAAAGACTTGCTCCAGCAAGAAGCCCAAAAGAGGAAAAGCAAGCGAAATACTGCAGTGAAAAATGAGGAAGTCCCGCTGCAAACGTGAGGTTGGCAAACCGGTGCTACATCTACATTTAGATGATGGGGAAAGGAAAGCTGCTTTTCTGTTTCCATCGTTTCCCGGAGGGTCAGAAAAACAAAACTTTGTCTGCAATGAGTTTTACTGAATTTTCATTTTTATATTTGATAAATCTGCAGGGAACTAGGTATAAAGAAACAAACAAAAATACTAATCAACAAATAAGCAAGCAGAACACAACTAAGATCCAAAACAAATTAGTTTCCAGGTTGCTATATGCTAGACTTAAAATGAAAAAAAAAAAAAAAAGTGTTTTACTAAGATAGGATAGATATGAAGAGGAGAAATACTTCTTCAAAATACAAAAGCCAGTATATTCACTTGCATATTCAGAATACAGTATGTGTGTTAAACAAATTAATATTTACATATCTGAGAGAACGCAAATGACTACAACACAAAAAAGCAAGAAGGGAAATAAGAAAGCGTATATTTAAGCAGAGAGGGAGTAGAACGTAGAAGCTGAGAGCCAGACTCTATTTTTTTTTAACCTTAGGCAATTTAGTCTGATCTTCTTCCTATGTAAAACAGAGGTATAATAATAGTATCTACCTCAAAGAACTATTTTGAGGATTGGACTAGTGAATACATGTAAAACTCTTAAAACAGGACTTGGCACCTAAGGATAAACTGTTACTGTTGTGTGTGGGGTTTATTGTTTTTATGATCTGAGTACTTTATTGCAGAATCTATATTAGCTGCTGCTGATTCCTGGGAAATTGTTTACCCTCCTATTATATTATACTAGAGGCCCGGTGCACGAAAATTTGTGCAAGGGTAGGCCTTCTTTGCCCCCCCCCCCCACCCCCCATGCCAGCACCGGCTTCCCTCCAGCACCCGGGACCTGGGCTGCTTCCCTCCGGCCCCAGCTTCGTCAGGAAGGACGTCCGGAAAATGTCCAGTCTAATGAGCATATTACCCTTTTATTATTATAGATATGAAAATGCTGCTTTATTAATGAAATAATTTCAGACACTTAATACTTTAGAGCTGAAACCTAAAATAAGGGTGTTTCGTTTAGCAATGCAAACTGTTCAATCCTACACTTCTGATTAAGAGCTTAATTTTCTGGAATGTTCACAGTAATAGTAACAGCCATCTCTGAGGCGATAAACTCATGCCATCTTTTTAAGGCCAAAGAATTTTAAAAGACAGAACTTGAAACATTTGCCTAGATGTCACCAGACCAGAGGTTCCGTGAAAGCAGAGTAGGCAAGAAACCGTATAGAATCCACCAGAATATAAATTCCAAGGGACCCTGAGTTTCCATGGGGACAGGGACTTTTGTTGTGTTCACCAGTGTATCACCAACATCTAGACACGTGACAGAACATGGCAAGAGCATATAGTGTGTTTGAGTAAATGAATAATATGATGGAACAATACATGAACTATCCAAATCTTAAGTAAATGATCAATTACACACCTGTAGGAAATTACATCTACATTTAAATGATGAAAGAAAAAAAAAGGAATATTAGGTAGGTTTTCAAACAATCACACCTTTGAGCTGCCGAGGTTGTCCTCAACAGTAACCAGCTTACGATATAGGGGAAAGTTAAGCACCTCTGAGTTCTTGCAGGTTGCCTAAAGAGGGTCGTATGTTTTAAACCAAAGCAGCACCTGCACCATTTAGAAGAATAAATTCAACAAGAAGTGGTTATGAATGTGTAAATTATAATGCGTTGGAGGTTCTTTTATTATGTGAGTAACAGCAAGTGTTTTCTGGACTCGCAGCTGGTGCACTCTTTCTAAACTGCATGAGGACCTGTTTTATTCCCCACAAAGTTTGACACCTGAGGCAATATCAACTTATTCATCAGGTGAACTTCAATGTTAAACATTAAAAGTTTTACTTCCTAATATAAATTGTTGGCCTGCAGATAGAAATAAAAATAGTATGTCATTGGGTTTGTCTGCAATAGGCAATGACTTGTAGTCAAGAATATTTTAAAAATTGATGGAATTGAACTACATATGTACCCTGGAAGAAAAAGAAAAAAACAAGAACAAGTAAATTTTGCTGCTCATTGCAAGGTGACTCTAGTATAATTTGATGTCCTGGCACAATCATAATTGTTTTAAAATGAGAAAAGTGCTATTTTGGGGTTCTAACTGCCATAGTTGGATTCTAACATGAATCTCTCCCAAACAAATGACCAGAAGGTTAATTCTGTTTAAAATTATTACTACTATTAAAATAATTTGTAACGAACTGTTCTACTCATTTTATACGTAAGTAATATCTGTGTAATATATACAAAAAACACATGTATTATACACACATACTACTTTCTTAGTTAAGAATTTAAGAAGTATTCTGGAAAATATCCCAAAGATACTAAATGAGGGGATGATAATTATTTCTAAAACTAGAGGCCTGGTGCATGGATTCGTGCACCGGTGAGGTCCCTCTGCCTGGCTTGTGGCGATCAGGTCGAAACCAGCTCTCTGACATCCCCAAGGGGTCCTGGATTGCCAGAGGGCACAGGCCAGGACAAGGGACTCCACCAGTGCACAATTAGGGCCAGGGAGAGACAGTGGGAGGCCTCTAGGACTTGTCCGGCTCGTCTCGCCCAATCCGATGGGCTGGACCCCAGCAGCAAGCTAACCTACCGGTTGGAGCATCTGCCCCCCTGGTGGTCAGTGCATGTCGTAGTGACTGGCCAAACGAATGGTCGGACACTAGGCATATTAGGCTTTTATTATATAGGATTTTGAGTAGGGCATTTTATTTCTAAATCTTCAGATAGGTTGTGTTTGCTAAATAGGTTTCCCTCTACCTTTCAGCACGTTTCCCACTTAACAGTCACACTCATGCTTCTCCAACTGAATCTACAGTTGGTTCACATCAAACTCCTTTCGGTCCAACAAGTACCCTGTGCTCTGTGGTGCTCTCCCCCAACATCAACTCAACTTCCCTCTTCCAACAGGTCCTGCTCACTCATCTCTTAGGATAAGTGCCCCTGAGTACATAGCACCTCTTGAATTCTGATGCTATTAAATGTTTAATGGTCTGTCTCCCCAGCTGACTGAAAACCATGTGGGTAGTGGTCATACGTGTCTTGCTTAGCACTGTATCCCAAGACCTTACCACAAGGCCAAAGCTCAATAAATATTTATTAAAACATGAATGGTTTCTCAGTCACTCCACCAAAATTATCATCCTTAACAAGAATGTCAACTTTTGCCCTAACCAGTTTGGCTCAATGGATAGAGCATCAGCCTGCGGACTCAAGGATCCCAGGTTTGATTCCGGTCAAGGGCATGTACCTTGGTTGCGGGCACATACCCAGTAGGGAGTGTGCAGGAGGCAGCTGGTTGATGTTTCTCTGTCATCGATGTTTCTAACTCTCTATCCCTCTCCCTTCCTCTCTTTAAAAAAAAAAACAACAAAAAAAATAAAATAAAATATATTTAAAAAAAAATTTTTTTTTAAAAAGAATGTGAATTTTTTAAGGCCAATGACCATGCCTCAGTCATAATCCTCAGTGCAGGCCTAGCTCAATCCCTGACAGAGAGATGAAACTCAAGAAATGATTGCTATTCAATAAAAGATAATTCAACAACTGAACTGATTCTCAATTTTAAAAGGCAACTTTTAGGGCTTATTAAGCTATAAATATTAAATTTTTCTTAATATAACTAATTTCTTTATTGTATGATTTTTAAATAAGAAAGTATCAAAAATAAAAATTTAATCTAAATTAGAAGTTTTTTTGAGTCACTGGTAGTTTCTGAGACAATGGTATGATTTAATAAATACTATTAATATCCTTCAGCTCTGGAGTATTATACAAGAAACAAAAGTAATATTTTGAGAGAAAGGCTCAAGACCAGAGCAAGAATTTGGCCACTGCAAGAAAAGGGACCAGTAGATGAAAAGGTTAGAGACCAGACAGAGTGAGGGGTGGAAGGAGTTCAGGCCTTTTGATCAGTGAGATGCTGTCCTCACTGGCATCAGTGGAAAGCTGTGAATTTGTTGGATTTGGAAAGGGATGACCAGAAATAGCACTTCAATAATTTAAGTGTGAGAAGCCAAAACAACATCTGACTTGACGTATCCTTTAAAAAAAATTAACGATGGTAAAAATTAGAACAAGGACCTGTCCTCAGTAGCAGGCAGTAACAGCTCCAGTACAAATAGTATCACTGCTAAGACGGGATAGCAGGTATATCGGGGAAGGAAGCGTTTCCAAAGGAAACAGAAGGTCAGTTGCAGAGATAAGATGTAAACCAGTCAAAGAAATTCTAGAAGCCAAGATCAAAAAGGGTGCAAAGAGAAAGGGCAGGTACCCTGGCAAAGACATCTGAATGGTCCTGGGGTATAAACTCAGAGCCATAGATTGTAAACAATGAGGCAGTGTAATCTGACCAGTATAGACAACGTTAGAAATATGACCTCATTGTTAAAGCAAGCTGTTTCCAATCAAATCTGGCACTGTCACCTACAGGGTTCTTCCTGAACTCCAAACTCACCTCAGGTTATCCAGCTCCCATCTTTTTTTTTTTTTTTTCAGATGCTCTTTTACAATCTGCACAACAGGCCTAGAGGCTGAGAACTGCCTATGCAAGTGTTCATGTCACCCCAAGCTTCCATGGTCTCAGTTCAAGCGAAACACATCTGCCTTCCCACAAGTTGCTTACTAGTATATCCATCATATAACTTATTTTATTACTTAAACCAAAGAGAAGACATTTCATTTTTAAATCTTTTTTTTTATTTAGGTTAATTCTTCCCTGTTCTACACATTGTAATATTTATTTTCCAAAATATCAATGTCTACTGGTCTGGAAGTTCTTGGGTTGGTATAGGACAAACGTGTTCTTAATGCTGTCCATTTGCAAGCGGTTTCTGCTTCCTTTCTTTATTGTAATGGGTTTGCAAGATGACTCCCCAAATGGCAATGGCTCTTTGTGCCGGCCATATCCCATTGCAGCCCCATCCCGGCTTTGCTGTCTGATATCACCTTGGCTCCCTTTCAGCATTACTAAGCATTTTCTCCCGCTGAATATCTATGCCAGATTATTTGCTCTTAGAAGTATTAGCTTGCATTTTCTTAGGCTGAATATCACTTAGTATTTCCTGTGATACCTCAAAACCTTTTTAGGTATCTTGGTGATGCTTCTCTTATTTCGATATTTGAGATGCTTCCCAATTTACTATCATCTGGAAAGCTGGCTGACACACTGTTCATTTCTGATTTTAGAATTTTAAGGAAAATGCAAAGGAAAACTACGCAATATGCCTTCATGAAAAAACATTTCATCTTAGTAAGAAGAATACATTTCTTTAGTAAGAGCTGCAGATCATCATGTTATTAAGTCAGTAAACCTGAATAGTTGACTTATTCTACAACCCATATGCTCTAAATTGTTTTATTTGCTTTAAACAAAAGTTAAAATAATTTTAATAGCATTTATTTTTGTATAGTGTGTATACTTGGTTCAATTTCACTCATTCTTTTTTTTTTTGATTGAGTTACTGTAAAGTTAGTCATTTAAAAAGAAGCAAAAGTAACATTTTTTCTTTAATTTTAAATGCTAAATATACAGGGGGGAGGCAAAAGCAGGTTTACAGTTGTGGTATACAAGTTTATTCCTGTACTATTATTTATTAATTACTGTGTTATTTTCCCTACGGACAACTATAAACCTACTTTGTATTTAAACTTAAAAAATCCAAATGTCTTTGGTTCTCCCATAACTGTAAAAATGTCTTTGGTTTTAATTAAATAAAAGACACCTTAATTAAACAGCCACGATTCATTCAATACTTTAAATTTTAAATAATACCTCATTGTCTTTATGAGAGTTATATTTATTTTTCCTACTGTACTGTTTATAACACTTTTTCCTGTGCTCAAAACATATTTTAAAATATAACTTGGCTAAGGAATTTCAGGATTCTTACTTCCTAAATACTGGGATCACATAAACAAACTCTTGTTTTATTCCCCTGTTTATTTAATACCTCTCTAGTTTCTTTTAATAATGCCAACTTAAAAGCATTTTAAAAATTAAGTTTGCTAAAATTAATGTTATTCAATGCATTTTTAATTAAATTCTATTCAATCTTAATATCAGAGTATATTTTTGACTCAAGAATCTTTGAAGAGAACATTCTAAATCCAGCTCAAGTAAATTAAGAGTTAAACATGTGCAATTTAGAAAAGAAATATAGCAAGTCCATGTATGTGGCTCGGTCTTAGGAGTGATGTTTACACAGGGAACCCTGGCTCTGCCTGCACTATATTATGGCCCTTGTCATCGCCTGCCCTGGAGCAGTTACATGTGCCTACTTCTCCCATTAAGCCAGTCAATCTGAAACCTTTGTATCTTCCAAGAGGCCTCCCAGAGCACATGGCACAGAGCAGCCACGCTATACATGTTTGAGAAGTTGTATCAGAAGAGCAAAGTTCTTAGGTTTGTCTTAATACACGCGCCCCATGAACAGTGAAAGCAAACATAGCTAGGTGAGCTAGCCGAATGGGGGTGGGGGTGGTAAGAATGTTAGGGAGTAACCTCCAATGAAAATATTTAAATGTGATCTTACTTAACTCCTCACTGACGTACTTGAACAAGAGTTGAGATTTTAAAAATAAAAATAGAAACTTTACAGTCTTCCCAAGTTAGAAGCTGGGGAAGCTTGATTGCTTTGTTTGAAAGTATTTTCTGGATCAGACACACCCGGATGACCCAGCCAATGTAAATAACGTGCTCTATTGGTGTTACCACTGCTGAACAATGATGAACAGATCAACAGTACATGAATTCCCCAATAAAGAGTGACCATTGTGGAGGAAATAGATCCTAAAACAAGGAGCTGCATTTAGGATAGGTTTCTACTTTCTGAATTCTGGCACACCCTTTGTCCCTAACGCCAATGAGTCAGTCTCCCGTAAGTCTGAAACTTATCTTTCAAAGGCAAATTCAGTTCAACAAATATTTATTGTGCACCCACTGTATGCAAAGGCACAAGAATGCAAACCTGAGTAAAAGGGCTACCATGGCACTTGAGAAGAAGCAGTGACCAGGGACGGAGGGAAAGGTACAGGAGAGAGACAGATACGGAGCCCAACAGAGAAGAGGGTTGGTCCACATTCTCAGATGTCACAAAGGGTGGGAACCTGAGACTCTAGAAGAAAATTAAATAACAAATTCTTACTGAGTGAATGCAAAGTACTGGGAACAGTGAACAAGATGACAAACTTCTTGGATTTTCCATATTTAGAATAATTCCACTTTGTGAACCTATTCCCAAAGAATAGGTTCCAGTTCTTTAAATATTTTTACCAATGTTCCTACCATCCAGACTCGAAATGTCTTCCTTTCCCCTCTGATCACATTTAACACAGGCAGTTACCAAGTCCTACCGCTCACACCCACATGATTACAGTCCCAGGCGCGGTAGTTCAGGCTGTGCACCTACGGGGAGGAGCATTCACATCAGGGATGTTTGTTTATTTTAACAATTTTCCAGTAGATGGCAGTCAAGTGTCTTATTCTAATTAAATATATTACCACAATTTAACAGGTAAAATGTCTTGAAGAAGGGGCACGTTTTTAATTCCCAGAATGCACTGGATGGTGGTCCTGCCCGAAACGTTTCCCATCTGTTTTCTAGTTTTCATTCTGGCTGTGGCCACCACAAGGCAGACTCATCTCACATCTCACAGTTGCTTCCAAACTAATCCCCTAATTTCTCCACACTTGAGCTCATCCCACAAATCCGTATTGGGGGGGGGGGGGGGGGCCTGGGGGGAAGGAAATTTCCTTAAAAAAGAGTTCCACTAGTTTGTTTAACTTCTCTTTCCAATAAGTCTTTGGTGTCTCTGCCATAGAGTTTCTTCACCCTCACATTCAAGGCTCTTTATACCATGTCCCTAACTGTGCTTTCTCGTCTAGTCTTTCACTACTTACTCCCCAAGAAGAGCCCTCCTCCCAGTCACATCTAATTACTGTCTGCCTCACATATCCTGTCATTCCCTACCTTGCTATCTTTGTTCCTGTCATTTCCTTTGCCCGGAATTCTCTCCAAACGCAGTCTTCCTGCTAGAAGTTCCAAATTACATTTAGGAGTATATTTTGGTGAGAGGCTTTGGATGACTAAATACTGTCTTCAGCAACCATCCAAAATTTTTTTGAAAAGTATTTTCCTCCTTGGCGTTGGCTGGCGTTGGCTGGCTTTCCTGTTATCTATCGGTACATAACAAAGTGCTCCAGATTTATGACTTAAAACAATGACTGTTTTAATTAGACCTCACAAATTTGTGGGCCAGAAATTTGGACAGTGCTGAGTGCTTCTTCTGTTCTGTGTAGTGATGGTGTTGGATGGGCAAGTCTGGAGTGTTCCCCTTCCTCCCACCGCCACAGACCTTTAAGGTCATCGCTCTTTACGGCCCAGTTTATATTCCCCTTCTTCCAAGAATTCTTTCCAGATCCTTCCATCTGGTTTAATCTCTCATCACTGCAGATTTCTAGTACATTTTTCTTCATTAAAGTACTCTTCCTACTCATAATCTTATATTAGGTTTTCATTTATGTAAGAAGTAAAAGGGAGAGAGAGGGAAAGGGAGCAGTAGAATGCTGTGACGCTATACATTTTAATTCAAGTTTAGAGAGGACACAAGTGCTCAATGAGACTGGAACTTTTGTGGAATCAATAAGAAGGACTGAGTTCTGCATCTGGGCCGATGCCAGATGAGGCTGATCCGACACATGCAGACAACATGCTTTATTTACATATGCATAGAATTATCTTCATTCTGAATTACTGGCATTTGTAACTGCTATAGATTACAGGAAATATAAACAAAGTTGTGGAGGGGGGAAGTTTTCACGTCCTGTGTCATTATGCTTAATGATAATTTCTAATATTACATATATTTTTGTCCTCAAAAATGTTCAAAGTGGAGCTTTCCCATGAAAAAGCAAAATCCATATCCTACAGAATGTACTGAAGAGATACACGAATGGGAATGTGAAATGATACCAATAACAAAATCCAATAATTCAAACTGTCCAGTTTAAATAATCTAGATAGCTCTGACTGGGCGCTGAAGTTGGAGTGTCATCCCATATACCAAAAGATTGTGGGTTCCATTCCTGGTCAGGGAGCATAAGGGAGGCAACAGATCAATATTTCTCCCTCATATCGATGTTTCACTCTTTCTCTTTCTCTCCCATTCTCTCTCCCTTTCCTTCTAACAAAAAAATCAATAAAAACATACCCTTGGGTAAGGATTAAATAATAATAATAATCTATATAAAAATGCAATTGAGCTACAATAGTTATAAAAGATGTAGTTCAACCTTATTATGATGTTGAAAATAACTGAGGCCCACTTAATGTAAGTGGACCAAAAAGGATTGATTTCCTGTATAAACAGACACAAAACAATGCTACAAAGATCTGTGAAGCAAACTGTGTACAGAAATGTTGGTGGCAGCAGTACCTATGAGAAAGAGACTATAAATGCCTAGTACCAGGACAGGGGATAAATAAATTATGTTGTCTTCATGCATAGAAATACTATACAGCAGTTCAAATGAATGAACTAGAGTTACAAATATCAAAATGGATGCATCTGACAAACACACATTGAAAAAAAGAAAGACTATAGCAGAAAACAAAGAAAATGACAGCACTTATAGAAATTTTAAAACAATACTATGTATAGTTAGGAATGGCACCCCATATGTGGTAAAAGTATAAAAAATGGCACAGGAATGAGTGGCAACTTCTATGGGGAAAGAAAGAGTACACAGGTAGCTTCTATAGTACCCATCCTTAATGTTTTATTTCTAAAGCTAGTGTTAGGCAAGTGGGTGGTGGTCATATTATACTTTATAACTTTTGTAAAGCTTATCAAATAATAAAATTTCAAGATAAACAAATATATGTAAAAACAGCTCTTATGCTTTTTTATCTTTTAGTTATTTTCTGTAAAAATTCAGCACAGAGAGAAATAAAGGTTAGGCAATCTACATGTTGAGGGGCTCAAGACCCCTGGGATCAACTATATGAAAGCAAGCAAGCAAAAAGTCTCTGCTTCTCAAATTAAGATAACCAAAAAAACCAACCAAGCAAACACATTTTTAAAACTTTTACATCAGTCACACTCCAGATCTCTCTTAACGTTCACATGTTGATTTTAAAAGGCTCCCCCACCCCTACCCCAGCACCCAAACTCTGGGTGGACCATAAGGAGATAGAATCAACCACAAAAGAAACCCTGCTACAGCCTTTGGAACAGTGGCAGCAGCCAACCCAACAGCATCACTGAGATTATGTGAGCACATACTACGTACCAGGCATTGGTAGATTCAGGCTTTATCTGCATTCTCTTCATTCTCTGTGTAAGCCACACAACTCCCCAACGAGATGGGAATTACTATCATGTTCATTTCAGAGCAGCTAAGGGACCTGCCACGGCCACAAAGCTAACAAGTGGTGGAATCAGGATTCCAGCCAGAGGCTGGCCCTAAACCAGTGCTCTGCCTTGCCGTCTATCCAAAAGTATAATTACCAAATATCTGTAAATCAACTTATCTTAAAAAAGAGTTACCTCATTTGTACCTGGCTCCAAAACATGTTTAATTACTTTAAAGCAGCTTTGCAGCCCAGCACAAAAAAGCTTTACAGATCACTCTCTTACAAAACCACCTGTACTACATCCACATGGTTGTCAAGGTTTAAAAACGAATACAAATAATAACAGAAGCAACTCCAAGGGAATTTTTTCTCTCGTAGGAGAGGATTAGATGAAATCACTGAAAAAAAATGAAAAAGGAGCACCATCTGGAATAATTTCCTTTTCTCACATCTTGGATACCTCATTGTGTGCCACAATGGCAAAAATAAAGGATCAAGGAGTCCTGACACTGAAGAATCTCAAGATCTCCGACTCCAAGATGACACCCTGAACATATAACATAATGGGTCATTGCTTAGGAATACATATCCTCTCTGGATTTTTCTCCCTGTACTACCACGGACACGCTCACATCATTCATCTTAACAAAACTAGTAACTCGACTGAGACCCAAGATGGCGGCAGAGTAGATTGAAGCTGCATCTATCTCCCCACAGGACCAATCTGTAAGTAAAACTAAAATATACAGCAATAAACCTGAATAACCAACTGAAGACTAGCTGAAGAGAATGTTATAACGAAGGAGCCACATGCAGACCGGTAGGGAGGGTGGAGACATGAAAAAGAATGGCCCTGTTCCCAGGGCAGTGGCTGAGATCCCCGAGGGCTATCTCAGCTGCAAACGTTCCCCCTGAGAAACGTGGGGTGCCAACCCCATGCCAAGCTTCCCAGCCCAGGGCACCAGGGCCAGGAAGAGGTGCCCACATCACATCTGTCTGTGAAAATTAGCTGGGATTCTGTCCACCAGGGAGAGACAGACGTCTGCTGGAGACACAGTTGCCCTTGTAAAGGATCGACTCACAAAAATCTCGTTCATAGCCACTCACCCTCATCCCCAGCGGAGGGAGGGCAGAGCGGACTAGAGTCATGCCAGGAGGGACTGGGGTCTGTGGCTCTGGGAACAGAACTGAAAGGACAGCCGCTAGGATCACTGTGCTGAGTCAGGTGTGAGGTGATATCTTCTTGTGGTTTTAACTTGCATTCCGCTGATGATGAGTGACAATGACATTGAGCATCTTCTCATACGTCTATTGGAGAAGTGTCTATTCAGGTCCTTTGCCCATTTTTCAATTGGATGGTTTGGTTTATTCGTGCTGAGTTTTATAAATTCTTTATAAATTTTGGACATTAACCCCTTATCCAATGTACCATTGGCGAATATGTTCTCCCATGCAGCGGGTTGTCTTTTCATTTTGTTGACAATTTCCTTTAATGTGCAAACACCTTTTAGTTTGATGTAGTTCCATTTGCTTACTTTTTATTTTGTTTCCCTTGCCTGAGGAGATATTGCTAAAAAAAAAAAAAAAAAAAAAAAAAAAAAAAAAAATTGCTACAAGAAATGTCTGAATAGTCACTGTAAAAGAACAACAAAGCTGGAGGAATCATGACCCCTGACATCAAACTATGCTATAAGGCCACTGTAACCAAAACAGCATGGTATTGCATAAAAACAGACATATACTAGTAGATCACTGGAACAGAATAGAGAACCCAGAAATAAACCCACGCCTTTGTGGTCAATTAACATTTGACAAAGAAGGCAAGAACATACAAACAAACAAAGCACACTTGTTTATCAAAGACACCCTAGTATGGGAAGGCAACCCACAGTGGAGGAGGTAATGGTAACTAACATATACATCAAAGAACAGTGTAACAGGCTCGGGCTGCTGTAGCCATCCTGCCCTGGGGGTGAGCGGGAGGGGGGTGGGGAGTGAAAAGGTGGGGGAGCAGCTCTGAAGATCAGGCCTCCCGAGGGAAAAGTACAGATAAGATCCCAGGTCATCTTTAGAGCCTTCCATCAGAGCATCCCTCAAATCAGCCCAAAGCATAGCTTGGTTATATGAGCCAATAATGTCCCTTTTCACTTAAACCAGGATACGAGAAATTGGATTTTCTGTCACTTTTTTCATAAATAGTCTCAGTTCAGACCCACTTACACTTTAATTCTCCAAACAGGCTGACAAGCTCACTTCTGGCCAATCACCAGACGTCAATCCACCACACCACACGTCCTCATTCCTGATTTCATTAGCCCTTCTTTGTCCTCAAGTCCTGGTAACTCCAGGCTGGGGCTGTCACTTGCCTGGTCTCACACATCTCTTCATTTCTCAGTAACCGTTCACCCTGTGGAGCCCTACTCCATACTATCTTCATTTTTTAGGGCTTACTGCTCCTCTGTCCTCACTTCATATTCCTTCCTTTGTGCTTAACGCCTCCCTGATGTGTTTAGTCCCTGCTCCACGGAGCTCTAACAAACTACTTCCTCCTGAAAGCAGCCTGGTTCCCTGTTTACTCGTCTGTTCACCCAATGCATTCATGCAATGGCAAGTGTGTGCCTGACCTCATATTGATAACTATCACCATCCTTGGCATCACAATCCCTTTAGCTGTCAATAATCTAAATCCTCCAAAATTCTACATTCTTGAGTTTTGAGTGTTAATAGATCCCACCTTTATGGTAGCACTGAGCAACACATTTTTACTTTCCATTGCTTAATTTTTAAAATTGTTTCTTACAATTAAAAAAAAAAAAGAATTCCTGAATTTTTCTGCAAAACCCATCCTTTGCTTTTAATATGCCTGGAAACCATTTTGGAGTTTCCTTGCCAACACAAAAGGCTTTCCCTTAAGCCTGGCATAGGCTGGACGGTAGTGAGAGGCATGGAGAGGAGGAAGACAGATTCTCCCCCCTCCCTTTTTTTTTTTTTTTTTTTGCACAAATGATTAAAAAAAACACAAACCACCAGATGTGAAAAAGAAAATTTAGACTCTAAATTTTGAAATTTAATCTAGCAAGAAATAAGCACCAAGTCCTGAAGACACAGTGCACGTCAGCTATCTGCCATAGCACCATTTCCCCCTTTAAAAGCACTCTTGATTAGAAACTTTTTTTTGTTTGCTTTTGCTTTAGTGAACAAGGTTTATTTTACTTCAGTGAGCACTACTGATATGGAAAAATAGGATTTCTGAGCTTTAAAAAAGGCTGGCGGTGGTCAGATAAGCGAGAAACTAAAGAAGACTTTACACTTTGTAAATCCAGGGACTTAGCTTTACTGGTAATATTTCTGACGGGGTTCTTAAAAAGAATGAAGGACCCGTGTTTAATCCTCACAGTACAGATGCACACCCTACACTGAGCTGAGCAGAGCAGTGAGGGGACAGACCCTGGCAGGCCTCAGAGGCCAGCTAAAGACAGGATTTTACTCCAAGACAGATCTGAAGTCACAGGAGGATTCTGAACCCAGGAGTGAGTGACATATACTTTAAAAAATCACTCCAGCATCTGTTGGGGGGAAGACTATACAGATAGAATAGAGTATTATGCAGCTAATAAATGAAAGAGATGAATCTCTAAATTCCTGTGGAAAGATATACAAAATAAGTTAAAAGGCTAAGATGCAAAACAATATATGCAGAATATGAACCTCATTGTGGAAAAAAAGTGTGTAGACACACACACACACACACACACACACGCAGGCACACACCAGTGCCATATTTTAGATTTCACAAAATGTACAGCTAAAGAAGTAAATTCACATACTCAAGTTGTTTTAAACATACTTTAAAAAGTCTTCCAATTAATAAATTGAGCATTAATTTTAAATTTAACTTCATTAAAATTAAATTATAATGAAATTTAAATGAAGTTAAAAATTCAGAAACATAGTCACATTTCAAATTCTCCACGGCCATATGTGGCTGGTGTCTACTTTATTGGGCAAACTAGATCTAAACAACTGCAGAAAGTAAACAGGAAAGTTGAAACCTGTCCTCTTCGGGGCTGAGGAATGAGGCGGGGGGGTCTTCTACGCCTCACAGGATGCCTTCTGGAATATGTTTTCCATATAATAAACACATTTTTTCACTTTAAAAACTATTAACTACAGACAGGTTGTGTGGTCTGAAACCTATACAACTTTTACAGCTCTTTCAAAGAAGAATATAAAATTATGAATACAAAATTATAACAAAGTGAAAATGTATTTAGAATAAAAGGTATCAAAATATACAAATGTTTAACACTTCAAAATACACAAGCATCTCAAAATCCAGGAAAACACCACCCTATGCTTATTATTTCATCATCTAGCAAACCTCTATGGTACTTTTTTTCATAAAACTTTTGACGGCACGTTTTAACAATGACAATTTTGTAACATAATTTCCCATACATAAAACTGAAGAATCATTTGATGTTCCTTCTAATTATGATACAGGAACATATAAAATAGAAACACATGATACAGAAACATATAGAAATCTATGTTTAGGAAAGCTTCTTTTAACGTCACAACTTACATCAGGTCGATTTTTAGGGTTAATGTCAAATTTGGGAAAATTTCCATAGAGTTTCTTTCATATCTGAGCTGCAAAATTTCAGTTTCTTATGTAGTGACTAATCCCAAATATTCTTTTTTTTCAATTATTGATTTTATACAGAAAGAAGGGAGAGGGAGGGAGGGAGGGACGGAAGAAGGGAAAGAGGGGGGGGAGAGAGAGAGAGAAACAATGATTTGTTGTTCCACTTATTGATTCATTCATTGGTTGATTCTTATATGTGCCCTAACCAGGGATTGAACCTACAACCTTGGTGTATCGAGATGATGCTCTAACCAAGTGAACCACCAGGCCAGGGGATCCCAAATGTTATTTGAATTAAAGACACTCATTAACTGTAAAGCTCTTGTAGTCACATATTTATGAAGTTTTATGTTGCCTTTCTCCATATTAGTATTTTTAAAAACATAACTCTTTTCTCAATGTATTCATATGATTCACTCCTCTTCCTTAACTAGATTTGCAAACAATCCATTGAGCCTATTTATTGCTTCAATTAGAAATTTATTTCTTTTTTTCAAATGAATTACTGCTTTGGGGATAATTGGAGTTTTTTTTATAATATGCTTTTGGTCATCAGAATAATGTCTATTTATTTCATCATTCACCTTTATTGCTTTAGCTTTATGTTATATTATCTGAAATATCTTAGTTCTTTAATAAATAAAGTAACCCTTCATGTATGTCTAAATTAGGAATCTGTAATTTCTCAGTTGTCTTATCGAAAAGTTCCCCAAACAACTTTCAAACTGCAATTAAAGTTGTGTATTCCCAGATCTGAAAAACGCCTGTGATCACTCAGAAGCAACCCTACCAGTGAGGACATGTGATGGAAGGAGGATCGGGATAGAAAAGAGATGGTGGTCTCAACCAATTGTGGTTGAAATATCTTAAAATTCTTCAATTTTGCAAAGCCGCATGGCCATCTGAACACACAGCTAGAGATCTTTCCAGGGCCATGAGGGGACCTATGTAAAGAAGGGGTCCTGAAACCTAAATCCCAGTAAATTAGCTCCCAGTAAACTTGCCTCTGATTACAGGTAAACAGAGTGGTTATAAGACCCAGCTTAAGCCAAAGGTCCTCAGCCCCGCCCCCAAGGAGTGGGGGTCTCCCCCACCTGTCCTTCCACCCCCACACAGAGTATTCAATTTCAGGCTGCAGGATAATTCTAGGAAGTCTTATTGCAGACTCTAACCTAATTCCCCACACTGCATAAGTAGAATTGCAAATTTAAATCTTAACCCCAAATTAAGATGAGTCCAGCCTCTCTCCCTTTCTAAAACTCTGGAAACAGCCCTATTTTAACATAACTCTAAAAGCCTCATTTGCCTCACAAATGCATAGAAAATATCTCTCATGAAGCCATGGTACATGTTAACTGCGGCGGGAAACCGTCGTCACGGCCCACTACCTCATTAATGGACGTACTGTACTGGAGGCGCGAGCAGGAAACAGTGATGATGACATTACATGCACACTGGTCAGCTATGTACACAAAGGGAAGCCTGCACAACCTCACACAGGTCTATAAAGTAGGAGTCTCAACTGGCTTTTAACAAAATTAAAGCTGTTTTCAGGTCCTCTTCACAATTCATCTTTTACTTTTGACATTGAAAATTCCAAGGTCTTACTGGAGTCATTACTTCCTACCAAACTTGGGGGGTCGGCAAGAGTAGATTTACACTTGTGAGTACAGGAACACAGTTTATTCTTGTATTTTTATCGATAGATTGATTATTGTGTTATTTATTACGAACAACTTACTTTTGCCCACCTCTGTATTTTATTGACACTATTTATTATCTCCATTTACCCTCTCACACTTATCAATCCAGCAGTAGGTTTCAAACAATTACTGTCTTCCTCAAATTCTGTTAAATCTGAAAAATATAGACAGGTAAGAGTACAAATTCTAGAGCCAAAGTGACTGGGTTCAAATCCCAGCTCAGCCACTGTGATTTTGGGCAAGTCATTTAACCTCTCTGTGCCTCAGTTATCCTATCTGTAAAATGGAAATAAAATAATACCTACCTCACAGGGAATGCTGTGCAAATTAAAAGCATTCATATTCATAAATACTGAGAGCAGCACCTGACACACTAGGGCTATATTCATGTTCGTTAAATATAAGAAAAATATGTATCCAAACGTAGCTTTAGGCACATATTTAATTTCTTGGAACCTCACTTTCCATCTTGGGGCAAATGGGTATAATACTATCTGAACTTCTTAAGATATTTGTTAAAATTATATTATATAAAACATACATAAAGTGCTATTACGTGGCCTATCATCTAAAAGATGCTCATTAAATAATCATTATTATTATAGTTGTCATTGACCACTCTCCTTTCATTCTGTTAATATTCCTCTCTAGCTATTACACTACCCATATATTAAGGGTCACTGCCCCTCACCATTCTAGCAGTGTAATTAAGAAAATCTATCTTCCCTATTCACTGTTGTTAAGACTGTCAAACATAATCAATGTCTGACCTTGTCCTGGACTACGATTGAATAACATTGGTGAAAGAGATCCTTCATGTGTATTTATGAATGCAAATGTGACACACAAGGTCCTTTCAGTAGTACTTTGCGTTATGAAAGTTTTTACAGAATTTTGATAAACTATCATAGAAAAGAATAATTACATCTTAGATGCTTTCTGCATAATAGTTTCAGAGTATATCAGCTTTTATGAGAACATCCAGAAATCCTAATATATACTACTTTATGGATCATTTCAACATATCTGCATATTAGATCACAGCAAATATCAATGCCCAGTTTCATTTTAGAAAAATATGAGACTAAGGATTTATAACTTGACCTCCTAAACATACCAAGAAGGGAATTCACATAATTTCTCACTATTTCTGGAGGAAGCCCTTGCCACCAGTACTGCAAATGCTATAAAATTAAATATTAGAGGCTCCAATTGCTAAATATTCTATAAGCAAGGAAAAATATGCTTACCCACTCCCATTCCTGGAAAATGCATTAACTGGTGTCCCTCAAATATTTTTCCTTGGATTAGGTAGAAAGAGTTCAAGCCCCTAGAAGACATATCCTTAAGCTGGAATGTTGGCTGTCTGAGAGAACTGCCCTGTTGGAGAGTAATTAAACCATCTCGTATCCTCCCTTATGTGAGATTATAAAAGCACAGAAAGAGTCCTTCAAGGAAAGAATGTCAAAACTCTTTAAATTAATTAGCGCATTAAATCTCACTGAGTTTATGGTGGAACTGTTAGGCATTCATTTTAACTGCAAAAAAAAAAAAAAAAAAAAAAGAGTAACTGATAACTTGAATTTGCCTTGGAATCCTACACAATTTTTCTTCAAATCGACTGTAAAATATCGATTCCCAGTATGGAAAGGCTACAGGCTAGAACTTTTAGAAACACTAGCAAGGGAAACTTTTGAAAAAAAGAGAAAACAACAAATAGCATATATAGAAACCAATGCAATCATATTGACCTAGGTGAGGAGGAACCACGGTAAAGAGAAATCCTGTGTGATGGGATGTCTCTAGCACCGTGATAAAAGTGAATATAAAAAGGGGTTTTAGTGCCAGGCCAGTGTGGCTCAGCAGTTGAACATCGACCTATAAACCAGGAGGTCACAGTTTGGTTCCAGGCAGGGCACATGCCCAGATGGCAGGCTCGATCCTCCATGGCGGTTTGCAGGAGGCAGCCAATCAATGATTCTCTCTCATCAGTGATGTTTCTATCTCTCCCTCTTCCTTCCTCTCTGAAATAATACAATTTTTTAAAAGGGGGTCTTAGGAAATGGGGAGTTTGGTGGTCCTAGACTTTCTGATGCTCATACCTGCTTCCAGGCTGGTAGAGCAAAATCCCAAAGTATTATTGTGACAAATATATTCTTTTCCCAAAGTTTTTGCTTCTAAAAATAACAAAAGAAATGTCAATCACACATTAAAATGTACTACTAGTCTCAAAAGCAACATGATATATAGTATTTAAACAGGGATGGAAAGGTAATAGATATTTCACAAGATTTGGTAAATGGGTAAATCAGCATTATGAGTATATACTAGTATTAATATGTCACCACAGCACAATGTTGATTACTTTGCTCTACATGCAAATCCAAAGCAAAAATAACTCCTATATCACCCTGCTTCCTTCAAAAAGATACAGCAGCTCTAATACTCCAAATGATTTAATTTATATTCCAATTCTGGGATTGGTCATCTGATTCTATAGGAGCAACTATTTCAAAATGTCATTGGTAGTTTCATAATATTTCCATTAATCTTTATTCTATAAACTAGGGGCCCAGTGCATGAATTTGTGCACCTTGAAAGGAACTGTAGGCCACGAGGCTGCAGTGGGCACAGGGGCAGGTCTCAGCCCATCCTCTGTGTTCCCACTCAGCCCCCTCCTGCTGTGCCCCCAGTTCCCCGTCTGCAGGCAGCCCCACTCCTGCTGCCATGGCTTCGGGGCCGGCGCCAGCAGCAGGTGTGAGTGGGGCCAGCGCAGTCAGCAGGTGCAAGGGGCAGCTGCTGCCCCGATTGCCCCTCAGGAGCAAGGGGAGGTGGAAAAGCCCTAAGGGGCGATCGGGGCCAGCAGCCGCCACTTGCACGTGCTGATGGCACAGAGTGATCAGGGCCAGTGCCAGGCGCCGGTAGCAGGTGTGAACACCAGGCAGGACCACCGTACGTAGGAGCAAAGAATTTTCAGTAACCACCAGAGGCTCACCCTCATGACAGTGACTGGCATCCCACCTTGGTCTGGCACCCCCACTTACCTGCTCCACCATCCTGCCATGGCCAACTCCCCCCATGTTCTCAGCGCGCCCCCTGGTGGTCAGTGAACGTCATAGTGACCAGTTGTTCAGTTGTTCGGTTGTTCCACCATTCGGTCTATTTGCATATTAGGGTTTTATAAATATAGATAAGTACTGGATTTATAATATGTTCTAAGCCATGGAATAGAATTTGGTTTAAGGAATTTTTGTATCATTTAACTCTATTACCTACATAAATGCATAATAAATTAAAATTTTAATTTAGTATGTAAACTAAAACATAATGCATACAATAAAACATGTAACGCTTTATTAGATGATTATATCTTGTTTTCCTATTTTTTGGCCCAGAAACAGCATATTCATTAATAATTTAAGGTTGAGATTTAATTTCTATACTTTCCTCCCAAAACACAGGCAACTTTCCTGTTCCTTTAAGGAAAAGTATACGTTAAACTGAAAATAATAAAGGCCAAGTTTTCCATTATATAGAAAAACAGGGCAACTCAGCAAGCAGCAATGACAATTTCCCATTTCCCGAAACCCTGACCTCGTGGGCTCAATGCTAGAGATGAAAGGACCGAAAACCTCCATCTCTGCTGTGTTGAGTCACTACCCTGGCAGCCTTTCTGGCAGTTTCAATTGGTTAAAGGGCTTATTATTTCTTGGCAAAAACATATTCTATAATTGCTAAGAATCACAATAACCTGAAGCTTTCTGAGTGTCACTGTAGAGCAGTGGAAAGAAAACCTTCCTCCACTTTACTAGCCCGTGACCTTCACCAAGTCACTGGGTACCGTGCAGCCTCATTTTCCTTACCCACAAACCAGGATAAAAGCATTTGACCAGCCTTGTTCTAGGGACTTCTGAAAGGATCAAATAATACAGCAAGCATGAAATGTCTATGAGGCAGAAAGTGTTCGACAGGGGCGGTATTAATGTTAGCAGCAACAAGTAATAGTGCTAATTAATGAAATAATATGCATTTAACTATAACTGGGCCCTCTAGGACTCCCTAGTTTTAAGAATTATAAAAGAAAAAGGGTGAGTGACCTCTCCAGAAAGTAACTTCATTCCAAAAAAATACCACTTCTTCTGAGCAAAACAAAGCTAGACTTGTCCCCTGCCCTAGGACAGACGACAAACCATGACATCATAGGGTATTTTCTCATCCTGGCAACTCCAAAACAACACTAGGATTTATCAATCCCTCCCTCCCACTCTGTTATTTAGGAAGAGTCTAATAAAGATATCTCATTACTATTTCTCGCCTTGCCCTTGAAGTCTACTTTGCTTAACAATCAACATCATTTCTAATTAGATATATGAAGTATCTAAAATAAACAAGGCAGTACCATTCAGTAACAATTAACACACATGGGCCCATGCATGCGTGCACAGACACACACACTCTCTACTTTTTAAAAGGAATATAAATATGTGTTTTTTTTAATATATTTTTATTGATTTCAGGGAGGAAGGGGGAGGAGAAAGAGATGGAAAAATCCATGATGAGAGAGAATCATGGATCAGCTGCCTCCTGCACGTCCCTACTGGGGATCAAGCCCGCAACCTGGGCATTTGCCCTTGACCAGAATCAAACCTGCGACCCCTTAGTACACAGGCCGGTGCTCTATCCACTGAGCAAAACCATCTAGGGAGTAATATAAATATTTTTAAAAATTCTTTTAAATCTACAGGACCTTAATACCAGAAGATAGCAATAAAAAGGAGGGGTTCTTTGTGTAAATTGCAGCAAAATAATGAGACATCTCCAAGTTTGTGTTTGAAGTTCTTTAAACAAGGTGGCCTTTTTAGTGAGCTGAGATAAAGGTTTAAAACATTTTAGGGACACAGCATTTGGTTGGCACCCTGCCACTCTCTACACCAGATAATTTCGGTTGCTGCTGTTTGTCTCATATGTTTTTTATTCTCCCTCTAGGGAAGTCAAAGCCTTTTTACTTGCAGGCAAATTTTACTGCAGCTCTGGTAACTACTTTACAAGGTGATAAGCATTCACAAGAGGCTTTCATTAGGTCAGTAGCTAAAGCAAAAACTGTGTGCACATATTTAGACAACATGTGTGAAATGGAAAACTTTAAACATATGAGAGTTCCAAGTCAGCCTACTAAAACTGCATATCCCATGAAAAATATGGAGCTAGAAGGAAGGAACATGCTAAGTAGCCTAAAATACAACTGAATTTGTATATTTTCTTTGCCATCAACTCAACATAAGAGCTTGTTTAATGACCTATGTCAACTCCTGCCTCTGCTAACCCACTGCTATCTGATTTTCCCGGAGTATGTTTCCCTCCATCACTTTTCCAAAAGATTTTGTGAAGTTGGGACAGAAACCCTTGCTTTTTCGTTTTCCTTCATTCAGTTCCATGAGTAGTACACCAAAGTAAATGGCCTGAACTCTATATGGTACATGCAAGCATTCAATTATGGGATTATGAGTTAAGACACAATTAAGGTGTCTTAAGTAATTCCAGTAAGAAAAGACCATCAGTTATCAGAAAGGCACCAGTCATGAAGTACCTTAAGGTAGGCCATAAATTCCATGTAAGACTTGGGTAAATGGAGAGAAACAGCCAGGGAAATGAAAAAATATAATGACCCAACATGAGAAGCTTCTGAGGACCAGGGAGACTGAGCAGAAAGCTCTGATGAGGGACAGTGGAAAATGTAGGGAATGAGATCATTTGTTGGAAGTCACTACACTACACTAGATTTTATACACCATGAAGTAAAGCATAGTGATATTCTAGTCTCCAACTACTTGCAAGTTTAAATCATAAACCTAACAAAACTAAATCTCCTCGGTTTGTAAAGAAACATTGCTTTTCCTAACAATACAGGTTGTTCTGAGTGTCCACTCGATTTTAAGCTTACTGAGAATGAGTTCCATGTTATACCCCCAGAACTTGGCTCAGTATCTAGCACATTAGTAGGCACCAAAATAATTGCTTCCTGAATGCTACAGCACAGTGGGCAGTCTTAGGAAATGGACTTTGTAGGCACAGAGAAATGGAAATATAACCTTCCTCAGTGTGTCACTGATATGCATATCCCATAAAGAGTTCAGAGTTTCCCCAAATGAAGTCATACATAATTAGAGTACAGAAGAAATAAAAGAAACTCAAAAAGAAAGTTTTATGAAAGACAATCTACAGAATGCGAGAACATATTTGTGAATCCTATTTGGTAAGAGACCTGTATCCAGAATACACAAAAGAGTTCTTCCAACTCAATAATAAAATGACAAATACCCAATTTAAGAATGAGCAAAGATTCTGAATAGACATTTATCCACTGAAAATATACAAGTGGCCATAAACATATGAAAAGATGCTCAACATCATTAGCCACCAAGTAAATGCAAATCAAAACCACCATAGATACCACTTCACACCCACTAGGATGACTACAATGTAAAAGACAGTAACAGTTAGTATTGGCCAGGATGTGGATACACTGGAACCTCCATACACTACTAATAGGATTGTAAAACGGGCCAGTCCCTTTGCAAAACAGTCTGACAATTCTTCTAATGGTTAAACATGAAGTTACCAGCCATTCCATTCCTATATATATAACTGAGAGAAATGAAAACATGTCTACACAAAAGTGTGAATGCAAATGATCATAGCATCATTATTCATAATAGCCACAATGTGGAAACAACTCAAATGTCCATCAACTGAAGAACAGATAAATAAAGCAATAGAATATTATTCAGCAGTAAAAATGAATAGGAGTAATGATACATGTTCCAACATGGATAGAGCTTAAAAACATAAAAGTAAAAGAAGCCAGTCACAAAGATCACATATTGTATGATTTCATTCATATGAAATATCCAGAACAGGCAAATCCAAAGAGACAGAAAGCTGGGAAAAATGGAAAGTGATTGCTAAAGGTACAGTTTCTTTCTGAGGTGATGAAAATGTTCTAGAATTGACTGAGGTAATGGCTGTACTGGTATGGTATATGAATTATATCACAATAAAATTTTTATTTTAAAAACATAGTTTCTGTTTGGGGTGATGAAAAAGTTTTGGAAATAAAGAGTAGTCATGATTTCACATCATTGTCAATATAATTAGTACCAATAAATCATACAATTTAAAATGCTTAAAATGGAAATTTTTATGTTATATGTATTTTAATAAAAAATTTAAAAACCAATGCAAAATGGAAAAAATATAAACTTACATTCCCCAGTTTTAATTATTAGTAAATTCTTTCTCCAATACATTACCTTTGTCCAAAATAGGAAAATCCCACATCTAAAAGATTTTAAAAGCCTATACATATATAGGAGGAAAGCATTAACATGATTGTGGAAAGTTTATTGAAATAAATTAACCAGAATAACATAAAAAACCTGTAAAGGATATCAAAATCAAATGCTATTAAACATTCTGTTTTCAATTTTATAAATTATAAACTTCATGCTGTGGTTCTTTAACCTACCTTAACACTACTTTTGACAGAAGATGTTTGTTAACTGCTTTGCTATTTCCTGTTGTGAGGAAATTAATTGACTGTTACAATTCAGGTTTTAACAAATAGCATTTCTACTCTCCTTTGCTAATTATGCTGGGCCTGGATTTTGCATAACATTTCACACTACATTTATTCTCCTACTTTGATTTTAGAGCAACTTATTTGTAAGAATGCGAATTTGTGTACATTTCATTTTGAGTCACTGGACCAAATCTGATTGTGTTACTTCAAAACCAATTCTGGACAAATACTTAAACCTGAAATGCAAGTTGATGTGAAGAAACTAAAAATAAGATATTTAAATATATAGTATCTCTTTCAGGTTCTAACATGAATGTAAATACATATATATGTATATGTATGAATATAAATACATTTATACAGACCAAGCTAAAACATTCTAGTACAGGTAATGTAAAACCTATGTGCTTTATAATAAATATTTTTTACAAGTCTTCTCGAGAATTATTACTTTAACATGATTAAATTTCAATGTATAGCACCTTGATGGGTTGAAAGCAAGTCTATTATCGCAAAATGAGGAGTAAATATTCCACCACAGTGCTATCCTATATAATAAAAGCCTAATATGCTAAATGTCCGACCATTCATTCAACTGTTCAACCAGTTGCTATGACGTGCACTGACCACTAGGGGGGCAGATGCTCAGACCTGTATGTTAGCTTGCTGCTGGGGTCTGGCCGATTGGGACTGGGCGAGAAGGGCTGGACACGCCCTGGACTAATCTGTGCACTGGGCTGGTTTTGGCCCAATCCCTGCAGGCCAGGCCCAGGGACCCCCACCCGGGCCTCTAGTTTTATATAAAATAAAGCATTATCATCAGAAGCCAGAAAAATTTACATGTCAAACAATAGTAACTTTCTCATCAATCAAGTGTCTTTTAGATAAATGAATACAGAATTTCAAATCTGTGATTATTCATACTTATTTTCTTTTCAACTGTCAATCTTAGGGAATCACTTTACCTGAAAATTTTGGTTCTAAGTGTTAGGCTCATTAATTAATAGAGCTAATCATTCTAAGAAGGTGTGACTTGGAAAAGACATCTTGGGAAACTGAGCAACAGATAATGACATAAAATATGCCTTAATGAAATATAAACAACATCATGTATGATGAAATCTCAGTTTCTGTGATAACAAAGAAATGTAATCTTTTTTAAAAAGGTGAACACTAGATGCAAGGACAAGGAGACACTAGAAACTATTTTTTATAAAATTTTAAAAAGCTATATATTTATAAGTGCACAGTTTATAAAAGATATTTTCTCAAGCATTTTACATTCTTAATTTCACTTACTGTTCACACAATAATTTGTGAAGTTATGAGTAGGCATTTCATACGTGAAAAGATTTGAGGGTAAAGAGATTCTGTAGTCTGTGCAAATGTGCTGAAGTGTTAGACCTGGGATAGAATCCAAACCCATGCTCTTTCCGTTATACTATTCTCCCAATAGCATTTAATCTATCATCCAATCCCCAAATATATCCTAAAGGTGTCCACTTCCCTCAATTTCTAGTGTCACTACCCTAGTCCAAGTCAGCACCATCTCTCACTTGGACTATTTATTATTGTTTCAGGCCACTTTCTATACATTCTCCTCTCCAACCAGTGAGGTCTCTAAATGAAAATAAACAAAGAATAGATACTATATCTATAACTCCTCTGCTTAAAAATATGTCAATAATTTCCCCCTTGTACTTTAGGACAAAATTCAAACTAGCAAGTCTTATATGTTCTGACCTGCCTGTTCTTCTCCGTCTTCATCCCACATTCTTTGGGGCCCCCCACCTTACCCCCCGTACTTGTACAATAGCACTGCTCTTCTTTCACTTCTTCCTGTAAGCCAACATCCTTACTGCGTTTGCACATGCTGGTTCTCTACCTGTGGCATCTTCCTCCATTTGTGCCTAGCTAACTCGGATTCATCCTTCAAGTTTTGGTTCAAATACCATTTACTTGAAGAGGCCTCCCTCAACTGCCTTCCCCCAATTAAACTGGTTCCCTCTTATAAATGCTCTCTCATAGCATCCCTTGCTTTCACATCACTCATGACAATTTGTAAGTAAATAAACATGTATGTATGTACGTATGTATGTATGTGTTAAATGTCTGGCTCCTACACTACATTGTAAAATTCATGAAGACCAGGACCATGTCCCTGATCAACACTTTGCATAGCATGGGTACTTTATATATTATTTGCTGAATTAATTATTTAGAGAAAAGTCCCCTTCTCCAGCAACACCCCATTCCCAAGCCCTGAAAAAGAAAACAGTTTAACTGTTTCTTTTTTTACATTTCCAGATATGAAAGCATATGTTTAAAAGGGAAAGAGTTCACACATGAACATATTTTAGTATGTCTTCCTTGCACAAGTTTGAACATTTGAATTACATCTAATAAAAATGGTTTTAGAAAGATGATTACATAGAAGTACGGCACAGATAATTAAAATACAGTAAAAATTGTTGAGAATTTGACTACAGAATGTAAATGTTACACAGAAAGGGGCCATTACCATGTAAACCTTCAACATATCAATGACTATTTGCTGAGCATCTGTTATGTACCAGTGGCTCTGCTACACGATGGAGCTGGCTCACGTCAGTCATGGCTTAACAGTAACATCTTATCACTGTGATAAGTTAGTTTTCAGAGGCAGTAGGTAAGGAAGTTTTCTTCAATAAAAATATAATTATAAAACGGTTAATTTTATCACATCAAAAATTAAAACATTTTCTTTAGGAGTAGAAAAAGAACTTTCGCTCGTCCTTTCACAAAGGTGTCAAATTTTTAATAAGTTGATTTAAAGCCTTAGTCTTAATAGCCCCTTTTCAGAGGAAAGAGCAATACAGATTTTGTTCAGTCCTTATCATACTAATTATAGTTAACTGAAGAGTCCACAACTGTTTTTCAGCGAGTCAAAGGTTTCATAACTATTTAAGTTAATACTGGTTCAATAAGCATAGAAGACCTCCACTATCATTCTAACTCTGTTTTAACTCATAGCATTAAAAATGTTGTGTTTTTTTAATTTTCAACAAAAAACTATTTTTCTTGCACTTAAAAGTAATTCAGAGAAAGTTCAACACCTGGGGAAATTTCATTAAATGCTATTATTCCCTGAAATTACTGCTTCATCGTGCAAACTAGGGGCTTTAAAACCTGAAGTTAATGTAATGTGTACTATTGCTCAGGGACTTCAAGTGGCACTGGGAGACGCTGCCATGCTATTAGCTTAATTAATGTTTCCATCAAATGAGTGGAGTGCAAAAAAGAAATTAGTCTTAAAAGTTAGGGTTTAATGAGGATTTACAGAAACTAAATTGCTGATTTCAATATTAGGTTAAAGAAGACTTTAAGCATATTTCTGCTCTCAAACTATCTTTAATTCTGGTAGTTACATGTCAAGACATAAAAATGGATGCTGGATAAAGTCCAAAGAAAATATGATTCTAGATCTATTGATTGCTGTAGGAGGTAAACTACAAAAAGGGTTATGACTCAAGGATGGAAAGGGTAATGCAAGGAAACAAAGGCAAAAATTAACAAATGGACTACATCAAACTTAAGAGTTCCTGCACAGCAAAAGATACCATCAACAAAATGAAAAGGGTGCCCACTGTATGGAAGAATATTTGCCAAAGATATATCTGATAAGGTGTTAATTTCCAAAATATATGAGAAACTCATAGAACTTAACAAAAGGAAGACAAACAATCCAATTTAAAAATGGGTCAAAGACCTGAACAGACACTTTTCCAATGAGGACATACAGATGGCTAAGAGGTATATCAAAAAATGCTCAAAGTTGCTAATTATCAGAGATGCAAATTAGCCCAGCCAGTGTTGCTAGGTGGTCAGGCCTAGACCTGTGAACCATGAGGACACCGTTTGATTCTCCTCGGGGCACATGCCTGGGTTGCAGGCTCGATCCCCAGTGGGGGGTGTGCAGGAGGCAGCTGATCAATGATTCTCTCTCATCATTGACGTTTCTCTCTTTCCCTCTCCCTTCCTCTCTGAAATCAATAGAAATATATTGTTTTAAATACATTAACACGACAATGAGGTATCACGTCACACCTGCGAATAGCTACCATTACCACATCAACAAATGACAAGTGCTGGTGAGGATGTGGAGAGAAGGGAACCCTAGTACACTGCTGGTGGGAATGCAGACTGGTGCAGCCATTATGGAAACAGTATGGAGTTTCCTAAAAAATTTAAATATGGAACTGCCATTTGACCCAGTGATCCCACTTCTAGGAATATATTCTAAGAATCCTGAAGTACCAATTAGAAAGAATATATTCACCCCTATGGTATGTTCATGGCAGCACAATTTATAATAGCTATGATCTGGAAACAGTCCAAGTGCCCATCAGTAGATAGGGGATAAAAAAATCTGTGGTACATTTATACCATGGAATATTATGCAGCTGTGAAAAAGAAGGATCTCTTTACCCTTTGAGACGGCATGGAGGGACCTGGAGAGGATGATGCTAAGTGAAATAAGCCCATCAGAGAAAGACAAGTATCAGATTATCTCACTTATATGTGGAATCTAATGAACAAAATAAACTGATATACTAGATCCAGAGACACTGAAGCTTGGAACAGACTGACAAATTTCACAGGGAAGGAGGATGGGCATGGGAAGAGAATAGCCAAGGAACTTATATGCATAACCCATGGGCAGGCAATAGTGGGGTGGGAGTTTAGGGGAGAGGGGTTGGAATGGGGTAGAAGGGCCAGTGAAGGAAAAAAAGGGACATCTGTAATACTTTCAACAGTAAGTATACATTTTTTAAAAAGGCAGGTTTTAAGAGCATATACTGTTATGAACTATTATGCAAGGTATGTCCTTGAATTTGTTTGCCAAAGTTCAAAAATTTAAAATTTCAGATTTCTATAACAAGGAAAATACCAACTTAAAATTTGAAGCAGTTTAGGACAAATATTTTAAGCTGTGGATAGAAAACATTAATCTTATGAGAAGTCGTTTAAAGCTAAATTTGTAATCGTTTGAAGGAGAATTTAGGTGATTTGTGTGGATGTTATGGACTTAAAAGCAATCTTGCAAATATAGCTAGGGAATAGAAATAACTATCCTTTTAAGATTGTTATTATAATGCCACAGTCATGAATCCATTGAGGTAGATGCAAAACAAAGTACAAGTTTGGACCAAATAATAAAATTGTTTTTGTTTCATATTAAAATTTGCTACTGACCAGTTTTCAAATGAAAGATTTAGCCTGATCTGTCAAATTAAAATTTGATGTTTTAACAAACTATGCTAATTGCCTCCTTTAAAAATACATTAACTTAGGCTACTTAAGGGATACTTATGTAACAATTAAGCAACATCTGAAATATTTTATTTATTTTAAAGTTTGTAACTTGTTCAGATATAGTGCCTGAGTAATAGTGCTAAAAAGTAAAAAATACTTTTTTTACCCTTTTTCCTAAAATTTCTGCCAGTTTTTTCAGGAGGCCAAACCATTTCATTCCCTATACCCTCTCTGTTTTACTTCCCATTATCTTCTCACCTGGGAACCATGAAACCAATGGCTCAACCTCCCCTGGCTACAATCTAATTCCAGAGGCAGCATGTCAAGGTAGGTGCACGTGGCAGATGTAAAAGAAAGGCCGGTACTTTTCTGTCCAAGGTAAAGACAGTGCCAGTTTTGAACATCAGCACCATCCCAGACAGGAGAAAGGCAGAGAATATGAAACACACATAAAGAAATGCTTACTGGTGTTATTGTCAGGTAGGCACAGTCCCTCGTTCAGAAAAAAGGGCAAATTATTAGTAAAGCTAATGCAAGAAATTTTTCTAATGCATACCATTTAGTTACTTAACCATAAGCCATAGCATATTGCATCACAATGACAAATAAATTTCACTTATGGTCATTGCTTAATGGAAGCTTTTACACATCCATATTATTGTGCAGTACTTTAATATTGATGCAAGAACCTAGTGTCAACTGACATTGAACAACATCCATTAAATATCACCAGGTCCTGCTTAACCAGTGGTTAGCGGTCAAATGCCACCCGAGGCAACCAATGCAAATAGAGATGATTTAAATTTTATGACTTGATGAATACAGCAATGATTTACTTTTTGGCACTGAGAGCACAGGGAGAACAAGCTTCTGTTTTGTTTGTTCCATTTTCAAGTTCAGCGAGTCAGATCCCATACTGGAAAATTTTCATAAAGCATAGTAAATTTTTCCAATGCTATGTTAAACATCTTTAAGAAACGGGATTCATTTCTTCAATGGCTAACTACTGTTTAATATTCTACAGACCCTTTTATCAATTCAAAATAAGTATAATCCTCTCTGTATCAAAATGACCAGGGAAGCACCATCAGGGAGGAAAGCCTAGAGTAAGCCCCCAGATGAGTTCTGTAAGTCAAATCCCTGGATATATATTTGGAGCAGGCAAAAGAGAGGCAAAGACGAGGAAACAGACTTCATTTCAAGAAAAATAAAATATTCAGGATTCTTAAAAAGAAGCAAATGTAGCAACCTTGTATTATGTTGTTTCTACATTTTATCTTAACATTTGGCTAATAAAAAAGTATGCTACCTGCCCACATTCCATATTCTCTTAAGTTACTATAAATACAAAGACAATATACCACGCTTCAAGGAGACAAAAGTAGCAAAAGCTTATAGCTAACCAAAGCGAAAACAGTCGTTATCCGATAGATGACAATATAGGTGCAACTAAAACTGTATAAATATCAGTGTATTAAAAGAATAGTATAGATACTGGTGTGTCACAAAAATAAATAAATAAAACTGCCACAAGTGAAATGAATCAAATAATACTGATATTTCCTACTGAATCTGTGTTTTGCGTACATTGTGGTGGTAGTTGTTTTCTCCAGGCTTTGGATCCCACACCATGACTAAACATTATTTGCTCTGGAGATTAAATAATGAATAAAACAAAACAAACCCCAATTTAAGAGCTGGTGTGTGGTGGGAAAGGAGGGGAGTAGGTGGAAAGAGACCCCAGCTTTCTGCTAGGAAGAAAGAGAAATTGCCAATGAGAGAGCGCCCATCCCATGCCCAGCACTGGGCTGCATATTGTTATCAGATCAGCAGCCCTACTAAGACCACATCCACCTCCTTACACAGCAGAGGAAACTGAAGCCCAGAGAAGTTAATTAAGGCACCAAAGTCCCAGCTGACAAGTGGCAGTGCTGAGATTCAGATCAGAATCTAACTTACTGAGACAGTGGGGTTTTCCCCTGTATTAACATGCAATAAGGTCCTTGCCAGTTTTGCTCTGTGGATAGAGCTTTGGCCTGCAAACTGATGGTCCTAGGTGTGATTCGGTCAAGGGCACCTACCTTGGTTGCATGCTCCTCCCAGGCCTGAGCCCTGGTCAGGGTGCACGCAGGAGGCAACCAATCGATGTTTTTCTCTTTCTTTCCCTCTCTCTTCCACTCGCTATAAAATCAATGGAAAAATATCCTCGGGTGAGGATTAAAAAAAAAGTAAGCATGCAATAAATAAATATGTAATTATAAGCTTAGCTCCTTTCTCTCCAAAAGACTACAGGAATCTCAAAATGTAACTTCAAAGAACCGGGTGGGCAGGGGTATGGCCCAACCCAAGTAAAGGAAGGCCCTCAGGGAGGGAGGCAGTTCCTGTGGCTGGAGAAGCAGTGGGGCTCCTGGGGAAGCAACAGGCCTGGTTGCCTCTGACCACCTCGGTTTGTTGCCTACCATGGGGGAATGGAAAGTGACCAGCTCTGTGGGCGGCCACTGGCACTGGCTCCAGCCCTCCTGGAAGCACTGGTAGAGAATGACATCTGCCTTCTGACTTGTGGAAAAGCTCTGTAGACACAGTGACTCCCATCTCAACACACTGAGAAATGAGTGTGTTGCTTCATATTTGGCACTGTCACTCAACGTGAAGACATTAACAAAGGATCTTAGGATTCAAAGGGACAGAGCTCTTACAGATGATGTGAACGGTCCACTGGGAACCCATTTAACTTTATTAACCAATGTCATGCCAATGAATATTCAATAAAATTTTTTTAACAAAGAAAGAATAAGGTATTTGGAAGAAACATTTATAGGGACTCCAACAGATTTAAAAAAAATGCATGTTCTGTGAAATAAAGACAATCAGGGCTACCATGCACATCAGAAGGCCTGCATCAATAAAATGACTTGAACAGCACAATGTAATAAAGTGAATAAAAACTGAGTCTTTGAAAGGACTGCATGAACAGATGCCATCTATATACTCAGAACGCCTTCATCTAGCAGCGGTTCTCAACCTGTGGGTCGCGAACAATGAAAATACATCCCGCATATGATATTTACAGTACGATTCAAAACAGTAGCAAAATTACAGTTATGAAGTAGCAACAAAAATAATTTTATGGTTGGGGCCACCACAACATGAGGAACTGTATTAAAGGTGCCGGGAGCCGGTATAGACCGGCTCCCGGCATAAAGGGTTGCGGCATTAGGAAGGTTGAGAACCACTGAAAGGGCAGAGGTAGAAACTCAACAGGTGAAGAGGCGTTGAATCGACCTTCATCACACAGGAAGTGGAAAAATGAAGCTGGGACCTAAAGATCCATGATTTAGCACAAGAGGTGGAACTTAAGAGGAAGAAATGTAGCGACCTCAAAACTGAGATGCGAAAGTCCAAAGGGTTTAGTCTCAGGAAGAGGAAGGATCTGACCAGCAGACATCTCCAAAGACCAAGTGTTTCAAGTCATAACATGTAACATCCATAATGAGAACTAAGGAGAGAAATGACTGATTTGTATCTGGGACTTAGGAGCAGCCTGGACAGAGTACTCAGCGCACTGAAAATCCCAAATGCAATCAGGAAAGCCTTGTCCCAAGACAATGTGTCCACGTCACTGGGAAGAACACAAAAATCCATTTGATGCATTTTACTGCCATGTTCAAAAGGTAACACTCCCTCTCACCAAATGCCACAGTTCTTTGTAATAAGTACCGAAGCTTCCCTTTTACAAGGAGATATAACGATTTTATCAGAGAAAGCAATTCTCTAATCGTGGACAAATAATGAAAGATCCATTCCTAATGATGGCACAGTCTTTCAGGACTACAACTATGATAGCAAAAATCCTCTGGGAGATAATTCGTGGATGTTCCAAAATCCTCCTAAAATGAGTAAGGCAGCCTTTGGGGAAACTAAGGATAAAACTTTTCAATCAACATAATCAAGACTATCTATATAGGAATTAATATCTGGAGATGAGACAAGGATGTGGGATCTCCAGTGGTTCTCCAAGAAATGTGTATAATAAACTAAAAGTAAACTTGGAGTACAAGGTTGCAGAAGTCTACAATATATATATATATATTTTTTTCTATAATAATAAAAGCATAATATGCTAATTAGACCAGACAGCTGAACAACCTTCCGGACGTCCTTCTGGAAGACCTTCCAGACGAAGCTGGGGCTGTGAGGGCCAAGGTAAGCCGCTGTGGCTGCCCTCGCAGCCCCGGATTCATCCTTAAGGTCGTTTGGCTGTCTGGTCTAATTGGCATATTATGCTTTTATCATATTATATATATATATATGGATATGTATGCAGACATATACATGTGTATACATTTATATATAGTTTTAAGGTACAATATATTTGCATATTTAAAAATTACCTTTAGATTATACTCTTTCCTTCAAATCTGGTACCTTGATGAGTTATTTCCAGCTACAATATCTGTGCCTTGAAGAATGGTATATTATCAGTCACCCAATGTCAACTTTTCTCTTTAACTGACCTTGCAACAATATTCATTTAAGGTGTAATCTCACTTCACGGACAAATCATTGTCTATTAAATAGTAATTTATTTGATATGTTCCTGGAAGCTTCTTTACACCATTGGTTTTATGAAACCCAAGTATTCAATGACAGAAAATACTACAATAACACCACCCTTTTCATATATATTTATTAAGCACAATTTTAGGAGTATAAGTAAAACACTTTATAATATTATCTCTACTACACAAAACAATTCAAATTGAATGAAAATGCTTTTCAATATCAGCCTTAGGCCTTACATATTTCCTGAACAATGGGAGATTGCAAAGCATTTTTAGTTAATGCATTTGGGATTCAAAACATTGCTTTTGAAAAGGAAAAAAAAAATTAGTTGGCATTTCATTTGGCTTCAAAGACCATAAGGTGGTAACACAAATTAATGGAAATAATAGATAACTAATTCATTATAAGAGGGAGAATGGAAAATGGGCAAGATCATGGAAGACTTTTAGGCTACACATTTGGTTTGGGGTTTTTTTGTTGTTGTTGTTGTTGTTTTATTTTATTTTATTTTATTTTTATTGCTTAAAGTATTGCAAAGAGTATTACATATGTCTCCTTTTTTTCCCCCGCCCTTGACAATCCCCTGGCCTCCCCTACCCCCCAGTGTCTTATGTCCATTGGTTATGCTTATTACACATTTGGTTTTAGCATGGTGGGATAAAGGGCTTCATTTTAACCACATTCCTCACAATCTTGAGTATTTATGATAAAACTTCAAATGTATAGTAATAATTCTAATTTACTTAGGTGAAAGCTGAATAAGGAGAGAGATTTAACTCTGGTAAGTAAAAGCACCAAAATATAACTTAGTTAAGTAGAGAAGACACTTTCAAAAGCATAAACTTTCTATAGTCATGAACTTCTTAAGGGTTATTTGGTTCAAATTAAAAGCTTTCACAATAATAAGTAAAGGTTAGCTACAACCCCAAGGCACAGGAACCAGAGAACTTCTGGGAACTGAGAAAAGATTCCCATCTCTACTAGAGTAAACCTACTATTTTAATTTGACCCAGCATTCCTGAAATCACACTCCAGTGTACTCAGCTCTGAGACTCCGTGAGCTAAGAGCTTACAGAACTAGGACAATTGCAGAACTAGGGACAGGATCTCAAAAGGAATGTTCTAATTTAAGCTTACAGCCCTATAGTAACTTTAGAATAACTGCGATAATAATAATGTGGATACAAAAAAAATTTTTTAAGGATAATCCTATACTTGGGAATTAAAACATACACTGCTAATTCTTAATTATAACAAAAAAATGAAAATGACAATTAGAACCCTTTAAAAAAAAAAAAGCAAGGAAATTAGAAGTCCAGGGTTACCTAAAAGAACCAGAAATTATACTCATATATTCTTCTCTAGAGATACTCATATTACATGTGAAAGAATTTGATCAATAAACTAGAAGCCCAGTGCGCGAAATCGTGGCCCAGCCCACAGCCCTGCCATGCTCACAGCTCTGCCCACCTGCGCCAGTCTTTGGTCGTTACAGCGTTAGGGCCACAGGCCTTTTATAATATAGATGGGAAACCTGTCTTAGTGTGTGCTACCTAGAGTCAAGGTAGTACCAAGCCACTAAATACAAATAGAGCATGTTTAGCATACAAAATACATAAATATAAACAACTCACATGTTAATAATATATTGAAAGAAAGGTTCAGTGACCTAGTTGAAAACTATTGAGGCATTTTAGCGGAATATGTAACTTCAATTGACATGAACGGAATATGTAACTTCAATTGACATGAACGGCTAGTAGTAAAAACTGCCTGGGATTAATTCTGCACAATGTCTGGCAAAATACCAGCCTGTTTAGGTATAATTACCACATACTGCTAATGTCTTCTGCCTACCATCCATTTCATGTGACTGTATTAATTTCAAAACATAAGCAAGGTCTATTCTAACAAGGGGACCACGATTTCAATTTAGGAATATGAAGTTCCTACTAGTTTGCTTTGTTTTCTACGATGGCAACTGTCATGGCTGGATGAAAGATATTCCCACTAAACCAATAAATAAAATTGCCAAAGGAATGCACCCATGAAACACCAAAGTGTCGGTCTTCAGTGCACACTTACAGCCTAGTGGTACCCTCAGAACTACACACCAACCACTGATGTCATTCTGAGGGTTAGCATGGCATTGGCTGATTCCCAGAGATTCTGAGCTTCCTGCCAGATAAAAGACAAATACGCCAACTGGGTATGGTGTGTAACGTGCTGCTGTTTAAAAAAACAAAACAACAATGCCAGATTATAACACTCTTTGTCCACAAAAATGCCTGACATTTCTGGCTTAAGACCTTTCGGGTCTAATAAACAACTCCATTTCTTATGACAGAAGCTTCTTTCATTGATGGATTTATTAAATAAACAAAGAGTTCATCAGTTTACAGAATGTGTTATTTCACACAATTTAATATGAAAGAACTAGCAGGTGGTACTATTAAGAACCATCAGTAGTAGCAATTGTTTCATAGATGACCAACTTAATCCACGCTTGGAACACTGCCATCCTTTATGAGGTTTTTCCATATAACACATTCAACGTTTTAGTGCCCATCTACCCAGGGTGTTTATGAAATCCTTGTGCAACTTTAAACTTGACCTATCCCACTGAACTATATTTTATGGGACTCTGTTAAAACTGCTGTGTATTCATCCAGACGACATTCTTTAAAGGAACTGCGAGCCAGGATCATGAATGCAACTTATGAAATCACTCGGCAGCAGCTGGAGAATGTTTTCAATGAGGTGGAAAATCAGACTGAAAGTTGGATCACCAAAAAATGGTGATTATGTTGAAGTCTATAAATTTAAACGGCAGTGTCAAAGTCTTATTCACACTGATTTAAGTTGTTTTAATTTTTTTTCAGTCACAAATACAACAAAGATTAAGGTTTAGAGCTAACATGGAAATTTTAAAAGCACCCAAAATGGCTATGCTGTTATATACTTCTATTACAAATTTTATTATTTTTCCCATGTTAGGAGACTATTAGCAACTCGTTTGAAAACATCTTACAGGGAGGTGGGGGCTTGCCTGGGATGGGAATGGCTGGGGGTGGGGGGGTAGGATCAAGCGGGGGGAAAAGGAGACATATGTACAACTTTAGACAATAAATAAAATAAAATAAAATAAATAATAAAAGAAAACATCTTACAACATCCTATAAAGGCTTCTATATTTTAGAAGTCACTAATTCTCCAATTGACAGTCCGTTTTTAAAAAATATTATTATTTATAAAGATGCATATTCGTAAGTAAAGCATTTCCTAACAGGTTTTGAAAGGAGAAAACTCAGTATGAGAGAGATCAGTTAACGTGCTAAAATAGAAGGTGACTAGAGACAATGTAGTATCCTGGATTCAATCCTGGGACCAAAAAAAAAAAAAGGATATTAGTGGAAAAACTGACAATTTCTTAGCGCTAACAAATCTACCATGCTGTGTAAGATGTGACTGAAAGATATAAAAAACACACTGCTCTTTTTACAATTTTTCTGTAAATCTGAAATTATTCCAAAATAAAAAAGTATGAATTTTTAATGTGATAAGAATATTGATAGCCTCTGTAATTTCTTCTCTACCTTTCCTCTTCTCACTGATTGTGACACATTTTATTTCCTAATGCTGGTCACAAGGTCTCCCATCACATTTCCCCCTTCGGAGCTGTTGTTTTCTTCTCTCCACCCTTGAATCTGGCAACACTCTGATGCTACTTGGATCAATGGAACATGGTGAGAATGATGCTTGTACGGGTTCTGGGTGTAGCTCTTAAATGACCTGGCAGGTTCTACTTCCTGCGTCTCTGATTGCTGACTCCCAACACCCACCCACCACTTTATGAGCGGTGCTAGGAAGAGGTATTCTTTCTCACAGCTTAGCCTGAGCCAGCATCAACTGGCAGCCATGTGAGTCAACCACTCTGGACATCAAGCTCAGTCGAGCTTTGTAATGACAGCAACTCCAGCTAACACCTGATTACAACCACATGAAACAGCTCAGCCAAGAACTGCCCAGCTAAGCCCAGTTAACCCACAGGAATATGAGAGATAATAGCATTATTATTGGTTTATGCCACTAAGTTTGTGTGGTTCGTTTCACAGCAAAAGATAACTAGGACATCGGTTCTCAACAAAATGAAGCCACTGCTCAGTTGTATATCTGGAAGTACTAGAAATAGAAAGTCTGGAAAATAGATCTGAAAAAAAATAGTAATTGTTTCCCTCTTCACTTTACTGTTCTGCTTACTTTTCTTCTCTCTGCAGAATTTATTAACTAAAGCAGTTAAGATCAATACCCAAATTTCGGGGGGGGTGGGGGAATGCTCAGCTGGAACTTCATGAGAGAATCAACTTTTTTATGTTTACCAAGAGTCAGACATATCAATTCACAAATGCTCAGCCAATAAATATTTTTTTAAAGGGACATGAATTACTCATTGCTTTTTCTTACCAAATGATATTTTAGTGAGTCTCAATGGCGAGAGCAAGTAAGCCAAGCAGAAGTTGTAAGAATATTTATCTAAAATTGGCTAAGTAACCCAAAATAATAATAGCTAATATTTATCTCAGATATTCCTCTCAACCCTATGAGGTGGATCCTCTTACTTCCCCCACTTTACAGATAAGGAAAAGGAAGCTTAGCAACATGCCCAGGTCACCAGGTCAGTTAGGATACAAGCCAAGTTTCAAATCCAGTTTGTATCCACAGTTCAAACCCTTCCACTACACTTCTCCTGATTATGGTATTTTTAGACTAAAGGTTTCTTTCATACATTTTACTATAATAGACCATAAAAAATTCTTCAACAGCAATCAAATTAGCATATTTCAAATTTGGTCAAACATTACATTCCAGAGAAGAGATTTATATTCTTAAATTTTTTTTTTCCAGTAAAAAGTCTCTTTTATTGAAGCAGTGCTATAACCTAAATGTTTGTGTCTCCCCAAAATTCATAGGTTAAAACCCTAACCCCCAAGGTGATGGTACTTGGATGGAACCTTTGGGAGTTGATTGGGTCATAATGATAGAGCTTTCATGTACGGAATTAGTGTCTTTATAAGAGATCCCTCACCCCTTTCTCCATGTGAGGACACAGCTGGAAGATGGCCTGTGGGAACCAGGAAGTGGGCTCTCTCCAGACACTGATCCCACAGCACCTTGATCATGGACTTCCTAGCTTCCAGAACTGTGAGAAATAGATTTCTGTTGCTTATATGCCACCTGGTTTATGGTAATTTTGTTACTGCACTCAAACGGACTAAGACAGGTAGCTTATAAATAAGTAGGCAACTTAGCAAAGAATCTTTTGGGTTAATTACTATGAGCACAATATATACCTATGAGCCTTGGCATAATTAATGCTCTGAAATGTAAAATGACCCAATCCTCTTGATTCTACCCCTAAAATTACCTCTGGAAGCTGTTTTCCCCTTTTGTCTTCACTGCTACACATCCAGTCCAGGACGTCATCATTTCTTGCCTCGACCATTGCAGATGGCTCCCAAATGTCTGCGTGTCTCAACCCTGTTTCCTCTTCAGACCATGCTCTGTATGTACTGCTACCACAGTTCTATCCTTAAAACATATATGCGATCATTTTCTTCCACTCAAAAGAAAAACACTTTCAAAGTATTTGAAAATCAAAGTTCAAAAAAGTTAGTATAATATGCCCCCCTCATATTGCTGCCCCTCTCCAGTCCCAACCATCTTTCCGATATCACTGCTCATTATATTTCATCAAATATTATTTGCTTTGAAAAAAACATCTTTCAATATTCTACTTACTATTAATAAACTTGGGTTTGATTGTTTTATTTTCCCCCATTTTGTTTTTAAGAGAAAAATGCATGCTTATGAGTACAGTACATACCTACTTTTTAAATCTAACCACTCAGATCACCTGGCTAGATCAGGAGTGGAGGAGAAAAAGAATAACATCCAGTGTACCTTTGAAGGGGTCAAATATTAGGATTTATTTTTACTCTAAAAAAAGAATGAACTAGGCAAGTAGGGATACAATTAAAAGTAAGTACAGGTAGGAAAAGGAAGAACAGTTTGACGAGGAAAGTCACCTGCTTAAAGTGAGGACTGGCAGAAAGCTCAAGGGGAAGGGAGCATGTCCATCAGCCTCTGTGGGCATATTAGCACAGTGGTTCTCAACCTTGGCTGTACATTAGGATCACCTGGGGAGATTCTAAAGGTCATTCACATCAGGATCCCTAGCGGTAGAACCAAGGCATTGGTATTTTTTAGAACACCCCCAGGTGATTCCAGTGTGCAAAGTTGACATCCACTCTGTTAAAACAAAGCTGACGAAAAAGGAAAAAAGAAGAGAGTTGACAGCTCAGATAACAAGAAAGCAACAATACATTATAGTGCCCATAAACATAATTATAATTTTCTCCAGGAACGCTTAGTATAGATAGCATGGGGGCAAGGGCACAAAAGGGAAAGGTTGGATTTATCTGGAGTTGAAAACTGGCAGGGACCAAAATAATTGATACCTGATCTCACAGTACTGCAGTGATTGGCCACAGGCTCCAGACTGGATAAGAAAAGAAGTCAGGATGTGGTGAGAGACTGAGCACATGAAAGCTGTCAATGAGTCAGATGAACAAGCAGGAATAGTGGCATGAAAGAGAGACCACCTGATCTGAGAATAGGATTTCTGGGTTGAAGATTTAAGATTTCAGAGGAAGCATGATTCAGAGTGGTTATAGAGCAAGGCCACAGCTGACAATTGCTATGGTAGAAAAGGTAAAAAGTCACTGGCAAGGAAAGCTTTGGAGAATAAGGGATTGGGGTTAGGGCATCATCATGGATATTAGAGTTGCCCAGTCTGACTATAGGAGCTGGGAAAGGGAAAAGGCCAAGTCAAAGGGGCCTTTGAATTCTGGGACTCGATCTCAAGTGAGTAGAAGAGGCAGGTGGTATGAAGCTCAGGAGATGGTGTCCTTATTAATGAGGTGGAAAGGAAAGGGACTGAAGTGGCAGGGTGGCAGCAGGAGAATGACAACCCCGATCACAGAATGAGCAGCATCCGTCTGAGAGGCATAATCTTGTCAATTAAAGGAAAAAAATGGAAGAGCATATTTTCAAACCTGTATTTGTTCTTGCCACTTTCACCCACAGCTCAATGTTCATCAACGGCTTCCACTTCTCTTAAGACAACGACATTATCAGGACCCACAAAGTCTAACATGATCTGGGGCTGCCTAACTCCGCAGCCTCATCTTTTTTTAAAAATATATTTTTACTTATTTCAGAGAGGAAGGAAGAGGGAGAGAGAGATAGAAACATCAATGATGAGAAAGAATCATTGATTGGCTGCCTCCTGCACGCCCCCTTATGGGCATCAAGCCCACAATCTGGGCATGTGCCCTTGACCAGAATCGAACCTGGGACCCTTAAGTCTGCAGACCGATGCTCTATCCACTTTGCCAAACCGGCGAGGGCTCCACAACCTCATCTTAACTTGTTTACATCTGCAAAGACTATTTTCAAATAAGGTTACATTCATAGGTACTGGAGGTTAGTTTTTAAATATCTTTTTGGAAGACACAAGTCAATCCCCAATACATGCTAACCACCCATTCGTCTAGGTCAGTACTAGTTCTCAACCTTGGCTGCACATTAGAATCACCTGGGAACCTTTTTAAAATCCTGATTTCTGGGCCACATCCTCCGGAAATTCTGTTTCTTTGTTATGGGGTGTGGCCCCAGAAATCAGGATTTTAAAAAGATTCCCAGGTGATTCTAATGTGCAGCCAAGGTTGAGTGAGAACCACTGTCCTAGGTAGTCTAAATACTACTTTTCTACAAATTCAGACTACTGGAAGGCAGCATATCTGCACTCAATTCAGTTCACTGAAGGCTTTTAGTTTTTCAGTAAAATGCCCTTTATTTATATTAAAAGATTTAAAAACATATGAAAAAATATATTGGCTTCTACAAAATCACAACTGAACACAGCAACTATTGGTTGTTGTTTTTAAAAAAGCCTTTTTATAATTACTATGTGAGAAGTTTATTTCTCCTAATGGCACTGAAAATGTTTCTTTTGTGTGTAAATTAGGAAGCTTAGTAGTCTATAAGGTGTCCCAAAAAATGTATATACACTGTAATAGCTGATAGCTCAATTTTGAAAACGAAATGCATTTTAATAAACACTGCCTTTATAATTACTCAAAGTGTGTGTATACATTTTTTAGGACACCATCTATACTACAGTAGTATACTTATACCTAGTTGCCCATATTATAATACTATAGATGTCCGGGTTAGAGTTTCTCAAATTTTGGTGTGTATCAAAATCATTAAGGGAGAGGGCTCCGGAGGGGGATGATTAAAATCACAGGTGCCTGGGACCCACTCCAAGCCTACAAACCCAGAACTGAAGGGGATGAAGCCCAGGCATATGCTCTTCTGACAAGCATCCAAAACGAGTCAAATGTACGCTAAGTTTGAGTATCGGCAAGTAAGAGTTTTTTCCACCCTTCCTCCCCCCACCTTTATTCTCAGGGGTATATAATTTGCAAATTCTATTCATTGGTCTTGTGGTCTTCATGTCCTTTTTTGCAAGCTATATATTTTTTAATATTTAAATTTAAGATTAACAAATAATTTATAAACATTCTATTTATGAACTACTCATTTGACATTATACTTGTGACTATATTTTATGTCCTGCCACACTTTTTTCCCAAATATGACATGCATTCTTAAACAGATGGCTTTATTCATCCTCACCGTATCCCTCCGTGCTATACTAGAAGAAGGAACTATTATTCCCTTTAAAGATGAAAAATAAAGGTTCAAGTCCAAGTCAAACTAACTATTTATTAAACACTCTAATGTTCAAGACTGCTAAATACCACCTCATCAGGACAGGTTATATAGCTATGGAGGTCTATCTCTACATACAGAAAGGTTAGGTACCACTTCCTAGCCTAATGATTCACCATGTCCTATTTGTTCAGAATTAAACTGGCTGGGCAGTTCAATCATGTTAATGCATCAGTATAAGCAGCCATGAACAATTCTGAACTACAGCTCCAAGTTCAAGTACTTCCTCCTTTCCACATTATTTTTCTCATCTTCACTTCACATATAAAAACTTACTAAAAACCTCCCAAATTTAAGATAATAAGGTACTACAAAGTACTATAATAAGGTGGAAAAAAACCATATTAGTTGCCATGGCCCTTCTATAGTTGAAAGAATCTAAAAAAAACATATAGTCGGTTTGAAGTCTTTTGTGAAATCCCTTGAGAGACTCAACTATTGACTGTGGTTAGAATACATTCAAAAGTATAATCAGATTGCATCATCACCATCACCTGCTCAGAGGGAGCTGGAGGAGCATGTGCCCACGAGGCTGAAGCTGGCTTATTGTGCTACACTCTCATGCGGGCTTGCCAGGAAGATTAGTCACCATTTTGCAGCTGGTTTCAAATTCAGTTGCTGCGATACAAGTGCAGATGCAATGGCTTACCCTAATTACACTGCTCCGGTGTAGGCTTTCCATTTGTAGCCTGCTATGTACTAGCTAGAATTCAAGGCTCTGAAAATTGGTTTCAAATGGAGGAGACTTCAAAATCACCCATTTGTGACCCTCCACTACAGCTTGTTAATCACATTTCATCACTGTATCTTTCAGATCTTCTGAGTCCACCCTAAAGGTCTTTTTAGCTAAGTCATCACTGAATCTTAACAAAAAGCCAGGAAAAGAAGTTCTTAAAAACACTTTTATAAATGAAATAAAAATCTTCAAAGATTTTTTTTAATATTTAAAAAAACTTCCATTTTCTCTGCTTTGCATTAAACATACTAGGAAATTCTAAGGAAATTGATCATAATCACTGGTTTCTAAACTTCACTTGAAACTTGAAAAAAAAAAAAACCCCGCTTCACCTTACCATATTGGGCCGTAATTTAGAGGTTTTTATAAAATTAATCTATAAATTAAAATAAAGCTTATGCTGACTGCTTCTAAGAGTCAAAAGGAAAGAAAAACAGGTTTCTGCTTATCTCAGGCAGTCTTTTTACTGCTTGTTATTGTCCATATTTGATAAATGCCTTGTCATAAATGATATCCATACAAATAGATGAGGTAAATCAGAGGCACTTTTAAAATAAAATAAATAAAATCCTAGCATCATCAGAGCCTCAGAAGCTAATCAGAAAAAAAGTTCCAAGAAAATATTTTTGGATGTAGACAATAATAAATAGTAAAGCACGGATTTCCAAATAGCCTTGATTTTTTTAACCCTCTATTTCAAGCATTTTTTTCTTCAAAATAACTTTAAAGTATGATTTTGAAGGTATAAATTTTAAAATTTTGATTATACATTTCTACTCTCCTGTTTCTTAATCAGTCATTCATTTCACACAAGTGCTACGAATATACTGATAAACCACAACAGACAACCAAACCCATGTCCTCGCCAACATATAGCATCATGTATGACAGAAAACATTAAAAATATTACAATAGTTCTATAATTAAAATATAGCATATTATAAGAAATTCACATCAATACATTTCAAAATGCCTTCAGGGATAAAAATAATACATTCAAATTATAGTCAACACATTATTTAGAAAAATCACTCAATTCTGCAATATTTTTCCTTCTCAAATGAATGATGCCAGTTTTACTTTATTAACTCTTCTCAAATAATGAATCTAAAAACTGGATTTTCCTAACATCTAAAAGCTACATCACTATGATTAATAGAATCTATAGTACATTCAGTTATTCTGCTTAATATTCTAAAATAACTGTTAAACATCAAGTTCAATTAATAGGCAACTCTCAAAAAGGCTTTTATATGACAGAAATGTTAATTTGACTATTATTTATGGATAGCTATAACCTTAAGCATACAAAGCAGTAGTGATATTTAAACAAAATCTTTAGGTCAAAATTTCAATCTCACACTCTCATCCAAACCACAGTTCCCAAACCACAGAATCACAATTTAGTTTCTTTTTATTTAACATTAATTTTATGTGTTCAAAATACAAATTGTTTTACAAACAATCCATATTTTTGATGCCCTAAGTGAAAAAAATGGAAGAATTAAATATAATAGAGTCTATCTTATCCAATGTGATTAGAACCATGTCTTCAATTAATAAAAATCCAGTTTAACAGGAAATCATTTAAAAAATGAATTCCCTAAACATTATATATTCATTCAAAACTAATAAATTACATCCACTTAATAAAGTCAATAAATTGAACTTATTCAGAAGAAATACTATTTTCCCCAGCATTGTTCCTTCCTGTATTATATTACTGAATACAGATTCAAGCTATTACTCAATACAACATAAAACTATTTCTAGGGCATCTGTAACTATGACATGAGTAATTTGGGGCTCTGGATTGCTGTTATCTGCTCCTTCTCTTCATATTTACATCCATCCTTTCCTGTTACAACCTGTATGGTTTCTGTATCATCCATAATTTCATTAAATAAATCAAAACTGTGACTCTTAGTTTACCATACATTACTCTTACTAGTTGACAAAAGTCTTCGCTTTGAGATCATTAAAACACCCACACAACAACAATAACAACAACATCAGTATCTCCTTGTAAGTCATAGCTTTCACCAAAGTTTACTAAAATGCTTAAGTGGAAATCGTGCTCTGTGCTATCACTATAATATTTTTAAATGTTTTTATGTTATCTGTTTTATATGACTGCCAGTTCTTATACTTTTTCCCCAAATTATAACTCAAAACTCTTGCGTGTTTTTTTATATCTCCTCTAACCACTGAAAAATGTTCCGATTCAAAGGTTAGAGCAAGGGCATTCATTCAATACAAAAGTATGGCCTTCAGGTCACTTTCTCTAAGGCCCTCAGAACAAGGAGCAATCATTTCAGGTAAGCTTATTTTCAAGTGTTCCTATCCTGAAGGTACATACTTATGGAGGGAAAGGCTGTAAATAATTGAGAGTCCATCTGTTAAAAAACTAAAAAATGTATAATGTATATTTTTCTAAAGTTCTAGGATTTGCCTATAATAAAAAGTTGTAATTTTTTAGTTCTAGTTGCACTACTGCCTAAGGCAACTGTAATTCCATCTTTTCTTTTAAATCTTTTATTTTTTTACTTTTTTTTAGATTGCCTCATGCTCTGCTCTCCCATGTCATCATTTTGGATATCTGTTTCAGCTATCTGATACAACTGACTGCAATAAAACTGTCATTATCAATAAAAAGACAGCAGAAGAAAGAGCTAAAAATAATATCTGGTAAGATCTGCCACTTTAACTACCTTGTCCCCAGCTCATCACAAAACAACATTTTGGGCTGAGGCCTTTATGTACAATAGAGCCATCCGATTAGGTTTCTGAGCCTTTCTTACATAAGCTCAAAATATAACTAATGGTACACAATCTCCAAATGTTTTTAAGCAGATGAGAACTTAAAAGACATTTGCAAATCAGTCTGATACAGATTCCCAGATTCTTTCTTTTTGGTGGAAATGGTTACTCCTTTTTTATACTCATATACTTGAACATTACGTTGTGCAATTATAGTAACAAGTATACACATTCGGGAGCAGAGTGTGAAACTTGGAGAGCACAGCACTCACGCCGGGAAGAGCAGAAGCACACCTGAGTACCAGAGACAGCCACCTGCAGCCAACTCTCAGGGCTTCATTGAAAGTTGGAGCGTATCAGTCAATCTGCAAAGCCACTAAGTGGAGGTCAGTTCACACTTCCCTGGCACACTTTTCTTTGAGAATTAAAATGGGATCCCTCTTTTCCAAAATAATGGATACAATAATGGAGGCACTAAAAGGAAGCAAAGGTATTTGAAGAATACTAAGAAAAAATACATATTTACTCTCCGAATTTTTGTTAAAGACCAAATCTATACTTCCAATTCTTATTTCGTATTTTTAATAAAGGTTTCCAAAGAAACCTGATTAGTGTATATTTAAACAATAAATGTCAATCATAATTTTTAATTATAAATTTAAAACTCATTTTTCAAATAAAATATACAGTGAATACATTTTTCCATCTTGACACAGATAATATAGTATTTTCATTAATAATGAAGTCTGAACATCAGAACTCTACTAGTCAAACTAAAACAGCTAATGTCAAAAAAGCTGTTTTCGACAGCTTGTGGATGTCGACATCCACAAAGCTATAAGCAGCACAGGAGAACCTGAAAATGCTAACATAAACAGGCAAATTTTTAATTAATTGGATTATTGTTCTTTATTTAACTGAAGAAAAAAAATGCTTCATCTAACGTATTACTTCAGTGAATCAATAAGATGGAAAGAATTTCAGCAACAAATTTAAGGATTTCTGAATGGAATTTCCAGCAGCATTTACAGAACAGACATGTTTAACTTGAGGCTTGAATGATTCCAGAAGGACACAAGCAGCCAACCCACAACAACACAGGGCTGCTTCCAAGAAAAATGAAATCAGATATGTCATTGTGTTCTGAAAGCTCTGGGCAAATATTAGGCATCATTATTAATTAATACAAGTTAATCAATTTTAATGATATAAAACTTTTTAATTAAAGATCTCAAATGTGTAATTCCAGAATTTTTAAAATTTTAAACAATTAATGATAAGTTTCTGAAAGTTATTCTCAGTAGCATTTTAATAAATGTGGGTTCAATAGAATATTCAGTTTTATAAGCTCCTCGATGAAAAAGAAAAGGGAGTTTCAAGGCAGTTTGGGGCTTGCTGAATATTATAAACCAAAATTAGATATTTTCAAGGCATAGAAACTAAAGACTAAAAAGTTCTTGGGAAATATCTTCAACCATTTTAAGCCAAGCATTTCTCAAACTTAATTTAAACATTATTCTCCTTTTTTTTTTTTTTACTAATTACTAACATCCAGAAAAACTAGTAAATGATAATGCTTGAAATTTAACTGAAATACTACAAAGTCCTGTGTTATTCTGCCCTCATATGAAAGATTTTAGATCAATTTTACATTTTTTGACCTACTACCTTTTGTCCTTTATATACTATACAACATGCTTTTACCACTAATTCTAGGTAAAACTGTATATGCTACATGGTGAATAGAGAGCTATGAAATCATCCAGAAATTAAATAAATACAGAATGATAATAATCAAGTGTACAAGTCAAAAGTCAAAATTAATAGAATTCATAACAATGAAACAACAATTTTCTTACAAAAAGGATAAATATTTAAGATGTCATATATATGTCAACAGAAAGTTATGAAATTGAGACAAAACAATACAGAGTTACCCTGTCCTTGTTTTAAACAATAATTCTTATTCTTAATATGGAACCATAGAAATCCACAAACTGGCTATGGCCAGAGCTTATAAAGCTTGAGTTGTTGAAATAGCAGCAGCAGGTTTGTCTACTAAGTTGTCCATGTCCTAAAGTACTAAGAAGTTAAATGGATATAGCTATCCACCAAAATAGAATTTATCCTCAAAAAAAGTAAAAAAAAAAAGTAACATTACAAACTGATAAAAATAACACAAATTAATCTCTGGGATATTTGTGTTATGTCCTGTTTTCCCTCTCATGTTGTTGGCGTACTCCTTTGCTATTTTCTTCCTTAGTCTTTTCATAGATCAACTTTAGAAGTTATCGTTACTCTCTATTGCATTTGTACTTCCTTTTTCATTATTTTTTGCTTCTACTAAACATAAATAAAAATGCCCAAGTTCATTATAATTAGGGAAATATAATTTAAAACCATAATGATAAAAATTTAAGTTTCACAATATTAGTGTTAACAATAGAGTGTTAACAATATTAAGTACTACAATCAGAATTTTCATATACTTTTGGGTAGAAGAGTAGATTAGTTAAAGCACTTGGGAAAACCATTTGCCAAGCTTTACTAAAGTTTACTAAAGTCAACATGTTCACAGCCTGCAATTCCTCCTAGAAAAAATCTAGAGGAAAGATCACATATGTGGACAAGGAGAAATGCATAACGATTTTCATAACAGCACCGTTTTGTCTTTTAATTGAACTTTTATTTTGAGATAACTGTAGATTTGCATGCAGGTATAAGAAATAATACAGAGAGAACCCATGTACCCCTCTACCCAGTTTCCCACAAAGGCAAAACGATAGTACAATATCACAACCAGGATGCAGACACTGATATAGTCAAGACACAGAGCATGTCCATCAATACCAGGATCTCTCACATGTGCTTTCTTAGGGCCACACTCACTTCCCTCTCACCTTAACTACTGACAACCACTAATGTTTTCTTCATTTCTATGATATTTAGTATTTCAAGAGCATTATATAAATGGAACCATACTGTGTGTTACCTTTAGGGACTGGCTTTTTCACTAAGCATAGTTTTCTGGAGATTCATCCAAGATGTTGTATGTATCCATAATTTGTTCCTTTTTATTGCTGAGTATTATTCCATGGTATCGATGTTCCAGGTTGGTTTAACCATTCAGCTGTTGGACATGTGAGTTGTGCCTAGTTTGGGGTTATTATGAATAAACCTGTTATACACACTTATGTACAAGTTTTCATGTAAACATACATCTACAGTTTCTCTGGGATAAATGCCCAAAGGGACACTTACTGTGTCATATGGTAATTTTGTGTTTAGTTTTTAAAGAAACTATCAAACTATTTTCCAGAGTGGTTGTATCATTTTACATTCCCACCAAAGCTGAGTAGCCTCATTTCTCAGCGACCCTGCCAGGATTTGGTGGCTTTACTATTTTTCATTTTAGCTATTCTGATATGTGTGTGGAAATACCTCACTGTGGTTTTAATGTACATTTGCCTAATGGCTAATGACACTGAACAAGTTTTCATGTGTTTATTTCCATCTGTATGTCCTCTTCAGTGAACAGTCTTTTCACATCTTTTGCCAATTTCCCAACTGGATTGTTTGCTTACTGTTGAGTTTTGAGAGTTCTTTATATCTTCTAGGTACCAGTCCTTTCACAAACATGTGATTTACAAATACTGTCTCCCATTCTACCACTTGTCTTTCACCCTCTTAGTGTCTTTCACAGAGCAAAAGGTTTTAAATTTGATAAAGTCCAATTCTTGGTGTTTTGGGTGTCAAGTTTAGGAACTGTGCCTAAGTTCTAAATTTCTCTAGATCCCCAAACCTTTCAACTATTATAGATTTATGTTTTACATTTAAGTGCATGGTCAATTTTAGTAATTTTTGCATAGGGCTTAAACTTAGATGAAGGTTCACTTTTTTTTTTTTTTTGTCTATGAATGTCCAAAACAGCATAGCTTGTAATAGTAAAACAAAACATAAAAACGCCCCAAATGATCATCCTCAGAACACATATATAAACTGCGGTATATCCATGCAATGGAATGCCAAATAAAAATTAAAGAACTAAAGGTACATGCAGCAATATGGATGAATCCCAGATATATGATATTGAATGATAAAGGTAAGTTGTTCAGGAATATTGTATCTACATAGTGATTGTGATTCCATTTATATATACTTCTAGGACACATAAAACTAAATTAGAGATATAAACAGATATGGTAGCATATTCTAAAAAAGAGAATGAAAAAGTTAGAAACAGAATTCAAAGAGGGAAATTTACCCTGAGATGGGAGTAAGAAAGAATGAGATTGAGAACTTAAAGGTAAATGATAAATTCTGTTTCTTACATTAGGCACAAGAGTATTTGCTACATTGTCATTCTAGGTACGTTATAATTTTAAAAAATTATAAGAGGTTATTTTAAAAATTGATATTTGCATATGCAATAGACTGACTGACTGTCATCCTCGCCCCCGCCCCCCCCCCATGATGAAATCTGAGGGGGGTTTTTGAAGGGTGATGAGGTCATGAGGGCAAAGCCCCCATGAATGAGATTAGTGCCTTTACATAAAAGGTCCCAGAGGTCTCCCTTACCTTTTCACCGTGTGAGGATACAGTGAAGACCAACCTAGAGCCATCTATGAACCTGGTGAAGCAGGCCCTCACCAGACACTGACTCTGTCAGCACCTTGATCATGGAATTCCCCACCTCCCAAACTGTGAGAAATAAACTTCCGTTGTTTATACTCTACTCAGTTGATCGTGCTTTTTGTTATAGCAGCCCAAACAGACTAAGAAATAAACTTCTGTTGTTTATACTCTACTCAGTTGATCATGCTTTTTGTTATAGCAGCCCAAACAGACTAAGACAGCATAAGCAAGAGTTAAAAATAATATCTAGTAAGATCTGTCACTTTAACAACTTCATCCCCACCTGGTCAGAAAATAACATTACAAAATGTAATATGGGGACATGGCAAATAGACTGTTGTTTGGGACAGATAACTTCTGAAACCCTACCCAATCCCCAAGCCTCGCTCTGTCCTTGCAGGCTCTGTTCCTGACTTCTCTTTCAACTCTAAGTTTCCCAATGGTTTACCTCCTCTCCAGAGTTCCTTCTGCTTTGTTTTAGAGCAGCGGTTCTCAACCTGTGGGTCGCAACCCCTTTGGCGGTCGAACGAACCTTTCACAGGGGTCGCCTAAGACCATCCTGCATATCAGATATTTACATTACGATTCATAACAGTAGCAACATTGCAGTTATGAAGTAGCAACGAAAATAATTTTATGGTTGGGTCACAACATGAGGTACTGTATTTAAAGGGCCAGAAGGTTGAGAACCACTGTTTTAGAACATCTTATCCTCCTCGGTTGGCGCTGCTTGAAATGAACATCAATATGTGACTACTTCAATTTATCCCCAGGACTCATCTTCATAAAAGATGTAGAGATGACAAAGGATGAGTCCTCCCGACTCTGGGCGATGAGGATCCACAACTGAACAAGGTCCTATTGTGCCCATCCACAAGAATTAGCCTAGAATCTCACTTCAATCCACATTGAAAGTAACTTCCTGAGTTATATAATTATTCGCACATGTATAATTCTGATAAATTTGAGAATATGGATATAAAAACAAAAAATGAAAATTCACTTCAAACAAAGAGGAAATAAAATTCTTTAACCATGACAGGAAATTTACAAAATATGTAAGAATTTATTATGCAAGGCAGAAAAAGATTGGGTATTGAATAGATAATTAGCCTTTTTAATGGTTAGGTCCCTCTTCCCCCTCTCTCTTGCACTCCTCTTCCCTCTCCCGCCCTCCCTCGAGCGCGCACACACACACACACACACACACACGCACGTTATGGGTAAGAAATTCTTTAAAAAGGTCCTTGTAATATAACCACTCTATTTGTACATACATATGTGTATCTGGTATCTTGTACCGACTTTCCTCTATATGACATACTAGTGGCAAAATAAAGCCCTAATAGTTATGCCCACTCTATCTGTTGAAACCCTTTTTCTCCAGTAACCACAGTTGCTCATTTCAGTCAAATCCACTTAATATTTACTGATTATAAAATAAAATTTTAAGATGGCCAAAACAAAACAGTTTGAAAAGTAGATTATTTGTATAGTAGAATTTGCTTCTATTTTTTAAGTTTATCCTACAAAGAACAAATATGTTGAATCATTTTAAAAGGTTTCCTTTAAATGTTTTCAAGTTATCAAGCACTGCTGCGTTAGTAAAAGATACTATTGATTTCTTAATAGAGCATTAAACCAGGTCCTATTATATCCAAAATGGTAAATGCTGCCTAACAAATAAATGGGTGATTAAATCATGGTCACTGTCACTCGGGTAACTGTTTAATACAGAAACTATATATAATATATATACCGCTACAAAACTAAAGTTGAGCAATCAATAATTTTGTCTTCCTTCGACTACAAGTAGCTTATTCAACTTTTACTAGTAAATCAAGGGTAAAGGGGAGGTTGTAAATCACAAAGAAAAGATTCATTTTCTCCTTAATTCCCACTTGAATCTATGTAAATGTTAAGTTACAGACAGTTAAGGAGAAGCTGTTGTTTTTTGAATATGCAATTGCTATTTAGATGATAATGGCATGGATGTCGCAGTAGAACCATGATCCAAATTTGAATAAGGTCTTAATGAAGGAGGCTAAGAGAAGAATGACGAATGAAATACAACAGTGTCAGCATCAGACCTTAATGAGGCAAATTACTTCAGTACCTTTGTAATTTAGGAGGAGCTGCATAAAAAAAGTGACAACTAAAGGATCAAAAGCAGGACCTTTGCAAACTAAACATGCTTAAAACATGACATCACTGTCTGGGCAACAAGGCATTGTGGCAAGCAGCCTCAATGTTTGGGTTTTACAGCTCGCATCACAAAATAACTACACCGAGAGATCTGGCTGGGCAAACCACTTTCCTTAGAAAGCATCTTTATATTTCAAGTTAATGACATTTCCGAACAAAAAGGAACTTAAATATCCAAGGATAGCTTGGCTGATTTTTCAAAAGCACTGGATGTTTAACACTAAGAATGGTTTTTAGGCAAAATTAAGCTGAATTCTGGGTCACACAAAACTAAAGAGGTCTTTTTTTTTTTTCAAGTTATAAAATATCAGCTATTCTTTTATTATTTGTTAAATTTATGAAGCATACAATGCATACGACTTAATAAGTGATGGAATCATTTTACACATATCTTAAAATCCATTTCAGTTATGCAAAATCACACTAAGGCATATGGCATTCCTACTGCCAAATGAAACATACGTTTACCATGTTGAAATGATTTACCGAAGGCAACATTGATGGTGGTGCTAGAAATGGAACACAAGGCTTTTGGCTTCCAAGAAAGCCACTCGAGTCAAGATTTAATTTGAAACCCATAAGGATATTTTCTCAAGTCCTCTAAGTAACAGTAACTTGATAATAAAATTCATTCCATATTAATACTGTAGGCAGGTCAGTGAGCTTACTACTATAGCAGATACAATTTTTGCTACATAGACCAGTATTCACAAAGGTAGAGAACTGATTTTGCCTATTTATCCCGACTCTTCAAATACGTGCAGAAATAGTAATCCTACCATCCAACTTGTCAATACTAATTACTGACTACCCAGACACAGTCAGTTACTGTCTCTAGTGATTGAAAGTATTTTGACTTCAAAGATAAGGAGGGAACAAGAATATAAACCTGGCATTAAGAAAGACTTGCCATCTTTTCCGCAGGCACCATTGCCATTATTTGTACTGTACTGAATTATTTTTTAAAATCTAAGTTAAGATGGTCTATCTAAAAACAACAGAAAAAAACAACAGGATACAGAACACACTGGTTAAGAGCACTGACTCAATCTAGTTTAAAATCCCAGTTGTGGCACTTAGTAACTATGCAATCATGGGCAAGTGATTCAACCTCCCTCACAATCAGTTTCCCCATCTGTAGTTGGGGATAATAGTACTAAGGTCTTAGAACTGCTATGAGGATTAAGTGCGTTAAAATTAGAGATCATCATTGTTATTTTTATTACCTACTAGTATGTCTTTGGATAGGTTATCTAAGCTTGCGTACCTCATTTTCCTCAACTCTAAAAAATAACAGCGCCAATGCTTTTAGCCATAATTTAAATGAGGCTTTGAAAATGCTGAAAAATAACAAAAATATTACATTTCTTGTCAGCATTGTTACGTTATTAGTATTGCTTTTCCTTATTGGAATCCCTGAACCGAATGCAGTTCCTGTGTTCTGCTATTTCCCGAAGTTGTCCCTGTGTCCTCCAATCATCAGTCCTCTAATCAGCAAACCTAGGCCAGTGTGATACATGGTTAGCCTCACTGTTACCACCTCTTCTAGATTTTTCTCAACCCCAAACCAATAATTTTTTTAGACTTCTTTGATGATTTTTCTTCTTCTCAAAAGATGGTTATCCATTTTGTTCTGATTCAATACGGATTGCACCAATTTTCATGAATCTCTACTCTTTCTCTTCCCCATATCAACTCAGTACATAACTCACTACTGAGCGTCATCTACTTTCTTTACAACACCCATGATAACGTTGGTGACTCTCATAGCTTATTTTAGGGAATAGTGATTTTATGTATGTTTTTCTCCATGCAAAAATAGCAACAAAGATTCCTAATAATAAAATAGAGATCACGTATACTTTTCTGGTTTAAAATATGTTCAACAGTTTCAGCCTAAATTATAATAAATTGCCTTATAATGGAAATACTCAGATGATTGTCAGAATAATAGAGTGAGTATAGTAGAGTCAGGTGATAATATAAAATATGCATTAAGTATGTTGTGAGAATACAATGAATATGAACACAGGATGTGAGCTGCACAGAGCATGTAACCCAATCCCATTATACTTATTTCATCCTACACAGTTATTTTATTATGCTTACATCATGACTTGAGTACCTTCGTAGAACATGTAAAGTTACTTTTCATTCATTTCATTCAGTGGAGTACCTAAGAACTTCAAAGCACTGTAATAATGTAAGTGGTATTATAATTATAAACTGCAGCCGAAACCGGTTTGGCTCAGTGGATAGAGCGTCGGCTTGTGGACTGAAGGGTCCCAGGTTCGATTCGGGTCAAGGGCATGTACCTGGGTTGCGGGCACCTCCCCAGTAGGAGATGTGCAGGAGGCAGCTGATCGATGTTTCTCTCTCATCGATGTTTCTAACTCTCTATCTCTCTCCCTTCCTCTCTGTAAAAAATCAATAAAATATATTAAAAAAATAATAATTATAAACTGCAAATATTCTATTTTTTTAAGCCAGTTATTTTTCCAAGGCACAATTTTAATCGTGAGAAAAACTAAATTGTAGTGCATCGGTTATAGAAACTTCATTACAATCATCATCAAGTTCATATGCTCATTTCTCATGCTATGCAGTTCAGTAAGAGCTGATCGAAGTTGAGTTCTCTTCTCACCATTGCATGAAACGTTTTAAAAAACAAAGACTGGTTTGCAACATGTGGGCACAGGAGCCCCGTGCAATTTAGAAGGACGGCCATGTCAGAAAGAGCGCCAGCAGCCCTGTGGCGTGCCTGCCAGGGAGCCTCGCTCGCAGTCCTGCCATTCCTCTCCTGCACACCTGCCTGCGTGCCCAGCGACCCCCTTTCCGTTCAGGTAACGGACACCACTGAGGATCTGCCCCATCTTCCCTGCCTATTTTACTTCTACCCAAATCAATCGCATCTTCATGCTTTTCAGTTGCTGACCGTTTTGTGATTAAAAACTATAAGTTAAATTGACTCTTTGGTACAGAAGCAATTTTCTAAGGTAGCAGTTCTTAAACTTTGTGATCGCAAGTCCTCTTTCCACTCTCAAATATTACTGAGGATCTCAAGGGGCTTTTTTTTTTTTCCACTTAGCATAAAGCATTTTATTTTATTGTATTTATTTTTAAAACCTTTATTGTTGAAATTATTACATATATTTCCTTTTATCCCTCATTCACCCCTTCAAGGCTGCCCCCTGCCCCAAACCTTCACCACCCTATAAGGGGCTTTAACTTATGTCAGTTATATCTACTGATATTTTTACCATATTAGAAGTCAAAACTGAAATTTTAAATATGTATTAATTCCTTTAAAATTGTTTTACATGCTAACACAAATAGCATGTTTTTTATGAAAAATGGCTACATTAAAACACAATAATGTAGTGAACAGGAAGGCATTATCTCTTTTGAATTGTTTGCATTATTTTTGCAAATCTCCTTTAAGTTTTGGCTTATGAGTAGACTGCTGGGTTCTCCTTCCTGCTTCCACACTCTGGCTGCTGTGATGTGTGGTGTGGCTGAAGGATATGAAAGACCCAGGGTGACAGAGGTATGTAGTTGGAAAAGGGAAGACTTTATGGACCCCATGAGAGTACCTCTTTGATACTTTCTGAGACTCCAAGGTATGTCTGTGTTTCATAATTAAAACCTCTTACTGGCCAAAGAAGAAAGAAGCAAAAAAACTACTCAGGGACTCAACCTCAGCCTCTGAGCTAATTAGGACAAATGTTGGCACTGCCTGCATGGTGGGTGCTTGCATTCAGTGGTGTTTTAAAACCTGAACCAGGAATCTAGACTTTAGTAGAGGTTAGAAAAGATGTTTTTAAAATGAATAAGATACTCTTGCCATGTGCACTGTATGGACAAAGTTTCTTTTTCTTTTTGTTTAATACATGAAAATTTACAGTCCTATCAAAATGGTTCTTCATGCCGAAACCGGTTTGGCTCAGTGGATAGAGCATCGGCCTGCGGACTGAAGGGTCCCAGGTTCGATTCTGGTCGAGGGCATGTGCCTGGGTTGCAGGCACATCCCCAGTGGGAGATGTGCAGGAGGCAGCTGATCAATGTTTCTCTCTCATCGATGTTTCTAACTTTCTATCTCTCTCCCTTCCTCTCTGTGAAAAATCAATAAAATATATTAAAAGAAAATGGTTCTTCATGTTAAATAGTTTAAAATTCCATAGGAAAAATAAGTTGGAATGATAATTTATTCTTTAGTGAAAGAATAAACGAAAGATCAGTTTAGACAGCAATCTTAAACAAGAACACACAAATTCTACAATAAGAATCATGTCAGATTCTTATTGTAGAAGCCACATTTTAAGCACATTTTCAAAATCTTAGCACAAAGAACTGCAAACATCAAGAGGGTTTTAATCTCCATTTTAGTGTGCAACGGTAATTATTTTAGGCAAATTAAAAAAAACCCTACAGCTGTACTCAATTATATGAAGAGCCATTCAGTGAAAGTTTGGCAAGCAAGAATTTTAAAAGGAGGCAGTAAATTCAGTGAGCTTAGTGCTACTGGAAGACCGGCTGATGGCATTCTCTGTGAAATTCTGTTGTGGCTGGTCTCATGACTTCAAAGAACACATAATAAATTTATATTATAAGCGGACTGAAGAATGATATAAGTAAAAATTGGTGCTTTTCCCCTGCAGCTAGGACAATGAAGTTGTATAAGTGGGCATAGCAACTGTTCATCAACACACAAACTAGTCGTATTACCTCTCAGCAATTTCTACAAAAAAGAAAACAGGGTACACATGGTCAGATAAAGTGGATAGTCTAGCAGCTTGTCTTATGATCAAATTTAACTCATCGGAGCGCTGGCCAGTGTTGCTCAGTAGATAGAGAGTTGGCCAGCACAATGAAGGGTCACAGGTTCTATTCCCAGTGAAGGGCAAGTACGTGGGTTGCAGGTTCACTCCCAGCTCCCTGGATGGGGCACATGTGGGAGGCAACCAGGCAATGTGTCTCTCTCACATTGATGTTTCTCTCTCTCTCTCTCTCTCTTCCCCTCCCTCCCTCCCTTCCACTCTCTCTGAAAAAGCAATGGAAAGAATGTCCTCAGGTGATGATTAACAAAAACAAAAAATTTTGCTCATCGGACCACATTTCAGAGATTATAATGGAGATCAGAGGAAAAATGAGATTCAATTTACAGAAAATCACTTAAAATAATTTAAAAGTATTTGTTTTAATAAGTTAAGAAACATTTGCCTTTTACTTTCATACTTGAGAGCTACTTGGAAATGAAAAAAAATTTTCAAGCATCAGAAAAAATACAGGAAATATTAATTTAAATGAGAATATCTGTCTGAAGTATTAGAGAAAAAGAACATCCAAGTTTTATATAAAAGCCATTTGAGTGTGACTGAAACCCAGGTATCCTGCCTCCCAGACCAGAATTCTATCTTACTTTATAATTAAAATACCACATTTAAAAAATAAGATCTAATAAACCCACTGTTACCATACTCATATTGTCAAATGCCATATTTTAAAGCCAAGTTATGAATAATTTATCCTATAAAATCTAGCTTTCAATCACAAAAATAATGGGAAAGGGAGATGATTACACACTATTTTGTAATCACTTCTCTACCTTGAGATTCCTTCTATAAAATTCAACTATATGTGACTTTATTTCCATATAGCTTTTCTGCCTGAATTTCAATTCTTTTTACAAATCATGACCCCCCTCTTGTTGGGAAAATTCATGGAAGATACGAGAGGTCAGAAACAGAAAAGGGAAGTATAGGTGATGGCAAAGAAGCAGCAGAAATGGTCACAGTGAAATCACAGAAAAGATGAAGGGCCTGGCAGGAAGTAACATGCTTAGGACCTTGGGAGAGGAAAGGATCAGAGATGTGGGTAAAGGGGTTTGTTGTGAAATACACATGAGAAGAGACCCACAACTATGAAAACACAGGTATAAGGAAGGGCAGCTGATAAACAGGGAAGCAACCACAGGTGAACACCTACACGTGCTCCATCATTTACCCTAATAGCCAGTCTCCCAATCACACTCCTCTAAGGCCACAGCCCAACAGGACCAGGAAGGCAGGAGACCAAGGTGAACCCTGAGAAAAGCACAGAGACGCAGCACATTTAAATGAAGGGGGAGGCTCACAAACATGCTTCTTTATAAATACTTTATCTGCAACAGAGCAACACACATTTACAAGCGTGGGAGAGAGATCTGGAAAAGTCTCTGGCAAACAAATTTAATGGTGTGCACATTAAATCACTTATTTAATGTGCACAATGTCATGTAAAGTGTCTATACTATGCTTTACTGTTTTCCTTGAGCAAATGCAAAAACTTTCACAGATACACCTCCAACTTAAGATCCCCAACCTCAGTTTCCCCTTAAGGTTTAAGGTTATTGGCTCCAATTTCATCTTCACAAGAGTTTTCAGGGTCCTAAGTCCCACAGTTAGCAGGGAAACTACACGGCTCATTCCTTTAAGATTATATATTTACATTAAAATGGTACAATTCCATTGGTAAATGGTAGGTTCTAGTCTACGTCATACATTTTTCTCCCAAGGATACAGAACATGCTTTTAAATGCCGGATACATAACTGAAATATTAACCAAATCTCTGTAGAGATTCAAAGGTGAATTACACATAAATGATTTTTTATGACCATAAATTTTTGAGTTTGGGGTTCCGCCTACCAAAAAAAAAAAAAAAAGGAATTACTTCAGTGAGCTTATATTTGAATGGCCTTTCCGTGGGTAAAATACCACCACACTTCATGAGAAGAAAATACTTCATTACTTTTTATTTTCACTTCAGAACTTAACCCTATTTTTAAATATCATTTTCTGAGTGTAATCTGACTGCAAATAAACAAAAGACTTATTTCTGCTTATGTAAATAGTATTATTTATAGCTCAGAGCTCAGAATAGAGGTCTTACCATGCAAATTCATCCACTTGCTCTCACTCAAATACTGACTGACCACCTACTATTTGTAATGCATTCAATGAGCACGAAGGTTACAGAGCCTCCCAAGCTGTGGCTCCCCAGCAGAAGCGGAATTAAAAATACATATCTGCCCTCACTCAAGATAGCTTTGGTGCTAAACGTGAAAAGCCTGGAGGAAGGAAGTAGTCTTTCTGGTCCTAAACTTAGAACTAAATCTATTTCCAAGATGACCTTGCAGATTGGAACCTCACATCATGGACCACCCTAGGGATTTGCTTTTCCATCAGCATTTCTAAAGTGAAACTTTCCAGGGCTCCTGTTTAGTTCAGTCTGGTGCCACTATTTTTAAACAATTTAATGATTTTTCTATTTTAATGTAAGTAAAAATAAATCTGTACTTCTAATTCATAAATTCTTATAAAGTTCTAAGAAACTAAGGAAATTAAAATTTTAACTAGAGGCCTGAGTTTATGAATGGTGAAAGCATAAACGTATTTAACTTTTTTTTTACTTTAAATAATTTTCATTTTTCAAATAGAGTTGACATACAATCTTACATTAGTTTTAGGTGTATAACCCAGTGATTGGAGATTATATAAATTACTAAGTGGTTATCCGGATAAATCACGTACCCATCTAACACCATACAGAATAGTCACAGAGATGCAAAGTACAGCATAGAATATAGTCAGTAATATTGCAATAACATATTTAACTTTTAAATCATGAATTGGAAAAAGAAGCTAAGAGACCTAAAAACTCATTCCATTACCTTAAAGAAAATCATTCTATTATCTTAAAAAAAATTACCTAAGAAGGAAAAACACAACCGTTTTAAGAAAGAGTTGATGTTCCCATAATCAGTGAAGTCAGTGCCCCTCAGAGTTGAGGAACTGGTATCCACAGAACTCATTTATATGCTGCAGGGAAAGTCAGAGTCTACTCTTTGGCTCCAACTCACTTTAAGATGAGTTCATTTTAAGACATGATTCTCATTCACCTTACCATTAAATCATCACTACGGAAGAGGAGCAGGTAATAAGAAAGAGGATTGGAGGAGTAAAGGTTAAAGAGGTCATGACAAACAGAACTTGAGAAGTTAAAGCTGCACCACCCACAGTACAACTCGGTTACATGATAGTCAAAAGCTTGGACTGAACTGGCCAAACAGGATCTCCAGTTATATGATATACGACAAAATAGGAAAAATATTCAGACAGAATCAAGTCTGCAATGATTCCATCTCAAACACTTTTTGTTAAGTCAGGTGGTCTGATTGAAGAAGTGATTTCTAAGGAAAGGGACACTGAAAGTCGCCTTACAGACATTTCTCAATCAAAACCTACCAATTTGGTTGAAATTAATGACGGAAATGAAGAGGGAAATGCACTTACAGAATACTTACCCCCCCAAAAAAAACCACTAAAGAAAATGCTCCATAGTTATTTAAAAAACTAGAATTGTTATTTTGCAAACTTCTCACAAAAAAATTGACCTATCTATATCTTACTTCATTAATTTCACACACAAAAATGATGAAGCTTATAACAATTCATCTATAATAATAAAAGGGTAATATGCTAATTAGACTGGATGTCATTCCGGACCTCCTTCCTGACGAAGCCGGGGCCGAAGGGAAGCCAGTCCAGGTGTCCGGTGCCTGCCGGTAGCCGGAGGAGGGAAGCCTGGGTCCCGTGTGCCAGAGGAAAGCTGGTGCCGGCAGCCAGGGGAAGGAAAGCCTACTCTTGCACGAATTTTCGTGCATCGGCCTCTAGTTATAAATAAAATCTCTTCAGAATCAGAGATACGTTTATTCTCAGTGCTTACCAGCATGGTGTCTATACCATGGCACTCAGTAAGTATTTGTGTAGGCATTTAATAAATACTTATTAAAAATCATTAACTTATTGGAAATCCATGAATGGTTTACAAGGATTCTATGAGTCTGTTGAACTTGTAGGTGAAATACTGGGCCCATGGATACATGGGTGTTTTTCATCAGATTCTCATACAGTCCATATCCATAAAAGGACGACATATTTTGAGTAATGAAAGCATGATCTTTCAGGCAGTCCACCACTAATATTGCTTGTTACTCCCCAGCATCTCCACCAAAATTTATATATATATATATAGCTTGTTACTGAGGTTTTGAGAAGAACCTGACAACAAAAAGATCCATAATATTTTCTGGCAAGAACCTGAAGTGCAGAAATTCTCTATTTCTAATCAAGTGCTGAATTGTACATGCTGACAGTCAAACTGATAGAGACTCAGCCTGATAAGGAATCCACTCCAAGCAATTTCCCTCCAAAAAAGGCAATTGAGCAGCCCTTAAGTGGGCTGAAGGAATCCAAAATTGTCCTCCAAAACACTTCTGGTGTCATTAGACAGAATCATTTAAGCAACTGAGGAGCTTGATTTATAATTCTCAGACTGGAAGAAGAGTGCCCCGAGGAGCATATGAGGCATCTGAGAAGATACATGACAACAAAGGAAAAACACAGCAAATCTCTCGGCATCTAATTTACTGTTTGATGTTAAATAATTTAAAGCATTTTATGTTAAAATAATCACAGCTATATTATGCACTGAGTGAGGAATACTCGAGTTTTCTTCTTCTTTTTTGCTCAATCTGCACTCGAGTTTAAGATAACATCAGCTCCAAGGGGGAAAAACTTCCTTAAAGCTAAGTGCCCAACCCAAAGGCTTTTAGAGGGTGTATATTTATGCTCCTTCAATATTAGGATAAGTTGGAAGAAAAATTTGAGCGGAACTGCCACAGAGAGAGGCCATAATAATTTCTTAAAATTGTACTTTTATGTTAGCCATTTCTTAAATTCTCTAAAAGGTACCCATAAGATATCTGTCTTAAACAGATAACTTTAAGGAACATTTAAAGAGGGTCAAGACTTTGGGTGGTGAATGCACAATGGAGTATACAGATATATTATAAAGTTGTACACCTGGAATTAATAAAATGTTATTAACCAATGTTACCCCCAATGGATTTAATTTAAAAAGATGAAATGAGCCCTAGCTGGTTTGGCTCAGTGGATAGAGCATTAGCCTGTGGACTGAAGGGTCCCGGGTTTGACTGCTGTCAGGGCACATGCCTGGGTTGGGAGCTCAATCTCCAGTACGGGACATGCAGAAGGCAGCCGTTCAATGATTCTCTCTCATCATTGATGTTTCTATCTCTCTCTCCCTCTCCCTTCCTCTTTGAAATCAATAAAAATATGTTTTTTAAAAGATGAAATGAGTGATATCTATTTAAGAGATAAGCGAATTGAATATTCCAACTGTCTGGCAAACTTGATGATTTTAGTATTAAAGCAAAATTAGACTGAAGTACTAGACAATAAGAGACCTATCCAAAAAAACCCTACACAATCAGCATTGTTGTAAAAGATTAATCTCTCCCTTCAGTCCAGCAAAGACTCAGGTATGCATTTAGTGAGAAGAGGTATATGCTCATCAAGATTTTAATGGGCGGAAAAATAAGACTTTTTAAGAATACATAGAAGAACAAAACAGTCTGATTTACCCTCATTGAAAATTCTATAGACGTTCTATAGAATCCGAGCAAGGAGAGGTTTTTTACTGAGCTCACTAAGCTTAGTCATAGCCAGTTCCACTTCACATAGTCAAATGCCCAGGAAAAATCAATAAATCTGTGACCAGTCTTATTATGTTGTTCTTAACAGATTGCAGATGAAATGTCTGAAGAGGAAAGCTTAAAAAAAAAATGGGAGTGTCTGCATTTGAGTCTGGTCTGACAGGGCCCTAACCCATGGAATTATTAAGGGTAAACCAGTTGGCAAGGAGCAGTGCCCACTACTCAATACCCACTTTGAGCCGTTCAAGAGGCAGAAAATCCTTACAGAGTGTTTTATTCAGCTTGAGCTTGTGAGTCATTTGTTCTGTATGAGGGAGGGTTACTGGCAACAACTGAGGAAGAGCCTTGAGATCGATAAATTTCAAGCAGATGACATCAGTTAATAGAGAGGGAAAAACACACTTTCCCATGGTCAAATGGGATCTGAATTTCCACAATTTCACTTACCAAATGCATACCACAAGTTATTCTATTTCCAAGTAGGCCTCATGGCTAATTCCAGTGGCTAACCTCGGATCTTCTGAAAAATTTTTTTTACAAAATTAAAATTTTATGCTAATACACATCTAATAAATTCCATGTCGTTTTTCCAAATTATCTTTATCACGATACTTCACCAAGCAGACCATGTTTTAAAACTATCTAATTACTCCTATAAATTTCAGCTCTAAACCGGTGAATCTCATATGAACTGAAGCAGAAAAGCAATCATCCTGTAACAGTTTTATCAGACACCCATATACAGTGGAGTTTAAAAGAGCCTCATGTAGATAAAGGTTGACAATCAATCTCATTCTTTCACATTCTTACCTTACAAAATCCAACTATGAGTGTATGAAATATAATGGGAATAATGCTGCTTAATTTATAATAAACATTTGTGATCATGTGAGAAGACAGATGTTGAAAAATAACAGTGATACTTGATTAACTCTCAACATACATAGACTTAAAAGATGCTGTGTCTCCCGGCAAGTGTCACTCAGTTATTGAGCATCCACAGGGCACAGGCCCATGTTGTGGGCTCGATTCCCAGTGTGGGGCGTACAGAAGGCAGCCAATCAATGATTCTCTCTCATCATTGGTGTTTCTATATCTCTCTCCCTCGCCTAAAAAAAAGATGTTGGGTCTACCCAGAATGAGAGCCGAAGTCTTGGCTGAGGTACACATGCTCACAAGCAAGGTTCCTTTATTCAGGGCCACGGGGCAAGGGGTCAGATTCTGTCCATAGAAATTCTACTGCCAGAAATTCAATGTGTTGCAGCTGCTAATGCCAAAGAACATGAAAAGCCTGAGTGTTCTTGCCCTGAGACTAAACATTTATGAAGTTCGATAACTCAAAGTAACATGGACAGAGCATGGCTGAGAAGCATGTTACAAAAATTAAAGAATCAGAGTGAAAATCAACTTACTAGGTCAAGAAAAAGATGTAGGGACCTAGCAGAATCTTCTCTCTCCACATCCTTTCTTTATCTAATAGAACATAACCATTATTTAAGTCAAATCCTAAAGTTGGCTGGGCTTGAAAATTCTGTCTGCAGTAAACTGTGGTGGGGAAAATGTTGATGGCAAGTAAACTACTGTATGCCAACTTGGTGGGAAACAATGGTGCTTTACTCTTCTTGGAAAATAACTTAATTCCTTCTTCCAAATGTTCAAATATGACTCAGAGATAAACTTCCAACTGCTTACCAGTGCTCCCGTGTAGATATAGAAAAAAACCAAAATGTTTTTGTTTTTGTTTTTTAATTAAACTTTTTGCTATATTTGCTACAAGTGACTGATGACAATTGAAATAAAACTCAGTTGCCTTACACCAACAAATTATTATCAGGCATTCCAGATCAACTGACAATAATATGGCAACAAAAAAAGAGATCTCATTCCCCAGAGAGAAAGGCCTTTTTTGTGTAAAAATAGCATGATTTGCCATAACCAGTTTGGCTCAGTGGATAGAGCGGCGGCCTGCGGACTGAAAGGTCCCAGGTTCGATTCCGGTCAAGGGCATGTACCTTGGTTGTGGGCACATCCCCAGTAGGAGGTGTGCAGGAGGCGGCTGATCGATGTTTCTCTCTCATCGATGTTTCTAACTCTCTATCCCTCTCACTTCCTCTCTGTAAAAAATCAATAAAATATATATATAAAAAAAGCATGATTTTAACTTTATTAACTAAATAATCAATACAAAACCTACTGTAGAGAAAAAATTATCATATATGTCACAGTACGGTTAGAGTAAAAATATAAACTTGAAATTCCACAGAAACATCATGCAAAATAATTTATGAAAAGGAACATAAGTCTTCACTTTCATATTACTAAAATTGTTGGAAATTAGACTATAATAAAAGAATGTACACATTTATGCAGTCCATTAAAATGATAGTTTGATATAAACAACTTTTTAAATACAACGAAATTTCACTTTAAAATTGATCTTGAGAGAGACTAAGATGGCGGCATAGATAAACACCAGGAAATTGCCGCCTCCCACAACAATTGAAAAATACCGCAAAGAACAGAGCAGACATCATCCAGAACAACAGGAAGCCTGGCTGAGTGTAAATTCTACAACTAGAAGGAAAGAAAAGCACGCTGAGAGCCAGAGGAGCTGCGGAGGTGAAGTGCAGAAGTATAAGTGCAGAGGTACGGCGGCTCGCGCGCGCGGAAAGGGGGTGGCACCTGAGGACGCGGCTGTCTTTTTGAATCACAAGCTCCCGACTGCTCTGAACTCCGGTTCCGTCAAGTCTCTGGGGACCCAGGACTCATACGGGGAGAAGCCAGTCTGTCGGGCAGCGGGCGAACTTGAGGGCGGCTTTCCCTCAGAGGTACTTGCAGCCGTTACAGGGACACTGAGACGCGACTCCGGGCGGAGAATCAGCCATAGCTGCTTTCTCTGCCCTTTGATTTCCTGAGACCCCGCCCCACCCAGGCTGGGCAGAGGCTTTTGCATGTGAATGTACCTAACTGCAGCCGAGCCAGGCAGACCCGGAACTTCCAAGAGAAGGCCCAAGGCCCCCCAGCGGCTTGCATTGCTTCACAGCTGAGCCTCTTCGTGGCTCCTGCTGTGTGGCCTCAGGCAGAGGCTGAATTAGCACCTCCTTAGATCCAGGAGCCACTGTACCCAGTGGTCAGAGGGGGACCATCCAGATTGCAACTCCTCAGATCCATAAGGGACACACTCAGGGAGCAGACTCAGTGAGCACCAAAGCCCCACTGAAGCAAGTCTTGTCCCAGAAGGGTGTCTTCAGCACAGAAGTTCTCCCACTTCAGACATAGCTGATTCTCACAGCCAATTGGCCTGGAGGTCAATTCCTCCCAGTGATCCTACAACAACCAAGGCACCAAGAGTGTCCACCCCAGGTAACTGGGGAGGCTGAGCCACTGGGCCCTACAGGACACCTGGCGCGCAGGGCCACTCTATCAACACAGGGAAGCAGCCAAAATGCGGAGACAAAGAAACAGGTCACAAATGGCAGAAATGGAGGAAAGCAAACGACTGGATATAGAGTTCAAGGCCACATTTATAAGGTTTTTCAAGAATTTTATGGAAACCACCGATAAATTTAATGAATCCCTCAATAAGTATAGGGAGACCATGGAGGACATGAAAAAGGACCAACTAGAAATTAAGCATACACTGACTGAAATAAAGAATAATTTACAGAGATCCAACAGCAGACAAGAGGATCCCAAGAATCAAGTCAAAGATTTGAAATACAAAGAAACAAAAAATACCCAACCGAAAAAGAAAAAAGAAAAGAGATTCCAAAAATACGAAGATAGTGTAAGGAACCTCTGGGACAACTTCAAGCGTACCAACATCAGAATTATAGGGGTACCAGAAGGAGAGAGAGGGCAAGATATTGAAAACCTTTTTGAAGAAATAATGACAGAAAACTTCCCCTACCTGGTGAAAGAAATAGACTTACAAGTCCAGGAAGCGCAGAGAACCCCAAACAAAAGGAATCCAAAGAGGACCACACCAAGACACATCATAATTAAAATGCCAAGAGCAAAAGATAAAGAGAGAATCTTAAAAGCAGCAAGAGAAAGACAGTCAGTTACCTACAAGGGAGTACCCATACGACTGTCAGCTGATTTCCAACAGAAACCATGCAGGCCAGAAAAGAGTGGCAAGAAATATTCAAAGTGATGAATAGCAAGAACCTGCAACCAAGATTACTTTATCCAGCAAAGCTATCATTCAGAATAGAAGGTCAGATAAAGAGCTTCACGGATAAGAAAAAGCTAAAGGACTTCATCACCACCAAACCAGCATTATATGAAATGCTGAAAGGTATTCTTTAAGAAGAGGAAGAAGAAAAAGGAACTCTTACCATTTGCCACAGCATGGATGGAACTGGAGAGCAGATAAATACCACAGGATCTCACTCATTTGTGGAATATAACGAACAACATAAACTGATGAACAAGGACTGATCCAGAGACAGAGAGGCATTGATTGGATTGTCGGGCCTTGGAGGGAAGGTAGGGGAGGGTGGGGGTAAGGGGGAAAGATCAACCAAAGGACTTATATGCAAGCATATAGGCCTAACCAATGGACACGGACAACAGGGGGGTGAGGGCATGAGCGGGGGGGGGGGGGGGGTAGAGGCTAACATGGGGACAAGGACACATATGTAATATCTTAATCAATAAAAAATATATTAAAAAAATTGATCTTAAGAATGCCGCCTGATATGCTAGAAATACTGGTTTCATGAAGGTATTTAGGGAATAAAGGATTGTGAACACTCAGGAAAACACGAAAGAGAAACTTAAAAAAGAATTGGTTAACTTCTTTCTCCAAGACATTTTTCCTCTGAGAAATGCAATAAATTGCTAAGTTATTGCAAAATAAATGACAACTTTAAAATTAGATTTTCCTTTATTATACTCTGGCCTTGAATCTATTAAAATAATATTTATAAGTATTAATATAAATATTTTAAGAGAAACAGTATAAATAGTTTACTCAATAAATGTTTGGTGAGCTGAAAACAGGAAGAAGCACAATGCAAATCCTGTAGAAAGAGCAAAATGCACTTCTGCTTTTGGAAGAACTACAGTTTCCATGAGAGAATCAAAGATTCAGGGACAGAGCCCTTTGGGGCTCCTTCTGGCTTTGGGGTTATACAACTACCATATGTTCATTACAGTAAATATCACTCATCAAATTAGGTAAATACAATAACCAAAGGGAGAAAAAATTAAATCACCTGCAATCCGAAGTCCATAGGTAAATAAGTGGTTTTCTTCCCGGAGACTTTTAGACACATAAACTATATACAGCATAAAGGTTCATGCTTAACCTACCACCTTATCAACTGCATTTATTTATGTGTCGATGATTAATTACTAAAAGTGGCATTTCTAAGGAAAGGGGGATCTATTTCTTTAAAGCTTCTGATAGGTATTGCCAATTTGTCTTGCAGAAAGATTGTGCAAATATAAATTTCCACCAGCTGAGGTACAAACTTCCAATTATAAAATAAATAAGTCATGGGAACGTAATGTACAGCACAGGCAATACAGTCAATAACACTATTGTAACTTTGTATGCTGACAGATGGTAACTAGACTTATTGTGGTGACCATTTCATGATGTATATAAATATTGACTCCCTGTGATACACACCTGAAACTAACAGGATATCGTATGCCAATTACCCTTCAATAAAAAGAAAAAGCCACCAGCTGGAGGCAGGCTGGTACACACAGCACTCAGTCCATTTGCATGTTTGTCCCGGGCGTTCACCCAGTGGAGCTCCTCTCTTGGGATGTCTTTTTTCCTCTTATTGTTACCACCTGGCCCTCAGGAGTACATTTACAAAACTAAAATTTTCAACATCACTGATACTGGCACCAATTTCATCTTTACTCCTGCCTACATTGTTTTACAGGTGGGAACTATACCTCCCTCCCAATGTGCCATCCAGCACCACCCATCCCTCTTCTACTTGTTGACCAGCTGTTTACCAGAATGAAGAAAGAAAGATGGTTGTGCCCTAGCCGGTTTGGCTCAGTGGATAGAGCGTCGGTCTGCAGACTAAAGGGTCCCGGGGTCCATTCCGGTCAAGGGCATGTGCCCAGGTTGTAGGCTCGGTCCCCAGTCGGGAGCATGCAGGAGGCAGCTGATCAATGATTCTCTCTCATCATGATGTTTCTATCTCTCTCTCTCCCCCTCCTTTCCTCTCTGAAATCAATAAAAATATTTTTTTTTAAAAAAAAAGAAAGATGGCTGTGTGTGAGGGAAGTGTAGGAACAGGGAACAAAGTACTCTGTTTCCTTCACAGAACAAACCCCAGGGCTCGAGAGGAACGGCCAAGTTCTATGTTTTTAAAATGTAACTAACTCTCAACACACTGTACCATGAATAGAAGATGAGCTAGTTTTTGCTCAGTCTAACGTCTGTCACCCTTAAGTTTTGGTATGGTTATAAGACTTTCTCTGTTTTCATGAGTATTTTAACAAGAGATTAGTCAGGGCTAAATTGGGGCTACTGGCTAGATAACATTTTAACTAAAAGAAAAATCTTCAAACTGACTTTTGTTTGGTAGCTGGTGGACCGAATGCTTGCCCCTTCTGAAAAAGAGCTCAATGTAACAGAAAACACTTCAGGACCATCCGGTTATTCCAACAGAGGTTAGAATAAATTGAGGGCTCTGTCAGTCTCTTTAAATATACAGAACAAAAAAAGTATCACTGAAATGTTTAGCTATTAAAAACAAGCCAAAACTTTAGAAATAAAAATCCAACTTAGTCTCTCATTCACCAGATGAGGACCCTGTGACCCAGCAAAGTAACCAGATCTCCACAAAATGAGGGGGGGAAAGCAGCAGAGTTGCCATCTCCTATAAAATGTCCTCTTTTCACACAGTGAATGTCAAGAAATGCCTGGAAGACAAAATGCTCTTGGCAGAACATGATGAAGTATTGATATTTTAAATTATATACAAACGATATGTTCAGTTCCCTTAAGTTTAAATTGATGTTAATGTCCAGTTTACTTTATTTTATAGCTTATAAAAGAGAATATAAAAACATCTCCCACTACAAAAGTTCACAGAACAAAACAGCCATACAAGTAAGTGTGATGGCCTCTGCAAATTGCCCCTTTAATGACCATTTGCTCCTCAGTCATGCATGTTATCTGCCTAATACCTGCTTGCAACCTTAATGTTGGCTCTCTCTCTAGAACATAAGGGAAATTTCTAACGGAAAACCTGAAATTCCATCAGCTTATTTTTTTTTTTATATATATATATATTTTATTGATTTTCCACAGAGAGGAAGGGAGAGAGATAGAGAGCCAGAAACATCGATGAGAGAGAAACATCGATCAGCTGCCTCCTGCACATCTCCCACTGGGGATATGCCCGCAACCCAGGCACATGCCCCCGACCGGAATCGAACCTGGGACCCTTCAGTCCGCAGGCCGACGCTCCATCCACTGAGCCAAACCGGTCTCGGCCCATCAGCTTATTTTTTCCTACAAACTATCCAGTCCCAGGACACCACCTGAGAAACAGGTCTGTGCCACCTAGAGCTCCACACGCTTCCAGGTCACATCACCCTGGAGACCTAAAACCAGCAGAAAGAAGTGGCACTGCTTTGGGGAATGGAAAATGGCTACGTACATCTGCACTGAGAATATCAAAATATATTTGGGTGCATTCGCATATTTCCATAATAGGTAGGAATCGTAATTGAATTTTTGTGGTGGTACATTTAACCCAATGCTAGCAATGAAAAGATGCCCACAGGCTAGAAAGGCATTTATATCTCACTCTAAAGGCAATGCTTTTACTATAATTGGTTCATACCAAAATTTGGTATTTTATATAAGGTAGCTTCTATACTATATTCCTACACTATATTGACCTTCCTAAGCAAACAAAGAAATTTACGTACTTTAAAGTATTCTGAGTATGCAACTCTCAATCAGAAATATTCACATATGAGGCTGTTTAGAATTATCCATAAGATGTCCTTCCAGCCCTAAAAATGATATACTGTATCACTCCCACCCTCTAATGGTAGAATGTTATCAATCATAGCTCAATTGATAATAAAAATTTAAACATGGAACAATAGAATTAATAAATTTTTTATCATTGCCTTTAAAAACTCTTATTTAAAATTTGAAAACTGAGCATGATTAACAAGAAATTCAGTTAAAAACATATAATTTGTTTTAAACTTTAAAAAGTGACTTTAGAACAAAAGGCCAAGAGACAAATGAAAAAAACGCTCAAAGTCACTAATCATGCGTGAGATGCAAATCAAAACGACAATGAGGTACCTGTCAGAATGGCTATCATCAACAAATCAACAAATGACAAGTGCTGGCGAGGATGCAGAGAAAAAGGAACCCTCATGCACTGCTGGTGGGAATGCAGACCGGTGCAGCCACTATGGAAGACAGTATGGAGTTTCCTCAAAAAGTTAAAAATGGAACTCCCATTTGACCCACTTCTAGGCCTATATCCCAAGAAACCATAAACACCAATCAGAAAGGATATGTGCATCCCTATGTTCATAGCAGCACAATTTACAATAGCTAAGATTTGGAAACAGCCTAAGTGCCCATTAGCAGATGAGTGGATTAAAAACTGTGATACATCTATACAATGAAATACTATGCTGCGGTAAAAAGAAAGGAACTCTTACCATTCACAAGAGCATGGATGGACCTGGAGAGCATTATGCTGAGCGAAATAAGCCAGTCAGAGAAGGGTAAGTATCACATGGTCTCACTCACTTATAATGAACAATGTAATGAACAATGTAAACTAATCAACAAAAATTGATCCAGTGACATCGAAACATTGAACAGACCATCAAACCTCAGAGGAAAGACAGGGGAGGGGGAAGAGGGGGGTAAAAGATCAACTGAAGGACTTATATGCATGCATATGAGCATAACCAATGGACACAGGCAGTAGGGGGTAAGGGCATGTGCTGGGGGTTAGGAGCAGCCAGGGAAAGGTCAATGGGGGAAAAAGGGAGACATATGTAATACATTCAACAAAAAAGAACTTAAGTTTAAGAAATAATAAAGATAAAATTTGAAAACTGACCATGATTAACATTCAATTCGGTTAAAAACATAATTTGTTTTAAACTTTAAAAAGCAACTTTAGAACTATAAATTTGGGGTGATAAAACTAAACATACATTTCAAGTTTTCTCCAAAATTTTCATGTTTTAAAAAAAGATTATGATTTCATTTATTGCCTTTAGCATTTTTGGAAATGGTACATTTCTAAATATGTAACACAAAGATATGTGAGTCATATTGCTTTAAGACTATATTATCTTAAGATTACATTAAGTTGAAGACTATTAGCACCAGCAGGCTTGCTGACAATGAAATAGCTGGTCCAGATTAGTACAGGTATCTCTTGCTATAACATCAAACTGTTCCTGAAAATTGGATGTGTAAGAAAATGCCTATTTCCCATTGCTTTAAAGGGGAAAATTACAATGTGTTGCACATCAATCCAAACATAGCAACCAATTTTGTACAACATTACTAAATTGCAGGAAAGTAGCAAACTATTATGTCAGTATCTTAAACTAGTTTCTTGGTCACCCACTAGTTAATATGCTTGTTCACCACCATATTGTTGGCCTCCCTGGGTACCAACAATGTCCAAGATGCACATCCTTTTCAATGCTGCCAGGCATATCTCTCTTCATCTGAACTGTGACTCCAGGCTATTTCCATGCATTGTTTGGTTAAAGCTTGAGTTTTGAAAGACATAAATATAAACTTTCTCTATATGGATGTCAACTGAAGAATGAGAGGAGAGGAGGGGAGAAGAGGGGAGGAGAGGGGAGGGGAGGGAGAAGGAAGGGGAGGGGAGAGGAGGGGGTATCCCATGAAGTCTGGACATTAAAAACTAAAAGGGGCTTTACCAAAAAAAAAAAAATTAACAATAAAGATGTAACCTTACAAGCATACCTGTCACACAGTCTAGACATCTTCAGCTGCACATGAGAAACCTATCTAAAAGTGGCTTAACTTTAACCAGGGAACGCATTATCTCACCAGTTCTCAGACCAGTAAACATATCAGTTCAACAATGTCATCATGGACCAGGTTGATTTCTCATTTTATTCCGCCGTCTTTAACATTTACCTCCGTCTTGGGTTTCCTGTCCTCAGCAAAGGTGGCAAAAATGGAAACAACCTCATCAGGCATTTCAACCAGTTAAAGGAACCATCAGGGAAAGAGAAAGCTGTCTCTTCGTTATCTCCCCATGAGCCCCTGAGCCAACCTTCCTTCTCATCCAATTAGTTGAACTGTCACAGGGAACCATTCTGAAACTAATCTCCGACAAGGGGACTGGGCCACCCTTATTGGCTTAGACAAATGAGAACTGGCCCCAGGGCTGGGAGTAAAGCCAGTCTCCCCAGAAACACATGGCCATGCAGAGGGAGGTGAACACTTTGAAGTGTGGAAGAAGGGGTAATGAATTTGGGTAGGCAAACCTGCTAAGAATGCTTAGCAGATTTATTTATTAATATAATAAATAAAATTATAATATAACAATTTAAGTCCAAGTGATAGGTGTCATAAGTTAAACAACAAAGTATTTTCACTGGAAAAAAATACCTTAACAGAAGACATCACCAGGTTTCCTAACCAAATATAAATGATTTAGAAGTCACTCCCAAACCTGGAGTAGAGCCTCAGTATGTGGCCTGAGGATCTATTCACGGAAGTCACAGTGCTGACCATTATGTAAAACACACAGCAGACAAGATGCATTACCAAACAATAATATAGGAGCTGTTACAAGACACTATGTGAGTAAGAAGCAAATAAATGATAGCAGAAAATGGACATTATGAGATCAAACAGAGAGCTATCTAGAGGGACCTAGTGACAAAATTTCATCTGAGCTTTGAAGAGTGAACAGGATGTAGATAAAGTGAAACAGGCCAGGCTCTCTGCACACGGAGCCCCTGGGCTGCAGGCCTGGGCGCAGAAAAACATCCTGGACCGCATAGTGAGAGGTCCATGCCAGGCAAGCCAAGAGCAAACGGTCATTACGAAGTCCTGGTTACATGCTTACTACAAGAGTAAAGTTCTCCAATCACTGGTTGGGAGCTGTACATCTCCATACTCATTTGCCTTTTTTTAAATGAATGAACGAAATGCAGTTTCATGCCCTAAATAAAACACTCATACCAGGGTGACAGGATCGGACAGAGAAACAACCAACGAATAACTGTATGGGACCGTCATGCTGCAAGTCATCCTATCAGACACCCTAAATGTTTGATATCATTGTTTTGTAATGTTATTTAAATTTTTATTTTTGTACTAGTATGTCTTGCCATTTAGATTGCATCCTCATTATAGACATCTTGTCTGCTGTGTATCTTACCTTACAGTAATTATTCCTAATTTTTATTTAGCTGCTCTAAAGTCATTCTATTTCCTGAATCCGAACTAGCAAAAATGGCCAATGATATGTAACCCACTTCTGACAATGACTACGCTACCACTGACATTAAAATAAAATATGCTATGATGCCCTGGCTGGTTTGGCTCAGTGGATAGAGCGTCTGATGCCTGTGGACTGAAGGGTCCCAGGTTCGATTCCGGTCGGGGGCACATGCCTGGGTTGCGGGCTCAATCCCCATTAGGGGACGTGCAGGAGGCGGCCAATCAAGTGATTCTCTCTCATCACTGATGTTTCTATCTCTCTCTCTCTCCCTTCCTCTCTGAAATCAATAAAGATATATTAAAAAAATAATTTAAAAAAATATGCTATGATACCACAGCCCAAGTAGTGATCATTGGTATATGTAGCAACATCTAGAAAAATGGTTCTTTACCCTTTTGAGGGTCACAGACCTTTGAGAATCTGATTAAATGCAGGGACTCTTTTCCCCAGAAAAAAAATACAAATACAAATTTTTGCCTATAATATCAGGAGGCTTATAGACATTGCACTCAGCCCCCCAAATACAACGTGGCTAAGAACCCTGAACATAGTGATAGCAACGAGGAAAATGGTTGGTTATCAGTTTTCAACTCCTTCAAGCAATCCATCAACAAACTATTTTGAGGGTTACAGTTTTCCTTTGGTGCTGCCAACCATATTTTCAGCTTGTGCATCTGAAAATAATAAAGGCAAGAAATAAAAATAAGTTGTTCCATACGTATAGAGCTGAGCCATTTAACTTAGACTACTGGAAGGTTTCAGGGCAATGATTCCTTGAGTCATTAATACCATAATGCAAGGCATTTGGTTTGTTGCTGTTTTGCTGTCTCAGCCTGTCAACCTGGTACAAGTATACTTGCACACTTTTCCACTCATGCACTCAGGAGACGATGCTGGAATCAGTTATTGAAAATAATCATTCTCAATCTTGATGAAACTAACAATTATCTGCTTTTAAAACCGTTAATAGCCTGGCCGGCATGGCTCAGTAGTTGAGCGTCAAACTATGAACCAGGAAGTCATGGTTCGATTCCAGTCAAGAGCACATGCCCAGGTTGTGGGCTCAATCCCCAGAAAGGGGCATGCAGGAGGCAGCCGATCAATGATTCCCTCTCATCATTGATGTTTCTATCTCTCTCTCCCTCTCCCTTCCTCTCTGACATCAATAAAAATATATTTTAAAAAACTGCTGATAAATTTCTGATAAAAAAAAGTAACAAAACACTGCTTCACTGCCTTAAAATGGACAGGAATCTGATAGTTCCTGTCAGTGAGATAAAATTCTAATGTCTCAGAATTACACACAAGGCCCAACAATAAACCACCTTTCTAGACTCGTTTCTCATCTGTGGCCCTGATAAACCCTCTCTAGGTAGCCAAGAACTTTGTACTGGCCCTGTAACTACACCAGATTCTTCTGAATCGACATACTTTACACAGTCTGTCTCACCAGCTGGAAGGTTTTCTTCTACCATCTATTATAAAATAAGTACTCCAGCCCTGGGTAGCTTCGCTGGTTACAGCATTATCCCAATACACCAAGGACGCAGGTTTGTTCCCTGGTCAGGGCACATACAAGAATCACCCAATGAATGCATAAATAAGTGGAACAACAAATCCATGTCTGTCTGTCTCTCTCTCTCCCCCTGTCTTTCTCTCTATCTCTCAAATCAATTTGAAAATTTTAATGAACAAAATAAGTATTCCAACAATCCCCAAATATAAATATCAACACACATAAAAGTCGCCTGCATTGCTACAGCTCCAAAGACTGTTTCCCTAGGTATGGTCAGGCCCAGGAATCTGCAGCATCTTTAACAAGGAGCAGAGAGCTTGGGACAGAGCAGGTGAACATCCAGAATGTTCACTCGATGACTCTGCAATAGGAAAGGATTACATCACACTAATTTGAGCTGTTTTTCTTCTGGTTTGGTTTATTAGATATTCTTGGGTAACAGCATAATTCTATCATGATACAATAAACCAACAAGATGCTTAAATTTTTCATAAATTCTGGCTTAGAAAGATTAATATGTAAACCCAGCAGGAATTCTTCCCTTCAAAATGTGCTTTGGTTGCATTCAAAGGGGGAAAAAATAGAAGCTGAACAGCATAACCATTTACATATGAAAGACTACTGGAGTGGTATTAAGATTACCAGAAAGAAAATATTTAGGTCTTCCAACCCTACATGAATGACTAGTACAAAGTACCATGCTCACACTGTGTACATTTTATTTAAATTTCATCCTCATTATTTATTTCCTCAACAGAAAAGGACTAAGAATAAACTTTAAGTTAAAATATAAAAGGCAGTCATCACACTTTTTCAGATAAACAGTCTCAGATGTGGACAGAGCATTAGAAAGCTCCAGGGAAACAGTAGAGGAGACTCCATTTATGTAATATGGTGTGCATACTTAACTTTGTCTTCCCTACTGAAGGAAACAGCACCGTAGTAAACCAGCCAATTACCCTCAAATAGCTATCCTAAAAATATGACTGCCTGAAGGTTTTAGTTCAAAGAAAAAGGAGCTCAGAGTTGCCCTGAAAAGTTTATGGGTGTTAATCTGTCAAATAATTTTACCTCAAGTCCATCTAGAGGTACTATGGCTAAGACAGAAAGAGATCACAGGTCACCTGGCATTCACGTTTGTATAATTAATTTAATAAAATACTTCCCCCTGCTCTACTGACTTAAAACACACACACACACACACACACACACACACACACATTTAAGGTTCCAAGTATATTAATTACTCTTACTCTTAGAAACGGATTCCATTTCTTAGAATGTGAAGCTTTCTGCTCTTTGCCTGTTTAATGTTTGAGAGGAAGTGTGTTTAACCTAGGAATTCTGGGGTTTTATTTGCTTTTTGTTTGTTTATGGCTCAGGTACAGTGGAAGAGAAACCGTAACTTTGTGTTTTTATGAGGTCTTTTGCGAAGTGTCTTAAACACATTATTGGACGGTGTACAATTACTAAATTATAGAGAGTGAACTGCAGTGGCTCTCAGCCCGGCATGCACACAAGGACTGCCCTGGGGACTCTGGAGTTTAAAAACAAAATGTCCAGACCAAATCCCAGGCCCATCTAATCAGAGTGTAGGGATGTGGTCTCAGCACCAGTATATATTCAAAGTGCCCCCTGCTGCACAGGAGGGTTAGAACCCGAGTTAGGGAGACAGAGCCCTGATCTGCATTTGAGTTAGCTGAGTCACTGAGCCCCAGTAAGAATGAATAACTTTCTCACAAGTTGCAGGAGACAGGGGGCTCAGTTCTCCCTCACAGTACAATTGGCACCTCTCCCTGCCCTCACTCTGTACATCCAAGGAGATAAGGCTGGGGCGGTACCCACTCTCCCCCCTGCAATGGGATAGCCTTGTCTGAACACTTTCATCTCTGAAGTGCCTGTTGTTAACAGGTGAACCAGAATTAAGAACCAACAATGTGAAAATTCTGTTAATTCTACATTTCTTAATGGGAAATAAGCAACTGCATAATGAAGGTAGTTGAAACACAGAAACCCACACCAGAAACCTGTATGTTCATGTTGACCAATGTCACTCCAATAAATTTAATTTAAAAAGAAAAAGAAAAATTCTGGCACACTTTGCTTTAGAATTGCAAGATCAAGAGTAAAAACACAAAGATTGCAAAGTAAATTAATTGTCATGTGAGTTTTTGTGGATATCAAATATATGAGTAAAGGGATGTTAAGAGGGTAAGTTGCTTTTTTAATCCATAAACACTATTTTTTTAAGATTTGGTATACTTATGAACAGGGAGTAAAAATAGGAAGCACATGCTGAAAATCTGTTTCGTTTTTGTCATTGTTTTAATTAAAGCCTTCAGTCTTACAAATGATCAAAGTGACTTACTGTCCCTCATTCTGTGGAATGTAAATTTTTATTGTACACCATTCAATTTCCACTTCTAAATAAAGGAAAGAATACAGAGATGAAAAGCCTTCCTAAAAAGCTCCATATAAAAACATGATAGTTGAATTTAGTGTGTGTACATGGTTTGAATGATTCGCAGGACAAGGAATACAGTAGGTAATGATCTTAAAATAACCCACTACTTTTCAAAATTTGATTTATCATTTAACCTGGAAAACAGAAGGTGAGACTAAATCACATATTTCAATATCAGTACTCAAAAGATGACATCCAACTGTTGTGAATTACTAAACTGATCCTAAATTCAATGAGGTTTACAAAATAATTAGCTTAATGGAAACTAGAAGTTCTTAGGCCCTACTTTAAGAAGCACCTGCATATTCTGAAAAACATGATGAATTTCAGTTGAACTGAAACCCGATTCCTTTAATCTCTGAAATTGTGCTTGCCCAATTCATTCTTCAAAGTTATATTCAACATCTGGTCAACAGTGTCACTGAACACAACAGTAACCTAAATTATTCTTTTTAATTTTATATTCTGTGGGGGTTTTTCATTGCTGCTATTTTTCCTTCACTTAGCTATAGCATATTAAGCTAATTCATGCTTTTGTCTTAGTTTTGGAAAAAATTATATGCCAACATCTAAGCAACAGATACCCCTCTATCTTAATTTAAAGTAACTATGAGGTTGCACACTACAATAGCAAATTTGTAATCAACTTAAAGATGATGCCTTAAAAGTACAATTAAACATGTCATAACAGAAGAAAACTCTGAGGACTACAAATAGGACCATGCTTGCTGGGGTTTTAAACAGTGGTAAGACTAAGAAAAATCGCCACCCAGTGCTGTAAATGGTAACTGCAATTTGTTTTTGTGTAAAATGAGTACCCTGGAGGATTACTTCAACTTCATTACTGAATGAATGAATATCCTTTACCTTCTTATGTGAATAGGAGCTGGTTACGTGGGAAAGGATGTTTTTCTACTAGGCTGTTTTTTTCCCTTATTCTTATTTAGCACATTTGACATTTTACAAAGTCTTTGTAAACCTCAACAGAGAAAAAGTGTTCCATCCCAAAGTGAGCTAATTGTATATGAACAGCCCAGATATTCCTATTATCAACAAAAGTGCCTAAGCTCTGCTTGACCCTGAATTTAGCAACTCAGCAACACCATCTAATAACTGTGGCCTAAGACCTATTTGTGTTAAGCAGAAAAGCTTACCTAGGGGAAAGGTATTCTCAAGTGGAAAAAAATAGATAATTTATTCTTCTAACAACATAATTTACTCTGACCTTATTAGAAACAGGTTATAAAGGCCACGTAAGATGATAATCTAAAAAATTCTGTAGATTACATATTGATAAGAAGTTGTTACCATAATATAATCATGTTTCTAAGTCTTTAGTTTGTTGCCTCATTTAGAAATTAATAGATAAACACACAAAGGCAATCATATACATTTATTTGCCTGCAATGTTATCTATTGCCACAAGGACAAAGAAAGTTATGTGAACACATGATAACCAAAATACACGTGTGTAAGTATGGGGCCATGTTAATAATAGCATTTCATACCTAGTATTTGTCCTACTTGACATTTTCCAAAATATTTTCCATAGTATGCTGAAACTACAGCAGATATAGTGTATGTCAGTATAGAACCATGTGATAAAAAGAGCAACTCAGCAGAACAAATCAGTTTTTTTAAAAGAAGACATTATCATTCTATTTTTAAAGATAATGAACTATATTCCTAATAATCCGTCCTGACTTTTATCAGTCAATTCAGTTAAGTCCTTCACTGTCAAAGGATTCCTTTTTTACTAACTAAACAATGTATACCGTCTTCCAATCTCAACCTCATTAAGGAGATTATGGATTTCTGCAATATTTTCATATACTTAAAGTATTAAATAGTAAAAATTGGGGGGTATCAAAATTTAAACCCAAACTTTATGAACAATAATATACCATCCTCCTTTATTAAAATAACAACAAAAAATCAGTACTTTCTCTTTTAAACAATAAAAAACACAATTTCTTTTTTTAATCTTAAAATGTCAATAATGTCTTAAAATTAAAAATGACATTTTTTAATGACATTTAAAAATGTGACATTTTAAAAAATGGATAGCTTAGTGTTCAGGAGGGCAGGAGGTAGGCTCTGAAGTCCTGGGCTAATTCCAGATCTGCTATGTGTTAGCTGGAGGAACTTGGAAAACCTAAGTCCTCACCTGTATACGGAGAGAGAATACCACCACTTCACTCCCTAAGCAATTTACACACATTAACTCATTGAATCCCCTCAGCGACCCTATGGGGTGGGTACTGTTATCATGTTCATTCTCTAGAGAAGCTAAATGACACCCAGGAGGTTACATAACTTGCCCAAAATAGTGAAGGGCGGCAGATACACCACCCAAAAAATGTGCCACTTTGGCATAAGGATAATTTTGAACTGAAAGCAAGAGATAAAACCCCCATGTGAAAGATGCCAGGAAGAAAGAGGCATTCTTATCACCGGAGATGGGGAGTCGAGGCCAAGAGAACTATACAGACAGAACTTGTTAAAATAACTCTGATCTTCCACTAGTCTCCCCACATATTTTAGTCACTTTCCCACAATTGCCTCTTTACTCAACCTGGCATATAAGCACTTGGGTTTTTACCACTTCTTTTGGTCTTCACTCTTCTATGAGGGCTGTCATGGACATGTAAACATCTGTGTGCTTTTCTCCTACTAATCTGTCTTATGTCTATTTAGTTCTCTAAACATATATCCTTTAAATAGCTATTAGATAACAAAAGGAATAATACTGATTTCTAACCATGAAACACAGGAAAAAGCAAGGTCTGCTGCCTATGTTAAGACGACAGAGGTGTTCTAAAATCAAGAATACAGAACAGAGTTTGGAAAAATCAGGCTTTGTGGAAGCATATTTCTGAGAGAGGAATTTATTGTGAAACTCCTGAGAAAGCAGAAACTTCACAGAAGACCAGAGACATCGCTGCAGTTTTTCTGTTAGTGAGGCTAATACATTATGATGTGAAAGGGAAGCAACATTGGCAGCTTTCAAGGAACGGAAACAAAATAGATCCAGAGACATAGAAGCATGGAACACACTGCTGAGTCTCAGAGGGAAGGTGGGGGTGGGTGGCTGAGTGGGAAGATATCAACCAAAGAACTTATATGCATCTATGCATAACCCATGGACACAGACAATATGGTGGTGAAGGCCTGGATTGGGGGAGAGGGCTATAAGGGATCAATGGAGGGAAAGGGGACATATGTAACACTTTCAACAATAAAGATTTTAATTTTTTTTTAAAAAAGGAACTTGGGGTTGACAGAGCCAGTTCTGACTGTGAAGCCAAGGCACTAATTCCTGACATGCTGAGAAAGGCCTGATAAGCAGTCGTGTCCACAGCACCCCACAGTACCCCAGCCAAAAGGCTCCTCAGAAAATTCACTGGCCCTGGTCAGACTGCGCCCCACTATTTTGCCTCCGGTGTAGGGGATCTGGTTAGAGAAAAAAACAACTCTGAGCTCCCCAACCACGGCCCCTGTCCTAGGTCACAGAAGCAGATTCAGGAAAACACACAGGCCTGCCAGAGCCTGACTGTGGAAGACGCAATATCTAAGGTAACATTTAGCTGGAGAAAATCTACTCTGATCTTCCAGAGATTCAGGCCAAGAACTGGAAGAGGGCCGGAGAGAGAAAACCTCCGTGTCCTGTCTGCATGGGACCGGATCCTACAGACAAAGGCTGAAGAGGCAGAGAGCCACCCACCATACCTGTGAATGTGTGGGGTCAAGGTATGGCGGGAGCCTGGCTGCCAGAGGGTCTAAGCTGAAAATTCAGGATCGCCCTTAACTCCTGCCGATGCCCGGGGGGACCCTACTCGGACTGGGCCAGGACGAAGGAAGAGGTTGGAAACCAGACTCTGGAAGGGAAGACATCTGAGGAACATCCCAGAGAGTAAACCCCCTATGAGTGCATGCAAATCATCTCAGAGAGGAGCCCGGATCTGGTGGGAGGAGGTCCAGGTGGGAGAGGATGGGAGCCACTGGGGGAAACTGGGTTCTGTCCTCACCAGAATCCACATCTCCTCCTCAGGGAAAGACACCATGACATGAAGGAAGGTTTGTGTGTCTTTTACAGAATTCCCCAGGGAAAAAGCATAGATACTGGTTGAAAGAAATATTTTCTAAAATCACTTAAATCCTAATAAATAGTAGTAATAATTTTACAATAGGAGATAAACTAGGCTTAAACATTTAGGAGACACTAACATTAGATTGAAAAGTGTATTGCATTCAGCAAATATTTCTATTTCAGATGCCTAATGTAACTTAAGATGCGAATTTAAAAAGCAAGGCTTGCTATTTATAAAACAACTTGAAATTATCAAGGATTCTTCATGAATTTTGGTTTTTCACAACTAAAGAGGTTGACTGGCATATCAGAGAGAGAAAAACGGGGTAATTTTATAAATTTGATTTTCAGGTCATGGCCAAAGCAATTTATAAGAAGAGTATGGCTTGATGACAATATTCTAAATGACTCATGAACTTTATAGATTTAATATAAATTAATTCTGGAATTACTGGGAAATAATTTTTAAAAATAAAGCCTATAATTTTCAAGTAATTTTTTTAAAAGGAAAAATAATCCATGTAATTGCGATTTCATCTCTTAACAGAAACTCACCTAAAAGGACAAACCCATCTGCTTCCGTGTCTGACGCCAAAGGCTTTTTCGGTTCCACAGGCTTCCTGAAGAAGTGAAACATCGCTGCGGCCAGGGTCTGAAACAGAAACACTATATAATGTCAAACTCAAACGAAACTGTAAAACTCCTACCCTTTCTAGCAGCAAGCCAAATATACAGATATCACAGTAACTACTTTTTAGGAATTCTATTACCAGGCTTAAAAGCACGAGCCCTCCTCTCCGGGTGTCAGAAGACAAAGCCAGAAATTAAGGTGCATGGACTTCCAGGGTCAAGTGAATCCTGTCAACTGCTCTCAATTTTTGAAAATGCAAGAAACAATCCAAGAAATCACTCCAGGAAAAAGGAAAATCAACAGATAGCACCACAACCTGGAAGGATCTTGCTGAACATAAACATCAATCATACACTGATTGAGGAAAGGAAAAACAGAACAAAACCAAAAGAACCTGTCATGATGTCACAACTAGCTTGAGGCTCATAGAACTGAGACCGCCTGAGAAAAAGAAGGCATGTCAGGCACCCTCTCCAGTTGGTGATCGGATTCAGACACTCAAGAGCTGTAGCCACTGGAAGGCTGAAGCCAACTTCAAATCCCCATCAGGGCAGATCTTTGTGTTGGTGAGATTATTGTGTGCTACACCCAAACCACACACACACACACACACACACACCCCTCCTCTTCAACCTCCCATCCCTGCACATTCAGAAAGGCCAACAATTCCTAGAAAACAAATGGGAAGGAAGTTTAAGGGACTTGCAAGGACACATCACACTCTAAGGACAGTCCCTATAAACAGAGCCGTGTAACAGACAAAGAAAGGAATAATCGTGGTGGCAGCAAATGCTCCACATTTTTGTTTCCATATTTTCCACCCAAACCAGAAGATCAAGCAGGGAGGGTTAGTAAAGATTTGATCTCAGCGAAAGCCTTCTAGAAACTGTGACTTGAACTGGGATTTGTGCAGGTCGACCCGCCCTGGGCTGCAGATCCAGATGGTAAGGGAGCCTATTTGCTGTTCGAAAACACATCTGGCAGATTTCACTTTTTAAAGGGGTGAAAAAAACAGAGAAGAAAAAAACACCAGCCATGGGAAAAAGAAAATGTTCCAGTTGAGGGAAGGAGCAGCCTCTGAAATCCTCAAAGATTTCTGCCTGGACAAAGTGATGGATCCAAAAGAAAAGCCTGTAAATAGTTTGGCACCCTCAACAGAGCACAGGGGACATGGCCTCTATGAAACTGGTAGAAAACAAGATTAGATGAAAAAGCAAAAGGAAAAGATAAGGAATGGGATAAAAAAAAATGACTGAGTAAGATCAGAGAAACCCACGCAAGAAAGAAATGATATCAAAAAATAATTGGTTGGTTTACATCAGGAATGCAAGAAAATTGAGTTCAAGTTCAGACTTAAAAGACCGGAAGAGGCAAGTAACTCCTCAACCCCAAACGGTTAAAAATAAAACGAAGAAGGCCTTTGAAGGAACAAAAGCTGATTAAAATTCAACCTCGGCTAAGGATGAAATCAAGGGTGCAGCCACCGGACATGAACACCCCTGTGCGGATTACTGCGGCCCTCAGTACATTCTTTCACTTAGGATACATGCATGGTTCAGGAAAAAGAGACAAGGGGTGGGTCTCCAACTGAAAGCCGGTGGAGAAAAAGATACCCTCAAATAAGTAAAGAAGGAGGAGGTACATGGAGGGGTAAATGAGAAAGATAGAAAAGCTAAGTTCTATCTAGCCAAAATTATAGGTCTGGCTATTGATACATGAAGCTGACTAGGATCAGAGAAGTGAGTGCCATGTTTGAGAGCTGTGATGCCAAAATAACCAGCCATCTGGAGGAAAAGAGGACCGCGACCCGACAGACAGAGGAAGCTGCCCCCAAAGAAGGCCTGTTCTCCCGGCCAACCTCAGGGTAGCCAAGAAGTTACCAGAAAGGGAAGAAAAAAAAGGGAGGAGCCAATAGCCATGGAGAACAACGGACTGAGGGGGGCGGGCTCCTCCAGGAAGCAGAATCTGGGCGTAATAAATAAACATTCTCCAACCCAAGGTGAGATCCCCCAAATGCCTGCTCAGTGGGATTTCAGAATTGCTACTGCTCTGGGACTGCTATCTACAGGGTATCCCTGCAAAATATAGACACACTTTAACAACTGATAGCTCAGTTTTGAAAATGAAATGTATTTTAATAAACATTGCCTTTATAATATTCAAAGTGTGTGCATACAATTTGGGGAGGTGTTTTTTTTTATTATTATTTCCCATCCCTCCCCTTTCTGAATGGGCGTTATCTTTCCCAGTTCCACAAGGTCGGAGGGGACACAAGGGACAGAACACTGGTCTTTTTAGTTCATGAAGTCTCCAGACCAAGAGGTGCCACATCTGGATCTGGTGAAGAAATACTGAACTTTGAGCACGATGCTATGACTGAATGGGGCAATTTGGGTTACGGACCTTGGGAAGGGGTGTCACTTTGCCTATGGCAGGGAGAGAGAGCTGAGTACATGGCGGCCACAAAGGAGAACCCCAGAATCATGAGGGCTGTTCACTGGCTCTTTGCCTTATTGAGACAGATCAGGACTGCAGTCGTCTGCCCTCCTGAAGTAGGTGTGGCCATGTCGCTTGCTTGGTTCACCTGTCACGTGCCATTAGATTGTTAGAACAAGGAGCTTTGTGGCCAGAGGAAGAGAGGCCCTTTAAAAATTTGTTCCTGTTCTAATGTATAAAGAAAAGTCTTTGAACAGAAAGGACTCAAATTCCCAATACCTTTTAATGCCTGGCCACAAAACAGACCTGGAACCAACACGGAAAACACTACATAGTTCTGGTATGTCATTCTCAAGCCCCCCCGCCCTCCAATTTTAGGTATGTTGTTAGGAAAGCCAGACCAAACTCAGCTGTAGTACCAGAATCTCCTTTTAATGCAAGTATATTGTACGGAATTTATAACTTAAGTAACTAAGTGAAGCATTGAAGTTTTTCATGACCTAAAACATAAAGCTGAAACCATCTACAGGCTGCAGCAGTTTGTTGAAAGTATGACTTACTGGCAATGCATAATGTTATATTCCATCCCTTTAGAGCATCATAAAATTCCAGACAAAGTTGGAGGAGGGATAATTTAGGCTCCAGGAGTCAAGAAATTTCCAGGCCTGGAGAAAACAGGTCAGGAATAAGAAAGGTAGCAGAGACAGTAACAATAACTCAGAATGCAGCAAGAACTGGTTTCCTACAAATAGCCATTGGAAATAGCTCTAAAATGGTTACAAAAATACCAGTCACCCTCACACCTAGTATCCTGCCAACCTGACCATCATCTTAACTCCTTCCTCTACAAGGTTTTCCCTGGAAACATGGTCAATTTTCCACTACAAGTCTCAAGATTCCCTTATATGATCAATTCTGCTGCTGACATTAATGATAGGAACCTCAACGCAGTCTACAGAAATTGCTCCATGCATGAAAAGACTATGTCTGAGACCCTAAAATCTATAATCAAAGTATCTTTATGCCTTGACATTTTTTTCATGTCACTGAAAAACACATACAGTGTAAGAAACATTTATCCTGGGAGGGCTGGCAATGACCATGCTAAGATCTCCCGCCTGGGAGCTCATTCTCACAGGGGGAAAGCGCATGGGTAGGTCCCCACTCCAGCAGCCAGATTTTGTTACCTTGCCAAAGGCTAGAGAGTGGGACGGAAAAGGGGAGTAACTGCAAACCCCACTATCTGTCAAAATGCTCTGCACACTCTGTGTTATGTAAGATCTCTATAATTCTTCACCAAGCTTAAGAATTGAAGTAGGTGACATACTGGCCCAAGTTCAAGTGGTTAGGAAATAGCAGTGCTAGAATTTTACACCAAATCCCTCTGGCACCCAAACTGGATGCTTTTCATCAATAAAGCACCAGAGAGAAGGAGCCTCTCACCCTTAGGACATTTGTGTTACATTTTAATACATTTCCCAATATTAGTCAAAAACACTGGGTTAACTTCATGTTTTGTCTCTATTAATCCCTACCCTCCCAGCCTTGCTCAGCTCTATGTTCTGAAGACCTTTATGACTTCCTCAACACCTGTGTTCAAGACCTTCACCTACTTTTTATTTTAGAAACATCCATTAAGTGTTTAGGCCAGATACTGACAGAGCACTGCAAATGCAGCACTCGACTTATATTTAGGGTAGACAAACTGCAACCCCCGCCTCCCACATCTGCGGCACCCCTCGGCACCCCTCGGCAAAAGGCAGAGGCACTTTGGAGCCTCATCCCCAAGTGGAGGAGGCCTGTAACAGTCTTGCTGCCCCAGGCCTAGTGTATGGTAAGCCCCAGCCCGCATTGCTCTGATGCATGTGACCTTGACATTTGGGCTTCTTTTGCTTGGAGTTCTCAAGCATGTTCTCGTCTTGTTTCCTTGCTTATGATTATCAGTATTTTTAAAATTGTCTACAGTGAGAAAAGTCTACATTTAGAAACAGAAAAAATTACCAAAATTTATTCTGAAAAATACATTATCATCTAGCAGCAGCATTCTTGCCTGGCTGAGCTAGGAGCCGATTTAGAATAATACCTCCTAATTTTCAAACATGAGAATCCTGAAGCTGCCTGGCATGGGAGATAAAGAATACACATGCCCAAGCCACAGACAGATTTGCAAGTCCCAAATCTGATATAGGATGTGTGTGTATAAATACGTAAAGATGTGTGTATATGAAAACATAAAGAACTGTTAAAACTCACTAATGAGAAAACAAATTAATAAAGACTGGGCAGAAGACATGAACAGACATTTCACCAAAGAAGACATGTGAGTGGCAAAAAAAAAAAAAAAACCACATGAAAGAATGCTCAACATCATCAGTCAAAAGGCAAAGGCAATGAGATACCATTACACACCCATAAAATATTTAAAATTGAAATGGCTTGCCATGCCCAGTGTTGGCAAAAATGTGGAGCAACTGGAACTCTTGTGCACTGTGGTAGGTGTGTGATATAGTACAATTACTCTGAACAACAGTTTAGTAGTTTCTTAAAAACATAAACATACACCTACCATATGACCCAGACCTTCTCCTTCTAGGTATTTACCTAAGAAAAATGAAGGCATATGTCCACAGTTGTACACAAATGTTATACAGCTTTCCTTTGTAATAGCCAAAAACTGGAAACAAGCCAAATGTGTAACAGATAAATGGATAAACAAACTGTGGCATATCCATAATACTATTCAGCAAGAAGAAAGCATGAAGTCCTAAGATAGGCTACAACATGCATGAATATCAACAAAACTAAGCAGAGTGAAAGAAGCCAGGCTAAAGAGAGTTTATACTGCGCGATTCCATTTGTATGAACTTCTACAAAATGCAAACTAATGTATAAGGACAGAAAGCAGATCAGTGGTTGCCTGGGGAATGGGGAGGCGCAGGCAGGGATCACAAAGGGGCGCAAGGAAACTTGTGAGGGTGAACTACAATATTGTGTAGTTCACAATTATTCCAAAAACTGTCTCAAACCTATTAATCTACTTTGTATATGTTACAGATACAGTCTTTGTATTTTTTTTTAAAAAAATGCTTTTCTCTAAGGATTCACACAAAACTTGAAAATAAAAGAGCAGTGGCTTCACTGTTTTCATTGTAGACACAGGCTGCACATACAGGACTAGCTGACTGCTAGGCAGGCAGATCCTATTGCCCTCAAGGGGAGGAGAGTAAGGCAAGTTATAGATTTATTTTTTCCTATTATTCTAAGGCTTACCTTTTAAGAAATATTTCCCATGACAAACGAATTAAAGGATTAAGGAAACCTCATTTTTTCAACTTGCTTATCTTCTTTCAATTTCAACAGACTACTAAATAATGTAAATATATCACATAAACTGAAATTTTATGTGTGACCAATAGATAGATCAATAGACGAGAATATATGTACACACACATATTTTTCTTCACATTTGTGCCCAAATCCAATAAATATTTATATTTCATACTGCTACAAAAATTAAAATATTTTTTTTAATATATTTTATTGATTTTTTACAGAGAGGGAGAGAGGGAGTTAGAAACATCGATGAGAAAGAAACATCGATCAGCTGCCTCCTGCACACCTCCTACGGGGGATGTGCCCACAACCAAGGTACATGCCCTTGACAGGAATCGAACCTGGGACCTTTCAGTCCACAGACCAATGTTCTATCCACTAAGCCAAACAGGTGAGGGTGACGAAATTAAAATCTTGAACAATGTTTTAATCTTCCTCCACATCTTCTGTATGGTGGGTTATGAATTGCATGATTATGTAAGAATAATACAAATTTAGATAACAAGTTTACTAATTTATTCTGAGAGATATCAAAAAAGGAGGTGACCCATGCTTTTGGTAGTGTTAATCTTGGGAGACACTACACAGTATAAAACATTCCAGAAGAATCAATGAGAATTAGAAGAGCCCTGGTAGACTTCACAAATAGGTAGCCTTGAGTTTAACTTCATCCGATGGTTTGGGCATAGTTATAAAGAAGAAGCCTTTCCTATAAAAAGGATCACTATGAATAATAACACGATGTGTTCTTTGGGAGTGACCTCAACAGAGACATGTAGATAAGCAATAGAAAATAAGACTACGAAAAAAAGGCACAGAGAAATTATTGAAAGAACTAAAAAGTCAAGGAAATATTAGAATATCCGGAGTGGTATATAGGATTTGTTTACTATTATTGCGTAGTCTGACTTTTGAATTTACCACCTCTGGATTCTACTGAAGAGCTCAGTTGTTTCTACTGCTTTGAAATGTGAAATATAGTTAATATTTTAGTCCTGGTGTGACAGCCAAGTATAATGGTTTTGCAAACCAGCCTTCTATGAGACAAGGAGTGAAGGAGAGCGGCGGCCTGGTCCAGTGGTTCTCAACCTGTGGGTCGCGACCCCTTTGGGGGTCGAACGACCCTTTCACAGGGGTCGCCTAAGACCATCGGAAAACACATATATAATTAGATATTGTTTTTGTGATTAATCACTATGCTTTAATTATGTTCAATTTGTAACAATGAAATTGGGGGTCACCACAACATGAGAAACTGTATTAAAGGGTCGCGGCATTAGGAAGGTTGAGAACCACTGGCCTAGTCTAAAGAAGACACCTGTAGGGAGGGAGATGCCCAGGGAGCCCAGTGGAAGAGCCCTTCCCTAAAAGGCTTGCGAGATCTTGATTGAGGAAAGAGTGAAAAGTCTTTTGAAGGTGCTGAGCTGGGAAAGTCTGTAATCAGATGTGCCCTTGCTATGGTCACCATAAACGACAACAAAAGAAAAACAGGACCAGACTGAAGCTATGGCTTAAAGGCATCTCTCCCCCTGAAGAGGATCCCAAGGCATCGAAGAACCACTGGGAAATGTAGCTTGAAGGTCTCAAGTTGCCTGTGCCAGAAGGTCCTCCCCTGTAATGCCTGAGTGTGGGACTCGGCCGGGACTTGAACTGCCGCTGTCACCAGTCCTCTCAGAGATAACCTTTTAGCTGAAGTATTTGTTTTATACTATTGGATCCTGTCTGGTAGGTTTTCCAATTTATTTGCTTTTTCAAATGAAACAAGCAGGGTTTCTAATCATAAAAGTAATTTCTATTTTGTGTATGTGAAAGGAGAACAAGTTTGTATATTCTTAGAAAGAAAATATAGCAGACACACCAAACCTAACAGTTGTTATTAGGATGCACAACCAGTTTATATTTATTCACTCTATGGTTCTTTTTGTAGTATTTGCCTTTTTCTAAGCTAAATGTCATGTTATTTTACAGTAATACTTTGAGTGATACTTTTGAGTTCTCTTTTGAACCCATTATACTAAAAATTAAAAAAATAATAGAAGGTACCATTGGCAGCACCAACCAGTTCCATAAAGGAATGTGCGCGCAGTGTTACCAAGTTTGATTTTTCAAGACAAACTGGATACCTACAATTTTGAAAAATCTGGTTTCCAAAGGATAGCAACAAATTCAAAATGTTTAAGAATATTCTGCAGAATGCCTAAATCCTTTCAAACTGGATTTGGCCTTTAGATGGCAAAATTTTAGACCAATAAGAATGTGTTTAAAAGTGTAAATCTAATCACAGTAAGAAACAATTGTGAAAGACTTAGGCATGTAGTGGATATTCTGGCTAGCTCATCTATCTGCTTATCTTCACCCCCGGTTTTCTTTGACTAGGTTATGCAGTAACTCTATCGGAGGTGATGTGTATGACACTGACAGTCATGTAAATAAGCCCTGTCTACAGAAGTGTGCCTGGAAGACTGCATTAACTTCTGTCCTGAGGATAGTGACTGGTTTTGCACCCATTTATAAAATGGACATCCCCTCATTCTTCTATAAGTACTTTGAGTGATACTTTTGAGTTCTTTTGAACCCATTATAATATCTTACTAATTCCTTAATTAATGAGTAACGTCTTTTTTTAATATATTTTTATTGATTTCAGAGAGGAAGCGAGAGGGAGAGATAGATTCTCATCATTCTCAACATCAATGATGAGAATCATGGATCGGCTGCCTCCTGCACGCCCCCTACTGGGGATTGAGCCTGCAACTCAGGCACGTGCCCTTGAATGGAATCGAACCCAGGGCCCTTCAGTCCACAGGCTGATGTTCTTGCTCTGAGCCAAACCAGCTAGGGCATGAGTGACGTCTTTGACAGGTTTTAATATTTGTACGAAAGATGTGATTTGATCCTGTTTAAAAATGTATCCATTAACTTCAGACTACCAATTAGGATCCCAAAGATTGTACCCCTGTCTTTCTATCCCACCTTGGTATTTTTCTTTTTGAAGTTTTGTGACATTGGTGTAACATCTGGGAGGATAAGGAATAGAGGATCAGGGAAAGACATGTAAACTGATGTCACATATGAGCTCCACAGAACTTCTGAAAGTCAATTAATGAAATTAAAGTATTAACATAAGTTTATTTCTTCCTCTCTTATTTATACCCAGACACACAAAAAAGGCAAAAAACAACAACAACCCGCTCAAGGAATAACATAAACAAAGAACTGAATCTTGAATCCATAGATTTTTTTCAAACTCCAGGTCCAAACTCTTTAGAGGATGTAAACTCAGCCTACTGAGTCATGGCCAGATTTATTAACAGAATGAAACAGGAAAAAGAAAAGGAGAAAAGGAAGCGGAAGCATAAATATTATGAGAGAGAATCATATATGATAATGTGCTATGAACATTTGCTTTGGGATACATGGACAAGGTCATTGAAATGTATTTCTTAATTTGGGTTGCCAGCAAAAAAATTTCAAAGCCGCTAATCATACTTTGGTGCTCACATATCCCCTAAAAATGTTTTGAAAACTTTATGTGTCCCCCTGCCCCCCGCCCCGCCCCGCCTTGTACCTTTTAAGTTGTCATCTAAAACTTTCCATTCAAAATTATAAAAGATGTAATTTCTAGCATATTATAAATATTTATATGTTGTAATAAAGCCAAGATATCATTCTTTTACATTTATCCAATGAATTATAAACACTATAACGTCTTTATACACACCATCAACCATTTAAAAAATAGATGAACAAGTTCTTTTGTGACAGCAGGAAATTTTACATTGTTCTTTTTCTCCTTGAACTCTTACTTCCATTTCCACTGGCCTGGAGTAGCTCAGAGATGGCCCCAGAACCCATGCAGCTTTTCTAACATATCCAGATGAATACAAGGTGGTGGTGGCAGCCTCATTTTTAAGAAAGCCTGTCCACTAATTTAAAACTCCTAACAGTTCACTGCTCACCTAACTGGGAAAGTAACATCATGCGCATGTATAACAGTCATTAAAAATGTGAATTGCCGAAACCGGTTTGGCTCAGTGGATAGAGCGTCGGCCTGCGGACTGAAAGGTCCCAGGTTCAATTCCGGTCAAGGGCATGTACCTTGGTTGCGGGCACATCCCCAGTAGGGGGTGTGCAGGAGGCAGCTGATCGATGTTTCTCTCTCATCGATGTTTCTAACTCTCTATCTCTCTCCCTTCCTCTCTGTAAAAAAATCAATAAAATATATTTTTAAAAAAATTTTTGAATTGACGTGATCTAATAAAATCACTTCCCTAATATGACTGTCTAGTTGCTTTTAGCAAATTCAGAAATTAAACGCGTATTATTTTTAGCCAAAACAGAACATCTAAACTACTCAAAAAGTCGGCGGTCTGGAGCTACAAGTGCATGATTATAAAGCATTGGGCAAGGGAGGATTCCGGAAGAAGGCAAAGGAGGTCCCTGGGCCTTCACAGTGTAGCTTTCAACAGGGGCTAAGCTGGGATATTTTTTCTTGATTTTATAGCTTTTTTCTTGATCCTTATAGTTTAAATCCTTCCCTATTTTATTTCATATTATATTAAAGGCCGAAAAGCTTTTCAGAAATGGGACAGGTAGGATTCAAACATGATATCCTTAAACAAAGTACCAGAAATCTAGGTTAGAATCCTGGGGGTGGAGAGGCTGCCAGTTTATCACAAGGGATGATTTTAACAGTTGGCCTTGTTGCCATGGAGAGCAGCACAGGCTTCATTTGATCATCGCAACGGCCAGCTACTGATCACTCCTGTAAGATACCCACCACCAGAGACGCTTTGCAATCATTAGCTATCACTAGAATAACAAAATCCTGCTATCCTAGAAGCATTACATTATCTGGAATTATTCACTTTCTGGAATTTTCTCTAGCAGAATTGCTTTCCAAGCATATGATAAAGGCATCTTGAACAGTCACAAGTTGGCCCAAGAAAATTTTAGAACAAAACCTTCATTCTTCTCAGACCATCTCACTAAGGTAAAACCAACCTCATAGAAATTGACCCATCTTCATTACTTTGTAAATAAATATGACCCCCAAAGTTTCTATTAGAATCAACAAAGAAGTTTTGTGTACTTTTGTTGTTGGATTTCGGGATTTTTGTTTGTTTTCCTTTTAATTACCCTATTATTTTCAGAATCAAAAATGGTAGCCTGGCAGTGGTAAAAACTGACTACCTTTCCTTCTACTGTCCCTTATTCAAAAAAAGAAAAATAGAACAGTATAATAAAGTCTCCTCTGATTTACTAATTTGGCAGGGGGGGGTAGGGGGTGGAGGGACAGGGGGAGTCTCCCAGTACATTAGACCCAGGTTTCTCCATCTCTTTATTCTTAGTGTTTTGGTCCAGACAATTCTTTGTTGTAACTTACTTCTCTGTGTGATCACCTAGTATATGATACACTTTAGCCAAGACATCTTAATATCAAGAGGTTTTATTTAAAAAAGAAAACAACAACAAGTTCCCTCTCTTTAATGCCGGACATGTGGCACCATAGATTATTTTTTCTAAATAGTGTGGGAGATGTAGACATTTAGAAGATAAAGTTGTTGCTTTCTGGAGCTTATAAATAAACTGTACTTGTAATTTATATCACTTGGGTCTCAAGAATATAATTTAAAGACTTTAGTGTTGTCCCAACTCTTCTAAATTAATGATACAATGATATGATATATTTTTATGTTTTAATGAAATTACAGACATAATTCTAACACACAAAAAACAAAACACATTTTGGTTTGGGCTTAAATAACACTGAACCTACCTATACAATACTAATTTCTACCCACTGCATTCAATGTTGCAACTCTGAAATGAAAAAAACACACACAGCATACTAAAAAAGACTTCAGACAACTCTAACAAAACACACCTCTTCACATAAAACAAATGTCTTAGATGAGTAAACACATTTAAATAGTGTCTTAAGGGAGAAGGAAGTCATCCGATGTAAGGCCACACCTCTTTACGCTCTCTATAGCACAGGGAAAACCTAGAATGAATAAAAATAAAAATAAAACATTATTCAGTGTCAGTCTTTAAATTGCTCTATTTGCTCACTTAAATTCATTTAACACACAACAGGAACCCTTGTATTCAGCTTCCAAAAGGTCTCATCATTTGACTTTCAATACAATCTAACTGCAGTATCAAGACTTTAATTCCTACCCGCCCACCCCCATCCCCACCCCCGCCGCAAAAAAAAAAAATCAGTTGTTTGTTCCTTTTTAATTAATCCAACCAACATGTTTTAAAAGGCAAATACTCGCCAGGCACAGTGGTAGGCCCTACAGAAACAAACCCAAACAAGACACTTTGTCCAAATTTAAGGAAATATCCAATCTTCTTGCTGCCTCTTTGGCCTGCTTCTCTGTCACCCCTCACAAAGCCAGTCCCACAAAGTATGGTGCTGAGTCCTGTGTAAAACTAGCACCAGCCATGCAAGAGGCTAACAAGTTGCTAACAAGTCTAGTCAAGCATTGCTATTTGTCTGGAAACTTACTTCAGACCCTGAGTAAACAAGAAAGCTGGCTGTTTTACCTCCTCCCAATTCTTCATCAAAGTGCACATAAAGATAACACAAGACAACAGCTGGCAATAGCTCCCTCAACCATGTGCCAAAGTCTGAGTAAATTTCCATGAAAAGCACAATCAATAGGGATAGGCCAAGAAGTACAACTGACCAAGAGTTCATCGCTGTACTCTCTGCCACATGCAGCTACTTCTCTCCAAGGAATGCATGAATACGTGAATAAACAAGCAAACTAAAACTGGAGAGTGAACCACAAAGATGGGAAAGTATTTCATCCATTTCCATTGACTTAACTTAATTCTAAAATACAGAAGTTGTACCTACAGGGAAAAAATAGGCTGCCAGACACCCTACTGCCTGAAAACTCTATCTAAAGACAGGCAGAACTAGGTCCCCTCCCCGATCCTGACCCCTCCCTCAGGACGTCATCCACCTCCATTGGAAGGTCAATGGTTTGTACCTGCCCAAGGAGGACTGTAAAACAGGGTCCCAGACAGAAAAAGCTCCATGAGCAGAGCCAGGAAGGAGATCTCCTCCATGTTCAGATCCTCAGCCCAGCACCCACATATGATGAGTGCCAGTCAGCCAGTGGGAACCGAACAGTGTGTGTGTGCATCCGTCTTTAGACGTGGAACTAGAAGCTGCATGCAATAAAGTTCAGAGAGGGAGACTAAGGTAATCTCACCCACCCAGTCTCTCCTTCAATAAGAGATTACCAGAATGCGATCAACATAAAGGAGGGAAAATATGGACCCAGAGATTTAGGAGGCTATTTCTCTGATGATTATTTTCCACCAGAAACTGTTGGTAAGTAGAGAAGACACCTTGGTAATATTCAAATGGTTGTGAAAAGCCAGTCTCTTACATCCAAGCTGCTGAGCAGAACGGCATAAAACCCAGCTGGATTCAGGGTCTCCACTCTCAGACAAGCCCGCACCCTTCCTTCCTTCTGGGGAAACACGGTTTCCTTCTCCCTTCACTATCTTATTGTTCATCATCACTAAGATGTCCAACATACTTAAGGACAACCTGGCCGTGCTAGTAACAGTTATAGCTTGTAATTTACTACTGAAGTACTCAGTGTACCCTGGCACTCTGCCCAATGCTTTACAAACACAATTTTCTCTCACGCTTACAAGCATATGAAGCTTTACCTCCCATGTTAATACAAATATTGCAACTATAAAAGGATGAATAATTTGTCCAGAAATCACTTAAGTGAAAGTATCAGGATTTAAACTAGGCTGTTTGCCCTAAGTCTATGTTCTTCACTCTGTGCTACACTCACTCAATGTCCACGCCTGAGTCATCTTCCCAGAACTATTCTACTCTCCACCTCAAAGCATGACGGTCCAAACAGCTGCTGGAAACAAAACCGTGTCACCTTAATTTCACCCTCTCCCTGTCCACCAAACACTAAGTCCTGCAGCTCATGCTATCTCATGAAACTTTTGGCTTCCCTCTCTTCCTACTGCTACTAGCACTTGGGTTCAGCTGACCATTATCCCCATTATGGGTGACTGCAACCCCCTTGGGTATCTTTTCAACATCGTAAACTCTCAGTAGCCATGTTTGTACCCAATCCTCCCCAAATCTCCTTCCACGCCATAGCTGTTTGGACAAGGGACTAGAGCTGGCAAATTAGATTATCCCAAGAAAGGAGAAAAATTTAAAAAGCAGACACAGAAAGCACAAAGTGACTATAGAAATGATTCAAAAAATATCAGTAACAACAATCAATGTAAATGGACAAAATACAGAAATGTCAAACCTTTAGCTATAGGCAGTATTTACAAGAAACACACCTAAAACTTAAGGGCACAGAAAAGCTGAAAGTCATAAGGCCAATACAGACACAAATACCACAGAGTATAAATGTCAAATAAGGTTTATCGAGGAAACCTAACAAGCAGAGAAGTACAAAGCACTCATCATCCACTAAACTCTAGTGCTCCCACAGAGAGGAATCCAGCCTCCACACATCTGGGCAATTCTGTTATAATGGAAGCCTCGCAGTTAAAAAGGTGTCTGTTCTTCCCTTGAGTTAAGACCTGCCAAGTCAGCCCTGATAAACAACAAAGAGATGAGGAAATGAGCAATCCAAGCCCTTAGGTGAAGTACAAGATGGAAAAAAATACAATGAACAAATTCTAACCAAAAGAAAGCTGGTGTGTCTATGGTAGTAGCTGAGAAAATTAACTTTAAGGCAAAAAGCATGATCTGAGATGCTCACTACATCATTTAACCATTTACTTCACAATCCTAATCTTGTATGAACCGAATAACAAATCTTCAAAAATACATAGTACAAGTCATCAGAAATTCAAGGAAAAACTGCCAATTGCTAAGTATCTGTTGGATACTTAGCACAATTATCTCAATTGAGATATTAATCAGACAAAAGGTAGTAACATAGAAATAGTTGAACAATGCGATTTACAAGCTTGATTCCAACAATTGGAAAATGCAATTTTTTCCAAGCACACATGAAATATTTACAAAAATTGCCCATGTACTTGATAAGCCTTAAAGCAAGTCACAAAGACTTTGAAAGATAATGCAATTACCTTAGAAATTAATAACAAAACAAATAACTTCAATAAATAAAACCAATTAATTTGGAAACAAAAACCATGAGTCAAGGGAGAAATAGGTTGGAAACTAGAAAATATTTACAACCTAATGATGATGAACATCTACTTATGACAACTTGTGGGACATGCCTGAAGCAGTAGGTTCAGGGAGCCACAGGCATACCTCGAGATACTGCGTTTCGGTTCCAGACCACCGCAATAAAGCAAGTATCACAATACAGTGAGTCATAATCTCTTTGCTGGTGGAGGATCTTGCCTTCAGTTTATAAAAATGCAACATCTGTGAAGGGCAATAAAGCAAAACACAATAAAACATATAACAGATGCAGAATGTTTTACAGGTGAGTTCCACCAAACGGTTGATAAGCAGACCAATTCAATTTTACACAGAATCCAAGAGAACAGAGGAAAGACTCCACAACTCATGTCATGAGACTAGCACAACCCTAACAACCAGAATCTGACAAGGACTATACAGGGGGAAAAAATTATAGGCTAATCTCCCTCATGAATTTTTATGATGCAAAAATCCTAAACAAAACAATATCAAACCCAATATATACTAAAAGAATATATCAAAACCAAGTTGTGTTTCTTCCAGAAATGTGAGCATGGTTCAATATTGGAAAATGTATTCATTTTAATAATCTCAATTAAGGCAAAAAAATTGATCAAATATCATAATCACTCAATTAAAACGCTTATCAAACAGGGAATAGATGGGAAAGTCCTTAACCTAATAATCAGAACTCCAAGTTGTAAAGAACTTCCAGAAAGGCTCCTTAAAGGGAGCTGAGCCCTATGAAGGCACACCCTTTTGCCTGACTACTTCTCTGCTGTCTGGAATGGGAAGTAGATGGTTGATGCCCCTGCATCTACCCTAGCCCCTAGCCTTTGAGGCGACCTTAAGGATGGAACCAGATACCAGATACTAGATACCAGATACTGAGAGAGAGAGAAAGAGAGCGAGAGAGAGCGAGAGAGAGAGAGAGAGAGAGAGATTACTTTTCCACTTATTTATGCATTCATTGGTTGCTTCTTATATGTGCCTTGATCAGGAATAGAACCCACAACCTTGACATATTGGGACAACGCTCTAATCAACTGAGCTACATGGCCAGGGCAGCCTTTGTATATTTAAGACACTTTTACTTATGCAGTCAAATCCCATCTTAACTGAAACACCATTTCTATTCAAAATGGTACTGGAAGTTCTAACCTGGGGAAAAGCAAGAAAAATAAAATGTGTAAGAACTGTTAAAAAAACAAATTATTCATATATGAATAGAAAATTGATCTTATAGAAAATTACAAGAGGGGAGAACCAAGATGGCGGCATAGGTTAACGCTGGAGTTTGCTGCCGTGAACAACTACTTCAAAAGTGAAACTAAAAAACGGAACAGACATCACCCAGAACCACAGGAACGCTGGCTGAGTGGAAGTCCTACAACTAGGAGGAAAGAGAAACGCATACGGACACTCAGAGGAGGCGCAGTGCTGAAGTCAAATTCTGAGGTGCGGAGTGCGCGGAGAGGGCTGGCGGCGGAGGGCGCGGTTGGCGTTTTCAATCGGGAGGGAGTCGCAGACTCTGAGCTCCAGATCCGGGCGAGTCTTTAGCGACCCAGACTCAAACGGGAGAAGCGGGACTGTCTGGCTTCGGTCAGAGTGAGTGCAGCTTTCTCTCTGAGCTTTGCAGCGGGTGCTGGGACTCTGAGAGGCAGAGCCCCTGGGGACAGGACTGAGAGCCGCCATAACTGCTCTCTCCGGCCCACCCTGTTGATCCTGTGCGACCCGCCCCACCCAAGCCCTGCACGGAGGCATTTGCCGGATAGCCTCAGGCAAAGGCTAGATTAGCACCTCCCTAGAGGACAGAAGTTCTCTCACTGCAGACACAGCTGATTCTCATAGCCACTTGGCCTGGAGGTCAAACCCTCCCTGGTATTAGCTACAACAATCAAGGTTTAACTATAAGACTGCGAACAAAGACCACTAGGGGGTGCACCAAGGAAGCATAACAAAATGCGGAGACAAAGAAACAGGACAAAATTGTCAATGGAAGATATAGAGTTCAGAACCACACTTTTAAGGTCTCTCAAGAACTGTTTAGAAGCCGCCGATAAACTTAATGAGATCTACAAGAAAACTAATGAGACCCTCGATGTTATATTGGGGAACCAACTAGAAATTAAGCATACACGGACTGAAATAACGAATATTATACAGACTCCCGACAGCAGACCAGAGGAGCGCAAGAATCAAGTCAATGATTTGAAATGCGAGGAAGCAAAAAACACCCAACCGGAAAAGCAAAATGAAAAAAGAATCCAAAAATGCGAGGATAGTGTAAGGAGCCTCTGGGACAGCTTCAAGCGTACCAACATCAGAATTATAGGGGTGCCAGAAGATGAGAGAGAGCAAGATATTGAAAACCTATCTGAAGAAATAATGACAGAAAACTTCCCCCACCTGGTAAAAGAAATGGACTTACAGGTCCAAGAAGCGCGGAGAACCCCAAACAAAAGGAATCCAAAGAGGACCACACCAAGACACATCATAATTAAAATGCCAAGAGCAAAAGATAAAGAGAGACTCTTAAAATGCCAAGAGCAAAAGATAAAGAGAGACTCTTAAAAAACAAGAGAAAGAAACTCAGTTACCTACAAGGGAATACCCATACGACTGTCAGCTGATTTCTCAACAGAAATTTTGCAGGCCAGAAGGGAGTGGCAAGAAATATTCAAAGTGATGAATACCAAGAACCTACAACCAAGATTACTTTATCCAGCAAAGCTATCATTCAGAATTGAAGGTCAGATAAAGAGCTTCACAGATAAGGAAAAGCTAAAGGAGTTCATCACCACCAAACCAGGATTATATGAAATGCTGAAAGGTATCCTTTAAGAAGAGGAAGAGGAAGAAAAAGGTAAAGATACAAATTATGAACAAATATGCATCTATCAACAAGTGAATCTAAGAATCAAGTGAATAAATAATCTGATGAACAGAATGAACTGGTGATTATAATAGAATCAGGGACATAGAAAGGGAATGGACTGACTATTCTTGGGGGGGAAAGGGGTGTGGGAGATGCGGGAAGAGACTGGACAAAAATCGTGCACCTATGGATGAGGACAGTGGGTGGGGAGTGAGGGCGGAGGGTGAGGCGGGAACTGGGAGGAGGGGAGTTATGGGGGGGGAAAAGAGGAACAAATGTAATAATCTGAACAATAAAAATTTAATTAAAAAAAAAAAGAAAATTACAAGAAATGACTTTAGCAGGATGACCAGAAAAAAGTCAAATGCATTTCTATATACCAGCAAAAAATAGTTAAAAATCTTTAATTTAAAAATACCATTTATAGCCCCAGCCGGTTTGGCTCAGTGGATAAAGCACTGGCCTGCGGACTGAAGGGTCCTGGGTTCGATTCCGGTCAAGGGCACATGCCAGGGTTGCGGATTGAATCCCCAGTAGGGGGCATGCAGGAGGCAGCCAATCAATGATTCTCTCTCATTGATGTTTCTATCTCTCCCTCTCCCTTCCTCTCTGAAATCAATAAAAATATATTTCAAGAAAACATTTTTAAAAAGCATTTATAATAGCAACAAGTTACCTAGGAATAAATCTAATCTAAAAATCAAAACCTTTATGAAAAAAATTAAGAAACATTTTGGATAGATTTTAAGAGGACCAAAATAACTCAAGAATAGTAAGAGTTGTCATTATGATGTTACTTCTGAAACCAATCCAAGGATTCAAATGCAATTGTGATCCAATCCCAACACAGTTTCCCATGGAACCTGACATGCTTGATTGTATATGAAGTAGCAAAGAGCCAAGAATAACTACACATTCCTGAAGAACAGAGCAAGGTAAAAGAACTTTCCATCAAGACATCAAAGTTACAAGGCCACAGTGTTGAAGAGAGTGAGAGGTCAATGGCAAAAGGTCACAGTAAAAAATGATGCTGGGACAACTGAAATGAAAACAAAACAAAAAAATTGGATATCTAACAACATACATGAAAACTCAATTCTAAATGATGGAGTAGTTTTGAATATGAAAGATAAAACTATTTCAAATCTTTAAAAAATATAGAACTTGTTTTAAGAAAGAATTCTTAAACTGGATTTTTTTAAATTGACTTTTCAACTATTTTAAACTTCAGGGAAAAACATTTTAACTATATTAAAAGTAGGAGCTCTTTCCAATGAAAGGGAAAAAAAGTAAAGAAAGTCAGAAAGAATGAAAAAAATGGAAAGGCCTAAACTGAGAAATGCAACATTATTATCCACACTACTACAAAAGCACTCAAAAATCAGTAAAAAAAATCCTCAAACAAAAAAAAAGATAAACACAAATAGCCAATAAATATTTGAAAAGCTGTACAACCTTATTAGTAATCAGAGAAAGCCAATTACAACCACAACATGAAACCATCTCATATCCATAAGTTTAGGGGGGCAGGGAGACTTCATTGCCAAAAAAATGTGGATCAAATGGAACTCTCCTCCTCTCCTGATAAGAGAATAAACTAGTACCACTACTTGGGGAAAATTTTGGTTTTATAGTAAAGCTGAAGATGCACACCCTATGTTCCAACAATTCTATTGATATACTTCTGCACAAGTGCACCAACAAATACGTACCAAAATATTCACAGAAGCCCTGCACACAACAGAAATGAACTTCAAATAATCAAAATGTCAGTCAAGACAGCAAAAAAGAATTAAAAAAATGAACTCCACCTACATGTGTCAACATGGATTAATCTCAAAAACAAGCAAAAGAAACTCAGAAGATATATATGGTATGATTCCAATTTTATAAAGGTCAAAATTGACAAAAACTAAACAACATTCCATTTAGGAATGTCTGCATGTGTAAATAAAAACATATAGAAAAGCTTAGTGTTTTCCAGACAGTGTTGCTTTCTGGCTGGTAGGGAGAAGGACTTAATTGAGGAAGTACAAAGTACTAAGTGGTAAAGGTCCATTTCTTAAGCTGAATGAGTTCATTTAATCTCTCTGGAAAGTACTGAACACATACTGGCCATATTTACATTTCTCTGTATGTTGTGTATTACATAATAAATTTTAAGTGACTCAAAATATATCCAAAAAGCTGTTTTAAATTATCTTCCTGCTTGTCTCCATGTTTTGTTTGCTGTTGGAAGGTAAGAGTGGTCTTTTAACTGTAACAGAACAATGATATTAGCATCTGGTACTTTAAGGGTTGCTATTAAAGACTATATTCATGCCTACCCTACCCTATATAATGCACATTGACTTGTTTTCTAAAGCAACACTAAGGGGCAAAAGACATTAAGTCTTTGGAAAAAATATAAAATAGATTTTATTGATTTGCACCAATAGAACCACAACTTTTTTATAGACCAATTGACATACACTCTGTATCGATTAATGAAATTCTTTAAAGTTGTTTTAGTGATAGCAACATTAAAAGACAAATATATAAGTATTGCTAAGTAAACACTGAGATAGACTATCCTTTAATTACGGTACATTAGATTTCCATTTTAAATTGCTGCAGTGAAGTCTCAAAAGGATCTTATTTGCTTAAGGCTCCAGCTAGGTCCCTGAATTTGAAAGATGTCAACTAAGTGCCTTGGGCAAACTCATGGACTAAGTTCCCCCAAAATAGTAATATCCAATAAAAAGTGTTTTCCAATTTCTGCAGCACTGCTGGCAGGTATTTTTATGAGCACACATTCTGGAATACCCCTGGCAAGTCAGGTGCCAATCGGCAAACACACACACACACCACAGAAACAAACAAAACAACAACAACGCGAAAATCAACAGCCACACGAGCCAGTGAGATCTCCTTGAGACAGGTCATCACCCACATCTCCAGATCTCCCCTCCAGAGTCCTGGGGAGCGGAGGGCAAGGGGGAAAGACTGCAGAGGAGTTAAAAAGGTCCGTGAACCATATGGACAATAGTTGGTCAGTTGCAAAACAGTACATGATCTACCCCCTCATTTTGCGGATGGGGAAATTACGGATCAGGAAGCGCAGCTGGTCAGACCCAGCAGCAATTTAAATCCGTCCCCTATCCTGGTCCAGGGGTCCTTCCCCCTACCGACCACTCCCAGATGCTCCAACACGTCGCTAACACGGAGGTGAGAAGACCTGCACCTCCGCAGGGGGCCAGGTCGCCAGCACCAGAACGGGTCTCGGCGGTAATCGGAGGGACCCCTCTTCCTACAGGTGGGGGCCCTGACGAGGGAAAGTGACGCAGCCCGGGAAGTAAACATCCATTCTCCGCCTCGCGCGACAGGCTGCCTGGCGAAGGCGGCGGCGATCACTGACAACCCCACTTCCCACCTCTAGGAGGGCGGGCATCAGAAACAACCCCATCCCCAGGTTTCCACAGGCAAGAATCACGCCCTTCCCGCGCAGAACCTGGCAGAGCGGGAATAGGGGAATGCGAACAGCCGGGACAGCACCGACTCCGCCTCTCTCTCCTCACCGTCAGTGGCGAGGAGGGTGAAGAGTGAGGCTGCGGGGCCTCCCGCGAGAAGAGGTACCTGAGGCTCGCACCGCAGGGTCCCGCCGCACCGCAGCCCGGCACCCTGCTTCCGGGGTCAAGTTGCCTCGGGGCGGCCGGAGTTCAGCGGAGCGAGCCTCAGGCCCCGCCCCACCCAAGCCCCGCCTCCATGCCCTCGCCCACGTGGACCGGGGCCACTTCCGGGACGCCGCACGTCACTAAGCAGCAGATCCCCCCACTTCCGTTCGCGTCCCTCCTTTCGCTTTCTCTTTGGTTGAGACCGTGAGGCTGGCCGAGATTTCCGCGCATTTGATTGGTGGAGCGAGAGGGCTGGTCTCCGCCGATTGGTGCCGGGGAACTCTGCCCCATAGACGCCCGCGAGCGGCTGTTTGACTGCGCCCCTGGTTTCCCGCCGGCCGCCGATCTCCGTCCGCAATGATGGTGGAGGTGATGGAGCTGCCCAAGTCGCGTATCAACGCCAGCATGCTAGCCCAGTCCATCGACCGGCCCGTCTGCTTCGTAGGGAGGCTGGAAAAGGTGCGTGCTCGCCGGCCGGGCTCCCTGGTCATAGTCGGTGGGGGGTGGGTGGAGCGTGGGGGGTGGGGTGGCGGGAGGGGAAGGGACCCCTTAACTGCCTGGAGGCGGCCTTAGGACGGGTAACGGAGGGTGAAGGAGGACAGATAGAAAGCCTTGACATCACTGGGCCCCCGGTTGCTTTATTTTTGCGCACTTTTTAGCTATTGCAGCCCCATTTTGGCGCCTCTTTTATGGCGCGGAATAGCAGCGTTTTCGAATGCGCTCCCTTCTAAGTTCTAGCGCCCCCACCCTGGTTCTGTTTGTGTTTACGTAAAAGAAATGGTAGACTTGACTCCCACATCTACTTTCTTGATATTTTAGTTTAGCCAGACTTGACGGCTAGTCTGATTTTCTTGTTTTCTTCTCTTCTGCAATTCTCCTTCTCAAACCTCGTTTTTCCTTGAAATCACTTCTCGATAAAACATTCCTCGATTGCCCCTTGCAGATCCCATAGCTGTCTGTTAGAGTGCAGCCCCTTCCTCCTCCTGGTGTGAAACAGGCCCCCAGAATCGGTGAACCAGGTTAGAAAGCTGAACGAAAGCGAATATTATATGAAGGCTTAGTAATATCAGCCACACAACCTCTTTTTGAAATAGGTGTTATTCTGACTTCACGGGTAGGGAAATTTGGTAGGAGTAGTGTAGATCAACCAATGACCTTGTATGCATGTATGCATAACCCGTGGACACAGATAATGGGATGGTGAGGGCCTGAAAAGGGGTGGGGGAGGAGGGGACGGAAAAGGTTAATGGAGGAAAAAGAGAACCTATGTAATACTTTACTAAAGATTAAAAGAAAATAACTTAAAAGATTCAAACAAAAAATGCTCAAGGCCACGTCAAGTAGCAAAGCTAGTACTCAAAACAGACCTGACTGCACACTTTGCAGCTGTCTCATAAGACTAGTTCCCAGATCTTTTGACAACTGATTCTCTTTACTAAATCATGCCTGATTTTTAAAACATGCCCTCAATGGAATATGTACTATTTAAATCATGGGTCCCAGCAGAGTTCATTTTTAGATAGTATGGACTCCATTTAGTTTTTAGCATAGGTTTGTGTGATATAGCAAATAAAAATACAGGATATATTTGTACTAAAAAAGGTGTTCATCTGGAAATTGAAATATAACGGGGTCGTTTGAATGGATACAGTGACACAAGATTATAATTTGAACCAAATAAACGTCAGAAAACAATTGCTTTGCACACATGTATCTATTACAAAAGTTTGGGTCAACCTACCCATCTTTTGTCAAATTAATATTTTTTATTTTAATGAGATTTTAAAGGTTTTGTTTATGTCGGATTTATTTTTTTCATTGTGTATTTCTTTTTTAGATTCATCCCACTGGAAAAATGTTTATTCTTTCAGATGGAGAAGGGAAAAGTGCAACCATTGAGTTGATGGAGCCTGTACGTTCAAGTATTAATTCTGTGCATATTAGAGTTAATTCTACATCTTGTTTTGGGTTGTTGCTATTATTTTTGGTTCTTGGAGTGGATGTATAAAGGATCAGCTTGTAAAACTTCCCTGACTGTAAACGTCCATTTTTGTCCTTGTATTACATTCTATTTCCCTTTACATGTCTAACCAATGATTATTTGGACTCCATGATTTTTTTAATACATCCCTTAAATGCTAGGTGAGAATTCTCATGTCTTTTGAAAGACCATAAAATCATGTAAGGTAAATCTTTTGTTTAAATCACTTTTCTTAAGGAAACATGAATATGATATTTTTTTAAATCCTGTTTTCTATTTTTGTTTACATGTATTTTCAATTGTCACTTAATTTGTCTTTATATTTTATATTTACATTTTCTTTGGCTTTTATTAAGACAAATGCATATGCTGTATGGTTCATGTGCAAGATAATAGGTAATAGAAGGTTCCTTTCATTGGTCTTTTTGAACAAATTACTCCTTATAAAACTGCTGGACAGTTTCAGTATCTTTAAGTGATTTTGTCTTCAACTTAAATGTTCAGCTGTATCTTTGGACCTAGAGCTATAGCTAAAGGTTAACAGGAGTGTGACATGCTGACACCAAGTACTCAAAACATTTTTTAACAGGTTGCACTTTGGCATTGGTAAATTTTTAATTATTTTGATACATGAAATGAAAAATAACAATTTTCCAAGTTAAGTCTCATCTGAAAATGTGATAGCATGAAGTTGGTATTTTGTTCTTTGTGTTGTTAGCTTGATGAAGAAATCTCTGGAATCGTGGAAGTAGTTGGAAGAGTAACAGCCAAGGCAACCATTATGTGCTCATCTTATGTCCAGTTTAAAGAAGATAACCATCCTTTTGGTAAATAAAGCATTTAGTCTCATGTATTTAGGAGAAAAACAAATTTTATTCTTTAGTCTCAATCCTGCTACATTTTCAATTTCTATAGAATTTTCTGATCTCGAAAATGGGAGGACATTTTGCCCTGCTTCTAAGTAGTGTGTGTATTTGTAAGAAACTCGGTAAATTTTAATATTTGTGGAAATAATTTTTTTAAGCCAAACAAAAATAATATTAATCTCTTTTGTTTTGTTTTAATATATGGATTAAAGCCATCAAATAATGTATAAGACCTAAAATACAACAATACAATGATGATCCAAATCTCAGTTTTAGAAGATGGATTGGGAAAATAAGTTGACAGTTAAAAGGGAGGTAAAAGAGAAAGAGGTAGAAATGTTTAGATAGTAGTTGATATCACAACTTTTCACTGTAGATTAAATGTTTGCTAAAATGTTTTTTTCAGATCTTGGACTTTACAATGAAGCTGTGAAAATTATCCATGAGTTCCCTCAGTTTTTTCCTTTGGGGGTTATGCAATATGATTGATCTCAATTGCAAATGAGCTGCATTGAAGACTGTTAAAGGAGATCCCTGATATTTGAGGGATAGATTCTTGTTACTTTTAATATTTAATTTGTTCTCTTTGTAATTTCATTTCCTAACTTTATTAGATATTCCAGTATGCCATTTTTAATGGAACTGGTATATCGACAGTTCTTTCCTACCTCCTCATAAAGAATCACTTATCTGGCATATGGTCAGATCAAAGAGTAACACAGCAGTTGTCTGACGTTTGTTTTCTGTTTTATTAATAAAAATTTAAATGGTACTTACTATTGGTTGTGTTGTTATTTTTTAGGCAGGTATTCAAGCACAAACTTGGAATTTAATAGCTGTACGGTCCGTCACTTTAGCTTGAAAGAGTGTAATTTGAATGAGTATAGTTGCCCTGCCATGTGTTCCTTGGCTTTCTAATAAGAATTTTATTAAGATATAATTCACATACAATTCACATATTTCAAGTGTACAGTTCAGTGGCTTTTAGTATATTCACAGAGTTGTACAATCATCACCGTCAATTTTAGAGCATTTTCATGATCCCCAAAAGAAAACCTATACCATTTACTATTATAGCCCAGTTCCTCCATCCCCCATACACACACCTAACACATCACTATAGATTTGCCTATTCTGGACATTTCATATAAATAGAATCATACGTCTTTTGCACATGCCCAGGACGTAGGCTCGATCCTAGTAGGGGACACGCAGGAAGCAGCTGATCAATGTTTCTCATCAATGTATAGGTGTCTCTCCCTCTAAAAATCATTAAAATAAATAAAAACCAGACAAGTGTGAGAAGAGGAAAACTTTCTGGGAAGCTTACAATGGAGGAACCTGGCCAATACTACCTTAACAGTGATCAAGGCGAACATAAATGATGACATGGACATCATGTGCCCTCTAATATGATGTGATAAGAAAGGCACTTCACCTCTTTCTCTCTTTTTTTTTTCCCAAAAACCCTCAATACCAGTCAAATCATGAGAAAACATAGACAAACAAATTGAGGGACATTCTACAAACTAATCACTACCTCCCAAAACTGTTGAGGTCATGAAAACAAACTCACATAGAAAAGACTAAGGAAACATGACAACAAAGTATGACGGGGGATCCTGGATAGGCTCCTTGAACAGAAAAAGAACTGAATAATCTGGAGTTTGTTAATGATAATATACCAGTGTTGGTTTCTTAGTTTTGACAAATGCACCATGGTAATGTGAGATAACATGAAGGTAGACAAATGGTGAGGGGTTATACAAGATCTCTCTACTTTCTTGGCAACTTCTCTGTAAATCTAAAATGGCTCCAAAATGAAAAGTGTATTTTAAAAAAGCTAATAACCTCCAAAGAGTCTCCACTGACTAGGTCAGGTCTATATTTCTAATTAAAACTTGAGGCACTGCAATCTAACTATGCCCACCTCAGTCTCAAATTCTACTCCCTTGAAACCACCCTCCCGCACCAGTTGCCATTCCTGGAACCCACTATAGACCCTTTAGGATCTGGGTGCTACTGAACTTGCTATTTGCTCAGACTGGAATGTCTATTTCTATGCCCAAAGGAAAACATTATCTAAGCTTTCCCTAACTTAGGCAAGCAGAATTAGGTACTTAATGTTACATTCCTTTCTTTACACCTTATCATGCTTAACTTACTGATAACCTTTTTTCAGCTTTCTTTTGTTTAAACACTAGAAAAGTCAGAAAGTAAAGTTCCTAGTGTCTTCCCAGGGACACTGCTATAGATGTGCTTTCCAGAACTTTTTCTACATAGATAAATTGTACTATAGCATCTCAATATATTGTTCAGCAACATGTATTTCTCCTTTAATATGTTTTGGCAATTGACATATGGAGCCATCTCATCCTTTTTAATAGTTGCAAAATGTTCCCTAATTTTGTGCCAAATGTTTCCTAATTGAGCTAGCCCGTTCTTTCATTAGTCTTCTCCACTAAGGAGAGGTCCTTATAAAGAACTTGTAGTTAAAAATCTATCCAGTCAAGGCAGAGAGGAGAGGGAATGACAGTTTGACCATAACATGTAAAGTGGCAAAGAATAAGAGGCAAGGATTTCAGGGTAAATTATATTGGATTCATGGGACACAGTGATTGATAGAAGGAGCTTAGAATAAGAACAAAGGATGAGGTCAATTTGTGAGGAGGCAATAAATTCACTTCAATACAAATTTATGTAGTTGATAGGCCCTTTAGTGAAGATGTGCAAAAGGCATTGGAAATATAGGACCAGATAGAGATTTGAGAGACACCATGCCTAAAATATTTTAAGATCTACCAATTCCTTCTCTACACTTTCAAAAGCTGAAACCAAAAAGCTTTTTCCCAAATTTGGGACAAAACTTCATTTGGCAACAAAACCTGACTAAGAATGTAATGGGGCTACTTATAGTCTTTATATCACTTACTGTAAATGCTCATGCTTCACTGAAGAAATAATATATTTGATTAGAGGGTAGGGCTCTTCAGGGGAGGCTATTACATAACATATGGTAGATCTATGACCTTTCTAAAATCCAAAAATTCTGAATTCAGAAGCAAGTCTGGCCCCAAGCATTTCAAGGGAGGTATTGTATTTCCAAATCAAGGGACAGCAGAAGGAGAGAAAATCATAGAACTGGGGGATGAAAGGGGTGTCTGCACACTTACAGAACAGCAATGGGAGAGTGACTGAGCCAGGAGAAACTCAATGGCGCCTGATACCTAGTAAGCACTCAGTAGGTATTTGTTGACTGAAAGAATATCATGACAGGCAAGGAAGGAGAGTTTCAAAGAGTAGCCAATAATGCAGAAAGCTGAAATAACCATTGGAAATAAGGATGAGGGTAAAACACTGTCATTCGTAACATATATCACATTTATGAAAAGGATTAGGCTATGAAAATGAAAAGGTAAATGAAAAAGGAGATGACAACTGACAAAAACAATAGGAAATATAATAAGACATTAAATTTAGCTCCACGTGTTCTTGGGAAGCTAGGAGAAAGAATAAGAATAGGCCATAGAATTTTAATAGCCTTAAATTCATTAGGACAATCAAGCCTTTCCCTAATATTATATTCTAAAAGCAATATCACACAGAATCTAATGTGACGGATGATGAACTACAAATGGTTGTCTTCAGTAGTAATTTTAGAGATGTTCTTCAAATGATAATTTTTATTTTCATCTGACAAAGACAACATTAAAATAACTGAAAGCATCTCTTCATTGGGTATGTTCTTTGATAAACTAGTATTATTACTAAATTTATCAAATTTCAAGATGTCTTTTAAGGTGTTAATTTAACATGTATGAAGACACTCAACAAACATTTTGTGTCAGGTCCTGGGCTAATTATTAGAGATACATATAAACAAAGTCTCTGCTTCTGAAAATCGCAATCTATGGAAGTTTAGCATAGTGTCTACAGATGTCTCAACTCAGATTTAACATTTAATTACTCTAAAGTTTTGAAGAAATCCACCTTAAGAACAACCAGATTCTGGAGGCTCTATTTAGTGAAACTTCAATTTGGTTCTCTTCCTTATTTAATTCACATGGAATTTTATTCTGATCTGTTGCTGAAAGGAAAATAATAATCCTGGTACCACAAGTTATTCTTCCTATAAAGGTAATGTTAAATCTAGAATACTCATAAAGCATATGTTTTAAGTTACTTTCTAATTGTGATGTTGGTTTGAGGTAAGCCACTATGTTCTTCACGACCCCATTTGACCTACAGCATAGGGTTTTGAGCTGGCTAATTATTAAGACCAGAGGTGTAGACTATGAACAGTTTATAGTGTAATATCTTCATCTTGACAGTGAGGATGAAACTTGTTAGCACGCTATTGTTTCTTCTTTACATGTTACAGAACGTCAACAGCAGGACATGATATTCTGTAGCATTTCCTCATGTTCTTAGATATTTTGACTGAAAATAGTGGCTTTCACATATGAAAAAAAAGCTTTCAACATGATTATTTTTGTAGGTGAGCAGGTAAAGAACAACAATCTCTGTGGATTCCATAGAATGTGATATTCATGATGAAACTTTGTAACAGTTCTCAAAAAACTAGTATAAGTTGGGAGAAAGAAAAATATATGAGCTTCTTAATAGTTCTGGGTAATGCCTAGATGACACTGAGACTTAATTAGCCCCTCTTTTTAAAAGACTGTTTTTCACAGGCATTTGAACTATAACCAAGGAAAGTTAAGCCAATTATTTTGGCCATTAAGAATCTCTCACAAAAAAAAAAAAAAAAAAAAAAAGAATCTCTCACCATAAAATGTTGTGTTAAGGTTTATTTAATAACTAGAGGCCCAATGCACAAAATTTTTGCAAGGGGCTTGGCCCTAGCAGCCCCAGCCGCTTGCCTCAGCCCTCGCAGCCCTGGCTTCGTCCAGAAGGTTATCCGGAAGGACATCTGGAAGGACATCCGGAAGGTCATTTGGCTGTTTGGTCTAATTAGTATATTATGCTTTTATTATTATAGATAGTAGTTTTAAATGAATGGTTTCATTGAAAAACCGTAGTATCATATCACCTGAATGTTTAAAGATAATGAGCAAGAAGAACTTCTTCAACTGAATAATCACTAATTAAAAAGCTAGATAATTTAATATTATTTTACTATGGATATGTATTTTTAAATAAATGTTATTTAGATGTTAACACTAATTTTCATTGATTCAACTCCACTTCATATTCAATTATTTAAAGCCATACTGCATCAAATAAATGTAGCATTACCCTACAGAAAATCAGAAACTGTCACATGTCATTTAAACTTTACATTTTTCTTTAGCTTTTGAGAAGCTAAACATTGGGCTTCATGAGAGAAAACATTTCTCTTTAAGAGATGCATCTATTCTTTTAAGTGATCAGGATCCTATTGAGTCAATTATTTCTTCCATATGGCTCAGAAATGTTATGCCGTTAGTTGGTCATGTATTTGACCTTTTATGAGAGGCAGACTGGACCAGGGGCTACGTCATTTTGGAATCTCCTCAAAAATGACTAAATGTTTTCCAGATGAACATTCTGTAGACCAAGGAAGGAGGAAGGAATTAGAAATCATTGCTTCCAAACCAGGATATTTGTAGACTTCTTCTTCTTTTGGAACCTATTGACCTAGAATTGACCCACTCAACGATTTCCTTCGCTCTCAGTAGTTATGATTAAGTCATGTAAATAACTGAAGATGAGATATATTTATTTCTACCCTACTTATTTCCAAAAAAATAAGAAGAATTCAAGACAGCTGCAAAGGCTTTTATCCTTTCCGTTTTCTCATCAGAAATTCATAAAATGTGACTTTTCCAAATGTAGACTTGAGTTACCAGTGGAGGTAGAATGGGACAGTCAAGTTGATTACTGACATTGTCACAGGAACCTTAATCTGCTAAAATTGGCACTAGTATTTACCTGCTTTATCCCTTCTTAAGAAAAACTTTCAAATAACATTTCAAGATGAATAAAATATGTTCTGTGTTGCTTTTCTTCCTTCCCTTCTATTTTAGAAGCTAAACCTATATGAGGTGAAAATTTAAGAATATATTTTAAACAATTCAGGGAAGATGCATTATCAGTATATTGGACTCAAAAACTATACCAAAGATAATGTACACAAAAATAATGCTTCCCTGTTTAATCTATGACTCAAGTTGATTCTTTCAACACTTGTTTAAAGGAAAAATAGGCCAAAGAAATATTTGTAAATTCATCTACAATAATTGGTAAAAGATACTTGTTACATATACATCTATGTAATGTATTTGATGATTCTTTAATCAAAGCTTGAAAGGATTATAAGGCACCATATGCTTCCAGATCTGATTCCCTAAACAATCTGGAGTACATGACATTTGGCTTCTAATAATTTAAAAAATAAGATCGAGAGATAAATCATCTGATAAATTATCTCATTGGAAATGAGGTTAGGAAACTGCAGGGGTTGGGTAATATGATGCATAAAGGCAGCCATTTGCAGCAACAGAACACAGGGAATTATCTAAAATACATGTCAGATATGAATGATTTGAATTGATGCACTTGAACTTTAAAAATTTTTATGACTTAAAGTCATTAAGTCAATGTCATTTAGAAACAGTTATACTGCCTTCTATGTTCTCAACAGATTCTAAACACAGCTTCACGTGGTTTGTGATCACAAGATCTGGTTACAAATAGCAATAATTGTTGCAAAGCAAATTCCATGGTGGCACGGGAAAAACACCCCCTCTTCCAGCAGAGGGGAGAGTGGGTTAGCTCACTCATATATAGCCTGCAGGTTATGTAATGAAGATTACAGACTTCAAAATGAAAAAGGGATGTATGCTAAAGTGAAAAAACTATTTCATAGACAGGAAAAACTTATTGAGGAGAAACTTCTAAAGCACTGAAGGGAAATTTTAGGTGCAAATATTTAAGTGTTTATGGGCTATGAAAACTGTTACTAAGATATGAATTTATTAATTTCCATAATATTTAAGAATGTACTCAAGCAAATAAGTTTTATGCAGATAGGCCTTGGATATATTACAATATACATTGCACAATAATAGTGTATAACAAAAGGTACAAATTTATACAATATTATGTATTATATAGTAAATGTGAATATTCTACATATATAATTGTAACAATATGCTACAATTATATGTAATATATTACAACCTGAAAACTGGTAATTCTATTTAGCTGGATTTAGCACACAGATGAAAGTATTACTGTTCATTTTAACCCACACATTTTTATTTATTGATTGATTGATTTGAGAGAGAGAGAGAGAGAGAGAGAGAGAGAGAGAGAGAGAGAGAGATTGCAAAACATTGATTTGTTGTTCCACTTATTTATACATTCATTGGTTGTTTCTTGTATGTGCCCAGACCGGGGATCGAACCCACAACCTTGGTGTATCAGGGTGATGCTCCAACTAAATGAGCTACTGGGCCAAGGCAACCCACACATTTTAGTGAGAAGTGGCCAGAGCATACCAAATTCAAACTACTTCAGGATACGTTTTCATATAAGTAACCCCTAGAAGGTTGCCACACACATGCATGATTATTACAACAGAGATTCCTACAATACATACCTATGCTAAAGTTTAATATATAAATTATGCGCAGTAAGAGATTAACAATAACTAATATTAAATCAAACAATTATCACAATATACTGTGATAAAAGCTATGTGAATGTAGTCTCTCTCGCTCTCTAAGTATCTTAATGTGCTGCACTCATCCTTCCTCTTGTGATGGATAAGAGATGATAAAATTCTACATGATGAGATGAAGTAAGGCAAGAGACCCAGCCACTGAGACGTGGCGCTAGGCTACTATTGGCTGATGATACGTCAGGAGGAGGACCATGTGCTTCTAGTGATCCTGAATCATCAAGTCATCAGGGTTGACAGTGGGTAACTGAAACCATAGAAAGTAAAACTGCGGATAAGGAGGGAACCACTGCAACTTTTAACTCCACAATTCCCCCTTTATAATTTATCTGACTGATATGCTTACTCACAAGTACCCAAAGATGTACATGCAAAGATGCTCACTGCAGCATTGTTGGTAAAAATACCCTAAATGTCTATCAATGGGAGGATATACACATATAATAACGTACCATTCAGTGTTTTTGTTTTGTTTTGTAAAGTAGGTGTATATGGGCTAAGGTGGAAAACTCTACAAGATACATATTTTAGGTGAGGGAAAAAATCAAGGAGAATTTATATAATATGACCTTAACCATGCAAAAATAGAAAGGCAAATATTGACAGACAGACAGATGCATACGGACTTTAAGACAGTTTCCCCTGGGAAGTGAAGATTGGAATTTTGGAAAGTAGAACATAGAGTTGGGTGGAGGGGATTTAATGAAGCAAAGGTCTGAGGCATTTACTTGCATTTTATACACTTTGTTAACTTTTGATTTTTTTTAGCGTAACCCTGCATTATTTTTATAATAAAACACTAGCTTTAAAAATCATTGAAAATTCATATTTTATACATTGTACTAACAAGGGAAAATTAATCTGGTCCTGCTTATCTGTCAAGGAAACAGAAGAGCACTAAACTTCAGTCAAGAAACCTGACATCTAATTCAAGTTTAGTCCACAGCCACTGCCCTAAACGAACCTGAAGTTTTCTTCCAGTTCTAACAATTCGTGACGTTAAATATTTCATAAGTCACTTTCCAAGTCAGTGGTCAGCAAACAGCTGAATGTTGACCAGTTGGTCTTTGCTGGCTGGAATACTCCGCTGCAAAGGGTTCTGAGGGGAAGTGGGTAATTGATAAGCGCCTGTGTCAGGGTAAGGAAGGTGCTCCCACCAGATCAAGCACACCTTGACCTAACCTGCTCCTTTCATAACTGAAAATAATTACTTGCCAATGGAGAATTTTAACACATAAAGGAAGTTTGTTATTGATCTACTTGTAGAGCTCTTGCTTCCATGTGTGGTGTTTTGTTGTTTTTTTTGTGTTTGTTTTTCATATCCTTGCAGTGTTTCCTCTTACCATAACCATATTCTGCCCACTTTTCAAAATACAGGTCTCACTTACCTACACCAATCATAGTTGGGTAAAAATGTTCTCTGTAGCAGTCCTCAAAGCAGCCTTTTCTAGCTTAAAGTATATGCAAACCAGGAAGAGATGAAAATTGGCAATATCATCACTAACAACTTCACTACTAGAATCTGGAAAGAATCTTAACCAAATACAAGGCAGAAGCAGCTGGATAGAGAAAAACCTAGGATGCTCCATTTCATCGCATTACCAGTCAGCTCTAAAGAAAACAATCGCGTGACCAGCAGGATGTAGTTCAGGTGGCTGTCTCTTCAGAGGTAGATAAAACAGCTGGTCCCAGGAAATTCTGAGGGAGCTGAGACAGAAAACAGTAACAGAAAATGTAAGCGGGGCGGACAAAACATGCCATGCTGGAAGACAAAAGTGGATGAGGAGGGAGTTTAAGTGCAGTCATGTTGAGAACCCCCAGAATGGAATCCCAGAAGCAGGGAGAGATGCTGAAACAGACGTTCTAAATGCCATCATTTTCCTGGGGTGTATCACTTCACAAAATTATAATCTGCCACTTTTTTTGTAGGCCTGTGTAGGCTCTCATTCTTTGCCATCTGCTTGAGAAATGCAGCCCATATCACCAAGACATCTAAATGATGATGTTATTGCCTCACTCTCACATCTTGCTGAATAAGAACTTTTATTTCAATATATCTGAGTATCATTTGTCAATCAAGATCTTCTAATACTGAGAATTTAACTGCTCTCCAGTAGGATTAATTCTGGCCTTTCAAAAAATGTCTAACTCTACCCTTTTGCTGTTTTTCTAAAGGCAATAATTTGGCAACTTCATTTTCACCATTGCTTGCAAGTTGCACAAATTCATAAATTTACATTTCATGCTAACATGACAGTGATTAATAAAGAGACTGGGAAGTTTGAACATCTTAGTAGGTTGTAGAAAAACAAGAATAACTTCGCTCCCATGCCTTCCACACTTCCTTCCTCAACTTAAGGCTTTCTGATACTGGCCGACAAGAAAAAACATAACCTTACCAGGAGTGACTCAGAGGAGATTATTTTGTGTTATTTTTAATGCCATAACTTAATTCTTTTATTTAAATGCTAATAGACTGCCCTAGCACAACCTTCTAGTGGCAGAATCAATTTCAGTAATGATGCTGATGGCTGCAATATGATCAACTGAAGCCTCCACCATTTGCTATGAAAGGAGTGGAAATGATGGGCAGTTCATTAATCATTTATCCCAAAGATGAATGTGTTCAGTTGCTGATAGGGGGCCGTAGGTGAATGCTGCCAAAATGAGAAATGTCAATTGTCAGGCCTCGTGCATAATGGTGGAGCTATTTTTAAGCGTCTTTGAAGATTAAAGTTATGCTCTTTTTCCCTACAGTTCCATCACATATGCTTGGCAATTTAGTTCTATGAGAATTCATTTTCACCCTGCTCAGATGTCTCTGCTTGAGCAAATATACACCATTCAAAGGCTAGCATATTTCAAAAGTTACTTAGAAATCTGTAGAATTCCACATATTGGGAGTGAACTTTAAAAGAATAGAGAAGTAAAAGAAGCAAATTTGGCAAGTTACTGGACAACTTTTAGGCTAATTTTCCCCCACAGGGTATGTTTTACTAGCAAGGATAATACATGTTCTTAATTTCTCAGGTCCCCAGAAGAAACAGGCATAGTCTCTAATTTCCTGTAACATTTTCTGAAGACAGAGATAACACAATTAAATAGACCTAAAAATTATTCGTTTACCGAATTAAGTCAACAATGTCACCAAAAGAGTAGTCCAAATGACTTTGAGAATCTGTCCCAGATTAGTTATCTCCAATTTGTGTCTGATCCTTCCAGGGGAAAATAATGTGTCCTGCCTAGAGGAATATTCTCTTTGGAAGCCAGCAGCATCTTATTCACTGAATTATCTTTTCAACAAGAATTGAATGTATTTCAGAAATCTGTCTTTAAAAGAAATGGTAATTTGTCCTAAGAATAACAACTAACTCTATATTCCATTTTTGAGAACTAGAGGGAAAAGGTCAGAAGAGAAAATGCATTATTTTTGCAAGTGATACAGGGTGTCCCAAAACAATGTACACACACTTTAACAGTTGCTATCTCAATTGATGTTTCTTTCTTTTCAGATTTAACCCATTGGAATTAATAAGTATTCAAAATGTGCATACATTTTTTGGGACACCCTATACTGCTCCCATATTTATCAAGTTGCTGAATATTTTGCTCCATAACTTATACATCTTCATCTATTAGGGAAACATTTATGTAAAGATACACACCCTTATTGTATAAATATTAAGGATACCTGCTTAATGTATACAAATTTCCAAATTGACAGAGAAAAATTTTTTACATAATTATGTAGCACAGGAACTTTGTACCAAATTTTTATTATGAAATAATCAGTTATCAAATTACTTGCTTCTAAAAAGGGTATTTTGTTTTACCATGTTTGAGAGTGGCAACTGCTTTAAATGGTTATCAGCAAAATATGGGGCTGCAAGGTGATAGAAATCTGAATAAACATGGATTTTCACATTTGCTACTTCAAGCTCCAGGTTTTCTTGCACATACCCATTCCCCACATAAGTATCCATGTATAAGTGGAGCTAATACTCTCTAAATAAAAATATGTAAGACCCAAATTTGCATGAATTCTTATAAAAATGCCTGTTTCATGAGACATTAATCCCTTTAAATGCTCTTCCAGACTACCCTGTCTTTGACTTTATAGTTTAAGAGCCCAACTAATTAGATTTCTATATCTGGATTTCAAGTTATGAAATTATGTTAAGGCAACATGTTTTTCATAAATTGAATGATGAAAGACTATATCACTGAATTACTATTATTGCTGCTATATCTGACATTACATAAATTATCCTTTAATCCTAAAGTTACCATTTTAACAGAGCATTTTGAAACACTGCACTCTTAATAGATCAGCAAGAAAATTACATTTTTTGAAAAATATATGGACAGCATCTACTCCTCAAATTATTTCTAATTAGAAAATAATTTTTTAAAGTCTAAAATTAAAAATTTTTGGCCTGCAGAGACAAGATGCTAAAATGATACTATTTCAGTTAATTATATTATTATGGACAGATTTGAGTCAGATGAAAACTATGCTTATGAACCTCTTCCATTAGACATACGTCTCCTCCAGGGCAACTATGATGCCATCAGTCCTTGAAATTGTAATTTTTAACTGTCAGGCCCCCTAGGATGCAAATAGAGGTTTGCTAAATGCTTGGACATGCATGCATGTTCAGAATTCACTGCTTAAACATAAGTAACTTATTAAATTATTAGAAACTAGAGACCTGGTGCACAAGATTCGTGCATTTGGGGCTGGGGGAGGGGAGGGTGTCCCTCAGCCCGGCCTGCACCCTCACGCAGTCCAGGAGCCCTCGGGGGATGTCCGGCTGATGGCTTAGGCCCATTCGAACCTAAGCTGTCAGTCAGACATCCTTAGCACTGCTGCAGAGACAGGAAAGGCTCCTGCCACCGCTGCTGTGCTTGCCAGCAGTGAGCCCAGCTTCTGGCTGAGCGATGCTCCCCCCGTACACTGACCACCAGGGGGCAGCTCCTGCGTTGAACGCCTGCCCTCTGGTGGTCAGTGTGCGTCATAGCGACCAGTCGTTCTGCTATTCGGTCGATTTGCATATTACCCTTTTATTATATAGGATAAGTTGAGTAAAATGCACTTTGAATCAAACTGGACAATATTTAACTAAATTCTAAACACAGAGGACAGGTTTCCTGCCACAGGATTTTAAAATACTCTGTGAATGAAGGGTATTGTATTTGTTATACATGTTGTAGTATATCAACTTGCTTGTCTTTTAAATGTTTATGGCATTTTTGCCATACTAAATCCAAGGACTTGATAAAGAAGCAAGGGTGTGCCTTGTTTCACTTTCCTCTTTTGACTGAGGTAACGAAGGATTCTTGTTTTACTCCTTTCTGTAGCAGGAAGAATTCTAGAATTAGGCATGAGCCAACTATTTTAGTAAAATAGAAAGGAAAAAAAAAATTTCTTGCATGATGAAAATGCAATCTCAAAAACATATTAAGTCAGTTGATAAAACAAATTAAACTTTATCAAGTGCCTTTTACATCCAAAAAGCTATTGACATGGTTTTCCTCTTTTGATATATTAATACTAAATAAACCGCTGTGTCATAATGAATTATTCTCATACATAGCCCATAAAGTACTACATTAATATATAAAACAGTAATTAAAAATACAGATTGGGAAGTCAGACTATTGGAGTCTAAATCTGGGCTCTGCTGTTTATAAGCTGTGTATCCCAATTGCCTCATGTATAGAATGGACACAGTAATGGTTTATCTGCTCATAGAGCTACTGTGGGGATCAAACAGGATAATGTGCATTGTAAGGATAAGTACCAACAGTAATTATCTCTCATTAATGTAGTTATATTTGGTATTCATTTTACTTATGAATTTATCATGTCTATGTAAAATCAGTTCCTTGTTTTGGCAATCTAGGATGATTTGACATGCAGGTTATATTAGCTTTAAAAAACATTTGGAAAGCTTTCCTTCTGTCTCTTTACTCTGGAATAATTTATATTTTATAAAAATAATATTTTTAAAGTGCAGCTTTTCCTAATTAGCAAAATAATTTATTAAATCTGGGGGTAAGAAGGAAAACATGCAGATGATGTAGTGGAAGGAGTTAGAGTACTAGATAGAAGGGCAGCTGTCCAGCTAACCCCACCTCTGCCATGGTCGTGTGGGTTACAAGTACTCAATATGAATATGAGAATGCTGAGCTAACATGTCCACGTCTCACCCACCTCTCAGATGCTTTTATCTCAGCGACTGTTTGGCATGTACAACTAATTAGTGCCCACTTGCTTTAACTACGGCTATCCCAAGGGAGAACAAATCTCACAGTGTACTTCCTTTTTTATTACCATTATCTTCCCAACATGTTAAGTTAAATGAACATCAAGTGTAATAGAATGACTGAAAGGAAAGATTACAGAGATAATAGTGGATACTTCTACCATTAAGACCAGGATTTAAGAGTTGAATAGGGATATGAAAACCTCCAGTTTTAAAAAGTTACTGGTCAACTGTTCAGATTTGCCAAAATTTTAATTTTCATTCCTGGGTTCACTCATTATCACATTAAACTCCTAGGTACTTGTTCAGAGGATTTCAAAAAGCAAAAAGTAATATTCTAAATATAAGATAAACAAAAGTAGCTAGTCCTATCTCCAAATGAAACCCCCCAAAAAACCAACATAATTTATCCAGATTTGGAAAAACAAACTCTTGGGAAATTCCCACTTCTGAGACAAATGTAGGTCCTTCATTTAAATTATACTAGAGGCCCGGTGCACGGATTTGTGCATCGGTGGGGTCCCTTGGCCTGGCCTGTGCCCTCTTGCAATCTGGGACCCTCGGGGTATGTCAGACTGCTGGTTTTGGCCCAGTCCCCACCCGATCCCCACAGGCCAGGCCGAGGGACCCCACCGGTGCACTGGGCCTTTAGTCCTACTAGCATATAATAAAAACCTAATATGCAAATTGTCCCCTCAACCGGGAGTTCGACTGCTCGCTATGACATGCGCTGACCATCAGGGAGTGGCGCAGAACATGGCGGGCGTTGGTGACGTAGTGCTGGCAGTGGGCAGCAGTGGAGGCACTGCCAGCCCTGACGGGAGCAGGATTACAGTGGGATGGTGGAGCAGGTGAGCAGGCAGTGCCAGGCCAAGGCAAGTGCGAGCGGGGCCCAATTGCCCCACAGGTGGCGACCAGTGGCGGCAGCAGGGCGGCGGGACCACCAGCTCCCAGGTGCTGAGGGAGCCAGGCGGGGGCCTGATGACTCAGGCAGAGGAGGGTGAACGGGGGCCCAGGTGCTACCCAGGGCCCAGAGGTCAGCTGAGACCTACTCTTCCATTGCCAGCCAGGCCTAGGGACTCCACCCATGCACGAATTTTGTGCACTGGGCCTCTAGTATGCATATAAGATCTTTGGTTAATCTCTTCCTGCCCTCTCCCCTCCCCTCTTCCTTCTGAGATTCATTGGTCCATTCCACATGTCCATGCCTGTGCACTGAGCATCTACCCCCTGGTGGTCAGTGCACATCATAGCTACCAAACAGTCCCTTAGACTTTTATATAGAGAGAATTCAGTTAAAAAGTACTGACATAGCCCTAGCTGGTTTGGCTCAGTGGATAGAGTGTCAGCCTGCTAACTGAAAAGTCCCAGGTTCGATTCCGGTCAAGGGCACATGCCCGGGTTGTGGGCTCGATTCCCAGTGGGGGACTTGCAGGAGGCAGCCAATCCATGATTCTCTCTCATCATGAATGTTTTTACCTCTCTCTCCCTCTTCCTTCCTCTCTGAAAATAAAAACATATTTTAAAAAAAGTACTGACATACAAGTAACCAATAAAGATTAAAGTTACAATGACTATTAATCATTACATTTTATGGAGCACTTACTATGTGACAGGGATAAAGCACTTCATGTTTATTTCATCACCTAACAGTCCCATCACCCTATGAATTAGGTATTTCTGTACCTTACTTTTAACATATGAGGAAATTGAAGTTCAAAGCGGTCAAGTCACTTGGCCAAAATATTAAGGCTAATATTGTCATTTAAATTTCAAAGCCCATACTTTTAATATTTATAGTCAAATGAGTGACTGAAATTAAATTTAGTCATGCAATTAAATGCAAAACTATATTCTTTGTAACTTGATAATACTTACCATGTGTAGCACTGACAACGGAAAATTACGTTTTGAATATATGATTTTAAAGAATAATCACTCTGAAAAGCATATTAAACTGAAAAACAGGGCCTAAAAACAAAGTTACTTCTAAGATTAAAACTGTCATCAAATTAAGTTGATATTACATTCCTGAATTATTCGTAGGAATCATAATTTTTAGATTAGACATATTGACTTTAACCCAGATTTATTGAATTAAAAAAAACATTTTTATTAAACAAGTCTATTGAACATATCTAGGTAAAATATCTTGTTGAATTTATAAATACAAATATCAGTGACCTAGTAATAAAAACAGAAAAATAATTTAAATCTATTTTCATGGTCCACATACACTGATACCAAAACAAACGTAAGATGCATCATGTATGAACATTTGGGCTTTGCAGAAAATATCAGGAAATTGACACACAGACATAAATGATCTTATGTCACCCTATATAACAAGATTATTTATATAGTAGACTTTGTTATATTTACAAAAATTATAAATTAGGTATAACCCTATTCTAAATATACATTCAATAATTTTATCTTACTTGAGCTACGAAAAGTTGAAATATGTAAGATAGTCTGAATTATTTAAAGCTGACTTTTCATAGGACACAATAAATTTGAAAGGGACAATGCAATTGAAGCAATTTTTAAAAAGATTGTGTTAGTAAAATGAAATCTGGAAGATTTACTCAAGACTGAAAAAGGCCCCTTAATAGGAATCTTAGTTAAAAAAAAAATACACACACACACACACACACACACACACACACATATATACATACATATACATATGTGTGTATATATATTTAGAGTTATTCCCAGTTCTCTCATTTTAAAAGATTATCATCATTTAGGTGAGACAGATATGCAATGTTTCCCTACAAAGGAGCCTTTTGTTTCATATCTAAAAGTAAAGATATTTTAATCGACTTTTATTATTTAGGTCACACTTCAAACTAATCTAATAGATCTTAGTTTCATCAGGTAAAACTGCTAACATGAAAGCTCTTAAAATTCAAGGTATTTCTCCGAAACCCATACAATAATTAAGTTTTAGGGTTACTTTCTTTTTATTTTTGAATACACTTTCAATTATAAAAGTCAGATCAGTCCTTTGAATATTCAGATGACAGAGAAGCAGCTACAATTCCTTTATATTTCTCTTCCATCTAGCTGTGAGAAGGGGAAAAAATAAATTTAAAATAAAGGCCCTGAATTGGCCCAAGTATACTTACTTTTAGAAATGTACATGTAAAGTAAAATTGTCTCCAAAGTGCCCTTGTTTCTCCCAACATCTCCCAGTTCACCTTAGAAAAAACAGTCTTCTACAACAGGAGGGAATATGAGAGCAGGACATACTGAGTGGACATTGCTGAGTGGTTGATCACATATAATCTTGCAGACTTTGTGTTCAGTTAAATGCTCCCAAATGATGAGCATAAGATGAATTAATAGGGAGAGAAATCTTTAAAGGCAAATCAGGATACTGATAAGCAAAAACTGAAAATTTTATAACATGTTCCCCTGAAATGACGCAATTGTTTCTCTTCAGAAGAGAAAATTTGTAAGGTAACAGTCTTAATTTTGGCTTTTCTAGGAAGAAAATAATGGTCTGTGCCAAAAGATTTCTTACTTTAAAATGAAAGTGCAAGGAAAAAAAAACTCCTTGGGGGTAGGGGGTAATTACATATTTAAGTTGATAAAATTTATTCTCCAGTGTAGGGTAAAAGCTCTCCAATTCTAATTGTAAAAATCCAACGTTTAATTTTATCTGAAAGGAAACTAGGCATGGATGAGCTTAAACTATCATCTGAGTCAGTGAATTGATCATGTTATTCTCTTTTCAAAGTGTACTAATTTTACTGGAAGATATCTACTTTTAGCTTGGAAGATATAGGTTCAAGGTCTGTTCTTGGTTATTCCAGAAACTCTGCATTTTTATAATTTCAACAAAACCCTAGAAAGTTGTTCTAAAATGAACTTTTTCAACCTACTCAACAGAATTCATGAACACTCTGATATCCATTTCAGCAGCATCTGTCTCTGTGAAGCACATCAAAATCACCCAGACATCAAATTGCTGATTTGATAGAATGATTTATTTTTCCATTACAGGAAAGTCATGAGTGACTTGTTCTGAGGTATGTTTTTGCGCTATGAAGGTCATCTATTAGAAAGCTCCACACTTGAAGGTTCTTCTGTAGGTTGTAACATTTATGGCTGGACAGTCTCTGCAGGCACCAGATTCCCTGTCGTATCCAACTGCATACATTTACACGTGCATGCAGACACAGGACACTCTGCATGGTCCCTAAAAGAATAGATCAAATAACAGTTAAAAATGTAAATTATTAATATTCACAAATATACACATACATAGGTACATATGTACATTTCTTTATCTATATACCTACCTATGTCCATAATGCAATTTTTCAAAATGGCATTTGGGAAAATATAGCAATTCAAATCCAAAGACAAAAACACATTAAAAGCATTAAATTAGAAATTTGTGCCATGCTGATCATGGGGAGAAAGTTACTAAAAACTTGAATGGCTTTGTTTTCTAAATATACAACAAAAGATCCATTTGCAGTTATGAAGGTGAAGGGATGTGCTCGTTTAAATTAAAGCCAGTGTGACAAAGTGAGTGTAAAAGCTATAGCAATATAGAAGAGTGGAAGGCCACTGGCACTGCTCAGTGTAAAAATTAAATATGGTCTTGAAAATCTCCATTGCATGAGGTACTTACTACATAACAAGCTTATTTAGAAGATAAGTGATATCTTTCATTTAATTTATAATTCAATTACATATTATATATAGTAGGATCTTCAGTTAACTGTGAAAAACTGTAAACATATCCTCTCCCCAAATAAAGTAAAATAATGCTATTCAAACACTTAACCCATATTTAACATCATATTTAAACTATTTTTATATGTTTAATTTTATAGTATAAGGTTACAAAGGATATCTAATAATAGAAATGTTGATGCCCCTTTTGTTAACTCAGGTGACAGGAAAGAACAAATTCATCCTTTAGCTGTATAAACCTGAGTATTTAAAAGGCCATCGGCTTTATCTCCTCTAACTCCAAGCCTATTAAAGAAGTAATGTGATTATTACCTGAACCAACTAAGCATATGTCCAGCATGCCCACCATGCCTGCAATTGTGACACCATGTAAACCAGTTGTTAAATTGAGCTAATTTCTTGTCCTTGCTCAAGTCTACTTTTTCATCTGATTTGGATCCTCCTATGGGTTAAAGAAAATGATCTTCAATAACTATATCACAATATTAATTCAAATTTTCTTAAAAGGTATTTCAGAAGCTATGTCAAAATACAAATCATGTATCATATTGAAGTAATAATTTTAATGCTAGGATCTAGTTATATTGAAAAGATACTAAGTAACAGAAGTTTCCTTACATCTTTCATAGCTAATAAAACATTTGAAAAACATAAGGTATCAAACCCACTAAGAAGCAATCTGAATTAACAATTCTAGAGAAATAACTGGTAGCTTAAAATCTTCCCACAAAGAAAAACACCAAGCCCAATTTACCTGGTGTACCGGTTAATAATGCGGATTTTGCAATCAAAGAAAACACAATAATTTCAAGAGGAACATAAAAAGTGCTTATTCCAAGTAATGTCCATTGCTAGCTACACATTTCCCTGATCTTTCAGATAATTTGTGGATACCGTGCCAAGAGAACTTTTCTTGTTTTGAGACAAACCATTCAGAGACCCAATTTTCCAATTCTTCATACGTTTTGAATTGCTACTCAGAAAGTGTGTGTGCCATCGATCGGAACAAGTGATAATCTGAAGGAGCAAGGTCTGGTGAGTACAGTGGGTGGGTTAATACTTCCCAGGCAAGATCTTTTAACGTGTCTTTAACTGGTTTTGAAGTGTGTAATGGTGCGTCATCATAAAGCAAAATTACTTTGCCGTGTCTTCTGGCACATTCTGGTCATTTCACGATCAAAGCATGGTTCAAATTGATTATTTGTTGTAGGTAGTGATCAGTATTAACGGTTTCACCTGGTTTTAGAGGCTCACAATACACCATACCTTCCTGATTCCACCAAACGCAGAGCATTGTCTTCTTTCTGAAGCGAGTTAGCCTTGCAGTCAATGTTGATGGTTGACCTGGATTAACCCGTAATTTTGTGCATTTAGGATTCTCAAAATAAATCCACTTTTCATCGCCAGTCACAATTCTATGCAAAAAAGACTTTCTTTCGTGCTGTTGAAGCAACATTTTATTGATGACTTTTCGGTTTTCCATTGTCTTTTTTTCAGTTGATGTGGCACCCATTTTCCTTCCGTTAAAATCTTTCTCATTGCTTGTAAACGATCGGAAATTGTTTGCTGAGCAATGTTTAATCTTTATGCAAGTTGTTTTTGAGTTTGACATGCATCTTCATCCAAAAGTTTGGTCTTCAAACTTTTTCGGTTGATCTGGACGTTATCTTTCACATTGAAATCATCACTTTTAAAGCATTTAAATCAGTGTTCACAAGTATCTTGAGATGGAGCATGTTCACCATAAGCTTCCCGAAGTATGCAATAAATTTCAGCAGCACTTTTCTTCAAAATAAAGTAATGAATTAAAATTTCCCGCAAATGCTCTTTTTTTGGGCATGAAATTCGACATTTTTAAGTGTAAAAATATCTAAAATGTTAACACCTTCAGCAAATTTGACATAGGAAGTTTTGAAGCTTGCTGTCAATACAACAAAACAGCATACATATCAAATCGCATATATATCAACATATGTGTAACTCCATCAAGTGAAAAAAATCCGCATTATTAACCGGTATACCTGTAAAAGAGTTTTTTACTAAACATTGAAGGAACACGTAATTTTTACCTATACAAACTCTGTCAAAGAATAGGAAAAGAGAGGAAATCTCCCAAAGCACTCTATGAAGTTGGCAAACTAGTAACTTTGCTAACAGAATCAGGCAAAAATAAGAAAGGAAGATTAAAGACCAATCTCTCTCCTGAACAGAACATAAAAATCCTAAGTAAAACATTAGCAAACAGTATTATTTATCACTTCTACTTATAGGTAAGTACACCAGAGGAACTTTGTACATGCTAAACAAAGACATATGCAGGAATGTTCATAGCAGCATTGTTCATAATAGTAAAAATCTGGAAACAAACAACGTTTCTATAGGAAGCTGAGTGGAAAAATGGTGCTATAGTCATTAATGGAATATGAAACAGGAATGAAAAAAAAAAACCAACTATAGCTACATTCATCAGCATAATAGACACTAAAAAGCAAATAAGCAAACAAACCCCAATGTTGAGCAAAAAAGCCAAGTCAAAGGATATAATCCATAATTCATTTGTACGGAATTTAAAACACAGACAAAACTAAACATGTGATAAAACCACACAGACATGCTAGAGATTGAATTAACACAATTTAGGATAGTGGTTACCTCTAGGGAGGAGGAAAGAGGTGAGACTGGGCAGGGAGAAATAATCAAAGGCACTAGTGTAGAAATGTCATCTTAAGTAGGGTAGAAGGCGCATTGATGTTTGATTTATCACAGTACATGATATATACATTTCTATCTGTGTTGCAGTGCACAGTACATTTTATTTTCTATTTATATAGTATTGGGGCCATAAAAAAGTGAAGAACATGCAATTATAAAATGAAAATCCTTGATTAAAATTTAAATTGAAACAAGTGCATTTGAAAACATTACATAGTGCCTTTATTTGTTTAAAAAAGGCATAAATTGAAAAATAATTACTCAGCCAATGATACCAGCAAATCTCTTTCACAGATGTTAATGTAACAATAAAGCAGACTACTTAAAATGAATCAACCGCGCCCGGCTAGCTCAGTCGGTAGAGCATGAGACCCTTAAAATGAATCAGCTGCAGACTAGTATTACAAAATTTCATAACTATAAAGGATCTCCCCATCCAACACTTTATATAAAAAAGAGCTAACATAACTCTCAATTTTACACACTGAATGTCAGAGCTGTAACTAAAACAGGCATTCTGCCATATCCAGTTCTTTTTTTTTTTTTTTAATATATTTTATTGATGTTTTACAGAGAGGAAGGGAGAGGGATAGAGAGTTAGAAACATCAATGAGAGAGAAACATCGATCAGCTGCCTCCTGCACACTCCCTACTGAGGATGTGCCTGCAACCAAGGTACATGCCCTTGACCGGAATCGAACCTGGGACCCTTGAGTCCGTAGGCTGACACTCTATCCACTGAGCCAAACCGGTTAGGGTGCATATCCAGTTCTTTACTCATTATTCATTATATCAGTGTGCCAAATATTAAAATGTTTTTAATTGAAATTTTTGCCATAGTATCATAACCAAGTTATATGAATAGCTGGAATATCTCTAGCCACTGGGTACATTATATTCAATTATCTACTCTTCTCAAATTTTTTTCTGTATGTTACCATAGCAGTAAAAAACAATCCTAATATTTCTAACCATACATATAATACTTGCTAGGTAACTGATAAATATTGCAGAAACAGCACTAAATCCTACAAGTAAAGAGATTTTACTTTTAGATTAATACTTTCTCTATGTATTTCACAGGCAGATTCTGAAGATGAAATAAGAGGAAATGTGCAAGTGCTTTGAGACTATCAAAAACTCTTTATGCATAAAAGGTAGCTATTAGTAGATGAGGGCACACTGACTTTTAAATATACTAGTTGAGGAGACCCCTCTTAGAAAGAGTGACAAGAAAATGAAATAACATTACTTAATATTTAAGCTCTTTTCACTTCAAATTGGCTAGATTTGTGAGATTACCTGAGATATCCTGGGCATAGATTTTACTTTTAATGTATAGATTTCATAAACCATAGAGAACAAAAGCCAGCAAGTGGCTTGCTCTTAGAAAATCAAGCTAGTATGTCTTTTATTTACATTAGATCAATTATGGAAGAACAATTTCAGCTCAGAAGAGAATATTGGAGAATTGTCATACCAGGACAGCTGGAAACAGGTGTTCCCATATTAATGAGACAAAGCGCACATCGAGGGAGGGGTTTTCGACAGCCAGGGCAACTTGTGACTTTAGATTTCGTTGGCGAGCCACTGACCCCATACTGACTAAAACCTCTGCCCTGATGAGGCACAGTTGAACAACTGTAGGAGATAGACTTGCCACAGAAATTGCAACTCACAAACACCTGGAAAACAAACAAAAGAAGTTAAAGTATAATGCAAACTTTATAAATAAAAAATTCAAAGTTTGATCCTAACAAATTAAAATAATTTTTAAACATTATTTTGAATTATAAAATACTTTATCTGCTAAGTTTGACTAACTCTTATTTAAGATTCCCACTTAGCAACTACATTGAGAACTTTCTATTACCCCTGTTTAGTTATATTCTCCTAATGCCACTGTTACACTGTATACAGAAAAACTTGGCAACATTAGATCCCAATATTTTAGAAATAATAATGACTTTAGAGTTCACATTAAATTCCAATATTTTAGAAATAATAGGGACTAAGAGACATTAAAAATGACTTCTGATCCAAAGTTCCATGATATAATCTCTTGTACAAAATTTTCTTATGAAGAAAACACTCATTTCCTAAGGTAGGAAGGAATTAAGTATACTGTAATGGTAAGTAGTTAAAACTTGAGAATAATAGCAGTAGTAACTGTCCATTCTGCTTTAAATTGAACTCCTAGGTTCTTAACACTTATCATACAGATCAGTAACAAGTATTATTACGTAATGCCATTTTACTAATACTCAGGTTGTTTTAATAGCAGCACTAATTTCTTAGCTTTCTAAAATAAGAGAACAGCACCATCCAGTGCTAACATTGAGGATATACCTGATATTTAATGTCTGAACTTAGTGTATCTTATGTCATGTGCTTTATGAGATAATTCATGTTTTTTAAACTAATGCTAAAAGAAAAAATTTAAAATTTCCATGTGCAATCAATCAGACCTACAGCTATATATATATATATATATATATATATATATATATATATATATATACTGTTAAAAAAAACCTGCCTTATTACATATAAATAGTGCCAAAAAATAATACATAAATGGAATTTATAAGACCATAGAGTAGTTTAGATTCTGAAAGAGTTTACTAGAATATACTGGAAAACCTCAGACAGCTCTAGGATTAATTTAGTTTTGCTTAAGATCCTCTAGGCCTGCTGTGGTTTGCTCTATCTCACACTAAAACTCAAGCCACTGAGGTGATTTTTAGAAAGTGGAAGGACCAAGACAAGGGAGATCAAGGACAAACTGTAGTTCAGCGTGAACTCAATATAGGCAAAAGAATGAGCTAATAATAATTTATTAAATCGAATTCTAAATGTAGCCTGTATAATATGCTATAAACACTTCTAGTTTTGGCTAGACTATGAGGTAGATGTTATTTGATTCTCTCCAAAGCAATGTACTTACCTGTGCTAAAGGCTTGGAACTGGGATCCAACTTACTTCGGTGAATATCAAATTCAGCTCGTTTGTGCCAAAACCTCCAGGCATCTAATAAATTTCTGTAATTCTCAATCCAGTACTGAACTCTTTCATCTTTAAGAACATCTAAAGGAGAACCCTAAAAAGAAAGAATGAATTATTTTAGTTGTTTAAAAATTTCCTGGCTAAACCAGAAGATTCTTGGTAACATGTGAGTACAAGTCACACAGAAGAAATAGGCCTCCTTCTGCCAAAAGCTGACTCTTAATGAGGACAGAGATAAAATAATTATTGGAACCTCCATTAATTTACTTTAAGTTGGTCTCGACTAATGACAGAAATATATAATGTAGATATCATTAGACTGGCCAGGAAAGGGTAAAAAGTTTAAAAGCCCAAAAGCAAACAATTCACCTTCCTGGTTAAATGTAGTAAAAAGTGATGTGAATACTCTCTGTCCCAACAATCAAAACTTCTTGGTTCACAAAATTTGTTTACTGTCTGATCCAAATACACACCAAAGCTACTTAATCAGATATAAAATAATACTGAGCCTAGTGCTTCATATCTAGCAATATACTGTGAACTGAGATTCTATTTTGTATGCCTATTTATCTGAAAGTTTAACCTGCCTATTCTCTCTCTTACCCTCAATTAAAACATACATTACCTTAAAAATTAAAAAGAAAAAAAAAGGCCAAAATTGTTCTTAGTTCTTATGCCCCTAAGACATAAAACAAAGCAACAATTTCTTTCCCTTAAATTTACTTTAGATTTTTTCTCATTAGTAATTTCAATTTCTTGCCAGTAAGTCTCTTCCTAAAGCTTTGTTTTCCCTGGCAGCTGTCACATTCCACATTTCACCTATCATTGCTTTGTTTTCATGAATGCTTACAGGCCTGTCCAACATGCATCTCCTTAACTTACAAAGAAAAGAGACTATGCCTCTGCCCCCAGTGATGCTCAGGCATCAATGTTAAGCCCAGTTTTCCCGATTCTATTTGGGAGCCAGACAGACAACTAAACTGTTAGATCTTAGCATGCATCTCACTTATGGAAAATGGAAAGATACCTGTAACACCTAATAAAGACAATCTATCTTTACACATTCCATTGAAATAGAGCATATCTTTCTCCTATTAATTAGGTAGTAATTTCCATTACCAGAGTTCATTTAGCCAAAGGAAAACTGTTAGTTGACAATTTCATTTCTTAAAAAAGTAAACATCTACTCTAGTCTTAATTATGACCAACTAGCTAGAACTAAGTACTAAAGTAGAATAAAAGTCCTGTTTTGTGTGTTGTTGTTTTTTAAAGAAATCTTCATACCCGCCTCTTGTCTCTTTCATGGCAGTAAGGATAAACCAAGAAAATTTGGTCAATTCATACTCAGTAAGTGTTCTCTAGATTGCCCCTATAAAACCTAAAATCAAACTCTGGCAAAATCTGCAAGGGAACAAACAGTTCAGTGATTAAGTCTGAGCAAATCAGAAGAGAGGGCAGAATACACTGGGCTTTCCACAGATCCATAGTAGCAAAATATAAGACCAAAGTGAGCAGCAAGTAACTTGAACTTCCAAAAGTATTAACAAAAATTCTTCAGGAAAAGGTAAAAGAACCCAGAACTTTATAATATACTGTACATATCATGCAATATTAAATTAAAAATCACCTGACATATAAAGACACAAGTAAATGTGATTCAACGTCAAAGAAAAAGGCGGTCAATAGAAACTAAACCTAAAAAATTCCATATTTTAGTGTTAGCTGACATACAGCTATTAGACACATCCAAAGACTTTAAGAAAAATGTTTTAATTAGTGAATAGATAAGGATCTCGGCTGAAAAATGTAAACTATACAACAAGATTCTAGAATGAAAAAGTACAATAACTGAAATTAAGTATTCCCTGGAAAACTTAACATCAGAAAGTGACAGACAATGAGTACATGAATATAATTTATCCAATTTGAATAGCAGAGAAAATAATCTGGAAGAAAAGGAATCTCAGATACATATAGGATAATATTAAATGACTTAATATATGTATAATAGAGTCCAAGAGAAAAGAATGAGATTGAGGCTGCAAAATATGCCTGAAAACTTCCCAAATTTGATGAAAAACTCTGAATTGCAGATTCAAGAAGCTCAGCAAGCCACAAGCATGAAAAAAAGAACCACATTAGGCATTAAGGTTAAACTGCTAAAAATAAAAAATAAAACCTTGAAAACAACTCAAGGAAAAGATAAAAAATTACATAGGGGACAATAGATAATAGCTGACTCGTCATCAGAAATAATGGGAGGCCAGAAGACTATGAAGCCATGTCTTTAAAGTGTTGAAAGGAAAACAAGAACAAAAAGGTCATTTAAACTGAGAGAATCTGTCTCCAGTATTTCTATACTGTAAGAAATGCTAAAGAGAAGACCAAAGCAAAAGAACACCAGATAAAATTTGGATCTATTGGTCTAAACCACAGGTGGGGAACCTTTTTTATGTCAAGGGCCATTTGGATATTTATAACATCATTCGAGGGCCATACAAAATTATCAACTTAAAAATTAGCCTGCTATATGTGGTCAAACATTTAATTTGTCACTCCTAATGCCTTGGCAGGACCAGACCAACTGATCTCACAAGCCTTATACACCCACGGGCCAGATGTTCCCTAGCCCTGATCTAAACAGTACCAGGAATGGTAAATAAGTAATAAATAAATATAAAAGCCCATGTTTTTGTTCTTCACATAATTTACACAAATGACAACTAACTGTTCAAAGCAAAAATTATAACACTCAAAGCTGGAGCTTATAACATATGTAGAAGTAAAATATATAACAAAGGACAAAGAAGGGGTATATAAGCAGAATTACACTGCTGTAACAACTGTGATATGTGAAATATGAAGCAAAGCATAAAGTGTTAGATGTGAGGTATGAAAAAGAAAGGGTGAAGTAGGAAGTCTGAATATTATGACATGTGAAGTATGAGGAGGTAAAATGTTCACTAATGAGTTAAGGATGTACATTGTTAGACCTAGAGCAACTAGGTCTAAAAGAGAGAGAGAGAGAGAGAGAGAGAATATGAATGAAAAGGGACTTTGCTAAAAAGCCACTAGATGAAATAAAATGAAACACTGAAATATTCAATTAGCCTAAGAGAAGGCAGGAAAGGAATAGAAAACAAAAGGAAGAAGAAAACCAAACAAATGGAAAATAAACAGCAGGATGGTAGACTTGCTACCATCTTTCCCTTAAGACAGATGCTGCCACACTGCACTAACCTGTAACATGCAGTAACTTGCTGTTTGGACATCTCCAGTCCTATCGACATAACTCTCCATTAAGTCCACTCCATCTTTAGTAAGGCCTGTAAGCAGAATTCCTTCCAAATTTCCAGCCTCTTTCATTTCATTGGTCAACTTTTCGATGTATCTATTTAACTGGAAAATTCAAAGTGAATTTTCTGAAGCAATCCATTTTACTATATCTCTTGTCCTTCAAAACTTCTACATTGTGGAACAATTTTATTCTTAATAGAAAATATTGTAAAACAAAACCCCTACAAAGATCTAGATGAATGATCTCTAAGTCTTTGCATCTAATATAAATTACAATTCAGCATTCATGATCATTTAATTTTTTTTTTAAAAAAAAGGCAAGGCATTTCTGTGTTTGATAATCCTATATAATAAAAGGCTAATATGCAAATCAACTGAACGGGGGAACTACCGGTTGCTATGACGCACACTGAACATTAGGGGGCAGATGCTCAATGCAGGACCTGCCCCCTGGTGGTCAGTGCACTCCCACAGGGGGAGTGCCACTCAGCCAGAAGCCCTGAGCCCAGCTCACGGCTGGCAAGTGCAGCAGTGGTGGCAGGAGCCTCTCCCGCCTCCGTGGCAGCGCTAAGGCTGTCCAACTGCCGGCTTAGTGGGGAGGGGGCCTAAACGGTCGGTTGGACATCCCCCAAAGACTCCTGGACTGTGAGAGGGCGCAGGCTGGGCTGAGGGATCCCCCTCACCCGGAGTGCACAAATTTCATGCACCGCGCCTCTAGTTATTCTATAAAGAGTATAGGTTTACTGTTATAAATTTAAAGAGAACTGTCATTATTCTGCAAAGTTCTTGCTGCCTATTATAGTAAGATGCAATAGAATCATAGAATCTTGGTGGAAAGGGAACTTCAAGATTATAAAAAATAACCATCTCTTGTAAGGTCTTCCCAGACTTCATTCCTCCCCAAACTCTAGTCAAGATTTCTCTATATTCCCCCAGCACTTTTTTCATTATTAAAGCACTTAGCACATTGTAATACTAGCCATACATGTATTTCTCACTATATATAGCATATGTATTCAGTACCTATTTACTGCATTAGGAAACAGAGGGATCCCTTTATAGCATCCCTAGGAGGTGAGTTTAACATCTTTATCTACTGACCAATCTCATCCAAAAACAGGAATAAACTAAAATATTAAGTCAGCATTATTTTAAAAAGTAAATTTAGTTATAATATACATTTATAATATTTTAATCTAATAAAGAGATTATTTACTTTGCAGAAGAATTTACACACACACACACACATATATCTAACTCACATATATATTTATAAAGGTCAATTTCTCAATCCAGTAACAATAAATATTAATCACTTCAAACATGGAATTAAATCTAGTTCTTACCTGACTATCACTAAGGAATTTACAAGCAAATGCCACTCTGTCACGGACAGCAACTTTGTTTTCATACTGAAAAGAAGAGAAAAAGCAAGGAGTTACTTGTAGGTGCTATGAGTTTTAAATATTTGAAGACTAAGTATTTTATATACATAAAATATAATTATATTTTCAAAGATATTAATAAGTTATTGTGTATATATTGGCTGAACCACTGATCCCCTAAAATGCCTTTTTAAAAATAAAAATAATTTTTTCAATTACGGTTGACACTCAATATTGTATTAGTGTTAGGTGTATGGCATAGTGGTTAAACATTTATATACTTTATGAAGTGATCCCCCATAAGTCTAATTACCCACCTGACACCGTACATGGTTATTCCAATATTACTGAGTGTATTCCCTATGCTGTACTTTACATCCCCTTGACGATTTTGTAATTATCAATTGTTACTTCATTAATCTCTTCAGTTTTTTCATCCAGTTCCCCAAGCACCTCCCATATGGCGACCATCAGTTTGTTCTCTATATGTAAGAGTGTTTATTTTGTTTTTTAGATTCCATATGAAAGCAAAATCATATGGCAGTTATCTGACTTATTTCATCTAAGATGACTTACTTAATATAACTCTCAAGAAATGCTCTGCTAAAGTTACCGTCCTTATGAAGTAAAAATTTCTTAAATATTGATCAATTCAGTTAAAAAAATTCTAGTTCAGTCTTACAAATCTCCAGCAGAATATAAACAATGATGTACAGTTTGTCAACTTTAAGATGCCATGTATTCCTTCCATCACAGAAACTAGTTTGGGGGAAACCAACAAGTCTAGGAAATCTGTGAATTACCAGTGAATATACTAGTATGAATATACTAGGACAGATTTAGAAAAAACAACAACAACACATATTTCTAAATACAAAATGTTAAGTTTTAAAACATACCTTTATAAATAAATACACACAACTTTGTGCCTATAGTAAAATACTATTAGGTGGTTTGTGTCAAAATTTTCAGAGGCATAGGATAAATACTTAAATTTGTGTGAACTTGTCAACACTGTAAAACAATATTTTGAAAAATGCTTACTATGACTGAAGGTACAATTAATTTTGTGTTAAGTAAAAAATTGTTTAAAGATGGAAAAAACCCTATTTCCATTAAAGTCAGTCATTCTATGAATTACAGTTTTCCTCCTTTAAACAAAACACCACTTCAGTCGATACATATCTTAGTACGTTTTCGCAAATATATTTTCTAGGGTTCTGCCCGAAAGAGGGGAACATGTTTGATACAAGCTGGATGTAACTTTTAGTTTCAGTTTCATGTGTTAAAATTTTTTTATCTGAAAAGAGTTATAAATATTATCTGTCCCACTTTACAGCTGAGACAAAACTAAAATCCCTAAAGTTAAGGTAAGTGCAGCAGAGCAAAAATTCAGACCTTCATCTTTTGATTTCCCAAGTCAGTACCTTTTACTAGATTACTGCAACTTAACAATTTTTAAAAAGAAAAACATTAATTATAATTATTTACACATTAAATATAATTAGGTACACTCTTGAAATAGTTTGGAAAGATGATACTCAAGGTAAGATACCCCTACCTAATAAACCAAATTTAGCTATATGAAAAGAAGGGTCTTCATAATAGGTCACTTAATTTAAAATACAGAATTTAATATTTAAACAATATACTTCTCTATCAATTCAAAATTTGAACAATCCATTTCTTTTTCCAGTCCTTATCATTCTCCAGTACTTCTTGAAAGTATCATTTCATTCCTTCCAGATGCAACATTTAAAGTCTTCTATTTAACAAAAAAGAGTACTAATAGTAAAAACAAAAAGAACCCCAATATGCTCTCGGATATTAACCTGAGTTGTCTGAAAAGTCTAATTGCAAATTATTTAAAATAATGGACAAAATCTATAAACTAAGGAATTGCCAAAATGGATAATAACATTTATTAAAATTTTCATTGAGACCTCAATAAAACACATGATTTTATAAATTTTTAGGGAATAACATTTAAATCAATTATTTAAGCAATGTGTATTTTATAAAAAATGCTATAATGTCAAAAAGAAATAACTTTCATGTCAGAAAGCTCTTCTTGGTGCTAGAAAGAAGCCCAACAGAACAAAGAAATTTGTGGTATTGATGTGAAGTTTAAAACTCAAAAGCTAAAACTGATAAGCAAGTCTCACTTTATTCTTTCTTTCCTAACATTGTGATAAAGAACCTATGTGGTTATTGTGGTCATAGGTGGTTAAAGCAGAGGAGAAAAAAAATAGCAATGAAAAGAACAAATAATGAAAAAATGAAATAGCCACTGTAAGTAGTGTGATCATATAATTTCTCTTTTAAACTAGAGAATGACAAATACTAAGTCAGATAAGATGTGGTCATCCTGATCATGTGTTGATCATGTGTTGGTTCACAAAAATGAGAAACATACACAAACTTTTAATTATATTTCAATATAAAATTTATGTTTATATAGTTGTAGAGTTCTGGAGCTCAGTTCTTAAGCTAAAGGATAAAATTCTATTCCTTCTATGTCTGTAAATTATATTACTAAGATTATTTTAAAAATCAAGTTCAGTTTGCTATCAGCTAACTCTAGGTTGGCAGTCACATTCAAGAATAGCTGCTCCAGCCCTGACCGGTTTGGCTCAGTGGATAGAGCGTCGGCCTGCGGACTGAAGGGTCCCAGGTTCGATTTAGGTCAAGGGCATGTACCTTGGTTCCAGGCACATTCCCCAGTAGGGGGTGTGCAGGAGGCAGCTGATCAATGTTTCTCTCCCATCGATGTTTCTAACTCTCTATCCCTCTACCTTCCTCTGTGTAAAAAAAAAAAATCAATAAAATATTAAAAAAATAAAAAAAAGAATAGCTGCTCCAAAGATGTTTAAGATATTTTATTTTAAATAATAGAAAATGCATCAAACTGTAACAGTATTTTTATGCAACAGACATTTGAAAATTTTAACAAGCTAGATAAAAACTCCTATCTTAAAAAGAGCCTTATGAAACAGAAATTAGCTTACCAATACTCCATCATAAGATCCCGCTTCACTTGTCAGAAATGCAAACATGACACACAGATATGGGTTGTTTAATTGTAATCGTAGAGTGCTGCACATTTCTCTCCAAAGGGAGTTCTTCTCATCAGTATAACCCGATAAAGCCATTGCTACCACATTGAGATTCAGATCACCTGCATATTAAAAACAACCAGCTAATCAAAGTGATCAAAAGCTTAATACTGCCTTCTTTCAGTTCTTAAACCATAAACAAATAAACAAATAGAGATTGAATTTTATATGCAAAAAAATAAGCTCACTAGAATAAGGGTTTTGATTCAGGCTGGAAAATTTGAAAAGGACTACAAGCAAAAATTTCCATTCTTATGAAACTTTTGTCCATATTGCAAATCCTATGAACAACAAGTACCTCTTAATTTTCAAGTCCTCATACCAGGCAGGTTCCTATAACGTATGTTACTACTCAGGAACTAACTGAAAAAAAAGTGAAGCCACCCTATCATTTCAAAGCATTGATAGTAAATATTACTATATCTCGGGACTGTAATTTTCAAAATAGTTTTGTTCTCCTATTCCAGTGACGGCGAACCTTTTGAGCTCGGCGTGTCAGCATTTTGAAAAACCCTAACTTAACTCTGGTGCCGTGTCACATATAGAAATTTTTTTGATCTTTGCGACCATAGTAAAACAAAGATTTATATTTTTGATATTTATTTTATATATTTAAATGCCATTTAACAAAGAAAAATCAACCAAAAAAATGAGTTCGCGTGTCACCTCTGACACGTGTGTCATAGGTTCGCCATCACTGTCCTATTCCTAAATACATAATGCATATATTTATGTTTTAACTACAAGGTAATAAAAGCCAATATTTCAGCATTCTTATTATAGTATTATACTTTTAAATTTTCTAGGGCAAAACTATCAGTATTACCACATTTGAAAAAAAAAAGCATTTGTTACAAACAGTCTTTTACACATTTATTCTTGGAATTTATGTGGCTGCTGATAAGCTGCTAACCTAGAAGTCAACACTATGGCTGTCTAGACTTCTAACAAGTTTAGCATCAAAAGAGAAAACTAAATTGACCTTTAACTTTTACTCAAGTATTTTTACATTTATCATAGCAGTTTTGTTTTCTGATCCTAATTATTTTCTTTCTTTTTCAAATAAAACAGGATTTCCCACCTTATGTCCTTAATAGCCTTGTTCTTAATTTCTATAAACACTTTCCCCAAATACTTTGTGCTTGCTCTCTGCCTACTATTTAAAGACTTTAATAATTAATACCAAAAAAAGGGAATATCTTCTTTGAATCCTGCTTAGAACCAATTATTTCCAAATAGAAAGGAATATTAGACTCAGAGCAATCTTTCCTTTAGTTCTTAACTAAAATATTAAAATCACTAGAATGAAATTTTCCCCTACTGTTAGTAGGGGTGTTCAAATCTACCAATATTCCACATGATAGGAAAGTATCATGCTCTCAGGTCACAGCAAAATTCTAATTAGAAATGGCCTTAAATATCAATTGTTTCCCCCATCACCAAGTCTTCTTTTATTGATTGATTGATTTAAAGAGGAGAGAGATAGAGAGAAAGAAACAAGGATTTATTGTTCCATTTACTCATGCTCTCATTGGTTGCCTTTTGCATGTTCCCTGAACAGGGATTAAACCTGCAACCTTGGTGCATAAGGATGATGCTCTAACCAACCGAGTTACCTGGCCAGGGCATCACATGTCTCTTATTGCAAACTCAAATGGGGAAGACTTATAACAAAAATGAAGAAATAGATGCCAATCTGAACAAAACATTAGCTTTTTCAACTTTCAGTGTGCAAGTAAATATATTACAGTTAATTTCATGTTTTTCTCTCTGGTACAACAAAACTGTAAAGGTTTCTAAGTGGACCAGCAAATAGAAATTAAATTTTCTGACTACTCAGAAATAATTTGCCAAGTATATTAAAAATCAGTAGCTATATACATTCTAGGCATTTTCAAGTGATATGAAAACTGATAAGAAAAAAACTGAATTTTTGGGCCTTAGTTGGGTAGCTCAGTTAGTTAGTGTTGTCCTAATATACTAAGGTTGTGGGATCAATCCCTGTTCTGGGCGCACACAGGAATCAACCAATGAATGTATAAATAAGTTGAACAATAAATCAGTATCTGTCAGTCTCTCTCTCTCTTACCCTCTAAAAATATTAAAATAAAATTATGTGCTCACTTCGGCAACACATATACTAAAATTAGAACGATACAGAGAAGATTAGTATGGCCCCTGTGCAAGGATGACATGTGAAAATTAAAATAAAATTAATCAATAAAAATAGTTTAAAGAGAAAAACTGAATTTCTGGATTAAGATTTCTTTCTCTAAGTATTCCTTTGCAAAATATTAAACTAAAATTTTATCACATTTCACTGTTTATTCCTTTCTAAAAAATATTAAGTGGGAATTATGTTTAAATCACCAGACTCAAGTAGAAAAACTTCTGCAAATCAAAAATGTCATTTTTATAAGAATCTACAGTATAACTAAAAATGTGTAGAGTTTCCTAAAAGTCAACCAATAACTATTCAAAAAATAAAGTCTATATATATAAAACCCTAAGCAACCGGTCGACCAAACAACCAGATGACCAGCTGGTTGCTATGACACACACTGACCACCAGGGGGTAGATGCTCAATGCAGGAGCTGCCCCCCGGTGGTCAGTGTGCCCACACAGTGGGAGTGCCGCTCAGCTGACTGACAGGCACCAGACGCCAGGCTCACGGCTGGTGAGCGCAGCTGCAGTGGCACTAGCCTCTCCCACCTCTGCTGCAGCGCTACCAAGCAGCAGCAGGCGCAGCGGGGCTGGGATGAATGGGAGCGGTACAACGCCAGGCCCAGGCTCGGGCTAGGGCTCCTCCCTGGCTGCCTGCCGTTTCGCACAGTACTACATCCCCCGAGGGGTCCCAGATTGCGCGAGAGCACAGGCCAGTCTGAGGGACCCCACCAGTGCACAAATACACTCAAATGTTCGCCATAAAAATGCTTGCAAACTAAAGTAGTCTTAATCTCCAAGAAAATACATTTTTAAAATGTACGTGAGCTATTTTTAAAAGAAAAAACTTTGAAAATGGACACATTTGAGCATTCCTTAAAGGACAATTAAGACACATTTTCTTTACAGACTTAAACCAAGACATAAATAAAAGGGAAAAGCTAATATTTATAGATACAGTACTGTGCTAATTTCTCTTTCAAAAAAATTTACATGAAAATATTAACTGATTAATGTTTTGAAAGTTGTATCTTTTTTTTTTTTAAAGGAATCTATGAACTGCAAGTACCGTAGAATATAACCCAATACCTTTTTCTGAAGATGCCCCTTCATTCAGGATTTGGATTGCTCGTCGAATATCCAAGTTGAACAATGCCACAGCAGCAGCTCTCTCCCATTCCCCTTCTTGTACCAGGGAGTTCAAAAATGGCCCTACATCTACATCTGTTCCTTTCTTAATCCACCCACAAAGCTGTAAAGCTAAGATTCTTTCTTCATTCAAATTCTGTATATCAGTTTGCTTATCCAATCCACTCCAATTATGTCTGGTGTTTTCCACCATTCCTAAAACGAGAAACATTTTTATATTAATTGCTTTATTATTTATTATTTTTAGTGAATTTAATGAGGTTACATTGATTAATAAAATTACATAGGTTTAAGGTGTTCAATTCTATAATACATTATCTGCATATTGCACTGTGTGTTCACCACGCCATGTCATGTCTCCTTCCAACACCATTTATACCCCCTTTACACCCTCTTTTGCCTCCCCCGCTCCCATTTCCCTCTGTTAATAACCATATTGTTGTCTATTTATGAGGTTTTTTGTGTTGTTTCTTTAATGTATTTTATTGACTTTTTACAGAGAGGAAGGGAGAAGGATAGAGAGTTAGAAACATCGATGACAGAAAAACATCAACCAGCTGCCTCCTGCACACTCCCTACTGGGTATGTGCCCGCAACCAAGGTACATGCCCTTGACCGGAATCGAACCTGGGACCCTTCAGTCCACAGGCTGACACTCTATCCACTGAGCCAAACCGGTTAGGGTGGTTTTTGTGTTTTTATTCTTCCTTGAAATATATTGTCAGTTTTACAGATAAATATTTCAACATCAGATTTTGAATATTTAATTTCTCAGCCATAATTTGATAGCATAAATATAAAATATGCCACGAAGAAAACATACTTTAAATATTGCTAAGTACAACAGCATCTTGACTTATCAAAAAGAGCTTTTGGAATAACAGTCATTGCTTGATAGTCTAAGCTGAGTCACTGCTTCAGAGAAGCCTCCCTGGTCAACTAATGTAAAATAGGGTGCCATCTGCTATTATCTTACTTACCACTGTTTTCTCTATTTCCTTTAGCACTAACATAAGCTCTCCCCTTTTTTTAAAAAATTCATTTTTTAGTCTCTTTTCTTATTAGAACAATAGCTCCAAAAGAGCAGGCATTTTGTCTGTTTTATTTAAAAGGTATCCCTGGTGCTTGAGTTTCAACAGATGCTCACTATCTATCCCTCCTCCCATGGTTTCTGTCTGTCTCTCTTTCTATGTATATACATATACATATACATATACATATACATATACATATACATATACATATGGAAAAATGAGATCATAAACATCAAAATATTTTGAAAGTTTAAGGTAAGTACTAAAACTAAAATACGATAAGAATGATTTGAAGTCCTCCTTCCCTTTATTTATTTATTTATTTATTAAATATTTTTTATTTATTTTTTACAGAGAGGAAGGGAGAGGGATAGAGAGCCAGAAACATCGATCAGCCCCCTCCTGCACACCCCGCACTGGGGATGTGCCCGCAACCAAGGAATCGAACCTGGGACCCTTTAGTCCGCAGGCAGACGCTTTATCCACTGAGCCAAACCGGTCAGGGCTCTCCTTCCCTTTAAATCAGAAGACTTTATATTCTCATTCTCTTTTCATGAGAAATCTAAATAAACTCTTGTAGCATTATTTACATTGCAATCAAGGTTGTTGATCCTATGATACTTGGTACCAAATAAAGATTAAATAAATGAATAGAAAATTTAAGGACTCTATTAATTGCAACTCAAATTCTTCAATGTTCTAGAAAGTTTTACCACCAAACTTCATGAAGAAGTCCCAAGATGAGTTATTTGTAAGATTTTTAAAATTTAAAAAATAGTTAACTAATACACTTGAAATTACTTATTTTTAACCTTACTATTGGGAACTATTGTCAGTATAGGTCAAGGAGTTAGAGGAAAGAAGACTTCTGAAAAGAGAACTCCTGCCCATTGAAATGAGGAAAGCATTCTGCTCTATTAGCAACCATGATGGAAGTCATTTGAGACAAAAAATCACTTTTAGCTTTAAAAAGTGAAATTTTAAAAACTATGAGAAAACTTTGAATAATTAAATAAAATAAAATAGGTTACTTTTCCAAATTTATATTGTTTAGATAGAATGTAGTCATTAAATTTCAGGTAAAACAAACTGCAGATGTACTAAGGTATTTATTTTCATACTGCCCCTATAAATTTTGGATTAAATGCTGATATTATTTAATAAATAGTAAAATAACAATTTTAAACAGGTGAACAAAAAGCGGCCGTTTATTTTTCAAATGATTTCTCAATTTCTTAGAGTTCTTATTTTACACAACTTTTGTCATGAAATAGAGATCAATATATATGAATCCAAAGAGTTCATTGCTAGAAGGTGGAAAAGTATGTCATGTATTTTGGCTGCTCAAAGATGTTCTTACTGCTCGATAACTATGCTATAAGTAATTAGGAATATCAAATAAGCAATGTGATATTATTGTGGACTTTTAAGAATATAGTCATATTATGATTTTTAACATGTGTGGATTTAATATCCAATAAACAAATATGAACTTATTACTGAAAGAAATAAATTTGTATGTGAACTTTTAAAAAATGAATTTCAAATATATGATTTTAACATCTCACTGAAAAAATTAAAATCTAGTTATGCACGTTACGCAATTCTAAGTGATGAAATTCTATCACCCAAATTTGAGATTGCCATATATATGAATAATAGAATCAACATTTTATTGATGGTTGCAAGAGAAACAAGTTCACTTAAACATTAAAAAACATTTTAAAAAATTTTTCAAGCCCTAGACCAGGGGTGGGCAAACTTTTTGACTCGAGGGCCACAATGGGTTCTTAAACTGGACCGGAGGGCCGGAACAAAAGCATGGATGGAGTGTTTGTGTGAACTAATATAAATTCAAAGTAAACATCATTACATAAAATGGGTACGGTCTTTTTTTTTTTTTTTTTTTTTTTAGTTTTATTCATTTCAAACGGCCGGATCCGGCCCACGGGCCGTAGTTTACCCACGGCTGCCCTAGACAGTTTGGCTCAGTGGATAGAGCATCGGCCTGCAGACGGAGGGGTCCCAGGTTCGATTCCGGCCAAGGCCGCATGCCTGGGTTGCAGGCTCGATCCCCAGTCGGGGCATGCAGGAGGCAGCCAATCAATGATTCTCTCTCATCATTGATGTTTCTATCTCTCTCTCCCTCTTCCTTCCTCTCTGAAATCAATAAAGAAATATATTTAAAAAAAGAAAATTTGTTTCAAATACTACACCAGCAATAAGACACTTTGCTATTTCTAGATATTAATATGTTGCACTTTTACACCTATATAAAAACAAAGAAGTAAAATTATGCAGTATTTTTAAGCACATTTTGTTGTTAAAAACACTAAATCCTAGCTATTTTACCCTTTCAAGTAATTATGAATAGGTAAGTTCTCTAGATCAGTTTTCATCATGTTGGATGAAAAGCTGACCGAAATTTATTACACAATTTTCTATCTTAAAAGGAAGGAATTATACCTATTGAGAACACTGTAAAAACTGCTCTACAAGACTGTACAAGACATTCCCTCGGAAAATGCATTATTGTCATACTTGTTGATTTCAATACTTAGTCCGTCCAATAAACTAGCCTCTTTGATCCTTTGCTTCCTTATCTCCAGTGGTCAACACCTCCAAGACTTTACCCACTTTCATGGACACTCTCCAAATTGTCCTCCAAAAGTGCCAATTTTTTTTTTTATTATCACCCAAGGATATATTTTAATTGATTTGATTTTTAGAAGAGAGGAAAGGGGAGAGAGAAACATCGACTGGTTGCCTCTTGTATGCACCCGGACTGGGGATAAATGGGAGCATGAGTTTCGGGGGGGGGGGGGTAGGTTGGGGTTAATGGGGGGGATGAGGACACATTTGTAATACCTTAATAATAATAATAAAAAAAATATTCAAAACAAAAAAAAAGTGCAACTTAGGTATGTGCCCTGATCAGGAATCAAACCTGTGACCTTCCGGTGCATGGGACAATGCTCCAAACAACTGAGCCAAAAGAGCCATTGTCTAACCACAACCTCAAAGTCTTCTGAAAATCTAATTTCCTATGCTTCAACCTCATACTCTCTTGACCACTCATAGTTTTACAGTCTTTTCCTCCCATTTTCCTCTCTATCCAAGCTAGATTCCAAGGGTCAACAACTGAGTCGTTCTCTTAATTCTCTTGCCACACTGCCCTTTATTCTTTCCTCTGGTAAAACATTTCTCCACAATCTTCCCATGTTTCTCAAGACAACTCTCTCTGCTCTTCTCCCCATCTTCTCTAGACAACCTTCTTGCTCTTTCTCAACAAGCAAACCTACTATATTGAGAAAACAGGAGTCATCAGGTAGCAAAGCCCTCAGCTCTTGTCACTGAACCTTAAACAAACTGCGTACCTTTCCCCTTTCCCTCTGGCTAATATGGAGGTGTACATACTCATATCTAAAGCTTTGGATCTCTTTCTCACCCATTCCTAGGAATTTTGCTCTTTACTTCCTTATCTCCTCATCTTCAACCTCTTTCTTTGGTTTTTTTCCCATCAGCATTTAAACATACTTAAATTAATCCCATGTTCAAAACAAAAACAAAGCAATACAAAAGTCCTCTTTGACCCCCAATTCACCTGCTGCTACTACTACTACTGTATATATTTTTATCCTCCTTCATCTAGTCAAATTTCTTGAATTATGTAAAATGGATGACTTTACTTCTTCAACCTACTCTAAATTTCTTGCCCCCTGGATATCTCCATCTAACTATCTCGATTCAATTTATTCCTAAATAAAATTCTTACTCTTCTCAAATACACTCTTCCTATGTGATTCCTATATAATTAATGAATACCAGTATTAAACCAGTTTCCTAAGCTATGTTATCTTTTCACTTTTCCTTCTCCTCCATCCCCTTTATCCAATTAATCATTAAATTGTGTCCCAATCTCTAATTTATCCACATTTCTCTAGCTCCTCTGCCACTAACCTTGGTAAGAACACCATTATATCTTTCCTGATTACTGTGGCTTCTCTGAGGTCCCTACCATCAATCTTGATCCTCTTCAATTCATTCCTCACAGTGACAGCTATAAAACACAATCTAATTGTCACTATTCTTTAAAATATTTCCTTGGTTTCCCCTTGTTACAGGATAAATCTCCCTAAATTATTACCATGAGTTACCCATTGCTTACTTTTCTAATATCCATTCTTTCTTCACTTTCTCTCACATGCTCTGTTCCAGCAATACCTGCATATGCTATGCTCCTTCGCCTTGGGGCTCAGGCATATGGTGCTCCCTGCCTGGACTTTGTCTCTGCCTTTACCTCCTCCAGGAAACCTTCTCAACACCTACAAACAGATCAGGAATTCTATATATAATTGTCTGTTCTTCTTCATGTTATAACCGCCTGTTTTAGCTATCTTGTTCAGTATCCATAACTGATATCTTGTTCATAATTATGTCTCCAGGTCCTAGAACAATTCTTAGCACATAGTGAACAACTAATAAATATTTGCTGAATGAGTGAATAAATTTACCTCATATTGTAGTAAGAATTAAAGTAACATGGAGAAAGCAATTGGCATGATGTCTAATTCATAGTAAGCACTAAATATATTTGCCACCAAAGTTTAAATATAGCTGTGTTATAATAAATTTGATTAAATTATGGTGGGCAAGATGGCTCAATGTATAGATTATGTGTTAAGTTATTAACACATAATGGTATTTTATTATTAATACAATGGTATTAGAGATACCATTAGAGAATGGAGTATGGCCAGATAAAAGATTGAAACCTAGGAATGCTATCTTTGACAGTCATTTCTCTATTACTTTTGGGTTGTACAAACAAAAACATAGAAGCCAAACCAAACAAAAAGCTGAAGGTCTAGTCTAGCAATGAGGAAATCTTTCCAAAGGTAGTTTTGTTTTTTTAGTTTGGGTAAAGACCACTTGACTTAAATCAAGATACTCAGTTTGTCTCTACTGTACCCAAACCACAGATATTCCGCCTTCCCTCTTGCTTTTCCTCAGAGGTAGTTGGGTGGGTTTTCCCTAAACATATCAAAATATAACAAAAACAATAATAAACCTCAGAATAACTAAGAATGCAATGTGGCCTGATCTACTTTTTAGATAAAATACTAAAAATTTTGTAAACTCCATGTTTAATTCTTTGCAGTAGTTCTAAAATCATGAACCTCGGTATTCAGGTTCATTGACAGGGGTAATACAGTATATCTGTCCTTTTACTTATATTAATAAAAAGTAGAAGTTTTAAATTGAAGTCACTCATTTTATTATTTATAATAAAAATTACTTTTTTGGTGGAGAGCTAATGAGAACACCTAAATGAAATAGGTCAAAAAAGTAGTCCACTGCATCTTTATCAATGTGAACTAAAGCAATTTTTTTGAGCGTTTTAATCCTCATCCAAGGACATGCTGAGAGGGAGGGAGGGAGGGAAGGAGGATGGGAAGGAGGGTGGGAAGGAGGGAGGAAGAGAAAGGGACATCAATGTGAGAGGAAACGGCAATTGGTTGCCTTCCATACGCTCCTCAACCAGGGATCAAACCCACAACCCAGGCTTGTGGCCTGTCCAGCAATCTAACCTTCCTGGCAACCTCTCAGCACACGTGACAATGCTCAATCACCTGAGCCACTCCAGCTGGACTGAACTAAAGTTGACAGTCCTTTTAAAAATTATAACAGTTTAATCAAAATACTTAATCTACTCTTAAAAATAGCACTTTACTTAGTATTATTTTTATACTATTGAAAGTCATATTAAAATCCAAGTTGGATTTATTACTTCTGCTAACACTCTGACTAAATTATGTGAACTTTTCTAGCAGCTTGAATTAGGCCCAAATGTGATTGCTAACAAAAGCTAGATATGGAATCCTCATTTGGGGAGATGATTGTAGTATAACCTACCATTTAATTTCAATAAAAACATTAAAGAAGTCAGTAGAAAAAAATAGTAAGTTTGGCTCTTTTGTCTTCTTTACTTCATTCTTCAATAGTCTATCAATTTCAATCCTATAGTAATTCACACATTCAATCAGCAAGGACTATTTCAGGTAAGGGTCCTTTAAGTAAGGCCATACTTGGTGTCAATTACATACAGACCTTGCCATTAGATAGCTAAGTGAAAGTAAGCAGCAAAATAAAAAGGGGGCTTCTTCAATGAGAAATTTAGTTTTTATAAATGCAAAGTAGTATAATAAAATTCTAACAACCAGGATCCTATAAATCATCTAATGTAATACCTCTAAAAATGGGTCTTCATAAAAAACAATTATGTATTTAAGTCAACAATTTACAAAAATATCTATTCAAAACCCAAAAGAGAAAAAAAAGTATTTATGTATACTATCCTGAAATACATAAATAGGGAAATATAAAAGCACAAAAATTATGAACATATTGCAGAAAATAGAATTTTCTTACCTAAAGATGATTTTACAATTGATTTAATTCCTGCATAAACCAATGATCCTTTGTTGCCTGGAGATTTCTGGTCCATATCTTCTGTATACTGCTTCATGAGTATTTAAATGCATAGGAAATACTAGTAATAATACATAATAAAATATCTCAAAGCTAAATTTACTTTGATTTGAAGCCAATTCATAATAGGCGTCAGTGCAAGCAAGGTGGTTCTACTCTATTATGGATTTATACTTTCTTCCTCCTACACAATCTGCAAAGCAGTATTTCAAGTTCTACAGTTTTAAACAATTTTAGTTTGTAATTTTAGCACTATATAACTTGTATTTGCATATAAAACATTCAGTATATTTATAGACCTTTTAATAAACTTCAACATTTCTACCTGATTCATCTCAAAATTCATAACACAAAGGATATAGTGCAGAGTATACCAGAGTGACTTGAGCTGTGGATCTTCATTTCCAGCTAAAATATGGTTTCTCCACACTTGTTCTGTATCAAGTCCGTACCTTGATAAAGCCCGAAGGCGCATCTTCGTTGCTATATCTTTTTCTAAAGAATTAGCATTTTCTTCTTCTGTACATTCATACAAATGACGACCACAAGCCCACATTAAAGATGTAATTGGGCTCCAGGCAAGAGATATCCTTTCAAAAACAGTGAAGTCAGACATTGTTCGGTTGGGAGTTACAACTATCATTCGATTTTGACTTGTTGGATGCCAAGCAAAGGAAGCAATGTAATTGTCACAAGGTTGCACACTTCTTTCAATTATTGTGGGTTCAGTTTCATCCCCAATGGGAGTGGGTGTGTGTTGCATATCATATAATCTAATAATATTACTATCCCTTGTTAAAGTGGCAAGCAGACCAGTCCTAGTTGGACACCATGCAACTTTTGTTAAGGGTTTTGGCTGTTCAGTCAGAGTCAAAACTGGCTTCTCAAATTTCCTAAGATCCCATATTGCAACCTGACCTTCATAGAAGGAAGCAACACGATCATGGAAGTATGGGTCTACTGTCACCCCCTGAACAGCTTTTGTATTTACAAACATCTTTTGGCTTGTATTCCGAAGATCAAATATGGCTAGGTTACGATGCATACCAGCAAGGAGAAGTTTCTGGTCCCGTGGAAGCCAACAAAGAGAGAGACAAGCATCATTCTGTCCTAATTCATAAAGTGGTTTTGTTACTAATAATGTTGTTTCAGTTTCACCTGCTGAAAGTCTCACTTTCTCCATGGGGACTATATCAGGAGTATATTTGCTGCAGATATCCCAAATCAGCACTGAAAAATCAGCTCTATGTTTATCTAGACCAGCAGCAAGCCAGTTACTATCCAATGGATTCCATGCAAGAGTATTGCATTGTCGTGCATGTTTAGGAACAAATTCTTTTCCTATCAAATCTCTGAACTTTGAGTTGTGATCTTGACCAAGACTTGTAAGTACAACTCGACCATTTGCTTGTCCAACTGCTAGGAGACATTCAGGATCATAACTGAGATACCAAGCAACACATTTCATATAGGGTGTATCTGAATTTATTGATAGCAAAGTAGCCGCAGAGTCTTCAGATAAACGTAAAGATCCAGCTTTGAGTTCCGAATTCACAGTAGATTCCACATGATAAAGGCTCAGTTCTGAGTCACATACAACAAATCTATCAACCTGGTGTGGTGCCCACAATATATCAGGTTTGGTACCGCTCATGTTTATTGATGTGCTCAAAGTGTCCAGTCAGGTCCATTCACTGAATATCTGTTTAAAAATGAAAAGTTTAAAATGTTAACAAAATATAATTCTAAGTTGAAAAAACTATTCAGAAAGTCAGGAAATACAGGTACTCTGTTTTTCAATGGATATATATTTCTTCTATCTGCTATGAATCCAAGATAATATTTAATGATAACAAGTGGGGGGAACTTCCTCCAGTAAGATGACTGGTAAAAATCTGAGCACTCCATTCTGGCTTTATTTCCCCCAAGATCAATTATCTTAATTTCACTGTTACTAGTACCTTCAATTTAACCTCAGGGTTAAAATAACTTCAGTGTGGTGAGAAAATTAATACGTATCATCTAGTTGAAGGGGGTCACATTTTAAGGAGTTATAAATCATGTTTAGATCAGTACTATCCATTTGTACTTTCTGCAATGATAGAAATGTTCTAAGTCTGCACTGTCCAATATGGTAGCTACTAGCTACATGTGAGCCACTGAGCCTAAGAAATATGACTAGTAAAAATTTTAAATTTTATTTAATTTTAATTAATCTATATATATAAAAGCCTAAGCAACCAGTTGACCGGCCAGTAACTATGACGTGCACTGACCACTATGGGGCAGACGCTCAACGCAGGAGCAGAAACCATAGGCATGGAAACATGGAACAGACTGATGAATCTCAGAGGGGAAGGGGGAGAGGGGAGGGCAGGGAGAGATTAAACAAAGATCTTATAAATTATGTATACTAAAGGCTGAGTGCACCGATTCGTGCACCAGTGGGGTCCCTAGGCCTGGCCTGCGAGGATCGGGCCAAAACTGGCTCTCTAATGTTCCCCAAGGGATCCCAGATTGTGAGAGGGCACAAGCCAGACCGAGGGACCCCACCGGTGCACAAATCAGTGCACCAGGCCTCTGGTTTTAATATAAATGGCCACCACAATGCAGATTTAAAGTGCAATGCCACTAGTAACACACAGGTCTCTTCCTCAACTTTCAACAAGAAGCAGCTCTACTGCAGGAACACTGGAATGTATTGAATAGAACTGAGTTCTATTCCTAGCGCTAACATATGTATATTAGCTATAAGCCTTAGAAAGGCCTTTGTGTTTGGGTCCTTTACAATATACACGTATACAATATAAGAGTTGGTTTAGATTAGGGTTTCTCAAACTTCAGTCATTCATGTACCACCTGTGTGGTTATTTAATAGTTTTCTTTAAATTGGCACATTTTAAAATCTGAAAATTTATTTTAACCTCATCATAAGGTTCATGAATTATAGGTATGATATTGCTAAGTATATTTTTCCTAACATACATTAAAATAAACATATAACTATTCAAAATACTTGACTGGCCCTAGCAAGTGTTGCTCAATGGTTTGGGCATCATCTGTGCACCAGCAATTGCGGGTTCAATTCTTGGTCACGGGCACATGTCCGGGTTGTGGCTCAATTCTTGACAGAGGGCATGCAGGAGGCAGCCAATCAATGTTGTGCTCTCACACCAATGTTTCTTTCTTTCTTTCTCTCTTCTCTCTCCTCTCTCTCTCTTCCTCCCTCCCTCCTCCTCTAAAATTCAATAAACTATTCTCTTTTTATCTTTTAATATATTTTTATTGATTTCAGAGAGAAAGGAAGAGGTAGAGATAGAAACATCAATGATGACAGAGAATCATTGATCAGCTGCCTCCTGCAGGCCCGCTCCTGGGGACCGAGCCCGCAACCCAGGCATGTGCCCTTGACCGGAATCGAACCCGGGGCCCTTCAGTCCACAGGCTGACGCTCTGTCCACTGAGCCAACTGGCTAGGACTAAACTATTCTTAAAATATTAAAAAATACTTGACTATGTTTTACCTAAAATCATCCTGTTTATGACCAGTAGTACACAAACTGCACTTTGGGAAACTGAATTAAGTAATCACTAGAGGTATTTTCAGTTTTCATTTCTATAAACTTTATCAAAATGAGATTTTTAAAAAGATATTCTAGTATCTTAAGCACAAACTAAAAATAGCTATGTTAAAATAATAGTTTAGTAATAAAAGCTACTTAAAAAAATATAAATGTCTGTTTCTAACCAAATCTGGCTAGAGCAAATTATAGTCTGGATTAAAAATGAAGAAAGATACTTACAATCTTCATGACAATTGGTATCTTTACATTCATGTCAGTTCTTAAAGGGTGAAGCTATGGTTCATTCATATCTCTACATATAGAGCCTGGCACAGACTCCTAATAAAGATATACTAAATAAATTCAACTCAAACATACTTGCTTTACTTTTTGATCTTGTAAAAGTTTCAGTCAGAAATTGTCAGTCTAGAATTTCAATAGACTCAAAATTTAGATGACTGGGAAAAAAACTTTTGAGAATTTGTATGTTGGCTTATTTCCTTCCTTAACAGATTTGAAGCCCAAGATCAATCATTTCAATTACATTCCTGTCGGCATCCTCTATTTCTTCACTTCTGTGCCAGTTTGAGTTTGCCTTCAACCCTAGACCAATCCAATTATTACTGTCCTCTTTCCTCCACTCAGCTGCTGAGTGCCAAAGTTCTGCAGACTGACCCCATAAGAAATTAAAGTATACAACAATGTCTAACTTGTGGTGTTGGTTCAACAATTGTTTTATTCACCTTTCTTCTCTGGCTTTCATGAAATTCATCTTCATACAGTATCACAGTGATCTTTTAAAAATACAAACCTAAGCAGGTTATCCAACCCCTGCTTAAAACCCTATAATGGTTTCTAAATGCTTTTATTAGAACTCCAAATATTCAATATAATTTTTAAAACCCCACATGCTTTGACCTCTATCTATTGCTCCGGCCTCAATGTACACCATTCTCTTTGAATGTTCTAGCTAAATGGTCTTTCTAGAATGTAAACAGCCCCTCATCCAAATATACATACATATATATATATATTATTGATTTCAGAGAGGGAGAGGGAGAGAGAGAGAAACATCAATGATGAGAGAGAATCACGGATCCGCTGCCTCCTACACACCTCCTACTGGGGATCAAGCCTGCAACCCGGGCATGTGCCCTGATCGGGAATTGAACAGTGACCTCAACCACTGAGCCACACCGGCCAGGTAAGCCCCTCCATTCTTCCTTCCCTTCTTGGCCAAATTAACACTTGCTCAAGCTTGACATCAACCATCTGCTGTCCCTCCACAGCCTACATCAGGTTTCTTAGATACTTTCATTGAACAGTATTCCATCCCTTTATATCACCCCCTTTGCCTCTTCTACTAGATTATAAACTCCACTAGAGGCCCGGTGCAGGGGATTCGTGCATTGATGGGGGGCATGGCCTGTGGGGATCGGACCCCTGTAGGAGCACACTGACCACCAGGGGGCAGCTCCTGCGTTGAGCGTCTGTCCCCCGGTTGTCAGTGCACATCATAGTGACTGGTTGACCAGTTGTTCTGGTAGTTCCACCACTCGGTTGCTGGGCTTTTATTATATAGGATAAGAGCAGGTAAAATATCTTCTGCTCTCCATTTGTACCTCTAGTACCCAACACAGAACTAGGCCCTTACTAGATACTTAATTACTTGTTAAATGAATGTACTTGTTAAATGCTCCCTCTGATACTTATCACTGCCATCTCCAAGTTTTACCAATCTCCTCATCTTTCCACCCATTAGCCTTCTGAGAAGCTGGCTCCAGCCAAGAGCAAAGTGTCCACTTTTATAACTGTTCCAATGATGGGCAGGAGCCCACAAATAGCCACTTAAAGAGAGGATCACTCTAATACACTGTCTTTCATTTATGTTGTAAATATTTATTAGGCAATTTCTATGTTCTACACACTGTTCTAAATGCTATGAACACATTACTGAACAGGGACAGATAAGGTGTCTGGCTGCTATAGACTGGATTGTGTCTCCCCAATATTCACATGCTGAAGCCCTAACCCCCTCCCCCCCATGTGACTGTACAGGAGACAGAGCCTTGAAAGAGGTGATTAAGATTAAATTAGGTCATAAAGGTAGAGCCCTGGTCTAATTGGTGCTCTTATATGAGAAAGAGATACCAAAACTCTCTCCCCACCATGTGAGGACACAGCAAGAAGGCAGCTTTCTGCAAGTCAAGAAGAGAGTTCTAACCTGAACTGGATCACACTGGCACCCTGATCTCAGATTTCCAGTCTCCAAAACTGTGAAAAAAGTTATTTCTGTTGTTTAAGCCATTCAGTCTACGGTATTTTGTTATGGCAGCCCAAGCAGACTGCATTGGAATGAGAAGGAAGAGAAGCACCTCATGTAATAAATAGTAACTAAGACAACAAAAAGAAGGAACAGATACTGTCAAGAAATGGCTCATACTCATGCCTTAACAGAGGAAACCTCTAAATTGGAGGTAGCCTGAGATCTGACCCATCTTCCTATCTCACTAAAAAACAATTGCTTAAATAAAAATATTTTTATCCATACCTCCGTCTCACAACCATACCCTTTATATCAGGTGTGGGGACTGTCCAGCCTGTGGGCTGTATAAGGCCCCAGGAATCATTTGGGCTGGCCCTGCCAAGGCATTAAAGGTGAGCTAATTAAATGTTTGACCAAATACAGCAGGCTAATTTTTAAGTAGATTAATTGTGCAACCTGAGAATGATGTTATAAATATCCACATATCCTTGGCAAAAAAAAGGTTCCCCACCGCTGCTTTACATGAATGATAAATGGTAAGAAAACTTAACGCCACACGGAAAAATCCATCCTAAACAACAAATAGAAAGTATTACTATATTTTAAAAACTATTTGATTTACACGGCACTCAATGGAGAATCATCAGAATTTCTATAATGTTATGCATGTAAAATACAGTATCATCCACAGAATCTGATTACAGTAACTCACACAGAATCAAAGAACTTGAGAGAGACTAGCAAACCCTTCTCATTTCAGACAGAAGTGAAAACCAGATGTTCTGGTTCTTGTCCAACACCTCCCAACTCCCATTCTAGATTACTGCATAGAGAAAAAAATCAGCTACATCATTTGCAGAGCCCGACCCAAATTGAAAATACAGCTGCCACCCCCCTCCCTTGTTAAAAAATTAAGGTGACAGCCCTTCTAAATGATGGGCTTTATGTGACTCACTGGTTGCAAACCATAAAACTGGCCCTGAGCAGAGAAGTACATCTATAAGCACCCTCTTAAAAAATGTCTTTCTTTATAATCCAATACACAATATATATGGAATCTGGCTCATGAGCATAAATATGGCTCATATTCATAGCAATATGGTGAAGAACAAAGAAAACTGAACCTGAGGTCAGAAGACCTCCAGCCCACTCAACTAGCTAGACCACTGATGGCGAACCTATGACACACGTGTCAGAGGTGACACGCGAACTCATTTTTTTGGTTGATTTTTCTTTGTTAAATGGCATTTAAATATATAAAATAAATATCAAAAATATAAGTCTTTGTTTTACTATGGTTGCAAATATCAAAAAATTTCTATATGCGACACGGCACTAGAGTTAAGTTAGGGTTTTTCAAAATGCTGACACGCCGAGCTCAAAAGGTTCGCCATCGCTGAGCTAGACCCTAACAAGTCCTTTAATACCCCAAGACTATCAAACGGAGACAGAAGCTAGCCTGTCTCCATCTCACAAAGTTGTGACAATCAAACTGACTTCTTCACATCACACAGACGACGTATCACTATGAGTCCCTTACACATCCCTAGAATTTAATGTTTTTGAAGTGTCGGAGACATTGAAAAATTGGGGGCACAAGGGGTGGTGGAATCTGCAATAATTACAGCTGATAGATCCTCACCTTCCAGTTTAACAAGTCAAGTGCTCACTTCCCACCGGGGTGTCTGAGCAAAGGAAAGCCATGTCGCTTCTGTGTCCCTCAGCAGAAAACTGATAGCAGGATTGTCCAACAGAAACATAGTGTGAATCACAGTTTTCTAGGAGCCACACTGAAAAATAAAAATAGATGAAATGAAATTTAATAATGTTTAAGTATTATCCTTTTCAATGTGTAATCAACGTACACATTACTGAGACTTTTTTTGTTTGGGTACCAGCTTGGAAAGCCAATGTGTATTTTACACTAAGAGCCTTATTTCAACCGCACGTGGCTACTGGACTGTGGTCTGTAATGCTAAGCGTACAAGGCAACCAATCACGCTTTCACATGCATTTTTTTGTCGTTTTCTACTTTTCTGGCTATGACCAAAAAAACAACAGTAGCAGTTTCAATAAATTCCAACCACCACCGTCCTAGGGCCTATAGGCACTGTATCTATATGCAAATTACCCTTCAAGTTAGGCAAAAGGCCATCATTTGCTAGGCCAATTCGGTGTAATTTGCCCTCCTGTGGAATTTTCACGACTCCTACACGCAGAGAACAGAGCTGACCGGTGACAGACGACAACCAGCGCAGGGCTTGTCGCGATTCCGGGGAGACAGGGAGTCGGAGGGCGGCTCCCACGCTCCGGCACCTGGCGGATCCTCGGGTCCTTGGCGAGGACGCAGTTCCGCACAAACCCGCCGCCACCGAGGCTGCAGCGCGGCCCCAGCGCCGGGAAGTCCCCGCGGGAGCTCGGGCGGGCCGGCACCCCGAGGCGCCCTACGAAGCCCCGCGCGGTTCCCGCAGCACGAACCCCACTCGCAGCGCCCGGGCCCCGAGGAGGCCCCCGGTCCGCCCCCGCCAGACCTTTCCACGGCGCCCCTGATCCCTCGACTCTGGCCTTCCTTTCGGGAGAACGAGACCCAGCCGGGCCGCACTCACAGACTTAGGAGAACGCGCGGGCGCCGCACAGCCGCCTCCAGCCTGGTGGCCGCGCTCCCGCCGCGGGAGTCACCCCCGACGCGGGCAAGATGGCGGCGCGGCCAGTAACGTGGGCCCACCCGGCCGGGACCCACGACCCCACAGCCGCGCCTCCGCGACGACGGAGGCCACGCCTCGGGCTCGGAAGGGGAGTTCCCACCCCACGAGCTCCGCCCCTTCACGAGCCCGGGAATTGCCCGCCCCGGAGCAGGGAGAGAGGAAGTTCTCGGGAGACCTCGCCCCCAGTTTACTAGTCTGCTCCTGCAGGCCCCGCCCCCAGCACATTGGTCCGCTCTTGGAGGCCCCGCCCCCAGCGTACTATTCCGCTCCTGTTGGCCCCGCCCCCAGCACATTGGTCCGCTCCTGCAGGCCCCGCCTTCAGCGCCCGGATTCGTTCCTGCTGGCCCCGCCCCAAGCTCTGGGGCGGGATCCTGGCCAGGGACCTGGGCAGCTTCTCAGAATCACGGTTATTGTTTTAAGCACTTCATATGCTTTAGTTCATTTGGTATGTTAAAATTTTCATTAAAAATTTAAGTCGATCGATGTATGAGAAAGGCCCAAGTATTTTGTTCACGATTTATTCACTCATTTTCTCATTCCACAACCAAATCTTGGCTGCCTATGGTGTAGCTGGCACCAATGCTGGGGACACCAGAATGAACCTAAAGACATGGTCTCACAGGAAGCAGGCAGAGTGGTGCCTCTTTGGGGCTAAAACAGTATTCCACGGAAGGGGCGCCCCCTTAATTTTGGGGAGTTAGGAACGTTTCTTTGAGGCCCACTCGGTTGAGAAATGAAGGATGAGTATGGGAATAGCCAGGAAAGGGAACAGGATTGGGTTTGGAAGAGAAGAGTCTTCTTGGGTGGAGGAAGAGCAAGTGTAAGGTCAGGGGGAGGGCAAAGCCATGGGGTAGCAGTGCAGTATGGATGTGTGAGTAGAGGAGTGGGGAGAGATTAAGATGCTGTATCAGAAAGGCATTTGGAAACCAGGTCAGTGAATTTGGATGGACTTTTTCCTAAAAGCATTAGTGAAGTCATTTCATTGAAGGTTTCTAACCAGGCCAGTGGTGTGATCAGTTTGGGGGAGAAAAGGGAGAGGGACAGGGTTAGTATCCCAATGAGAGATGATGGTAACCCAACCTACCAGTCGTGTGGAGAGTGGGGATAGAGAGAATTGTGTGACCTGAGGAATGTTTACAAAGTGGGATGATTGACTGAGTGAGTGAGAAAGAGGTTTCTAGATTTCTGGCTCCCCCATTACAGCAAATGGTGCTGCACCAGTGTGACAAATCTGACACAGGCTTTCTTCAGCTTTCTGGCAATCTTTGCTTGTCTATTCATGCTTAAAAATGGATGGTGTCAGGCTACTGGTGATTGATGTAAAAGAGCTTAGTTCTGATGACCTTCAAGGCAGAACATTCTGTGGAGTATGTGACTGGCTAGATCCCTTTACTTCCACATGTAAAAATCAGTCTTTACCTGAGAGCAAGTTTTGCTCTTAGGCATCAAGAGGAAATTGTGGTCCTGTAAACATTTGACATGGCTTAGGTAATCTTTTTACAAAGGTTGAAGATGAGATTTGAGATATTTAATAGACATATATTTTTTAATATATATAACTTTTTATTGATTGATTTTTTTTTTTTTAGAGAACGAGAGAGAGAAACACTAATTTATGCATTTATTGGTTGTTTCTTGTATTTGCCCTGACCAGAGATTGAATCCGCAACCTTGATATATCAGGATGTTGCTCTAACCAACTGAACTACCTGACCAGGGGCAAGATCTGAGATGTTTTAAAATAGTGTTTTCCAAAAGTATTCTAGCATACTCCCAAATTATATAAGTCAATGCACTTATTCATGTATTTGGGGGATTACATCTAATATTGTCATAAGAAACTTACATAGCTGCCAAGGTTATGATTTTTAATACATTTTTTATTGTTGACACAATTAGTGATGTCTCCTATATCTCCCCACTTTTTCTTCCTTCTCTCTGCCTGTGCCCTGCCCAGGCCTTCACCTCATTATTGTCTGTGTCAATGGCTATGCATATATGCACATATATTCTGGTTTTTTTGGTATCCTCACTCGAGGATATTTTTTTCTCCATTGATTTTTAGAGAGAGTGAAAGGGAGTGAGGAGAGAGAGAAACATTAATGTGAGAGAGACACATCTATTGGTTGCCTCCCACATGTGCCCTCACCAGGGATCAAACCTGCAACCAAGGTACATGCCCTTGACTGGGAATCCTGGGAATCGAACCTGCCACCCTTCGGTGCCTGGGCTGGTGCTCTGTCTACTGAGCAACACTGGCTAGGGCTGCATTCATATTCTTTGACCGATCTCTCCCCCTCCTCCCCACCTTCCTCTGTTGCATCCAACAAAACTTAAATACTTTAATGATGGTTTCTCACTATTTTCATTTTTAAATTTTGTGAGTAAGCTATTCTTTAGTTACAGGGAATCCTATATTATTCTATTTTTTTTTCTTCTTGAACTTTTATTTCCACCATACTTACTCCCACTGGATTATTTGTTTGTTTGATAACAAACAACTATAGAGCATATACTATGTGCCAGATACTTTACAAGATAGGTTCACTTAACACTCCAAGGTTGGGTGCCCTGAGAACCATATTCTAAGATGGATATTAGGATTAGGATACTTATTAAGGAATGTTCTTGGGATCAACCCCTGCAGAAGGTGGGAGAAAGATGCAGGATTGGATGGAGAAGCTGAGCTGTGATTCAATGTCAACAAAGGCCTCAGCCAATTCATGGGAAACTTTAGAACTGGACTGGCCCTTCAGAGGTGTCTTGAGTTGGGACAAGGATTCCAGGCCTTTACACTACCCACTGATGTGGATGTGCCATTGATGTGAGCTGTCCTGGAAGGAAGTGGGACTTTGAATGAGTCCACTTTCTCAGGCAAGGCAATCCCTAAAGAAAGCTGACAAATGTTGGTCCATTTTTACTGAACAGGTAGAGTTAATGTGTTAAAAGTTCTATGCCACTAATCGGTTTGGCTCAGTGGATGGAGTGTTGGCCTGAGGACTGAAGGATCCCAGGTTCGGTTCCGGTCGGTGACACATGCCTGGGTTGCGCGCTTGGTCCCTAGCGGGGGGCTGGAGGGGGGGGGGGGGCGTGCAGGAGGCAGCCGATCGATGATTCTCTCTCATCATTGATGATTCTATCTCTCTCCCTCTCCCTCTCCCTCCCCCTCTGAAATCAATAAAAATATATATTTAAAAAAGTTCTATGCACGTGTGACCTCATCTTCACGATACCTACTATTCAGAATGCAAGGATTGGAGGTAGCGAGGGTCACCCCTTGCAACTGGAAGACTGGTGAGAAAGCCCAAAGTCTATATATGGATGAAAGCACCAGTAAGCATGGTTGGGGTTGCAGGTCCAAGTCACACTCATCTTTACTGTTAAAAAGTGCTGGTATTTTTGTCTCCATGTCTTTAACTGCTGTGTATACCTGTTCAGTAAAAATGGACCAATGGGTGTTAGACTATCACCCCCATCATTCAGGAGAAATCAAACTCCTCCTCCTGCGGGGATAAGTGAATAAGGGGAGGATTAAGTACCAAAAATTATACACTAGCGGAAGTGTCATATACACTAGCAGGGCATCATATTTGTTAAAGAAAATGGAAATGTCAATCAGCATTCCTGTTGGAACTACAATCATTCATCAGTTGCAATTATAGGTTTACTGAGGATACAAGAATTTGGCAAATATCTATGAAAGTGTTCTGTGAGAATCAATAGAGGATAATGTATATTTTGTTATTATTTGTATACTACATACCCCTTTCTATCAGTAGCATTTATAATAAACTTATGGACACATATACACACACACTTTTTTTTTTTCCAGAGAGCCAATTGTTAAATATTTTTCAGAAAACCACTGGGTACTGTCCTTCTTCATTTCCTTCCCTTTTCTAAGCCAATTAACTGCTTCCTAAGTATTTCTCAAAATTATTCACTTCTTTCCAATCCCACTGCTGGTCTTGAGAGCGTTATTGGATCGCATTGGCATTTTAGTAAGGTTCCTGGTAGGTCTCTCAGTCTCTAGGCTTGCTTTCCTGGAATTAATTCTTCACAAAGTCACCAGAGTGAGTTTTCTAATATGAAAATGTAATCATGTCACGCCTCTGCTTAAAATTGTTTCATGCTTCCTCATTGCCTTCAAGATAAGTTCCAAGCCTTTTAACATGGCATAAACTTAGTTACTCTCTGGTGCCTGCACTTCCAACCTCCGTGGCACAGTATGGGCTGGTGCCCTCTCTGCAGGTCTTATTTATAGGTAGTATCACACTGCACTGCCATTGCCTTTTTTGTCTAACACTTTATTATTAAAATTTTCAAACATACAGAAAAGTTGACAGCAAATTCCAACACCTTGATTCTGCAATTAACATTGGACATATAATTGACATATCTTCCCTACCATATATTTATTCATGTACCCATCTTGCTACCCATCTTCTTTTATGATGCATTGCAAAGTAAGTTGCAGACACCAGTACAATTGGCTCCCAAACACTTCAGCATGGTACCATCAACTAGATTTTGATATTTGATTACCTAAAAAAAAAATTTTGGGGTAAAATTTGCCATTACCTTTTACTTGCCTATCTCCTCCACTGGGTTGAAGAGACTGGATCTTATTTTATTTGTTTTCTACCCAATGCCTTTCCATAGTAGAAACTAAATTAATGTTTATTAAATGAATGATTTTCAGATTACATCAGATGTTACTTCACTTCTTGATTCATATATAAAAGTAGTTTTGTCACTCCTTTGATTTATCTCATTATTTCCCTACCTGAGAATTTGCAGAAAGCAACTTACACTCTACCTGTTCAGAGGCAATTAAAAATTTTAATCTGTCAGTGATCATAGACAAGACACCATGTCTTTCTACAAAGTCCCACAAGGTGGTGCCCAAATATCTTTTTTCAAACAATAGTTCCAGACTACCCAATGTCAGTTCTCACTGATTTGTTATATCTGGCATTTCTGAATTTGATCACTTAGTATAATAGAAAATATATACTTAAATAAATGTTATGTATATTAAGTAAAATTATACATGTGTAATTTCAAAATCTATAGTTCTGGATATAAACAATGAACCATGATTCTAATAGTACCTTATATTAGGGTTTATGTCATTAAAAGATTTTTAGCCTGGCCAGTGTGGCTCAATGCTTGAGTGTCGAACCTATTAACCAGGAGGTCACGGTTCCATTCCCAGTTAGGGCACATGCCCAGGATGTAGGGGGCATTCAGGAGGCAGCTAATCAATGATTCTCTCTCATCATTGAAGCTTCTATCTTTCTCTCCCTCTCCCTTCCTCTCTGAAAGCAATAAAAAGTATTTTTTAAAGTTTTTTTTATAACCCTGAATAGTAAAAATATTAATTCACCTCAAGTTCTTTTTACTGAAAACTTTGTCGATGGGTAGTTTACCTTTAGTACATAATTTAAAAGAAGAAAAGAAGAAACAAACTATTGTCCAGGTGAAATGATACAATTTAGATGTAACTCAAAAAACCGATGCCTTTATTACCTTAATTAGTGACAATTTTTTGTAAACCAGAGTTGTAATGGGTTGACATAACGTGGGGTAATAAGTAATTTAATGTTCTTAAAACATTTTTGTTCCAGGAATTCAATAGAGTTACTTTTAAAACTTTCTTTGTTGGATATTCTTATTAAATTTCAAATGGACTGACCAGGAAATTTAAATGGGCGTTGAGTTTCTGAAACTTGTTCAGGATAATGATATTTACCTATATTACTGTCTGTGTTTTGATCAGGTATCAATTACATTCTCCACAGATCACTGAAATCAGTGTAACAATACCAACTACTCAGACGAACCCAGAGGAGGAAGTTCTTCAGCTCAGGCTTCTAGGAAGTATTGTTCACTGCTTGGATGGCCCAGGCACTAAGATTTACACTATGACACGTGAGACTCAGTGCAGGCTGGAATTTAGCCCAAGGTAATTTGTTCTGAGCCAGTTGCTACTGAAATAAAAGCCATATTTTTCAGACATAAATTGTTGGCCACAGACCAACAATTGTTGTTCTCCTGCTCTGGCACAAACCTGGATGGTACAAAGGCTTAGCTTCTTCCTGGGGTATTTAGGAATAATGAAAGATGGCCAACTGACTCACAAACACCTAAACTTTATTCCCTCACTAACCCCTGGTATGACCTTCGGATGGGTCACAACATCTGCCCTCTACTTTGCTATCTGTGAAATGGACAAATCAAACAAAAGTGGTATATAAGTTTCCCTCCAGTTGTGAGACTCAATGCTATCATTTGTTCCCAATACAAGAAAAGGTTAAATACCATCTAGTGGGAAATCAAATAAAGCACTAAGATAGAGCACAAAATTTCCTATTACCTGAAAGTAAAGCCAACTAAATAAAAAAGAAAAGAAAATACTTTCCCCAATAAAAGTAGAATTTGGTCCAAGCTTAAATAGATCTAATCTTTCTCTTTTGTACGACTCTGCATGAAAAACTTGACTGCTCTATCCACTGACTGAAAATAATAATTTTTTAAAAAATCGAACATTCAAATCTATGACAGAACAAAACCTATCCACTTTCAGATATTTCTTAGTAAGGAAAACTGTAATTTTTTTTCAGAGGGCACGCTGTCTTTTTGTCATAAAATTATTTGCTCTTAGTAAAGAATAAATAACGCAGAATAAAATACCAATTATGAAGGAAAATCTTAGAGAAAGATTTTACTAGTCATAAGATTGGTACAGTGGAAATTACCCTGTCACTGTGATTTAGGGTGTTGCATATGTGGCACAATTATTCAAGCCCAGGACCAAGTGCCAAACAATGAAGCAAGACATATCAGGGATTAAACAATACAAAATGAATTGAGTAGAGGGAATGCAGAAGAGCCAACTCCATCAGAATTGGTGAGGGGTGGAGCACTGGAGTCACGCTGCTCCAGACTTAAGCAATGCCACATTTTCTACATTTGATTCCCAGTGACAATTTCCACTTCCCTATTGTCTTTGAATGCTTTTCATCCTTTCCTAAGTTCATAAATAAGACCAATAGCATTTTGGTGTTTCTTTAATTTCCTTAAGAATGACATGAGAGAATGTCCAAGTTATACTCTTAAAGACAAGAAGGATAATAAATCCCAGAAACTTCAGAGCTTTGGGGCAAATGTTATAAATTCTACTACACCAAGATTTTATACTGGAAAAAAACAAAAACAAAACAGAAGAGGACTTCTGACAACAAACCAAACTAGGTAAGAGGCTCATTGTCTTCTCACTTCTTGATAATGTTCTTTTCTATTCTCTAAAGGCACTATGGGAAGTGGGTGAATTGGAAGAAAGATTGTGAAACATTTCACTGTACCTTGATCTCAGTCTAGACCTATGTGATACAAGTTGAAACTGACATGTTACTAGCCTTTTTATTTGTTTCTGCAACATCATGCAGATATAACCTTCTGATATATACAAGTCACCCTAAACTTTGATTCCTTTTAAATGATCCTAGGACCCCCAAATACCATCACTACTGAAATGGAGATCTTGGCACTGGTCCCCAAACAAATGAAGCCAATATTGCCCTGGCCTGTATTGAGAACATTGGTCCTTGCACTGAAGAGTCTCAGGTTTGATTCCCAGTCAAGGGCAGGTTACCTGGTTGCAGGTTTGATCACCCGAGGCAATCAAAGATGTGTCTCTCTCACATCAATGTTTTGATGTCTCTCTCTCTCTCTCTCTCTCTCTCTCTCTCTCTCTCTCTCTCTCTCTTTCTTCCCCCTTCCTCTCTTCCACTCTCTCTAAAATTCAATGGAAATAATATTCTTGGGTGAGGATTAAAAAAAATAAATAAACAAAATTCAACTTAAAAAATAAAGCCAATGTAGATTCTACTTAGGTAGAGTATTAACATTATTTTTTTAATTGAAAAGGATTTGCTGTTTAGCAGTGCTCTGGAGGAGAGCAATCTGGTGTATCGTGGTTCTCAAGTGACCAATGAACACTAAAAAATTACTTCCAATAGTCATTCATTCAACATGTATTCATGGGGTGCTTACTCTAATCCATCTCCAGGAGTAACAGTAAAAATAGTGTACTATCTGCCTTCTATAAAGCCATGCCTCAGACCAATTGTCCAAAGAACTTGGACTCCACCCAAGTTGCCTTTCTTTAGTCATCAACGCTACCCATGCTCTCTTATTTGGTCTGTGCATGTCGAATTGCACACTAATTCAATATCATCCATTAAGATTAAGATTTTAGTCTTTAGCATAATGCACCATTTTTCTAGGTGCAAAGCTAATTGCCAGATATAAATCGACAGAACACAAGATTTTCTTTTGTGTTATCTCCCCAATCAGTTTAGTGCTCATTGCTACACCAGGCAACGAGGGGTGGAAAACCTTGGTTTTAGGTGATCCTATTTGATGGATGAGCAGGCAGGACTCCAACCCTCCATCCATCAGATAAAAAGCAGAAGGGCTTTCTTCCATTCCGCCCCCACAGGAGTCACCTGTTTGCTTCTTAGAGGCACTATTCTTCTTCAAGTTGTTAAACTACCTCATGAAAAGTTAAACTACCTTCTGAAAAATGTCACTTCTTTATAGCATGATTCTTATCTCACAAAAGTGCAAAATGTGGCTATTGTCCACAGGCCATTTAAAATCTATATGTGACCCTAGCTGGTTTGGTTCAGTGGGTAGAGCATCAGCCTGGGGACTGAAGGGTCTTGGGTTTGATTCTGGTCAAGTCAAGGGCATATGCCCTGGTTGCGGGCTTGATCCCCAGTAGTGGGTGTGCAGGAGGCAGCTGATCAATGCTTCTCTCTCATTATTGATGTGTCTATCTCTCTCTCCCTCTCCCTTCCTTTCTGAAATCAATAATATATATATATATATATGAAAGTATATAAAAATAAAATAAAATCTATATGTGTAAATATATAAATATATATGTTTGCTTCCTGGGAAATCCCATTTTACTTCTGCAATGTACCTACTGTTCCTTCTTTCTATTACCAAAGCCCCACAAAACTCCCTCCCTTCCTTAAGAACTGCTTTGTGGTGAGGAGATGATGAAAGCCCAAGCATTCACCTGGACACTTAATTTAATGATGCAAGAGTGGTTATAAGTGAGTCTCAGGGGTCAGGTAGTCCCGAGTTAAGATCCCATTCTGGCATTCTCTAGTATTAGCATTCTCTAGTATTGGGCAAGTGGCCGAACTCCTTTCTACTTCAACATCCTCATCTGCAAAAGTGAATTCTTAGAGTACTTACTATAGGTAGGTGGTTGTGCTTTTGGAGGGCTAGATGCCATAATGTGTGTCAAGCAGTTAGCATGGTACCGCGCTTGGTAAAGTGTTCATGCAATGGAAACCATTGTCACAATAAGCAGATGCATACATGCTAACATGTATTCCTAAGAAAGCTGATTTTAAAAAATTATAGCACGAACGATTATATTGCTTTCTCTAGTCATCTTGCTAATCTCTATCTCTGAGACTGTCCTAGAGAAGCCTCCCTGTTAGTTGTGTAGGGGTCAAGTGGCTTCTTGGCTCATGGTTTGTACAACAAACATTGTTAAATGTTTATTGTTGATAAACATCGACTTAATATGGGCTATAACCACAAGGTAGAAAATAGGAAAAAGGGAGAATGGAACCACTACAGGGACCACCTTTCCTGGATAGAAAGCTCAGAATACTGACCCTTGTAAACCTACTCCTTATGTTACAGTTTGAAAGGATCTTGACCAATAATTAAATGCACTGCCTCCTTTTATTTAAGTGGGAAACTGAGGTCCCAATGTTACAGAGAGAACCCAGGACTAAATTTAGGTCACTCTTCCACTATATATTGTGCAAACCTTTTATTATGAAAACTTTCAAAAATCAGAAATATAGAAAGACTGGAATAATGAGCTTGTACATGTTCATCATCCAGTTTCAATCATTATCAACCCATTGCCTCTCTTGGAAAACACTGCAGTTTTGCATCTGAATCTGGAGTCATTTATAGTCTTCACAAAGCTGTTTAGAACTACTATCTAACAGAGCACATACCCCAGGCAAAGAAATGTAAAAATAGAAAGTGAAGAACATAGCATAAGAAACGAAGGCAGACTCAGTAAGTGCCTAAAATGTAAAAAATATGCTCAAGCTGTTTTTAAAACAGTCTGGAAAACATAGATTTGTTCCGAAAGGACACTGTTCCTTTAAATTACTTACTGATCCCACCCAAATCTTGCACCCTGGCCAAATGCCTGACCACTCTTGCTTTAACTTAGTCTAATAAACATGAATAAAAGATTGCAAAAGATCCAAAGCAAGGACCATTTTTATTTCCCACAGAACAGAGATATATTCACTAGCCAACTCTATCCCCAACGATGGTCCTTGCTTTGGCCTTTCTGTAACCAGTCTTTAGTTCCTGTTTGACAAACTTTATAAGGTAAGACATAACTGCTTTCTTTTAATCACTTGTAATCAGAGAGGACCACTGTGGGACTGTGGAAGATTAAATTGTTTACATACTTACAATGTGAAGAAAGCTTATCAAAAAATTTTATCCTCTGTTATTACTTAAATCAATTATTAGAAAAATATGACTAATTATAAAATTTTAAAATGTAGAAATTTAACATTTATTTAAAGTTATTTAAAAATAATTTTTAATGTACATTCTACTTCATAGCAAAAATAATAATGTTAATATCTTTGGGGTATCTTTTCCTTAATTTGGAACATGTTTTTATAATTAAGTATTAACTGCAGAATACACTAAAACTTGGCAAGTATGGCAATTTGAACAAAGTATTTATACATCATTTTATTTTTAGGTAGAAACAAATGAGATGCACTGTGAATAAAACTGTTAAACTCTGCTGAAAGATAATTTCATTTATGAAAAGTATAAAATATAAAGTCTCTTGGAGTTATTGATCCTAATAGTTACTACCAAAATTTTAGGCAAAACTATGACATTTGGTTAAGTTTAATCTTTTTTCTGCATTTATAAAATTTAGCCAATAGTAAACATAGAGGTTTATATTTCTTTCACTTAATAATGGCATCCTCCCCACCCCGAAACCTGTTTTACTTGTATGTGATATTTAAATGAGAGAAAGATGGGAATTATTAAAAATGGAAGCAAAATAAAACATGGTAAATATTAGAAATAAATGGGCTTTTAAGATGCCAAACTAATAAAGGTTTCAGAAAGTCAGGAAAACAAAAAACAAAAAAACTAAAAAAAGAAAAGTGGAAAGATATAAGCGTGCCCTATGGCCAATATCAGAAAACAGAAAGGAATACCAGACTTTGGTTTGGGAGAGCTAAATAAAAAATGTTAGAGCAAATAGTAATAAAATATGAGACATTGTGATTATTACTAATGATTAAGTTACATTAGTGGACATAGTCTGTCAGAGGTTCAGGTAGGAATTCATGATTATATTTCAAGAAAACTATGAACAGGTGCTTAGTTTTGGAGAAAGATAAGTCTTAATTTAAAGCCAGCATTTTCAAAGCCCCAAATGAGGCCTACAAATGAGAAAAAAAAGTGGTTTTCTTCTCCTGATGCCACATGGTTATAACCTTTAGGTTTTTTGAAGAGTCATCTTGATCATTGATCATGTAGTTTTAAAATCTCTCTCTCTTGTTCTCAATGAGATTAAGTTCTCAGTTTATGAGAAGTTCCTTCTGGTATAAGCTCAAAAAAGAAAAGTCATATGTAATACCAGGTACATGGTGTTATTCCGTTCCCCCTAAAATGCAATAGCAGCTGTGTTTTGCTACATAGCTGTATTCTTACATTAATCTTCAGAATTAAATTTGAACATCCTATTGTATTCTTCTCATTGGTTAGCAAGGGGATGTCCTCTGTATATTCTAGTTCCTTAGTACAGCGGTTCTCAACCTGTGGGTCGCGACCCCCTTGGGGGTTGAACAACCCTTTCATAGGGGTCGCCTAAGACCATTGGAAAACACATACATAATTACATATTGTTTTTGTGATTAATCACTATGCTTTAATTATGTTCAATTTGTAACAATGAAAATACATCCAGCATATCAGATATTTACATTACGATTCATAACAGTACCAAAATTACAGTTATGAAGTAGCAACGAAAATAATTTTATGGTTGGGGGTCACCACAACATGAAGAGCTGTATTAAAGGGTTGCGGCATTAGGAAGGTTGAGAACCATTGCCTTAGTACAATTCTTGTTCTTTCATTTAACACCCACCTATCTTCACATCTTAGCATCCCTGGTCTAAAGAGTAGTTGACCTTTGGTCAATTGCACTTGATGTACTTGCTAGCAGGATGTTTGGCCATATTGATACAAAGTCAGCTTAATAAACTTCCTGCTAGATGATCCTATTTGAGAAACAGACTATGGCATGAGCCATTCATTGGTTTATTCCCAACCCAACAGTTTTGCTTCCCTTGGCGTTTCTTCATCTGGCAGGTATGAAAGATTTCAGTCACTCATCTCATTCTTCACTGCTTTTGCATCTATTTCTACCCCCTACTCAGAGCCTGGAAAAATCATGCTCATGATTTCCCAGTTCCCATTCCCTCAAGGCAAGGTGCCAAAGAAGGAAAATGTGATTCCTTTCCCAGAACTTCTGAAGTCAATATAATTGAAGCAGGCAAACATTCTGAAACCTTGGTTCAGAATAAGCTTTCTTATCCATTCTTGGGTATACTGAGCTAGCCACACATGAATCTTTTCTTACCAGGCAAGTGTGTGAATTTAAAGTTATTTCATGTATAGCTGGGCATACTGAGTGATGGAAATGACTGAAGATTTTAATACAGGCTTGGACTTTTTATTGTTAATTTACCCAGAAAAGTAGTTTCACATGGCTGTTCAGAAGGGGTGCTTCATGATTTCGAGTCCCATTTCGGTCCATTAGCTGGAAGAACAGCTGCACAAATCTATTTTTGCTCTCATATTCTTTTGATTTATTGGATATGCAGTTGTGGTCCAGCTTGGAACTCTAGTGGAGATACAGTTTCCAAAAGAAGAGTAGAAAAGAGAAAAGTCAACCTAATTTTTGACTTGACCTCTGAACTCACTGAAGTTGTGAGTACACATAGTAAGACTGAAATGTGGTGGTTCTCTACAGCCTGGAAAAATATCTGCTGATCAGGAATTAGTTATAATGAAAATGAATGAAACAACCATGTGACAGTCTGAATGTGGAAATGTCAAAGCAGACCCTGTGATTAAACCAGAATAGGACAGAAATGTGTTAAATGGCTCTCCCAACTTCCTGCTTCCCATAATAAAATGGGAAATTCAAACTACTTAGATGTAACTCTTTGATTGATAGTAATATTTACTAATAAATGTTTGGTTATAGTGCCATGATTTATTTGGATTAGAAACTTTTAAAATCTCAATGTGCATATTCTTCTATAAATATGAATGAAAACTCTTTTCTCCATTCACATGCCAGTTTTCAATTCTGCTGGTGTGGAATTAAAAATAGTATTATATTTTATTATAGTATTTATAACTGATTTTTCTATTAAAGGTGCTACAAGCAGATGATTTTTCACCATCTGCCAACATGTGGAACAGACATTTTGTCTTTTATCTCCTGATTTTGCCAGCTTTTATGAGTCAAACCATATATGGACAAAGAAAGAAAGGATCAAAGCCCAATTTACTTGCAAGGAGAAATGATATCCAGGGTAAAAAAAAAAGTTTTATTTTTGTTTTTAATGATTAGTTTTAGCCTGTTCAAACACTAACATGCATTTTCACCAGTAGCATTTCATGCAAATAACAAACTATATATATGTGCATATATGTGACTTTCTACTTTGATATGATTATATTATGATAGTGATATACCTTACATACTTACAGGGCATACTTATAAACATCAGAATTTTTAAAGCACTTGTGCATTTGTTACCTCGTTTAAGCTCCACAGTAATCTTATAAAATAGGCATGAGAGAGAATGCCACTTTCATCTTATGTATAAAGAACTGAGGCCCAGAGAGGCTAAGTGACACACCCAAGGCCATAGGCAAATTAGCTAGTCAGAGCGACTAAGATTCAGTCTTAAATTCCCTGCTTTTAAGTTTCTTCCTTCCTTCCTGTAGCTACAGTGTGAGGTGTATAGTTACTTTCTCTCTTAATTTCAAAAAGTTAAAAAAAAACACAAAACACTCCGAAACTCAAAAACAAGAAGGGGCCTCATTAATATGAAACACACCCGAGAAAAAGGCAGAGTATTACTTACTTATAGACAACTTTGCCCAGTGTTTGTTGAATTTGTAAACTATGATGCACTTTTCCCCCTCCCATTTTAAGCAGGTTTCACTTTCGGTAGATGCTCAGAATGTATGGTACTTTTAAAATGATGTCTTTTGATTTGCATGAGTTTACAAGAGAAAAGGAATATACAGACTTGCAAAGAGATTTGGTTCTTTACACCTGAAGCCCTATCTATATGGTGCCTCTCTTTTACACTTCTTTCTCCACTCAAAAATAGACAACACACAACATATCAGCTCAGGGCTTTTCTTATGTAAAATTGTTTCATGAGTAGGTACAAGCATTTTGCCTAACCTATTTATTCTATTTCAGACTCCACTTGCTTCATAGATGTTGTCTTCATTGTGGACAGCTCTGAAAGTTCTAAAATTGTTCTCTTTGACAAACAGAAAGATTTTGTGGCTAGCTTGAGTGACGAGCTTTTCCAATTGACCCCGGGTCGCTCCTTGAAATATGACATCAAACTGGCAGCTCTTCAGTTTAGCAGCTCTGTCCAAATCGACCCACCTTTTTCTTCTTGGAAGGATCTACCGACTTTTAAGCAGAGGGTCAAGTCTATGAATTTCATCGGGCAAGGTACTTTCTCTTATTACGCCATCTCCAATGGCACTAGGCTACTTAAGAGAGAAGGACGTAAAGATGGTGTGAAAGTAGCTTTGCTGATGACTGATGGCATTGACCATCCAAAGAGTCCAGATGTTCAAAGTATTTCTGACGAAGCCAGAGCTGAAGGAATATTATTTATCACCATTGGACTTTCTACTGTAGTCAATGAAGCCAAACTGCGTTTGATATCTGGGGATTCATCTAGTGAACCCATTCTCCTGTTGAGTGATCCAGCCCTTGTAGATAAAATTCAGGATCGCCTGGTAGGTATCTCATGGGTTGGTTTTACATACATACATACATCTCATTCTAATAATAATATTCTAATTATAAATTCTGTAAGAACAGATTCTGGATCAAAAAAATGAAAGAAAGAAAAAAAACCGCCGAAACCGGTTTGGCTCAGTGGATAGAGCGTCGGCCTGTGGACTGAGAGGTCCCAGGTTCGATTCCGGTCAAGGGCATGTACCTGGGTTGTGGGCATATCCCCAGTAGGAGATGTGCAGGAGGCAGCTGATCGATGATTCTCTCTCATCGATGTTTCTAACTCTCTATCTCTCTCCCTTCCTCTCTGTAAAAAATCAATAAAATATATTTTAAAAAAAAAAAAAAAGAAAAAGAAAAAAAACCCACTTTGGAAATGCAAAGAAGAATCTTTCCAAAGTCTCTCTCTCTACTTCTCCGATAGTTTACACCAGATACACTGGGAAGTACCAGGCTCGTTCTCTGGAGCTGCATTCCTCACTTTATTGCTAGCCAATGCTGGGGATTTGAGGATTAGTTTCCAATCATACACCTCAGGCTCCTGTTTATACATCCTGGGCTCATTGAACACTGCTGACTTATATTCACTTTGAGGTCAACTTATGGTCTGCTATATTTGTATTCAGTTGATCTTTTCCCTTTCCACATGTGCAGAAATACTTTGTCTCAACTATTGACATATTATGCTCAGAGTTCATAGACTCCCAATGAAAAAAAACAACAATTCCTTGTTTCTTAGGTGGTAACAATGTCACCCAATGTAAAATCACCTACCACCTGCAGTCAGCCAACAGTTACTCCGATCAGATCAATGAGCCCCTCTTTATTGATCTGATTGGCTGTGTTGATGCTTTCTTCTTTGTCGGTTGCTCAGTGTGTGTAAGAACCTTTCCTTGCTGCTTGGTGGAACATAAGGCAAAGCAATCAAAACAAAATCGCTCTTCACCATATTTCTCAATGAAAACACTCCTGGAGAAAACATGGTTGATTTGTTGTGTTAAAAATTTGATTTTCTTAAAAAGATTAATTTTCTTTCGTTTGTTGCAAGACAAATATATCCTTCAGGGACTGAGCATTTCATATGGCTGTTTTGTGTAGGTTGGAAAAAAACCCGAGGATCCATTTCAGAGATTGTTTTTCCCCTTTGTCCCTTCCTCCACTCTTCCCCCCCACCCCCAACATTACTCTTCATTTTCCACGCAGCTGTTTTCCGCATGAAACCCTGAGTTTTTCTTATCTAAATGATAGTTATCATATCTTGAGTACTCTGTGTTAGGCATTGTTCTGAGCACTTCACATATTTTATCTTATTCAATGTTTACAACAATCTTGTGATGTAGAAACTATTATTATCATTTTATCATTGAAAATGTAAGGCCGGGCAAAGACCCCAGAGTCTGCATGCTTAGCCCTGTAAAATCTTGTGAGAGGGGAAATAGTAGCTTGGGGTGAATGCTTACTCTGAGCTGCTCTTTTGTGTGGAAGCGGACTGTGCAGGGTGCCTGGCTAACTGCCTAGTCCTTCCTGTGCTGTAGTTAAAGGAGTCCTCACCAGGGAACGGAAAACAGAAGGCTCCTGCACGTGCAGGAGAGAACCCTGAGATTGTGATAATGACTTGCCTGTGACTGACTGTAGAAGATGCAGGACAGGCTCCTTGTTTGGCCAGATGTGAAGGCTGGGGAGGCTCATATTCCAACAGACACATCCTCACCAAGAGCTCCTGCCCAACCAGGAACACGGGCTCTTGGCAGCAGACTCCATGTAATACTGTTTGCTTGTTTCTGGGGAAACTAAAATATGACCAAGCATTCTAATGACTCTGCTCTTCCTTAGCATCCTGGGATTTCAGCCTGTTTGTTCAGATGGAAGCTCTGTGAACAAGCTACTTCTTAGAAGGAGAGGCCTCTTTCCAAACACTTCCAGAATCCGAAGGGCTTATCAGGCTCTTCAAAGAAAGATGTACCAAGTTCCAATGTTTCCAATTGCCACTTCTAGGAAGCAGAACTTGTCTTTTCATCAGACCATTGGCAAAATTCTTCATCTAATCTATTTCTATTACATCATTAGTTGAATTTTTAAACTTTTTATTTTGAAATAATTATGTAGTTGACTTTTAAAAATAAATTAACTAGGTATAATTTCTGTACAAAACTGCTTTTACTTGAAGTACACAATGCCATGAGTTTTGATAGATGTATATACCCTGGAAACCACCAACACAAGTAGGATATAGAAATTTCTAGAACCCCCAAAGTTTTCTCACGCATCCTTGCAATATATTCTTCCCTCATCCTTGAGCTACTACTGACATTGACTTCTCACTCTAGGTTAGTGTACACATTCTAGAAGTTTACATAAATAAACTCATTCAGTGTGTACCCTTTTGGTAGCAGGCTTCTTATTCCCAGCATAATGATTTAAAAATTCATCTGGGTTGGTTTTTGTATCAGCACTTTATTCCTTTTTATTGCAGAGTAGACTTTAGTTGAATTTATGGACATGAGTGTCCACTATGAGTAGATTTTGCAGGAGCCAAGAAAATTCAGGAAATCATTGTACATTCTTAACACCTCTAGTAGAAAATGTCATGTAGGAACCCCATGAAAACGTTTCAGTTCTGAATCACCCAAGAGAGGTCAATGATTTTTTAAATTGAAATTATTTTTATTGCTGTTTTATTATGATTTACATAACAGTATCAAAACCTAAGGGACTCAACCCGATCTTCTGGATATATTACTTGGTCCTTTAGAAGAGAAAGAAAGATGTGGAGTTTAAAAAAATTATTTACTCTATCATCTTTGATGTTAAATTTTCAAAAAGTCTTTTTGGGAATAAAGCTTGTAACACATTGGTCTCTTTCTCTGAAGATTAAGAAAACCCCCAGTTTAGTGTACCCCTTCTTTACACACCAGAAAGAGATCAACTTGATAATTGTTCTGTCATTTTTAGAATTCTATGTTTTATTAATTTATTAATTATAGTCCATTTCCCAGTTTTTGAAGGCTTCCTCTCTTTAGAGCCTTATTTCTGTTCTCTGTTTAAAGTTTTGCATTTTGCTAAAGCCACAAATAGTTCTTGTCATAGAGTTTGTAATCCTTGCGACTAAGTTCTTTGTTTTCATCCTATTTGGTGTTGTGTTATAACTTCTGCAGCTTCCTCACATTTCCTCTCTCCCCTTCTCGTAGCAATGATGCCATAGTCATTCACAAAACTGGCAATTCCATTCTAGCCTTCTCCTTAACACATACATGCCATCACAAAACTCTGACTTCATTAATACTTTTGCTCTAGTGAGGGCTTTTATCTATTTACCCTTTTCATTTAAATTACAGTATCCACATAGACCAGTGGTCGGCAAACTGCGGCTCTCGAGCCACATGCGGCTCTTTAGCCCCTTGAGTGTGGCTCTTCCACAAAATACCACGTGCGGGCCCGCATGTACAGTGCTATTGAAACTTCATGGCCTATGAGCAGAAGTCGGTATTTTGTGGAAGAGCCAAAGAACCAAAGAGCCAAAGAGCCGCGTGTGGCTCGCGAGCTGCAGTTTGCCAACCACTGATAGACCTTAATTGACCTTCCCTCTGGCTTTAACCATGTTCTCCACACAGCCCACCACTCCGCCTCAGTGAAAGCTCCCACTACACCCCAAGGCCTCCAGCTCTGCCCTGTGGGCTTCTCTGTCCACTCTTTTAAAAATGTCCTTCCTCACTGCTTCTTTTGTCTTATTGCCCACACTAGTCTTTATGACTTTTTCCTCATAAACTTTGACATATAGAACAGTATTTCATCAAAGAGTTGGTCCTTTGCATTCCTCCCTTCAAAATTATCCAGAAAATCCACCGATTCCAAGAATCTATCTTGTTACCGTGCCCCCCCGACCCCCCCCAATCCAGGATCTCCTTCCCACGCTGCTTGCCCTGAGCTATCTGTCCTCTGTCACTGGGGCTTAAGACTATAAGTGCCCTTAGGGATGGAGCTTTGTCCATTGTTTGAAATTGTTTGAAACAGTCCTATCTATTGTGCAGTTTTGGGTCCACTTTTGTTTCCATAGAAATATAAATCCCAACAAACACAAAATCAAATGAGTTCCCAAAATAATTAGTTGTATTGTTATGGTTTTCATCCTCATAGCACACATTTTTAGATAGTAATATGGCAAAGCGGAAATTAAATTTTCAAAGGAAGAGCTAGAAAAGTGTAAAATTACACATCAGGCACAGTAGCACCTAAATTCATGAGTTTAAAATTGAGAAGGACATTGCTTATTATAAAGTGACAAAACTTTAAATTTTTATTTATTTCACTAGTTCTCAAATATTACAATTTGACTTGTATTTCTTTTCCTTCTCTCTCTCCCAGAGGAAATCAAGCTTATGACATGTTTTAGATATTTTCATAATTTGGATCACATTGCATTTTCAATCAATGTTTTTGAAAAAAACTTTTATGTTGAAATATGGAGATCCAGGACATTCATTTTAGCTGCTGAATAGTATTTCATTTATTGATCCATTCCCCGAATGATGCATATTTTAATTATTTCCAATTTTTCACTATTAAAACCAGTGAATGTTTAAATGTGTAAGAATTTCTCTAGGGTATGTCTAGAAAAGTTGTCAGGACAACAGGTGGAAACAAGGACTTGTCCTGGGCAGCCTAGAGGTAAACCAGGCACATCTTTAGCTTTCTAGACACAGTCGAAAGTTCCTGAAAGGGGGAATGCCATTTTACACTGAGACTGTAATTGTTTCTAAGTTCCCATTTCTCCACATGACCTGCTGGGTCTTACAGGTACATCTTTAAGACATTGTCTGCTTTCAGCCTGGATTGACACAGGCTAGTATTTTAAAATCATTGGGTTGAGAAGGGATTGAGAAAGGGGAGAAAGAAATCCACAGGAGAAACCCTGAATTTTGTATGGATCTGTGGAAAGAATTTTACGGCTTCCAAGACCGTAAAATGGTCAAACTTTCTCATTTTATATATGTTGGAAATGACCTGGAAGACTTATATGACTTGCCCAAGGCCACATGAATAGCTAATGGTGGGAACAGAATGAAAACCCTGATGCCACTTAATGCCCTACCTAATTTTTCTTTCCATTAAATTGAGCCACTTAAAGCATTTTGCTGTGTCTTCCCTCTATACTATTAGTTTGTATGGAAATAAAAATAAAGTAAAAACAAAACTATAGAGATGTGGAGTCCTCCATAAAAGTACAACTCTGACATGTCTTTAACTTCCTCATTACATCCTTCATTTTTAATATTTTGCAACAAATATTCTAGTGCTTTTGCTTTCATTTTCTATTTTATCATATGTATGTTATCCCTTCTGATTCAGTCATAAGGCATTAATTTGATACATAATACCTACCTTAAGAAAGCAACAATTCTATCTGTAAACATAGATTAATTTTCCCCCAGGGTTTGACTTCAGACATGGCCTTCAGTGCACTTGTTAGATAATACCCTAATTTTTCTAAAATTAGGAATTTAAAGTAATTTTGAAAAATATTCTGGCTAACTAGTGTCTGTGTGGGTAAGTGTGAAGTAACACTGAACTTAGGTTGCTCAGCCCAAATGTGTGACCCTGGACAAGTCACAACGCTGCAGACCAAGTTTCCTCATTACAAAATGAGAGGTTCAACATGATTGACTTCTAAGGCTCACTCATTAATATTTCATGAAGTCATAACCCTATAACTACTGTTTTAATACTTCCAAACAAATGCATATATGTATAAGGATGGAAAAATAAGAGAAAATACACAATTATATATTCTGCCTAAGTCTTTGTAACTAAAAGTAAGAAATTTCTCATTATGACTGATTAAACTTGTAGCCAAATTAAGCTTTCAGCCAGATCATAGAGATGATAAAGGAAATCAAAGATAAGCATAGGGTGCAATGGGATGGTCTTAGATAACAAAATAGCTTTAATGTTAGTTCTCTTCATGTCTCTTATTGTTATGTGGCTCAGAGTACTCCTTGGGTGGTTGGCTGGTAGGGTTTATTGCTTTCACAAGGTTACAAAGGCTGAATTGCTATTCTTTGTAGAAATTGCATATCCCATAGGGAATAATTAAGACTAATGAGAAGTTGGAAGCAGAACCATGAATTGAGTTAATGTTTCATTCTTTTTCCCTCTTAGGACATCTTGTTTGAAAAGAAGGTAAGAACCACATTCTTTGAATTACTCCAAAAGCTCACATTATCAAATCATCATTATAATTCACATTTGGAGATAGTTGTGACTAAAAAATGCTTAACTATATTTAAAAAGAGCCACTCTATTTCTAGGCCACCATCTACACCATCTAATTTCTTTTAGGCCACCATATCCACTGCAGGTTGGAAAATTAGAAAAAAAATTAATGTGATTTTAGAGACTGATTTTAGAAATTCATGATAACCAAATGACATAGTTTTTGCTTAGTTTGATATGACTTCTTTTATTCTAAGCATGTCGCTGACACCAACTACTCGGGGTATGGGGTGGGGGAGTCCTTCATTTTGGGAGGTGTGCCTGTAATGGGCAGGGTCAGGGAGAGTGTTCCTGGCTAAGAGACAGAGTGCAGAGTTGCCCCCTGCTGCCTGCTGATTGACTTTAAGCTCATTTTTCCTGACAGTGGCAGAGGAAGCTGGCCCATATTTGTTGGATAGTAAATTACTTAGCACAGAGATGACCATCAGCTTTCTGAGGACTCAAGTACTGAGCATGTGTTTCTTAACATTAAAAAGTTTGGAACGTCTGAACTTTGTTCGATAAACTGCTTATTTAACATCAGAAAATTTACATGTAATCCTATATAATAAAGAGCTAATATGCTAATTAGACCAAACAGCAGAACAACTGTCCGGACAATCTTCTGGACACAGCCAAGGGCCGGCTGAGGTAGGCAGGGCTGTGAGGGCTGGGCGAACCCCTTGCTCAAATTTTGTGCATCCAGCCTCTAGTATTGCATAAACTAATAGGAGCCAACCAAACCTTGTAGGCCATATTTCACTGAATTATACGTGTTCAGATAAACCATTTTTATGTGCCATTAAGACAAGAAAACACTCTGGTAATTAAACAATGATATAGTGCCTTCTTAATTACGATTTTTCATTTTATACTTATGCAAAGAGTCCTTTTAGATTTATTTAGACATAGATTTTTAGACCCTATATTGCTTTTGTACATACATATATGAAAATATATAAACAAGATAAATTGGTTATTTCTAAAATTTCTTCACATTCAGAGTCTAAATCTGCTGAATCACTTTTTGTCTGGGAGTCATTGATGCACTAGTTTTTCTATAAAATACTGGTGTCCATTCCGTCAAAAGCACTGGCGATCCAGCATTTCTTGCGTGCTACAGTAGTGCTTCTGGAGTTTTCTTCCATTTCATTCTGTAAGTTGAAGTGCTAATGCAGAAAATAGCAATTTCATCATGACTGAACTCTCTCTGATTTCAGAGATGCTATCATGAGGAAAAATGTGCATTTTGAATTGATTAAATATGGTTTAAGTCAAATGTTTTCTTTTGCTGAGTAAAGGACTCTTTGATATTTGTATTTTATTGAGCTCTGATGTGTTATATAATAGAGAAACAGCAGAAATTCCAAGAGTCCACTGAAAATGTTTATCCTTCCCATTTTTAAACTAGATGTCATATATATATATATATATATATATATATATATATATATATATGTGAAGAGATAGGTGGCCTCTTCAATTTAACCAAGGCAATGTTTAATAATACTTTAGCTTATTCAATTATGTTCTTATGAGGTCTGAATTTTCCTAGAAGAATTTAATAGGAAGAGCAAAATCTCCATAAACTTGCAAGATAAAATTCCTTCAAGGAAGAGTTTCATTTAGTAATGTACTGAATGAGATTTGAAATGCTCTGTTTCACTATGTGTTAATATTGTATTTCATTAATGATTCAGTGTGAACCCAAGATTTGTAAATGTGAGAAGGGCGATCCAGGCGAACCAGGCCTTCCGGTGAGTATATTTCTCCTTTGAGCTTAGGGTCAAGTCAGGAAGTCCTAGCAATGATCACTCTAGTCACACTTGAAAATACCAGGACTATTCTGTGCTGTTGAAAAGCAGTTGCGTGCAAAAAGCAGCAAAAAAGGAAATGTTTTTTCTCTCTTTTGTTCCTAAAAGGATACCTTCTGTCCTTATGAATAAGCCTGGGATTTTACTGACCTGAACTAAGGTTTAAAGTGATTAAATTGTTCCCCCAAAGGTTATTTCAGCATCACTTCTTATGTGGCAATTGGGGCCAGAATTTCTCAATACTGAAGTGAAAATATAAAAAGATCACTCAAACACTCAGTGCTTTAGGCAAAGCTTTGTTTGTTCCACCTGGAAACAAGCGACACAGACCTCTTTGTCTTTACACTCATCTAAGAGCAATGCCGCATGGCCTTGTATGGAGGAAGCCCAGGTCAGGGAGCCTTGGGGATTAGAGTGAATTCTGTGACATGGAATAGCATTATGATGACTGGAGATGCTGAACATTTCTCTAATAGCTGATCATCCGATAGCATCTATGCTTCCTTTTCAGTATTTCCTTTATTTGATTCCAAACCTTAATGTTCAGAAGCACAGTAGAGATATTTCACAAAAGTGCATGGGTAAAATGTTTGAACTAACAATTGTATTTGGGGATGGGAAGGGAAATGCGTGCTGTGAACTTCTTAGCCTATGACACATGTTACCTTGAGACTTGAGTCCTAAGCTTATACGTTTTCAACGCTTCTTCCCAATCAAGGCATTAGAAAGTGGGGATATTTGTCTTTTTTACTTCAAAATACAAAGTTTGATACATTACATGATAATGTGATGGCCAGTAGAAGCTGATTTTAGCCAAAGCAAAGGCTTAAATTTCCCTTCCTATAAAGTCTTGGTTTATAATTATTACACCAAGGGATTACCAGTGGAAGGTTTACTTGTGATATTCAATTATGTTTTAGAATGAACAGTAGCAAAACTTGCCATAACTGAGCTAACCTGACAATTTCAGTCAATCAATATTGTTAGAAGAGATAGTCCCATGTTGTAGTAAGGATAAAGAACTGTGTCATGTAACATTCATTGGGTGCCCCCAAAAACAGTTCTCAGAAAAGTGAGCTTTTTGATGGCTTGAGAATAAGAAAATGAAGCACCTTTCTGGAATAAGATTTGGAGAATTCTCTTCTTCTGTCTTTGGAGATTGTCTTTTGGATATCAAGGAGAGAGAGACATTATCCTTTTTTGGATAATCTAGCGAACCAGCCTATTCAAGACAGTGCAGTTTTCCTGGTATATAGGAAAGGAGAGAATAGAGTTGACTCTCTTCTTGGTAGGTCAAGTATTTGTTTTTTACAATCTTCCCTCATTTTATGGGACAAAGCTGATCAGAAATTATTGTAGGGTTTAAGAAACTAACAGGATGGCTGTTCAATATAATCTTTTTTCCTTTTTGCCTTTAGGGTACCCATGGAAACCCGGGTATCAAAGGTGAGCGAGGACCAAAAGGAAACCTGGTAAATGAATGAACAGCTTTCCTTTAAATCAGTGTGTCTTCTTCTAACTTTATTTCTAGAACAAAAATTAAGAAAAATTAAGAGCATTGCAGTATATGTCAATGCCAAAAATCTGATGATTTCTGTGAAAAATACAAAATGTTCATTTCCTACATTAGCTATCTGGTTTTTGTTAGCTTGCATTTACAAATTCTGAGTAACAAATGGCCGTTTTAGTCAAAACATCTAGGAAACCTTGGAACCCAACAAATAGAAGCTTGTAATTAAATAGTGATGTCCCATATTAATGAGTACAATGTCCATGAATTATTAAGACATGTTACAAGTCAGACTGACATAGACACTTATGTTTTTATAGATTCACTTTGTAGATAACTGATCTACAATAATAATAGAAAAAACACCAGATTTTCTTTCACACGTCAGGCATTTTCTCAAATCTTTTCTTTGTGTACCCATCAAAAAATTATAGATTAATTATTTTTAATGATCTGTTCTGATCATTGTTGGGATGATGGTGTTCCAACTTTTAGAGTGACTGAAGGTATCACAAAACAGAGATTAGTAGATATAACTATGTGAAAATTTAAGGCTAAATTATGCATAATGAACATAATGATTAAAATAAAAGGAAAAACATATATGGAAATGTTTTTACCAAATACAATGGACATTGGGTTAATTTCTGTAGTACATAAAGACAATGACATGAATAAGAAAATATCAAGCTTCTAATAATTAATTGGTCAAAGGACACAAATAATTTCCAAGAGAGGAAATAAAACCAGTAAATAAAGAAATATAAAAACATTTGATTTTACTATATAAGTGAATGAAATTTAAAATAGAGATACTGAGGTACCCTTTAATACAAATAATTCACACTGTAGACACTTTGGCATTCAGGGTTGTTGGGTTATATTTTGAGGCAGGGAAGAGATCAATTTTCTAGTTCACATAATTTGGTTTAGTCTGTGTTTCAAATTTTTTTAAAAATTTCTTTTTTATAACAGTTAACACAGCAGTATTAAAATCATAATAACTAGTGATAGCAATATGGCGGTGAAACTAGTTTGCTCTTCATTGCAAAGGTAATGTGGCACATTGTGGAAAGCAATTAGGCACTACATAAGAGGCACTGGATATTAAAATATTTAACCCGATGACTTATTTCTGAGAATATACTTAGGGAGATAATGAAAAATATAAGTTGGATGCATGAAAGTATTTTTCTCAATTGCATGTTTGTCAAAGAAAGGGAATGTAAAGCATCTTTGTAATACACACACACACACACACACATACACAAACACACACATACACACACACATACACAAACACACACACACACACACACACACACACACACCCCTACACTCACCTTACTAGCATATGGGTTCAAATTGACATTATGTCTTCTTTGTGTTTTGTTTTGTTCAATACCTGTTATAAGTCTATGTTCACATTTCATTTATTTGGCTTGTAATTTTGTGCCACAATATATATTTTCCTAAGTCTTACTGAAATCAAGCAATCACTCTTTAAGACATTTTGGAAAACATTTGGAAAAGCCCCTTGGAGAAAAGCCAGAGTGGCTGGCTCCTAGTGGGTACAATGCTATATTTGAGAACAATGGCTGTGTTGTTAAACTGGGATGCAAGACTTGGCCTTAGCTGTGAAAATGTACCTGGATTCTGCACCCTCTACATCTGGCTTCACTTTAAAGGGCTAAAGCTATCTGAGCTGCTATTTTCTTCCCTAGATTGCATGGTGAAAATGTCAATGGGAAAGGCCAAAGAATTTTCCCCCCACTGGCTTGCCTTGCTAATCTGGGAATTCTGAATAACGCATTTTATCGAGCAATCAGTCCCTCTGCATGGCTGTGGAATTCTGACTGAGTTTTTTGTTTGTCACAGGGTGATGCTCAAAAAGGGGAACCTGGAGAAAGAGGCCCAGGGGTATGTACACAACTGGATTCCTTCCTAAGGAAGTAATCCCAGGGTGCTAAGATTCTGTAATTGACCATTTTGACCGCTGGAGTGCAAGTGCAAAAATGATTTATATCGACGGGTACTAGTGATGTTTCACACAAGCAATTAGACAGATGGTGAGAGGAGTGGTCAACCACGTGACATTCCCTGATACTAAATTGGACACCTGTGAAAGGCTCAAATAAGAAAAATATTTTGCTTTACTTCTTGTATTGTTTTTTCAATAAAGAGAAAATTAAAATTCTGGAACTATCATGAAAGATAATTACAGAAAAATGTTTCATTAGCATTTGGGTTAGAATTGCAATAGTGTAGTAAATAGCAGAGAAGTATACAGTGAACAAAAGGAGGCCATGATAATTCTCTCCTCTCCGTGTCTCCTTGGGTGAAAGCCCAGAGGTTTTAAAAACTGCTTTCATCATTTTTTAAAATTAACTTTATGAAAGAATCTGATGGACAGTTTACAAATTTCAATGGAAATCCGTTCAGAAATTTCTGTTATTTATTTGGGAAACATTTCTTAATTATCTTCCTTATATAAAGCATGCTTACTAAGTGAAAATAAAATTAAGACAAAGCACTTATATTTTTGAAATATTTATTATCTCAGAGGAGAGATAAGATTTAAAATAGCTACTACATGAAGCAGAGTGTCAAAATATTGTGAAAATTGCATGCACAAAGTATTATGGGAATTCAGAAATTGGAGTTAGCAGGGAAGATTTTATGGGATGACCCCCCAAAGGGTGTAGTATTGTGACAGGAAAAGACAGAATAGGAAGGTGGAAGGGACAGACATTCCATGAGCAGCAGGCAGAGGTAAGGCAGTGTGTTGGGAAATGGTGAGATAGGGTGCCTGAAGAGTGGGTGCTCTATGCCGGTTGTAAGGTCTCGGCTTTGCTAGGTGATGGGCACTTCCCCTGAGATTTTAGATGAGGCATATGACCCAAGACTGTGTATTTGGAAGATTAGTCTGGCATGGCTCTAAAAGAGAAATTTAAGTGGGAATTAGCAGAAGGAAGAAGCACTTAGAAGGTTTGTTGCTACAGCCTATGTGAGAAATAACAGGGAACTGGCTAGAGCTGCTCTGGAGGATATGAAAGCCGCCAGCCACCCGTGTTTACTGAGCAGCTGAAACATGGCCAGCCTGAACTGTGGCATGCTTTAGAAATAAAGTACACACCAAGTTTGGATGACTTAGTATCCCCAAAATAGATGTAAATGATCTCATTGATATTCTGTATACGATTACATGTGGAAATGACAGTGTTTTGGACCTATTGGGATAAATAAAATATATTATTAAAAATTAATTTCACCCGTTGTTTTTTTATGTGGCTATCACTAAATTTAAAATGACATATGGGACTCCCATTTGGAGCTCCCATTCTATTGCACAGAACTGGGCTACAATGATGACAAAGTAGAAAGGAAGAGGACATTGTGAGAACCATGAAAGGAAAGAAATGCTAGGATGTGGGGATTCACTCTAACTCATATATTCAGCAAATATTTATTGAGCACCTTCTATGTGTTGGGCCCTCTTTTAGGTGCTGGAGATACAGGAGTGAGCAAGACAGACAGTCCCTGCTGCACAAAGTGTCCTAGCAGGGGAGGCAATAAATAGGCAAATGAATGAAAAAGAATTTCAGTCAGTGAGAAGTGCTATGGGAATATGAAACAAGGTCATGAGGATGTTCTGGGCAGAAAGAACAGCAGAGACAAAGGCTCTGAGGTGGGAACAATCTTGGCCGACTCAGGAAATGGAAAGAAGCCAGACTTGATGAAGGGGGTGGGAGGCGAGGCTACAGAAGCAGGCAGAGGCTAGATCACATAGCACCTGTTGGCCTGGGTCAGGAGAGTGGATGTAAAATAGTGCAGTGGAAGCTGTTGGATAATTTTAACTGGCTGGATTAAAGGAATGTAAGGGGGGAGTAGGAAGAAAAGATGATTATAAAATTTTGATACTGTGTGATTTGAAATATGATGATACCATTAATAGAAATAGGAAAGTCAGAAACAATTTTGGCAGAGATCCACAAGTGCAGTTTTGGATATTTTAAAACTAATAATTAAGATGCCATGAAAAGCCTGGACGGCGTGGCTCAGTGGTTGAGCATCTACCTATGAACTAGGAGGTTAGGGTTCGATTTGGGGTCAGGGCACTTGCCCAGGTTGTGGGCTCAATCCCCAGTAGGGGGCGTGCAGGAGGCAGCTGATCAATGATTCTCTCTCATCATTGATATTCCTATCCATCTTTCCCTCTCCCGTCATCTCTGAAATTTAAAAAAAAAAAATGCCATGAAAGGAAGTAAGGAAGAAAACTGATAGCAACCAAATAATAAAATGAACCAGAGATTTCAGAAAGAAAAAAAAACCGAAACTGTATTGGTTCCTTCTAAAATGCAGTCTTAATTCTTTTAACATAAAGTAATGACAGAATTTGAACTATGGTTGTATGATGTAAGCGGTGGAAAGCACCCCAAGTTCCCTAAGATCAGAAGTCTAGCTTTTTTAGTGCTGCTAACACGAATTGTTTTAATAAAGACCCTAATTCAACTGTTTATACATGAGCCTTCATTTTAAGCACCATCCTAAAAATTAAGCCACTTATGTGAATTAATATTCCCCAAAATGAATTAAATTGCAGCAACAATATCTTGGATTAGTTCCACTTTTATCTTCTATCTCTCAGTGACGACTCATTTGACCAAGAAGCGTTCTTTCCTCCTTGAAGTTTTCCTTTTTACTTTTGTAACGAAGTCACACACAGAACAAAATGTTGTAGGCTGACTTACATGTAACTGCAAGAATAGTTTTCTATGCCACTAGTTTCTACAGCCCACTTAAAATCAGTCTTACAAGTCCATTTTCATACTTGAAAACTACAGTTGTATGAAGAAGACATGAAATCCTATATGAAAAAGACTTGCTGTTGTATAAAGTTGGTAACTCCCAGTCCCTTTTTTATTCACCATTGTATTACTTCAGGAGCTTATGGGCAGTGACATATGGAGAGGGCTGTGCAGGGTTCCCAAGAGGAGCAAAGGAGCCCCTTATTTAGCATGAGATAAAATTTAGTAAATCAAAGCTCACTGTCTCATTAGGGTAGAAAAAGGAACCATTCATTTCCTTGATGTTTATATTCTAGACTGAATGTGAAAGAGGGACCATAAAGAATATAAACATTTATGCACATTTTAAAGGACATTCATTATTCCAGCTCGTTCTCAAAGCCAATTTCTCTACCAGTCCCTGTGAAAAATTCTCAGCTGTGATTGCTCATAGTTCATTTAAAAGTCAATGTAACAATTTGAAAGGACCCTTGCAGGTCTTCATTTGTACAATGAGTTTCAGTGTCTAGTCTCTTCTTCAGTTTCAGGCCAAAGGGCAAGAATTTGGGTTTGAAAAAATACCTGGAACTGAAAGTAAATGTAATACATGGAAAATTAGTTTCTCTTCTCCTTAGTAAATGCACAGTCCCTAAGTGCAAAGAAAAATAGCCTAGTCTATACGGTTTTATTTTCCAAGACTTTACAGAGGTGTTTTATTGTATGTTATAAACGAAAAACATAAAGTACTTCCTCTAACTATGCCTTCTAATATCATATTTCACTTTTTCTTTTCTTTTTTTTTTTAATTAGGGAATTCCTGGGTACAAGGGTGAGAAGGTAAGTTTGTAATAGCAAATAGACCAGATTCCAGAAACATCACTGCATTGATGTACTGAATAAAACTTCCTTTCCTTTATTTTTGTAAGTCGGGATTTCCTAACTCGCAAATACAGTCTTAACTATGTTGACACAAAAAACCTATATAATAAAAGGCTAATGTGCAAATCGACCTAACAGTGGAATGACGGGTCGCTATGATGTGCACTGACCACCAGGGGGCAGAGGCTCAACGCAGGAGCTGCCCCCTGGTGGCTCAGGCAGAAGTTGGGCTCATGGCTGGTTAGTATAGCAGTGGTGGTGGGAGCCTTTCCCACCTCCATGGCAGCACTAAGGATGTCTGACTGCCAGCTTGTTTATTTCTTTTGAATCAGTCTGTTAACTTCTTTTGAACTAGTTTGATCAGTTCCCTAACCTGTAATTTGTAAATAATCTACCAACCCATTCCTTTCGTGTGTTTGTCACTCTCCCCCCAGACATCCCCAAGGGTTCCCAGACTGTGAGAGGGCGCAGGCTGGGCTGAGGGACCTCCCCCCCAGCTTCCCAGTGTATGAATTTCGTGTACCGGGCCTCTAGTAATAATACAACTTAAGATCTGGGTGTGTATTGTAAGGGGTGGGAGGTGCCTGAGATTGGTATGTAGTCTCTCTGAGCTCTGCAGACATGAACAGAGAACCCCAATTTAACAGCCATGTAGCACAGGTATCCAAATGAAAAGTGTCCATGTACAAACTGATGCAGAAATACTGCAATTAGTTTGTTCCTTTGCTGCTTAACTTCCTATAAAACCTAGGCACCTAGCCCTCCTATAGGAGAAAGATGATTTATGTTTGTTAAGCAGTGAAGAAACACGGAGTTTGGTTAGGCATCTGGGTAGAGACTGTAGCAGGGAGTAAATTTGACAAACACACAGGAAAGGAATGGGTTGGTAGATTATTTGCAAATTACAGGTTAGGGAACTGATCAAACTAGTTCAAAAGAAGTTAACAGGCTGATTCAAAAGAAATAAACAAGTTGGACTGGGGCTCAGGAACCTTTGAGAGTGTTTAATGGTTCATTAATAAGTCTGCTACTGGTCTATTATCAGACCTTCTGTCTGAAATCTGAACACATCCTTACCATCCATTCCATCCTACAGGTGGTACAACCCTCAGATTTGGGCAAGCGGCCTGCACTTCAGAGGCCCTGCTTAAAGAAAACTAACTCGCATAAGTAATTTAACTGTGCCCCCACTCCTAACCCTCAGAGCCAGGATTTGCAGGGCAGGAGGCCTTTGCCCCCATGGCCTAGGTCCTAGGTCATGCTTTGGTAACCAAGACCCCAAAAATCCTTGCAAAGTGGTCAGAGCTGTTTGCTAGAATAGGAGGGAGCCTTGGAGGCAGCCTTGTGCTGTGTGGGCACCTCCGTGTACACACACTTACAGCATCTTTTGCTGCGGAAGGAACTGGACGTGGGAAGTGAAGTGGGGGCTAGGCTCTAGGCTGGGGCTGTACTCCTGCATGGACCTCTTGAGGAATCCCAAAATTCTATGATTTAAAATGTCTTTTGAAGGCTTATTTGTCAAGAAAGGAAGCTAGAACATGACTAGTTTATTAGCTTGATTTATAACTTCCAACTATTTAGATACATTGTATGTGGGCCTCTGCTTGTCCTCATCCCTGAGCTCTGCACATATTAGGGGTAAACCTTCATACAGGAAAAGAAATATATCCCCAGGGACTGGAAACGTTAGGCCTAAAAGAGGAAGAGTGTAAGAAATGCCGTGATTCTGCCCTTAGCCATAAGAACCTGGAAACTCAACCTCTTGGAGTGTCTATTTCATCACCCAAATGGAACTGGACTAATCCAGGCCTCCCTAATTTTCAGACACTCAAACGAAATAATGGATGTGACAATAAATTGTTTGCTTTTTGCTGGTCTGTAAGTGTAAGGTGCTATCAGGAAGAGACAGGAAATAAATGATAATGTGGGGAAGTTTAAAAAGTTCCATGATTACAAAATTGTCCCATATGTAGTTGTGAAAAATTATGATTTACACAACGAGCTAACTATCAACACGAGGAAGATTATGTATATTATATAAGACAATATTCACTTAAACTTCTGGGGAATTATAGATTCACTGGAGGAATTCGCATTTGGAAAATACAAGCTGTCAGAGCACAGCGACCCTGACCCACCGACATTCAAACCAGAATTTCAGCAGGAGCAGTGGCATCAGAAGCCAGAGGCTGGGAACAGAGCTAATCTGTTTGCAGCTTTTTGAAGCACTTTCTCTCTGGAACTGTGTCATGTGGCCATTCCACTGGGACTAATGATCACACCAAAAAAGAAAATGCCTTTGCAAAGGCAAATAACATGAGTACAATATTTTAATTGATGGAAATCTGCACCCCTCTCCCCCCAACAAATGCTGTTCCCCAGGACCCTATAGCGAACAAATCTGTCTGGACTAATGGAATGTGAATTCTGGCCAAAATACTTTGGAGTGTATTTATGGTACTTTTCTCTTTGATATTTTGCTGGTTGACTCATTTTATTCCCATCCAACATTATTAAATTAATTGCCTTCTAATAGATTCTTCAAGAGTGATTTTCCATTTGCATTCAGAAGTAAATGTCCGACTTGTCCTAAGAGAGGGCTCAGTTTTTCCTGGGTCAGTTTGACTCACATGATGTAGAGAGAGAATAGATTGCTTTTGAACAGAGGCATAGCTGGACCTAAGAATCGTGCCTTCCTCTTTCCTACTCCAGTGCCAGCACTACCCCAGGCAGCACCCTAGGCAGAAGGGTGGAGTAAGTGGGAAGGAACCTACAGACCGTGGCAGTGAGCTTTGTTCAGCTGTGGGTGGCTAATGGAGAACATGGACCTGAGGGTCTGACGGACTCAGCTTGTGGTCGTGGAGAAGTTCCTTAATCTCTCCGAGCCTCATTTTCCTTATCTGTGAATGGAGACATATCTCCCTGGCAAGGCTGGTGTGGGGATTAACAACAATATAAAGGCTTTGGCACATACTGTGCATCCATAGTTGCTGGTTACCCTTCTTGGAACAGCCGCTGTTCAAAGTGTGGTGGGCAGGCGGGCTGTCAATCTGTGAACTGTTTGTGGCTATTTTGTGGAAATATGGAAGTTTCCACCAAAATATAAATCCAATAGACCACTAAGTACACTGTTTAGTTCAGCTGACATTTATTTTTCATAGCAAGACTTCCCTGATGAAGGAAGCAGGGCACTGAAGTCCATGTTAGTGCACGTCCCTTATGTCATTGTGCAGTGGCACTTTGAATAGCACACTTAGAGCAGCACATAGAAAACAAAGCAGCAGCAGAAGCAGAAACTAGTAGTGAGGGCACTGGACTAGGAGTCATGGGCTAGTATGTGTATTCAAGTACATCTCCAATTGAGTTGCCTTATCTTAAAAATATGAATTGGTCTGCAGCTCAGAATATATACATATATGAAAGCTCTTTGAAATTCTAACTTTAGCTGTTATCCCAATAGACTCTTTTGCATTTTGGTTCAACTATTAGAAGTCTTAGAAGTCCTGAGCAAGTTACTTAACCTTTTTGAATCACAAAATTTCATACTGTAAAATTGGGCTAAAAATATCTACCTCAGACAGTTGGTGTCAGATGAACTCAAGCTAATTTCTAAAATACCATTAATAATAAACTGTGAAACATAATTTATATGTTAGTTTTTTCATTAATATTCTAGGAAAGGCAGGACAGTGGAGAATGATGATGGAAAATGCATAGTGTGCTGGCCACCTCGCCCCGCTCTCTCGCTCTCATAGCAGACCTTGCTCATCCATCATGGCTCCTTTCCCTACCAAGTCATGACATGGTCTCAGGACGCTTCCCTCACACTCTCTAGGCAAAAGCTACTACTCGATCAAAGTTGGTACTGAGCATGGTGTTGTGGAAACACAGCCCTGAGTCTGGGTAGACCTGGATTCTGATCTTGATTCTTCTTCCTAGCTCTATGATGGAGAGAAGTTATCTCACTGAGCTAAGTTTCCTCATCTATAAAATGAGAATTCTAAAACTGATCTCATTGGCCTATACTGTGGATTCAGTTAAGGCACACATGCAAAGGGCATATAATATATGGTAGATGCTCAGTAAACCTTAGCTTTTCTTTTAATTTCATCCATCTCTCAACAATGTTAAGCCTCATTAAGTGGTACCAGTGATTTGATTTTGTCAAGTTAAAGATGACTCATGGATAAAATTTTTCAGAGTTCAATGCCCAAACAACCTACAGGATTGAGGATAAAACTGGGTATAATCCATCAGAATGCTTATGTCATAAGATTCTGCTGGGAAAATCCTTAAGAGGAAAATCATAACACTGAATAACTACAAATGTCTTATTTTATTTTATTTCTTTTTTAGGGTGTACGTGGAGAATGTGGTAAACCAGGAATAAAAGGTGACAAAGTAAGGAACATGTTTATAAAATGCTAACAGCTGCTATCCTTTGGGGCTGAGTTTCCTTAGGAGGGAATTCCTGTTTCTATGAGTCTGTTTTTGTTTATTTATTTGTTTTGTTTTGTTTGAACAGAGACCAAAGGGATGGTTACCAGAAGGGAGAGAGTGGGGGATGGGTATAAAGGGAAAGGGGAAGATAGTCAACAGTATTGTGATGAGTTTACATGGTGACAGATGATTACTAGAATTAATGGAGTGATCACATTGTAAGGTATAAAAATGTTGACTCACTACATTGTACACCTGAAACTAATATAACCAATCTATACCAACCATACTTATTAAAAAACAACAACAATTGAACGATTAAAAAATTACAAAAGTAAATTTCTGGGATGCATTATGTCAGTCTCACTACTGGAGTTGGAGATCATCGGCTCAATTTTCAGATCAGTCAAACATGAAGCAAAAATAAAGCCATACCTAAGTTTAATTAATAGTGCCCCCAAATGCCTTTCTTATGGACCATTAAGTCTTTGCTTTGTGGTACCCTAACCTTTGAGGCCAAGCCTACTGAATGTTACAGTGGAAAGAATAATTTAACCAGCAAATAGTCAATTCAAGCTCCAATTGGGAACAAGTAGAACTGTTTTCCATATGTAAACACTGAGAACAAGCACCTTCCAAAGCAGAGCAAAGAACTCTATGAAATAAGTTAATAAAATAGTTATAAATAATGAGGCAGAAGCAGACACAGATAGGGGTTTGAAATATGGAAAATGCAGCAAACCACGGACAATTGAATAGGTACTTACCTTTCATTAAATGATAAATATGAATAAAGTATATAAGTTGGAAACAATATTAAATATGTTAAAGAGTTCCTTAATGGGCCAGAAATGCACAGAGAGTGCATTTGAAATCCTATATAATAAAAGGCTAATATGCAAATCGACCAAATGGCAGAACAACCAGTCGCTATGATGCATACTGACCACCAGGGGGAAGGTGCTCAATGCAGGAGCTGCCCCCTTGTGGTCAGTGCACTCCCATAAGGGGAGCATCACTCAGCCAGAAGCCAGGCTCACGACTGGCGAGTGCAGTGGTGGTGGGAGCCTCTCTTGCTTCTGCGGCAGTGCTAAGGATGTCCAACTGCCAGCTTAGGCTGGTTTCCCGTGGGGAGCGGGCCTAAGCCGTCAGTCAGACATCCCCTGAGGGCTCCTGGACTGTGAGAGGGTGCAGGCGGGCTGAGGGATTACTTCCCCCCCCCCACCCCAGTGCACGACTTTCATGCACCAGGCCTCTAGTATAATAATAAAAGGTCAAACAAGCACACAGAAAAAGTAGTTTTCATTGCAGTTAAGAACTATTAAGAACATGCCATTAAGATACCAAACTCAATATATATATTTTAATTATGGCAGAAAGTCAAGGAGAGAGAATGAGGCAGAAGGTGAAAAGGAAAGGATAGGATAATGGCAGTGGCATATGTAACTAAACACTTTAAATAGCTTGAGACTTCCCAAAAGCTTTGAAAATGCTGAAGAGTGAAAGGTCAGGTGGATCTGAAAAATGTAGGCTTGGTAATTATCTCTGGGCAAAATGGAAAGTATAATAATGAGTGGATTCTTCCTGGAGGATAACTAAAAATGGGAGATGGACCTGGACTCAGAAATACAGAATAAAGGACACATATAGAAGAAAACAAAAATGAAAGTTAAATAATAACTGGGAAAACTATTTGAAATAAACATGATTGATAAAGAGTTAATATCATATTTCATTTCCTAAGATGCCAAGGATTGTTAAATGCCCATTATATTTTGTGCCAAAAAGAAAGAAAAAAATACTTTCAATTATAAAGATGCAATTGATTGTAAGATGTATCCCAATGTCAGAGATGTGAAAATTTGAAAAATGCATGTCTCGATGTCAATGGAACATAGTGTTCCTGATATGAAGAATTCACATAATTCATAAGTAAAATGTATAAAGAATCAGAAAATCAAACAGAGAAAATAAAAATGGCTAATAAGTGAAAAATTATCCAATGCATTGCAATCAGATAAGTAAACTTAAAATATTAAAATATTATTTTACCTACCAAATTAGCAAACACTAAAGTAATATATACTCAGAGTTGATGGGGATTTTATAAGATGAAGATATGCTTTCTCTACTCAGGTAGTGAAAATGGAAACCTGAACAAACTTTATGGAGAAAAGTTTCATGTTTTCTCCCCATAAAAAGTGAGAGGCAAGAGAGAGTGAGAGAGAATTGTAAATGTGCTTATTGTCAGTCTCTGCATCAGGGATCCTTTCTAGGAAATTATCCTTAGGAATAAGTCAGAAGTTGGACAATATGTACTAGTATATACAAACATGTTCATGATAGCATTATTTAAATAGTAATCATCAAAATGAATTTAAATGTCCACATTAGGGAAATGACTAAGTAAATCATGATTGATTTATATTCTTCTTAAAAAATATATTTTTATCTATTTCAGAGAGGAAGGGAGAGGGAGAGAGAGAGATAGAAACATCAATGATGAGAGAGAATCACTGATCAACTGCCTCCTGCACACCCCCTCCTGGGGATAGAGCCAGCAACCTGGGATGTGCCCTTGACCAAAATCAAACCCAGGATTCTTCAGTCTGCAGGCTGATGCTTTATCCACTGAGCCAAACTGGCTAGGACTGACTTATATTCTTGAATATTATTCACGTTATGAAGAGTTCTTAATAACATGAAAAAATGTTTTTGATAAAACAGAAGGTCAAATAAATAAGACACAAAATTGTATATATATTCTGATCAAATTATTTGAAGAAAAATCTATTGGGAATAAAATTGGATGAAAATATGTTAATATCAGTGTGAAGGGACACATACACAACAAAAGCAGAAAAAAGTTGAAATCTGAAAAAAAAAAGATATTAGACTATATTTTACTTTAATAAAAATAAACCTTTAAGGGGTTTCCTAGTTATGGAACATACTGAAATATTTTCTGTTAGAAGAGTGTTGAGTACAAATAGTGTTTTGCCAAGTTTCATGTCTTGAAGATGGGCAAAAGAGTGATCTAGACATTGGAGAAACTCACTAAATTAATTTAACTGCCATTACGTTGTTGGAAAAAACCCCAATATTCTACCAAGCTTACTGCTTTCTAAAGAATCTTAAGAAATCATTTACTTTAATAAAAATATCAATATATAGACCAAGAACTTACATCTAAAATTATGCTTTCATGGAGTTTGTTTGCTAAAGGACAATGTGACCTCCATTTGACTTGTTAATTAGGATTATTTCGTTAACAATTAACATGTTGGTTTTAATGTTTGGATAACCAGGGAAGACTGGCCCTTACAGAGAACATATTCCCTCTCTTCCACCTAAAGTCATTGCACTTTGAAGATGGATATTTAGAGTGACTTACCATCAATTTTATTCCACAGGGATCCCCCGGGCCATATGGATCAAAAGGACCCAGAGGACCTCAGGTAAGGAGGCTAATACCAAATCTAAGTCTACACTAGAATCACCTAGGGTGCTTTTTAAAATCCCTTTGCTCACTTGCACCCTCTACTAATCCAATCAGAATGGCTGGAATTGGAGCTAGGCTTCAATATTTTTAAAGATCCCCAAGCGATTTCAATGTGCCACCAGGTTTTGGAAACCACTACCTTAATGTTTTATTAACCAATTCAGGCTCCCTAAAGATAGGTACCAGCAGGGGAATCTATTTAATGACTAGTTGAAGGGATAAAAGTTTAAAAATTAGCATCTAGGAAGACTGATAAAATCAAAGTAGTTAAAAACAAAGTGTAACTGTTTTTTACAGCGCTACTATAATATAGTTGGAGGAGCTATGCATTTTCTCTAAATTAAGTATTTGTATTGTTTTGCCACTATAAGTAGTTGATGCTCAATAACATGCAATGATTCTTTAAGGCATTTATTTAGGTTAGACATATCTAGATTTCAAAAACTAATATGGCTGATTTTTTTTCCAGTCTGTGAACTTGCCTCATCTACAGTTATAATGGGGGGAGGGTATATATGTGAGGAGTTAATTTCAGTATTTCAAAAAGTCTATTGAAAATTATACTTTTACCCAAGATTTTCTAGCCAATAACTAGTTAACCATCAGCTCCTTTGTTTTAACCTGGAATTGTGTCAGGGTAGGATAGTCACTCTAGCTATCACAGGGTCATTGGAAGTTGCAACTCTCAGTTATATATGCCTTAGATATATTTTTAAAAAGTTGTTTATTTGAAATCTTTCAAAAAAGAGATCCAGGTCAGGAATAAGGTTGGAAATACAGGTTTAGAAAACCAACCTCTCATTAATAAATGTTTGCTCTCAGCTGAAGTACTATTTTAGAAGATACTTATTTGACATGAAGAATTTCACCTCATTCCATTTCTCAATTGCATGTAATTACAACTTAACTGAGTTATAGTCTGAATTCTAACTCTGGGATCTCTAGGGACCTGAACAAATGATTCATTCCTGATGGGCCTTTTGTACACAGAACTAATTCTTGGTTTTCATCTTGGAGCAGGGCATTAGTGGACCTCCAGGGGACCCAGGCCCGAAAGGATTTCAAGGCAATAAGGTAATCCTATTCCTGGATTAAAGACAGGCAGAGTGTCTTTCTCCTAGTAGGCCATGGTAATGCATGTTTTTATTAGGCAGAAGTCAATGCACTCTTTGAGGAAGTATCTTTGGAAATACAAAATAACTGCTGGTGTATGCACCGAATCATGTTCAAGTACACGTAGGAAGTCATTGACATAGTTTTATAATTTATTATATTATTCAAAGGAGCATTATTAAAAATAAGCCATTAGAATCTTTGCAGTGTTTCCTTTTTTACTTCTGCCATTTAGTTATTATATGGCTCACTAGAAACTGATAAGTAGTAACAAGTAATTCAACTCAACTGCCTACTTCGCACATATAATTCCAACTCAATATACAGCTTATAAAGGAAGAGATTTGACAGCTGTTATACCAAAAGAAATCAAGCTTTTCTCCTTTTTTTTTGGTGTTTTTTTAAACAGGGTCATACCATGCTTGTAATGCCATTCCACAGAAAATCAGGCAAGATAGATAGGGAAGGGTTAATAAGAGCCAAGCAGAACAACCAAAAGATGCTATAAGAAGGATCTTTAAGAGACTCTTTATAAGGTTCTGTTTTCTAATGAGCGAGGCCATTGATTTGCTGAAAACAAGCCTTTTAGTTCCTTTTTAATTCTTCTCAATGCTTAGTAAATTTCACGGATATAGTAAGTACCCAATAAATGGAATTGAGTTAGCGACTGGCGATCTGTGGAATTTATGGCGGTAATAACAGAGAAGGTGCAGTCCCCAACAGACCCTAGATAAAACCAATATTTTAAAAGTACTATTAAATTTAAGTTGTGGGGAGTAGTTGAGCTACTCCAGTGTTCTTTTTTTCAGAGGAAAGGGAGTGACAAGTGTAGTGATTTAATGAGATAATGGCAGTGTGTGATTCCCCAGGCCACTTTTAATTGGCAAATTAAAATAGAATGGGCTTCTCAGCAGGAGCGTGCTCAAACTTCATCAAGGGGAAGTGTCTTCTCCAGTCCTTGCCTATGATTAATTCTCTCTGGGGGAAAGAAATGGCTCTTTGGAATATTGAGTAGAAGGTTTTTATAAAATTGCTTTGGCTGTAGGTAAAATCCTGCAGCAAGAAAAACATATATTTTGACAGTTTATGCTTATTTCTAGGATTCTTTTTTACCTAAGATGATAATTTTCACATGTTTGTGAGAAGCTTTAAATCAGGGGTCAGGGCTGGAATTTGCAACAGTAATAGAATTACAGAATTTTTGAGCCACAAGGAATATTAGAGATCATACTGGCCCAATGTTTTCATTTTTGAAAATGTGAAGCAAAGTCTGGAGATCATATGGCTGGCCTGAGGCAGAGGCAGAGCCAGGTCATCAGCTGTGGGGGGCACCGGGAGGAAGTGGTAGGTTGGGAGCAGGCATGTGGCTTTGGGAGATGGTTGGTGGCAATCCATAAAAAGGTGACCATTTGATCACATCTTGTTGTGTCTCCTACAATTACTACTTATGTTTTCCTTTTCAAATAAATTCATTTCAACAAAATTTAGCTTTTCATTCCAACCATGCATTAATTCTTTGAAAGAATAAATAAATAAAGAGTCAAGTATTTGGGAGAACTTGTAAAGTTCTGACATAAAAACGTTTCATGCTTGACTTTCACAACAATGTCATAAAAGGAGTGTTGTTTCAAAGTATTTGAAGACTATCAATTTTCCAAGGGTGTCTCTTAAAAATTTTTTTTAAATTATGGTAAAAGATATATAACATAAAATTACCACTTTGATGTTAATCACAAATTTCACTGCCAGGTGAACACAGTTCATTGTCACTTGAAAAGATGGCAATTTCTAGAGCATGTTCAAAGTTGGCAGGAAGTAAGGTGAGAATGAGTTATATTTTTCCTTTTAGCTATATTTCTGGTCACAAGTGTAGTGGTCTCTTGATGTTATTACTAATTTCCACTTCTCTTTGGATCTGTCAACCAGAGATGCATGTCACATTGATTTTGTTATTTTTTAAAATTTTATACATGTATGAGTGTATCGTATTAAAAGTCAGGTTTCAGGGAATAGTTTCATTTCCCATCCCAGAATGTACTTCTAAATCTTACAGACTTAAACTATTTTATCCTCAATCTAAAAATAATGTTATGTTTTACAGTAACATTTCATCCATTACCGCTTTATTACAAAATGTTAAGAAATTGCTATTGCAATTTTTGCAAAAAAAAAAAAGCCCCATAAAATCCATTAATTCTGTGTTTTCTAATGGGCAGAGAGAGGATTATTTATTTGAGAACTTCTATAATAATAGATAACACTTATTTACTGATTATTTTCTATGGTGGCATTTAAATAAGTTCTAAATTCTTATTTAACATAATACCACCTTTTGAGGCAAGAGAGTTTAGGTACAGATTAGGCACAGAGAGTTTAAGCAATGGGTCCAAGTCTACACAGTGAGTAAGGGACAGAGTCAGGATTCAAACCCAGCCAGTCTGCTCTTAACCACCATATTATATTTATCCCCTTAGGAAAATTGCTCAATTTCCAGAATAGTCAACCTGAGGCCAATGCATTTCTTTTGGACAGTATGGAATATGCATGTGTGTCCAGTTCTAATGTACCCTGGCTGGAAACAACAGTCTGTTAAGGGGTGCCTTCTTACTTGGTTAAAATGTTTATCAGGAAAAAAAAGGAAGAGAATTGTGTGGGGGAAAAACTCCCAGTAATGTGCTCTTTCAAATACTTGGTTTCTTACAAGACCTTAAAATAAATACCTTTAGATCTGCAACATTTATGAATATTCCCTGAAAGTTTCTAGATGTGGCCTGCCTGTGCCTTTAAATTTATGAATGGTCTCTCTCAGGAACTACAATCTTATTCTATTGCTCTCGTGGTTGGATTTTCTTCATCAGAGAGTTTGCAGTCAAGGTGGCCAAAGAACAAAAGGGGAAAAAAATAGCGTGTGATAAATAATAATTTTAAAAAAGTGATTCTGGCCTTGTTTCACAAATCATTTCTGTCATTAATATTTTCCACATGTAATGTAGCTCCTATGTTGCCCTGAATACCCTTGTTTCCTTAGCAACAAAACATTGCTGTTCCTCACAATGAAACCTTGGCTCTAAGGGCACCTCAGCCTGGCTCCCATACATGAGGGTCACGCAGTGGCATTCATAAGGAGAACATGCCATCCATCTAGAGACGGATGGGATGTTCTCCTTATAAATGCCAAGAAACTTATCCTAGGACGCGACTGAGAGTGTAGCTGTGCTTTCTCAGTAAAAGCTGAGTGCCTGCTTCCAAGGGCTGCAGTGGTGGTTCGGGTTGCAATCACATCCGGCCATGGAATGGGCCCTCTAATAACTGGAAAGACTGGCTCAAGACTGGCAGGCCTTTCCAATCACAGAGAACAAATTACCAACATTAGTTTCGAACAAGTAAAAAGAGCATGGTGGGTGTGCAAGCCCACATTAGGTAATTTTTGCCATTTCTTGGTGTTTTTCTGAGGTAATTCTGAAAAGAGTATTTTTTTTCCTCAAGTCTCATGCGAATTTGCTCTTTCCAAGACCCTCTTTGTGCCCCTGAAGGAGGGACAGCTCACTGCGGCTTGACCAGAACACAGGTTGTGACGTGTTGGAGTCTCCTAGTGCCAGTGCTTCAGTGCTAAGGACAAAGGACACTAGGAAATATCCCCGATGTATTTTCCCAAGACAAAGTACTGAGTGTTAATGCCCAAACAATTAAACGTATCGTGATCTATTATATATTAATTTATCTCAATAGATGAATTGCGTCCCTTCTTCTAACCTCTTCTATTGTTTTACTCTCGGATGTCCCTATATTTCCTGCAGGGTTTTCTTTCCCCTAAGTGTTTTCCTCTTGTGCTATACTCATAAGCAACTCAAAGTCCTTTCATGTATGAAGCTTGGTCTTACCTTACGTTCAGCTTCACTTCTGAGATGTTAAGAAAACCCATAAAGAAATGTCGCCCATCTGGTCCAATTGAATAAAGTGGATATGGTCAGGGTAAATAATCTCCAGTGAATCAAACATCCATCATCCATCAAAAATGAACAAAGGGCCTAGTATTAATGAAAAAACAGAACCTATGTTTCAAGAGGAGTGATGAGGGCAAAGTAGGCACCCAGAACACACCAAAGTTCTGCACCACACCATGATTCTTAGACACCCCCCTTCTCCTTATCCACTCTGCCCAGTTGCCATTGTTTTCATCCCATATTTGGTGGTTCCCAAGCACTGTAGATATGTTTCAAGTAGCTGGTATTTTTATGAAGTTAAGTAATAGCTAAATATACAGATTCTAAAATTAAAACCGTAAGCCTAGTAAACATCCCTATACAACATCCTATTTCCTTCAAAATACTCTATGAAAAGAGATCATTGTAAAAAAGAAGGCTATTTTGCTTGGTAGTTCAGTTTGCTCATTAAATGCCAAATATGAGTGAATCATATGGTACTTGTCTTTCTCTGACTGGCTTACTCAGAGAGCAGGCAGACAGCTCTGGTGTGTGTGTGTGTGTGTGTGTGTGTGTGTGTGTGTGTGTGTGTTGGGGGGGTGTTGTTGGCGATACTGGAGGGATTGATCAAAAAGAAGAAAGAGAGAGAGAACTCATGGACAATAGTGTGGTGATTGGGGAAGGGGGGAAGTGGAAGAGGGCATAGAGAGAATAAATGGTGATGGGGAAAAATAAATTAAAAAATATATTTGAAAAGTTTGCATCTAAAAAGTGAAAAATAAATAAAAAGAGGACTACTCATCAACCTTTAGGAATGCATGCAGATAATTTTGATAGCCGGCAGTATGCTAATCAAGTTTTCTTTGAGCTTCCATGTGTTAAACATTGCCAGCCTTCTGTCAGATATAAACCATTGACAGGAGAATCAGACAGATATGTGTGGGCCCATATCTCTTGTAAAGAAAAAGCTAAAGCAGAAGATCCAGTGTTAGGTCAGGAGCACAGAGGTAAAAAAAATATCATATGCATACTCACACACATTTAAGATAAGCAAAAAATAAGTATTCATTGACTGAATGAGTGAAAGGCTTTCAATGGAATGAGTTGTCAACAGTAGCATACTGCAGGCAGGTCAAACAGGCAAGAGCCGAAGGAGTCAATTAGTTTGTCAATTTTGAGGTTATTAGAAACCTTCAAGAGATCAGTTTCAATAGAGAGATTGAAGATGATGATGGATTGTGGAAGGAATCAGAGAGAAGGGTGCAGTAGCAAGGAATTTTGGCCATTCTTCTGAAATATTTGGAGAATAAAGACAAATGGAACAGTGGTTGACATAAACCATCAAAAGTATCTTGAGCATTAAATAATCTGTTATTTATACTTCCACTTTCCGTTCAGAGTAGCATGAGGACTTGGAACTTAATTTTATTTTATAGTTCATATATACAAACTAGATTGTTTTTTATAAAACAATATTTTCATTAGAGTACAATGTCAATATTTAAGAACAGAAAAATAATTGATGAAGATCTAATAGTTTTAAAAGTATATTGTTGTTTTGGTAATTATTTAAATCATGATTTGACTCAAAGTTAGCTTAGTAGATTTGTAGGTCAACCTACTAAACATAACTAATATTTCAATTGTGGTTTGGAAGTAGTTCAATGCCGCAAATATGAACAACTGTGAAGAATTTTAAACCTTCTCCTTATTTCAGTTCTCACACAACTCAAAAACCTAACAATTTCCTAACATTATGATGTTGCTTTCAACCACTAAAAAATCATGATTTGCAACAGGTTATAATCCCTTATAACCCCATGGGAAGTAAATCAGTTGAAACATATGTGGATGTCAACAATTCCTAGTGCTGTACAGAATAATAAATCAAACAGAAAACTTTCTTTTTAAGTCCATAGCTCTCCTGAGTGACTGTATTCTTGGCTTCATGTAAAATGTTTTAAGTGCAAGGAACTAGAACATGTCAGCTTTCCAGTTATCCAAAAACAATAATGGGCCCTCTGGTTCAGACTAACAACTTTGAACAAGGCTGTGACGGCTCAGTGTAGAGCATTGCCACAGGAAGAATCCCTTTTGCCATTTCAATGATAGATATCTGTTTAATGAAGAATCAGAACCAAGCTGCCAAACTCTGTGAATGTTTTTCCTTCAGAGATGGCCAAGTCTAAATGCTATTTCTGCCCTGGGCCCTATAATTAAAAGGAAAGGATAAGTAATCCAGCGATTCTTGTGCAAAGGGCTTTGTCCTACATGCACATCTGCCCATCAGGACTCTCAATTAGCTTGTTAACTCACTTGACATGAGACAACTGACAGTGACAACGTGAGGTGGCTGCCAGAACATGTGGGATGCCAGCCAATGGCTTCAAGGTAGCTGATTTTCATTCCCAAATCTCTGATGCATGTGGTTCTCAGCAGACGGCCTATATTGTGTGGGAATGTGTGTGCAGGAGTGTATGCAGAGACCGCTAAGGTGAAAACTCTGACAGATAGAGAAACCAAAATGCTGTCAATAGTTCCCACAAAGGTGCTGATCTATCCCATGTGCCCAGTCAAGCTGGCACTAATGTGAAATAGAATCAGCTACTACAACATCCAGAGATGTCGGAATTTTAAAAATGAATAAAATCAGTGTCCTTCATGAATTCAAGTAAGTTGCAATAGTAACACTGCAACAGGGAAAATTAAGTTTATTCCAAGGATAAGGTACAATATACATAATATTTATCATTTTAACAGTTTGTAAGTGTACATTCAGTGGTATTAAATACATCACCACTGTGTAAACCCAAAACTTTTCCATCATCCCAACATAAACTTTGTATCCTTTAAACAATAATTCTCCTTGTCTCCCCTTGTCCCCAGTCTCCAAGGCAAGTTTTTAAGAAGCATATTACACTGTCATATGAACCCATCTCCTCATAAATTGATTTTTTGTTCTCTGATTTATGGAGAGGGCACACTCGAATATTTTCCAGCTACTTATTTTGTTCTGGAGAAGTCCAAATAGTGGCCACCAGACCTGTGATTCTTAGAAGCTCTCTCGATGGGTTGTTGACTGCTTGCTTCTTCCTTTTAGGGAAAATTACACACAATGCCTTAGACTTTTTGTGTGATAAAGTATGACTTTCCAATGAAATCGAACCATATGAATTGCCATTTTTGTAGATTAAATGTGTTTGAATGTTGTCAATTTCACATGGTTTAACCTAATGGCATTAAAGAAAATGAGTTATGCGTTACTAAAATCTGGTGCAATAGTATAGTTGCAATTATATTATTCACCAATTCTTTGTTATTATGAAGTTTTTTCTTCTTTGGAGGCGATAAGTAGGTGGAGTGTATGAACTGTGGTCTTTTCTCTTAGTAGAAGGTATTTAAAAAAGACTGCAATTAGAGATTTGAATAATGGTGGTTCCAAACTCAGTATAGGTGATTAATAATCAGTTTATATATGTAGGAATTATATTGTGTGATCATAGTATTGCCAGTTATAATTTACATTACCTTTACCACTAATTCAGTGACAACACTGATCCAGGTAAACATAGAGTGTTCCTGAAATTACATGTGAGTCAGCTTGTATAAAAGTGTATTTCCTTTTGGCTTATACTGTATTTCAAGATCCTTTGTCTTCATAGGATGGATCTTCAACTGTGGATGGATTGAAACTATCTGACTTTTGTGTTTTTCTTCCTATAACAAAGACATGAATTTAGTCTTTGATAAGATGAATTTTTAAATACTTTAAGAATTGAGAAGTCCCAAGGGGCATTTTGCATGGTGGTTAGAGAACTGGCTCTAAAACCAGACTGCTGGGGTTCAAATTCAGCCTGCTGTTGTATTAGCTCTGTGACTTGGGCCAGTTACTGTTCTGCCCCATGCCTCAGTTTTCTCATCCATGTAATGGGTTAATAATAGTACCTACCTCTTAAAGTTGTTTTGTGGCTTATATGAGTTAAAATATGTGGAGCACCTAGGGTAGCACTTGTTACATAGTAAGTGCCATATATGTTGTCAGTAATTACTCAGCAGTTAAGAACTTTGAAGACCACTCTTATTATTAATGCAGAATAAGACTAGCTTGATATGTTTCTACATAATACTTTCTTTCAAACAAGAGAAATTAGTGACTAAAAATAGAGCTTGATTTAGAAAGTATTTGATAAATGTTAGTTTCCTACCCCGCTTTTCCTTCTTTCCAAAAAAAAGGCCTTTCTTGACTTTTCCCCAAGTCTTTGTATAGAGCCATCATGTCCCTGAGTTTTAGCTAAGAGTGTATCTTGGCCATACTTGAACCATTTTGCACTTGCAAAATGCTCATCCATCATTTTGTTCCAGTTGGAAAGTATGAGAATATTTGTCCCAATACTTAAAATATTAAAGTTGGTGCTACACAAAGCTGGGAAATAATGGAAAGCAGTTGCTAAAACATCCTTGTAATGTTAAGAAAAGGTCAAGATCTGATTAAATTGTTCATAATTGTATTATTCAAAAAATGGTGAAGTTCTATTTTCAAAAATGTCCAAGAGTTTTGGGCAACCATTCATTATTTATTATCTTAGGAAAAGAAAGAATGTTGGTTAGAGTCAGTGCCAGGAAATAGGAGCGTTGGGTTTTCTCTAGCTGGACTATCCATCCAACTTAGGCCACCTATTAGAATTTCATTACTCCTTCAGCTGAAAATAATATGAATTGTCTCTGATAAGTATGAAAGAGAAACTGCTTAAAAGGTACTTGATATCGCTATGGTGGAAACCTGAGTAAACTAAGGGCAACTCCAGAGGAGCATTTCCAGTCTCCCAGCTCCCCAGCCTAGACCAGCTTCCCTGTTTTGTTCACCTCCTGCAGCTAGTACAGCACCCGATCCCTAGCTGCTGCTCAGTAAATGCTGCATGGATGGTTGAGGGAATGATATCAACTGGCTGAGCACTGAAAATATGAAACTGAGCAAGATCACATGATGTCCTCCCCACAGTCTAGGGGGAGACATATTAACTAAATGCAAAGTTGCCATTATAAATAGTGCTCAGTAAAAAAAGGGAAATGGTGCTATCAGTACCATTTCTATCATAGGGATTTCACCCAATCAGAGAAGCCTTCTCTGAAACTATACTGCTTAAGATAAGAGCTGAAGGATGAATCAGGGTTGACTAGGAAAATGCAGAGGTAAGAACATCCCAGGTAGATAAAATAGTGCGTGCAAAGATGCCGTGGCAGAAAGGAACGCTGCAAGTACAAGGAACTACCAAGGTCCGGGCTGCTGGGGTGGCATGCGATGAATCCACAAATAACAGATGGGACTGGAAAGGCCACAGGAACATACTGTACAGGAGTTCACAAGCCTTGTAAGGAGCGCTGTCTTTACCCCAAGAGGGAAGGGAAAGGCTTTGAAGGGTTTTACTCAGATTAAAATGAAAATGAAAATGAACATGAAAAGATTGCTCTGGCAGCAATGTGGGGGAGGAGGAAGAAATTGGAGTGTGCTGAAATGGACACATGGAGAGTACTGAGGGATTAGTTGTAATCTGAGCAAAAGATGTTATTAATTTGGGGTAGACTGTAGAAATATGATAGAGAATGAAAGAGATGGATGGATTTGAGAGAGACTTAGGAGGCATATTGATAGGCACTGGTGATGCATTGCATACAGTGGATAAGGGAGAGCGAGGTGCTCTTAGGTTCTAGCTTGACCCCTGCAGGGATTGGGGTACCCTTTCCTGAGACAAAGAATGCTGGGAGATTATAAGATCCGCAAGTGGAAGATTATAAATTAGTTTTTGGAAATATGAGTTCCTTTTAAAATTCTCTTTTCCCTGACTTCCTTTACACTGTGCTTCCACTCGCACATCACCTAAATGTTGGTACTCTCCATGGTTCTGACCTGAACCTCCAGCCTCTTTGATCACTCTAACCTTGTGCTGTCCAATACAATGGTGACATATGGCTACTGGGCACCTGAAATGTGGCTCAAGCAAATTAGGATGTGCCATAATTGTTAAATACATATCGGATTTCAAAGACATAACATTAATAATAATGAAAAATAAAAGTAAAATAAGCCAGTCAGTGAAAGAAAAATACCTTACGATCTCACTCATTTATGGGTAATAAAGAACATTATAAACTGATGAAAAAAAATAGATACAGAGGCAGAGAAGCATAAAACAGACTGTCAAACTACAGCAGGAATGCTGGGAGGATGGGGGGGGGGGAGTTAAGAGATAAACTGAAGGACCTGTATGCATGCATATAAGTATAACCAATGGACGCAAGACATTGGGGGTGGGGGTGGGGGGAAAGGGCATGTGCCGGGGGGTAGGGTATGCTGGGGGAAGGTCAATGGGGGAAAAAAAGGAGACATATGTACTACTATTTGTAATACTTTAAACAATAAAATATTTTTTAAAATTAATATTTTTAAAATATTGATTACTAGAGGCCCTGTGCATGAAATTCATGCATTAGAGGGGGGTGTCCCTCAGCCTGGCCTGCACCCCTCTCACAGTCTGGGACCCATCAGGGGATGTCTGCCTGCCAGCTTAGGCCCGTTCCCTCCAGGAATAGGGCCTAAGCTGGCAGTTGGACATCCCTCTCACAGTCCAGGACCCCTCGCTCCTTACTGCCTGCCTGCTCGCTGCTCCTTAGCACTGCCACTGAGGTGGGAGAGGCTCCCACCACCGCCACTGCACTTGCCAGCCGTGAGCCCGACTTCTGGCTGAGTGGCGCTCCCCCTGTGGAAAGGCACTGACCATCAGGGGCAGCTCTTGCATTGAGTGTCTGCCCCCTGATGGTCAGTGCACATCATAGTGACCAGTCATTCTGGTCATTTGACTGTAACAGTCGCTTAGCCACATATCTATATATCTATATCTATATCTATATCTATATATCTATATCTATATCTATATCTATCTATATCTATCGAAAGGTTGGGTTTAGTAAAATATATTATTACTTTCTTAATGTGGCTTCTAGAAAATTCAAAATCACATGTGTGGCCTACTGTGTGTTTTTAGTGGGCAGCATGGCTCCAGACAGTGACCCTTATATTACCTCATTCCTCTCCTCTTGAGTCCACAGAACTGTTTACTGCCCCCAGAACATTTCAAATCATTTTATGTCTCATATGCTTTCCTTTTCCTGAACTTTTGTCCCCTCTTTCCTACCAGATAAGATACGATTCCTACTTCTTTGTTCAGAGCACATATCACCTCTACCAAATGAAATTGTCTTACTTCCTTAAGGCAGAATTAAACATTTCTGCCTTGGAGTCGTACATGCTCTGTTAGTATCTTTATTATATCTAATTTACATGCATGTATCTTTTTTTATGTTCATTTTTCTGTCCAGCCAGATTGTAAGTGTCTGAAAAGTGCAGGTGCGATCTGATTTATGTCTGTAATTATGTAACCGGTCCTCGGCATCAGTTTGGTGCGCAAGGAAAGCCTGATGAATAACAATTGAGTCTACACATATTAAACAGCTACCATGTGACGGTCATGACTTAGATGTCCTACAGACAATACCTTAAATCCTCTCAATAACCCTGTAAGGAAGATATAATTATCCTCATTTTGCATATGAGGATCTTATGAAAACTCGAACTGTTAGTAAATTATAGACCTAGGATTCAACTGCAGTGAATAACTCCAAAGCTACAGTTTTCCCTGTGATTTCTTACATGCTGAAAAAATAGATTAAAAAGTGGAAATTATATTCCTATACCATAATGTGGAAAAGTACCTATTTCCTAGGGTTGTTAGAAGATTAAATGAAATAGTGTATATAAAGTATCAGGACAGTGCTTGGAAATAGCTGATTTAATTAATCATTGGCTTCCTTCAATCTTGAGGCCCACAATATAGAGGTCCTTAATTTCTGAGGAGGACCGAAGTGGTCTACCTAACTTCTGTGATGCCCCTACACATGCTCACACACATTTACGCTCATATGGAGGTCACGAGAAACGGCCCCTCTGGGGCCACAAATTTTACCCAGTCCTCTTTGTACATGCCTCTGATGGTAAAAGAAAGTGAAGTAGAGAAAGTATAAGTAATTCTTGGGGCATTCAATCTGTGTGTGTGTGTGTGTGTGTGTGTGTGTGTGTGTGTGTTTGTGTGTGTGTGTGTGCACGCGCGCGCACATGCATGTCTTTGGTGAGGTTTGGGATAAGAATAATAGCAGAAAAGGAATCAAGCCTGGTGTCTTACTAGGGCTATAGTGCCTTGACAAATTCCCAGAAAATCATTCCGAGTAGAATGCCGACTCTCCTCTTCTTGCTCTGCCTCACCTAGCTATGGTACTTTACAATCAGGACCACTTTTTTTTTTAAGCACCTCAGGAACCTTTGTAGGAAAGTGAAAAGGGAAGTATGAAAAGGTAAATACTGGTATTCATTGTAGGGAAATACTGGTCTGCAGGTCCTATGTTGAAATGCTAGCTCCTGATGAATATCAATCGAGTCTACACGTAATAAATAGCTACCATGTGACTGGTGAGAGGAAATGTGAATATATGTTGCTATGGGGTTGTCTGTGTTCAGGTAAGGGAAAACAATCCCTTTGTAAGCTTCAGATCCTCATAATTTCCCCCAAAAAGCAATATTAAGAAATTTCTGTTGCTATTGGTAGTTGACTAAGACTAAAAGGGGATCTTGGGCTCAAGAGTAAGACAGTTACTTCTCTTGATTCTCCTGATTTACACATTTCAAGGTAACAACTGAACCGATGCCTGTGCATAGCCAGAGGAAACATTTGTTTTAGATCAAACATATAGGCAAGTACTAAGTAGTATATAAATAGAATAAGGGAACTTAGGGCTTATTATTACTACTATCATTATCATTTTATTAGTGTGTTTACCTTTCAAACTAGTCCTTTGAGTTGAGGGACTATGTCTTAAACATCTCTGTATTTTGTTACCCTCTATATAGAAGTAGTTGGTGTTCATTTACTGAGTAATGGAGAGTCACCATATGCAGTATAATTGCAAGGAGATTCTAACTTGAGTGGACAGCACATGAAATTGTAAGGAAAAGGTTCTTTGAAGTGAAAATTTGGATTCCTTAGGAAACGGAATCTTCTCTAGCAGCTAAATCAAAGTTTAAGATTAAGAGAACAACTTCAAGTTGAGGGATAAGTTTTAGTCTGATATTAGATAGAGAGAAATTCCATGGCCAAGAACATGTCAAAATAACAATGGCAATTACCTAGCTGCTCCAGAAAATTTGATCGATATAGACAAATAAGTGCAACCTTGAATTTGAAAGTGGGAAATTGAAGTTGATTTATCTGCCAGACTGACTTGTACTCAAAAGGATAAACAGAAGGTACTTTTAAATTCAACCCACTCAAATGCAAAGCATCAGAAACTCTAACAATCAACCGATTCTGAGGTCAGCTCTCTGGGACTCAGGTTCCTCGCTGGTGCGTGGTATGAGCTTGATGTTCTCATTCATTCTATAAGGACTGACTTCGATGCCAGGCCTGCTACATGGTGGACCGCATTCACTGAAGATGCTCTGGCTTCTAGTAACAGGCATCTTGACTAATAGTGACTTGAATTATAAGCACTCTTTTTGTTGAGTAAACAGAATGTTTGAAGGTAGGTAGTCCAGGGTGGAATCAGTAGCTGAGTGAGGTTCTTCAGCAGCCAGGCAGGCTCTTTGAAGTTTATGCTGCATCCTCTTCATCATCTGAGAGATCATTGCCTCCTGGCTACAAGACAGCTAGTACAGCTCCAAGTAGGGAAGAAGAGTCAGAGGCAGATGGTTTCTCTTTGCATTCAGTAAGATCCCTACACCTGTCAGAACTCAGCCAAACGCCAACCTAGACTAACCAGTGGCAAAGGGAAAGGAGATTCTAGACTTGCATTGGACCAATTATCATTCATCCTACACCCCTGAAGGCAAAGAATAGGTTCCCAAGACCTGAACAGCTCAGAGTTCTAACAGCAGGGAAGGAAAGAGGAGAGAGGATGGATATTGTGTAGAAAATAAAACGTGTCTGCCAGAAACACTTACTAAAGCTTTATTGAATGTAAAAGTGAGGCTGCATTATGACTTTCATAGATCCTAAAAACTTTGCTTTTATGGGTTTATTCCTCAAAAAAGTAAAAATAGTGTTTTAGAACTGAGTTAAGATAAAGACACATAAAATCCAGACTGAATTGTGATGTATTCATTCTTATGTTTAATTCTGATTTTATAAATAAAAATGGAAACATTTTTGTTGGCCCTAAATCATGTATCTTCTATGCCTAGTGGATAATTCCACCCTGGGTTTATGTTGTGTTTTCAACTGACTTAGAAACACTAGAGGGAAGGGACTGTGTACTAGGTGTCATTATTGCCCTCAAAGCCCCTATTACATCACTATGAATCTAAAAGCTGCTCAACAAATATTACCGAGTTGAGCTAACATATCACCATTTCTTCCTCTAGGGTGAGCCAGGTCCTCCTGGTCCTTATGGTTCTCCAGGAGCCCCTGGTATTGGACAGCAAGGTATTAAGGTAAAGATCCATGTCTCTTTGACCATTGATGATTTTTGAATTTATTGTAGGGGCTGGGGGAGGTGTGATTTAAACTCTGCTCAGCCTTGCCCTCACGGGTATAAGGAGGCTGCTTGCAGAAGTTACAGTCTGGATGCTTGGACTCTGAGTGCCATGCTCAGGGTCAGTTACTGCCAGGAGCCGGTCCATGCTTGCTGTCTCAAGGGACCTGGCATATATGGCATACTGTTCTTAATATGTTTGCTCACCTTCTTGGCACTATGTGTTTTAACCAAGGTCTCTGAGAAAGGTTGTTTCCCCAGGTAGGGATTTTCCCCTGAAGTTAGGGAGGGAATAAAACCTCTTAACTAAGTACCAGGCGGGTAATTAATCACTTTAACTACGAACAATCATGCTTAAGCTACATAATCTTTACTCCCTGGAATGGAGATAAGAAACGCCCTAACCTTTGGAATAGAGATTGATAGGATTGGAATCAACTGGTATAAATACAGATGTAAGAACTCAGAACTTAGAATACAGAGCTTAGAACACAGAACTAAGAACACAGAACCTACTCAGAACCTAGAGACAGAAGAACTTCGCTGGAGAGAACATGGCAAAAGATCCTGGACTGAACCTGACTACAGAAATTGGCAAGAGAACCTAACTAGAACCTGGTGACTGAACCTGGCTGGAGAACCTGGACAGAACCTGGAGAACCTAGCAAGAGAATATGGCTACAGAACCTGGCTGGAGAACCTGGAGAACCTAGCAAGAGAACATGGACACAGAACCTGGCTGGAGATCCAAACCAGAACTTCGCTGGAGATCCAGACCAGAGCTTGGCTGAAGATCCTGGCTAGAGATCCTGGATAGGCTGCTGATCAACCGAACGCTGTCTTCGTGTCATTCCTTCTTCGCCGACTCCGTCCACACCTTTGGGGACCCCTGGACCTGCTGGGGCCGGACCCCGGCAAGTTACCACTGAATCACCAATGTATTTTGTTATTTGGTTGGAGGGAAAATTTGCTAGTCTCTAAATACCCACTCTCTGGCCAGTGTACATCTGGTTCTGTTGATTCTTTATGGACTTTAAATGTTAACATGCAAAATGTTATTGGGATATGAAATACCTTAATAGATAAACTACAACCTGCTCACAGTAAATAAGCTGACAGGGGCAGAAACCAGAAGAACCATGACACTGAAAAGTATATGTTGTCAGGAAGGTTAGTCGGGGACTAGAAAGAACTAGAACACCCGCACTGTGTCCTCTGCATCCTGCAGGATTAATAGAGTTTATTTTAAATGGATTTTCTCTGTCGTTGGGACAAAAAGACATTGACGCAGGACTAAAACAGAGAGCAGTACAAAACAGTGCACTTTGAATGTAAACAATGTCCCCATGGGTGGCACGTACACAATAGCACTGGAGACTCCAGGGGAGGTGGAGTTTATGTCGGTGCAGTTATTGGAGAAGGATTCTGAAGGAGATCAAGTGCGAAATGGAACTGAGAGGAGAGGTGCCATGGGGGAGAGTGAGTACAGGGTGGGAGAGGGCAGCACGCCAGGATGGTGGGGAAGGGGCAGGAGTGGCATGAACATTGTCATCTCAGTCACCAAAAGGCGTCACACACAGTCCATCCTGCCAATCACTACACAGTAGTTTCTGAAAGCGGAACGTACCCTATTGCATTTAGACAAGAAGGGATGCTGCACATTTTAGGGTAATTTGTTCACTTACATTCAAGCCATCCCTCCTCCTCCAGATTATGTTTTATCTTTTTGAATGAGAAAAGTTTGACTGTTTTGCTATTTATCTTTGTTGAACTCTTAGGAGTATTTTATGCTGTTTCTTCTTTATGTAAAAGCTCAAGCTTTCATTTGATCATTTCTTTCTCTTAGGGGGAGAGAGGCCAGGAAGGAAGAACAGGGGCTCCGGGACCGATTGGCGTTGGTGAGCCAGGCCAGCCAGTAAGTAGCCAGAAATTCTAGATGGAATAGGAAGGACAAATATAGTTCTTACGTCCTCCCTCTGGCTAGAAAAATGGTTCAGCTAATCCATCTTGTATCTTTTGGACAAACAAATGATAGTAAATATGCAAGAACCAGATACAAGGTCATTTTTCATAATTAAAATAGGGAAGCATGTGTGCACACATACAGACACAGTAGGTTTACAGTGGTTCATATGGAAAATAATACAATGATTAATAAGTAATAATACAAGAATAAACTCTGTTTTGCATACTCACAACCGTAAACCTACTTTTGCCCCACTCTGTATGTATGGTATGTACAACTGCTCTCTCTTACTGTAATCTCTTACAAGATTTGTCAGCTTATTCAAGAATTATGTGTAAAAATTTCCTAGGAGATACGAGATCTGCATTCAGACCTAATGCCTGTAATTTACTTTCCTGTAACCATGAGAAACTCACCAACAATGAGGACTTCTCATTACCTAATCTGTGAGTGTGTTCTAAAGCTGGTATGAAGGATGGTAGATAGGCCAGACCTGTGTTATCTGTAGTCTCTACCTCATGTAACTTTGAAGTTTCCTATTGTTGGAAAAGAAAAATAATACTTCTGTCAAAAGAGGTCTAAAGAGGAAATGAATAAAACATGACCATTCTAGCATAAAAAGCTCCTTAACTTTTCAAGTAATCATTCCCCTAGGAAAGAAAGTGGCTGACTCACTGGGGTACAAATGAAAACATGGTTGGTGTCCCAATTTGGCTTTGCATTGCATAGCACCTCACATGTAAGTAGTAACAAAAACGTGCTTCCGGGTTGTAGGCTGTGAGTGGAATGGGAGCATATTGTTTGAGGGTGAGGCTTTTCACTAATGTCTGTGCACACATTCAGAAAAGAACACATCTCAATGAGGAAAGATATACTGCACTGATTATCTAGAGACCAGTGATCAAGTCTCGGTTTCTGCTAACTAGGCAGTGCCCTTAAAGGTAAACCCTCGCGAGAAAAGAAATCAGCTTTCTTGCAGACACTGCTGCTTCTTCACTGGAGAAGCTGCAAGTGTAGAAAACTGGAGGGCCATCAGCTAGAAAGAAAGACACAGGCTCATGTAGATCGCTATGTGTTCTGGGAGTACAGCAGAGAATCTGGGCTTTAAAAAAACTGGAATAAACAAGAATTTTTTCATAATTCTCTGAATAAGTGGGAATAAAAATTAGCTACATAAATACAATTTTAAAAATGAGCTGCTAAAAATAACAGAGAAGGATTTAGTAAACTTCTACCAGATAGACAAATCTTAACATTTTGCTACAATTGCTTTAGATTTTTCTTGCAAAGACATAAAACATTATGAGTACAGTCAAGTTTACATAATCTCTTCCAGAAAATAGAAGAGGAAAGAACACTTCCTAACTTATTTTACAAGGCCAGTTTTCTCTCAATACCAACACAAGACAATGACAACACATAAAAAGAAAGCTATAGAACAACATCCCTCAGGAATATAGACACAAACATCCTAACAAAATATTGGCGAGTAGAATTCAGCAATATATAAAAAGAATTATACAGCAGCATCATATGAGGTTCATTCCTGGATGCAAGACTGATTTAATAATTGAAAAGTAATCATAATAGTACATTGTACTATAGGCTAAAAATTATATGATCATATAAAAAAGAAACAGGAAAGCATTCAACAAAATTCAAAATTCAAAATCCTCATAAGCCCCGATAAAAACTCTCAGAAACTAGGAATAAAAGGGAACTTCTGTGCTACAAAAAAACTACAGCTAACATATATTCAATGGTGAAGTGGTAAAACCAAAAACAAGAGAAAGATTTCTGCTTTCACCAATCTTATTTAATGTAGTATTAGAAGTCCAAGCCAGAACAATAGACAAGAAGAGGAAATAAAAAGCATAGATTTCAAAAAGAACTAAAGCTGTCCCTATTTGCAGATGACATAATGGTCTTCATAGAAAATCCCCAGAAATCTATACCAAACCTCCTAGAACTAATAATTGAACTAATAATTGAGGTCATGGGATTCAAGCTGGACATGCAAAATCAATTTTATTTCTATAGTCTAGTAACAAATACAGAAACTACCAGCTTTAATTTTTGATTACCACTTGTTTTGTGCTGGTCTCAGAGGTGACGAATTCATGAAAAATAAATTGATTCAGAATCTCAGGTGATCTGTTTGTTTTATGTGCAAGGTTATTTCAAGCGCTATCAGTAAAAGGAAAATACTCCCTGAAGTAGAACTGTAATTACTTTGAAGTTAAAAATAAAGGACATGGCACATGTGAATATTATAGACAATTATTATTATTATTATTATTTAAGATATTTACCTTTAATGCTTGCAATATATATTATAACCACTTTGTTTATTGTCCACACTGTTTAGATTATTAAGGAAAGTAAGAAAATAATGGATAATTATACTTTATCTTGCTAATGTTTCAAATAAAGCATTTCACCGATCAGACTGTGTTAACCGATAATTAGTTCCTCCATTATATTTTTTCATTAGAGGTGTTCATTAGACACCAAATAAGCACACCATAGCTGTAATTGATTTTCATGGCCTTTGAAAAGGATACTGAGTTTTTTATAGAAGCATTTCTGTCCTTTAAAAATGTTCCATTGGTGCTGTCTTAATCAATTAAAAATATAGTTAATCTAACCCAGTACCTGCTCTTCCTCTTCTGAGGTTAACAATCATCTCCTATCCTGACCACTCAACTAGAAAATTTGAGAATGTAGTTGTGGTGTGGAATACTACCCTGACGGTTTGCAGTAACTGAACCTTGGCTCTCTGTATTTTTAAATGCTCCTAAGTGATTGCTCACTAGCATTCGCTCTCTTTTCTCAGCAGTTTGGAACATATGGCTCCTAAAAGCCGCCATTATTTTCACGTTCACCTTAGTTGAGGTATTCTAGAAATGCGGGAGGAAAGGGTCCGCGTTTGTTCTGTGCAGCGTGCCTCTCTCCGTACTTAATGTCACCCATTCATGTGGAGAATACCTTCTTTGTCAAAATGTCCATAAAAGGACAGTCTTAGCAACTGCAGCACTCAAGGAAAATAATTTTGATAGTGCTAGCAGATATTTATTGAGTGTTTCATTTGTAGAAGCTTTAAATCTCTCTGACTTAGTCCTTACAGTAATACTGAGGTTGAGGTAGGTACTGTTGCTACCATCATTGTGATGTTTGCTGAGCTCTAGAGAGAGGAACTTATTTGTGTAAGGTCACACTGCCAATACTACCTAGCAGAGCTGGCACTTGAACCTCAGTCCAAAGGACACCAGAATCTGCTTTTAATGATCATGCAAGACTCTAAACTCCATGAGACAGAAAGCAGGTTGGTTTGATCCTCTTAGAACCTAGTTTGGAGCCTTGCACCTGTTAGGCATTTGGTAAATATTTGTTGAATGAAAGAAAAAAAATGGAATAAACTGGAAAATAGACTTACTTAGCATTTAATGTACATTGTGTTATTTTTATATGTCATATCATTGGGGAAAATGATAATCAGTCAATATATTTTCTGGTCATAGTGTGTGATGTTAGACATTGTTTAGTTTGCAATCCAGTTTTCATGTCATATTTATTTTCCCCTTAGTTAACTGCTCTAACATTAGAATAAGCTGTCATGAATATTAATGCTTTAAGAACTTGGATTGCTAAAAACTAGGTTTTCCCATAAACATAACAATTTAAATGGAATTAAATGTTAGCTTTTTATTTTACTTAAAGTCTTTACTAAATTGGCTATGCATAAATATTAAAGAAGACTGTCTTTTAAAATATATCATATTGGGGGGAATATATCATATATGGTGTGGCTTAGTGGTTGAATGTTGACCTATGAACCAGAAAGTCATGGTTCAATTCCGGTTCAGGACATATGCCCCAGGTGTGGGCTCGATCCCCAATGTGGGGTGTGCAGGAGGCAGCTGATCAATGATTCTCTCTGTCTTTCTCTCTCCCCCCCTCTCCCTCTGAAATTAATAAAAATATATTTAAAAAACAGAAAGAATACTGATATACAATTCTTATAAGCCTTGCTGTAAGCTTTTTTTCTTACAAATTCATAACGGTGCTCAGTCACTGATTAGCATAATGCTCCATCCTGGTTCTGCTTCCAGGCTTTACCAGAAAGCATCTCTTAAATGACCCTGGATGACTGCGTATCCAGCTCCAAGGTCGTTCAGAGGAGCTCTTATTCTGTCTCAGGTTTACTTCCCTGGCCAGTGAGGCCTAATTATCTTTTTAGAGCCATTCAAGGGAAAGCTCCAGTCTGGGCTTCTAAGATTTCTGTTGTTAGTCTCTGTTCTACTTTTTGGCCTGCTGGCCAAGAAGACCGAGTGGGAAAATGTGTAGCCTTTTAAAATTCCTGGTGTTTAAGTGAGTGCATTACTGTTGATTTTTATTATTCGGTGAGTACCTTTCCAGTCAGTCCACGTCAATGCCTGAAACTGTTGTTTTTCTTATGTGAGAAGTTCGCACCTTTCCTAGTGCCTTTCTGAGCAACGGTTACATGGACTTCTTAATTTTAATCATTGAGATTGAAAATCATGCTTCCCTTGATCCAGATTTCTATGCACACATAAATCTCCAGTGGATTCAACTAGTTCTTGAAAGATTTCAAGTTTGAGTCCAAATTTATGAGGATAGAAATTAAACAGAATTCAGTATTTTAACCAGCTGTGCAGTGATTTCTTCACAGTCCCCCCATGCCCCATAATTCAACTCTGAAATTACTCTGCATCCGTCTCCAGCCATGCAGTCCTCGAAGTTAGCCTTTCCTCATCGGGTTTATTTTCTGTACCTTATTCTAACACATCACTTAATTTCCATTTCCCATTAATTTGAGGACACCAGAATAGATAATCAGATGCCAACCAAGTGGAACAAGTACTTAATACGATGGGAATATTATTCTTCACAACTATAATTCTCCTGATAACTATGAAGCTTACTAAAAGAATTCTTACTAATGACTTCAATAGGACTATGTCATGCCCATGTGAACTGAAATATAACCATTTTATTTCCCCTTCCTCTCCTCCCTTCCCTTTCCCCTCCTCCCATGATCCTTCTCTCTTCTTTATTCTTCATTCCCTTTTATCCCATCCAGGGTCCCCGTGGTCCCGAGGGAGTGCCAGGAGAGAGGGGCTTACCGGGAGAAGGCTTCCCAGGACCAAAGGTAACAAGACCTCTGTACTAGGAAAAGTGCTTTGTCTTGCATGGTCATGAATTACAAATTTTAAAAACTGTGTCCAATTATCAGAAGTCAAGTATTTTCCTGACCAACTTCACCCTATTAAATGAAGGAATATGTAAATTTCCCCTTACCATGAAACGACAGTGAATTTTGCAATCATAAGTGAGTCGTTGACAGACTTCTACTTTATATAATTATTGCGTGTGAACTTAGAAAAGTCTCTTGGGCTGGAGTCATTAAAGCACAGTGATAGCCTCTTTACGCCCAGTACTTGAGTTACAGTGTGTAGCTATGACGAAGCTTTACTCTCAGCTTTGTTTTGTGACAAGAAACCAATTTGTAACAGCATTGCCTTTAGTATAATAAAAAATGAATTAGCTTATTACTATAAGGAACAAAATGGTATGAAAGACCAATCTTTTACCTGGCAATTGAGAATTTAAACATCTCCACTGCTTCCCATATATAATTCTTGGGGCTCAAGTTCCTCTAGACCAGGGGTTGGCAAACTTTTTCTTTCAAGGCCAGGCAGTAAATGTTTTAGGCTTTGTGAGCCATATGGTATGTGTTGCAACTACTTAACTCTGCTGTTGTAGCATGCAAGCAGCCATAAACAATGTAGTTTAAATGAATGAGTGTGGCTGTGTTCCAGTAAAGCTATTATTTTACAAAACACAGGCAGAGAGCTGGAGTTGGCCATTGGGCTTTAGTTTGCTGATCCCTTGTCTAGGCTGTTTACTCAAAATCTGTGGCACCTTTGCCAAAGGCCACATGGGAAATGATTTTCCAAGATACTTTGGGTGGCATCAACAAAATTTGAGAGTAAGTAAGGATAAATTTTGGAGTCTTTTTCCTTCTTTTCTAAAGCTTTCCCCCCAAACACATGTGCATGCACACACACTGCCCAGAGAAGCACACATTCTTTTCTAAGCAACTAAGACCTTCCACGGTATTCAGTCAGGTCCTTAAGTTCTGACCTTCTCAGTATTGCTGCACGCTCTAAAACTACATCTCATTCTTAGCCTCTCCTGTTTTGATCAATATTCAATGACCTATGAGGAAACCATATTTCAGCTAGAGGGAAATTAATTAGCTACAACAAATAATTCATACTAAGTTTTGAGAGACTGCTGGGTTGAATTTTCAGAGAGGCCCCTTTTAACACATTTTAACTTGTCATAATAAATGAAAATGATATGTTAGGTAAAGGGGACTTTAGTAATGCCCTTGACTAACCAATATGTCACTATCAGATACAGAGGCTAGCAATTTAGCACTACATTTCAGAATGATTTATAATACATAGTTTCTTGAATTATTTTTTGTTATATAGTAAATTTTTATATATGTGTAGCCCAAACAACCTGGAAAACTTAAATAGCCAGAATTACTTCTCTTTATAATCTATTTTTTTTACTATCTATATATATAAAAGCCTAAGTGCCTGGCCAGTAGCTATGACGTGCACTGACCACTAGGGGGAGGATGCTCAACGCAGGAGCTGCCGAGCTGTGATGTGACTTGGCAGCTGCAATTCTCGGGTGACATACTGAGAACCAGAGAGGAGGGAGCCTGATTCTGGGGTGCGTCACCTGAGAACTGCCCTCTCGCAATAGGGGACCCCTCAGGAGATGTCAGAGAGCCAGTTTTGGCCCGATCCTCACAGGCCAGGCCGAGGGACCCCAGGGCATCTAGTAAAGAAATAAATGAGAAATAAATATGTGAAACACTAAGAAGCATACAGGAGGGCATGTCTTAGTGACAAGTTCAACTGCATGATATAAAGATACACTCTTGCTCATAGTAACCCACTCAGTGCATTGCCCTCTATCTCTTCAAACAAATAACCCACTATATTCAGGGTTGTTTTAGGGTCGGTTGTATGTAATTATGTTCTGTGGAAATGACCAGAAGAACCCACTTTTCAGACTACTTTATTCCCCAATCAGCAGGACCAAAGGGAGTTTTCTATATGTGCTCCTTGGGGCTACTTACCATGATAAAGGACTTAAGTGATTATACCGTGAATACATAGAGACACAAAGGATATTTTCCTGTTTTCTATGTTTCTTGCAAATGTCCTTTGATTTTACTCATGGTTCAAATAAATTCATGAGATGAATACTATTTTTGATTGCTTGTATGGTTTATTTTTCATACCAATGCAGTGTGATGACTTCATTGATATTACATTACATAGGTCATGTGATTCAATCCAAGAAGATTTTACATTAATTATTTTAAAACTAAATTTTCAATGAATGTGTATAAATTCTGATACAAAACATTTAATAATTTAACCATAGCAAGTATTAGTTCATATACTAATGTGAGGGACACATTTCCATTGTGTGACGGGTATAGGTGAAGCACTGTTGAGGAGGCAGAGGACTGACTCAGCGAGTTGTACTCATCCCCAGATATTTCTGACTATTTTGGGAATAGAGCTCTTTTCCAACCCTAGCGGTACTTCATATGTGTTCTGCTTGGACAGAGTACCTCCTATTTAAGAGTTAAGACTAGTTTTTTTTTTGCAAGTTACAAATCTTGGTGTCAGTTAGAATTACCTACTTGCAGTCAGCTGTAAATTTGGTTGCTTTGAATACTTTAACTGTTTTAAAATTCTGATTTTTATTAGTGTACTGATGTCTCATATATTTTCAGGGTGAAAAAGGTTCTGAAGGTCCAATTGGCCCACAAGGACTACAAGGCCTGTCAATCAAAGGGGACAAGGTAATACATATAGGATATAGGATGGAAGAGATGCCAGTAAAATCGTTTTTAAAAATGTTTGTTATGTATGTACATTTATGAACTGTATACAACCTGACAACCACACCACACAGGTGTCAACTTAGTTGTAAATCAAGTATATGCAAGGTATATTATTGTAGAGATGAATTATTACCTGGAAATCCCATGTTATATATTTATAGTAATGTCTCATTTATTTGGGTTCTGACTTCCAGTATCCCTATCGTCAGCCAAGCAGCTTTGAAGCCAAACATTAGCAGAATAGACCTCTACTTAGTTAAGAAAATAGCTGTTGAAACATGACTTGACCTCATTACAGAAGTGATATCCAACCTTAGGCTCCCACTAAAAAATATTACCTTAAAAGGAGGCTGAAAGAAGATAACTCACTTAAGAAAACTAGCATCGATGTCCTCCAGCAAGGACCAACAGGAATCCACCTATAATTGAACAAATTTAGATGTATTGATTCTGCTGTGAAAGAGGCCACATACCGTGGGAACCTATCACAACTCAGTAAGACGAGAGATTTGTTTTCATAGAATTTGGGTTTATATATTCGGTGGCTTGGGCGAGTGTCTAAGAAAGTATGAATTGGCTCTGAACTGGATGCTCTGAGGAAGTGGGGGTAATTTAAGTTTGGGCATTTTTAAAAAAAATATATTTTATTGATTTTTTACAGAGAGGAAGGGAGAGGGATAGAGAGTTAGAAACGTCAATGAAAGAGAAACATTGATCAACTGCCTCCTGCACACCCCCCACTGGGGATGTGTCCGCAACCAAGGTACATGCCCTTGACTGGAATCGAACCCAGGACTCTTCAGTCCACAGGACAATGCTCTATCCACTGAGCCAAACTGGTTAGGGCAAGTTTGGGCATTTTAATGAATCTTACCTAGGAGGAGAGAAAGATGGAGCCAGGCTAGTTGCAATTGGTAAAGAAGTAGCAGTTATTCATTTCAGTCGGTATAGGTCTAGGACAGTGATGGCAAACCTTTTGAGCTCGGCGTGTCAGCATTTTGAAAAACCCTAACTTAACTCTGGTGTCGTGTCACATATAGAAATTTTTTGATATTTGCAACCATAATAAAACAAAGACTTATATTTTTGACACTTATTTTATATATTTAAATGCCATTTAACAAAGAAAAATCAACCAAAAATGAGTTCGCGTGTCACCTCTGACACGTGTGTCATAGGTTCACCATCACTGGCTAGGAGGATGTTTGATCCCTTTTGAGAAATTTGGACATTGTTTTTTTTGTTTTGTTTCTGTATATGCTCAGACATGACTATGGAGAGGTTTTGCTTCACCACAGAGAATGGCTATGTCTGACACTGGTGTTCTGGAAAATCATATTCAACCCTGCGGCCTACCTGCCATTGCCTTCTTCTCACTAGTTACTTGTTTTCTTTAAAATAGCTACAAATTATATACAGATTAGAAGTAGGGGTGAGGCCAGTGATAGAAGCTACTGGAGGCTGATAAGGTCCTAAATACAGTGGGAAGGGAATGATGCCAGAGAATGGGAGATATAAAAATACACAAAAAAACAGAGACCTCATGTCAATTTGGAGTCATTTATATGTCAACCTCTAAGCATATCATTATATTATATATTATATTAGAATAATGATTGATATTCAAGATTACCTTAAGTGTGTTTCAATCTTGAAGTACTTATTTCTTTTATTTACTGGTAGCCATCTCTTCTGGGAATCTGTGTTTAAATAGCAGAGATAGTGGGAAATAGTGAGTTATACAAATTTTAGATGCAGTACAACTCTTGGTTGTAACTTCAGCTCCAAAATACTCTAAAAATACGTAAGATGTGTTTCTTCCTTTGGAGCAGTGAAAATTGAGTACAATAGAATCATGTTTTAGGAGTTCAGTAAATTAACTTTTTTAGGTTTCATTGACATTGCATTTTTATTTTTACACCTGGAGTTCATGCAAAGAAAACACATGGAAATATCAGGACATTATCACAGAGTAATTGCAAAGCCATCATCTGCTATTCTCTTACCAAATCAAACCGTCTTCCTTTTCTCTTCCCTTTCTTCCTTTTCTATCCTTTTATATATATTAGATTCAGAGACTTGGTGCCTCTGTTTCAAGTGATAAGATAAACACCTCTATGTTAAGGGCTCTCACATATATAAACTGATACAAAACAAGGAAGTAGTTTTGATATAGATTTTAAGTGTCTATAGCAATGCACAGAAGAGGATCTCTCTTTTGGGTATACTGAATATTTGCAGAATAGTGGTTATGAGTTGGGTTTTGTAGTCAGAGAGAGTAGACTTGAATCTTGCAACTGAATGGGGTGTACTTAACTTCATCAGGAAAATGGGGATGTCTACCTTCAGAGGGTTGTTGTGAGGATTAAATGAGATACAGAATGAAAAGCATTTAGCGCAATGCCTGCCACATGACAGGCAATCAAGTTATGAATCAGAATAATCCAGTTCTGAATTAGAACTGAACTCCATTACATTTTCCTTCCTTGATACTTATTTAGACTGGGATTGATACAGAGTGAAACACTGAGAAGCATATCCCAGGGCATGTTTTAGCGACAGGTTCAATGGACTTTGTAATAGTATAAATAGTATAATCTAATGATGTATTTTTGTTCATAAAAATATATTTATTTAGCCCAGCATTGGCCAAATAAATGTGGGGCTGGCTGCTTGTTTTTGTAAATAAAGTATTATTAGAACACAGGTACACCTGTTCATTTATGTGTCGTCTATGGCTGCTTTCACACTAACCAAGCAGCATTCATTAGTCACGAAAGAGACCTTATTATGCCTTCACACATAAAATATTTGTTGAAAGACACAAAGGATAGATAAATGATATTCTTCTTAATGATAACATTTATTTTGTTTCCCAAATTTATTTCATGGAGGGGAAAGGTAATGTTCTTTAATTTTGTTGTGTTTAACTTAGAGAATTTCTTAATTTTCAAAATGCATTTTAAAAGGATTAGGAGGGAAAAGGTATTTAGAGAATTTTACAATATTTTGCTTCAATTTATTTCTCAAATCCTGTTGTCCTTGGACTCTATGAATTTTATACTTTTAAATATTTCTGTTATGAGCCTAACAGAAAGTGTGTCATTATAATAACCATTCAGGAACTTTTGATTTTTATGAGAAAAAATGACTGATAAATATAAACTGGTGCAAATTCTCACCAATTCAGACTAAATAGTAAAACATAATTAACTATTTTGGCAAGTTTGAACTAAATTGTTTAAAAGGAGTTTGCTAACTTTCCATGTTGAACTTTTTTAAGGATATAAAAATAGATTTGAATCCAACGTAATTCCAGATTAGCAAAGTATGAGAGAATGAAGTTTCATTTTATTGTTATATTTCTGATTTATTTTCTATACAGGGGGACTTGGGACCTGTGGGACCCCAAGGACCAATGGGCATCCCCGGAGTTGGGAGTCAAGGGGAACAGGTAATCAATGCTCTTGCCCTTTCCTGGCCCAATGCTGGAGATCATCGAAGGCCAGTCCTGCAAACACCAATGAGTGTACTTGATAGTTAAATTGCAATGAAATTCACACCCAAAGTGAATATAGGAAAGGATAAGATGGTTTGTGAGATCTTATTTATTAGAACTTCCAAAACTTAAAAAATAGTGAATTTCTTGATGCTGTAACTTTTAACCTTAAAACCTAATTAATAGGATAAGAGTTTTTGGATAATAGTTTGTATTTTTAGTATCCCTCGGGAGCAATAGTTTATTTACCTGTTGCTTTGTGTGTTTATTCCCCCCCCCCCCCGCAGCTTTGTGAGTGATTAAATCGCACTCTCTCTTAATGCCAGTATGTAGTACTTCCACCCCCTGGCCATGAACCAATCTGAAAAATGTTAAATTTAAAACAAGGTCCAGAATCAGAGGTAACTACTTGACTTTAAGGGGCACCATTCCTGAATAGACACAAGCCACAAACAGAGTTTATAAATGACACTTGGCCCCTGTTGGTCAGAATAAAGAAAAGATCTCTTAGCTTGTCTTTACATTCATGACTGAAATTGCTTCCAAAACCTTCTGACCAGAACTACTGGGAAAGCTGGATAATCTTGTTAGATCTGAATAATATGAAGATAATATAACAGTCCTATCTAGAGTTGTTGTTGACCATATGCTTTTACCTACATTATCTCATTAAGTATAATTAAGTAACCAATATATCCAAATTTATGCTGAACACCCTTCTGCTTAAAAAATGGCAAATCAGTTTGGTTAAAATTTAGAGTTAAGGTTTGAATTATTCTACTACCTAGAGATTGAATAGTGCTTCTTTTATCTAAGATAGTGGGAGAAGAAAAGGAATTTAAAAATGAGATGATTCCAAAGCTTCTTGTTGACATTAATTCTGAGTTATTTTTGACTGTCTTCTAATTATTGAGTATATGTTTATTGTTGCTAATCCAAGCAACAGCAAAGTTGGACTTACTCCTTTTTCCATTTCCTTTTCCTTGGTAGAGGTCCTAGTGTAGTACATTAGGAGGGTTAAGGTGCAAGAGAAGCCAAGATAAATCTATAAATAAGTGCTTAGAAAATATTTAAGAGCTGTACAGTTTGACTACATAGGGGTTGACTGTGTGACCAGGCATTCTCAGGCTTTGTAGTTTGTTTACCTTCTAATCTCAGAAGTGGCTGGACAGTGCTGCCACATCCTGGGTCTCGTGGTGCTCCTGGTGCTGAGTCACCACCATCAGACTGAAAAATGAGGTTCAAAGAAAGCCAAGTCTTTCCAGATGGCCTGGGAGTTCTGGACCTCCCACCTGCAACTTCCTATTGCCTTTAATATTGGTTCTTCCTGGAGGTTGTTTTCCTTTATCTTAAAAAAGCCCTCAGACCTCCTCGACCTCTTTGGTTTTCTCACCCCCTTCTGTTCTTTTCCAATAGAAAACAATTTTTAAGGTAGAAAGGTCCACATGGAGCTAAGCCCTACTGGGTAGGAGATGGAATAGAATGTGCTCTTTGTAAATTACTCTGAGCAAGAAACAAATTTGTTTATCCTTTGATCTAAGCTCTACTTAACTCTAACCTTAATTCATGCCATTATTCATTTTTCTTATCCTTAATTTAACATGTTTATCCATTGAATTCCTGTAATTATTAGATCTTTCTATTTTTCATATAGAAATGAATTTTCCCATTCATCTGTTTATGAGGGAACTTCTGTTTCCATTACCAGCAACTAGCATATAATATCCCTCAAGTGGCCTGCAGATTTTCATTAAATATTTGCAGACTTGACAATATCAAATCTTTTTATAAAACAGAGTAGAATCTAAATAACCATATATACATGTGTATGCACATATAGGCACATCCCTTGGAAATTTTTTGGTTCTTTGTCCCATTGCATGCTACTTGTGGACTACTGAAAAAGTTAAGAAGAATTCCTTCTTATAAAGGCTCAATATCTTAAAACTTGGCTTTCTTAAATTGTTTAGATTGCTTCATCTTCATCAACCAGAGAAAGGGAGTACTAATTGTACTTTTTTTTTTTAAATATATTTTTTATTGATTTTTTTACAGAGAGGAAGGGTGAGAGATAGAAAGTTAGAAACATCGATGAGAAAGAAACATTGATCAGCTGCCCCCTGCACACCCCCTACTGGGGATGTGCCCGCAACCAAGGTACATGCCCTTGACTGGAATCAAACCTGGGACCCTTCAGTCCCCAGGCCAATGCTCTATCCACTGAGCCAAACCGGTCAGGGCTAATTGTACTTTTTAAAATGAGCAAGCAGTTGTATGATATAGTTAGAGAAAGGACATAACATTTTCAATAAAATAATCATATTTCTGTAACCATTATATGCACTGTCATGGTTTGTGGGGTGCAAGCAAAACAAAATCTTAGTTTTTTCTCTCATCATCCCTTTAAACTTTTTTTCATTAGGGGAAGATTTTTCTTTGTTGTACCACAGAAATAAATAATCACCAGGCTACAGACTTTTCTTATCACTTTTAAGTTAATAGAAAGTTTTAGGGTCACTCAAAGTTACAAATCAGTTTTAATTGTACAATAAAAATTATCTAGTCGATATATAAATCTTCCTTTCAATCTTTCCTCATCTGGTCTGAGCTGCATGGAGACCCTGTGGTCCATGGGAAGATCTCTGCTTCTCCTCCCTCCGGGCTGAGTCAAGGCTGGAGGAGAGGTTCAGTACAGAAATTCTTTCTTGACTGCTCCATTGTCAGATAGCTTTGGGTCCTCTGGTCTTGGCAGATTTTGATTTTGACACCCTTTCCTGTGGGGATCTGGCACTGGCCCCTGCTTTTGCTCCTCCTAGGACATGGGTAAAGGACTCTCTTCCTCCAGCGATTTCTCCCATCAGCCTCTGCTTTTCTGGAGGTTTACTCTATACCGACTCTTTCTGTTGGAGTTCCATTACTCTTTCAGACCCTTTTGGTCAGTACTCAAAACAGCTCCAGGTCTACTCTCGTCCACAGAAAAAACTCACATGGCCTTTGCACAAGGCCTGATGCTCAGGGTGATCCCACACCAGCTCTTTCTGGACTATGGAAGTCCACTTTAGCTTTCTTAGACATGAGTCAGATGCTGGCCCTTGTGAGTAAAACAGGTGAAGGGAATAAGCAAAACAAAACAAAAAGCTCATAGATACAGACAATAGTATGGTGATTACCAGAGAGAAAGGGGGGCTGAAAAAAGGGGGAGGGGGAAGGTAGAAGAGAGTAAAGGGGGGATAAATGGTGATGTAAGGAGACTTGACTTTGGGTGGTGAACACATAATAGAATATACAGATGATGTATTATAGAATTGTAATTTATAGAACTTTATTAACCAATATATTCAATCAAAAGAGGGCTCTTAAAAAAATAAAATTCAGTCACTTTTTTTTGTTTGTTTAAAAAAATGTCAAGATCTTCAAGTGGCTACCCCCTTTCTCGAATGGGGTACCGAACAAAGCAACTTAAACCCCTCTCATCTTCTCCAAAGAAAAAATTTCATGACTCCTTTCTCCAAGGAACTTTATTAATGCTGTCTCCTTCCCCCTTTTATACCTACAACATGAGTGAGAGTCAGATGTTTGAACATGTATCAGTTTAGTGTCTGCTGCCTATCGCTTCTTACAACCTAGGTCAAACCTTCATTTTAACATCTTGATATATACCAATTGGTACAGCTCGTTTGCTAGCATGTGACTGAGGTGTGAAATGGGTTAACAAGATGAAGAGTTATTGCTCTTCTTTAGAACTCCAAGTTGGCGTGGTGGCTCTGCTCATCAGGGTTTCAAGCTTCTTCATTATTGTCCGCCCGCCATCCTGAGGGTGCGCTTTCTTCCTCCATGGGAAAAACACCATGTCTTCACTTCATCCACTGGAAAACGGGTGTAGGGGAGGAGGAGGCATGCATCTATCTTTAGCATGGACCAGAAATTACACATATCCCTTCCATTCCCGTTCCATTGGCCAGAACCCAGTCACATGGCAACACCTGGCTGCCACAGGAACTGGGAAATACGGTCTTTATTCCAGGCAGCCATGTGGGCCAGCTGAAATTTCTCTTACCATGGGAGAAGGGAGAATGCATTTCATGATTCACCTAGCAGCCTCTGCTATCCCATTCAACTAATATTGACTATTAGTAATTCATTATGGGACATGAACTAAACTCACTTTAGAGGATTGGAAACTCTTACCCACATTTCTTCTTAATTTCACTAATACTATTAAATTTTTTATTTTTATTTTAAAGGGAATCCAAGGCCCTATTGGTCCCCCTGGTCCTCAAGGACCCCCAGGACAGGGCTCACCTGGTTCCAAGGTAACTTTCTCAATGAAAAAGGAGTTTCATATGTCTATAAATATACTGGCTGTTTCTTGGGCAGTGGGCAGGCATTTGGAAGGCAGCAGATGTAATGCACTTAAAAATCAGAGATCTCTACTTAATGTAAAATCTTACTGATAATCCTAATGGTGTAGAAAATGTAATATATATTCCTTATGCTCTTAGAAGCTTTATTTAAACAATCTTCATTTATTGTTTTCTTTGTTACTTTTACTTATGAGACCCTATTCTAGCATCTCAAGCAGTAATATCAGTAGGAACTACCTGTGGTTACATGCCTCTTTGGACTGACTCATTTTTATTCTCACCAGCACTTCCACAGTAGGGCCAACTGCTAAAACAGCTAGTTAAAGATATGGAGTCAGAAATGACCCAACAAATAAACATTTTCTATAAACAGGAATCAAATTATCTCCTAAATTAGAATTATTATTTATCCCTTGGGGAAAGGTTTGATACCTATTTCTAATTAGCTATCCTTAATGTTGCTTCAAAAAATCATCAATCATTGTTAAATAAATAAAATACCTCTCTGAGAGGTCTCACCTTCAAGCCCACTCCTTAGCGATGCCCATGTGAGAAGCAGCTCAATAGACTGCTGTTACTGTCCTTGAGATGCCTGATTCGCGGCACATCATCGGAAGCTCAGGTTGTTCTCTGGTTATGATACTGCTTTTGATCATCAGTCATCTTGACTTTTCAGGTGTCAATTTTAGTTGTTCTAGAATATAACTATCATTTCCAGGGACTCTTTAAGGGGGGTGGGGGTCCTTACAATCAATTTTGAGTATGTTACATAGCCTATACTTTAAGCCAGATCTTTCCACAGTCCAAAGGTGATGGGGTAAAGTATATATATATGAATTGAGCACATGAAGCTCAGTGTTCTCTTATTTTGTTGATATAAGACAACTCTTAGGAGACCAAAGAAGGAGTATGTTGTTTTTATTTTGCTGCCTTAGTCAAATACTCTTCAAATATTCTTTCCTTATTAGGGAGAAATAGGCCTGCTAGGACCTCCAGGCCCTAGAGGACCAATGGGGATTGGAGTACAAGGTCCAAAGGTGAGTTGACCATGCTGCTCAGAAGCATTTAGATGACTTATGTGTTATTATGTAAAGTTTCATTTATATCCAAATGAAATATAGATCATGCATGTGTCATCTAACTGTTCCTTTCTTTACCAGTGTAGTGTTTATTCAGAAAAGGGTCTGATGCTCAGTATAACTTTTATTGTTAAAGAAAAACCAAAATAGGTTTATTGTAATGACTGCTGCTTGTTTTATTTATTTACTTATTCATTTATTAGCAGCACAGGCTCTATTTTAGCACAGAGCGATTCTTTAGAACATTATCTCCTGCCATATTATAAAACAAAGCACCTAGTAGTTAGGATTTCAGTAAAGGCTACTTTGTTTTATGATTTTTTAAGCAATCCATTCCCTAAATCTAAAGTATGTTCAGCCCACTTCTGTTACCCAGTAATTTTATATGTCAACATGCTATTTGTTTCCCTTGCTTTTACGTAACTCTTATCTCAACTTGCATGTTTTTTGAATTTAAGGTGACCCTTGAACAATGTGAAACATAAGGGTGTGGACTCCCTCAAACAACTTTTGACTTCCCCTAAAGCAAGTTGTCCCTTGGTATCTGTTGGGGGTATTGGTTCCAAGACCTCCATAGACATCAAATTTTTGGAGATTTAAGTGCCTTACATAAAATAATATAGAAGAATGCATACAGTTGGCTGTCTACATACATGGATTCCCAATCATAGAATAATTTCACTGTACTTTTTTTTCAGTAGCTTTTTTAGTTTGGTTTAGTTGAAATGCCCCTCAATTATTTTTAATATATTTTGCTTGTAATAAATGTAGTAAGGACACTTTTATACTGTTTGAAATGGCATGTGTTTTCTCTGAATATATTAAAAAACTTATTATTAATCATAAATTAACTTGAAACCAAGTAGAATTGTTGAGCATTAGAGCTGGAAGTGATGTTAAGTCCCCAATTTTTTCATGTTACTTTTATATTCATTTCTCAGGATTGCTGTAACAAAGTACGACAAACTGTGTGGCTTAAAAACAATAGGATTTATTGTCTCATAGTTCTGGGGACTAGAAAAAAAAATCAAAATGTGTGCAGGGCCATCCCTCCTCCAAAACCTGTAGGGAAGAATCCTTCTTTGCTTCTTAGCTTGTGGTGGCCAACCCTTGGCATCCCTTGGCTTGTAGCTATATCACTCTAATCTTTGCCGCCGTTGCCACATGGTATTCTCCCTATGCGTCTTATCTTCACATGGTGTTTTCCTTTTTTTATAAGGACACCAGTCATACTGGATTAGGGCCCACGCTAATGACCTCATCTTAACTTGATCGCATCTGGAAAGACCCTATTTCTGAAAAAGGTCACATTCACAAGTACCACGGCTTAAGACTTCAATGTATCTTTTTTGGGGTCAATTCAACCAATAACAAACAACATAATCCAAAACTGAGACCCAGAGAGGTTAAGTAATTTGCCCAAGGTCAAATAGTTTGATTATTAATAATTACTATTTAGATTTTTCAGCTTAGAGGCTTTTCTCAGACACTATAAGATATATCTAATTGCAGGTACTGCAAAATGGGGGTGCATGATAAACATGAACTCCTGGGAAATAAAATCTTTGCTTATCCACTAGGGGGAGCCAGGCTCAGTAGGGCTCCAAGGACTGCCAGGAGTGCCAGGGGAAGATGGAGCTGCTGGGAAGAAGGTAACTACATTTCCATATTCCCCAGGGTAAAAACTACTGAACTACACTATACCTTGGTCCTGCAGGACCTCAAATTAAACCATCCAGGACAAACTTAGTCTTAAAAAACAACAACAAGCTACAAGTCTAAATTTCCTTGTTCACTGGCTCCAGAGAGAAAGAGAGCACGAAGACAAAAGAAAAGTAGTGTTTCACACCTTCTGCCTTCTCTCAGTGTTTTGGACATGGCATTCTCCAATGACCTAGTCTTTCTGGGATTCCTAGAAAGGACTTTCATTTAAACTTAGAGAAAAACACCTTTTTTTCCCCCTCTAAAAGAAGCATCTGCAAATGTATTCAGGAAGTAAGGCCATTATAAAGATTTCCTAAAGCACTTTGAGTAGATATGTGAAATACTCATTTTTCAATATAAGTAGTGAAATCAGCAGATGGAAGGCTGAAGATCTTTCTTGTTTTCTTAAAAAAAAAATACAAACCACCAAATGTGAATGATGAGGCAAAAGAAATCAGCGAATAAATTGGCCTTTTTCATGATATTTCCAACTGCTCTGAGCTAAACTAGAGTTTGATATTAATTTATTCAAGTTGGTAAATTTCCAAATTAATTTTGAGAGTAGAGTTAAGGTCGGGCCTGCTTTGGAGGGTCTCAGCAGAGAACCCACTGGCCATGAGAAGAGACAAGGTGGGCTGATATATACTGTCTACAAAGGGTCAGCTAAGACATCAGTATCATTTCCTCCAGGGAGAAGCGGGGCTTCCAGGAACAAGAGGCCCAGAGGGAGCACCTGGAAAAGGACAACCTGGCTCCAAGGTATGGAGTTGACAGTGCTGGGGAAGCAGACTGCCTGTGTTCTGGTCCTGATACTAAGGAGCCAACTTAGGAAAAACCTGATTGTTATTCTTGCTCTGTCAAATGTGTTTACTTCTGGCTTAAAGTTATGGATACTAGCCTGTGAGCTCTGGAAGAAAGCAAGTATGTATTATTCATTTTTATTTCCTAACATCTATTATAAGACCCAGCTTATATAAAGAGTTCAACACAGGTTTTTCTTAATAAATAGCCAGACTGAATTTAAAAACACATAGGAAGGGAAAAGTAGGCTTGAGATACACCCTTGAGACCTGAAAGCCCATAAATTTTCTTTATTTATGGAGTTTCACACAGTAATAAGAAATATCACCTTATTAAGTGGCAATTTTACTTTCACAACATGGAATAAATTTATTTTACACATTGTAGAAATGCTAGTGAATGTCATCTTTATATGTCATGACAAGAATATATAAATTCATCAGTAGGACCATTAGTGACATAACGCACAGCTCTAAGGTGCCAGATGTCCCTGCAGTTTTTATGTAGAGTCACCAATGCCCATATAAAGCTTTTGAAGAATTCAATATGAGGGAAGTAAAAGTAAAATCTCTACACTTATTAGTACTCTATAATTGTATTAAAATAGTAATTGATTGCTTAAGAAGTTTATGTCTTGAAAAATACTGGCTAAAATTGAGTCCTTACCCTTAAGTGTGAGAATTTGAAATTTAAATATATTTGTAGATTTCAAACAATTTTATTTATTGACTTACCAGATTATAAGATCTTTGGGGGCGAGGGGAAGGGGATGCGGACAGAGAATATCTTTTTAATTAACATCATTCAAAAATACTTATAGAAATTCTTGCTTACTAACGTTCAAGAGAACTAATGTATTCTAGAATGCACTTTTGGGACATAGACCTATGAATTAATAACTGAAGCTGTAAGAATGAATGATATCTGTGAGAAACAGAGCTGAGGTTTGAATTTCATGGTATACAGTAGCTGGAGAAAGAATATTCAGAGCAGGAGAAAGATAAGCAGAAGAGTTACCATGTTAGGGAAACCAAGGAGAAAGAGTTTCAAAGGGTGGCACATGCCACCCCCCAAGCAAGGACAATGTGCATTGGAAAGAGAGGCCACTGGATTTGTGGCATTGAGGTGATCTGTGGTTTATGGAAGGCTATAGGAGAAGAAATGCTGGGAGGTTTCTGAATGAAGATGAAACAGTTTTTCTGGGGGAGTGACAGTGGGCAACCAGGCTGGGGAACAGGAGTAGCAAGTTTCTAGCTCTGCCCCATGTTCATGCCCACATATCTTTCTACCAACAGAGTTATCAGTCTCCTTTGGGAGAAAGAACTATACTCCCTATCCTATCTAATAACAGACAAACATGGTAATTTAACCATAACTTCACTACCCTTTCCATGGGCTAATCAGGGTGATATGCAAATTAACTGCCAACCAAGATGGCGGCCAGCAGCCAGGCAGCTGAAGCGAACAGGAGGCTTGCTTGCTCCAGTGATGGAGGAAGCCAAGGTTCCCCGCCTGCCGCTGCCAGCCTCTGAGCTGCACTCTAAGAAACAATGTTGCAATTAGAGAAGCTAAACAAACTCCAGAAACCTGCTTTCAGCCAGCCGGCCTCGGAGCTGGAGCTGTAACAGTGTTTCAATTATAGAAGCCAAACAAACCCAGATACCTGCTTTCAGCAGCCGAGGACTCAGAGCTGGAGCCGAGCCTTAGAGCCAAAGCCGGCTCTCAGTTCCAGTGACAGCCATAGAAGGTAAATAAATCCCAGAATTAAAAAAAAAAGAAAAAAAGGAGAGGTTGGGAGCTTCAGTCACCCGCCACCCTGAAAACAGCCCTCAGCCCCTCACCCAGACTGGCCAGGCACCCCAGTGGGGACCCCCACCCTGAAGGGGGTGTGACCAGCTGCAAACAGCCATCATCCCCTCATCCAGGCTGGCCAGGCACCCAAGCGGGACCCTCACCCAGATCCGGGACACCCTTCAGGGCAAACCAGCCGGCCCCCACCCGTGCACCAGGCCTCTATCCTATATAGTAACAGGGTAATATGCAAACTGACCCTAACAGCAGAAGGACTGGGAATGACTGGTCACTATGACACACACTGACCACCAGGGGGCAGATGCTCAATGCAGGAGCTGCCCTTTGGTGATCAGGGCGCTCTCACATGGGAGGAGCTCTGTTCAGCCACAAGGCTGATGGCTGCCAGTACAGCAGTGGTGGTGGGAGCCTCTCCTGCCTCCTCAGCAGCACTAAGGATGTCCGACTGCAGTTTAGGCCTGCTCCCTGCTGGCAAGTAGACATCCCCCGAGGGTTGCCGGGCTGCCAGAGGGATGTCTGATTGCCATCTTAGGCCCAATCCCCCGGGGAGCAGGCCTAAGCCAGCAGGTGGTCATCCCCTGAGGGGTCTCAGACTGCGAGAGGGCACAGGCCGGGCTCTAGGCGCTGAGGAACCCCTCCTTCCCCCCCCCCCCAAGTGCACAAATTTTTGTGCACCGGGCCTCTAGTGGAGAAATAAATGGGGCTGAATTTGAAAAATATCTCATTTTATGTTTTAAAGCTGAAATAGCATGGAAGCTGAAGAACCACCTGTTAATAGGCCAAGGGTGCAAAAGAACTGTGAATTCAAACAAAGGTCCCCAAAGAAGGACACTGAACTTAGATTTTTCTTATTATATCATATTGGATAAATGGTGAAGACTGAACAATTCTGAAGTACCCAATATGCTCAAGAACATCAACAAAACCTGTGTGACTGAGCTGGGCTTGGGGCACATCACTTTAAAACTGGCATTAGTTAAGAGTGTGGCTCTGGCCGGTTTGGCTCACTGGATAGACCGTCGTCGGCCTGGGGACTGAAGGGTCCCAGGTTCGATTCCGGTCAAGGGCATGTACCTTGGTTGCAGGCACATCCCCAGTAGGGGGTATGCAGGAGGCAGCTGATCGATGTTTCTCTCTCATCAATGTTTCTAACTCTCTATCCCTCTCCCTTCCTCTCTGTAAAAAAAAAAAAAAAAAAAAATCAATAAAATATATATATTTTTAAAAAGAATGTGGCCCTGATATGGTTGCTATATGGTTGAGGAGGGTTTGTTAATACAAGTATATTCTTCTAATTACTTTGTCAGGGTGATGAAGGAAAGAAAGGGAGCAAAGGAAATCACGGACAGAGAGGATTTCCGGGACCCGAAGGGCCAAAGGTAAGGTTTTTATACTCTGACTTTTGCTTTGGGGAGCTTGTAATTGTGTCTGGTTTTAATAGAATATTAGATTTCTACTGCAAATTTGGTTTCCAATTTCCTCCTTAACAAATACAAACCAAGAACTCCTAAATGAAAAAGGCTTTAGGAAATATACTATTCCAGACCGCAATAGAATGGAATAAAGAGATTGCATAAAATATGTACTCTTCATTGGAATATTTATGCGAGAGAACCTGCAGTCCTCTCTACTAACAATCAAATATTCAGAAGTTGTGATAAAGTTAGGAGATACCAATTCTCTGGCATCTTGCTTTGCTGAACAACTTACAAGGTCCTAGACTGAGAGGCAGTGCAGAGGGGATGACGAGCAGGGCTACAGAAGGCAGGAGAGTAGGATTCTTATCCTGCCCCTCCCCAGAACCTTCCGGGCCAATTGTTTCAACCACAGAAAAAAAATAATAATAGTATCTATTTCACAGGGTTGTTGGGAAGATTAAAACCGTTAATAAAATGCTCAGCACAGTTCCTGGCACATAGTGAGAGTTCAATAATGCAGTTATTTAGAGAGAGCAAAATCAATACTGTGAAATGTGAAATAAGGAGAGATATTTATTTCTGATAAACTATCCAGGACAGGAAGCTGAGGGAGAAGTAAAGGAAATTGTGAGGCAAGCAATTAGGTATGTGTTCTGACTTAGCAAGAGAGAATATTGAGATCATTTGGATGTGTCGGGAAACAGAAATGGCAAACCTAAAAGAGTTCAGGCCTCTAGGAAGATGCTAATTGTAAAAAGAGATAAGGACCAGGCTATTAAAGAACAACTAAAAAAAAATGGTACTCGCAAGATGAGAGCAGGTACAAAACAAAGCATCCCTCGTAGACCAGTGAATCTTTTTTTAAAAACTTTTATTATTGAGAATATTACAGGTGTCTCCCACATTCTTCCCTTTGCTGCCCTCCACCCATTTCCCATCCCCACACAGGCCTTCACCTGCCTACTGTTTGTGCCAATGAGCTATGCATATACGCTTATGAATTCTTTGGTTAATCTCTTCCTGCCCTCCTTCCTGCCTTCCCTGTGAGATCATCAGTCGGTTTTATGCTTCCATGTCTGTGGTCCTCTCGTTTGTCAATTTATTTTATTCCTTAGAATCCACATATTAGTGAGATCATGTGATTTTTGTCTTTCTCTGACTGGCTTATTTCACTTAGCATGATATTGTCCAGGTCCATCCATGCTGTCTCAAAGGGTAAGAGAGCCTTCATTTTCACAGCGGCCTATTGTTCCATTGGGCAAATGTATCACGGCTTTTTTATCCACTAATATACTGATGGGGACTTGGCTGTTTCCAGATCTTGGCTATTGTAAGTAATGCTACAATGTATGAACATAGGGGTGCGCATATTCTTTCTGATTGGTTTTTCCATTTTTTTAAGGATATATTCCTAGAAGTGGGGTCACTGGGTCAAATGGCAATTCCATTTTTAATTTTTTAAGGAACCTCCATACTATTTTCCATAGTGGCTGCACCAGTCTGCATTCCCACCAGCAGTGTACTAGGGTTCCCTTTCCTCCACATCCTCACCAGCACTTGTCATTTGTTAATTTGTTGATGGTAGCCATTCTGACAAGTGTGAGGTGACACTTCATTGTCGTTTTAATTTGTATCTCTCTGATGATTAGTGATGTTGAACATTTTTTCATATGTTTGTTTGCCATCTGTATGTCCTTTTTGGAGAAATGGTTATTCAGGTGCTTTGACCATTTTTTAATTGGGTTGTCTTCCTCCTGCTGAGTTGTATGAGTTCTTTGTATATTTTGGAAATTAACCCCTTATTATTGGCAAATATGTTCTCCCATAAAATGGGCTCCCTTTACATTTTGAGGATGGTTTCTTTATATCAAACTATACTACAAAGCCACTGTAATCAAAACTGCCTTGTATTGGCACAAGAACAAGCATATAGATCAATGGAACAGAACAGAGACCCCCAAATCAACCAATGCCATTATGGTCAATTACTATTTGACAAAGAAGGCAAGAGCATACAATGGAGTAAAGATAGTTTCTTTAATAAATGGTGTTGGGAAAACTGGACAGGTACGTGCTAAAAAATGAAACTAGACCACCAATTTACACCATACACAAGAATAAGCTCAATATGCATAAAATACTTAAATGTACGTTATGAAACCATAAAAATCCTAGAAGAAAATATAGGCAGTAAAATCACAGACATCTTACGTAGCAGAATATTCACCGATACATCTCCCAGGGCAAGAGAAACAAAATAAAAAAAAAGACAAATGGGACTACATCAACCTAAAAAGCTTTGCACAGCAATAGACTAGTGTCCCTCAGTATCCCCCAAAGAGCTTGTTACAAATCCATATTTCTTGGCACCATGCCCAGAGATCTAAGTAGGTGAAGGGGCACCAGCAATATGATTTTCTTAAATAAGTGCCTTCTACTGCAGGTAGTTCAGGCAGCACATGATGAGAAATCCCACTTTATAAGAAATGTGTTATATTACTATTAATAACAGTGACTACTCTTTATGTCTGTTACTCTTATTCAAAGTGAATATTTTTCTGTATTTTTAAATAAAGCTCTTTTTTGATGAAGAACTGCTGTATTTGAAAGCACAATCAAATCTTAATACAGGGTCTTTAAAAATGTATACCTCCTAGGTATATAATTATGTATTTAAAAGTATAGTAATTGGCCTCTTTTAAAAAAAGTTGAGTAGATTAAATCTGGAAGCATAATTTTGTCCTGGTCTTAGTGAAAAATTTAACAGGTTAATGTTTTATTTCTTTGCCATAGGACTGAACTGGGTGGTTATCTTTTGCCAGAATCCTGGTGTGTCATGTGCCATTGCCTTGTAGCTTTGGAATTAAGGGTGGGCACATACATGCATTGGCATAATCTGGGCCCCAGTAGGCCAGTGTGCTCAGCGGTCCAACATTTTAGGGACTGAGCAGGAGGCCTCAGCTGTGGCTCAGGGCAGGAGTCATTACCAGTGACTCTCCCAAAGGAGGCAGGAGATCAAATGGTCAGTTCATGATCTTAGAATAGTTCATTTTTTAAGGCAGGAGGAAGCAAACTTTTTTTTCTTTTATTAAATCCTCATGGAGGATATGCTTACTGATTTTAGAGAGAAAGGTAGGGGAAGGGAGGGAGAATGCGGGGTGGGGAGAGGAAGAGGGAGAATAGGGAAGATAGGGGGAGAGAGGGAGAATCATAGATGTGAGAGAAAACATTCACTGATTGCCTCCTATATGTGCCCCACTGGGGATCGAACCCACGACCTAGGTATGTCCTCTGACCAGGAATTGAACTCATAGTTACTATATGGGACAATGCTCCAACTACACTGGCCAGGGCAGGAGGAGGCAAATTTTTTGGTAGATGTATAGGTAGTAAATATTATAGGCTTTGCAGGCCAAGGAGAAACATTGAATATATTATATACACTATTTTTAAACAATCATTTAAAAATGTGAAAGCCATTTTTAGCCCCTGGCTGTACAAAGCCAGATGGCAGGTGGGATTTGGCCCACAGGTTGCAGTTTGCTGCACCTGTTCTATATCAGCAGTTTCTAAACTGTTTGATTTGCATCTCTATAGTAAAAAAAATATTGCCCATACTCCAATATAGTTTTGTTTATTTTTAATTATAATTTTAATTCATAAACTATCATATTAATGTCATAGGTTTATCTAAATAATTGAAAATTTAAAAGATGAGATAAAAATATATAGTGTAGTCCTAATATTATCTTCTAATAATGCCAAATGGGTCATTTTAAACACCTTGTAGGAATTGTGCACTCTCTTTTAATGATAATTGTTTTGCATAGTGTGTTTTGGGAAGGTAATAATACCTACATCAGAATCACCAGAGATGACTCATAAAAATTCATATTTCTGGATCTATTGAATTCATATTCAGCCCCTAGATCTATTGAATTAAAATATCTGGGACTGATCATCAGTAGACAACCAGATAAAGAAGATGTGGAATATACATACAATGGAATATTACTCAGCCATTACAAAGAATGAAATCTCACCATTTGTGACAGCATGGATGAATGTAGAGGGTATTATGCTAAGTGAAATAAGTCAGACAGGTAAAGACAAATACCATATGATTTCACTTATATGTGAAATTTAAAAACAAAATAAATAAGCAAAATAGAAACAGACTCATAGAGAACTGACTGATGGTGGGTAGATGGGAGGTGGGTTGGAGGGCTGGATGAAAATGGTGAAGGGATAAAGAAGTACAAACTGGCAGCTACAAAACAGCTACGGGATGTAAAGAACAGCATAGGGAATACAGCCAACAATATTGTAATAACTATGTATGGTGCCAGTTGGGTAGTAAAGTTATTGGGGCAATCAGTTTATAAATTTATAAATGTCTAACCACTATGCTGTACATCTCAAACTAACATAATATTGAATGTCAACTAGAGTTGGGAAAAATTTTTTTAAAATATCTCTGGGACTGAAACCCTGGATTCTATATTTTGCCAAATTCCTCTGGTGATGGGGAATTTGGTGGGACAAAGATACTGCTTGCTATTTCAAACTGAGTCTTTATTGAGACTCAATATTGAGATACCAAATATTATTGAGAAATGTTTTAATTTTTCTATTTGAAAATAATTTTTTATCATAAGCTGTCTACTTCTAAGATGGGATATGTGACAACTTACAATGGAAGACTGACATACTATGGGCAACATAACAAAATAACAAAGGAAAAAGTTATAAACTATAAGAAACATTATTCATTGACCAAGTATACCCCAAAACTTATGCTGAAGATAATTGTTATAATTGAACAAATATTTTTCTCTGACTGCCCTGGCCTATGACAAAAGGGAAGCACCATAAAGTGTATAATTTTTATTAGCTAATAAAAGGATGCACAAGAGATAAAATTTTCCTAATACTCAGGAATTAGTTGAGTACATTTATGAAAGGCAGTGAAATCTTAATCATAAATAACTTTAGTCATGGTTTAACAAAGATGTAAAAATATTTCACATTGGTCTGTAAAATAGACAGGTCATGCTTTTTAAAAATGCTTTGAACACATTTCTATGTTTTTCCTAATATAATTCCTGTATATAGTTTTCTTTTGCTTGAAATGTAATAAGCATTTTTCTCTGCTTTTAGGGTGATCCAGGGGTTATGGGCCCTATTGGGATTCCTGGAGCATCAATTCCTGGACCACCTGGACCAAAGGTATGCATTCTTGGGAATATATTTTTTTCTTTTTTCTTAGACAATTGGGAAGGAGGGGGCGGGATTCATGATACCAGTCAGCTAGAATTTTAGTTTTGGAAGAACCCAAGCTGTTATGTAGTTCAACCCTGATTTATGACAATTAAGCAAACTGAAGGCCAGCAGCAAATATAAGATTAGAAACCAGATTTCTGTTCCTGGTCTTGAACTTGTCACTTCACCTTGAATTACCTCCCCCAAATTCAAGACCTTAGAGCAGGTAAGAATTTCCTGCATTTATTCAGAAGAATCTTCTAGGATTTATAATCAGGAAGTGTGACAGAAAAGAAATCCACTCAGATTTGAGAGCATCCCCAGACATTCACAGCCTAAACATTTGTGTCAAGTTAGCCACCTCTTATTTCAGTGGCCTTTCTCTAAACCAGCTTAGTAGTTTTTACTGACAGCTTTTATTTACTTAGGATATGAAATTCCCCTCCAGTATATTAGAAGAATGTTCTCTCTCAAGATCTGATAGTGGTAAATTAGGCCCTTTACAAACCACTTTTTTTGCCCCCTGCCATTGTGGTTTCTCATGCAACCTAAAGTCTGAAACTCTGAACATTATTTGAAATGTCCAGGGAGATAGAGGAGGACCTGGAGTGCCTGGATTTAAAGGAGAACCTGGCATTGCTATTCGAGGACCAAAGGTAGGCTTTATTTATGTTCTTTTATTTTTATTTTTTCTGTATGTGAGAGAATGAAAGTAGATTTAACGCATCATAAGTTGATGACGGAGATAGTTCTACTTCCAGGATGCTGTTGAACTCAAATATAAGAATACACTATTCCCTGTAGTAAAAAAAACAACTCAACAGATCATTTATTTTTCATAAATCAGAGGATCATTTATTTTTCCTAAGTGCCATCCATCTTTCTGAGTTATTTTAGATGAGAATGCAAATAATTATGGAAGACAGCTTTAAGTAGTCATTTCTATTTTTCCATGGCAGCAAAGCCCAGCACTGCAGCAATATTTAACATTCCAAATGGCAACAAGCACATCCCTGTGTTCACACAGGCTTCAGGGCTCCACAATCAGCACTCAGTAAATGAGTAGCATGTTATGTAGCTTTGAAGCTGGCTTCAGTTCTATCAAATTGTCTCTTCAAGACAAAAGGGTTCAAGTACTAACATCAGTGATTTTCAAACTTCAAAAAAAAAAAGTGTGTGTGTGTGTATGTGTGTATGTGTGTGTGTGTGTGTGTGTGTGTGTGTGTGTGTGTGTGTGTAATTTCAGAGAGGAAGGGAGTGGGAGAGAGAGATAGAAACATCAATGATAAGAATAATTGATTGGCTGCCTCCTGACTGGGAATCGAACCATAACCTCCTGGATCATAGGTTGATATTCAACTACTGAACCACACCGGCTGGGCCAAAAAAACAGAACTTAGAACCATCTTTGAAATATAATGCAAAACCTATTATATACTGATATAAATTGTAGGGGTTCTTTCTGAAGGCCAAGGAGGATCCTGGCATCATTTTTCTTAATCACGTTAACAGTCATCCTTGCTAGGGTGACAATCTTCTGGTTTATTGGAGACAGAGGAGGTTCCAGGGATGTGGGAGGTTCAAGCTGAAACAGAAAGTCCCAGACAAACCAGAACAAGATGATAACCTTACTTCCCAGACTTTGAGGCACATAGGAACCCAAGTTATGTACAACTCCAGGAGAAAATCCAAATTTCATAATTAAAACTATAGATACGACCTTGATCAAGAACATTTGGGTGATCATTTTTATACTGTTTGATAACTTCCTGGACCTGTGTATTCCTAAGTTTATGATTTATAGTTGCTTCTTTCTACTTACTCCTTTCCATAGAAATAAAGTCCAATTAAATATGCAGTTAGGGTTTATAAGCCCCACCTTATTTTCTACTGATGATCATTGGACATTATTGGTGCTAGTATTTTTGGTGCTAGTAAACTTATTGCCTCCTCCCTCCAAGCATTTTCAAATCCCTTGTCCTCTAAAGATGCTCTTTCTGTCCTTCTTCTCTAATATATGGGTCTTTAAGCATTTGGGGGGTTAAATGCCTGATGGAAATTTTGTCACATTAAATAAGTTTTTGTGTATTACCTCAGAGAACTCCCAGTCCCGCCCCCCCCGAAAGCCCATTTTAAAACATAAGATTAAGATTTCTTCCCTGATTTATGTTGAATGAGAGACACTTAAAATTGAATCACTTTGCACGACATTTTCTTGAATCCAGTGCAAAGAGGCCAAGTGGCAATATTCCATCGAAAAGTATGTTGTGAGGAGTCCAAAATAAAAACCTGAGAAGGAGCACTTCTCTTCTCCCCATATCCTGATATTCCTGTGAACATTAGAAGTAACAAGCTAACTAAAATGTTTGCAGAAGCGAAGATAAAGTTCTCTAGGAAAAAAAAAAAGTTTATAAACTATTCATGTTTTAATGTCCCCCCACCCCCCAGTGTGGGTGCCAGAGGCTAAATGATAACAGCTGCTGACAATCTGTTATAGGCTTGGCATGTCTAAAGAAAAACTGAAAGCGAATTTTTATTCCAATCTTTCAACTTAACCAGGGAGCAGTTATTGCTTTTTGTTGTGGGCCTGCTCCTTGTGTAAGCATGGAGAGAAACGGACATCTTATTTTGGGACATATCCCATGTGGCTGCTTAAAGCTTTAACCTTAATTTAAACACGGTTGGAATAGCATAATAGATTGCTTCTGAGAAGTGACCAGTTTCCTGTACTTGGAGGTACACCAAAGCTCACCTCTCCAGAAGACCTTGCTCTTGTTCTCTGTCATAACAGCTGTATGCAGTCATCTCGGATTTCTGTGGATGATAAATAGTAAATTCAGTTTTAGTAAGTGACCACATGTGTTCTGAACATGATCCTTCTTAAGAAGGTTAATCATGTAAAACCAGTCTCTTAGATTTAATAGGAAAAAACAGTTATTGCATGAGTGGGGGGTGGCGGACAATGGGGGGGATAAGGACACATACGTAATACCTTAATCAATAAAAAAAAAACCCATAAAAACGGTTGTTGCCTTCATGGTTTTCAAAACACTTTTAACTTTCTTACTGTTTAAAGGGTATGCAGATTTCCTCCCTGTCCAATCAATCATTCTTGCATAGGAGTAGAATTATGAACATTTTGGAGAATTGGGATTTTGGCCAACATTTTGAATTAGAAAAATGGCAGTTTGATTTCAGGGTTTGCTATCATATAAGCAAAGTATCGAGAGTTCTGCTACTTTTTCCAATCTTGGAAAACAAAGGTCTGTCTATTAATAGAGTTTCTTCCTAATGTAAAAGTCAAAAATAATTGATATGTACTGACAAAAGGGCCATTGCAAGAGTTATCATAGTAGCAATGGAATGTAGTATAAAAGGAATATTACAAGTTTTAAATAAGTGCCAAAGACTTATATTGAATAAAACTTCTAGGTGTGTCTTCCTCATTTTTCTTTTTCTTTCTCCCTCTCCATTTTACTTTCACCAAAAATGTCTTTAATTTCCATTTGTAGAGAGCACACATCTCAAAACACTTGTTCAAGAGGCAATAAGCACATTTCTCTATCCTTTATACCAGAGGCCAGTAGTTACTACTGAAAGTTTTTGATGTCTAAGTTTATCACGATAAAGCAATACTTACAACGTTTTCCTAGGTCTCAAAATATGAACCACTAACTCTGTGTCCTGGCCTTTTATAACTTTTTTTTAACACAGCCTGTTTTAGTTTTTTATTTGGGCTTATTAATTCCCCATGTTACTTGGGCCCTATTGAGGCCCATAGTAATAAATAACATTCAGTTATCTTACTTTACACTTCAAATTTTGCTATGTATTCTTTTTTACCCTTTTTCTTACAGGATGCTTACTAAATTTTCTCATTTTTATACCTATTCCTGATGTATGCTGCAGTAAAAATACATAATTTAAAAAATTAAAATATCAGCAACCAGCTATCTTCTAATTCCTATGAAATGTGTTTTCTATAGAGCACTCAGTAATGGTTCACATATATTATTTCCTACATGCATTTCATGATTCCCACCACATACAAGGAGTAAGACTTATGAGGAGATAATGAGTTACCATATGTGGTAGGATTTCCTTCTAAACATTTCCAAATCATTCCTTTTGCATGTATGAAATCTACTTTTGGCATATTGAGTTGGTAGTGTGCTCACGTTTTACCCAGTATCCCACAGTTTAGTCTTATGATATCACCTGGTGTTGGAATTTATCCAGGGTGCCCAAGGCCCTCGAGGACCAGTGGGTGCTCCAGGACTTAAAGGCGATGGCTATCCTGGTGTGGCTGTAAGTTTGGGCATTGCTTTTATCTCTTTCCTTCTTCCCTGCCTTCCCTCCCTTTCTCCTTGTTTCCTTCTTCTTGCCCTCCCTTCATCATTCCTTTCTCTCTCTCCCCCTTTTTGCCTCCATCTGCCCTCCCCTTCCCTTCCTTCTTTCTTCCTTCTCCTCCTTTCCTCTCCTTTCCTCTCCTTTCCTCTCCTTTCCTCTCCTCTCCTCTCCTCTCCTCTTCTCTCCTCTCCTCCTTCTTTTCCTTTCCTTTCCTTGTCTGCTTTCCTTTCCTTTCCTTTCCTTTCCTTTCCTTTCCTTTCCTTTCCTTTCCTCTCCTCTCCTCTCCTCGTCTCTCTCTCCTCTCCTCTCCTCTTCCTCTCTTCTTCTCCTCTCCTCCTTCCTCTCCTTCCCTCTCTTCCCCTCCCTCTCCCCTCCTTCCCTCCTCTTCCTTTCCTTTCTTCTCTCTCCTTTTCTTCTCTCTCTCTCCTTTTCCTTTTTCTTCTTTCTTTTCTTTCTTCTTTCTTTCTTTCTTTCTTTCTTTCTTTCTTTCTTTCTTTCTCTCCTTCTTTCTTCTTCCTTCCTTCCTTCCTTCCTTCCTTCCTTCCTTCCTTCCTTCCTTCCTTCCTTCCTTCCTTCCTTCCTTCCTTCCTTCCTTCCTTCCTTCCTTCCTTCCTTCCTTCTTTCTTTCTTTCTTTCTTTCTTTCTTTCTTTCTTTCCTTTTTCTTTCTCTCAAATACTGCAAACAAAGTTGCTCACTCTCTCCCTTATCATGCCATCTAGGGACCTCGAGGATTACCAGGACCCCCGGGACCAATGGGTTTACGTGGAGTGGGGGACACTGGAGCAAAGGTGAGATTTTAAAGTAGGTAACATGATAGCTTCTAGAGGGACATGATTTTGGTGTGTGTATTGTTTTTTTTTAATCAGGCATGATAGAAGAGTAGGGGTATCTAAAGAATTGATAACGTTATTAATCCTCATCCATGGACTTCCTGGGGACCTTGCACTAATTTGAACAGGTAGCTTAACGTTATGGTTTTTCTCTTGCTTTCCTTGTGCAATCCTCACGTTCCTTTGCTTTGTCTTCCTGCACCGAGATCAGTCGGTCCAGAGCCCTCTTCGCTTTCCTAGGTGCCCTCATCCAGTTCCATGGCTTTAACCACTAGCCATGTGCCAATGACATCCCGATTTCTATTTTCCCTGCTCTAAACTCTGATCTCACACCTCTGGTTTCTTCCACACAGCGCCTCTCAGATTTCTCACAGTCTCTCCAACCTGACATCCAAATAGAACCTTTGCTTTTCACCTCGTAAGGTTGTAAGTGGCACTCCCATGCACCCCACACTGATGTGATGACACCTGAGTCGTTCTTAGTCCCTTCCTTTCCCCCTCCTTCCTCCACGTCGAGCCCCATGGTAAATCCTGTCAGTCCTACCTTCAAAACATATCTCGACTCTGGCTGATTTTCTCCTGCTGCTTCCACCTGGGGAAGACTGCCTGGGCTATTAAAATAGCCTCTTCACTGGTCTTCCCTCTTTACCTCTGGCCTTCTATTACCTAGTGGGCAGAGGGCTCTTTTACAACTGTAAATCAGATCCTATCTCTTTCCTTCTCAAAAAATACTCTGGTGGCTTCTCTTTGTGGTGAGAACAAGCTCCAGCCACTTTTCATGGCCTATGAGGCCCTTCACGACCTGACCATAGCTCCTGCCCCTTCCTCTCTTGCTGCCAATGCCACCCCCCCCACCCCCACCCCAAGTCACACTGCACACTGCTTCAGGTCATCCCTGCTTCCAGGCCTTGGTTCTGTCAGGATGGCTCACCTCCCTCACCACCCATTCAAAAGCAATCATCTTTCTCTCCCCTCCCTTCCTCCCTCCCTCCTCATCACTATCATATCCCTTTGTGTATTTCCTACATAGCAGGTATCACTTTCTGAAATCATCTTGCTCATTGCCTGCCTTGCATACTCCATAAGAGTAAGTTTTCTTGAATGCAAGCTCTTTGTTTTGTTCCCTGCTAAATTCCCCACTCCAGAACTAGGTGTGCCACCCAATAGGAGCTTTATAACATGTTGAATGAATGGAAAATGAATGAATGATCAATCTTACCCCAAAGAGAGCATTTTTCCTTAGAATACACCAACTCAGTATTTTTTTTTTTTTTTTAGTTGTGATACCAGTTTATTCCTGGGAGGATGTCCGGGCAGCATCCACTTACTCTGCCGCCATTTTTAATCTCCTTAAAATCATTTTTCTTGAAATATTAACGTTTATTGCATGTAACATTATATTTAAAATCATTTTTCTTGAAATATTAATGTTTATTATTATATTTAAAATAGTTTTTCTTGAAAACAACTCAGTTTTTTTAATGCGTCCAGGTGATTAGGGAGAGATGTTATAAGTGCTCAATGTCAACGTTTTGCCTTTTTTTTTTTTTTTTGGTCTCTGCCCCATCACTTAGGAGTGACCACACCTTGAGACTGCTTCTGTGTGAGGAATGAGGCAGGCGTTCTCTTGTCCTCTCCCGGTAGAATGAAAGATTGAACACCCATGGCACTAAATATCCTGTCCCAAGGAGATCTGTCTGGCAGGGTGATCATGAGAGTCCAGGAGAGGCTTGTCTGAAAGTGCCGGGTAGACTGTGCAGAGCAGACACCCCAGGTGCTTTGATCAGGATCTGGCGTGGTCAGGCTACGGACTGACTCCGATCCTCTACACACCTCGGCAGTGCCAGTGACCTTACTGAGTTTAGGTATTGTAGTATTTTTTTTTCTTTAAGGCAAAGTATCTGTCAAATGTTAAAATGTAAACATAGAAAGAGAAAAGAAATTTTTTTTGTTTTTATACCACATATTCCTTTAGTTAGAGAAATAGAAGCTTATTCCTATTTATAGTGAGGCATGATATAAAATCTGTTAAATATATACTGGAATGTATTTGTATTCCAATGGAATTGTATGATCATTTACATTTCCAGAGTAGATTATTGTGAAGATTTTATGTAAGTATATGTTAACTATGCTATTATGCTACTATCTTACCGTGAGCAATAATAATGAGGCACAGATAGAGAACACTTAAAAATTTGATTCCTGTGAATGTTCACTGTCAGATTATTTAACATGTAGACTAAAACATTTACTAAATGAGTTCATATATGGCTTTTCTCTAAGTCCCTTGCATTTATTTCCATATACATTTCAAGGGTGGAAAATCAAGGAAAACACTGTTCTTTCTAAATTTTATCCTGCCTATTTTTTGTAACAGTCAACATGTTGCCAGAAGCTGCATCCTAAGTGAAAGAGTATCTCTGTGAGCCCACAAGGGGGGCTGAGTGGAAGCAGCAGCCTATAGCTCACTTCCAGCTGAAGGGAGAAGAGAGCATCAGCCAGGACCTGCCTCTCTCCGCCCACCTCCCTCTCTGCTGCCTTTTCCTTCCCTCTGCTGCCTGTTTCTGTCGATGTGGGGGAAATTAAGTTATCCTGGCAAACTAGCCCTGGAGGGCCATGTCAGGAGTGTGAGCTAGTCTTAGAATCCAAGGACTTGGATCAATCATTTGAAAATACAGGAAATTTTAAAGGCAAACATCAGCTTTTCATAACTTTCAAAACCATCTCTCCTCTTTTAAAGAAGCCTTCACATCTCCATGTGGCCTTTTCTCTTTTTTTCTAAAGAAAACTTGGATGCGCGCGCATGCACACACGAACAGAAGTTGGGGTGCTGGCATCAGTGTGGGGGGGATGGGGGTAACGTGTGGGGATAAGGACACATATGTAATAACTTAATCAATAAAAAATAGAAAATAAAAACAAATATAAAGAAATAAAAATGTAAAGAAAAGCAAGAGAAAAAAAAGAAAAGAAAGGAAAATATTCAGAGAAATCTAATTCCCATTTAACTTTGTCCTTCTGGGTTGGCAGAGTGAAGGTGAAACTCTCAAACTACTTACAGTTGTTAGTGGTAGCAGAAGTACAGGACTTAAGTGTGTGCAAAATTTCTCTCCTTCCATTTTGACTTTTAAAACGGCAGAGAAATCATATTATGTGTGTGTAGCTGTATAGACATATATAGCTGATATGTTTTTCATTAAAACTCTGTGTAGTCACCTTAAAGTACTGGCCTTAGGGCATTAACTTATAAAACAAATGTGTTTGGAAATGAGGAAACCATTAAGGCTGATCATTAATTTATGGTGGGCTTTTGTGATATTTGGTTAAGGTCACACATGTTTAGCATATGACACAGACATTTGAATCAAAGCGTCTATGTTTCAAAACATATAAAAACCAGTTCCTGACTTCTTGCACCCTTGTGGTGCTCCAGGCAAATTCTTTATGACATCAGTGGCTATAGCACTTCTATATACATTACCTTGAATTTAATCCAAATTTTGACAAGGGCTTCTGAGAGATTTCTAAAATTCTTGTAAAAATTACAATGTTCAAGGTAAAAGCAGATATAGTTTTAAAATCCATGTTGGGAACGCCCTGAAGAGGAACAGACAATTTGGTTTCTTGCTAAGTGGGATGCACTCATCCAGTGCCCTGACTCCTGGACCCACATTCCCTGCTCCTGTATGGGGAAGTCAAGTTCAAAGATCCTATGTAACACTGCCTGCATTTCTGTACTGGACCCTAGAGACTAGAAGGACCCTTTGTGATTTGTGGACAATCATTATGTAAATCTCATTTCCCTTTGAGAAACTCAGATAACTCCCCCTCCCCGTATTTTCAACCCCAAAGACTATTGAGATGCATATTGTCCCAGGGTGATCACTGACATCTCTGAGGGTAAGAGTTTGTTCTTGGCTTCTTAGAAGAGGAATGAATGCAAGGAGTGGCTCTCCGGAGCTCCATAAAGGCAGGTGCATCCACCCATGTCCCTCTCTGAGCTCTTTCAGCCCCTTCAGTGTGCTAGTTCCTCACAGAGAAAGCATGGTCCAAAGCTCTGGGGGTGCTGAGTTCAGGCCAATTCTTACACAGAGCAGATCAAACCTGGCACTGGGGGCCCTCATGGGACCTCTTACCCATCGAGTGGTTGGAATAAGGTCTGTAGGCAGAAAGACTTGTTGGGTTGTTGTTATTATTATTGTATATTACCTAAATATTATATATTAATACTATCTAAATATTTCCAGAATATTGTGACATTTTTAAACAACCCACTTATTTTATAGATGAGGAAATCAAGAACCATAAAGACTGAACAATTTGCCCCTTTGTAATATAAACAGTTTTGACACTATATTGTGTTTGTGTATGAGGGGGACACTATGAATATGGATGAATGGATGAAAAACTAAATGGATGAAGAAATCAGAGCAGAAAGAATGGCTTGGCCTGATCTATAAGGTGCTCGGTCCCCAGAGCTGTCCATCTTCTGACTATCACAGCACCATGTAGTGTTCAGTTGGATTGTTTCTCTTTGCAGTCTAGCTTTTCCATCGTCATGACTTAAATGATGTAAACATTAAAGGGAAGCATAAACCTAAACCCCAAAGAGTTAAACATTTTTCAAAAGCTTTAAATGTTTAACTATTGTAAATGCATGCTTTATTTGACAAAAGTGGCCCATAGTCATAAATTAAAATGCAAGTCTATGTGAAATTCCACTGAGTACCATTATTCTAAAAATGTTCCCAGCATCTGAATCGCTCCTCTGTTCTCTGCAATGGCTCACATATGTGCATACCACCAACAGGCAGTGGCGGAACAGAGGAGCGATTCACACAGAGCTGCATTCGGAATTTGTAGATTCCATCGGCAGACATGGAGTGGACAAGGAACTCCATTTTGAACAGTGTCTGACAAGGAGGGCTGGCCTAGGACACAGACTTCATGATAATGAAGTTAAGGGTCCATGACTCCAAATTGGAGGTGAAGAAACCCACCTCCCAGAACTTGACTGCAAAATTGCTACAGGCAGAACAATCAGCTCGAAAAAAAACACAGGACTAATTAAAGCCAGAGACATATCAAATTTAAATGCCAGACGATTTGACCTTTAGATTTCAGCAAAGGTCACATTCAAGCCAGGAAAACTTGACTAGGTGACTTTTCAAGGTTACGTCCCCATTCAGTTCTATGCATGATCACTAAAATCAGAGCTGCACTCCAGGCGATGTTATGATTTTCAGTATTGCTTTTTTCTCTGCTGTTTTCCTAGCTCTGCATTTCTCTCCCCAAGAGTACACACTTACGTTCCCTTCAGCCCTGGAGACACATGCTAAGTCTTCTTAACATTCTCCACCCATGCCACCATCAATATATTTTTATTTTTCATCATGCACACTGGAGGAAATTTTCCCCAGTGGAAAATTATATTGAATATCAGTACAAGAGAGCCTTTTCTCCTCCATGTCATTAGGGGATAGTGTCAATGTTTCTATTTTCAAGGTTTTAACTCAGCTAAATAAGACTTTCCCTCTCCAATGAGATTCTTGGCACAGGAGAATCATTTGCTCATCTTTAATGAGGTGATTTTGAGAAAAGGAAGAGACAATCAACAACAAATCTTCTAAATCCTAAAGCAAGTTTTTAAAATTATCATGGGCATTGATTTACTGCTGCTTTGGAGTATTAAATTTCTAGAAGATAAGTTGATTTGAAGAATTGAAATTATTTTAAATATTTTGAAATTCAAATCTGGGAAAAGACACTAAAGGAAATGTTATGTTGATTTGAGTGGTTTTTTTCCCTAGCATCTTCTTAATCACTTTCTCATCCCCTTGATATCTATGCTGGTAATTGTTACTGTCTCCCTTTTCAGTGTGTGTCACTGAGAAGGGACTGAGGGACATGACAATGGCCAGTCAATAATCAATACACATGGTCAAAGTCTGGGTTGTTTGTCTATAAGCTTAGAAGAAGGACTCTAAAATTTTCATTGACATTGTGGCAATACAAGTGAGATATTCAAGAGTTACTAAACCATTGCATATGCTCATTACATCATTCAGTCCAGAATGGTACTTATGTTTGTGGTAGTTGGAGCTTGGTAGTTAGATCTTAATGTTATTTAAAAGCCAGAAAGAAAGAAACATGAAGCAGCTACTAATCATCGCTTTGACTTCTACCTTATTTTAAAACTCAAGCATTCCTTATTTTCATCATTTAGTAGAATCTTCAGTGTACCGTTCCTTGAAAAATTCTCAAGAAGCTAGTTCTTTTCACAGTAAATTTAATTTGTTTTCTTTATTGTCCCCAAAGTAAAAAATAAAAGCACAAAATCTCCTTTAGAACAACTGCAACTTGCTTCTACAGTCTTCTCAAAGAGTGACAGGGATTTAATTGACACAGATGGAGAAATAATGATGAAAACCTTATTAAGCTGTGTGGGGAAGAGGGAGGGAGAGATAGTCTACTGGGCAATTTTGTCTCTATGAGCACTATCTTCTCAAATATTATATTTCAGTCTTATAAAATATAACAGACTATCTCCTTATCACTACTCTGCTTGAGACCTCTGCCACTTGTTAGCTGTGTGACCATAGCAAGTCATTTCATCTCAGTGAGACTTAGCCTCCTCATCTTTGATTTGGGATAAGGATGTCTACTTCACAGGGTTATTCTGAGAAATTAATAGAATTCTGTCTATAAAACATTTTTATAAATTCTAACCTACTAAAGTAGTAGAAGTAAAAGGAGTAGTAATAGCAGTCATAGTATGCATTTTCCTGCCAAATCAAGTATATTGCAATTGGATAAAAATAATAAGAATTTGTGTAGGCAGGAAATCTGGAATGAGACCAATTAAAACATTGGGGTAAACCACAAAATTGAGAAATGGCAATGGAGGGAAAATGGAAAGGGAAGCCTCAGACAGCTGGGTACTTGTGCAGATTGTGTGGGCCTCTTAGGAATCTTATAATCAGGATATTTTCCTTCTGCTCCTTGAGAGAGTGTGATGGACTCAATGTAGGGAAAGAACTTTCACAGCCACATAGCCATGTGTTTGCATTAAGTGGCAGCTGGAGGAAAGTCTATGGAGAAGTTAGCATATTTCATCCAGCCCCAGCCGAAGATGAGAGATGAACTCTGGAGTCAAACCTTGGTTTGAATTGCCTCTGGCTGCATGGTTTTGGGCAAATCATGTATTTATATCATTTTCCTTATTTGTAAATTGGAGTAAGTTGATGTTCATAGGATCACATAAGATAATGAATGAAAAGTACCTGCCATGTAATGAACTTAATACATTTTAATTATTATTTATTTTATTATTAATCATAATAATTTTAAGAAAAACTAAAGCAAAGATTTACCAATGAGAAAATGAATAATCATGATAGTGCTTTCGCTTTTTTCTTTCTTTTAAAAAGTAAAAGATTCAATAAAGTGATTACTAGAATTATTATAATATTATGTATGATTTTAAAGGGGTTGAAATTAATCACTCTGAAAGGTTATGCTCTAAGTAAAACCTTCACCAAATCATTTGTTAAGTTCACATATACAAGTACTGCAGATGGTCCTAAACTTGACCATTTCCTGTCAAAATGAAAGGAGTGTCTCGTCTAGAATCCCTTTTGTGGGCCAAACAGAAGCTGTAGGCAACCTAATAGTTGTTCTTTTTTGAGAGAGTGGAAGTGGCAAGGAGGGGTAGGACTTAAGCTATGGTCTTATGAAATTGATGGGTATAGCTACAAATGCCAATTCCACAATTTGCTTTCTGGTTTACTCCTTGTCTCCTAATGCAAGGGCTCCCTCTGCAGGCTCCCACAACCCTTGGATTCTGCATGGGAAGCTAAGTCCAGCTATGCAAGTGCCTGTTGCAATTCTTTTTACTTGTGAGTGTTGGCTGTACCCACTGACAACAAAACTGAAATGTCATGGTAAACACACTGCTTCGGTTCCACGGGTGCTGCACTGTGGTGTAACTGCTGCTATTAAGTGTGAAGTGAGTCCTAACAACACTCCTCTTATACACATCCACCTAGCTGTGTGTTGTAGCCTAGCATGGGCACGCGGCACACAGAACAAACGGCAGGATGCATTTTAAAGACCCCACGTAGTAGAAAGATACACCTTTGTGGACTCACACAGCCCATTAAATGCCTGATATTCCCATCAATTGAAAAGTATGGTACATATATACCAAGGAATGACCCTGGTCCTATGTTGCTGACCAACTCTAACATCTGCAGTTTGTGTTTCAATTTGATTTAAGGTCTGTCAGTTTCATAAAAGCCTATTTTAGATTATGTTCACATAAAGATACAAAAGAATACTTTGATAGATAAAACATAGTGATATGTCAACAATTATATGAATAGGAATGGACTTGTTCGAGGTAAGCATTTCAGTACCACATATAACATGGGACCACACCCTTATAAAGCTCATTTGCCAAAATTCAAGTATAAAAAGGGCAATAATGTGCCCACAGGGTCAGCTATGCTATTGCATTCAACCCCAGACATTTTAAAATATATTTTATTGATTTTTTTACAGAGAGGAAGGGAGAGTTAGAAACAGTAATGAGAGAGAAACATCGACCAGCTGCCTCCTGCACATCTCCTACTGGGGATGTGACCTCAACCAAGGTACATGCCCTTAACCGGTATCGAACCTGGGAACTTTCAGTCCACAGGCCGACGCTCTATCCACTGAGCCAAACCGGTTAGGGCCAGCCCCAGACATTTTTAAATGGTGAGGATTATGGGGAACTAAATAAGAGAACAAAAGAATAACAATAATAAACTTGATGAGAGTGGCCTAAGGTAAACTCACAACTTTATTTTTCCCACTTGGTTTCCCATCTGGGATGTGTGTGTGTGTGTGTATGTTTATGTGTGTGTTAGTATGATAAATACAATTTGAGACAGCAGTGTTTACTAAAATCCATCACAAGAAAAGTATCATGAATTAAATAGTGTCAAATTCTTTCCTAAAAGAAATACTACTTTATTAACAATCTCCATCTGCCTTCTTCCTCTTCCTCTTTGCCCACCTTTCTATCTTTAAAATCTTATTTTCTTCTCCTGATTAGGGATGAACATCACAGTAACCTTTTCTTACCCTCACTGGTGAGATATTTATGAGGTATTATTCATGGATTTTATAAAGATATTATCAAAAACATTATGAAAATTATTAAGCACATACAAAAGCAGAAACACTAGTAAATTCTCATTTACCTATCACACTTCTTCAACAATTACCAACCTGTAATCAACCTTTATCTGTATCCCCCATTCCTCACTTCTCCTCTTTGCACTGCATTTTCCCAGGAAATCCCAGACATCATCCATATACAGCTTTAGCATTTGTCTCTCTAATATAAGAACTATTTAAAAACAAACCAACAACACATTACTGCTATACCATTAGCAAAACTAAAAAATATTAATAGCAATTACATGGTATCATCCAATTTCTAACATTAAACTTTCCCAGTTTGTCTTATAAATTTATGATAGTTTTTTTTTGTTTGAATTGGAATCCAAACAATGTCCACACATTGCATTTGAATTTGCATCTCTTTTTAAAATCAAAGGTTACATATCTTTCATTTTTTCTTTTCACTTTCTTAGTGGATGGTGTCTTTGTCCTTGAGGATTTTGCTAATGGTATCCTTATGGTGCTGTTCAATATGTTTCTCCATCCTCTCTTGCTTTTGTTTGTTTGTTTGTTTTTGGTAGTTAGATTTAGACACCTGCCAGAATCAGATTCAGTTTTCCTTAGCTAGAATACGTCATAGGTGGGGCCATATAGTCCCATTGTATCACATCAGGTGTCTAATCTCATCATGGAAGCATAGAGATAAAGAGAAACATGAGAGAGGAATTCATTGTATCTGGGTGGGGTTGAGAGTGACCAGGCAAAGACGACCATTATTTTTTTGACAAAACATTTAATGATTCTGGATAAAATCTACTTAACTATGTTTACTACTTAACTACTTAATTGTGCTCTGTTTTACCTGAGAGACTCTCATGTAGCAAGTGTGTGAATCAGTCAGGTGTAGTTGGAGACCTTCACTGGGTGAATTTATAGACGCTCCCTTTAAAGGTACTTCAGAGGTACTCCAGAAAAGAGAGATGCTAGAAATGTAGGTAAGACAAGACAAGACATAAAATGTATGTATTGTATTCTTGGAACTCTTGATGATCAGAGTGATCATTTAAGTGAGGAGAAACATGGGGCCACTCAAATGTGGGAGTCAGGAGAGAGGCGTCTATCTATATATAAAAGGCTAATATGCTAACTGTCCGACTGTCCGACCAGTTGCTATGACACTCACTGACTGCCAGGGGCAGACACTCAACACTGGAGCTGCCCCCTGGTAGTCAACCTCCCTCAACCCCTCCCCCAACCAACCCCCTGCAGCTCTGGTTGCTGGCCAGGCTGAGGGACCCACCCGTGTATAAATTCGTGCACCAGGCCTCTAGTTAAAGAGATAATTAGTACCAATGGTCTCAAAAGCAGTTAAGTAGTAACAGAAAGAGATAGAGACTGGAGACCAGAATCATGAAAGTGGCATGGAAGCAAAAGGAAAATATGTAATATAAAAATAGAGATGAAAAGAATCAAGTCAGTAATAAAGTATCATTTAAAGTTTTCCTCACTCTTTTAAGGCTTGTTTCCTCTAGAAGTATTTTAAGGCTTGTAAGTAAAAAGTAAAGAATAAGTTATTTTTCTAAATAAACAATTTCATCATTTCTTAAAATCTATGAATTTTGCACTGTTGAAAGCTATGAAGTATTTAGTCCTAACAGGACATGGACAAAACAAGACCCAGAGCAAAGTGCTTGGGAGATCTAGGTTCAAAGCCTGGCTCTGGTCCTTTTTAAAAAAAAACAAAAATAACTTTATTGACACATTTAATATATCATAGAATTTCTTATTTCTAGTGTACAATTCAATGACTGTTTAGCAAATTTAACAAGTTGTACAGCCATTACCATAAATCAGTTTTTGAACATTTTCTTCCCCTGAGTGAGATTCCTCATGCCCATTTATAGTTAATCCTATCCCTGGCCCTAGGCAACCACTGATTTACTGTCTCTATTGATTTGTCCTTTCTGGACAGTTTACACAAATGAAATCAAACAATATGTCTGGCTTCTTTGACTGCAAATAATGTTTTAGGGTTCATCCATGCCAAAGCATGCATCTGTAGCTCATTCTTCTTTATTGCTGAATATCCCACACTTTGTCTATCCATTTGCCAGCTGATTGACATTTAGGTTGTTTCCAGTTTGGAACTGTTATGAATAATTCTGCTAAGAGCATTTGTATGTAGGTCCTGGTCTGGACATATGTTTTCATTTTCCTTGGGTTTTTACCTAGGAGCGAAATTACTAGATCATAAGGTACATTTATGTTGAACTTTTAAAGAAATTGACTGCCAAACTGTTTTCTAGAGTGGCTGTACCAGCAAAATATGAGAGTTCCTATTTTTCCAAATCCTCCTAATTCTGCCTCTTAATAGTTGTGCAGCCTTGAGCAAACTTTGGTTTCCTCTTTAGCAAAATGAGTGGCATAGAATGTTAACATTTGCTAAGTGCCTACTCTATGCTAGACTCTGTGATAGGAGCACTCACATTCTTAGTCTCACCTCATTTTCCTCCCCATGAAATGTAGAGATGATTTTCTGTGTATCTGATGAATTTACTGAGGCCCAGAGGAGGTAGGCAAGTTAGTCATCACTGTGATACATGATGGTTGAAATACTAAATTATATCAAATAACATATATGAAGAGGCCTAGTAAAGTGTTAGGCAGATAGAAGGTGGCTAATGAAGAGGTTTTTATTTCTCTGCTTCTTCCCATCATTATTCACGTCTCTGATAAGTCTAACCACAGGGCCTGACTTACCCTAACCAGATCTCACCACCTTTCAGATGATAGTTGCCTGTTATGAAACTGTCACCCTTTGGAGAATCTGAAAAGCCTTTATAGAATTTATCCGGCAGTCACAGCCTCCCTAGAGGCAGAAGCATCACAGAGCCAATCCCAACCCAAATAGTATAATCTTTGCTGCACAAAGTGAGAGCAACTAGTTTAGGATGGGTTATGTCTTTTCCTGATTGCTTTTATTTGTGTCTCTTTTCACAATGAAAGTCATTTTTTTCCAAATTTCAGAGAAGGGAGTTCTGGGGAAAAAAAAGTATATATTAAGGTTGCCAAGCAGTTAATTGACTTGATTGCTTTGAAATGGACCCTGCTGGCTTGAAGATTGAATAAAGACCAATAAGAAATGAAATCAAAAGGAGATAACACTCCCTTTGTCAAGTTTAGGAAAGTGATGTGGGTTAAAAGGACTCAACAATTTAGATAAATTCAAGGGTGTGGAATTTTAAAATATGTATTTTTTGAATATGAAAATTTATGTGACATATATTTAATATTTTAACTATACAGTATAAAGTGTTTTTAAATACCAGTAACTTGTCATTCATTGTCTTTTCAGGGAGAGCCAGGCGTCAGAGGACCTCCGGGCCCCTCTGGGCCTCGGGGCTTAGGAACCCAGGGGCCCAAGGTGAGTCGTCAGGTCTGCGCTCTCTGTGTGAGGGTCAGGTACCGTTAATGGCAACAGAGTGAACATTAACTTCAGAGTAAGTGTTCATCTTGGTGTTTGCTCATTTTTTCTTGATTACTGATGAAAAGTCTTCTTTTCGCATATCATGTGAACTTTCAGTAAATAGAACATTTAAGTTTATAAAGCTATTCTCTTTCCCCAAAGAAATTAGTAAGCCAGGCTCTCTTAAGAAAGTGGGTGCAAAGTGCTCAAATATTTCTAGGCTCATTGGAAGCTGTGCCATCATTCAGAAGCACATCTTTACTTTGGCCAGAGGTGCTTCAGGTTTGCCTTTTAACAGGACGCCAGCCAATGTATCTACTGTGTATATGTGTGTAGGACACTGTCAGAACCTCAGTGCAAGGGTCTAGGTTTACTGTCTCCATGGAAAGTAAGAGAAACTTCCTTTGGCTCCCTTTGCTCTCATTTCTATTTGGCTTCCTTTTGCCACCTTCAATTTGGTGATTATTCATCTGTTTATTCTTTTAATCCAGTGTTTCTCAAGGAGAGAGATTTTGTCCTCCCCTCTGCACTGCAGGGGGACATTTGGGATCATTTCGAGGGGCGGGGGGGTCACCACCGGATGAGGGTTGTTATTGGCATCTAGTGGGTAGAGGACAGAGATGCTGCTAAATGTGCTGCAGTGCACAAGACAGCCTCCCCTAATAAAGAATTATCCAGCTCAACATGTCAATAGTGCTCATTCATTTGCTCAACAAATGTTATTTATTTATTTATTTATTCAAAAAGTGAGGTAGAGAACGAGCAGGCATGTTTATAGGGAAAATAGGTGTCAGTAAGCCACCCAGCAGAAATTCAGATTTCAAATAGATGTATCTATGCCCAAAATGCAAGGAAGTGAATTAGAATTCTGTTATCAGAGAGAAAAGTGGAGAGGCTTTATGAATCAAAGTTACTAAGGATCTCAGAATTACTAAGATTCTTTATCCTTTTTTTTTTCTTGTCCATCAACTACATATGGGCAGTGGGCTATTTCTTAACCTCATAGTTCACTTTATGTGGGTAATGATTGCAGCCAAGATGTCAGCTATTGTTATTGGGTCTATTTTTTTTCTTCAGTGTCATCTTTCTGTTTAAATTTTCTTTCTTCCTCTCTTTTTTTTGCAATGAACTGGTATTCCTCTTGTAATCAGAAAAAATATAGCTTTTTTTTCATACTGGAAAGAAAAAGTCTGACTTATATAGTAACTTACATTAACCTGGCATTTCTACAAAGCTTATTCCATCAAATAATAATTTGGGAACTTCTGGGGTAAACTAATCTCTCTATTGTGGGACTTCTTAGTGGCTTTAATATTTTAATATGTGGTAGAGATCCCCAAGGAGAGGCACATACCGTGGTGTAGAACATTTTCCAATCTCAGTTGGCCACAGAAATTTTTCCTTAAGAAATAGGGGGTCCACTTATATTATAAGGAATACACTCTGGGAAATCATGCATTTTTTTGCTTCATTTACATATTATCTCAAAAATTCAACACTGATCCACATTAATATCCACTTATTCTTTACCTACAACCCTGGTGAATGAGCATTCCATACTGAAATGGAGCAGTAGATGGCAAGGCTACACAGAACAGTGTGTGTGAGTGGTCCTCTCACCCCTGGTGTCTAGGGGTTGGGCGTAGGGCAGCTAAAGGAGCCCAAGCTGACGAAGCTACAGGACCAGCACTGCTGCTTACACCAAGCAGCTCTGCCTTAAGTCTTCATTTATATTTGGATTATATGTACGATCTTTGTAAAGGATTCTGTGGCGTACAAGGGTTAGAAAATCACTGCTATATATAAAACATGATATAGCTTATGGGCAGCATGGATGAAGGTCCTGATCAGACTGAGGTAAGAACAGAGCCAAGAGTAATAATACACTGTTTATCCCTCAATCTTCTTATACTTGTCTGATTTCTCCCCAACAGGGTGATATTGGGCAGAAAGGTTTGCCTGGCCCTCCCGGGCCCCCTGGCTATGGATTACAAGGAATTAAAGTAAGTGAACCTGATTGCACTGGAGTCCCATCTCAGTCTACTAAGGTGATGGAGAAAAGACACTGTGGACAATATAAAATATGACTGTTATGAAGTGAAGTTAATATAAGCTTAGACATTGAAAATGCATATAGTAGTTAAAGACACCATCCAGCCATGTAAAAATGGCATAAGTGCATTGTTCCAGGAGTGCTAACTGTAACATAAAGTGCTTGGTGAAAATTTTAACTGCTGCAGTGACTGGTTGTGCTGCTGCTGTGGCATCTCTGGTCCTGGGGAACCCTGAACACATGAGGGGTCCACTCCCTTCCGCACCGCATCAGCCTCTGGTCATTCCTGTGCAGTCCCGCTGTGGCCTGCTGGCCCTGCGCTGTAGGGGCGCTCCAGCTCCCAAAGACCTCAGAGTTTCTTCGCAACTGCAAATGTCTATTCATTGTATGGATTGATGGAGGGGTGTGGCTGTTTGGTCTCAAAAGGGCCTTGGTGTTTTAAATTCATAGCAGAGGTCAGGGGGTTATATGATGCCACGATCTTGGTCCCATGTGAGCCTGCAGAACTGACCTTTTCCCTAGATATGGACTGTAGATATGCCAGTACTTCCCCAGGTTAAGTCATAAGGGACAAGGGATGGGGCTGGGTCTTGAGAGAAGTCCTTAATATGCCCATTAGTCCTTGAGGGGCCAGGCCTTTACAGGGGCCAGGAGGAATCTACTGAGAGGGTGGGCCATTCTGGTTAAAAAGCCAAGTATGGAGACAGACAGAAATCTTCATTTCTACTCAGGAATCATTCCAGTTTCCCTCTCCTCCATCTTTAAGTTAGTTCCAGTGTTCTTTCTGCCCCAGTTTCCACATCTGAGTAATGGGGATAATGACAGTACTATGGTATTTCCTAAAGTTGATGTGAAGCATAAATGAGACAGTATGTATAATGCACTTAACACAGGATTGGCACATGGTTGCATATGCAGTAAATGTTGTAGTTACTCACATTGTTACTCTTTCCTGCTTCTCTTCCCTTTCCGCTAGTACTTGTATTTCCCAGGATGAAAGTCCAGAACTCTGACATTCACGTGACTTAATGCTCTAAAACATAAAATATCAGTTGCATGAATTAGTGCAGGCATGGCTTCAGTATCCAAAAAGACCCAACTTGTACAATGGCTCTAACACAATAGAGCTTTCTGTTCACATAATAGGCCATGTAGGTGTTCCTGGTTAGTGGTCAATTTTCTTCCACATAAAATTTCAGAGAACCTCATCTTCTATTTATGGTTTCTCCATCTGCTGGGCCTACTTACCACTTAGCTCCCAGCAAGCAGAAAGAGAGAGCGTGCAAGAGGCACACTTGCTTCTTAAACATCTTGGCTAAGAGGTGACAGACATCACCTCTGACCACATTTTATTGATGGGAACTAGTCTCACGGAAAGGGAGTATCACTCTGTGCCCAGAAAGAAGGGAACCAGAGGTTTGGTGAAGAGCTGGCGTTTACTGCCACAAATAATTTAACCTGTTTAGAGGTAAGATGAAAAAGTTATTTGTTGTTCTGAAGTATGTTGGTGGTTCCAGAAGAGAACAGGAAACAAGAGGGGTCTCCATGACAACTTCCGAGGTGCCTTGTCACTCTCCCGATAGTATGGGGCACAGTGACTTGGACTTTAAGAACTGGGGTCAGCTCTATCAGGACTTTAATCCTATCTTGAAAAGAAAACCTTAGAGCCTTGGCATCTTCTTATTCATTTCAACCAGCATCAGGAGCGCCAGTGGGTGATTTAGAAATTGTTTTGAGTAGCTGGGCTGAGCACCAGGTAAGTAGCTGGACAAGGCTTGTGGTTGAGTGAGACCAGGATATTTTCCTTTTTGACTTTCAAGTCAGGGTCAGAGGATGAGGGACCCTGAAGCCTGGTAGAGAGGTGTGGTTCCAAGGCTGGGGGAGGTGGGCATGGCAGCAGAAGAAGGAGGCAGAGCTGGCGTGAGGAGCCCTGCATCGACTCAAGATAAAGAGGACCCAGCAAGGAGGCTCCTGTGGGCAATAAGGGAGGGTGGGAATCCAAGGGGATTCCTTGGGATGCCAGTGTTGGAGACCAGCAGGGGTGTGGTGGTGGTCTTTTAAAGAACTTCAAGTTTTATTTTTCAATTACAGTTTACATTCAATATTATTTTGTATTAATGTCAGGTGGTCAGCATGCTGACATTTTAAATTGTTCTGACTTTTTCTCTCCCCTTCCTTTCTTCATGTCTTCCTCTCTCCCTCGTGCCTACTTCCCACCTACTCATATCTTGTAACTCTTGTAACAGACATTGTTCATATAAAACCAAGTTGAGTGAAGGACTTAGATAAATTCCTCTTAGATTCTGCTACCATCTTAATGGTATTTCCCATGAATTTAACTGTTGAAAATTTATGAAAGGTATTTTATCTTTTCCCACACATCAATGCTTAGTTAGACATTTCTAGTATACATTTTCTTCCTTCTCCTTTCAGCAAGGGAAGAGATACCTTTACTAATCAGAGCTTTGAGCTTGGGGAAAGAAGTAGGGCCATAATACATTCTTGAAGTTTCATGCGTTATCTTCTTCAAGCCTCACCAGCCTGTGGGGTAGGTTCTAGGAAACAGGGCACAGAGCTGTTACGTAAGTATCCAGGGTCACTGAAGGCAGCCTCCCTGAAGAATTCGCATGTTGGCTAGTAAATGTCAGAGAGAAGGAGATGATCAGCTTGAGACTTTCAAAAGGAAATGCCACTCAAAATTTTTATTTGCACGTTGGAATTAAAAGTTGGCCCTTCAAGATAAGAGACATATGCAGTGAGGTCTCTTTTCCTGATAATCTAGATTGTTTAAGAGAAAGAAGTATGGAAGGGCACTTCTTTTCCCCTGAGTGCAGTTCTGTCAGAAGGCAGGGTTGGACTTATCGACCTTTTGAAATCACTTGGGAGGCACAAGACCAGGAGTTACAGCCGGATCTGGGCTGGCATGTGGAGCTGGCCCGGGTGAGGCTGTAATCACCCATTCAACGGCTTATCAGGTCCTTTCTGGTTTGGCTCCTTTGTACTGCAAACCTCTGTGACAAGTCAGCGAGTAGCCAGCCAGCACATCTGTTTTTATTGCTTTTCCAAATACCATAAGAACTTTACAATTATTGGCTTTTTATTAGTAGTGCCTTTGCTTATCTAGCTCCAGGTGGGAAATGAGGTAAATTACCTGTTCAAGGTCACTCAGAAAATCCCTAACGAAGCAAAAGTTATGCAGTTTTCTGGGTATGTTGTGGCTCAAACGGTCAGGCTATGATAAAGATAGCCCCAGTATACATTTTCTTTTATTTTATGAAAAATTCTTCTATCATAAATTCTTCAGAAATGCTTCTCATATTATCAGAACCCAGCCATAGGCCCAACATGTGTGCATTCTGCCCTATAGGGGAAAGCCAAGCAGTGAGAAGAGCCAAGTACTGAAATGGAGAGAAACAGGCAGAAAAATTACCTGCCTCTGAAACAGAGAGAGGGAATTAGGAGGAAAAAGAAAGAATAGGAAATGGATTACGATGACTTTTTAAAAAATGTTTTCATTTATTTTAGAGAGAGAGAGAGATAGAAACATTTGATTTGCTGCCTCCTGCAAGCCCCCTACTGGGGATCTAGCTCACAACCCAGGCATGTGCCCTGACTGGGAATCAAACTGGTGACCTCTTGGTTCATGGGTCGATGCTCAACCACTGAGCCACACCAGCCAGGCATGATGACTTTTTAAAGACACTGTAGTTAGTAATGCTTTTGTTCTTACACTCTTCTATTACCTGAAATTAGTGTACTTATTGTCTTTGGTTAAATTTTACCGGTGTTCTACTTCCATCCTTTTATTTCTTAAAAGATTATTTTTCTAAGTATAGAATTCTAGGTACACAGTTTTCCCTTTCAGTACATGGAAGATTTTCCTGTCATTTAGTCTCCATTACTTTTCTTGAGAAGTTGCTATTCCTTTGGTGATAATTTGCCCTTTTCTCTGGTTTTTAATGCTTTCCCTTTTTTAAAATTTTATTTTATCGTTGACAGTATCACAGATGTCTCCCATTTTCTCCCTGTCTGTGTCCATGGGTTATACATATATGCATAAATGTACTTTGGTTAATCTCTTCTTGTCCCCCCTCGCCCCCCGCCGACCCCCCCACTCCCCCACTCCCCCACTGAGATCTGTTATTCTGTTCCATGAATCCATACCTCCGGACCTATTTTGTTCATCAGTTTATTTTGTTCTTCAGATTCCACTTCTAAGTGAGATCATGTGATATTTGTCTTTCTCTAACTGGCTTATTTTGCTTTGCATAATCGTCTCCAGGTCCATCCAGGATGCATTTAGATGTAGATTTCATTTTATTTATCTTTTTAAGATAAATAAATGTATTTTTGTTAATTGTTTTTGGGAAATCTCTGCCTTATCTTTACAATAAGTAACTGGAAGCAATCTTCCCTAGTTTTCCCCATGTCACACCCTCTCTGTCTTTCTGGAACTGCAATTAGTTAAACGTTTTTATTGTTGCATATCTGTCCTTTCATATTTTCACTGTTGTCTTTCTGAGTCACAGTACATCTAAGATTTTTCCAGTACACTTTTCAGTTTGCTAAATCTTTTTTCAGATGTGTCAAATTTATTGTTTAGTCAGTCCATTTAATTTCTAGCTTCAATTATATTTTTCATTTCTAGATGTTCTTTTTTATCTTTTAGAATCCACATAGTCATTCTATATAGTTTTCTTTCAGAAAAATAAATTCAGATAATTTCCCTTCCTTGTTTAAAAAGCTTCTAAAGTTTTCCTGTAATATTAAAAAAAATGAAACAAAGAAAGAAAAAAGAGAGAAAAAGCTCTAAAGACTGTATCTCATCTGGACGTTGCCCACCTCTTTGACTTTTTCTTGCATCTCTCTCTTTTTTTCCCCCAGTGGCTTTAAAATTAAATTTATTGGGGTGATATCAGCTATATCACGCAATACAATCATGGCACCATGGTTTTCTTTCTGTCATTCCTGCTGTAGGGCCTTTGCACTATTGTTTCTCCTATTTGAGCATTTCACATAGCTGGCTCTTTCTCTTCATAACTCTTAGCTCAGATGTTATGTCTTTAGAGAGAGACCATCCCTAACCACACCATTCCAACCCTACCCTATTCTCAATCATTCCATTATACTGTTTTATTGCTTTCATAGCACTATCACCATATGAAAATACTAGAGGCCTGGTGCATGAATTTGTGCACGGTTGGGATCCCTTGGTCTGGCTGGCAATCAGGGCTAATCAGGGCTATCTTGCCCAGTCCTGATTGGGGCTGGCCAGCCAGGGGGAGGGACCGCGGGAGGTCGGCCAGTTGCGGGAGGTTGGCTGTGGGAGTGCACTGACCACCAGCGGGCAGCTCCTGCATTGAGCATCTGTCCTCTGGTGGTCAGCGAGCGTCATAGCGACCGGTCAACTTAGGCTTTTATATATAGAGATTTGTTTCTTTGTTTACTTGTTTATTATCTGCCTTCTCCCGGTGGAAAAAATAGTTCTTTGAGAGCAATGGTTTTGTGACTTTTATCCATCTCTAATTTCCTAGCATCTAGCAGAGTGTCTGGCATATAGTGGGCACTTAACAAATATTTAATAAATAAACAACATAAGGACTAATTGAATGAATGCATGGAGGTTGGTGAATGATGGTAAAGTTCCACCTGTAACCATATTGTTGACCCACAAAACGATTCATTTAATTCAAAAAACAAGTATTAAATTTCATCATTAAGAGAACTCTAAATTTGTGAAATAACTTTTTCCCTAAATTCTAGTGTTTAGTAGCAATGTATCTTATTCTTACAGGTTGGTATACTTGGCTGACCTAAGAAGTCTTAGAAGTGTTAGATCTGGTTTTCTTGAAAGTATATCTTTGTGATTAACTATTACTACATTACAGCAGGATCACAATGAATGCTATAAAAGTAAACATACTTATATGATATAAATAAACCAGAGGATATTATATCTGATGTTTCTTTTATATGCTCAGTGGATTCTGCCCAGTGACAATCAGAGTATATATACAAAAATTATTGGTTGATCTGATCTAGGTTTTACTTTTAAAGACTCATATTAATATATTAAAATAGTCTCTGAGATATAAAGGACAGCATAGGGAATATTGAAAAATATATTGTAATAATTATGTTTGTTGTTAAGTAGGTACTAGAGTAGACTTATCAGCGGGATCATTTCATAAGCTTTATAAATATCTAACCAGAAGGCTGTACAACTGAAACTAATATAATATTGAATGTCAACTGTAATTGAAAAATAAGAAAATTAAAATTAAAAAAGAGCTAAGGGGAAGGAAACATAACCCATCATTGCCTGTCACCAGATCAGCCCCTCATTATGTAATATCATTACATGTTCCATGGTCCTCGTAAGTTAATAATTAAATTAGAAATAAATGAGAGACCCAGTATTACCCAGCTGTTAGATTTTTACAACTTTGTGGTTTTAACCAGGAAGTTTAAGCCTTGGAAATGGACAGATTTTCTTGTGAGTTCATATTTGTAGAGACAACATTTAAAGAGTAGTACCAACACATTATCAATTCCTATTCATTGGGGTAAAGAGAATGAGCTTTTATAAGCCTTTTTTCTTCTTCTGGCGTATGCAATTATAACTTTAAACAGTAGCTCTTAAATTTCAAAGTGAAAAACAGATTTCTAATCCATTAGAATATTAGTCTTCTGAAAGTTCTCCAACCGGCTTCTGATGGTTTTTAAATGAAATCTGATGAGTCAATAGCTCCCATTGTGATTATTATACCAGTTTTAGAAAGAAAGAAATCTTCCATGGACCTCAACCTGTCCTTCCTTTTTTAATTACCTTACTGTGGTGATTTCTTATAGTTAACACATTTGCTGTGTTTTCTTGCTGTGTGTATACATAAAAGATAGTGCACACAGACTCTGCCAAGATTGTGATGAATAATGCTAATATGTCTTTCAATATAGAACCTGCTTTTGTTCTGCCTGTACAGAAAATAAGTTTATATTGAAGTTTTAAAATCAGAACTTCTTTCTGCTCAAAATTAAGGATACTGACCCCAATATTCAGTCTTAGCTAGTTATATAAAATTTTATTTTGGCAATTCATTCATTATGTATTTAATGAGCATATGTAAATATGCTAGGCTCTGTTCTAGGTGCTTGGGATGTATCATGAGCAAAAGAAACAAAGATTTCTGTCTTTATGGAAGTTGCATTCAAGTGGCAATAAATATAATAGGTACATTATATTATATGTTTGAAGATGAAAACTGCTATGGCTGAAACAGGAGAGCAGGGTAAGGGTGTGATGAAATTTTAAGAAGGAAGGCCTCATGAGATAATAACATATGAGCAGTGACTTGGAGGAGCGGAGGGAAAGATCCTTGTGGATTTCTGAGGGAAGAACAGTTCAGGCAGAGAGAGAAGCTCATACAAAGGCAATTTGATAGCAGGAGGATGCCTGGCACGTTCACCTAAGAGCAAAGAGCCTTGTGTGCTGCAGATGAGGTCAGGGAAGTAACGGCAGTGAGGTTGGAGGAGGGCCAGTTCAGGCATAGCTGTGTAGGCACTTGTAAGGTCTTTGGCTTTTACTCAGATTAAAGTGGGGAGCTATTTTCTGGGTTGTATCCCACAGTGTGATATGGTCTGATTTACTTTTTAAAAGAATAACTGTGACTGCTGGGCTGAGGACCAGGATTGAACGAAGAGGCTATTCAGGAATCCAGGCAATTACAAGTGGCATTTGAAAATCCAAGTTTTATAATCTAGTTCACATAAATTTAACTCCCTAGTAAAGGGTTTATATCTAGTGACCTGTGTCTAAAAACAGAAATATATAACAGAAAACACTCTGACAAAATTGGTGCCAGATACATAAATCTGATTGCAGGTCTACCCAGTGAATTTCAAGCTATTGAACCACACTGAACTATATTCTATATCTGGACTGTAGCACACAAATAAAAAACCCTAACCCTAGATTCAGTTTTCATTATGCATTTAGAGAAAACAAAGGTGGAATTTTCCTCTCTCTTTTTGCCGTTCTCCTTTTCCTCTCTCCTCAATCTATGATAATTATATGTTGAGACATTATAGGTGAAATTATGTGGTTTACGACATACACATATGACAGAAGTACCACTTGTTATTACCTGACTTGCCTGTCAAAGTCCAGTAAAAGAAGTGTCTGCCTGCTATTGGACATTAGAAAACTCTCTGGTATCTACTTCTCAATAAGCTAAACCTTCATCGATAGTAAAGATGTGGATGTAAATATATTTCAGAAAATCTACTTGATAATTTGAAAAAACTTTATATATTTTTATATCAAGAAAATACATCTAAAGTGTCTTTAAATGCACCCAAAGAGATCAGCTTCAAAAATTAGCAAGGCCCCATTTGATCTGGACACCTTCTCAACCCCTCAGCTCTCAACAATCCAGTCATTCTGAAAGTCTTTCAGTTTTCTGTGAAAGCCGAGTTTCCTGACGCTGGTGCTTTAGCCTATGCTGTTCCCTCTTCTTGGATAAGTCCTTCTCACCCCCCACTTCCACTAGTTCCCTCTTACTCATATGTCAGGGCTCATATTACGTAGGTTTCCTCCAGAAGCCTTCCCTGGTCTCCTTAAACCTGTGTTTCCTTTGTGCTTTCATTACACACTGAATAATAACTCCTTTCATAGACCTTTGCACATGATATGGTAAGTGTTTGCTTTCTTATCTAAACACCAAACTCTGTGAGATATATGGGATTAGCAGATGTCTTGTGTTTATTTTTTGTTTCCTGTAAACCTAACACATACCTTGCATGTGTCTGGTATCCAATAAAAATGAATGAGTCCTGTCTATAGGACTCATTCACTTAGTATTTACTATCTTTCAGAGCATTCATTCAACAAATATTAGTCAGCAACTACCATGTGCTGGGCACAGTGCTAAGTGCTGGGGATAGAAGTGACTATAATGGCTAAAGCACCTATACATGGAGATTAGATTCTGTGGAGTTTCCATTTACATTCCTTTAGATCCAGTTAGTAAAAAAATAAAATCAAACATACAGTGGAGAAGAAAATAGGGATCTGTGGGTTGAGTCTATTGGTTCTTTACCTTGTAAAGGATAAGATGGCTTTGTGTAATATTTCGACCAGATATTTTTTTACTCTGAGTGAAAGATACAAGTCTACATAGTCTGATTATCTAAACATCTTTATAAAGCAATTTGCTTTCCATCTGAGACATCTGCTACAGACATTCTCTCACATGTGACCTGAGTAGTGTAATGTCTTTGTGTTGAAAGTATTGGATAAAGTGGTATATGTCATGGAACTTGGAACCAGTAAGATTGAATCCATGTATCACAAATCAACATTATCCCATTGCTTCTGAGCCATAGAATATCCTATATAATAAAAAGGCTAATGTTCAAATTGTCCCCTCGAGAGTTCCACCAGGAGACTGGCAGTTCAATTGCTTGCTATGTGAGCTGACCACCTGGGGGCAACACAGAACATGGCAGGTGACCAGCGGTGATGCGCTGGTGGCGAGGGAAGGAGGAGGCATGGAGGCTGGGAACCTGATTGGCCCTGATTGCTGGCCAGGCCTAGAGACCCTACCTGTGCTCGAATTTCGTGCACCAGGCCTCTAGTATACTTATAATTTACCACTTCTCATTGCATAAGAATGCCATTGCAACCAGTCCTGGAAAGAGAAAACAAACTGTCCTCAAGTTTAACCCTGGTTACTTTGCTGATGAAATCATGAACTGGAACTAAATAAAATCAGCCAATGTAAAAAAGTTTCCCAGAGTAACCAACTGTGTTGATGGTAGATTCTAAAGTATGAATTAAAGGAACAAGAGACTCTGGGCAACGCTTCTCCCACTGGGAGAATCCTTTTACGACCTGCTTTCACTTTCTTTGTCAAAAATACTCCCTTATTGGCTATATTCTTTGTCCTTTAAAAAAATTATCTTTATTGTTAAAAATATTACAGATGTCCCCTTTTTTCCCCACTGACCCCCTTCACCCTACCACAGCTCCTCCCTTCCACCCTCCGCCACCCCACAAGGCCTTCATTGCACTATTCTACATTCCATGCTACATGTTAAAAAGTGGGATAGAAGCTCAGGCAGTGGGTAGCAGAAAATTTGGTGGTACTTAATTAGGGATTTGGCATACTTGAAGAATGCAGTGAGTCATCAGGTGAAAGGGCTTTGTACAAAGAAGTAACCTGACATAAATCATGTTTTAAAAGGATGGTTCTGACAGTATGTAGCAAGTAGACTGTGGGGTACAAAGGCAAATAAAAAGTTGACATTGCCCTGGTCGGTTTGGCTCAGTGGATAGAGCGTCAGCCTGCAGACTGAAGGGTTTCAGGTTCGATTCTAGCCAAAGGCATATACCTGGGTTGTGGGCTTGATCCCCAGTGGGGTGCATGTAGGAGGCAGCCAATCAATGATTCTCATCATTGATGTTCCTATCTCTCTCCTTCTCCCTTCCTCTCTGAAATGAATAAAAATATGTTTTAAAAAAAGTTGACATAGAAAGATATTGCCAAAGTGCAGGGGAGAGATGGTGATGGTTTAGACCAGGATGATAATGGTGGAAATGGTAAGGGGTGGTTGGATTCTGGATTGGATGTCAGGTGTTTGATGGAGTTAAGATACTAGGATTTTGGGGGTAACCAACTAGAAGGATGGAATTGCCATTTTCTGAGATAGGAGAGTCTAAAGGAAAATGGGGGATGGGTTAGGTGTGCAAGAAATCAGTACATAATCTGAAATTTAGATTTGGACAGTGTAAAGCTAAACCTTCAGTGAAGCTGTCAAGTAGGAATTTGGGAACAGAAACCTAGAGAACAGGAGATACAAATTTAACAATATATAGATAGTATTTAAAGTTTTATTGTGGATGAGAACATGTGGGGAGTGAATGTAGACAGAGAAGAAAAGGGATCCAAAGAATGGGCCCTGGGCCCTCTCCATTTGGAGGATTTTATGATGAAGAGGCCATAGCAAAGGAGCCTGGGAAATAGTAGCCAGTGGGGTGGAAAACCAAGAGGAAGTGGTTCCTAGAAGCAAGGGAGAAAGTGTTCGAAGGAGGAGGTCATGGTCTATTACTTTCAATGCTGCTGATTAGAGGAGCGCTGAAAAGTGATCATTAGACTTGACATCATGAAAGTCATTGGTGACCTTGACAAGAGCTATGTACACTCACACACACACATAAATATACACTCGTGCATACACAAACACATTCACACCAACAGAATAAAACCTATGAAAAAGTCTTAACAATTGATGAGTCTGGGTGAAAGAACTATGGGAAGTATTTATATTATTGCTATTCTGTGAGTTTAAAAACTTTTTTCAATAAAGGTTTTTAAAAAGAGTTAATAGTGAGAAAGGAAGTGAAGACAGAACATGCAGGCAGCACTTTTGAAAAGGAGAACATGGAAATGGAAAAATGGAATGATAGGTGAGATTAAGGGAGTTTTTATTTAAGATGGAAGACATTACGGCATCATGTAGGCAGATGGGAAAGATTTAGTAAACAAAAAAAAATATTGATCCCCTTGATCTTTTGAATGAGAAGGGGCTTCTACTAACACTTCTCCCATCCAACACAAGAGTCTGTTCTACAACATTCTCATGGGTACCTGGCCATCCAGACTCTCCGTGGACACTCCAGGGAGTGGAAGCTTTTTTTTCTTTCATGTATGTTTTTTTAACAAACTTGTAACAAATTCAAGAATCTCTGTTACTTTTTAAAATGAAAATAATGCATACTTGTATTACATCTAAATACCTCATAATCACGCAAAGTTGTGAAAGTCTCCTCTCTCCTTTAGTCCTACCCTTTAGAGGTTGTCCCTATTTGAAGTGTGGTGTGTAGCTTTCATATTTTCAATAGATGTGTAAACATGCACATATATAGCACGACAGCCTTTAAAATCATTCCATGCAGAATTTCCCCAACTTCCCACCCCACTCCACCTGCAGTTAATAGAGCATGAATAGCCCTCCAAGTCAATACATAAAAAATGTACTATGTTTTTAACAGCCATGTAGTAATCCATAATGTGGATGTATGATAATTTATATCCTTCCCTTCCTTAAATAATGCTGCAGAGAACATTCTTGTATTTCCTACACTTGTAGTAGTGTTTCCATTTCATGGTGTTTTGAAAGGCTTACTCTATGGCTATAATTGGTAGACTTTCTTTATATAGAACTGAAATCTGCCTACCTGTGAATTTTTCTGCTGCTACTAATCCTTTGATGTGGTTTTCTACTTTACTTTGAGCATGAGTCTAGGCTTATAAAAATTTGTAAATACTATTTCATTATAGATATATTTGTCTCTTTAACTATTAAATTTTAACTCATGTTTTCTTGCTTGAAGCAAGTATGATGCAATTAAAACCTGAGTTAACTGTTAATAACTGAATTTTCTTGAAAGATATGTTTTTATAGGAGACTGTATCTTTGTGGATCTTTTTACATTTTTTCAATCTGTTTTTGTTTTTTTTTTGCCTCAGAAATGCAAACTATATCTGTGTTATATAGTATTTCAAGGCCAACCCCTAATGTCGTTAAGCAGTTTATGAAGACAGTCTAAAAGGGTGTTGCAGGAAAAATCAAGAGGAAAGTTTCCATTATGAGTGCTCTGCCCCTCTGAATGAGCATTTGAGTTGTCAGGAACAGTTCCTATAGTGTTAAGTTGGAAGCCATGAAAAAGGAAAACAGGGCATATAAGTGCCTGAGGTTGAGGACTGCCTATAGAAACTATTAATGATAAGACTTTACTACACTTTATTTTCCCCAGCTTTTTAAAATTAATTAAATTTCTTTATTTTATTAAAAATATATTGAATATATGTATCATTTCCTTTTTTAAACAAATGTATTATTTTCAACTATTGTTTTTATTTTTTATTGTGGTAAAAACACTTAACATGAGATCTACCCACTTAAACTTTTAAGTGTACAGCACAGTATTGTCCACTGGAGGCATTAGGTTGTTCAGAAGATCTCTAGAACTTACACGTCTTGCATAACTAATACATTATACCCGCTGAACAACTTCTCATTTCCCCCTCCAACCTCATTCTACTCTGCTTCTATGAGTTTGACTACTTTAGTTATCTCACCTGATTGCAGTCATGTAGTATTTGTTGTCCTGTGACTGGCTGATCTCATTTGGCACTACTATGTTCACTCAGCACTATTCACAACAGCCAAGATGTGGAAACAACCTAGTTGCCCATCGAGGGATGAGTGGATTAAGAAAATGTAGTAAACACACACAATAGAATATTATCCAGCTCCCCAAAAGAAGGATATTCTGCTATATGGGAGAATATATGGATCAACCTAGAAGACATTGTGCTAAGGGAAATAAGCCTGTCATACTTGTATTTAAGGAGTCCTAGAACTTTATAAATATTACTTCTTTAATACTCATAGCATATCCAGAAAGAGACCCAGAGAAGAGCTAATGCTGTGAATTCTGGAGAAAGGCATTCTCTGAGAGGGCAATTACTTGTGAGTCCTTTTGTGCTTTTAATTCCTGATAGAGTATAATCAGTTTATAGAATGCTACAGTCCCTTTGTAGCGATAATCCTTTTTGACAGGTGATAAAACTTACAAGAACACAGAGGTATATATTTTGTAATTCACATCTCAAATATAAGAATTGAAAAAGCAATATATTTTCATTATGGCTTTTAGATGTGTCAACCATGTCCCCTGAATTTCTACATGGGAGGGGCAGCAGTTGAAGTATCCAGATGGCTGGGGGCCTGATCTGGGAGAGTGTGGGCACAACAGGCTCTCTGCTTCCAGTGGGTGGGAGGTCACCAGAATGGTTGAAGGAGATCCTAGGATGAAAGGTGAGGGCAATCCACCCCGTGGTCTGGTCTTTGGGTGCACTTCACAAGTTAACAGGCCTCACCAAATCTACTAACAGGAAGTAACTTAGGCCTAAGGGAAGACCTGGCTGAATGTCACAATGGAATATTCTTTTTGATATAATTGAACATGTAGCATGTAGCCTAACCCAGTTTGCCTTTTCCCAGCCTTCATACCTCAATGTGTGACAGTTGAGACACACGCATTGTGACAGCAGGAGCTGCTGCCTTCTGCTTGTGGATTTGGCTGTCTGTTGTACTCTCCTATCCATCGTAACAGAAAAGACTCCCACCATACATTCCTTCAAGGTGTTTCTCAAGTCTGTGAACACCCATGCCTGGGTAATTCTAATTGGAATCTTCCATTTGGCTACAAGTCCAAGGATACATGACATATATTTTGGCATATTTAGAATTTATAGGGTGTTTTTTTCCATATAAAATAACATTTACAGATTCCAGATATGGAGGCCTGTGTATCGTTGAGAGCCATTATTCAGTCAATTAAGTCAGACAGAGGAGGCTTTGCCTTTCACTGCCTTTGGAGCCCATTCTTGTGTGTTGATGAACTGATGTATGGGAAGGGAAAGAGTAATTGAAAAGCATACAACATTTCATGGAATCCTTTCATTCGTTGAATTTGTACACAGGGATTGAATATTGCTCTAGGAGTCCCTGAAGCAGGAGGCCCTTCTCCTGACACTGTGGTAGCAGCTTTGGCCAGGCAGGTCGGCACCTCCCACTGTCCTCGCACCCTTGTGGCAATGCAGCCAGCAGAACACTTCTTAAATGAGTCACAGCCGTTTCCTAACTGGTGGTAAAGCCTCTACCTGCTTTGTGCAGCGGTCTCTGAGGCCAGTGCCATGGGAGCTGTTAATAAAGTGGACCTGGGTTCAGCTCCAGACTCTAGGACAGAGGACCTGATTATAAATGCCTCTTTCAGTAGACCCACATCATGAAATCTCGGCTGGCAAATTCCCATGTGTCTCTATACTGTTACCTCTTTTCAACATCGATTCCCAAAAGCTTATCATGAAATTTGTCTTGTGTGAACCAGAGAAACACCTCTGTACCTGTGGAGGTTTGTGAGGCTAAATAAGACAGTGTTTAGGGTACATTGTCTCTAGTGAACTTCTACTAAAATAATAGCCAGCCTCCACATCTACTCCCTCTAGCTCCGTATGATATACAGGGCCCTGAAACAGGAACCTCAGGAGGTAGAAAGAGAAATAAGACAAAGTGCCTCTACTTGGGGAGTTTAAGAATAAATAGGACAGGAAGAACATGAGCATCCACACCTACAGGAGAGGTGGGGTTAATACAGGGGCATTACTCTTGGTGGGGCAAAGCAATTCAGGGAAGGCCCCTTGGATGGATTTGGTGGCTGGGACTTGGCAAAATTACAAGCCTGGAAGACTGAGATATGAGTGAAAGAGGGAAAGCCAGGAAGAGAAGTAGATGTGGCTGCATAGAATTTCTGTATCTGATAGATTTGGTTCTGAAATGGCTAACAAGTGGAAAGGTCTAGAAAGCAGGCATAAGTTACGCCTGGAGCTTAGGGACTGGGATAAGACTGTGATGTACAGATAGCCAGCAAAGGGAACATTCTCCTGTCTCTAGCAGAGGCAGCTGCCATAAAGCCAACCTTGTCACTTTCTATTTATCATTTGTTATGCAAGCATATTCAAATGTCATGCAAGATATTCATGAAATTTGGCGGGTTTTACAGAAGGCTATTTAGGCCGAAGGGAAGGACAAGATTTATACAACTAAATCCAACTGGTAAAGTCCCTAGAAGCCATGCTAGTCTTTGCACTGTGATCTATAAATGAATCTAATTCTAACATGTATACTACTAAGGATCATTTTATTATCAGACAACAGGACTAAATTCTGTGAGTTGGACAGCAAATCATAACAGTGAGCATGTGTCCACAAAGCAATCAAATAGTCCACGAGGTGGCTCTGCTGCTAAGATTATTTGCAAATATTTGTGTGCTGCTTGCTCAATTGGTTTATTATGTGAAGTAGATATAAACAGAAAAATGAAAGCAGGGACTAAACGTTTAAGAAAAATGATAGGGGAAAATGTGCCCAAATCGAGCACTTTTGGCTATGACTGTTGTGAGCTAAGCTTGGTCAATTTGGACATTTACAATTTTCCAGATTCTTTTTTCATGCCATCAGTAGCCTCTGAAGATTAAAAGTCAGTAGGAGTTACCTCTTAGAAAACCTGGCTATTAGGTGGCATGTTTTATTTAAAGCAAGTGTCAGGCAGAATTCTACCCTATATTCAGCTACTTATTAACATGCATACCAAAAAACATGTAGTGAAAGTTTGGTCCAAGTTCCAAATCTTCATCTTTTTAAGCACTCTGACAAGTACTTTGCATAAAATGATCACTCTGAGGCAAATATAACAATATTCTCATACTGCGACCAGTTAACCTGTCAGGTCAGGCGAAGGGATTCTTCACAATGGGGTGAGAACATGAGACACCTGTTCTGAATGAGTTGTCAAATTAGGCTGCTCTACCAAAACTGTCTGTCAGGTGGGCCCACTCCATTAACACAAGAGGTGAGGTTCTGTACATTTCTAGCCACCACGTGTCTTGAATCCCTCATATTTCCCCAAGGATAAGCTGTTTTTATCGTCCCTCTGGAGCAAATTGAGATAATAATAGTTGAAGCACATGTCTTTGAAGTGTGGACCATTGATTATGGTACTTCAAATGTTAGGTCAGCACTCTTAGAGTGTAAATTAAATTAACTTGCACACACACATACATATTAATGATACTGTCTAAACTGAAACATATTAAGGTAAATTACAGAAAATATAACAATTTTCTTACTCTTTTCATGAATAGATTAAAAAGAAAACACCATCAGGGGCTAGATCAGCAGTTCTCAACCTGTGGGTTGCGACCCCTTTGGCGGTCGAACGACCCTTTCACAGGGGTTGCCTAAGATCATCCTGCATATCAGATATTTACATTATGATTCATAACAGTAGCAACATTACAGTTATGAAGTAGCAACGAAAATAATTTTATTGTTGGGTTACAACATGAGGAACTGTATTTAAAGGGCCAGAAGGTTGAGAACCACTGGGCTAGATAATGTCCCCGGAGATGGCCATGTCCAAATCACTCGATTAGGCTGATTGACTGGACAAGCATTAGACTGTCCTAGTCCCCATTAGCGGAATGTTAACCTATCAAAATGAGATATTAGGTTAGAAGAATTCAATTCCACAAAGGAAAGGATTTTAGGAAACTGGAAGCTCTTGATTGATTTTCAGGTCAGAGATGAGGAAACTGCGTGGCTTCCACTCTAGGGCAAGGTAGAAGTGAGAAATAAAATCAGCAGAGCCTTTGGGGGAACTGTCAACTTCACATTGGAAGAGAGAATTACTGTTCAAAGCATGGCTGTGAAATCAGCTACAATTCAAGGTGACTGGAAAGAATTGCTAAAGCCTCAGCTTTATCATTTATATACTCTTTTCCAGGGTCTTGTAGAAATTGAATAAGGATATGTCTAGCTCTGTTATTACCTGGCTCAGCCCTTCACACGTCGGCACACAATACGTGGCAGTTGCTAGTTACAAGAGGAGATTATTATGATCCTAACTTCAGGGAGGAGATAAAGTCCAAAATGCCAGACCATCCAGTTGTTCTAAGGGTCTCTGGGTCACCGTCATCTATGTGTACAATGATGTGTACTCCATAGGCCACTTGGAAAATACCATTTTCCTTTTAAAGTGAATAAGCTGTGCCCACGAAGCATAAGAAAATAATCCCTTTCAATACAGAATGGTTCCTGGATTCCAGGCCAAATACCGTGACTGTTCAAGGCAGGTCACTGAGATTTGCTGACTACCATTTACCCACTGAATCAACATCTTAGTACAACACTGGCTTCTTTCTTCAAGCTGGCAGCAGGCTGACTGGATAACCGTTGACTTCCTACTTTCAAGCTTTGTAATTCCCCTGGCTTCTAATTAGCAATACACTAATCACCATCAGAAAAAAAGAAAGGCAAACAAGAGGAGAAGCTGAAGAAAGAATTGTAAATTGATTTATTCTAGGATGTCTTGGGAGACATTACTAAATGATAGGATGGGTTTAGACGTTTAATACGTTTGCACAATTGCATCCTGCAAAGAAAATTCAGTGAAAAAGTAAAATGCTTCCTCGTCTCATAGCTTCTACTGCAAGAGCTCACCACCTAGAATGTTCCAGCTGACCTTTGACTGAAGGTTAGCCAGAAGTTTCCTTTGTTTTCAGTAAGTAACCAGGCCTCTGCATTTTCTCAGACAAGACCATAAATCTTGATAGAGAAGAAAGCCAGGCTTCTGGCTGAGCTGAAATACTGGAGATACCTTTTCTAACTTTGACTTTAGCCCTTTTTCTTTTAGCAAGAAAAGTGATAAGGTAGAAAGCAGATCAACAGTAAAAGGAAAAGGGTGTAAAGATATATTAAAAAATAGAATAGTAACGTATTTTTACTGAAGTGAGCCCGAGTTTGGGCCAAAATCTCATTTAGGTATCATAATTGGGTTTTATTTCTTACCATCCACATTTCAGGCTGAGCCAATAAGCAAGTGCTGAAATCCTAGAAGACATCATAAAATTTTTCCCCAATAGTAGATTCCTAGAACTTTCCTGTAAATGTGCAATGAGTTGTCTCTATGTCCTAAATAATTCTCTCTATTATTACCTATGAGATGACAGAGGGGACTTCAGAGGCATTAACTTGAACAGGAAGGGAAAGTGGTAGCTGAGGGCTCCCTTTTGGGCTGTGCAGTCCAGGTGTCCCACTCTCTTGATTAGCTTTTATATCATCCCCACAGATAAAGTCACAGGATGTTGGAAGTTAACCAATATCAAGCTTATAAACTGCCTGTGTCCAAGTGAGGCAATGCTACTGATGGTTTAAAAGGTTGAACTGATCTTGGTATGAGTATAAGTCCTGGAGCAACAGGTTTCTGGCAACCTTGTGGGTCTCTTGAATTTAAAGAGCAGAAGTTGTCTCCGGGTAGGGAGAACCCCACAACTGTGTCTTTGCTTTAGGTCTCTTGGAATTCTTTCAGCCTATGGGTTCCCAAACTTTGGGTTGGTAAAATACCCGCATACTCATATGCTTCAGCTCCTCTAGCACTGATAGATGATATATTTTTGCAATCATTCAGTGCATTCATTCATTCATTCATTCATTCATTCATTTTATATATCATTTTAATCCTCACCTGAGGATATTGATTTCAGAGAGAAAGGAAGGGAAAGAGAGAGAAACATTAATCAGTTGCTTCTTACACATACCCTGACCAGGGATCAAACCCACAGTCTAGATCAGCCGTGGGCAAACTACGGCCCGCGGGCCGGATCCGGCCCATTTGAAATGAATAAAACTAAAAAAAAAAAGACCGTACCCTTTTATGTAATGATGTTTACTTTGAATTTATATTAGTTCACACAAACACTCCATCCATGCTTTTGTTCCGGCCCTCTGGTCCAGTTTAAGAACCCATTGTGGCCCTCGAGTCAAAAAGTTTGCCCACCCCTGGTCTAGATAAATGCCTTGACTAGTAATTGAACCCTTAATCTTTATTTTATTTTATTTTTTTGGTTTATGGGACAACTCCAACCAGCTTAACCCACTCAGTCAGGGCTATTTTAATTTTTAACTTTTATTTTAAAACTAGAGGCCCAGTGCATGAAAATCGTGCACTGGGGGAGGGGGGTCCTTCAGCCTGGCCTGCGCCCTCTCGCAGTCAGGGAGCCTTTGGGGGATGTCTGACTGAAAGCTTAGGCCTGGTCCTGCTGCACTCACCAGCCATGAACCCGGCTTCTGGATGAGGGGCGCTCCCCCTGTGGGAGCACAATGACCATCAGGGGACAGCTCCTGCGTTGAGCATCTGCCTCCTGGTGGTCAGTGTGCATCATAGCAACAGGTTATTCTGCCGTTCGGTCAATTTACATGTTAGCCTTTTATTATATAGGATAATTTCAGACTTACAAAAAGTTGCACAGATAGTACAAAAAATTAATTCCCATACGCCCTTTATCCAGATTTCCTAAATGTTAACATACCACATTTGTTTTATCAAACTCTGTGTATGCAAATGTAAACACACAATTATTATTTTTCTGAAACATCTGAGAGTAAGTTGCAGATATGATATCCCTTTAACCCTAAATACTTTATACTTTTCATGCAATAAGCATGTTCTCTTATGTAACACAGTAAAATTAAAACCATCAGAAAATTTTTACAGTCATGTGTTGCTTAATGATGGCTATGTGTTCTAAGAAATATATCATTGGGTGATTATATCATTGTGGGAGAACCACAGAGTGCACTTACAGAAACCTAGATGGTATAGCCTGCTGTACACCTAGGCTACAGGGCATAGCCTATTGCTCCTAGGCTAAAAACCTGTACAGCACATTACTCTACTGTATACTGTGGGTAATTATCACACAATGGTAAGTATTTATGTATCAAAACATCTACATATAAAAAAGTCCCATTTAAATATGGTATAAAGGCACCTGTATAGGGTACTTAACATGAGAGTAGCTTGCTGGACTGGAAGCTGCTCTGGGTGAGTCAGTGAGTGAGTGGTAAGTGAATGCGAAGGGACATTACTGTCCACAACTGTAGACTTTATAAGCTCTGCCCCACAAGCCCTTTTCCTGCTTCCTTCCAAGAGAGTCAGAAATAAAACAGCAAAGCTGTCAGTGCTACTCCATGAACAGGGGTATGGGCTGGGATGATTGGAAATAGTGAGGAGAAACTGGGTGTATTATGTGTAGATAACCCTAACAGTTACTGTCAGCGGGGAGTGAAAAGTGGCCTGAGGATCAGTAGGAATAAGAAATCAAGATGGAGACATGAAGGATCATAGGGGTTTGTCATGGCCATGTGGTTTGGTTATTGATGTTGGAGCAGTGGTCAGATTAAGGAACTTTGTGGTAATCATAATAAAGAGGGTACTTAACATGGAGAGGAGGTAGAACTGAGGACTCAATATTTGAGATAGGAAATTTGTTTTTGGTTCCATTGACCCCCTCTGGGACAAAGAGCTCTCTCTGGCATGGAATAGATGGAAGAAATAACACTTATGAATGCTTTACAACCTTACAACCCAAAACTATTTCCAAAATACAGGGATGGGCTCTACATGACCACAGAAAGCTTTTACCACAGTGTCAGTGGCACTTAATTCTCGTTAAGGTAGCTCTTGTGGATCTGTGTTCTTGTACAGGATCAACAAGATTTTACATGGTCTCATCACACTAGACCTGGAGGGCTGTAGCACCCTCTGAATATATGGCGCTGGGAGGACGGGCTTCTCACACTGAAATGGGTCAGTAGCTGACTGCTTGGGATGTAATCTAAGCAGTAATAATCTTAATCAAAACTAAGGTGCAGTGAGTGAGAGGGAATCTATTTCCAAACCCCACAGATATTGCTCCCAAGAGAGAAAAAAGTCCTCCTGCACAACACATCCTTCTGTTTCTTATAGGAAATTCAGCTCCATTAGAATCTTATGGGACCACCACCGAATGTGCAGTCTGTCGTTGACTGAAACATTGCTTAGTGGTGCATGGACTGTGTTGATCTATTGCTAGTTAATCTATAGACCTTATTCAGTTTGCCAAGTGTTCTGTTAATTCTTTTTAATTGAAAAAAAAATTCCATTTTTTAGCAAAGGATTAAATACAGAAAATGTGCCCTTTTAAGTACATACAGTTCCATGAGTTTCAGCAAATGCTTAGGGGACCTCTAATGGTCTGGGCTGAGGATGGTTTCCCAACCCTCCGCAAGGAATAAGGCATCTCTAAAGGACTGGGCCCAGGATGCATATCTGCAGGTTTTATTCTATTTCCTTCTTCCAGCTGCCACAGGTTGTCATCTGTGCCCTGAAAATGACAGTGTTTGCTGTGCTTACCCCAGCAGCTTAAGATTTTTGTCCCATAGAGAGCTTTGTGCTTTTCCCTGGAGGACAGCTGCTGCTCTCTGCTCCGTCCGCACCACTGGGAGCTTCAGGACCTGCCCTGCCTCAGTCTTCTCTTGAGCATTGGCGAGGTCCCCAGAGAAAAGCCTGCGAGGGGATATGAATTTCCCTTGTGCCTGAACCTCGTAGGGGTTCTCCCCTCTTATACTAGCTACATTCAGCCTTTAGCGATTTGTTAAAAATGTTAGTTGTATTCGTCTTAGCAGGGTGTGTGACAGCTGGTGTTTCTGGCAGGAAATGAGTGGCAGTGTCCTACCTCTCCCTGGAGGAGCCTGTGTCCTTAGTCTTAGAGTTAGTTGGTTGCCTTGCAAACACAGCTCTATGACAGATTCATGGAAAGTTGTGATTTCATAGATTCGTTAGCATTTTCTGTTATTTTAAGAATGAAAGTGGCCTATTTCTGGTTTTATACCTCCTAACTAGAAGACCTACATCTATTTTATATTTTTTGATCATCTGTGAATTTTACCTTACTGAGAAAACATTTGGAAAGAAAAACTATTATTTCCTGACATATCAGTAATGAAAAAAAATCTATTAAAATAGTCAGGTAGTTGGGCATTCTCCTTGGAAAGTTCTCTCCCAGAGAACAGGCAATCATATGAAAAATTAAAAAGATCGTGTCTTTAAACAGGAAAGATCCAAGAGTAAGAAGCTGGCTGACATTTAGAAGTAATTATATCTTCAGATAGACAGGTTCTTTCCTGCAGTTGCTTCTGACTCATGCAGAAATCATTGTATGTCATTTTCCTGACCCTTGTAAGGAAAAAAAATCTGATTGGATAGCATTCACCTCTGCAGAGCTGAGGCATGGACTTACTTGCTAAAGGCTTTTAGCTAGAGAGTCTGCTCTGAAAATTATATAAAGCCTGAAAGTATTTTGAAGGTGAACTGGTGATTAAACAACAGAGAAAAAGCCTCTATTATAGGGAAACCCAGCTGCCTGGAATAGTTGCAGTGTTCACAATCCTATATAATAAAAGGGTAATATGCAAATTGACCCTAACTGTGGAATGACCAGGAATGACTGGTCGCTATGATGTGCACTGACCACCAGGGGGCAGAGGCTCAATGCAGGAGCTGCCCCCTGGTGCTCCCACAGGGGGAGCTCCGCTCAGCCAGAGCCTGGCTAACGTCTGTCCTACTGCAGCTTGTTGGATATCCCCTAAGGGTTCCTGGGCTGCCAGAGGGATGTCTGACTGCCAGCTTAGGCCTGATGCCCTGGGGAACGGGCCTAAGCTGGCAGGTGGACATTCCCTGAGGGGTCCTAGACTGCGAGAGGGCACAGGCTGGCCTGAGGGACACCCTCCGAGTGCATGGATTTTCATGCACCGGGCCTCTAGTTATATATAAAATATCTATACTATGAAGTAATGCAAAATAAATTCCTGAACATGATGCTGATCCTAACATGATAATTGGCTACTGGGAGGTTTTCCCCTCGAGACACCTCAATGAAGCCACAGCAACTTTTAACTTTGTTAGGAAGTTGTGTCATTTCTTAAAAGCAGCTAGTCAGTCATAAACATTTATTGAACATTTTCCATATCAGCTACTGTAGGAATCTGAAAGATTATAAAAGAAATAATTATGCTGAATAATTGCCAGAGAGTATTGATTCCTTTCTGGACCTACTTTGGCTAAATATATAATTCCCAGTGAAAATTCACCGTCACACAACAATCCCAGCTCCTGTGACTGTCACACTATTCTGGCCTTGGGGACACCAAGCATAGGTGTCCTTTTAGTGTTCTCCCATGAACCTCTAGTCTCCCCTACACTTGGCTAGGAACTCTCCTGACCCCTCGACCAGTGGCCTCATGCATCTACTTGACAACCCCAAACTACCTTGTAACCAGGTACATGGTTAAATGAAGAAGTCCTCAGTCACCTACACACACAAAACAAACCTGAGAAAACTAATTTATGCCAAAGTATCATTTCCTGATACATCTTTGTTAAGGGGATAGGTTTCTTATACTAAAATATTTTTTTCTTTCATTAGAAGAGAGAATGGGAGACTCGGGAGGGTATCCTTCCACTGTCTTCATACCACTCTGTGGACTGGCCAACTTGTCTGTATGTAGAATGATGCATATCAATTTCACAGACAGGTTTCCTCTCTCCTTTGGGAAATGGTACTGGATTCATGGGGGTTTCAAGAGTATCTGCACTATTTCATTTTTTAATATAATGGTGTGTAGATGAATGTTTATCTTTTTCCCTGTGAATTGTGTGTGTGTACAATATTTCATTATAACATTTTTTAAAAAAGGATTTTATTGACTTTAAAAGCTTGAAAGCTCCTGCATGAACTAGAAAAGGAGGCTCAGAAATACTGATACTTAAAGTCACACTGGTCTCCAACAGAGTGAAAGGGGGTTGGGGGAGGTAAAATAGAGTAAAGCAGGAATAAATGGTGATGGAAGGAGACTTGACTTAGGATGGTGAACACACAATACAATATGCAGATGATGTATTATAGAATTGTGCCCCTGAAACCTATATAATTTTATTAACCAATGTCACCCCAATAAATTCAATTTAAAAAGAGTTACAGCAGTCTCTAAGCAAGCCTCTGTGGCCCTTTTCAGGAGTGGCTTCTAGAGCCCATCCTGCCTCCTGGAGTAGTGGCTCTCAAGCCTCTGCAAGCCTATAACAAAATGCATATTTGACCCCTACCCCCCCCCCTTGATTCTCATTTAGTTGATCTTTTTATTAAGCATGCCAGTGATCCTAGTGTAATACCTTTGAGAAAGATGCTGAAGGTAAGCAAGCAAATCAGATCCCAGGAGCCCATGGTCCTTCAGATCTTTGCCACAGACTCATGGCTAATAATGGTCTAGAGCAGTGGTTCTCAACCTTCTGGCCCTTTAAATTCAGCTCCTCATGTTGTGACACAACCATACAATTATTTTCGTTGCTACTTCATAACTGTAATGTTGCTACTGTTATGAATCATAATGTAAATATCTGATATGCAGGATGATCTTAGGTGACCCCTGTGAAAGGGTCGTTCGACCGCCAAAGGGGTCGCGATCCACAGGTTGAGAACTGCTGGTCTAGAGAGAAGTACAGGTTGCATATAGGATCCAAGCAGCAACAGTATGACGACTCTTCTCATTAGTGATTATTACTGTGTCACGATCAACATCATGAAAATGCTTTAAACCTGAGTGACTTAAGTGGAGGGGCAGGTAGGGGAGCAGGAGAAAATGTTAAGATATGCTGGGGAAATTTAAAAACAACTCCTGAAATGAAGACATTATAATTTTTCAAATTAAGGGGCACTAAATTTAGATAAATAGATTCATGTTGTTACAAATTATCAGGGAAAATGAACAGGAACATCCTTTTCTCATATTGTGTGTAGGGGGAGCAAGGACCTCAAGGCTTTCCAGGACCAAAGGGCATGGCAGGTCGTGGCTTCCCTGGCCAGAAGGTAAGCATTTCAGACCTTAAAAAATCTCAACTGCTTAACTTGAACTTGAAGAGCTCTCATATATTTGTTATTCTTCTCCTAACAAATTCTCAGAGGGAAAAATCCATTTGAAAGTAAATCCTTATGTATTTCCTTTCCTAACTTACAAACATGTTTACTTTATAAAATCTCATTTCCTTCATTCTTCAAAGCCAGCTGATAAAAGAATAAACCCTTACAGCATAGCATGTAGAAGATACTAGATAACTCAGGTATAAAATTATATAATAGCTGGTCTCCAGAGGCCAGTGAGCTGAGCCAATGGTATCTCAAGGTCTCCTCACTTTGAGAGCTCTGGTTCATGATGAATTAGATTATGGTCCCTGGGGGGCAGGGGTGGGTGGGTGTAAATAAAATGCCCCCATTTTTCTCCTATCAGGCATCTGTAGTTATAAATAAACAGAATTTCGGAGTTTTTATTAATATTCACATTTTAAACTTCTCTTTTCACTATATTTTAAAGGGAGAGCACGGAGAACGGGGCGATGTGGGAAAAAAAGGCAATAAAGGGGAAATTGGAGAGCCTGGATCACCAGGAGCACAGGCAAGAAGTGATTTTTAAAGTCTTACTGTAATTATATAGGTTAACTACGTAGTTCCTATGTTGACTCTTATTCTTTTTCTACTAAGCAGGGGTTACAAGGACCAAAAGGAGAGCAAGGCCTTACAGTGAGTACCAATCCTAGAGGCTAATTGAGGGTTTGTACTTGCAAAATTATTACATTCAGGTTTTAGCTTTAGAACTCTGAGTTCTTTTGATGCAGAGTTCCCATTGCTGTTTAAATGACAGCACTGCTAACAATTCCAGTGTTGACATAGACGCACGAGGTAACTGAATCTGAATGTGAAGGAGAAATATCACCCAGCAACCTTCACCTGGCCTCGTGATGGAGACCTGTGACTGCTCCCCCCTGACCCCTGGTAGATGAATGTTAACAAGGAAGATAACTGTTTACAAGAAGCCAAATAACCAAATGACTTTTCATTATACACGATCCTTCACATTTCAGAACGGGGGCTCTTTTTTCCTCCGCCAATTTCTTTAGGAAGTGCTCTGAGAAGAAGGGCAATCACAGTATTTTTATGTACTGATTCACGAATTCAAATATTTGTGAAGTATCTACAAACTGTTTCCTACTCGTCTCCCTACACCACTGAAACAAAAAAGCAACTCTTTAAAGTCCCACAGCGTGGAAACATACCAGAATTTTTTACAGCAAAGTCTAATTCTTCCTTTCTGAATTGAAAGCCCCATATCTTCTGGAGTAGAGAAGAAATAAGGACTTTCTCTTTTTTCCCTTTTTTTTTTGGTGGATCATGGTCTGGGGATGCTGATCCTAGGTACTGTGCTGGGAAAAACCAGGTGTGATGGGGGTGAGAGCTCTGGTAGTAAAGGTGAGAGATGAGAGCTGGTTATGTGACAAACAGAACTGCACTTGTTTCTTTTTATGGCCCATCTGCCTTTATCTTGCCGTTCTTCCCCACCACAAGTCAGCCCCGTCTCGTGCCCAAGATGTCTATGGTGGGTGAAACAGCTGCATATGCAGCAATTCCTCCCCAAAAGTAGCAGGGGAGAGTGTATGGAAAATGCCCAGAGGAATGGTCCCCATAGGTTTATACCTCCCTCCTGTTCCAACATGGGGAGGGGAACTGGTTTCCTTCATCCATTCATTTGTTCATTCACTTCACCAACATGTCTTGGGTGTGTACTCCAGGTCAGGCTCTGAGAGAGACACAGGGAGAAAAGCAGAGAATAAGAGACTATATCTCTGGACTCAAGGAGCTCACAGCCCGGTAGAGAGAAAGACAGACAAAGAATGTTCACCTAAAGTTTGGTAAATGCTGTGACAGAAGTAGGTATGTGGGTTTGGAGCAGACAAAATGATCTCTGATGATGTTTGCATGCAAGATGGGTTTTTATCTCTTAAACAGGTTTTTAAATAAGAGGCAGAGATCTTAGAAATGGAGATATAATTCTTCTGACTTTGACTTTCTGGATTCTAGAAAAAGGGACTAGCAGGAAGGGATGAGTGAAAAAAGAGAGGATTTGTATTCAATAAAAATCTGGAAGGTGACCTGGACCATGTTAGGCTCCTTCATATCAGTAGTACCCTTACCCAGGACTGTAGGGTGCCTGGGGCCCATGCTTTAGAGGCCCACCTCTGGACCTCTAGCCCTTCTCTCGCTACAATCTTTCCCCCAGGGGAGGAGACCTCATGGCCAATGGGCACAACCACCCTGAGCACCTGCCTCCTCTGTACTACACTCTGGATACACAGGACCCCAGAATTGCTTGCCCAAATGGCCCCGTTGGAGAGCTGACGGCACTGGCTTGTATGCATGGGCCCACCCAAGAGAGGATCTGAACAGAGCTTGGAAGTGAGGACTGTGTTCACCCCATGAATGCTAGCCATGCCTCTTGCAGCATAGGATTAGTGAAGATGGGGTGCAATAAGAAGGGGTCATACTATGGGCCACAACCCTCTCTTGCCCAAGACTTCACATTTCCACATGTCAGCTCCATGAGGAAGGTAGTAGTATTATCTCCCTTTACATGAAGACATGCTAAGTCAGACAGAAAGCTTGAGCAGTATGTCCGAAGTCATCTTGCTAGCAAGCAGCAGAGCCCTTATAGGCAGATAGGCTTGTCTGATGCCAAATGCAGGCTGCTCCCCCATGATAGCTGTTCTTGGCAGGCCCTTTCCTCTCCCCGCCCCTATTCTCTCCTGATCAAATATATTCCCAAACAGTTATCAGTTGCCTAGTCATTAGAGACTAACAAACTCCTCTTTTAAGGGGCTGATACCATTGATGGAGTTCAATGTTTTCATCTTTATGCCAAATTGCTTCAATAAGACTGTTTCACTGCTTGTTCCTTGCCCGAGCTGGTTTGGCTCAGTGGAGAGCGTTGGCTTGCAGACTGAAGGGCCTGGGTTTGATTCCAGTCAAGGGCACATGCCCAGGTTGTGGGCTCCATCCCCAGTGGGGGTGTGCAGGAGACAGACAATCAGTGATTCTCTCTCATCACTGATGTTTCTATCTCTCCCTCTCCCTTCTTCTCTGAAATCAATAAAAATATATATATTTAAAAAATGATCTCCTTTTAAAATAAAAGTGTGATCAGATCACTTCTCTGCTTAAGGCCATATATCTTCTCATTGGCCAGGATATAGTCCACTCTGCAACACGACACAAAGATCTTTTAGAGTTCATCTGTCTTCCATATCTTCTATTATTCTTTCTGCCACATACCCTGGGTCATAAGTTTACTCAAGGACTGTAATGCACTGTGCTTTGTGTGCTTTGTCCCCTGCCTGGAACACTCCTCTTCCCCCAATCTCACATCCCATCCTAATCTGGTCAGAGACTTCCTCCCTGGACCACAGTTTCACCCCCACTCTCCCACCCTGGAATTCCCTGCAGACCAACATGGTTCCTTAGTCAATCTAACAGCATAGTACTTACAAAAGTATTTGTTTGTCTGCTTCTTACTTGACTGTGAATCTTTTGAGGGGTATAAATTTGATGCCTTCATCATTGGCAACAAATAATCAAAGTAGTTATTAGCAATTTTAGTGGAAGGGATGAAACTATTCCAGTCACATAAAAGCAAAGAAATGAGAAAAAAATGGATATACACATATGATTACTTAAAGCATTTCAGATCTGGTTATCCAATAAAAGCCCACTGAAAATAATTAAAATGAAATTTTGATATAAAAATTATTCTTACAAGTAAATAAAAGAAAAATATTCTAACAAAAAAATGGACAAAGAATATATAAAGACTGTGCACAGAGATCACAACTTGGAACCATTTGTATAAATAAAATTTAGCCTCACTAATAATTGAATAAGTATAATTTAAAACAATGAAGAAGAGATAAACCAAAGGACATATATACTTATATACATAGCCCATAGACAAGTGCAATAGGGTAGTGAAGACCTACGGGGCAGGGGGTATGAAGGGGCTGGGAGGAGGGGGATAGGAGGTGGATAAAAGGGGGAAAATGGGAGATATCTGTAATACTAACAATAAAAAATATATTAAAAACTAAATAAAACAATGAGATAGTTTGCTCTATTAAATGCCAAAGATTATGCAATAATAATAATAACCAGTATTGTGTGTCTAAAATAAACAGGTTTTCTTCTATACTCTGTTAGAGTTGTCATCACTACAACTTTTCTGCAGGGCAATTTGGCAGAATGCATCAAGAGCCTTAAAATGGCCATGCATTTTATGTCAATAATCAAGTAATATGGAAATTAACTATGACATCACATTAAATGAAAAACTATAATTCTAAAACTTGGTATATAGTATTCATTTATAAAAAATTAAACATAAATATATACATTTCCCTTTTCTAGACCCATCCTAATTTCAGATTTCTTAAATGCCTCAGTAAATGTAAAAAAGCAAGACAGCTGAGATTTTCTGGGCTCCTGTTTCTTTCATCTATGAGTTAATCATCACAGTCAGCTCCTGTCTTTGGCAAATGTACAATCCTGCCTTCTTTAGTCTCATCCCAGTTATCTGAAAGCATGCTACTCAGGGTGGGGCCTCAGCAGATTTACTTCTGGTACCCAGCTCCCGCTGGGCCCTTCTGAGGGAGCTGATGGGCAGCAGGACCAGGAAGCAGCATTCAGAACACTGGGACATTTCGTGAAAGCGTCAAAGAGAGTATTAGGAAACAGGAGAGGGGACTTGCACAATTGGGGAGTGGTACAGAAAAAGAGGAGGGGATACAGCATAGAATATACTGTTTTTTGGCCCTGATGTTTGTCTTGGTTGCTCAGTACTTGTGGGTTAAATCATGTAACTGTTTGCATGCATGGCTCACACCACTGTAGGTAGAACATATCCACAGGGAATATGCTCCAACCCGCCCCCCTTCCCCCGACCCCAGTGGATGCCTGAAACTACAAGGATGTGGGGGAACCATATACAAAGCGGATACTCAGGGAACAGGGATGAATCACACCTCGGGCGGGATGGAGTGGGACAGCACAAGATTTCATCTTGCTACTCAGAACAGCACAAAATTTAAAACTTATGACTTGTTTATTTCTGGAATTTTCTATTTAATATTTTCAAACTGCAGTTGACTGCAGGTAACTGAAACCATGGAAGGTAAAACCATGGGTGGGGGTGGGGAGTCCTTTTTGGGACCAGACGCTGTGGGAAGAGCTCTCTGTGTGTGATCCTGTTAAATCATCCACAGCCCTAAGACAAAGACACTGTTAAATTACCTAATGCCCAAGGTCATACAGCTAATAAATGCTGGAGCCACACTTTGAATTCCGAAAGTCTGAGGTATTACATTACACAACTCAAACACACTTAGTTATGATACATTACAACCAACTTTTAACCTCTGTGCTACTTATTTTCTGGAGTGGAAGCATTAAATCAAATGACCCAATGCTGATTGTAATAAGACTTATCTTTTATGACTATAGGAAAAATATTATGGTCATACTATTAATACATATTCTTTTTTTTCCTCCAGAGAGAAGAAGTTATCAAACTTATTGTTGAAATATGTGGTAAGATTTGACTATAAAAAAAACACACACAAACCTTTAAAGTACCAATCCCGCTGTGTTCTGTGTTGGTCTAGAGATAATGTGTTCACCAGAAGATGTATATTGTGTAGCTCATGAGAATGTTTGAAGCTCATTTGAAAAGTCAGTAGGAAACTGAAAGGAAGCATTGAGAGGGGCAGTGGGAATCCTAATTTAAGAAATGAAAGTAATCTTCCTGGTGATTAAGAAGCGTGAGACCTGCCTGGAGTCAGTGGGCAGCCAGGCATTCTGTAAGCCCAGTGTCATTTATCTTCAGAGACATTTATCTGAGCTTGGGAAGAAGAAAGTAACAAAGGAAATATGACCACAGGGGCCTAACTGGTATCTGAGTCCAGCCTGGGTGGTGATGATCATGTCTGTGTTTTTCCTGAAGCAAGTCTTTCTGAATTGAGATTTGAGCACTATTTCTAGAGTGCATTCCACCCAAAAGGCAGGAAGACAGCCAGGAGGTCCTCTTGCTTCACAACTATTTTTAAATACCTCTACATGTTTGGTCAAATACATTAGACTTAAAATAGAGTTACCAGAGAGAGTAAGTAAAGCGGTTAGCCCAAAGGCAATAGATTAATGGAATAATAGAGATAAGCGAACCTTCTGTGTTTAAACAGGACAGGTGCAGGAATATCACTGTTCTTCCATACAGAGATCCCCAGAACTGGCTTGTCACCCCCAAATCTTCTGGACTTTAGAACCAACCTGGGACTCTACATGTTGTGGGGACAGGCCAAATTTTAGACATGATTTCTGAGTTCTAGACGCTCTGTAAAAATAGCAACTTTTCTCATGATTTTTTGTGGTAGATTGTTGGGCAATAGGAGGATGAATAAACCAATGGATCCCTGATAATTTTTAATGCCTGGGGACTCTGGCAACTGCCTTGAATGATAAACCCTAAATAGAAGTTGTTTATTGACTAGCATTCTCATTACCCTCAAAAGGTTTCATAGTATGGTATGAATGGCTGGCTGGCCTCATCGATAAGATGGGAGCCACTTTAGTGGACATGGTGGGCAACTAGGAACATAAACTAGAGTAGCTTTTCTTTTTTTTATTAACCACATCAATGTGTTTATTTTTTTAACTAGAGGCCCGGTGCATGAGATTCGTGCACTGGAGGGAGGGAGGGTCCCTCAGCCCTGTCTGCACTCTCTCGCAGTCCGGGAGCCCGCAGGGGATGTCCGACTCATGGCTTAGGCCCCCTCCTCCTGCCACCGCTGCTGCGCTTGCCAGCCATGAGCCCAGCTTCTGGCTGAGCGGCACTCCCCCTGAGGGAGTGCACTGACCACCAGTGGGTAGCTCCTGCATTGAGCATCTGCCCCCTGGTGGTCAGTGCACATCATAGCGACTGGTCATTCTGCCCATTGGTCAGTTTGCATATTAGCCTTTTATTATATAGGATATTTATTAAATTGATTGGGGTGACACTGGTCAACATAAACATATAGGTTTAACATGTAGGTTTCTATGTTATAAGAGCTGTATATTGCACTGTGTGTCCTCCACCCAAAGTGGACAATTCTTGTGTACAATTAAAAGCCCTAATCCTTCCCCCATGATTAAAATTTTTCATCACATTACTTTACCCATTGGCTATGCCAATGAGCTAATCTCTGTTTTCATGTAAGGATGAGGTTGAAGACTGAAATATTAGCTTTCAGATTCAGATTAAATACAAATGGTGGAATGACAAATTTAGGAGAGTGTAATCTCTTAAGGAGGGGGGATGTAATCAGGAAGGCAGACATAGAGGATGCTGACTCTTAAAAACATTTTAGTTTTTAATCTGAGAAACTGGAACATAGTACTTATTTTTTTTTTATCATCTACACTGTTTTATGTGTGTGTGTGTGTGTTTTTTTAATGAATTATTCTTTTAAAAGAGTCAGGTATAGAAACAAGATGGGAAACCAGTTGTCAGCTGTGTCCACAGTCACAGGAAAGGAAAGTAATAATCCAGGTCTCAGGCTCACCTGTGCCCATTTCTCCCCACCCCCACCAACCTGCTATGAATCAGTGATGTTTCATTCCTACAATGTCTGTCTCGACATTCATCTTTTAGGTTGTGGGCCCAAATGTAAAGAGACTCCGCTAGAGCTGTTGTTTGTGATTGACAGCTCAGAAAGTGTGGGGCCCAACAACTTCCAGATCATCAAAAATTTTGTGAAGACTCTGACTGACCAGGTGGCTCTGGACCTTGCCACAGTCCACATAGGCATCATCAACTACAGCCATAAGGTGGAGAAGGTGGCTCCTTTGATGGAGTTCTCCAGCAAGAATGACTTCAAGCTGGCTGTGGACAACATGCAGTACCTTGGGGAAGGCACCTATACGGCCACAGCTCTCGATGAAGCCAACCAAATGTTTGAAGCTGCAAGGCCAGGTGTAAAGAAAGTGGCCTTGGTCATCACTGATGGGCAGACAGATACCCGAGATAAAAAGAATCTGACAGAGGTGGTGAAGAATGCCAGGGACAACGATGTGGAAATATTTGTGATAGGGGTGGTGAAGAAAAATGACCCCAACTTCAAAATGTTCTACAAAGAAATGATTCTAATTGCTAATGATAGTAATCATGTTTATCAGTTTGATGATTTCATTACCCTACAAGGTAAGACTCAGCTCCAGGGGAAAGGCACTTATGCTGTTCTTCCAAGTACCATGTCACTGGATTATCCTGAGCAAACATGGAAATTGGGAGGCTAATGAGACTCGTGCAAACGTTAAGTTGTAACACACACACTCCAGAAGGTTAAAACACTTAGTACCATCCCATTTTGAGAGTATAATCCCTTGTCTTTATTCATTAGTGACAAGTGCTGAGTTAGTTGGTCTTGGAATTAACTTGGGTGTCTATGGTTGAAGGACATGGATGAAAAGAAAGAACAGAACTTGGGGGTATTGCTAAGATTAATGTTCAAAAAGTTACCCAACCTGAATAAGAGATGGAGCAAGCCAGCAGCAAGGCAGACAATATCCTTAGAATCAAAATTAATTAAGAAGTGCATGATGAATGAAAAAAAAAATTATGGTAATCTAAAGAGAAGAGAGACACAAGGGGTTATTCTAGTTTAATCTCTGCTCTTACGAAAATGGATAATAAGTAAACAAGTTGATGTCAGGACTATCTTACAGAGCACCATTTTGAATATTCAATCAGTGCTAATGAGCTAGGTTTCCCTATGCTCCTTTACCCTTTCACATGAACTGAGGTCTCTGAATGAGGCAATTTAAGACCCCGCCTCACCTATGGTTGAAGGATGATCAGTATTGCTTTACAATGAAACATGTTCCAACTCTTTGGAAACTGATCATTCATTCCGGCAGAACCCCTTCCTGGCAAGATTGTGAAGGAAGGAAATTTTATGCTTAATGTGTTTGCAGGCTTCAGTTTGGCACCATCCTTCCTTCTCCACACCCTGGAAGTGGGGCCTGACATGGGCTAGCACAGACCCTTCTTGTCTAGCATAAACCCTGCTCTCAACCCACTCTGGGGACCAGCACGGCTGGCCCTACTTACACCTCCCCATAGTCTAGTTTCCCTTTTCTTCAGACCTTTCTAACCTGGGGTCCCAATTCCTTGACACCCAGTTGGATGACTAATGGGTTTGTCTGATATATTCAATCTCACTGGGCTGTTCATATCTTAGAATGACCAGCAGTATTACACATTTCAGAGACAAGTTCTATTTTAATAATTGAGGAGCTTTATCATCTAAACCCAAGGGTTATTAATGTGTTCCAGCCAGAGAGGGATATATTTGAGGGCTGGCTTGCCTTATGCTACTCTTAACCACCCATTAAACTTAGGAAGGGTGAGACTTGCCCCTTCCATGGAGTAGTTCATAGTTAATTGATGCTTTTGATAAGCAAGCATTTAAGTCATCCTTTTGCTTATTTGGCCCTCCTTCATATTTTATTACATTTAATTAAATTATTTTAGATGGCCTCTCATAGATGATGTAAAAATGTTTTAAAACTTAGTTCACCTAGCAGCTGACTTCATGTGATGGGAAAGTCTGTTTATTTTAAGGAGAATGTAGATCTCTTTAAACAGGGTTTGAGTAATGTTCCATTGCTCCTAAGATGTCTCTTTTCTACTTCTCTTTTAAAAGACACCCTGAAGCAAAGACTGTTCAAAAAAAATTGTTTGGATTTTGACTCCTACCTCATTAAAGTTTTGGGTTCATCGCCACTTCAAGAACTCAGTGTTTCCACTCCAGAGCCCCAGAAAGAAATGTCTGAATCAGTAAGTAACTGTCCTGATTAATTTGCGAGCTTAACATTGTGTTTTCTGCCTGTTTGACATCAAAGAACATCTTGCTTTTCACTGCCGTGAATCAGCTGAGGGGTGTGTATTTTCCAGTTCTTGGCCCTAAATATTAGCTCTTTGTCTCCAGATTTCTAATTCTGAAATAGCTCTGGGGCTTGTGAGCATGAATATGAGATTTCTAAATATCTCTATCCTATATAATAAAAGGCTAATATGCAAATTAACTAACAGCAGAACGACCGGTCGCTATGATACGCACTGACCACCAGGGAGCAGATGCTCAATGCAGGAGCTGCTCCCTGGTGGTCAGTGCTCTCCCACAGGGTGAGTGCCGCTTAGCCAGAAGCCGGGCTCACGGCTGGCAAGCTCAGTGGCAGTGGCAGTGGCAGGAGCCTCTCCTGCCTCCACGGCAGCGCTAAGGATGTCCAACTGACAGCTTAGGCCTGTTCCCCTAAGCCATCAGTCGGACATCCCACAAGGGCTCCTGGATTGCGAGAGGGTGCAGGCTGGGCTGAAGGACCCCCCTTCCAGTGCACAAATTTTGTGCACCTGCTGGGGTCGAACCCCAGCAGGTCCAGGGGTCCCCAAAGGTGTGGACGGAGTTGGCGAGGAAGGAATGACACGGAGACAGCGTTCAGTTGATCAGCAGCCTAGCCAGGATCTCCAGCCAGGATCTCCAGCCAAGTTCTGGTCTGGATCTCCAGAGAGGTTCTGCTTAGGATCTCCTGCCAGGTTCTGTCCAAGTTCTCCAGCCAGGTTCAGTCCAGGTTCTCCAGCCAGGTTCTGTAGCCATGTTCCCTCGCTAGGTTCTCCAGCCAGGTTCTGTCCAGGTTCTCCAGCCAGGTTCAGTTACCAGGTTCTAGTCAGGTTCTCTTGCCAATTTCTGTAGTCAGGTTCAGTCCAGGATCTTTTGCCATGTTCTCTTGCTAGGTTCTGTCTCTAGGTCTGAGGCCAGTTTCTGTCCAGGAACTTTTGCCATGTTCTCTCCAGCGAAGTTCTTCTGTCTCTAGAGAACGTTCTGTGTAGGTTCTGTGCCTAGGTTCCGTATTCTAAGTTCTGTGTCTTGCTGTCTTGTTACATCTGTATTTATACCAGTTGATTCAATCCTATCAATCTCTATTACAAAGGTTAAGGCATTTCTTATCTCCATTCCAGGGAGTAAAGATTATGTAGCTTAAGCATGATTGTTCGTAGTTAAAGTGATTAATTACCCACCTGGCACTAGTTAAGAGGTTTTATTCCCTCCCTAACTTCAGGGGAAAATCCCTACCTGGGGAAACAACCTTTCTCAGAGACCTTGGTTAAAACACATAGTGCCAAGAAGGTGAGCAAACATATTAAGAAGAGTATGCCACATATGCCAGGTCCCTTGAAACAGCAAGCATGGACCAGCTCCCAGCATGCACCGGGCCTCTAGTATTTTATAATTATTTATTAAATGTTGCAAATAATATTTTTCTATTAGACCCCTGCCACCACCAAAGCCATAATAGGCACTAGAACAGATGAATAGTATACAATTTGAATCACCCACTTGCCATGCTTTGCAGATCCTTTCATACCAGGTCAAAACTCTTTCTTGTCTGTCTGTATATCCACTGCCCATTTTGCACCCTCTCAGGTTTCTTCAAAGTGTATAATAGTCAACCTGCCACTATGCCCCAATCCAGGTCACATTCTTAGCTCATTTCTTATGATCAGAGCAGGGACTGGGAGGGAAGCTATGCAGGCATATGGTGAAAGGTAGTTGTTCTGTTTCATAGCAACAGAAAGAACTACCTCCCAGATGTATTGAGACAAATGTGACTGTCATAACTATCTTCTGGGCACTAACCTCAGCCAATCAGGTTATAAGCAATTATTAGGTTCTTTTAGGTCAAAACTGGAGAGCCTCCCATAATTACTGGCCAGTGGGTGTTGTAGTCTCTTCCCCACCAAGTCACAACAAAGCAGACCCTGACTCATTTTTACTACACAAATGGACATCCTCTAGCAAGCAGGCACGTGGCTGCCCTGACCCTGTTCCGTAAGCTCCATGGAGTCCCTATCCTGCCCTTTTATGAAGGCTTCGTGGACATGGAGATTCATTATGAGCAAGTGCAACAATATTCTAGCATCAGGATTCAGCTGTCTAGTTGGATAAAGGCCTTGAGAAAGGCCTGTGTAGATCAGTAGGTGGACTGAGGACCATTTAGGAATCAGGCCTAGGAAGCCATTCCTATGGGGACAGAATCTAGGACTCCCTAGATTTTTATACTCTGTTCAAAAAAGGGGCAGAAAGGTTCTAGTATGTTTCTATTTGATTAAATACTAACCATGTCTGAGATGGGTAATTTCAGTTAGGGCAACAGACTGCCCTGGGATTGTTGACTGAAATGAACACATACATTCTTACCACCTGGTTTATATCAGTGGTCAGCAAACTCTTTCTATAAAAGGCAATATAGTAAATCTTTTTGGCTTTTCAGGCCATTTGATCTCTGTTGCAATTACTCAACTCTGTCTTTGAAGTGCAAAAGCACCATAGCTAGTACTTAATGAATAAATATGGCTGTGTTTGGATAAAGCTTATTTCCAAAGCAGATGAAGACTCTGATTTGGCCCCAGGGGTTGCTGACCCTGGTCTTTACTGAGCATTGCAAAGTAAATTACAGACATTAATGTACACAGTCTATGACTTTGTCCCTCCCCTAGTCAATCCATATCCCTTTCTAAAACCTTCCTAAAAAGAGCCTGCTCAGGTTTTATCCAGCAAGTGGTGCTTAAACTGAGCTTGCTTTGTGATTAATGAATTCCAGTAGCATGTATTGATCACCTACTGCTGTAGCTGGTGGTGATTCTTAAGACACAGTTCCTGACTGTCAGGTGTGACTCAATTGGTTAGAGTGTCGTACCATACACCAAAAGGTGGTGGGTTCGATTCCTGATCAGGGTACATATCCAGGTTGTGGGTTTGATCCCAAGTCAGGATGCATACAGGAAGCAAATAATCTCTCTCTCTCTCTCTCTCTCTCTCTCTCTCTCTCTCTCTCTTTCTCTCTCTCTCTCTCAAATTAAGTAAATAAACGAAAATACAGTTCTTGCCTAAGAGAAGTCTGGGCTCTATCAGTGAATGGATTACATATAGGAGGTATTAAGAACTTTAGCAGAGCTATGGATGAACCACAAGAGATGGTACAATTAAATTCAGGGCAAAGTAATGGAGGGCCTTATAGAGGAGGTGGCAGTGAGCTGAGTTTTAAGAATAAGCAGGAGTTTTTCACAGTAGAAGGCTACCTCCAGAAGAGAGAACATGTAGGCAAAGGGGGATACCAAAGGCCAGGGTACTTCAATAAATTAGTACAAGTTAAGTCTAACTGAAGCCTAAAGTGTGTGTGGCAGAATGGTGAGAGTTAAATCTGGATAAAAACATTGAGGACCAATTATAAATGGCTTTATCTGTTAAGCTAAGGAGTTTAAACCGAATCCATAGGCCAGGCAGCCAGGAGAAAGCAGAGAAGTTTTGAAAGCAAGTGTCATAAGATCATATTTGGTTCACAGGAGGAATAACCCTGATTCCAGTGTGAAAGATAAATAGGAAGAGGCAGGAGAGACGGAGGCTGAGATATGAGTCTAGGTGAGAGATAATGAGAGCAGTGGGAATGAAAGGAGGCATGGATTGAATAGCCATTTCTGGAGTAGAATGAACAGGATTTAGTGATTGTGTGGATTGGAGGTTAGGCAGAGAGAGTGATTTGGGGATGACAGTTGGATTTCTAGCTCGGAGATGGGGTGAAATGAAATACCATCCCCGGAGATGGAGAATATAGGATCTAGGATGGGGTTTTTTGAAGGCAAATAATGAGCTTAGTTTGCACCAGGTAAGGTAGAGGTGCCTGAGGGAAATCCAAGGCAGTTATAACACAGAATGAAGCACAGCAAGACCCTATGCCTCATATCATGACTCAGGAAGTCTGATGGCCCGAGAGACAAGTAATATTAATGGATTGTGACAGTAGAATCATTCTAGTAGCTGAGAAGGGAATGGCATACGAAGAGTACATCCAAAATAGTTTGGATTTAAAACACCTAGAGCTGCACAGAAGAAAACTCAGCATCATCTAGGTCTCTCTAGGGTGCCTGTGACTGAGATAATGGGATCTCACAATGAACTTGGGTTTCTTAGATAGCCCACTTTCACCCAGGCTCTTTGCAGAAACTCCAAGGCAAGACTGTGGGATTCCTATGCAGAGTGATTCCACAGCAAATCAGTGATGAAATGACCAGCTAGTATAGGAAGAGACTCTCTGGGGAGCTCCTGCACCAGGCGGAGTGGGCGAACTGTGATTCTCCACTTTCCCTCTGATATTGTCCTGAGATATATATATTAAGTCTAGAGTGCAGGCTCTGAATCTTCATGGAGGAAATGTATATTCTGCATCAATGTAAATTATAGAAAACTAACACAGCAGGCTGACTTTGCTGGCTGTCCCACCCTCTCTTAGTCCTTCCTTGCTTTTAGTGAGACCCTATCCCTGATCTACACCCCTTTTTCTCCCTTCCTGTCATGATCACACAAGCTGCTCAGAGACCTCCACCGCAGTTTTCACTCTGATGTTTCGCCTATCTCTTACTTGCCTTTCCCCACTACTCTCCCTCATCTGTACTCCACTTTGAGATCTGTCTAAAGGTCACTCTGATAGTTAGGCTCTACTGGCAGTTTTTTCAAGAGCTGGAGTCCTAGCTGGTTTGTCTCAGTGGATAGTGTGTCAGCCTGTGGACTGAAGGGTCCTAGGTTCAATTCCAGTCAAGGGCATATGCCTGGGTTTTGGGCTCGATTACTGGTGGGGGGCATGCAGGAAGCAGCTGTCAATGATTCTCTCTCATCATTGATATTTCTATCTCTCTCCCTTCCTCTCTGACATCAATTAAAAAAAAAAGAAAAAAACTGGAGCCCTGGGAAGATTCTGACTTGATATTGGAATTAGATGTGGTCTTTAATCCTAAAACCTGACCCCAGGCTCTGTCCTCAACTCTGATGGCACAGCTTTTACTCCCTATCTGTGTTCTGAAGCCCATTCCCTTCTCTTCCAAGACAGGGCTTTGCTTCACTGTGGTGCTCATTCCTGCCAATATTCTCACTTCTGCCCTAAAGTAAATTCCCTAACCCTCTCATAGTTCACATGTCCCTCTTTCTACTATCCTATCTCTTTTTATAATAAAATTATTCTATAGGCCTGTTTCTTCTCTCTCTCTCTCTCTCTCTCTCTCTCTCTCTCTCTCTCTCTCTCACACACACACACACACACACACACACACACACACACACACACACATTCTCCTTCCCTCTCACTCTGGCTCTCACTTTCAACTTCTTTTGTAAACGTATATTATTAGAACAGTAAGAAGCATATACTGGCCAATGCTACTTCCTCCCATACGGCACTGAAACTGCTGAAAAGCCACCACCAATCTCCTAATTGTCAAATCCTATTGCCATCTTCTAACTTCTTTCCTCTTTCACTTATAACACCATGCCACTCATTTCTTTGAGAGAGAGAGGGATCTCTCTCTCCTTGTTCTCCTCTCACCCTTCTGAGCACTCTCTCTTAATTGCTTTCTGGGTTTCTCTCTTTCTTTACCTCTTAAATACTTAACCCTCAATTCTTCTGAGGTCTCTCCTCAGCCTGCCTCTCTTCGTGTTCCACATTCTCTTTCTCAGTTCCAAAATCAACAACTCTCAGTGCAGACTCTTCTCCTGGGCCCCAGGTGAACATTTTTAGTCTCTGCACACCTTAGACCATGTTCGCCGTGCTGCTCCTCATTTCCTTCCCAGGGCTATGGTCCCACCAACCAGGCAGGCACCTGACAAGAAACTGTCTCACCACTTCTTGTCTCTATTAATAATATGGCCTCAAAACACTGATCCCATCTTGCTGTTCTATATCTTCTTCAGTGTCTCCATTACTTGTTGACAGTATAATTTTATTTATTTTTTTAGTCTTATAAAAATAACATAATTGAATTATTTTTCTCCTATATAATTCTATTTGTGTTGAATTTTCTTTAAAATGTCTAATAACATGGCATACATTTTAACAGTAGATTAGGAAAAATAACATAATAGTTCAGTACATCTATATTTTTCTCCTAATGTTGTAGGTTGCTCAATCATATTATACTCACTACTAGATGAAGTAGCCCATTAAAAAAAATAGACTTTCCAAACTTTCAAAACTTGGGACTGGAGTTTTCCTGTCTCCAGACAGGAAAATTGATTTCCTGAAATTAGACTTACTTATTTATAAGTGGCCTTGACTAGGCATATATACAGATATATTATATTTTTATAAAATTCAATTAACACTCATTGTGGTGGTTAAAAAAAAACTTCAATTCTTTTTGGATAAAATCCTGCTTAATGACTAATTTTTAGCATTACTACATGAAGTTGTGTAAGCATCCTATATTGCTAATAATAGACTTATTACCCTTAGAATTTATAAGATGCTCCTATCCCGTGGAGGAGAGGAAAAAAATATTACAAACTAACCTAGGAGAAATATCCCACACCTGAAAATTGGGAAATGTGGTATTCTCAGTGCTGAAGCTAAATACTTATTTTCCTGGCTCAAAAATTTATATTTTTTCTATTTTAATATTTCAGAGATTGGGGTGCATCTAGTTAGTGTGTTGTGGTCTTCTTTTTAAATACTTAAAATTGATAGAGTATCGCACAGTGACCAACAAATTAAAAATAAAATCTGGTATCTGCCTGACACTGGGTGAATCACCTATTTCTTAAGGGTTCTGTTTCCTCATTTATAGAATAAGCAATTGTTTCCAGAATATTCTTCCTTTAGTAAAATATTATTATTAGGATAGTAAAAATCATCTATTGGCCAATGCCAGAAACACTTACCGGGCCTTATACTAATGCATGTGAGGCTTTCAACAGAATGAAATCCTTCGGTTTACCCTCTAGGGAAGCTGCCGATGATGGGGGAGATGCAGTCCAAACTAAAGGTATTCTTGACAGTCCTCCACGACCTTAAATGCAAATAAAAAGCATTCAATTTAATTACTACTTGAGAGCTGAGAGTCCTGGCCAAAAAAAAGTTATCACCTGGGAAGAGTCAATCAAGGTCAGAAGCCAGAGAAGCCAGGCACCTTGAAGGCTCTGGCAGCTGAGCAGCTGGCAAGTGCAGACAGAATCCCCACAGCCACCTGGGAGGAACATGGGACCTGCACTGCTGGGAAAAGCTAAGCCTGAACACATGGGCTTATGCAGATGATCATCTGCATTCATCCAGAGAAGACATGAGCTCAGAGTCGAAGAGCTTGTCTGTGATAAATGCAAAATTCTGGGTAATGAATTATGAGAGAAATGTTTGGAAATCAGAGACCAGATGGCCTTTTGGAATTGTCAGTAATCCTGCTTTAGGGCATACATTCATATTCCTAGGATGCTGCTCCAAATCTGTTTTCCTCCCCTTAAAGATCTGCCCTAACCCTGAAAGGGACTGACCATAACACATCTGCTTGTGCAGCTGCACGGAGCAGGCCTGGACTCCAGGTGTTGGCCCTTCATGCCCCGCTACGCTCCTCCTGTCTTCTTACTTTGTTGACACCATTTGTCTCCTCCAAGGCAAGCCAGTGTGGTGGGAGTAGAAATGTGTGGAGCTGGTAGGCAGGCTTTTGTTTTTAGGTTTATAAAAAGAACAGAGAACATATATAACAAACATCTGAGTTCCCACCACCAATATGTAACCATTGCTTCCATTTAATCACTCATTCTTGCTGCAAATAAAGTTAAAGTCCTCGCTTGTTTTCTTTGAGTCTCTTTCTCCTCCAGGGGAACCACTACCACGAATTTGGTGTGTATTTTAACAGTAAAGTTGGAGCTGTTTAAATTCCACTTTTAGAACTGGAAGTTCTGTTAGGGTCTAAGCTTTTCTGATTTTCAAATGATGATATTAAAGCCTAGAAGAATTAAATAATTAATCCAAATACCGCCCCCCCGCTTTTCTTTCCCTCTCCCTCTCCCATTCTGAATTTATCCAGCAGTCACCATTTGCTCATCTATGCTATGAAAACTTTTAAGAAAATAAAAGAAGAAAAGGAAGGGAGGAAAAGGGAAAGATAAACATGGCATGGCTTAATTTCTCTTAGCAGGAAAGTGATATTTACACATGTGAAACAGGAAATGATGTGACAGTATAGGATTAAAGGTTAACATCCGTATGATGAGGGCCAAGTATGGAACATTAGGAGGTACTGTGCACCATCTGGAAGAGGACTGTTAGTACTGAGTGGGTTGTTGGGAAAGGTTCTGCAGGTGGGGTCCACGGTGGGAGGGTTCACTTTGATGCTGATACAGAATGAAGAAGAGGAAGGGATGAAAGAAAGGTCACAGCAAGATGTGCTGGGAATAGTGGAAGACAAGCTTATGAAATCATCAAAGTGTGGAGGAGACAGATTGTGGCAGTGCCATGTATCAGCTGAACAAATTTTTACCTATAAATTGGTAATTGTCTCTTTTTTCAACCATAACATCTAATAAATGGTGATAGCTTAACAAAAGACAATCAGTAGTGAGAAGGCAAATTGGTAAAACTTTTTTGAAGAGGACTTTGTCTCAGAAGCTCCAATATGAGTGTTCTTAAACCAGCAATCAGCCATGTGCTTTTGAATAGAAAAAGAACAAATTAAATGTTTTTAAAAGGTCATTATAATTACATATATTTTGTATTTAAAATGGTATATAGTCGTAGTAAAACATATGGAACCAGGATATATTAAAATTTAAAAAACATAGAAAACCAAACACACAGTATTTTTTTGTTTAAAAAATATATATGCACATAGGAAAAAGACTGGAGGAAAATACACCTGTATATCAGCAACGATTATTTCTGGGAGGCGGAATCACTCACTTGTGATTTCTCTTTCCTTCTTATTGTTTGTTCAGATTTTCTAAAATCCCTTTCATGAACATGTTTGCTTTTGTAATAAGGAAGAATATTATAAAATGGCAAACCATAACAAGTATGTTTTTGTTGAAATAATCTGAATCTCACAGAGCCAAAAAAATCTAATTATCCTCATTTATGAAAAATAAAGTAATTTCACTGGTTCTAAGAACATGAGATGTAATGTTCTGGTGGTCATAAGTCCCAAATGGTGATGTGATTGAAAAAGAAAACACACACTCCTGAAAGTGTAAGGGGTAAAGAATAACTTAGGGGGCCTTAAGGCTTGAATACGGTAATGATTTAAAGGCTCAGTTAATTCCTTTAAGAAAACCATGCTGCCACATGCTCTTCTTCAAAGGAATATTCTCACCTGACAGATAGTGTATCTGAAGTGTAGCCTCATGTCCAGTGACATTTTTATGTTTGATAAACTGCTCCTCAGGCAATTTTCTCTTTTTTCCGTGTGTGTGTGTGTGTGTGTGTGTGTGTGTGTGTGTGTGCGCGCGCGCGCGCGCGCGTGCTCGCGCGTACACACTCGCGCTAAAAATGAAATATGTGCAAACAAACAAAAACCTAACAGTTTTTCTTCCCTGAAACAGGTATGTCTCAGATTTTGCCACTAGCTTACCAATAATTTTGGGGCAGTTCCTTATTCATTTGGAGCTTTAGATTCCCCTCTAGACAATGAAGTACTGAGAAAATGTTCCTCTAGCCTTAAAATTCTCTAGCTCTATGATTATAACAAAAGTTCTCATTCAAATTGTCATATGTACACACAAGATCAATCTGAAAGAAACATGAATACCTAGTGAACCAGTTTTACCTCCATTTGTACCAAGAGTTGTACAAAAGTTTGGGGCTAGTGAAAATCCACAACTGTGTTTGACTTGAGTGCCTATTTCATAGGACCGATGACTAGATGAATCCCAATGGAAATATCTGCTTTGATTTACCTGGTAGTACTTGAATCATTTTAAATATATGTATACTAGGGGCCTGGTGCACGAAATTTGTGCACTGGGTGTGGGTGGGGGGAGTGTCCCTCAGCCCAGCCTGGCCCCTCTCACATACTGGGAGCCCTCAGGCGTTGACCCCCATCACCCTCCAATCACAGGATTGGCCCCTTGCCCAGGCCTGATGCCTCTGCCAGAGGCATCAGGCCTGGGCAGGGGACCCTCATTTCCCCCCATCACTGGTTCTGCCCCCAGCCCAGGCCTGATGCCTCTGGCCCAGGCATCAGGCCTGGGCAGGGGACCCCCAGACCCCTCCAATTGCTGGCTCTGCCCCTTACCCAGGCCTGATGCCTCGGCCAGAGGCGTAGACCCCCATCACCCTCCGATCGCCTGATCGGCCCCTTGCCCAGGCCTGACGCCTCCGCCAGAGGTGTCAGGCTTGGACAGGGGACCCCCATCTCCCCCCGATCACAGGCTCTGGCCCCCGCCCAGGACTGAGGCCTCTGGCCCAGGAATCATGCCTGGGCAGGGGACCCCCATCTCCCTCTGATCGCTTGCTCCACCCCCCGCCCAAGCCTGACGCCTCTGACCCAGGCTTCAGGCCTGGGCAAGGGGACCATCATATCCCCCCAATCCCCGGCTCCGCCCCCCACCCAGGCCTGATGCCTCGGCCAGAGGAGTTGACCCTCATCACCCTCTGATCACCAATCACCGGATCGGCCCCTTGACCAGGCCTGAGGCCTCCGGCAGAGGTGTCAGGCCTGGGCAGGGGACCCCCAGCTCGCCGCGGTTGCAGGCTCCGCCCCTGCCCAGGCCTAACGCTTCTGGCCTAGGTGTCCAGCCCGGGCAGCGGGGACCTGCAGCTGCAGCGGCCCTGTGATCGTGGGCTTCACTTTAGGCCCAGGCAAGGGACCCCTAGCTCCTGGGACTGCCAGCTTCGACCGTGCCCAGCTCCCATTGCTGGCTCCACCCCTACTTCCTGCTATCACTGGCCAGGGCAGCAAAGGCGCCTGATTCTCCGATCATGGCTGGGGGGCAGGGCAAAGGCGGCCCTGGGGCCGCCTTTGCCCTGCCCCCCAGCTCTTAGCTCCCCCCTAGGTTTCCATCACTGTCAGTGGCAGGGGGCTTCTTCCTGCTTTCCCTTTCGCCTCCCTGCATTGTGCCTACATATGCAAATTAACTGCCATCTTGTTGGCAGTTAACTGCCAATCTTAGTTGGCAGTTAATTTGCATATAGCCCTGATTAGCCAATGAAAAGGGTAGCGTTGTACGCCAATTACAATTTTTCTCTTTTATTAGTGTGATACCAATAACAGGATTTATTAGTGTTTCCCCCATTGTGTGTGTGTGTGTGTGTGTGTGTGTGTGTGTGTGTACTAGTATATACACATAAACCCACACAAGGTGGTAGGAAAAATCCATAATGTAAGTATTCAGGGATGCATGACATAGAAGAGGGGCTCATCTCCTGAGCTTTATTGAAAGAATTAATATTGGAGAGTTGGGGAGAAGCAGCATACTGAATTTTCCCTTAAATATTCCCAAAAGCAAACTCACTTTTTGACTTGATATCACTAGAACAAAAATGTGAACTCTTTGTGTAGGTCAGTATCCTTGGAGCCCAGGACAAAGAGAATGAGCCTCCAGAGCCTACCTGGGCTGACAGCCTGGCCACCACACCTTCACCTGAGGCTGCCACCATCCAGGGGCCATTGCGCAACCCCTCTGAGGATAGGACCATGGGTCTGGAAACTACAACTCCAAGCCCCAGTTTGAACTTACAGTGGGGAAAGCTGGTGCACAAAGGTAAGAGATACCTGCCAATCAGCTGCTGCATCTAAAATGTGAAGAAGGCACAGAGAAGATGGTCTCTAAAATCTCATTTAGAGAGAGTGTATTTTGATTGCAAACAGGGGGAACAGAAGATAATTTCATTTTATATATATAGAATTAGAAAACTGGCTGGCTGTAGAACAAATTTGTAAAAGAATATTTAAAGCTCTTTAGTGTCTGTTATTACTATTTCTTATTTATTTTATTTTGTTTTTGTTAATGCTCACCCAAGGATATTTTTCCCATTGATCTTTAGAGAGTGGAATGGAGGAAGGGGTCGTGGGGGGGAGGCGGGGAGAGAAAGGGAGAAAGAAACATCAGTGTGAGCGACACATGGCTTGGTTGCCTCCTGCATACACTCTGATCAGGGCTGGGGATTGAACCTGCAACCCAGGTATGTGTCCTTGACCAGGAATCCAACCTGCGTGCGACCCTTTGGTGTACAGGCCAGTGCTCTAACCATTGAGCACACAGACCAGGGCTGTTATTATTTTTAATTTGAATACTTTTACAGAGGGTTGTACTCTTGTATTTGCCACAATCCCTACCATTCCCTATTATCTTACACATAGCCCACACATATAGACATTTGAGTTTTGAACCTTAGTTTGTAGAAGAAAGAAAAAAAGCTAGAATCTAAATTCATCAACGTATTTTCTACAGAATTAATATCTATAGAATTAATCATTAGATACACAGTTTGTGAAGAACATGTCAGAGAGACAATATCCCTGCTTAAAAGAAGCAAAAATTGCCTTGAAAAGAAGTGACACAATATTATTTATTGTTTTTAAGAGTAAAAGTGGTAAAAATTCACTGTTCCTTTCAGTGCGTTCAGAGCGTTCATTTTGTTTTAGAAAGTAAATGACTTGAGACATACTCCAACTCTAGGGAAATGATTATGGGAGATGGGGAGAGGGCTGGCTTTGATATTGATAAATGAAGTTTATGACATATAAACCATTTCACAGAACACGAAAACAGACAGCAAATTCTGCTTTGGTCTTTTTGGCCTTGGAATCACATCCTTGGTTAGGAAATAAGAATCATGGCACTAAGGCATACCATGACATAAAAAGGGATTTAACAAAGGATTTATGGTTGTAGCTTTGCTTTTTGACAGTGGACATATTTCTGAAATTTATTTATAAACTGACATAAAAGGTCACGTTTTTGTTATGCTACAAGTGTTTCTCTTTATAAAAGAAAATTGTGGCATAAAGAGAGCCCTCTGCTTTATTTTTTTTTTTTTGTAACTTAAAGGGATTTTTTTTTTTTTTTTTTTTTAGTAGCACAATGACACAGATTTCAGTGGTACTTTCTATGAACAAACTGGAAGGGAATGAGTATAGGAAGCCAAAATCATCTTCATTCCAAATATTAATTTGATTTTAAATCAATTCCAAAGTAAATTAGGAAGTCCTATTTTTCTCGTGTCAACTAATCCTCACAAGAATATTGTGCTTTCAGGGAAATATGAATTTTTAATGGGGTTTCATGCAGATTTAAAAAATGTATGTTTTCAAATGAATGAATATCTAATGGTGGAGTTTTGGGTGGTGGAGGAAATGTTTTGGGTATCGGGGAACCCTTCTTTAACTTAGAACAATATTTTCTGAGTTGGTGTCAATGTGCATGGAGAATCAAGTTTATGAAGCTTTTCTGTTTCATCTTTTCAGTGAAAGAAAAGCCTATAATAACACATTGCCCTTTTTTTCAACCTAGACCCTAGGTGTTTAGAAGACCTAAAGCCTGGAAACTGTGCTGAATATGTGATTCGATGGTATTATGACCAGCAGGTCAACTCTTGTGCCCGCTTTTGGTTCAGCGGCTGTAATGGCTCAGGAAATAGATTCAACAGTGAAAAGGAATGCCAAGATATCTGCATTCAAAGATGAGCAAGTAGGTCAACCTGTAATGAGTCAAATCTACATCCCAATCAACAAGTCTAGAAAGAACCACTATAATTTCAGCATGTTCACCCAATACGAATAAAGCACCATGTTTGATTGTATACTGAGTATTTGAAATTTATAAACATAATTGAATCCTTGCATCCACACTGGCATGTAGGTGTTAACCATTTTTACAGATAAAGAAGCTTAGGCTCTGACTTTAGTAACTTGTCAATAGTCACCCAACTAACAAATGGCAGGCTGAGGGTTTGGCTTAGAGCTGTGCAAACTCAATACATAGGCCTTAGTATCTACTTCACAACCTGCAATGTTGTTCTGATTCCTGTTCCTTCCTATTCGATGTATTATGTTGGGTTAAATTCCGTCCCCGGCCTAGCCCCCTATTCCTCCCTGGCCCCCTGGTACCTTCTACCCACTTCAGTCCCCCAAACCTCTCACAGCCCTGACAGTAGCAAAAAGATAGGTAGTTGGTAGGGAAGGACTAGAGCAGGGGTCCTCAAACTACGGCCAGCGGGCCACATGCAAATACAAATATTGTATTTGTTCCCGTTTTGTTTTTTTACTTCAAAATAAGATATGTGCAGTGTGCATAGGAATTTGTTCATAGTTTTTTTTTAAACTATAGTCCGGCCCTCCAATGGTCTGAGGGACAGTGAACTGCACCCCTGTTTAAAAAGTTTGAGGACCCCTGGACTAGAGTTTGGGAATCAGGAATGATGGGAGTAGGTAGGAAGGGATGAGATCACAAAGATATCCTGCTTGAAGGAAACCTAGAAGATGAAATGGTTCTGAGATGAGAGGTATTGGGATAGGAGCTGGAGTGGTGGTTAGGTTTTTGCCTCACTTGCTCTGAAACTGAGTAAGAAATCAATCTGAAATAAAATGACTTAACACAAATGGATTAACAACTGTCACTCCGCACTCCTCCAACATATTTGGTGACAAACCATTATTGTGTGTTTAAACTATATATTGAAAACAAAAAGTGTAATTTAAACGAAGGAACTTTTCTCACCCTTCCTTTAAAATATGTAAATGTGACTTTCAACTTTAGGGGGATGGGAAAAGAAGGCACTTGACAGCCAAGAACTACTTAAAGCTCACATCCTCACTCTCTCTTTTTTTTTTTTTAAATTGTTTAAAGTATTACATGTCTCCTTTTTCTCCGATTACCCACCCCCCGCCACTCCTACCCCCAGTGTCTGTGTCCATTGGTCATGCTAATATGCATTCACATCCTCTCTTGAGCAGGGTATTGTAAAGATAGGTCTTAGGCTGAAAAATGAGCCGCCAAATTGAAATATGACCCAACAGAGTAATAGAGACTTGGCTCTGTCATTTTATAATAATTTTTCGACATCCAGTCTAGGAAGATCAGTTCTGAGCTCAGCTCAGACAGCACTTGTATATATATCATCTCACAGCACCCTTTCTTCTTCCAGGCCTGTGACCCTCATTCAAGGTCAGTGGTAAAAAAAAAAAAAAAAAAAAAGCATTCAAGGAAGGAGGTGCTGAAGAACAGCTATCTTAGCAAAACCAATTTTGGGTAGTTTGATAAAATTTTCGATGTAATATTTAATACTACAAAAGGATATATGTGATACACTTGTAAGTAAAAATGTGATAAGATGAATATTTCACACAGAGAATGACCAAACATGACCCACTCTGTTGAAGCTTCCTGTGTAAATCTCTACCATCCTAGCTCCCTATTTTCTGCCAGGGATATTTCATCTTGAATTTTGTGTTTACCATGTCACTTTGCTATTGGCTTTTATATGTAATTTTACATGGAAAACCACATATATCTCTATGATCTCTAAACAATACACAGCCTTGCTTATCTTAGGACTATATTAAAATGGTGTCATACTCTAGTTTTTGCAACTTGCTATTTTCTTTTTTTTAAAATATATTTTATTGATTTTTTTACAGAGAGGAAGGGAGAGAGATAGAGAATTAGAAACATCGATGAGAGAGAAACATCAATCAGCTGCCTCCTGCACATCTCCCACTGGGGATGTGCCCGCAACCCGGGTACATGCCCTTGACCGGAATTGAACCTGGGACCTTTCAGTCCGCAGGCCGACGCTCTATCCACTGAGCCAAACCGGTTTCGGCACAACTTGCTATTTTCATTCAATATTATAATTAATCCATATGTCTTACCATATTGTGTTCCTAAAAATATCTAAAGGTGTTTCTAAGAATTTATTACTTAGGTTTTTTAAGCTTTACAAAATTTTTTTTATAATATATAATTCTTTGCAACTTGGTGTACTATTACATTATAATTCATACACATTCTATAGTTGTATAACATTTGTGTGAACATATCACAACATATTTAACCACTGTCCTGTCTATAGTCAATTAAATAGTTTCTATTTATTTATTTTCTTTTTACCATTTCAGCAACATTGCAATGAATGCTCCTATACATGGCGTTGGGTGCACATGCAACAGTATTTTTCTAGGACCTATACCTAAAAAATGAAATTGCTGGGTTGCAGAATATGTAAACATTCGAAAATAATATATCATAGCAAATCAATTTTTTCCCCAAGGTGTTTGAACCAATTCACTATAAACTCTCACCAGTGTGCATAAGAGTTTCCATTGCTTGATATTCTTATCAACACTGAGTATTGTCAGACTTCTTTTGTTAATATTGGGTAGAAAATGGTATCTTGTTTGTTGTTGTTGTTGTTGTTATTGACAGTATTACAGATGTCCCCCATTTTTTCACCACCCCACTATAGACCTTTACCCCACTATTGTCTGTGTCCATGGGCTATGCCTGTATGCATATAAGTTCTCTGGTTAACCTCTTCTCTCCCCACCCCTTTCCCTCTGAGATTCGTCAGTCTGTTCCATGCATCCATGTCTATAGATCTATTTTGTTTATCAGTTTATTTTGTTCTTTAGATTCCACATATAAATGGGATGGGTCTTTTCCCTTTGCCTGAAACATCCTTTTCCTCCTTCTGTGATGACCAAATCCTAATACTTCAAGGACAACTTGCAGGCCTCCCTTCTCCTTTGTGGTACTTTTTCATCAGCTGGGCCATGCCCAACACTGAGGACCCAAAGCACTTGGCTTATGCCTCCTTTCTACCCTTAGTCTGAGATGACTTGCATTTAGTGGATAGCATCTTCACTGGTTTCCTTTTGCTGCTCTAACAAACTACTACAAATTTGGCAGCTAAGCAACACAAATGTATTACTTTATAGTTCTGTAGATCAGAAGTCTCATGCAGGTCTCCCAGGGCTAAAATCCATGTGTCTGTGGGGTTGTGTTTTTTCTGGTTTCCTTACCTTTTCCAGCTTCTAAAGCAGTGGTTCTCAACCTTGGCTGCACATTAGAATCACCTGGGAATCTTTTTAAAATCCTGATTTCTGGGCCTCATCCTCCGGAAATTCTGTTTCTTTGTTACTAATGTTGTGGCCCCACCCCATAACAAAGAAACAGAATTTCTGGAGGATGAGGCCCAGAAATTGGGATTTTAAAAAGATTCCCAGGTGAGTCTAATGTGCAGCCAAGGTTGAGAACCACTGTTCTAAAGCCAGCCCACTTTCCTTGGCTCATGGCCCCTTCCTCTGTCTTCAAAGCCAGCAAGGGCAGGTTGAATGTTTCCATTGCTCTGATTTTCAGACTACAGCTGGGGAGTTCTCTGCTTTCAAGGACTCATGTGATTAGATCAGGCCCACCTGGATAATCCAGGTAGCCTCCCACCTCAAAATCCTTAATCTTAATCGCATCTACATATTTCCCTTCGTGGTGTAGGGTAACTGTTTAAAGGTTCTGGGGACTAGGGAATGGGTATAGTTGCAACAATTATGCCCTCAATCACAGCATCTGTATTCTTTGCCAGCACCCTGATTTTAGGAGCGAAGACATGTCTTATTTATATCTGTGTACCTAGCTCCTGGCACATAGGAAGTACTCAATACATTAAAAATATATATCAGAACTCACTTTTTTATTACATAAATAGGTAACTACTTGGAAGAACGGAATAGAAAAAGATCAGAAAAAAATCATACCATTTAAAAGGAGAATAAGAGAAAAATGGTATGTTAGTGAGTAAAACTATTATTTTCTCTCATCCACTTTGAGATTCAAAATACCCCCACCCCTTCTTCCCCACCATGATTAGCAAAACAAAGAGAAAACTAAGAGGGAGTGTTGTCTAGCTAGATAACAGATCAAAGAGGGGGACTTGAACAATCTGAAAATTAATTCTGGAAAAGAGAATGATAATTTGTTTTCCTTCTCAGCTAGTTAAAAAGCCAATAGAGCTGGAGGAGATATTTGATATTTTATTCCTCTATTCTCAAAAGAAAAAAAGACAGACTATGCACAAAATGTGCTGGAAATAAGAATGTGTATCTAAAGAAGTCTCCATTTTTAATTTACATTGAGAAATTTTAAATATTTTATCAAGTACTAATGATGTTCAAGAATTTTAACAATGGCCTTAGCCAGTTTTGTTCAGTGGGTAGAGCACTGGCCTGCAGACTGAAAGGTCCCAGGTTCCATTCTGGTCAAGGGCACATACCCGGTTATGGGCTCGATCCCCAGTTAGGGGGCGTGCAGGAGGCGGCCGATCCATAATTTTCTCTCATCATTGATGTTTCTATCTCTCCCTTCCTCTCTGAAATCATATATATATATATATATATATATATGTATATATGTTTTAACAATGAACCCACTCTATTGAAATGTTAAAATATCTTAAGTGATCAATTCTGTCATTTTCATTCAGTTGAAACAGCTTTGCCAACTGTAAGAAATGCTCTAATCAGGGGTCTGAAGAGCATGCTAACTGTATAAAATGCCAATTAGGCTTGGTGATTTTAAATCTAATGTTTATCCTAAACACAAGAAAAAGTAAACGAGAGATGGGAGAAAAATATTTGCAAGCAACATCTAACAGAATTGTTTCATGATTCTAATAAACCAAGAGACCCCATAAAGCAAAAAGAATAAAAAGGAAAAATGAGAGAGATTGTCAATTCAAAGGAGATAACCCTATGAAGAGATGTTCAGCTTCATTAACTGCAGAGAAATGCATGCATGCTAAGTAGGTCTGGGATGAGGCTGGAACACCCACGAGGAAGTCTGCTGAGTAACCCTGGCTGAAAACCAGCAAGGAGACCTCTGCATTATGCCAACCTTAGCAGAGACTCCACTACGTGACTATTTGACTTGGAATTTTAGGTGTTCGGTTATTTATGCCCCCTTTCTCTATAAGTCTATAATTTGATAGCTTTTGTGAGTAGCAATGCAAAGATAGATTAATGCTGTTGAAGTGTCCAAGATTCCCCCCCTTCTTACAATATCTCTTCTTATGTCACTAAAATAAGACATGCTGTAGAATGTGTGTGTGTGTGTGTGTGTGTGTGTGTATGATCATCAAAACAATAGCCCCAAATCATATTTCACCCATATATTTATGATACTTTGGGTTTTTTTTAAAAAAAATATTGAACTGATTTGAATTTTAAAGGCATTATTTTTTACCATTTTACAAAAATATGAAAAATTCTTCATTTAAACAGTTCATTTAAAGTCACACCAGACAGCCCAGCCTGCATGGCTCAGTGGTCAAGCATCGACCTATGAGCCAGGAGGTAACAGTTCGATTCCCGGTCAGGGCAGATGCCCAGGTTGCAGGCTCAATACCCTGTGTGGAGCATGCAGGAGACAGTTGATCAACGATTCCCTCTCATCATTGATGTTTCTATTTCTCTCTCCCTCTCCTTTCCTCTCTGAAATCAATAAAAATATATTAAAAATTTAAAATAAAGTCACATCAGACTCTGAAAGTTAGGAATTTCTAAACCCTGATTTAATCAGGTTAAAAAATAAGGGCTCTTAGAATCGCCAAGAATTTTCTAGTCCTATGCCTCCTGCTTATGTCCTTTATACATATACCCTAAGTGACTGGGCATTCTTGGGGTGAACATTTCTGGTAGTACAATTATCCCCTAGTAGCCCATTCCTTAGACAACACCATCTATCACTGCTGCAGCTTGAGCTGGGTGTATCTTGTAGCTTCCACCCTAACAAATTCCCACTCTGACTTAAGGAGCCTTTTCTAATGGTTGTGCTATTATTTTAAGGCCTGAGATATGTCCTCCTTCAGGCTGCTTCTGCAGCCTCTCCTGTTTCCATGGCTCTTTTTCCATCCCAGCCTCTGATTCTGAGCATCCCCTCCATCCAGTATGTGAGGGCGTTTATAGTGACTAGAGTAGGGAGAGGAGCAACCAATATGTCTCTTGTTCTAAATATTCCTATTGAATACTAAAAACTGACGATGACTGCCACTTTAACAGAAGACATGGACAAATTTCCCTCGATCTTGGGAGCAAAAAGAAACAAAGGGGTTACATAGTAGGCATTCTAAATGGTAAACCAGGGCTTGTGGGATGGCAAAGACAGCAAAGACTTCTCTCTCTGTTTCCCTCTGAATTTGACTAGAGCTTTCAATTGTATTTTTGTCTTTCTTTAAATTTGCCCTTAAACTCTGCACTCACAGTTTCTTAACATTATTTTTAAGTACTAACAGAATTCTCCAGTTATTCCCTTCTTAGCATATTAGTTGGTGTCTTAAGTTTATTATTTGGCTGTTTTCCCTCTCTTGCATCTTAATGAAGAGTGCCACGAATTGGGATCTTTTCTCAAATTGATTCTATTATGTATAAATCATTGCTTAGACTGCTTTTAGCTGTTTAAAGCAAAACAAAACAGACCATGTCTCTCATGGGGGGAAAAAAAGCCACAAAAACCCCCAACAACCCTTGCCTTTATGTAATTGTCTCATCTCTAGTCTTCCAAGAAATAAATATTGGAATTTGTAGACTTTCCCTGTGGTATATTACTTTATTATTAGAAAAATATTGACAAATACAGTAAAATGGACTAAAATTGTGCCTCTTCAAATTTTAGAGCGTTCCCAGAGCTTTTCCCATACTAAAAGTGAGAGGCCAAATCTATCAAATTTACTTTGTACCACTCTACAGCCTCATGACAAACGACCTGTATTCCACTTCTCTGTAAATGGTGCAATCACTCAGTGACTTTGGCCTCTGTGAGACATCCCAAACACTTTCCTCTCCCTCACTCCCCATATGCAATTGCTCAGTGCATCTGGCCTTTCTTCTTACTGTTCCTTTCGGACCTGAGTCTGTCATTTCTTCCAAACTGGCCTCCATGTGGAGTTATGGTAAACGTGACCCAATCATCCTCCTCTTTGAAATGCTTTAGGCACTCTCCATCTTCTTTAAGATGCAGAGTAAACTTTTCAGTAATGTAAGTAGACTTACATATCTATTTATCCCCGTTCTGACCCTTAGACTTGTTTTTCAATTCAGCTACGCTCAGCCATTTGCTACTTTGAGAGCATCATTCATTTCTTTTGGGGATTTCCCCTTCCCTCCTCCTCCTCTCTCTTCCTTACTTCTTCACTTAGCATGGTAGACGTCATTCCTTATCAGTAGATAAAGAGCTACCTGAGTCTTTTTTAAGACCTTCATCACTGTTCTATTTAATCAATTCATTTTTTTGTTGTGCCTTTAAATGTTTCCAATGTTTTGTTATTATGACCAAAGCTTCATTGAACATCCTTGTATACATTAGTCTCTGTGTAGGTATACCTACAGAAGATATTCATAAAGGAAAACTGTAAGGACAAAGGAAACATACTTTTGATAAGTATTTCAAAGTCCCCTCCTTAGGTTTATACCAATTTACATTCCCCCAACTTAGGAGCATGCCTGCTTTTTCACTTCCTCACCATCACTGAGTGTTGTCAATTAATTAATATTTGCTCATCTAATGGTTGAAAATGAAATCTCACCTAAGTTTTAATCTTTGTTTTTCTTTCATTTTTTTATTCATTTATATTATAAAATATCTTATATATACAAAATTATGTTATATATCACTAGGTTTTCAAGTAAAATAATCATTTAAAAGCCTGTGTACCTACCACCCAGTTAAGAAATAGATTATTACCAGTATCACTGAAGCCCCCTCTAAGTTGACCTTTCAAACAGACAAAGCCAAAACCAACTTGAAAATAAGCGGTCAGGGTGATTTGGGGGACCCAAGGATATGCTAAATGAGTTTCCATAAATTATCATCACCAACAATGTGCTGTGTGGATCCCAGACATTACTATACCTAAGGATGTGCATGCATCCCTAGAGGTCACTCTTGGATACAGTTCAAAACAGGATAATCTGGGCAGCCAATCCAGTATGAACTCTAAATAGTTGACACAAAAGTACTAGAACTCCGTGGGAGCCTAACTCAGTCTTGTGGCTCATGGGGATGCAAAGCCAAGTTCTGAACACTGCCAGAGCTCTCATCCAGCAGGAACTTGGATCTCCCACATGGTGTTCTGCTTCTCAGCTGCTGCTCAGGATACCAAATGTAAAACCTGGGTGCGGTTATGGAAGGTGTTCCTTTGGAATTATGTCAAAAATCAGGAATGCCCAAGTATTGCTCCAAACTCCACCCCCTGTGTCTGCAGGAATATGCACAGAAAACAACAGCAAAGGAAAGCAAAGCTCCACAGAATTCTCTATACTTGAGTCAGTGCCAGGGCTGAGTGCTATGGAAAGCATGGCTAGATCATGGAGCATCTTTTAGTTGCAGGTTAGTTCATCCTAAACAGTTCCTTACCAAGTGCTATCTAGCACATTCCTTTCATGAGTTGGGGAAGTAAGCAGAGAAAGACATTCATTCATTCATTCATACAGCAGTTCCTGCCTACTATGTGCCAGGTACCATCTCTGCATTTATGAAGCTTATTTTATAGTGGAAGAAACACAAAGGAGTCACATAAATATTATACTGAAATTAATCTATGAAATATGATGATGTGCTAGGTACTATGGAAAAGGTCCATTATGCTAGCAGAACACATAGTAGAGAAAATATAGGATATTGGATGGTATTATTTGATTTTCTGAACCATCAAATATAAATAGTCATGAACATTAAAAGCCTTGAGTTGGTTGCTGGTATTATATGTACATTTTCTTTAGTTTTCATTTCTTCAATAGAAAAAAAAAATCTTTGTTTTCCTTCTAATTCAAACAACATTGTATGGTCTTTCATAGGGAGGGCTTTTTTTATTTTTCAGATTCTCATCATATTAAAAAGAAAAATTCTTTACTAAATATTTGTGCTTATTTAAAAAAGATTTTTTTTTTGCCAGGAACAAAAGTAGAGACTTTTGTTCCTGGCAGTAGGCAGGGCTGCTTAGTTTGGGCAAATCTTCCTGCTAAAATCCATGAAATTGTTGAAAAAAAAGAAATTTCTTAAAAGCATCACACTGCTAATGAGTTATTGGGGGATAACAAGGCTAAAATCTCCGGGGAAATGGGAAATTAGAGATGTTAGTAGAATGGGAGCTGATTTTGCCATCAAACACTTGTTTCAGAATGTCTTAAACTTCAGCTTTGGTAGCTTCTGAGGATGCAAGGGACAAAATTTAAAGCTGTAGACACATGAGATGGAGTTCAATAGGAGGGAGATAATGACTACAAAGGGACATAAAGGAGCTGTAAGGGTAATATAAATATTTCATATTTAAAGATATAGTGGTAATCTCAAATTAGATGAACAAAATTAACTTAAAGATCTAGGAAGCTGATGAACCCCAAGCAGGATAAATACAAAGAAAAACGCACCCAGCCACAGCACAGGCAAACTGCTGAAAGCCAAAAATGAAAGGAAAATCTTGAAAGCAACAAAAGAAAAATGTCATGTTCCATACAGGAGAACAACAATATGATTAACAACTGGAATTGTCACAACATTTCAAAGAGTTGAAAGATAATACCTGTCCATATAGATGCAATAGAAATAATCTACAAGATTACAAATGTATCTGATTTTAACAAGCTAAGAAAAAATTCATTTTTTTAATTTAATATGTGCTACTTCCTAACTACCCAGAAAGTGGTCAGATTTGGTGAAAAAATAGCATGGTGACTTACATGTGGTCATTAAATAATGCACCTTTAAAAATAATAAGAAATCAAATCATAAAAGAAACAGCAGTTTTATGAAAGAAAATGAGTCTATGAGATCTCCCAGGAAGTACTATAAAGCGGGGAGAGTAGTGTCCCAGGACATGTTTCCCAGCTAAACAGCAATGCTAAAGGGTTGGAAATCCAAGAGAAACCTGCAAAGGGTCCTCAGAGTGAGAGGCCTGATAGTCAAAAGTGTGGTGTCTAAGCCCAAAAACCAAAGCAGAAGCGTCAATGGTGACAAATGCTACTAAGAAGTTTGGTAAGATTCATATCAAAAGCGCCCATTGGATTTAACAACAGGATTGTGGTCATGGAGATTCTTATAAAAACACCCGCAGATGACTGTGAATTTAGGGCTGGAGCAGGACTGCGGTAGAGGAGAGAATGAGAAGAAAGGAAGTGAAGAGAGCAAATGTAGAATGGTCTGGCAAGTAGCTAGGTGGGAATTAAGAGAAAAAAGATTAGATGGTAGCTTAAGAGGGTATATGGGTGTATGAATACAAAACCGCTAAAACAAAATTGTTTTGCACAAAAAAATTACTTTAAGTTTATCTTAAAACTGCATGGGGTGGCACCCACCCTGCTCCTGCAGAGGAGGTGGGGGCATAGCAGCTCATAGCCACATAAAGTGCCCAGATTCACCCTGCCTTGGACAGATGCATCCGGCTGTCGCAGACCAATGCTGGCAGACACTGGCATCATCCCACCAAGTCCCTAGCTCTGATGCAAGGCTCCTGAAGCATCCTTCTAATTATGATTCCCAGGAGATGTGCCTACGGGGAGAGATGGAATTGATTATGCATTTCTTATTTGCCTAGTATAAAACAGAAGGGACGGCAATTTCTTTATTTCAGTAATTTCTTAAAGACTTGAGCTAATGTAATTCCTCTGAGGAACTGGGACAACAAAAGGTAGGAAGAGCAGCACAGAGGATTTGCCCTGGAGTCATATTTCAAACTGATGGTTAATGTGCAGAAGTCATCTGCATGCAATAAAACATTGAATTTCAGAATATATAAAGAATGTGTGAAGGCCATTTTAAAAAGCCAGAACATGTCTTATACCAACCTTTCCCCCCCTACATGCAGAATCTGGGGCTGTTTTGTAGTTTTATTAAATGGTATATGCCTCAGGCTCTGTTTTTTAATAATCTCATTTCCCTTGGAATTTTCACTCTGAACCATTCTAGGATCTAATGGTACACTGGAATTTTAAGCGATGAGGATAATTGAGAAACTTATGTTCTGTTTGCCTCCCCCAATACTTCAGAAAGCAATTACAGACATGTCTGGCGCCATCTAAAACCCAGAGCTCTCCACACTGAGCAGAATGCAGAATTTCTCAACCTTTGTGTCTTGGCCAGAGACAATGAATGAGGCATATGCCTTGGAGCAAAGACAAATATGAAAATAGAAGTGGTGGGAGGCTTCTGAGTTGGACCAGGGAAGGGCTCTCTCAGATCTGGAAGGGGTAAGACTGATGATAGCTTTCTTTACTCCCTTGACTAGGTCTAGACAACAGGACTAGAAAACAAAAGGTGCTATCTGTCTCTAGAACTGGACATTTAAAAATGTATATGTTTTTATTGATTTCAGAGAGGAAGGGAGAGTGAGAGGTAGGAACATCAATGATGAGAGAGAATCATTGATCAGCTGCCTTCTGCATGCCTCCTACTGGGGATTGAGCCCACAGCCCAGGCATGTGCCAATGCTCAACCACCAAGCCACATCGGCCAGGCTAAGACTGGACAATTTTGAAAGTTCCATCCAAGGTCTCTGTCCATGAGCCCATCTTTCTCCCCCCAGCCCCGCCCCCCCCCAATCCCGATATCCCTTCCCTATTACTGATGCCAACACCAGGAAGGAAGGCCTGTCAGCCCACTGTCAAATGCTCATAATTTCAGGAGGTATGTTTGCTAGCATGCCCATTCCTAGAATGCACTTCTTGCTGACAGTGGCTTCTCAGCAGTGCCTAGGATAAAGACTGAATTAAAAGTCTGGGCTTAACACCTCGTGGCTCTGAGGAACTGGTACCGGAGCTGCATAATCAAACCCCAGTGCTACGGTGAGAAAGGAGGTTTTTCTCTTGGCCTCAGTGACATAGACCTGCACATTGTCCACTCCATCACCAGACAAAGCTCAATCAACTACAGATAAAAGTCTACTTAACCGCCCTAACTGGTTTGGCTCAGTGGATAGAGCGTCGGCCTGCGGACTGAAGGGTCCCAGGTTCGATTCTGGTCAAGGGCATGTACCTTGGTTGCGGGCACATCCCCAGTAGGGGGTGTGCAGGAGGCAGCTGATCGATGTTTCACTCTCATCGAGGTTTCTAACTCTCTATACTTCTCCCTCCTCTCTGTAAAAAAAATCAATAAAACATATTTAAAAAAAAAAAAGTCTACTTAACCTGGAGCTTACCTCCAGAAACAAAAAGATGAATACTGTATGACTCCACTTATACGATGTACTTATAGTTGTCAAAATCTTAAAGACATAAAGCATAATGGTGGTTCCCAGGGGCTGGAGGCTGGAAAATTTATCATTTAATAGGTATAGTTTCAGATTTACAAGATGAAAAGAGATATGGGAATGGGGAGTGGCAATGGCTGCACAACAATGTAAATGTATTTAATACCACTGAACCATATAGTTAAAACTGGTTAAGATGGCTAAATTATGTTATGTATATTTTAACACTAGAGGTCCAGTGCACAAAATTTGTGCAGGTAAGGTCCCTAGTGCCGCCGGCTGGGGCCTCCCTTCCCCGGTTGCCAGCTGCCATCTGGGGCCTTCCTTCTGCTGGCCAGGGCCTTCCTTTGTTCTGCACTGCCCCCTGGTGGTCAGCGGATGTCATAGGAAGCGATTGAACTCCCCGTCTCCTGGTCGAACTACCCAGAGGACACTTTGCATATTAGGCATACATGTATATGTATATATCCTATCTAATAAAAGAGAAACATGGTAATTAGCCATACATCCGCTACTCTTCCCATTGGCTAATCAGGGCGATATGCAAATTAACTGCCAGCCAAGATGGCGGCCGGCAGCCAGGCAGCTGGAAGCGAACATGAGACTTGCTTGCTTCAGTGACGGAGGACTCCAACGTTCCCCGCCTGCTGCTGCCAGCCTCTGAGCTTGCAGTTTGAAACATTGTTACAAATATAGAAGCTAAACAAAACCCAGAAACCTGCTTTCAGCCAGCCGGGATCTCAGAGCTGGATTTGAAACAGTGTTTTGATTATAGAACCCAAACAAACCAGATACCTGCTTTCAGCAGCAGAGGCCTAAGAGCTAGAGCCAAGCCTCAGAGCTAAAGCTGGCCCAGAATAAAATAGAAAAAAAGAAAAAAAGGAGCGGTTGGGAGCTTCAGTCACCCGCCAGCCTGAAAACAGCCCTCAGCCCCTCACCCAGACTGGCCAGGCACCCCAGGGGGACCCCCACCCTGAAGGGTGTGTGACCAGCTGCAAAAAGCCATCATCCCCTCACCCAGGCTGTCCAGGCACCCCAGTGACCCCCACTCTGATCCAGGACACCCTTCAGGGCAATCCAGCCAGCCCCCACCCGTGCACCAGACTTCTATCCTATATAGTAAAAGGGTAATATGCCTCCCAGCACTGGGATCAGCAGAGCCGTGAGTCCTCCTGGCACTGGGATCAGCGTGACAGGGGGCCGTGCCCAAACCCCCTGATCGCCCTGCGGCTCTGTGTGTGACAGGGGGCGGGGCCACAACCTCCCAATCCACCCTGCTCTGTTCGTGACAGGGGAAGGCGCCCCAACCCCCTGATAAGCCCTGCTCTGTGCCTGGTAGGGGGGAGCTCCCCAACCCCCTGATTGCCCTGCGGCTCTGTGTGTGACAGGATGCGGCGCCCCGACCCTCCCACCCCCGCCCCACGGGCCCTGCTCTGTGTGTGATGGGGTAGAGCCATAACATCCCCATCGGCCCTGCCCTGAGTGTGACAGGGTGTGGCGCCCCAACCCCCTGATCTGCCCTGCTCTGTGTGTAACAGGGGGTGGTGCCCCAACTCCCCTATAGGCCCTACTCTGTGAGTGACAGGGGGGAGCTCCCCAACCCCCTGATGGGCCCTGTTCTGTGTGTGACAGGGGGGACCTCCCAAACCCCCTGATCGACCCTGCTCTGTGCATGACAGGGTACGGAGCCCCAACCCCCTGATGGGCCCTGCTGTGTGTGACAGGGGGTGGTGCCTCAACCTCCCCATCAACCCTGCCTTGAGTGTGACAGGGGGCGGTGCCCCAACCCCCCAATCGGCCCTACCCTGAGCGTGACTGAGGGTGGCATCGAAACCTCCCGATCCGCCCTGCTCTCTGCATGACAGGGGGCGGTGGCCCAACTCCCCAATCGGCCCTGCTCTGAGCCCAACCAGGGGCTGCACCTAGGAATTGGGCCTGCCCTCTGCCACCTGGGAGCAGGCCTAAGCCAGCAGGTCGTTATCTCCCGAGGGGTCCCAGACTGCGAGAGGGCACAGGCCGGACTGAGGGGCCTCCCCCTCCCCCCGAGTGCACAAATTTTTGTGCACCAGGCCTCTAGTATGATAATAAAAAAAGAAAAAATATGGAACTTAGTAGTAAGTGAAATGTAAAATTATAAGCAATTAAGTGAAATAAGTCAGACAAAGACAAATACCATATGATTTCATTTATATGTGGAATCTAAAGAAAAAGGTAAAGGGAGTTAAGTACAAATTGGCAGTTACAAAACAGTCATGGAGATGTACAGTACAGCATAGGAAATATAATTAATAATCTATATATATAAAAAGCCTAAGCGACTGCTTGACCAGTAGCTATGAATGCACTGACCACCAGGGGGAAGATGCTCAATGTACAGGCATGGAAACATGGAACAGATTGATGAATCTCAGAGAGAAGGGGGGAGGAGGGAGAGTTGGAAGAGATTAACCAAAGATCTTATATGCATACTAGAGGCCCGGTACACGGATTTGTGTACTGGTGGGCTCCCTCGGCCTGGCCTGTGCCTTCTCGGAATCCGGGACCCCTTGCGGGATGTTGGAGAGCCAGTTTTGGCCTGATCCCCACAGGCCTGATTTAGACAGGAGGGAGCCGGATCCCCACAGGCCTGATCCAGATAGGAGGGAGCCCAATTCTGGGGTGTGTCACCCGAGAACCACCCTTTCACAATCCGGGACCCCTTGGGGGATGTCAGAGAGCTGCTTTCGGTCCTATCACTGCAGGCCCGATCCCCGCAGGCCAGGCCGAGGGACCCCACTGGTGCACGAATCCATGCACTGGGCCTCTAGTATTATAATAACAATGTATTGTGCCAGGTGAGTACTAGACTTATTGGGGGGAATCACTTCATAAATTACACAAATGTCTAACCACTATGTTGTACACCTGAAACTAATATAAGATAACACTGAATGTCAACTGCAATTGAAAAAATAAAAATTAAAAAACAAGAACCTAGTGTCCATCAATAGATGATTGGATAAATAAGATATAGTACATATATGCAATGAAATATTACCTGGCCATAAAAAGGAATGAAATTTTACCATTTGCAATAACATAAATGGACCTAGAGGGTATTATGCTGAGTACAATGAGTTGGACAGAGAAAGATAAATACCATATTATTTCACTTGGAATCAAAAAGAAAAATAAATGAACAAACAAAACTGAAGCAAATTCATAGACACAGAGAACAAACTGTAGTTGCCAGGTGGAAGGGTGGTTGGGACTTGGGGAAAGAGGTGAAGGAATTAAGTAAAATTGGCAGTTACAAAATAGTCATGGGAATGTAAAGTACAGCTTAGGGAATATAGTCAACAATATGTATGGGGTCAAGTGAGTACTACACTTATTAGTAGATCACTTTATAAGTTATATAAATGTCTAACTACTATGCAATATACCTAAAATTAATAAAATGTTAAATGCCAACTGTAATTAAAAAATAAAATTTAAAAAATGAATTAGCCCCTTCCCCCCTCCCCCCCCCCCAAAAAAAAGAAAAGAATTGCAAGCAAGAGTAAAGAGAAACAGCCATTGAGGCAAATTTCATTTCTGTAGGCAAGTAGTTTTATTGGGAGACTAAATTTATTTAGCTGAGTGTGTGCTGTGGAGATGGAGCTGGGTGATGAATTAATATACCCTCTTATGTCATGTGACCTCAGCCTCAGCTCCATGGGGAATCAAATTTCTAACTGTATGGAAGGAGGACATGTGTACCACATAGAGAAAACAAGCAGGACTAGCATGTGCTAACACCAGCAACATGCTAACTCACCTACTGAAGTTTTGCTTCCTCTATTGTCCTTGTGCAAGGACAAGCAACTCATAAAAGCAAATACACAGCCTGGCAACAGTCATCTGCACATCCTTCTCTTCTCAGACTGTAGCTCCTTGAGGGTCAAAAACCATGTTTTTCCTTCTATGTATCCTAAGCACTAATGTATAGCAGTTATAAAGGGAATAAACATAATTTGAAGTAGAATTCAGGGAGAGAAGACACTGTAAAGCCAGAAAATATGTTTTCTTTCTAAAATTAGAATAACAATGAACATAAAAACTATTTGTTATGAGGAAGAAGGAATTGGCCTCCACACTGCCTTCATTCTTCAGCTACAACATCAACTCTTTCCTGGGTTGGCCGACCTGTCTGCCCCTCAGATTTTGGATTTTCCAGCCCCCATAATCAGCAAGCCCATTCCTTAAAAATAAATCTCTCTTCCTTGCATACCCATCCTATAAGTTCCATTTCTCTGGAGGACCCTGACTAATACAATATGTAGTAGTTACCTTTTGAGAACATAATTGGAAATTGACAATGAATGCATTGATGCTGCTCTAAAAATGTTGAGACTGTAAGAACAAGTTCTAAGGGGAAATGTGGAAGGCACCTAGACTTTAATCTCCCTGATGGGAGTACACATGTCCAAAAATCCTTCTAATATTGTTACCATTGTAATTAGCTAGTTAATATTAACAATAGGAAGAGAGCAGAGGGGAGGACAGACATCTACACTAATAAAAGAGAAACATGCAAATTGGTGTTACTCCACTACGCCCACCAGCCAATCAGAGCAACTATGCAAATTAACCCAACAAAGATGGCGGTTAATTTGCATATACAGGCATGGCACAAAGACTGAAGATGACTGAAGATGGCGGCTGCCACGGAGCTGGAGCAAGCAGGAGGCTTGGGTTGCTCCCAGTGATGGAGGAAGCCAAGCTTCCCACCGGCCCTGGACTCTGCTCAAGGAGTGGTTGGGGGCCTGGGTCGCCAGGGGCAATCCAAGCTTCCAGCCCACCCTGGGCTCTGCTCAAGGAGGGGCTGAGGGCCTGGGCTCCGCTCAAGGAGTGGCTGGGGGCCTGGGCTGCCAGGGGCGACCCAGGCTTCCAGCCAGCCCTGGCCTCCACTCTAGGAGCTGGAAAACAAGAAAACAAGGAGGGGCTGGGAGCAGCCAGAGCAGAGAAGCCAAGCCTCGCTGCTGCAGCCAAACCAAAGGCCTAGTTCCTGGGTGCCAGAGGAAAACCAGTGTTGGCAGCCAGGGGAAGGAAAGGCCTATTGCGCGAATCTTCATGCAATGGGCCACTAGTTATAATAATAAGCATGGTCATTTGGGCAGCTTCACCAGGAAGCTGCAATTTCCCTGCAATTCCCCAGGGAACCACCGGTCCATTCTCTGAAAATCACTGGGGGAAAGAAGTCCAACAAAGGGGAAGATGGGCACATGTGCAGTAAAGTCAGAGTGATGTAGGGAAGGTGCTGGGGAATAAGTCTAGCCTGGGGAACAAAGATAATTGGCTAGGGGGACAGAGTCATTACAAGTGCACAAAATTGTGAAGGCTTAATTGGTAAAGCTCCTAGTTTTAATGCCAAGACAGACTTCTTGCTCTCTTGTTCTTGCTTTGTTCCTGCTTCCTTGCACTCGCTTGCTCCATGACCCGCACGTACCTCCATGGCCATGTGGCCCTAGAAGCCACATGCAATGGACTATAGCTGGGAATGCAAGCTAAGCTAGCCAGATGCTGGACTGGACTGTGCTTTGATATGGATCGAAGACTCTGGGCAATGGCTTTACCTATAGCTCTGCAGAAGATAAGATGGGATTATTTTCCATGGTGGAACGGAGGGAGATGGGACCTTAAGGGGAACTCTCTTAATGTGACCTCATCAAGGAAGCTTTCCATGATAACTCATCTTCCTGTGGGGGCCTCAGGAAATTCTTGTTCCTGCAGCACCCCAAGAATCCCACTTCTACCAGCAACAGGTGGGGCCACAGAAGGTTCCCCACTGATCACAATATGATCACACTGGATCTCATTTTCATCCACTGACCTTCTTTTAGGGGGAAGAGCAAATGCACTACACTTAATTTACTGATTAGCTAGAAAAGCAAAAGTAGAATTTAATCAGAGGGGCATATCCAAACAAGTAGCAATGTCCTTCCCCAACACACATCATTATTCAGTCAATAATTAAATTTTTATTGAATGCTGACTATATGTAGAGTATTGAATTTGGTGTGGTTAGGGCTAAAAAATAAGTAAAAAAAACATTGTTTCCCCACTGAACCTACTTACTAAAGGAGTAAGTTTAAGTTCACATATGGGCAGCAAATCAATTACAATAATATTACATAAAACTCTCATTGTGAGGGAATGTCAGATGTTACCTAAAAGAACTTTTCTTATAATGTAAACTTTTTCATCCAATACTAAAATTTTATTCTAACCTTAAAAATTGGAGTTTTTATAAAGGTTTCTTATTAAGAAAATCCAAAATATTTCTTATTAAAATCCTAGTTTTATGCATCTTTATTTATAACTTTTATGCATCTTTATTTATAAGGTTGACTTATTTGAACCATTTGGGAAATACCTTAGGGAGTGGCAGATGAACCAGACCTAGACTTCTAGTCTTAAGACTTACATCCTAAAAGTTCATGTTTCTTTTCATAAATCTTAATAGAAGTTTATCATTTACTAGTCATAACTGAGTCCAAGGCCTTCATTTTACAAATGCCAGAACTCAGTTCCTGGATGTGGAATGATTTGCTCCCAGTTACTTAGGATAGCTACTTTAGCTAGTTACTCTGGCTAGTCCCATGGCTAGTTATATAGTAAAGTTACTACTCAAAACCAGTTCTTTTAACTTCAAGGAATGTGTTGCTATTGCTCTAACTATCCCCAAGTTGTTGCTCAGGGTGTCTAGAAATGGGGTAGCTGGCCTGTGAGGAGTCCTTGGCACACAGCCCACTTCCAAAGGCTGATCCAGGTCTGGTCCAATTCGTGGTGCTATCTGTTCATTCTGTGGTATGTTAAGGCCTCTGAATCTAACTGTGAAGTAACAGTAATTTGTCAGCCTTTCTGGCTTGGGGTCATTCCTAGGTCACAGGTATTCAGAAGGGTGGGCCAGCTATGGGTCAGATCTGTGCATTTGGTTGACTCTGGGCAGCCCAGTTACGATCACAGAAACTCAGCCTCTTTTCCGCACAGGGCTTATAAGAAATACATTAGCAATAGTGAGTCAGTCAGCAGTAGCTACTTGCAGAACTGTTTATGGACTATTAATAGATTGTCTCTTAAAGTTGAGTTGAAACTGAAGAGCTATTCAAGGAGTTCTCAACACAAGTGTCTTCGAATTTTAAACCTAGAATTGATCAAACTTCTAATCTCCCTTCTCCACAATCTCCAGATAGGCCCTCGCCAGTCCTCTGTGCTCTAGTGGCAGACTGCAATTTAAGAAGAATCCAAAACAAGTTTCAGTAGAATTTATACCCATATCCATACATAATGCTATAAGCACTAATTTACAATTACCACTACTACTTGTAAAATGCCAACTCCTCTTTGCATTAATACCAAATCTCACCTGCAATTTTTATAGCACAATTTCTTCTAATTCAGCAGTAACCCCAGGAACCTTAGAATTAGGCTAGAGGTCTGCACTCCAGTGCCAGGGAGGGAAACTGATACTGATACTTTGGGAACCCAAAGGCCTTAGTATGTATTAGCATAGTTGGCGAGGGTGGGCAAGGGTGGCCCATGTTAACCTAAAAATAAAAAACCAAAGTAGGAGGCAAAAGGCATTTATTTGAGATTAAAAAAAGACAGCTATTCAGAAAGCACTGATTCAGGCAGAAACCCAAATAGTGTTCCGATTAGGGGGTGAAGGCAGGAATTTTTATGAGAAAGGGAAGGGGAATAATTATGTGAATAAAAGGAAAGAATTTCTATTGGGGTTAATATGTCAAGAAAGTACTTTCTACAGGTGCAGATAAGCTCAGCTATTCTTTAGCTATTCATGGCAGTGCCACTTCTAAAGAACGTCTTTAATCTTCAGTTGGATAATCAGGATGTCTGCTTTCCTTCAGACTGGGCCAAAGCAGCAATGTGTTTCTGTTTCTCTTTAATTGTATTTCAAACAATGCAATGCTGCTCTGGCCCCCACCAAAGGTTATTTTGCTCAGTTCAAACATTCCAAAGGTGTGAGGATAAGATGTGCAAGGAAGTTCCTATTTAAAATGGCTCCACTTATGTCAACTTTTCACGCCCACTAAGCATTTTGCACCTTCCACCAGGCTACAGAGTAGGGGGCCAAATTTTTCAGCCTTTTTGTATGGGGTATGTTGGGTGTTCCCTGAGAAGGCACGTCCTATCAGAGACAGGGGGTTACCATAGAACAGAGCAGGTCTAATCCCCTGTAATTCACAAACTCATTACCAGTGTTTGTCTTTGTTCGGTGTGGGGCTGGTCTTCAAGTGAGTCCAGCACTGATTGTATTGATCTACTCACTGCTCAGAGCACTGCTCAGGCCCTGGGTCTTTGTCTTCCACCAGGGAGGCCCCCTGTACAGAGGTCTATGAGGGCCTTTTGTCCTCACATGACCCAGAATCCAGCTCTCCAGCTCTCAGCCCAGTGCCCTTTCCACACTGCCTCTATGCACCACGCTGCCATTCACAGTTACTTCAGTAACCCAAATGAGAAGAGAATAAAACGACTCCTGAGCTTGGCAAGCAGGAACCAGAGCCCTCCAGAGCCATCAAAACATTTGTTTCACAATATCATATATAGTCAATACACTGAAATGCTTATTACACCCATTCTCTCATCACAAAAGGACATTTGTGCTTCTGTGGTGGAGTTTGGATTTTTAAAAATTTTATCCATGTGGCTTCCTATTCCCAGTTCCCTCCTATTCCCTCCTATTATAAGGGCATATACTTAAGTCTTCTCCAATTCTTCTTAGAAAAAAACAAAACACAAAACCCACACTACCAGCTTGGAATCCCTGCTTCCTCTTGCATACTACAGAAAAGACCTATCTCTGAGTCATAATCTCCCTTCTCTCCCTATACACAGGGAAGTGGTCTATCAACCACCCACTGGCTTGGCTCCTAGCCTTGTAAAGAGCAAGACAGCCATGCTTGCTTCTGCTGAAGATGTTTCTCTTTAATTCTATTATTAGTTAGGCTCTATCAGATAGCACAGAAGAAGCTCGCAGGTGTGATTCAGACAACGGTCTGTTCCAATCTCAGCACTTCTGAGGCCAGGATGTCCAGAAAGCAGGAGGGAGAATAGAGACCTTGCCATTCGAGATACAGATGTTGTGCTGGTGATTCAGAGGTGATGCTATCTCCTCACCTATTTCAATGGCTGTTTGAGTATGCTTTTGTTCAAGTTGAAATCATAAAGCAATTAGTGGTATTTGAAGAGTGACTGTGAAGAAATGAGGCTGCTTTCACAGGCCATGGGTCCTCACACATTCTTTTTACATGTGTGAAATGAAGGTCACAGCTTAGAACTACTTTTCATGCCTGCCTTGGGAATTCTAGAATATCAAGGCCAGCTGCGAGTCCAGTTTGCATGAGGACATACTCAGACTCCTGGGAGAAAAGGCAGAAGCAACTTTAGGTCTGGTGGTTGGATTCCTGTGGGTGGGGTGACTCAACTGGGCAGAGAATGCATCCCAGGCAGTCTCCAAGTCTTTCTCACAGGGATCCAGGGGCCAGTTAAACAGCAGAGATGGGGAAGGAGAGGTCAGAGGTCATTAGGAAAAGCTGAGGGTCAAAAGACAGAAACAACATCCACAAATGGTCATTATCAAGGATAACAGTCAGGTCCACAGAGTCTAGGGTTAGAATCACAGTAAATCAGATTGAAAACAGGAAGGGAATAAGTGAGGATAATTGCTGCTGTAACTCCAGGGTATCAGCTGTTAGAGGGGAAAGTAGAAGGTGCCACTCAAAGAAATCAGAGCACAACACAGAAAGCTATGCTCTCTGTGGCTTCTGGTAATGACCTTCAAATGCTCTCTGGCCTGGATTCTAGGACATTCTTGCCAAGTAAAATTTCTCTAATCATGAGGGAAAATCCCCAGCACTCCTTGTTCCCAGATAGTCTTTGCAGCAGCAAGACAACAAGCGGCAGCAAACTTGAGAAGGGGAATTAGGAGTAGACAGATGACACCAGGTGCTGCTGGGTGGTCATTAACAATGACAATAACATACCCTCAGCACGAAAGACACAATGGCCACTGAGAGAAATCAAGTACCTTCTGGGTGGGGATGAAATCAATGCATGCTCCCCGCAGCCCTGAATTCCCCCCCCAAAATGTGGTTTAGCCATTGAAATAGGTGAGGAGATAGCATCACCACAGAAGAGGCTGAGGGAGGGATTCCTCAGTCTCCTGCAATCACTCTCCATTCTCTCCCGTCCAGATCCAACACAATACATTGTCCTACAGCTGCCACTGTGGGCTTTGATCATGTATATAAATTACATCAAGCTGCTCTCCTACCATGAAAATCTGTGGTTTCTCACAACCTACACAACAGGAGGGCTCTGGCTCCTGCCTGCCAAGCTCAGCCTTTCCCACCTCTTCCTGGTCAGTTTCCATGCACTCCAGCCTCACTGCCCTTTCTGTCTCTCCACAGCAAGGCTCTTTCCCATCTCGGAGCATCTGTTCTTGCTGTTCCCTCAACCTAAGGTCCTTCCTCTAGCTCTTTGCATGGCTGGTTCAGTCCTCAGGGCCCCGATTTCAGCACCAGTGCTCTTCCCTGACCTCCCTGTCAGTCACCCTTCCCCCAGGGACTTTCTGACACTCACAATGTTTATTTGTTTGCTTCCTAGGATCTCTACTGAGGGAAAGTACCAGAATCCAGCATAGTGTCTTGTGCAAATGTATTGGCACCACAATATATTTGTATAAGTCGAATGGATTCATGAAAGAATTCTTAGTTAGGAGGTGGGGGGTGGAAGAAAGAGCAGGTCTATGCTTTGTGAAGGGATTCTGAGTCATCACCACCTCATTCTTCATCCCTTTTGCTATTCCCAACTTTGCCCCTTGGCTCTAGGCCAGTGATGGCGAACCTTTGAAGCTCGGCGTGTCAGCATTTTGAAAAACCCTAACTTAACTCTGGTGCCGTGTCACATATAGAATTTTTTTGATATTTGCAACCATAGTAAAACAAAGACTTATATTTTTTATCTTTATTTTATATATTTAAATGCCATTTAACAAAGAAAAATCAACCAAAAAAATGAGTTCGCGTTTCACCTCTGACATGCGTGTCATAGGTTCGCCATCACTGCTCTAGGCCCTTTTTCTATTATTGGAACCAGTTAAGGTACCAGAAGAGGCAGCAGCAGCCGCAGGTGCCAGCTTCAAGCACAGATGGAGCGGGTCTCAAGGTGCTGCGATATGAAGGAACTGGAAACTGCTCCCCGACTCTGAAATACTTATTCCATCTACTTGCCACAGTGTCTTTTTTTTAATTTATTTCTGGTGCCCATGACAGGAACCGAACCTGGGACCCTTGAGTCTGCAGGCCAATACTCTATCCACTGAGCCAAACTGGTCAGGGCAGTGTGTTTTTAAAAAAAAAAAAAAAAAAATTGAGAAACAATTGACATCACATTGTCTGAAATCCTTCCATGTGCAGTCATGCCTTTCAGTTAACTCACTGCCTCCTTTTTCCAAACAGGAAAACATGTAAACAGCTCTGGGCAGGGGGACACAAAAAGACTGCCACCAGCTCCCTGCCATTAACTGCACAGAGCACTGTCAGCTGCTGGCTCCCAGGGGCCGCGTGATCCTGCCTGGGACCGAAGCAGAGCCAGGTGACTCCACTTTGCCTGAAATGGACAGTTCCAAGAGGCACCACTCCTACCCTAAAACAAGAATGAGACTGATGAGGTACAAAATCATCCCTTACAAACAAAACAGTTGAAGCAAGTGGTGAACTGAATGCAAATGATGCCCAGCCCCAGCTCAACTCCAGATTAGACTGACTGGGCCCCAAACTAGCATCCAAGCTGCCAGCCAACTTTACGGGGTTAGCCTCATCTGCCTTCTCCTGTGGAGAGGAGCTTCCTCCTCCACAGGTGTAGGAACTACAGGATTAGATCGGATATTAGCCCTGAACCTGCCCGACCTGCCTCACAGGGGAATTACCAAGATGGACAGAGATAAAGGATGTAATCTTTCCTGAGTTATGCAAATATAAGCCTTGACATTGACCTCAGCAGTTCTACTTAGGGACTGTTCCTTCCTCTGCCTCTCAAATTACTTTGAAAAGTTTTAGCATCAACAAAATGAAAAGACAATCCACTGAATGGGAGAATGTATTTGCCAATGATACATCTGATAAGGAGTTAATATCCAAAATTTGTAAAGGACTTATAAAATTCAACACCATATAAACAAACAAACAAACAAACAAACAATCCAATTAAAAATGGGCAAGGGGCCTGAATAGACACTCCTTCAAAGAGGATATACAGATGGCCAAATGACATATGAAAAGGCATTCAACATCACTAATTATCAGAGAAATGCAAACTAAAACCACAATGAGATATCACCTCACACTTCTCAGAACAGCTATCATCAATGAATCAACAAATGACAAGTGTTGGTGAGGATGTGGAGAAAATGGAACCCTTGTGCACCATTGATAGGAATGCAGTCTGGTGTAGCCACTGTGGAAAGCATTATAGAGTTTCCTCAAAGATTAAAAACGAAACTGCTTTATGACCCAGTGATTCCACTTCTGGAAATATATCCAAAGACACCCGAAACACTAATTCTAAAGAATATATGCACCCCTATGTTCATTGCAACGTTATTTATTTATAATAGCCAAGATTTAGGAGCAGACTGAGTGTCCATCAGATGAGTGGTTAAAAAACTGTGGCACATTTACACAATGGGCTACTACTCAGCTGGAAAAAATAGAATATCTTACCCTTTGCAACAGCATGGATGGACCTGGAGAGTATTATGCTAAGTGAAATAAGCTAGTCAGAGAAAGACAAGTACCATATGATTTCACTCATATGTGGAATCTAATAAACAAAATAAACTAATAAACAAAATAGAAACAGACTCATAGATACAGAGAACAGACTGACAGATGTTGGGGGGTGGGGGGTGAGGAGAGGGACTGGGTGAAAAAGGGAAGGGATTAAGAAAAAAAACCAAAAACCCTCATAGACAGATAACAGTATGGTGATTACCTGAGGGAAAGGGGAGCGGGAGGAGGTAGTCGAGGGTTAAGGGGGCTAAATGGTGATGGAAGGAGGCTTGACTTGGGGTAGTGAACACACAATACAATGTACGGATAATGCATTAGAGAAATGTACCCCTGGAACCTATATAATGTTATTAACCAATATCACCCCAATAAATTCAATAAAAATAAATTAATTTTAAAAAAGAAAACCCCCAGGATGCACAGCACTCTTGGAACAGCACTTGGTATGCTGGCATTTCAGGTGTCCGTGTTTATAGAGGACACTTGGAAAATGATTGTTTTGAGAGGTAACACTTTTCCCCTCCTGTTCTCAGGCTTCTCATCTCTCCCTTGCCCCACCCACCTCTTTCTCTCTCTTTCTCTCTCCCCTCCCCATGGGTTCCAAAGTCGGCCCCACTGACCTGAGGCAGCAGCATGGGTCTTGAGCAGGAAGCCAGTTCCAATCCAAATCCACCAACACAAAACTGCCCACTGTCTGGGAGCATGGTGGCTTCTGCCGGCACCCCTTGCAGTCTTACTAAACCACACCTGTGCAAATCACCCAGCCTTTTGACACAGGTGTTTTGACTTTGAATGCAAATCTAGGCCTTGAAAGGCATCAGGTTTAGTTTTCATTTATACCTGAACATTTTCCTCTTGTTTTTCTTGCTTTACAGGGCTTGGATTTCAAGCCACTAAAAGACGTGATGCTTTCTATTTTCATAAAGGTCTGTCAGAGTTTATTTTTATTGTTGCCCCTGCATTCTTTCCCACAGCCTTGATCTAGTCCTGGTCCCAGAGAGGCACTGCATTCACATTTGCTTCAAGTAGCAGGATCAGTACAGCTCTCTGGTACCTAAGAAAAAATTAATTCTGAAGAAAAAATATAGAGACAGAAAAAAGGGGTGGAGGTTGACCTTTCTAACACACCCATTTTACAGATAAGGAAAGGGAAGTTTGAAGACTGCTCAGTTGATTTGGCCAAAGGCACAGGGCTAGCAAGATGGACCTAGAACAATGATGGCGAACCTATGAACTCATTTTTTTGGTTGATTTTTCTTTGTTAAATGGCATTTAAATATATAAAATAAATATCAAAAATATAAGTCTTTGTTTTACTATGGTTGCAAATATCAAAAAATTTCTATACGTGAAAACAGCACCAGAGTTAAATTAGGGTTTTTCAAAATGCTGACACGCCGAGCTCAAAAGGTTCGCCATCACTGACCTAGAACCATGGCCTGTGCCTCCAGCGCCACATTATTTCCACTGGGTAGGATGCTAGGACTGCTTTAGCAGGGAGAGCCATGGGAACAGACACTGAAGCCAGCTGAGTTAGTCCACTTTATTTATTATTTATTTATTTATTTTTCAAATGGGAACATTTTTTATTTTAAGAAAAATGATTTAAAATATAATAAGGTTACATGCAATCAACATTAATATGTTAAGAAAAATGATCTGAAATATATTAATACATGCCATAGAGTTAGTCCACTTTAAAAACTTTCCCCAAATCCTTATTCCATGCCTTCTGTTTGTCCTTAATTGACTGGACTTGTGCCATATGATTATTTCTGGATTCAGAGGAGGTAGACACATTACCACCCTGGATAATATTGAGGTTCTGTGAGTAAGAGAGAGGAAAACATCTTCAATGGGCAAACCAGCAGCCTTCCTAAATAGGGAGGGGTGGCCAGGTGCCCCCCGGGATCCTTCCTATTCTATCACATGGGAAGATACAAGGATGAAGCAGCCACATGCAGGGGAAATCCTTCAGGCCTCATTTTACTTGATCTCTAGGCACTCTTTCCTTGGTAAGGCCCTAGGTTTTCTTTGGCTTCCAGGAATTCATATGCTGTTTTTCTCCTCTGAAACTGGCCTTGGCCTCTAATATAGAAGAGACCTGGGGCTCAGGCCACAGATGACTTTGCAATCTAGCCATCTCCCTGGAGGTCTCAGCCAGCCTCTGACATTATATATTCTTTCTATGCTAAGGACTCCCCAGTTTTTATCTCTAGCCCTGTCCCCAACCTTCTAGTCTCATCTGTCTGCCTGAAATCTCCACGGAGATGTTTAAGAGGCCTCTCAAGACTAACAGGTCCAAAGCAAACTTTTGTATTCAGCCCCCAAAACTGATTTCTCCCCCAGGGTTCTCCATCTCCCTAATAACACCATGCCCAAAGACTCAGTGTCATCCTCAACTCCTCAACCCAATGCCAAACCTTTGAATTGCTTCTGGAATCTAACCACCTCTCCCCAAGGCCAGGCTGCATTCCCGGTCCGAACCACTATTAGATCAGCTCCTGCCAGGTCCATGCAATTGCCTCTTAACTGAACTCCTTGTGTGATGGGTAATCTTATGTGTCCACTTGACTAGGTGATGGGGATGCCCAGACATTCCGTTAAACATTTCCTGGGTGTGTCCATGAGGGTGTTTCTAGATGAGAGTGACGTTTGAATTGATAGACTGAATACAGCAGATTTCCCTTCCCAATGTGGGTGGATTTCATCCAGTTCACTGGACCCTGAATAGAACACAGAAGGCTGAGTGAGGGAGAATTCACTCTCTGGGCCTCATGGTCTTTGAGCTGGGGCATCGGTCTTCTGACTTTGGACTCTCCAGCTTGCAACTATGAATCTGTCACTTCTCAGCTTCCATAACCATGCAAGCCAGTTCCTTATAATTCATAAATAAATAAATACATAAATTCTATTGGTTCTGTTTCTCTGAAGAACCCAGATTAATACACCTTGCTTTCATTCCTTCCTTTTTTAAAAAAAAAAACACTTTATTGTTGAAAGTTTTGCAGTTATTGTCCCCTTTTCCCCTCACTGACCCCCTCTTCCCCACTCCTGGCCCCTCCCCAGGCCTTCACTGCACTATTGTCTGTCTCAATATAAGTTCTGCATATAAACTCTTTGGTTAATCTCTTCTCTCTGCCACCCCTCCCCCCGAGCCTTTCCCTCTGAAAATCCTCAGTCTGTTGCATAATTCCATGTCTCTGGCTCTATTTTTGTTTGTCAGTTTATTTTGTTCATTAGATTCCACATATAAGTGAGATCATGTATTTCGCTGATTGACTTACTTCGCTTAGTATAAAACTCTCTAGGTCCTTCCATGTTGTCTCAAAGGGTAATAGATCCTTCTTTTTTATAGCTGCATAGGATGCCATTGTGTAAATGTACCACGGTGTTTAATCCACTCATCTACTGATGTGCACTTGGGCTGTTTCCAGATCTTAGCTATTGTAAATAACATTGTTAGGATCATAAGGGTGCATATATTCATTCCTTCTTTTCCATAGTCAGTTCTTCACACTGCAGCCAGAGTGAGCCTTTAAAATATAAATCAGGCCATATCCTTTTGCTCAAAACTAGCCAATGGCTTTTAGTCTCTCACCACATCTCTATTCTTTCCCTCACTCATATTTCTCCAGTCACATCGGCCAGCTTGCTGTTTATTACACACACTGAGCACTTGCTACTGCAAAGCCTTTGCACTAGCTGTTCCCTATTCTTGAAATGCTTTGCCCTCAGACCTCCATATTGGTCATTTGTCCAATTGATTCAGATCTCTGCTCCAAAGTGGTTTCTTCAAGCAAGGTCATCCCTGCTAGACTGGTCCTCATCATTCTTCACCCTCTTATTAGTCCTTATTTTATTTTCATAGCACCTATTACTGATTATATTATAAATCAATATACGGTATATATTGATTTATATAGTATTTGTCTGTCTTCTCCATGAGAATGTAAAAGCAGGGATTTAGTTTTGTACAACATTACTTTATCCCCAGTGCTTGCTTGTGTAGTAGATTGCAATGAATGGAATATCTGTGCCCACCCCCACCCCAATATCATATGGTGACGCTCAGTAATAGTATTAGAATGGGGGGCCTTTGGGTATAATTAGATCATGAAGGTAAAGCTTTCCTGAATGGGATTGGCATCTCTTAACCTCTTTCAACCAGGTGAGGCTACAAGAAGATAGTGTGAACCAGGAAGCAGTTTGGCACCCTGATCTTAGACTCCTAGCCTCAGAACTGTGAAAAATAAATGTTTATTGTTTAAACCACTCCGTCTATGGTAATTTGTTCTAGCAGCGTGAACTGGCTAAGATTAGATACTCAGTAAAGATTCATTGAGTGAATGAATTAATTCATATTAGGGGGAAAAAACCCAAACCCTTTAGGAGACACAGCCATAATATGGCTTTTGAGTCTTTGTTAGGGAGGCTTATATGGGATTTAGAACATTATTCTTTAGCCTACATAGAAATTCCAAGTGACAGGTGGATCAAGTTGGCAATAACCTAATAAGAATTCTCTGATGAAAGACATAATGTGGCCTATTTATGTTAATACAAATTCCTTCCATCTTATAATAACCACTGCTGACTTCCAACAATATAATCCCTATCCAGCGGGAAATGGAAATTCTGAAAAAAGGAATGTAAAGGTGTTGCTCTATCTTCCAAATGGCAGAGAAAATGTAACACAAGTATGAGCCCAAGAAACATGAGAAAGGATCCTGTTCTAATCCACAGAGGCTGATCTCAAATATTAGGAACTGACTGGCTTCCTAACATCAGACCCCCTCAAGCAGGAGGGATAAGGATACCATGGGCTTTCTGACCAAGTTGCTTCTTGAATGGAGATACCAGGTGATTGTGAGAAGAGTACACATATAGAGTAGGAATCAGTGTATGCATGTGGCCAAGTGACAAAAAAGAGCAATTAGCCTGATGTGCATCGTTTCAGAAAGGTCAGTAATCTATAGCATGTCAGTGAAAAAAAATGACAGTGAAAAAAATGCTTAAGTGTAAGTGGAAAGTGCTAGGAGAAAAGTTACAAAAGATTCCTGTTGCCCTGGCTGGTGTGCTCAGTGGTTAGAGTGTTGGCCTGCACACCGAAGGTTGCAGGTTTGATACCTGCCCTGGTCAGGGCACATGCAGGAGACAACCAATCCATGTGTCTCTCTTACATTGATGTTTCTCTCTCTCTCTCTCTCTCTCTCTCTCTCTCTCTCTCTCTCTCTCTCTAATTTAGTCGAAGGACATCACTTCTCAGTCTCTCTTCCTGCCATTGCCTTACCCCTCCTCCTCAAGCCGTAATCTTAAAGATGAAAGCTCCCAGGAAAAGAAATCTAAGAAGTTTCTAAGCTTCCACAAACCTCAGCTTTCCACCCTTCTACATGTTCCCTTAGAGACAATGGAGCACAGAGCCTGTTATGAGCAGGGATGCGGTGGAGAAGATAAGAAAAAAAGAAAATTATGGCGAGAATAAAAATTATACAATTAATTCACCAAAATATTTCCAACCAAGTCTTGTTCTGCTCTGTTTTCTCAGTGCTTAACCAGTAGGGTGCTCCCTTATAATGTGACATCAAGGCACATTTCCTAGGAAGTATGAAATGCTGGCATGTGCTCTCACACACGGTGGTCTTAGATGTCAATCTCAGTGTGAATAAAGTTCCAAGCAGGATGGTAAGAAGGAAACCTTCTTTTAAATAACCCCTCTTTACTCCTGAGGTCTGTGACTTAATCTACTAATCTATCTAGTTTGAAGCTTTCTCTTTGGTTGGCTGCACAGGCATCCGATAATAAAATAATTAGGCATGAGTTGATTAAGTGCACAGGTAATGGGGCTTCAATGTTTCTTTTAAGCTTTCTTTTCAGCTTGCCTGGCTAGATGCCACTGGTTAAGAATGGGACTTATTTATGAATAGGCTGTTTATAGCATCATCTGTTTGTGTGACCTCAGGAGTTCAAAACTTTCACCCTAAAGAACAAATTTTTTTTTTCTCTATTGACCTGTCATTGCTATCTGAAATTCTATTAGTTACCCATCTGGGATAGCTAATGTGTCCTTTTAAAAATGCAAATATTAACCTTGGGAAAGAGAACACTTGTGTGATGTCATTTTATCTGATTGCTTTTAATTTGAAAGGAGCAGCTAATACTCTGACTCCACTGATGCCCTGGGTAATGTAGATAATGATTACTGAGAACACAGTTTGCAGCTAATATTTCCCAGTCTTCACATGCCTGGGGCTATTAAATAAGGGCACTTTTTTTTAAGTACCCATAATTCAAAGACACAGAATATTTATCCCTTAAATTTGAGAAATTCAATTTTCCCCTATGAGTTTACCTCCTCAAAATAACCTCTGGAGGAATGCTTATATGTATGACCAATATTATTGGTGAAGAATAGAGCAAAAGCAGAAAGACTAGAAGTGAAAATACTGGCTAAAAAACAATTGCAAAGGAAATGAGTACTAAAATATTAGCAACATTTCAGAGATGAGGGATTTGTAAACTCAGGAATAGGGAGGAGAAAAAAATAACCAGAACCACCATCAAAATAGGAAAGCATTTTTGCTGATCATGGAAAGTGGAAGTAGTAAGGTATGGGGTTGAACCATAGGTTTTGTTTTAAATTTGTCTAGCTTGAATAGGGAAGAGATGATTAACAGGCAGGTGGAAATGCATATCTGAAGCTCATAAGAGGAATCAATGCTGACTTAATTATGAATAAATTAAAAAACACACACACATAGAGCATAAAGCGGGAACGGGAACAATAACAGGAGTAGAAGCTAGATTACAAAAAATTAATGCATGTGGTGAAGAAGTTGTGAGTTATCCTTTCAAAAAGTGTGATGATGAAAAGCAAGGGCATTGGTAAGGTGGTTCACTGGGAAAGAAGTGTCATAGAGAGGAAGGATTGCACTAGGAAGAGGAGAACTTGATTGTGTAATTAGTAGAGGGAAAGAAGCAATGAAGAGGGAGAGACCAAGCATACAAAAAAGATGAAGAATGACTATAAAATATTAAGATGAAATCAAGGTCATAGACTAAATAATTATTCTTACAAAGTGGATGTTTCACCTCTTTCTCCCAAGAAAGATGAGGGAAGATAGGGTCAAGATAGGGTATGTGAGGCCTTGGGCAAACATTTTCTGCAAGGTCCCTGTCTATATAAACAAATTGATTTTAAAATGTCTTACAAAATCCATGGGCTCATGTGAGGTATCATTATTAATCTATCAATGAATATTTACAATAATGTCAGAGAAGAAGTTTCTCTTTGTTTGTTATCCAATCAGCACCATGAAGATCCTTTGTAATAGCTCTCCCTGTTCAGATCCAGGAACCATCTCTTTGGGCTCTCTGTTGTCAAATGTACCATTCCTGGCCAATTTCCTATAATGCTATAGCTCTTCAGAACCTGTTAGTATTGAAACAATATAGATATTCTGGCCTTGCAAGATCAGTACTATTAACCAATTCTATTGGTGAAGAATGGTTCCTTAATACCATTGACTTATTGATGCTTGTTGCATAATTACTCATGATATGGCATCATCCATTATGCTGTCCATGAATGTTGTCTTCCAATGGCTCGCTCAAAGTTTGTGAGCATGTTTTGTTGATGATGATGACAACCCAACATGGTCATTTTCTGGCCATGTTAAATTTATCATTTGGTATTTTATAGCATAAATGTAGAACAACCTGTCTTCCAACCATGTCTTCTCTTGAACTCTTTAGGCTATAATCACTGCATTTCTAGAATGTGATCTCTCTCCCCCTCATTTTCCTCTCCCCCTCATTTTCCTCTCCCCCTCATCTTCCTTGGTGAGGGGCTGATGGCTGTTTGCAGGCTGACCACAGCCCCTTCAGGGTGGGGGGTCCTGCTGGGGTGCCTGGCCAGTCTGTGTGAGGGGCTGAGGGCTGTTTTCAGGCTGGCTAAGCCCCCCAGCGAAGACCCTCACACCATGAGGGTGTGGTCAGCCTGGGTGAGGGGCTGATGGCTATTTGCAGGCTGGCCACAACCCCCACCAACCCAAGCTCCCAGTGGAGGCTGGCTGGAAGCAGGTATCTGGGATTTATTTAGCTTCTATAATTGAAACTTTGTTGCCATGAGCGGAGGCTGCAGCCAGCTCAGAGCAGGCGGGAAGCTTGGCTTCCTCCATCGTCCAAGCAACCAAGCCTCCTGCTTGCTCCAGCTCCATGGCTGCCAGCCACCATCTTGGTTGGGTTAATTTGCATATAGTTGCTCTGATTGGCTGGTGGGCATGTCTTAGGGCGTGGCAAAAGTATGGTCAATTAGCATCTTTGTCTTTTATTAGTGCAGATTAGGGTACTCCTAAGCTGGCCTTTGCTAAAAACATCCCCTCTACTTCCTCTCACCCTCATCTTCCTCTTGCCCTCATCTTCATCTCGCCCTCATCCTCCTCTCCCCCTCCTCCTGGCCCAAAAGGCTCCTCCTTGCCCAAAAGGAGCCAAACCAATCTACGCTCTTCTCTCTCTCTCTCTCTCTTTTTTTTTTTTAGGGCATAAGGCAGAGGGTTTTCCAGCCGTATCAAAAGGAGGGATAAAGAACTCCACTTCTCTACTTGGACACAGAGCAGTCCAAGTAAGACCCCAGAGGCTTGAAATAGTGTACAAGTTGGGGAATTATGATGTGTTCCAACCATAAAGTGAAAGAAATGATGGAAGGACTTTAAGTTGGAGAAAGGGGTCCCAGGCTATCTTCACATGGAAGTCATTACAAAGCCTCTCTCTCCCATGTTCCCTCTTCACTCTCTTTCTCCCTTTCACCAGGTTCACCTATGTGCTTTAAAATAACCCCTCAATTGAAAATTGAAAACAAGTCAGGCCTTAGTCAGGATTTTCACCTGTATCCTGCCAAATAGGAAACCATTTGGCAGACTTAATTAAATGAGTGGTCAGAGCAGGTTTTCTTTTTAAGTTTATTCTCGTTGCATCATTGAGAATGGTCTGAGAAGGAATAGACAAGAAAGATTTGGACAGAGCAGTCAGGTGGTGATAGGTAAGAGAGATCATGGTGAACTGAAGTGGTGGTAGCAATAAGATAGTATTGGACAGGTGTGGAAAGTATTTCTAAGGTAGAATTGATAAGTCTTGCTTATGGGTTGAATGATGGTTTACCCTCTCTGCATCCACCCCCTTGGGCATTTAACTTTGAAGTGTCCTCTGCCTCTGTCTCTGGACTTGACCATGTGCCCGGCTTTGGGTAATAGAATGAAGCAGAAGTGCAAGTATGGTGCTTCTAAGTCTACATCTCGAGAGGCCTTGCTCTTTCTTGTGTTTCTGTCATCTCCATGAGGTCATTCCTGAGGTAGCATACTGACACGGAACAGATATGTGGCAGAGACTTGAAGTGCCCAGTCAGCCCAGTTGAGACTCATCTAGATCAGTGGTTGGCAAACTCATTAGTCAACAGAGCCAAATATCAACAGTACAATGATTGAAATTTCTTTTGAGAGCCAAATTTTTAAAGCTTAAACTATATAGGTAGGTACATTGTTATTAATTAATTAGGGTACTCCTAAGGCTTAGGAAGAGCCACACTCAAGGGGCCAAAGAGCCGCATGTGGCTCGTGAGCTGCAGTTTGCCTACCATGGTTCTAGTGCCATGGTGGCAAGCACACAAGAAAAGAACAGTTGCCACCAACTCCCACCTTCCTGTGCTGTAGACTGGAAGAAGAATTATCGTTAGAAGACTGGTGGGCTGGAGCCAACATGTGGGCTCACACTAGTGACTGAAGGCCAAGGGTCAGCAATAAATTTTCAAAACTCCAAGTGCCACATATAGCGATGCCTCTGTGAGTGTTACTAAGAGACCCTTCACACAGAAGGTAAAGGTTAAAGTAGAAATGCTGCAACCCTTTTTATTATCTTTCCCACGGCCATGATAATACACATCTCTCACCTCATATGAGGCATTATATAGACAGCTTTTTTTTTAATAAAAACATTTTTAAAATGAAAACATTAAAAAGAACCAAGGACTATTTTTAAACAAAGAGGGATTTCTGATAGGAAATTTGCAGGCATGACATCTCTTGTCTTTAGTAGAAATGTGGTTGCCTCTAAGAGGCTTGCACCTTGCTTATGAACGATCTATATATATATATATAAAAACCTAAGTGACCGTCTTACCATTTGACCGACCAGTAGCTATGACATGCAATGACCACAAGGGGGAAGACGCTCAATGCAGGAGCTGTGGAGCTGCGGTGACTTGGCAGCTGCAGTTCTTGGGTGATGCACCTGGAACCAGAGAGGAGGGAGCCTTACTCCAGGGTGTGTCACCCAAGAACTACCCTCTTGCAATCCGGGAACCCTCAGGGGATGTTGGAGAGCTGGTTTCAGCCTGATCCTTGCAGGCCAGGCTGAGGGACCCCAACTGCTGGAGGGACCCCACTCACTCCACAGAGGCCCTTGGAGCCCTGGTGCTGCCCCAGGTGTGTCCAGCTTGGAAGGGACCGTGGGAGGTTGGCTCAAGGGCATGTCCAGCCTGTCTTGCCCAGTCCTGCCCTGCAGGCCACCTTCTAATCAATTTCCTTTCAATGTGCATGAATCTATGCATTGGGCCTCTAGTAGACAATAATCAGCTAATGCCATCTATTTCCCAGAGAAAAAGAGGATTGCTAAAAGTTGGGTCAAGGAGTCTCTGACTCCATAGAGGGATCTTTCTGAAGGGTTTTCATAATGGTGTGTGCATGGGCAATGTAAGATATTCCTACAAACTGATAGATTTTGCAAAGAGTTGCCTTAAAAGAGGACACAGAATGAGTAAATACAAAGCTAGAGTTTCAGGGAGGAAAGAAAGAAATGCTATAACAGGGACAGATCGCAAGCAGAGATCTGATTCAAAGAACCATTTTAAAACCACTATTGGCATCAGACCCTAAACATTTTTAAAATAAGTTTTTATCCTAAATCTCTACAGTGAATAGGTATGTTTACATTCATGAAAATAAGTTATTTAAAACTCAGAAGAAAGCAGAGTATCTTCTATAATAATAAAAGCATAATATGCTAATTAGATCAGACATCCTTCTGGACAACCTTCTGGATGAAGCTGGGGCTGTGAGGGAAGCCCGGGTCCTGGGTGCCTGCCGGTGGTCGGAGGGTGGCCCAGGTCCCGGGTGCCAGAGGGAAGCCAGTGCCGGCATCCGGGGGAAGGAAGGCCTGCTCTTGCATAAATTTTGTGCATCAGGCTTCTAGTATTCAGATAAGTGCCAAAACTAAACCCTAACCTAACCTGTCAGTAACTTACAATCTCTAATTTTGTTCCTAAGTTAAGAATCAGTTTTTTGAGCGAATACTCAAGGCTACCATCATAAATATAGAGTATTAAAATTTCATTAAGCCAAAAGTAAATTCCACCAAATAAAACCCCCAACATTTTTTTTAGGAATAGAGAGTCTTAGGCTGTCTCCTCTGTCACCCTGGAGGCACAGTTTGGACAGGAAAGAAAAAATCCTGCCCACACTTATCATTCATGGTCTTGGTTTTAAACTGCTTTCTTTCTCATTCCTGTCACCTTGGTCCATCAAGCTTTCAATACCTTAGGCCATAGAAATTGCTTCCTTTTTCCCCTCTCTGTTTCTCTTGATGTGACTGTGGCTGTATTCAACTTTCTGGGTAAGATCGTTAGTTCTTCTTAAGATGGTAATTGCCTCTGGCTGTGCCAGGTAAACATGTATTCTTCCTCGGTGCTGGGCAATGTGGGTGGCACTGCCACTGGGCTCCCTTGTGAACAAGAGACATCTGGGCAGTAACCAACATACCTTTTGTTTGAAGAAACTGTCCCTTGGGAATTGCAGATGGGCAAACAATTCATACCAAAAATATTGCTTTGGCAAACAACAAAAATATTCCTTGGGCTAGAATACAACCAGAGATGGCACGCAATCCTGGGCAGTGTTCATCTTTGGAAAGGAAATGAATTTAAAAACCACCTAGTTGGTAATGGAAAAGTCACACCAGCAAATACCTATACACATCATTGTCTCCTTCAATAAGAAGTTGCTTTGCCCACAGCCTTGCTTCTTAAGTGGCCATGATTGGATGACTTTGCCCTACTCTCTTGGTCATGGCTGACTGGCAAAGAGTGAATGTCCCACCTGAGCCTCATTCCAAGGTTGGCCAGGCCCCAAATGATGAGTTGAGTGTATTCATTTTCAAAGGCTGTCATAGCAAATTACCAAAAAGAGTGGCTTAAATAAAACAGAAATTTATTCTGAGGTCAGGGGTCTGAAATCAGGCTCCAAAGGCTCTAGAGAAGATCCCTTCCTTTTGCTGTGTCTGGTGGTTGCCAACAATCTGTTTTGCTCCTTGCTTTCTAGTTGCAAAACTCCAATCTCTGCCTCTGTTGTCACATGGCTTTCTCCCTGTGCATCTTTTTGTGTGTCCAAGTTTGACCTCTTCTTTTAAGGACATCAGTCATATTGGATTTCGGGCCACTCTAATAGAGTATGACCTCATCTTAACTTGATTACATCTGCAAATATTCTATTTACAAACTAGAGGCCTGATGCACAAAATTCATGCAAGAGGCTCGGCCCTCACAGCCCCAGCTTCATCCAGAATGTCATCTGGACGGTCATCTAGAAGGTCATCCAGATGGTCATTCTGATGGTCATCCAGATGGTCATTCTGCTGTTAGCATACTAGCTCTTTATTATATAGGATAAGGTCACATCCACAGGTACTGGGAGTCAAGACTTGAATATATCCTTTTGGGACACAATTCAACCGCCAAACACTCGACAAATCACAGTTTTTATCTTGGGACTGTGAACTAAGAGACACGTAGGACTAACCAGTTGATAGTGAAGTTCAAAGTAAAACACCATAATGAACATGAATCAGGGTCATGGCAGCCAAAAGCTATGTACAAACAGGAGTTATTTGGAGCAGAACAGAAGCAAGGTGGAGGCTGAGGGAACTGGAGGAGAGGGAGGAGACTGGAGCAGCCACAGAGGGGATGGAGCTCCCAGAATGCTTAGGATGGTTTCTAAAGTTGCCTGTACTCTCTGGACTTCCACTTCCAGTCCCCCCAGTTGTGCATTAACCCCCATCTTTTAAAGACAACTACTTTAACAATTTGTTCCTTGAAACTGCTTGAGCTAAGAGAGGGAAAAGTCCAAGAAGAGTCTGTGTAGAGGTGAGGGAACAGAGGCTCTGAGAGATGTGGTGGCTCCGACTGGGTTCTGCCCCCAGCATGCATGGCCTTCTTCCGAGGCCAGTTCCCCTTTGTGCTCTGGATTCCCAGGGCACCTCTCTGGAAGAAGCACAATTATCCAGGCCACCAGGAACATGTCATTTGTCTTTTAAGGTGACCCTGAAAGCACAATAATGGCACAATAGCTGCCTTTCAGTTTCTATCCTGGACTTCAGATTCCAGGCCAGTTCCTGGGTACACACTCAGATAGGCTAGGGTATGCGGTTGCTGTTTACCCTCTCCATCAACCTCACAAACGTTCAAACGAAAGCTGGCACAGGGCCTGGAATAAGCCAGAATGACTTGGCAAAGAGTGGCCCTTTTCACTTTCAACCTGGATCCTCCTGACCAAGTCTTTCCCCTAGCTGACACAGAACAGACCATTCCATAATTTCCTAACAGTAGTAGAAATCCAAATATCACAGCCTCTGAAAGGAGGAGGGAGAAGGGAGAGGAGTGTGTGTGTGTGTGTGGGGGGGGGGGGTAGAAGGGGAAAGGAGAGAAGAGAGGAGAGGGGGAGGGGGAGGGGAGGGAAGAAAAGGGGAGGGAATCGGAGGGAAGGGGAGAGGCAGGGAGGAGAGGAGAAAGGATTTAGTCTGGGATTACATTACATTCTATTTCACTTGTTCCCTGCTTTCTGTAACACCCAATACAAAGTTTTGTGTAAGCATAAACTAATTTGTCATTCCAGGAATAATACAATACATACTCATTAAGCACTTCTTCATAAAGTTCTCAACTGTGAATATCTGAATGACTGATAAGTTTTATTTTAAATTTAAATATCAGTTAAGAGGAGAAACAGTTTGAAAGAGAAGTGGCTTCCTGTTTTGTTACTCTGCTAAACCATGGAACTCTGAGCAAGGCTTTGACAAGTGAGAATGTGGACATAGGGGGACCCTCATTCATTCACTGACCCATGACTCCCCTGGGACTGACCTGGCTGTCCCCTTGAATGTAGAGGTTATAGAGAAAGGGAGGAAATTTACTCAGTTTGAGTGGCAGCCATATGTCGGAATGTGTAGCAATGTACTGCAGATTATCTCATTTAATCCTCAGAATCACATTAAAAAGTAGGTTTAACAAAAAAAGGGGGACATCTGTAATATTTTCAACAATAAAGATAAATTAAAGAAAAAAAAAGAATATGTGAGCTCAGATGACTGGGGGAGTAGAGCACAGGGGGCAGAAGGGTGCACTCTGGGGTCAGGTAGCCTTATCTTGGTCCAACTCTACCACTTACCTGAGAGCAAGTGACTTAACCTCTCAGTACCCTTTCACTGTAAAATAAATACTAGTATCTGCGTCATACGATTCTCAGTAAAACTAAATAAGATAATAACCTGCAAATTGCTAATGAGCATGTCTGCATATGGTCAGAACTCAATAAATGTTGATTGCTTCAGTTACTATTACTGCTACTTGTTCTGCTAAATTAAAAAGGAAACAGAGGCTGAAAGAAGACTGCATAATTGTTTGATCTTAGAGAAACACAGGACAAAAAGATGAACTGGAGCTTTTGATTCCAGACCTCTGCCAGGTGACAGGAAAATCCCTAACTCCCCATCCATATGAAAATCAACCCCAGTACAAAACATTTCATGTTAGGTGATGGTATATGCTTCCTCAAAATTATGTAAAAAGTCACTTTTTTTTTAAAGTTCTTTTTCATTTTCTTTTTAATGTTCTGTCTTCTTGGGAGAGGTGTCTGTTAAGGGCCTCTACCAATTAAAAAAAAAGTTTAATGAATGAGGAACAAGAGAATCAAAGACATCAAGATTTCCAGTACTTGAATTTCTGGTTGAGCAGGAAATACTGGGAGGTCAATATCACTCTGAATTTTTTATTTTGATCAGCCTTTTTCCTTTAGAAGGGACAAGGAAGTGAAATGAAGAAGGAGGAGGAGGAGAAAGAGAAGGAGGAAGAGGAGGAGGAGGTAGTGTACCTTTAAGATACAAAATATTTACCAAGACAATAATAATGTAGAAAAATATCTGTTAAACATTACATCAAAAAAGCCAGATGCAGGCCAGTTCAGTGTGGCTCAGTTGATTGGGCATTAGTCAGTGTAACAAGGTGTCTTGAAACTTTAGCAGAGACCCCAAGTTGTGAGGACCAAAGAGGAAGAGCCAAGTGGTCCCTCTGGGTTGTGTGTTGCCTAAGCAGAGTGGGTCAAGAGAATGTGAAATGGTTTGGCCAGCATCGGCCAATCACCCACCTCCAGACTAAGAGAAGGTGAGAACCATGGGGAGGTTGAAGAGCCTCCTGTGAGGGTTTCTTTGCAGGGAGGGATGGGTGTGTTCCTCAAAATGGGTGCTTCCTCCTTACTTTAAGCTAATGAGAGGAGCTTAGGGAAAACCACATTTGGAGATTTGAACTTGTCTGGATGTTTGAGAGTCAATGGAACCATCGCCTGCCTCCTGCCTGGGAAGCCAAAGCCAGGGGGCTGTGGTGGGAGCTGGCCCTGCCTGGAAGAGCTGCAGCAGCCAGGGAGATGGTTGCCTAGGAACAGACTTTCAGTCTGGCAGGACAGGAATGACTGTGGGCTGGGGACCACGGAATAGCAGCTGGGTTTGCTCATTCTGAGAGGAACCCCCATCCAAAAAGGCAACCTGGTGGAAGGCTGGTGGCTGGGGAATGATTCTAACAATTGAATGAGCCTCTTTCTGGGAACCCGGAGCTAAATGGGAACTCACAAGCAGACCGCTGAAAAAGGTATCACTTGTTACCAAAAACTGTCAGGTGAGAGACTCGTCAGTGATGGGGGCTCTCCACAGAACCCCCAGGAGAGCAGACTGGCCCTGGCTTTCATCCTGCCCCAGGGGCACAGATAATGATTACAGCCTCGCCCTTCAAGCTAACTATTCTGTGCCTTCCTTCTCTGGCGCTCTGTCCACAGAGAGCCCCAAACAATATCCAAATGGTGGGGAGAGGTAGAACAAACACTGAAGAAATAACCTAAAACTAAAGTATGCCCCTGTCTGCATATTTCTCAGCCCGAAGTAGGCCTGACCCAGGAAAGGGGAAGTTTTAAATTAGAAGGGGCTTTTATTTTTATTTTTTAATTAAATATTGTTGAAGATATTACATATGTTCCTTCCCCCACCAGCCATTGACCCCTTCTAGCCTGCCCCTGCCCCTGCCCCAAGCCTTCAACACTCTTACCTGTGTCCATGGGTTACGCAAATACACATATCCACCAGTTCCTTGGTTGATCTCTTCCCACCCACCCACCTCCACAGAAGGGGCTTTTAAGTTTCACTATTACTCTGGACTGGACATTGTTTTTTTGGACAAGTTTTTAGCCGTTATTCACCTTAGTTTATAAAAACTGTACATGCTTTAAACAAAATAGAGACAGACTCATAGCTTTCAGAGGGGAGGGGATGGGGGTTAAAAAAAGGTGAAGGGATTAAGCAGAAAAATAAAAGCTCAAAGAAAATGTACTTATTTTAAAGATCCTATAAATAAAGTGACTACCAACTTAGGTAGGATATAGGTCACCCTTCTCCGTGTGGTATTTTTCTAATCTTTCCTATAAGATTTCTTATAGGAATCTTATTGATCACATAGTAGTTATAAGAATGTCAGATTTAATGATATATGCAATCTAAAGAAGACAGGCTGATTAAGATTGTATATAATGTAAAAAACATACATGCTAAACATTAGCCATGTGGACAGATGCATGGAGTAGGAAGAGTATGTGCCAGGAAGTTGGGGGTTCCTTTATGATCGTTTGAGTGCTTATGCACAGTGAAACTGCCTTTCCCCCTCCATTCCAGTAACTAAGTGTCACTACTAACAGACACAGGTATTCTACACACACCTAAATACACAAGGATGAGTTTGGCCTACTACGTATACATGACGTTACTGGGAATTTTCTGTGAGACTCCAATGAAAACAACTGAGAATAAACCCCATGCAGGTAGCAGGAGACATCAAGTTGTCCATTCTTGGAGTTAATATTTGTAAAGAGCATAAGTCTCCTTGACTACATTTACTGCACAATTGACATGCACTTCAAATGGGGGAATTTTGATGGTTGTTTCATGTAATAGTGATAACTGAAGTACTCTAACATGAAAGAACATTTTAATAACATATTTTAGTTATTCACTTAAAATGTAACTTTAAACCAAAAGAGAGAAGGGAGTACACTGGGATTGTAATGCGTTTAGCTTTTATAATTTATGGTTTCAACCGTAAATCAAATGAAACGGATACAGCTACTTGCTTATTTACAAAATCAAGCACTAGCCTGAGTTCTTAGAGAAAACCCCACAACAGAAGAAATGCTGCTCCTTTTTTCCTCTGAGGACTTTTTAGAAGCTAGCCCCAAATTTACATTTTTCATGGCTCCTATGAAGCAGTGCTTGTGTTTATGTGTCAAAGAATAAATCAAATAACAACCTGCTAACACTGTAAGAAAGTTAACGTTGGTATAATTGTTATAAGGAATCAGCAACCTTGAACAGCCAAAGTCAGGATTTTCAATAAAAATACACCCCTATGATTTGTGCTTTGTACCAAGTACTATAGCAAATGAGTTCTGGAGGGTTATGCCTGGCAACTTATGTTTAAAGAGCCTCTTAGGATGATTTTGCAAGTTGAATAGACACGATACTCTAAAAAGCCAGCAGGTTCTTGAACCCAAAGACAATGTCTCTTTGAGCTCCTTTAAGTTAATGCTTGAACTGTAAGTTCCTATTGGAGGTGGGGGAGGGAGTATTAAAGGAACTTCAAGGTCTATTTTATTGGCAACTTAAGACACAAAGTATTTTATTGTTAAATTTATAACATTTGAAAAGGAGAGCCTAGGTTAAATAATGTAATTTTCCCAAAACTGAATGTGCTCATTTGAAGCTCAGTTTTTTTGCTTGAATGTAACTACTGCTTCAATGACCTGAGATCAGGCGATTGATCAGTCCCAGTTGGTAGCATCCCTGTTATCCTTGGTGAGGATTTAAAAAATTCTGGACTATATGGAGTTTGTCTTATGTGGGCATTTTCATTCTGAATGTCTCCTGTGAGGCTATACCATATGCAGGAATCCATCTTCATCATTCTCACTTTCCTACATCAGAAATCACCATGGAAACGCTCACCATTCAGTGTGCCTTCACCAACAGGAAGAAGATTTGATTAGCATTCAGCTGTACGCCTTTTGAATTCTTTTAATTAATTACTCATGATGACATTGTCTGGTCCCAGGAGCTTAATTTTATCCAGGGAGCTGCTTCTCATCCTTATGTCTTTCTATTAACCCTGGGCTTTTGGTAGGATGCTTTTCTTGGATCAGTCAGTCACCTTCTACTCTTATTGAAGATGTGAAGCTATTTGAGTCTTTTCTCACCACAGGGAGAGGGAGAGTGGGCTGATGGAAGGTTGGTAGATGGTGGCTGCTGTGGCTCAGGCAGTGGTGACTTCCATTGTGCCCCTCCAGCTCCACAGCTGGGTCAGCTGGAATGGATGTTTTATTATGTGACAGTGGCCAGAGAGGTGACAGACTTGCCTGAGATTTCTTTCAGAGCTGGCCTGGAATGGATCCAAAGGGCAGGTTGGAGAGAAGCAAAGTGAGAAGCAAAAACGCTGCACTTTGCTTGCATCTACAAGGCCCAGCTCTTTCAATAAACCAGCTACTAAAGGATCAGGAAGATCTGAGGACTGAGTGGTCAGCTGTCAAACAAGATGGTGTCTTTGTCGTCACCATTTATCTCATGTCAAGGTTCAGGACAAATTCCACAGCACCACACAGCATGGGTTCAGAGAGAGGCTTACTGGGCTGGGTCATCAAAGGAAGAGAGAACAGGGGGCTGCCTTCTTCAATCACCCACAGAGAGGAGTCCTGGGCAGGGCCTCTGCTGGATATGCATTGAGGGTCTACCTTCTGAAGAAAGGAACTCCCCCTTGATGTTGCAGGGGAGGAAAAAGTTCTCCACCCTCTTAGGGTCCCTGGTTGGGTCTGAAAATTAAACTAACAAAGACAAATGAACAAAATATAAATTTATTCAACATGCATTTAATGTGACATGGAAGCTTTCATAAGGAAATGAAGATCCAAAGAAACAGTCCGGTGTATTTTTATTCTAGGTTTGAGGCAAGTGGGCAGTCATGCAGAAATAGGATAGAATAAGGAGTATGGGGTAAGTGTAGTAAAGTGGGGGGAACTAAGCAAGACCTGCATGTTAGGATTCTTCTTAATGTCACTTGGTCTTGGGAGATAAGAATGCTCCTTCCCTCTGGGTATAAGGAGGGCTCTTCTTAATGAGGGGAGAAGGAAGGGGATGGGGAGGTCAGAGGGACTGTCCTGCTTCTGCTGTTTTCTCAAACTCCTTCAACTTAAAAAACACAAACACCTCAATGTGCCAAGGTGCCATATTTTGGGGTAGCATGTCCTGAATCCCATCCATATCCTTCCTTTGTATAGGGTAGATGTGAGGAAGCAACCTGTTGCAGTGAGGGGAGACACACTTGTGGGAGGCTGATGTTTACAGAACTTGCCTGGGAATGCTAGTTGTCCAGCACATGAAAACCATGGGACCTGGAAAGTTATACGGGTTGGGAGGAAGGAGTGGGAGGAGGGGACTACCCCCTCTTGAGCAGTGAGAGTGAGCATAGCCTCCTCTACTAAGAAGGAGCCCCCATCCAGGTGGGCTCACTGTCCTGGCGCCAAGAATACACGTGTGAGGTCACTTCCAACTCTTCTGACCCCTGTGTCATTATCCAGGTGAGAAAGAAGGAAGAAGCAGGGATAAATCCAGGTTTCAGGCCAGTACAACTGGATATCTAAAGGAGGAGGAGGAAAGAAGCAGGTAGAAGGTGAATGCAGAGGGAGAGCAAAGTTGAAGGAAAAGACTAAAGAGTACTTACATATAAAAGCATCCACTGTTTCCTCGGTGCACAGAGAAATGAGAATGTGTTGAATACCTGCCAAGCTTAAATAATTTCATCAGCTATTTTCTGACAAAATAAATACCTATGAATTTATTTAAGAGATTTTTAAAAAATCTGCTATTTTGCCTCATTCCACTCACAGAATAAAAAAAGGGAAACCAATAATTTCAGTAGCCTTCAGAGTTTTAACTCTGAGCCAGTCAATAGTTTAGTCCATGATGCCCTCGAGTTGACCCTCAGTAGGTCAGGGCAGTGGGGTGAGCTATGGTGCTAAAAACCTGCATTCAGAAATGACATGTGGACAAGGTTATTCATCACAGCATTTTTCAAAAAAAAAAAATGATTGAAAATAACTGAAGTGATTACCACAAGGGTAGTCATTACATAAATTATGTCACACAATTCACTGGAATATAATGCAACTATAAAAAAATACTTTTTAAAAGCTCTCATCATCCTCCCTTTTAAAAATCTTCACGTGAGGATATGTTTTTACTGATTTTGAGAGAGAGAGAGAGAGAGAGAGAGAGAGAGAGAGAGAGAGAGAGAGAGAGAGAGACATAGATGTGAGAGAGAAACATTGATCGGTTGCCTCCCTTTCACATTCCAACTGTGGATGGAACCAACAATCTAGGTATGTGCCCTGACAGGAAATCAAACCTGCAACTTTTTGGTGTACTGGAAGATGCTCCAACCAACTGAGTCATCTGGCCAGGGCTACAAAATAATACTTTTTAATGTAGTGATACATAATGATATCCACAACTGATTGTTAGGTAAAATATTGGCACTGTCAATCAAACAGTCTATTCTATGCTGCTATTTATATAAAAAACACTTGTGGTGAGACCATATGCATGGTCATGTACAGCACAAATATTTCTGGAAAGTTATGCAAGAAACTAGTAATAATGATTATCTTCAGAAAGGGACACTAAATGGCTAGCGGCAGAAATGAGAGATATTTCACTGAAACACAGGTGTCCCCCCAAAATTTATGCACACTTTAACAGCTGATAGCTCAATTCTGGAAATGAAATGTATTTTATTAAACACTGCCTTTATAATTATTCAAAGTGCATGTATACATTTGGGGGGCACCCTATATATTTCATGCCTTTTGAACCATGTGAATGTATTATATATTCTGAAGAAATATGGCTTCACAACAGCATATAAAATCTTACATTTACTATCTCTTTCAGACAAAGTCTTTCTGCATTTGCTCATGGCCTTTTATCAAAATTTCTGTTGTATCATTTTTCTGGATTCTTTTCTTCAAGGCAGTAGAGCCTACTTTTGTCCCTTTAAGAGTGTGGGTTTGGAGTCAGACTGACACAGGTTGAGAGCTGGCACCACCACCACCGGGCTGTGGGAATTCTAAGCTGCTTTACCCAGATCTCAGATCCTTGATCACAAAATGCTCACCGTGTGGCATCTAGCTTCCCCTGCAGTGAGTGATCCCAAAGGGAGCAAGTGCCTTCAGTGACCTACACTAAGGTCGCACACCATCACTTCTGCCTTACTCTACTCCTTAGGAGCCAGTCACTAATCCAGTCCATAGCCAAGGGGCAGGAAACTAGGTTTTAACCTCTTGAAGGGAAGAATAGCAAAGAACTTGTGGACATATTTGAAAACCACGACAAAAAAGTAACCATATAATTTATCGTTCAAGCTCAGACACTTTAAGAGTAAAAGATGGTGTTGTTCACAATCAAGTCTGGGCAGTAAGTGTAAACTGGGTCTTTCCTGAGCAAAGCAGGATGTATGGTCACTGAGCTATCGGTCTTCCCACAACCTCTCATGAAGATAAATCTCAGAGCCGGACACGTTTGCAAATATCTATTACAAACTGGCTCTCAAACACTCATTCTCCTTGCCCTACAAGTTCAGAGACATTTTTTCTCCCTGCTCATGTGGGGACTACAACCAGCACTTTGCCTGAGAAGCTATTTTTCAGACAAAATGAGAAAATGTTCTGACTGTAGAGCAGCTAAGTTTCTAATCGAATCAGACGAGAGAATCCTCTTAAGTAAGAGAAGAAAGTCGGGGCAGAAAATAAATCTGGGTGTCTTTCCCAAGGTCTTAGGCTGCCAGGCTCCTCATGTGGTACAGTTATGTCACCACTGAAAAGGTCTCATACTATCCCTTTAAAATCCCCTGAAGTGCAGATAGAATAGCAACTTTTGAAGCTCCTGCAGAAATGTCATCCAGGTTAAGGCATCTTACATGTGTTACCTAGCTTTCCAGCATGTACAAAATCTCCAGGTTTTAGCAAACATCTCCTTGGGGATAGACTGAAACTCTTTTAAACAGATACCTGCATGTCACACCATCTATGCTGAAGTACTTACAAGTAAATTTCAGACAGTACACAAAGTTCAGTAACTATGTCTCTAAGCAGCTTTCAGTTTTTATTTTTATTGATTTCACAGAAGAAGGGGAGAGAGAGAGATAGAGAGAGAGATAGAAACATCAATGATGAGAGAGAATCATTGATCACCTGCCTCCTGCACACCCCACACTATGGATTGAGCCCATGACCCTGGCGTGTGCCCTGACCGGGAATGGAATCGTGACCTCCTGGTTCATAGGTCTACACTCAATCACTTAACCATGCCGGCCAAGCCACCTTAAGCTTTTAACAATTCCATTTAAAACTATCATTTCAAGAGGAAAAAGAAGTTCTAAGCAAGAGAGGTTCAGACTGGTAGTAACAGATAGTTTTCCTACAGAAATTCCAAGGATAAAGTATTTCCTTTCATAATATCTTACTTAATAATAGACAAACATGTAAACTGACCAACCCTCTGCTAGGCTCACCAGCCAATCAGGAGAGTATGCAAATTAACCCAACAAAGATGGCAGTTAATTTGCATATGTAGGTGTGAAGTGGCAGAGCGAAGACTGAAGGCCTGGGTCCCGGGTGCTGGAGGAAAACTGGTGCCGGCAGCCAGGGGAAGGGAAGGCTTATTGCACGAATCTCTTTGCAACAGGCCTCTAGTATTGCTATAAAATCCAAAGAGAGCAAACCCAGAACTGGATTACCCCTGGTTTTTCTTGCTAGTTACTGCCTCTCCTTTTGCTTACCACAGCAGCACTATCATTCATGCCTTTGTCATTTATTTCTATCAGTAAAACCCTAATTACCTACTCCAACCCTTGGTCCTGGGTCCCAATTACGATTTGGCAATAGCAGCATGAGCCCTACCTCATTGGCGGTATCACATCTACCTTGAGTTGCTAAAATCAAATTCTGAGAAAGAATGTCTTTGTCTGATAGTCAAGGTGTGCCATAATTTGGCCCAGCACCATCCTGTAGAAAAATAATATCAGCCACGTGGGTAACTTAAAATTTCTAGTAGTATCATGAACATAGTAAAAGGAAAGAGAGTTAATTTTAGTAAGATGTTTTATTTAATCCAATATATGCCAGAGGGGTTCAGAGTCTGCCATGCCAAAATATGCCAGGCTGGTAGAAGTATTATTTTGGCTGAAGGCAATTGAAAAGAAGCAGACACCAGAAAAACGCGCTGCCTTCTCCCATTCTCCTAGGATGGGCAACACAGTTCTTAATCACCAAAGGCAACTCTAGACTCTTTCAGCTCAGAGATGGCACTGGAGCAATATACACAAACAAAGCTTGCTAAAGCAGCCCTTCCCTTCCATTAGTTTCTCCATTCATGTATTTGTCTTCCCACAATTTGTTGCCCCTAGAAGCTCAAAGACCCTTTCCTTTGTCTCATTACTTCTCTACACATTTATTGTTCTTTGTTAAGATTCTCTATAAGCCCACGTTCTAACCACCCCTTTGAGTTACTCATCACTGAGTACTCCTGTGTTTATGAGCAATGAATGCATTACTAAAAATCTGTTTGTTTTTCTCTTGTGAATCTGCGTTTGGTCAGTCTAATTTTCAGGGCCTCAGCCAATGAACCTAAGGTAGGCAGAGAAAAAAGAATTTTTTCTTCTTTCCTACAATCCAAATATGATTTTAACACATAAACACAATACAAATGTTAATAAGATATTGTGTTTTTAAATTGAGTGTTCAAATCTGGTGTGTACTTTGACATTTGCAGCAATTTGATATTTACAGCAAATTTCTATTTGGACTAGACACATTTCAAATGCTCAGTAGCCACGTGTGGCTAGTGGCTACTGTATTGGAAAGCATAGACTAGTTCTATCAGACCTTGACCCCTTAAATTTCTATCAACCACAATACTTGCTCTTCCCTGAAAATACTCCAAGGTTATTTGCCTCCTATCTTGATAGGCACTGTTCCCTATTCTTAGAAATTTCTCCTTCTATCTCATTCTTCTAAGTCTTGCCTTATCATCTCAAATGCAAGACAAAGCTTTTCCACCTGGACCAGATGTGTTCACTCAGTCTATCACAGATGACTGCAATGTATGCATGCATATCAGTTTATCTTTATTGTCTTCTTGAGAGAAAGTATTGAGACTTTTTTTTTGTCTCTCTTCCCAGGCCTTCTAGATTGCTTTGCATATACTGGGTACCCAAAAAGGATCTGTTGTTTTGAAGTGGACTGCACTGAATTCACTGCAAAGGAAAGGATTTAGAATCAAGCCACTGATGGCCAGTGAGACATCTGCATGGCAATATGTTCTCTGCCTATAGGGAAACCAAAACCCTGCTGACTTAGTCACTCCACATCCAAAGCAACCATTAATTATGTGGAAACGGCTCACTTTGCATGGCAATTTTAAAAAGTCTGCATCGTGAAGTTGATGACTATATTTAATTTAGCTGTTATCACTTTAAGGCTGCACACGCAGGGCTCCCCAACCCCTTTTGGCATATTGTCTATTAACTCAGCTAGAATCTTCTTTGTCACCACCTTGTAGAAAACTGCCAGTTAGTCTGCACCAGGCATTGAGGACTATTGAAAGGGATTGGAAAGAAAAGGTAACTGCTTTGACTAAATATTTATAAATGCTCACTCACATCTCCCTGGTCCCATTTGATCCAAAATGAGAATTCTGCCTGTGCTGGGAATCAGTGATGCCAACTAGATGAGGTTTCCTCTTTCTGAGTCCTGTCTTTGCCCTCTGCTGTTTCTGTCTGCTGTGAGGCTGCAGAAAGCACCGACCTGCCTTCTTTATGGAGGTCTTGGGGCTCAGGTTACTTGACTTCCTTCCCCAAAGAATACAGAATATTCCTTCAGACCAAAGACTATTTACTAATAATATCTAAAGTGTTACTTCTCACAGGTATTTGTACTGTATTTACTTCCCAATAGAAACGAAGCCCTTGTGGGTCTCTGACCTACCCCAAGACACACCCTTCAAACTCTCCTATTTGTATCGAGACTGGCTTCTCATCACCTGTAATACTAGATTTTGCTGACTGTGGGGACCCACAGGTAAAATGAGATTATGCCATGTTAAGAACTTGAGCTTTGGCATGAAAACCCCTGGTTTAACCAATCACAGACTATTAAATATTGAGCAAGTTAATAAACTTCTCTGAGCTTTGTTTCTTTGAGGATGATGCTATTTAGCTCATAAAATCATTGTGAGGTTTAGATGAGATAAGGTATATTACATAAAGTGCCTGATGCATGGTAAATGCCAAACACATATGGAGACATAACTTACAAAACAGTAAGTAACATGCTTTTCATGCCTTCTGCAGTCTAGATCCTATGCTGGCTTTTCACTTAGGATCTTTTTCATGACCCAAAATGATTAGACTGGGGCAAACAGGTGAGGCTGCCAAAAGCTAAAGGTGAGCAGTCCAGGGCTCTGGCCAATATCTTGACATCCTTAGAACATATTTGTGAAGGGGGGCAGCACCCCAAAACATGCTTCTTTAGCATAAGGATTCTTTTGAGCTGAATATTTTAAGAAACTGCAGACACCGGAGAAGCTCTGAAAATAGGTAGAAGTTACCCTTTTATAAGGGAAATTTACATTAGATGTGTGTCTATAGCAGGAAGAGCAATTATCAGAGAGAATTTTTCACCTGAGAGACCTATCTACAGGGCAAGCTCAGTTCACCAAATATTTCCTCTTCTTACCTTCCTAGGGATTGCCTTCCCCTCTTTAAGTCCAAGACCTTAGCTCAGGATGGTGTACAAGCCTCAATCGTCTGGCTGCCTTTTAAATCTCACATCTTTGTGGGCTCCCATAATCAATTAAGTTAATTCACATTTTAAATTTAAATTAATTAACTTGATTAATTAAATACAATTAAAATTATTTCTTCTTCCATGAATCTGTCTTTTACACAGGGGTTTCAGCCAATATCCTAGAAGAGTAAAGGAAAAATAATTTTCCTCCCCTACATTTGGTATGCATACTAGGGAGCCCCAGAACATCAGTTGGAAGTTTTTCTATAAAATAATAGTCCCACCTAATACATAGGAGGGAAGTTGCAGCCTGGAATTCAGTGCTAATTTCTAAGTACCTGATAAACACTGGTGATATGGCAAATAAAGAGTGGTACTGAGACTTAGTCTTCAATAATCCTGGAAATATTTACTCAAACCAATACATGTTTATTGTAATATTTGTGTCAGTTATTTTTCATTAAAATTTTCACTTTGAGGCAATTGTAGATTTATATGCAGTTATAAGAAATAATACAGAGAGCAAGAGAGAGATCCCACGTACCCTTTACCCATTTCCCCCCAGTGATAACAACGTGCAAAACTGTACAGAACAGAATCACCACCAGGATATTCATGTTGATGCAGCAAAACATTTCCATCACCAGAACAATCCTTCATGTTGCCATTTTACAGCCACACCCACTTCCCTCCTGCCTGCATCTCACCTTAACCGCTGGCAACCATGAACCTATTCTCCATTTCTCTAATGTTGTCATCTCAGGAACATTATATAAATGGGATCAAATGGGTTTCTTGTTGCTTCAGACTATAGTAGATAACAGTCAAAGCATACTAGTACATAGGATTCAGCGGTTCTCAACCTGTGGGTCGCGACCCCTTTGGCTGTTGAACGACCCTTTCACAGGGGTGGCCTAAGACCATCCTGCGTATCAGATATTTACATTATGATTCATAACAGTAGCAACATTACAGTTATGAAGTAGCAACGAAAATAGTTTTATGGTTGGGTCACAACATGAGGCACTGTATTTAAAGGGCCAGAAGGTTGAGAACCACTGACATAGATGGTCTCTCAGTGAGCTAGAAATATGGGTGGAGCATATATTAGAGGCTTGAAGGCTATAAAGCAAAAGAGTGGACAAGGGCCTCATATATGCTGAATGCAATAATTTAGATATTGTTCCATAGGCCATGGAAAGCTGTTTATGGATTAATTTCTAATCATTAATTAGAAATTAACAATGTGATTCAAAGAGCTCACTCTGGCAGCTATGTGCTGGAGTAATCTAGGTTGGAAGCAGGAAGAACAATCAGAACATGATGTTGGAAGTCCATGGAAGAGATTACAAAGAGCTGAACTAAGCAGCGGCAGAAAGAGTAGAATAAAGAAGATATGAAAAGTGGAAGAGAAAGTGTGGAGGTGAAGGGGTGACATGTTGGGGAGGAGAGCCATTTGCCAGGACAAGTGAAGGACAAGATCAGAGTTTGAAGATGAGCCCAGTTTTCAAATACTCATTTCAAGGTACTTGTGGGACATCTGCGGACAACCTCCAGGAGGAAATGTGGGGCGAGAGCTTGGAAGGGAGGGCAATCTTCCACACACACGTAAGAGGAAATTGAATCCACAGTGACAGAGAGGCCCACAGAGACTGTGGACACAAAGAGCAGACAGAGCAAGACAAGTTACTTGTCTTCTATTTTCCTACCTTCTCATGAGGTATAATGAGAATCATAGAGGGTATATCATATTTCCAGGGGGGAAAGAATGCAATACCAGGCTTAAACCATTATAGAATTTTATAAATTCAAGATTTTATTACTGCAATAAAGAACTATGATGAAATATTGGCAAGTTTTTAGCTCTTTTTCTTTTTTCTTTTAGCACTAAGCACTTTTTAAACCTTTTCCAAACATCCAAGTCATGCTCCTATTTTAGAAGAACTCAGAAAGGAAGACATATAATTACAGTGATTTCTGAGTAGTTGTTTAGGCACAAACAGTAGCTTCCACATACAGAATCTTATAATTAGGGGCAAGTCCTCAGCCAAATCCAGAACCAGTGGAGTGAGACCATGTAAAGCAAAGGGATCAGATCTTTACTGAAAAAGTGTAAAACCAACATCCAAGTGTCTCTTTTCTTCTTCTGGTATATTCAACTCTGAATTTTCCATTAGCATATTGCTCTGAACACCTTCTGCCAACAAAAGCTGAGTGGAGGAGAGATAGTCACATTCAAGAGAGCTCTCTTGCAAATCACAGCATAAGTAGTCAGATCTAGTAATCTCTCCTCCCCTCCAGTTCTAGCACTATCCCCAGCCTTCCCATGGGAGTGACTTATTTCCTTCACTTTTTAAAATAGTAACAGGATTCATGAATACTATAGTGACAGCACAGAAAGAACTCCAATGGGTTAATAAAGAAAATGCACAGAAGTACCTAACTGCAAAAAATTCAATGCTAAACCATAATAAACTCCATGTATCTGAGAAATAAAATCACAGATTTGCAACTATTCAGGAGACTTCACGAATTCTATCAAACCTACACATGTACTTATCAAGCTGTTTCCCTCTTATTAAACTAAGGAAATAGGAATCATTTACACAACTTCTTCCTGTCACAGTGATTAGTGAATGCTTTCATTCCTCTAGCCAGTATCTCTGGTGAGGACTGTAACCAAGTCACTATGCCAGCCTGGGGCTTGAGGGAGAGAGACTAGCTTGAAAAATTTACAGTCTGGTGGATACCAGTGAATTAACAGAATCTTGATTGTAATGTTATCAAAATCTTTCCACATTTTGAAAGAATTCCATATTACCTAAGGGACCTCAGGAAACCACAAGCATGTGTACTGTGAATTCTCCATATTTGCTAATTCTATTTTTTGGACAAAGCTACCTATATGGAGTTATCTTATTTAGCACTGCCTAATTTCAAAGAGGGTGAGAGCTAGCAGCTAAGGGTCCCAGGTATGAATTGAATACGGGAGACCTGAGCAATTACAATAATGAATCCTACATAACCAGGTGGTGTGCCAAGACTACATCTGCCCAGGGGAAAAAACTGAGTATTGATGCACGAAGTCATTCTGTGTCATTCTGAAGGCTGGTTTATGGTTTCATAATGGATGACATTCAGTAAGATATACGTGCCCTCCAGGAAGGCTCTATCCACCCCTAGCCCGTGTCTCTGCTTTTCATCTAGGCCTCATCTGTATTGGGAAGAATTACTCTCAGTTACCAGCAAACTTAGTGATGCTGAGTTCCCTGCATGGAGGAGCAGAGTGACACCCCTGCATGCTGGTATAACAGAGTAGGGGTGGGGTGGGAGGGGAAATCATGTTGAGGGCTGGTGCTGGGAATCAAAATCAACAGAACAGACCTTCTGCAGGTTTGGGGCAGAGAAGTAGTGTTGGGAAAGGTTGAGAAGGGAAGAAACATAACAGTGGTTCTCTGCTCTCACTGGAACACATGATTCCTTGCTTTTAAATCAAGAATAGGTTTTGTATGCTGGTTGGCTCTTCATTTGTCTAATAATGATTGAGGGATACCAGCCAGTTTAAATCTGCATTCAACAAATATTTCTTGCACACCTGCTATGTGCCAGGTTGTTCCAGGGGCTGGAAAAACAGAAATGAAGAACTCAAGGAGCTCATATTCTGGGTGGGTAGGTGGGGGATAAACATCCAAAGAGTAAACAACTAGCATCCCTGTAGCACTGGTCACCCAGTGCTCTTGACCCAAGGACTCACCATTTTACATGTTTGCATGTCCTTGGCCTCCCATCCACAGGCTCTGCCTACATAGGACCGTTGGCATGACAACAAGGCACTCATTCTTGACTCCACGCTTTTCTCCCTCATCCTATTCACTCTCATGCTTTACTTTCTGCCACATCCACTCATATGCCTTGTCTACAACAGAAGCACAATGAGCAGTTTGTAGGATTTAACCAGGACCCAAGGCCTGAGGTTCCACTCCCCACTTTCCATTTTGATGGACTTCCTGGCACTACTACACCACCTGCTTAGTCCTTGGTTTGTTACAATCTCTCAGCTTTTGTATGTGCCACTCCCAGCGTTCACTTACGTATATACTCTTCTCTGCACCAGCTGTCACGACTGACCAATAGATGACTCCCAACACACTCACCACCCTAGTGCCTAACACACCTGCCTGTGCTGAGAAACAACAGTATCTGTCCTCCTTCCCTTGGCCAGGTGGCTGTACTATACCTGTAGGCCTCAGCAGGGGCAATGCCTGTCCACCTTGCCTAAGCCATCCCTCAGCCCTGCTGGACCCATTCTTATGGACAACTGCACTTTAAAAAAACCAGAATAACCAGCTCTCTGGGTCCTGGGCCTAGACTCCCCAAGAAGGGTGAGGGTGGCAGTGGAAGCCCCAGCCTCTGTGCTTGGGCATGAACCTACTGGAACAAGTCTGAGCTGGGACATTTGTGAAGCACTTGCCGGTAACGCTTCTGATTTGTTATTATCTGAGGATGTTGTTTAGGCATCATTACTGTCTACATACAAGATAATTTTACCCTGAGGGAAAGTAAGTGGTTGGTGTTGGTTGATGACCACCTCTGTGTAGCCTTCCCTAACGGATGGCAACACCTAAGAAGCAAAGGTTTTCTGTCTAGTGCCCTCCCCTTCTTCAGGGGACAGGTAGCGTGGCTTATCTTGGGTCTCACTTCTTCCCACTCCCTTCCTTCTCTTCCCCTCTCAATAATGTAGGTCATTTGCTAGTCTGCAGGAGAGTTGATGACAGAAACACTGTCCTAAATAGAGCTAGAAACTAAATCAAAGGCATGGCCTCTGGTGAGCTTCTCGGTGTCAAGAGAAATCCGATCCTCCAGGCACTTTGAGGTCTTGGGGAGATGAGATACAGATGCATGAAGTAGAAAAAGAAGTCCTGTAAAGCAATACAACCAACAAATGCAAATGCAAATCACAGGGCTATAAATTCTAGAAGGGCCTGGAATAGAGATGCATGATAGAGATGACAGTAAAAGAAGGCTTGCTGGAAACACATCCTCCCGATAGAGTGGGTATGGTGCCTGCTGGCAGTCAGCACCACGTCAGCCGCCAAATAAAAGGAAGACTGGGCAGGGATGCTGGGGAAAAATCCAATGTCTGTGACAAGCTGTCAGACGGGCATTAGCATTCCCCTGACCTCAGAGGAGCTCACATTTGAAGGTCTCGCCTGATCAAACACACTTTCTGCATAATGAAGTATTGGAATAAAAAACCCTAAAGGTCTCCTTGGAACTACCCTGCCATTTGGAACACGTCATATCCCCATATGGCCCATTTTCTTTCTTAAATTTTAACTCTTAAAATGGAAGGAAATTACTTATTTATTTAAGGAGTAACTGACACCTGATCCATGTTCTTTCTTTCAAACTGGATAACAAAGTACGTCTCACGTAATAAATAGTACTTAAGTTTATCTAATACATTTCTGAATAAGAGAGTAAGACAATCCTAAAAAACAATTTAAACAGAACTGCTGAATTTATTTTACTCAATTATACATTATGTATATACTTTAAGTACGCTTTTCTTTTTTATCTTAATATTGATATTGTTTCTTTTCTAAATATTTTAAAAATATTTTTTTTTTATTTCAGAGGAAGGGAAAGAGAGAGAGAGAGATTAACATCAATGAGAGAGAGTCATTGATTGGCTGTCTCCTGCAGGCCACACACTGGGAATTGAGCCCACAACCAGGGCATGTGCTCTGACCGGGAATCTAACTGTGACCCCCTGGTTCATAGGTCAATGCTTAAACACTGAGCCACTGGCTGGGCTGCTTTTCTTTTTCAAAGAACAGAAACATCACTTTTTCAATTTGTTGTCCAAATTTTAGAGGCATATTCTTTTTACTACATATTAATGTTAACAGGTATATATTCAAACTTCCTAAAGGAAGTCACCTGGAAATGTGTCCTATGTTCATACTTGTTGCATTATCAAAAATGAATACTAAGTTTACCTAAGGTAGGCTGACTCTATGAAATAGTATGATTCAGGGGTCAGAACTACTGGGCTGCCATCCCATTCTTAGATTCTCAGGAGTCTGTAATTAATTCACCATAACTCATCTTGGGTGCACGTATATCAGTAGGATTTGTCTGGACAACAAAGAATTTAAGGAACCTGCAGGGTGAATAGAAACATGGGAGGTGTTTGGTTCTTATCCAGCTAATAACTTCATTTCTGAGAGGGCACACCCAAACTCCAACAGCTGCAAAAATGGAACCAGCGCCTATAAGACTATGATTGCTGGGATGCTTATATTCCTGGGTTCAAAGTCCTAAAGGATTAAAACAGCAATTCTTTCCCATGCAGATTTAGGTTCCTTAAAACCATGCAAGGAAGCACTATTTGTGGTGGAAGAACTTAAAACCTAATACAGAATAAACAGGAAACCTTGGCAGACTCAGGTTGCACAAACACTTAGGAAAGCACCTATATTCTTAGGATTACTAAAATATACCAACAAAGGCAGAACCTGAAATAGAAATAATGTTCAAATTATTTTCCTTGTTTACATGAATAATATGAGTAATGTACAAATCAATTTTCATTTATCATTCCTTGTTCACTGGAATTTTAACTGGCTATTCCTCTCTCACCATTTCAGCATTAGAGGTATCTAATTAGTTTTATTTTGTTATACATATCTTCAAAAGGAGTGTCTTTTTTTTTCATGTGGGTGGGATTCTTATTAAATACTAGAGACTCGGTGTAAAAAATTTGTGCACTGGGGGCAGGGGGGCAGGGTGTCTCTCAGCCCAGCCTGTGCCCTCTCCAATCTGGGACCCCTTGGGGGATGTCCGACTGCCGGCAGTCGGACATCCCTCACACAATCTGGGACTGCTGGCTCCCAACTGCTCGCCTGCCTGCCTGCCTGCCTGATTGCCCCCAACTGCTTCTGCCTACCAGCTTGATCACCCCCTAACCACCCCCTGCCAGCCTGATTGACGCCTAACTGCTCCCCTGCTGGCCCAATAGCCCCCAACTGCCCTCCCCTGCAGGCCTGGTCCCCCCCCAACTGCCCTCCCCTGACAGCCTGGTCACCCCTAACTGCCCTCCTCTGCAGGCCTGGTCTCCCACAACTGCCCTCCCCTGCCAGCCCGGTTGCCCCAACTGCCCTCTCCTGCTGGCCCAGTCGCCCCAACTGCCCTCCCCTGACAGCCTGGTCACCCCTAACTGCCCTCCTCTGCAGGCCTGGTCTCCCACAACTGCTCTCCACTGCTGGCCATCTTGTGGCGGCCATCTGATACCCACATGGGGGCAGCCATCTTTGTGCGAGAGTGTGATGGTCAATTTGCATATTATCTCTATTATATAGGATACCTCACTCTACCTGTTAGAAATGTTTCCAAAAAAACTCACAAATGAAACAAAACAAAAGAGGCAGTTGCTCAAGGCCTTCATTAGGAACCTTGGACCTTCCACCTCTCAGCTCCTTCTAGCCTTACTCATGAGATTTTCTTCCTCATGGTTGCAAGATAAGAGCAAGGGGGAAGAGCAACATGCATTTCTCCTGGAGGCCATTTATTGGGGAAAGAAAGCCTGTAGGATATTCGCCTACATCTCACTGATGTCCCATCACACCCTTAGCTGAAAGGAATGTAAGAAGGCAACAATTTTTAACTGATGATATTTCTGCCCTAAACAAATGAGCATTTTGTTAGTTCAGAAAAAGATAATGGAATCCAGTAGATAGCTATCTATATTTGCTACAAATATCATTCTGCATGTGCAACCACGGGATGGTTGACTTCCATCGTCTACTTCCCATTTTCTCAGCTCTTCCGTTTCTCTAGTCATATACTCCCTCAGGCTTCGGTTCTTAGGCCCTACATAACTTTCAATATTCTTCTCTTAGCGTTCCAGTATTCTGCTTCAAAAATTTATATTCCTTTCCTGCCAACTCTCTCTGCCTTCTTTTGTCTATGACAATTACTTTGTTCCTTCCACCCCTTTTTTTTGAGTACCCCTAACAAAAGCTGCTCCTGATTCAAAATCCTTTTGTTAGCTAAAACATACCCATAAATAATTTAATATTTATCCTCTTCTAAGTCTCTCATTAAATATCAGACATGACTCAGATATCTTTTAATCTATAAAATTATACATCTATAATATTAGTGTGAGTTTGCTGACAAGGGAGGCAGCACTCAGGTACGTCTTTGGTTATTGATTGAAGGGTATGAGCTCAGGTGACACAAAGATACATTATTGTGTCAAAGAGGCAGAGTCTTAGTCAAAATCATGAAGGACTAAGTGGAGAGTCTCAGACTCTGGTAGGAGCAAGGCTGTGTGGAGATTGGAAAATATTTGCCTTTGTAGCCTTATTTTTTTAACTTAAAAAATTATTGATTTTTAGAGAGGGGGAGAGAGGGAGGGAGGGAAGGTGGGAGGGAGGGAGGTAGATAGAGATATTTATTGTTCTCATCTATGCATCCATTGGTTGATTCTCATATGTGCCTTACAGGGATCAAACCGGCAACTTTGGTATATCAGAATGACTCTCTAACCAACTGAACTACCCGGCCAAGGCTGCCTTTGCAGCATTTGTAAACACGTTGCAATACTTTGCTGATTTACTGATGAAACTATGAAAAGAGAGTATACTAGTATACATCGAGTAATGAATCTGCTGTGAGCATGTGCTGGAGGGAGGAAGAGGTGGGTGGCTGAGATGCTGAAGTGGGCAGCCAGACTCACTCAGATACATACAGAAATAGAAGCATAAAGTCAGCATATAAGAACCCCTCTGTCACCTACAGCAGCTGGGGCAATCTGGGAGAAGTCCAAACAACTTTGCTCCCAAGGGTAAGCTCACGTACCCCAGTTGGACAGTTTGGGATCTGAGGGTGTGACTGTTTGAGAAAAAGTGGGATGCTGGTAACAGTACCCAGCTCAAGTCTCAATCCTTCATGTCCCAAGAGTAAAACAGTAAGCATTCAGTTGACTGAACAAATACTCGGTATTTCAGCAAACATTTGATGTTACTTCAGAATGCTCCTGGAGGCCTTGGTTCTCATCTTCTGCAGTCTAGCAAAGTGTTCCTTGTACATAGAGTACTCTCCCTGAGCTGAGTTCTGGTTATTCATCTTATTATGTCTTCAGAAATGTTTTGGTGCCCCTTATATGTGACTCTGTCAGATAGATGCCCAGTAGACCTTCTCCTTAATCTGGCTTTGAAAAAAATCTAGACCCTAGCTAGAAAAGTTTTCTCCTCTACCTAGGTGGCTGCCGGGAGCCAGTCCATCCTTGCTGTTTCAAGGGACCTGGCATATATGGCATACTGTTCTTAATATGTTTGCTCACCTTCTTGGCACTATGTGTTTTAACCAAGGTCACCTCTCTGAGAAAGGTTGTTTCCCCAGGTAGGGATTTTCCCCTGAAGTTAGGGAGGGAATAAAACCCCTTAACTAAGTGCCAGGCGGGTAATTAATCACTTTAACTACGAACAATCATGCTTAAGCCACATAATCTTTACTCCCTGGAATGGAGATTAGAAACGCCCTAACCTTTGGAACAGAGATTGATAGGATTGGAATCAACTGGTATAAATACAGATGTAACAAGACAGAACTTAGAAGACAGAACCTACACAGAACCTAGAGACAGAACCTGGCTACAGAACCTGGATAGAACATGGCAAGAGAATCTGACTAGAACCTGGTGACTGAACCTGGCTGGAGAACCTGGACAGAACCTGGCTGGAGAACTTAGCGAGGGAACATGGCTACAGAACCTGGCTGGAGAACCTGGAGAACCTGGCTGGAGATCCAGACCAGAACTTCGCTGGAGATCCTGAACAGAACTTCGCTGGAGATCCTGAACAGAACTTGGCTGGAGATCCTGGCTAGAGATCCTGGCTAGGCTGCTGATCAACTGAACGCTGTCTCCGTGTCATTCCTTCTTCGCCGACTCCATCTACACCTTTGGGAACCCCTGGACCTGCTGGGACCCCAGCAGGTGGCCACATGTTAAAAGGGTTTATTGAGAGAGAAAAAAAAAATGTAGTGAACCACAGAAGGCTAGAAACTCATTTAACTGATATTCCATGAGACTATGGAGAACATGGGGGAATGTGAGGCTCATACAATCATAGAATCAGGGAACCACACATACAAAATGGAAATGGAGGGCCTTCATCTTCTTTTCTCTTTTCTTTTCCCTTTCCCTTTCCTTTACTCTTCTCCTTTCTCTTTTTTTTCTCTTCCTTCCTTCCTTCCTTCCTTCCTTCCTTCCTTCCTTCCTTCCTTCCTTCCTTCCTTCCTTCTTTTCTTTCTCTCTTTCTTTCTCTCTTTCTTTCTTCTTCTTTCTTTCTTTCTTTCTTTCTTTCTTTCTTTCTTTCTTTCTTTCTTTCTTTCTTTCTTTCTTCTCCTTTCTTTCTCTTCCTATCTTCCTTTCTTTTTTTTTGGTAATATAAGTAGACGTCTTTGTACTTGTCATGATTCATGGAGACCGAGCAAAATGTTAATGACTTATAATCACTTATATTGGCAAATGAGATTCTTAGGCCCCATCTTCCCTCCTGGGAAATAAAACTCAGGTTATGTAGGGTGAAGGTAGAGATACCTTAGCTTTGAGTTAAATCTTGAGAAGAATATAAGAAACTAGAACAGAGGTCCTAATTTGCTGTTTTCCAGCACAGATCTGATCTGATGAACTGGTTCAAGTATATTACTTTATACTAGTAAAAGAATTACTATGTACTTACATGTCCAAGAGACTATGCTAAAGAACTTACATACATGCTCATGACATTGATTTTCTCTATTTTATAGATGAGAAAAGTGAAGTTCAAAATTCCATAAACTTAAGATTCCCTAGCTGCTAAGAGGCAGAGCTGGTATTCACACCCAAGAAAATTACTTGAGCTTGGCCTCATTAGTAGATAGGGATAATTAAAGCTACTTGTAGAATAATTACTAAATAAATAAATAGCTGGGATGTTTCAGGCATCTAGAACTAGGCATTGAAGCATACATAGAGTATATTATTAACGTTTGCTTTCCCTGAATGTTTTCTCATTTAAAGGAAATTTCTGCAAGTCTTTCTCTTGATAGTTACCTATTATGGACCAGAATTCCTGATACGCCCAGAACTGGACAGGAAATGGCCAGACATTTCTTTGTACATTTAGTGAGAAACTGATTCTTGCTGCAAATCACTGAATGGGGATACGAAGAGGGTGAGGTGAAAGGAAAGGGTCTAAAAACTTGTGCTCTGATGCATTAACATGGTGAATGCAGACTAAATTTCCATACCCTAGACATTCTGCTGCATATCATGTACAATACCGGAGGTATGCATCTCTGTCTCAAGGACATTAAGTGCCAATTATACTTGAGAAACTTACAATGTACATTTTTTTTCTTTGAAATGGCAGCATGTTATTTGCTGAGGGTAAATAGTTACCTTCCTGTTCCATGTGACCTTTATAGGGAAGGTATGTTTGGTGTTGGCTTTAAAGAAGGTGGAGTTGGGCTTTGTGAGGCATGAACCTGGGAGAAAGAGCTCATAAACACAGAAAGCGGGTTCTGCAACGGCTTAGCTCCGTGACCTTTAGAACAGGACTCTGCTTTTCTGTGTTTTGGGCCCCCTCTGGAAGAATGAGCTAATGATATTTTCCACGTGCCTCACAAATAGCAGTTCCCAAGAAGCTTTCTGTCTTCTGGGTCTTTTGGGACCTTGAAGTTGACATTGGATGAACACGTTCTACTATGTTCAAAACATTGCGCCTCAGGTAATGGATAGGACAGTGAACAAAAGGGAATTCACATACAGTTTTCTATGCATGGAATCATTTCCAAGTGGGAAATATTAGAGTCAACTCTAAGGGATAGTGATGAAGGTACAAAACACCCTTTGTTCTACAATACCCCACTTCCCCCCCCCGCCAGATCCAGATTCTATTTTCTCTATAAAATTGGATTTACAACTCAATAGAAAATAATCCAATTAAAAATGAGCAAAGGAACTGAATAGACATATTTCTTTTTATAAAAAAAATATATTTTATTGATTTCTTACAGAGAGAAAGGGAGAGAGAGAGAGAGAGAGAGTTAGAAACATCGATGAGAGAGAAACATCGATCAGCTGCCTCCTGCACACCCCCCACTGGGGATGTGAGCAACCCAGGTACATGCCCTTGACTGGAATCGAACCTGGGACCTTTCAGTCCGCAGGCCGATGCTCTATCCACTGAGCCAAACCGGTTTCAGCTGAATAGACATATTTCTAAAGAAGACATACAAATAGGCAACAGGTACATGAAAAGGTACATCACTAATCATCAGGTGAATGCAAATCAAAGATCCACCTCACACTTGTTAGGAAGGCTATTCTCAAAAAGAGCTAACAAATGTTGGCGAGGATGTGGAGAAAAGGAAACCATTATACACTGTTGGTGGGAATGTAAATAGTAGAGCCATTATGGAAAACAGTATGGCAGTTCCTCAAAAAATTAAAAACTGAACTACCATATGATCTAGCAATCTCACACCTGGGTATCTATTGGAAGGAATTGAAATCACTATCTGGAAGAGATATCTGCTCACCTGTGTTCATTGCAGTATTATTCATAATAGCCAAGACATAGAAACAACCTAAGTGTCCATTGGCAAATAAATGGTTAAAGAAAATATCACTCCCCCCCCTACACACACACACACACCAAAATGGTTCTGAAAATTTTGGAGCAAAGCATACCTGTCCAGTGTATTTTTTAGAAGTTTTCAGACAAGTATGGTTTTAGCCTGATTTTCAATCTTTATATTGGGAAAATTTTTAAATATTGAATATCAAAGTACAGAGAGTGGGAAAGTCTGGCTAATCTTGAAAAATCATAAAAAAACAATAAAGGTCTAAAGACAGAAGTAATGGATTGTCATGGCCACTCATCTACAGTGATTCTATACTGGACTCTGTGGTCCAGTCCCCCCTTTAAGTTTGAGGCACCCATTCCCCAGCTGCTGGGAGTGCTGGCAGCTGTTGGCTCTTGGCTGAGTTTGTCTCAGAGGATTACCCTCAGCTAAAGAGAGCTGCCTTGCCCAAGATCATGCCCACTCCCTGGGCAGTCCTCGCCCAGGGATGGGTACATATGGCTGAATAAAGGCCAGGCAGCCTTGCCCTAAGTAGACTGAAAGGTCATTCCAGTTCCAGAGTTTCCCGTGAGGGACTGGCTTAGGTCTTTGTTAAAACAGCTTTAACAAACCTGCACAAACCTGTTTCTCCTGCTTCCCTATAGGTGTGAATCCCAAACACCTTCCTGCATGTTCATCTCTAGCTGGCAACAGATTCTAACAAATCCCATCAGCCCTGAGGACAGATTGTTCACCAGAGGCCTCCAAAGTGGTGTGTGCGTGCACATATGTACAGGCATACATGTGTGTTCTTGTGTGTAATTTGTGAAAATAAGAATGGGGAAATCACCTAGCAGTCTAAAATAGGACTAGAAAATAAATTTATTGGTTTTTAAAATTTCCATCGTGACCTTCAATTTTTCTTTTCTTTTTTTCTTTTTCTTTTTTTTATTTATTTATTTTTTATTGCTTAAAGTATTACAAAGGGTATTACATATGTGTCCTTTTTTCCCCCCCGCCCTTGACAATCCCCTGGCCTCCCCTACCCCCCAGTGTCTTATGTCCATTGGTTATGCTTATATGCATGCATACAAGTCCTTCGGTTGATCTCTTACCCCCCTCCTTCCTGCCCCCGAACACTCCCCGAATTTTTCTTTTTAAAAGTCTCAATTTCCTCTGCCAAAACGAGTTACAAAAGGCAACAATGGAAAGGTGAAATATTCAGAGAGGCATTAAGCTATCAAATTCATTTCTTTCAATGATGCACTAGACTTATCATGATTTGGGCACAGTTGAGACAAGAGGGTAGACTGTCAACCACAGTTAGCTATCTAAGATATGGTGTTTACAAAAGAATAAAGCCATTTCAAAGTTCAAGTTAACATTTAAGGATGCTTTTTGGCTTAGTGGTTAGATTATTGGACCCAGAACCAAAGGTCAAGGGTTCAGTTCCCGATCAAGGGCATGTATCTGGCTCCAGTCAGAGGCAAGTTTGGGAGGCAACCAGTCAATGTGTCTCTCTCATATCAATGTTTCTCTCTCTGTCTCCCTTCCTTCCTCCCTTCCACTCTCTCTTTAAAGATCAATGGAAAAAATATCCTCAGGTGAGCATTAAAAAAAAAAAAATGCTCCACCATCTTTGGAAAAAATGGAAGACAGAAAAATAACTCAAGGAAATTTTCCCTCTCCCAACCACCCCCCCCCACCCCCCCACCCCCCATTATCTTAGTTCTTTTGTAGAGTGGTCAGCAGGGGCCAGTGAGCACAGGGCCGGCAAAGGCAGCCTGATGGAAGTGTTGCTCCTTAGGATGTGGCTGGTCCTACTATAGAGCAAGAGACCGGACTCACTGACCGCCAGACCAGACCTGTTAAAGTGCTAATTTGGCTGGAACTGACATGCCGAAGCTAAGCTAGTATCTGCAAACTTCCACAGAGAACAACAGATAGTGTCTAAGAATATGGTAAGGTGGAATCAGTTTGGATATTAAAACATATGAATTCATATATGTAAATACCTATTTCATGCCTCAAAGTAGACAGTTCTGTAGACATTTTCTAGGTCTTTTGATATCGTTGTTTTTGAGGAAATTGGGATAGTTTGAAAAGAATATTTCTTCAGCCAATCATAAACAGTTAGGGCTCAAGGTACTCTGAAATGTGGTGGGAAGTCAAGGCCCAATGTGGGCGAGAGGTGTGCGACAGAGCCTGGCTTCCTGTGATGTTGATCTTGGGTAAAAGTTTGGCTTCAAAAGGTTTTTAAAAATGTAAAATACATATTTTTACAGGAAATCATTTTGGGTTAAAAAAATTACCTTCTTTAGAGTGATAAGTACTATATACATTGCTACATTTTAAGCAAACACTTGAAGCAAGAGTATACAGCATAATGCAATGCTTCCGAAGTGAGGTTCCATATTACCTGCGGCATGTACCTTGGTTGCGGGCATATCCCCAGTAGGGGGTGTGCAGGAGGCAGCTAATCGATGTTTCTCTCATCAATGTTTCTAACTCTCTATCCTTCTCCCTTCCTCTCTGTAAAAAATCAATAAAATATATTTTAAAAAAATTTCAGATTCCGGCACCACTCCAGACATACTTAGTCTAGGATTCTGCACAATAACTAGCATACCAGGTGATTCCTGGGCACACAAAAATGTAAGAAAAACTGGCATAATATGATGACTAGCTTTAGGACCAGAGGAGTGTTCAAAGATAAATCTAGCCTAAACCCCACAGATTGTGACCAAAGCACACAGGTATGTTACAATACAAGGTTTAAGTAATGAAGTCAGGGTCTGAGATCCTTTTACTTGAACAAATATTTATGGACGACCAACTCTCTGGGAGACATAAAGATGAATGAGACATAATTCTTGTTCATTGTAACTCTAAAAAGTCATCTTTCTAATTTTCAACTAAATATGTAATTCAAACTTTCCTCAATTCTGTTTTTATTCTTACATCTTTTCATGTAAGATTGTCTCTTAGAAGACATTTAATATAATGCTCATAAAATTCCAAAATAATTTTATTTTATCCTCTCCATTTATTTCCCAATTCTAAGATCAATACCAATGTGGTGGATGGGTGAGCTGGTGAATAGCAATAATTCCAATCTACTCTGCTATAAAACTTTAAGAGACAGGCATGTGGCTTTAAAAGACAAAATCAAATTAATATTATTCACGATGTCTGTGCTTAGTCTCTGAATGCAATTTGCAACACTACTATTGATTTGTTGGTGTGAGCATGACCCAGTCCATTCACTGTTTCAAGGAGTTCTTGGTTGTATAACATTAAGGTTCTAACTACAGCGAAAAAAGCCCAGATCTGGAGTCTATGCTATATTTTAAGACGACTTTCAAACTTGAGAACTTGCAGAACATATTCAACTTCAGAAATTCCTTTAGAGATTAAAGTATTACCTATTCAGAAGTGCACAAGGTCCAACCCTTAGCCTTTACTATCTAGATGAAGACCAGGTAATTTCTCTCAAATGTAGCTTTTAATGAATTTAGGTCAAGCTAATATACAGTGCGTAGGTGGCTTCCAAGACTCAAAAACGCTGAAGGAATGCAAGGTACTGCCTCAGTCCTTGTCCTCTAAATTTGAGTTTGTGGAGCCGCCATCGAAGTGACTGCAAAGGCATTAAATTCTAGCTTATCCTCCCTCCGAGGACCACGTGGATCTGCTCATCCTTGATTGTCTAAAATGAACGGGACTTTAGTAGATTGAACACTAATCAGTACAATGTAAGTATTATACACATCCTAGGAATCAGAGTGTGCTCCTCTCTCATTTGGTTCTCTGAGGTCAATCCTTTGCTGAGCTCCCTGTGTAACACCTTCACTTCACTAGGTCAGTCAGCAGGTGAGTGGGGTTCTTGGGTTGAGATCTTCACTGCCACTGAAGATTTTGGGTAGCATAAATTTTATGGTTTTCATTAGGAGAGACAAATTCATTTTTCCTATTCTAAAGAATACTGAGAAATATGATACTCAAAAATAACAAGAAAATGTAACTGAATACCAAAAAAATAATAGGCAATAGAAATAGATCCATGGGGCAGGGTCCAGATAATGGGAATAGCAGACATGGATTTTATTTATTTTTTAAAAATATGTTTTGATTGATTTCAGAGGGGAAGGGAGAGGGAGATAGAAACATAAATGATGAGAGAGAAAAAAAATAAATGATGAGAGAGAATCACTGATCAGGTGCCTCCTGCGTGCCCCACACTGGGGATTGAACCCGCAACCTGGGCATGTGCCCTGACTGGGAACTGGACTGTGACCTGGTTCATAGGTCGATGCTCAACCACTGAGCCATGCTGACCAGACGGCAGACATGGATTTTATGTCTGTGCTTAATATGTTTAAAGACATAAAAAAAATTAGATTGAGAACACTGGAAGAGTCCTGGGAATTTAAAAACAATACAAAATGGAAATTCTAGAATTGAAATATTTGATAAATGAAACCAAGAACTCAATGGCTTGCTAGTGGACACACACTACCAACAAAACTTTTCATAACAGAAGTTTCTGGTTGCTGAGCCTTCAAAGGCAACCTCATTTGTCCTGAAGAGGCTTTATCTCAGGTAAATAGGCATCTGTAGTGTTTGACTCACTTCTTGCCTTCACTGCTCATTTTATTTTGACATATTTGAAGACTACCATTGGCTCTGTTCCAGTTAAGTTGTGGTAGCCTTCTCTAGACACCGAGTTCCTCTCTGCAACTCCAGGACCAGCAAAGCACCTGGGGACAAAAATAGTCATTCACATGAATACAAGAATGGGACTTTAAGAGTAGAGGGAGGAAAAAAAGGGGACATCTGTAATACTTTCAACAATAAAGATTTTTTTAAAAGTGTAGAAGGCAAGTGAGGGAAGGGTTAATGAGAAAGACTGAAGAAACAAACCGTAGGCCTGACCTACAGGACACTTGGAAGTTGCTTCTCATCTCAAGGCAGTTTCTTCTGCCGTGCTTTTCCTAGCTGCTCATCCCCACCCTCCATCTGGCCAGCCCTCCCTTCACAATGATTGATAGAAGTGTGATCCTCTTCTTGTTACTAAAAGATATCATGTTTTTTCTCTCTGAGAGTCTTAAAAAATGGAGGACTGCATCTAAATCCTGCCTGCTGGAGATGGAGCAGAGGTCTCACCTGTTTTCACTTCTCTAATAGTAATATTTCTCTCATCTCACATGTTTAGCAGAGAGCTCAAAGGTACAGATAAATATCATCCAATGGGATGGAAACTGTGAGGATCACAATATGATACTGAAGTTACTCTTTAGTCACCTTGACTCAAGACTAGAATACTAAAGCAGGAGAAAAGTGGTGAACCAAGAAAAAAAGTGGTGAACTGTATTTGTGTTGTCTCTATATCTCCCTTCTCCATCCAAACCGCTGAACTAAATAAAGAGCGAGGCCCCTGAGGAATGAGTTTTGTTCCCAGCTTTGTTCATGGGAGAGGGCTACTGTTCCTAAAAGACAGTTCTGAAATGTCAGGAACAGTCAAGATTTAATTAAACTACATTGTCCTTGGCTCTAAAAGCCAGATTGTTACTTGTCAGACTTTCTGCAATTCTTTTTCATATGAAAGAGGGTGTAGACTGACTGGTTTAGAATCAGGGTATTAGGAGATTTGATGTCTATGTTACCACACCCCAGCCTCCTGGGTGTCATGTTGACTTATATAAAAGCTAACAAAATAAATTAAATATTTGCTGACCTTGTGTATACAGAATAGCCTGGGTTGAATCTTGGGAGGAATAACTGTAGGAGAGGTGAAAGAGGAAATAACCATGACAACTCCAAATTTTAACATGATATGCCAAAGGGTGAGGTTAATTTTGAAATCTTAGGTGTGAGAAGTACAGTACTTTAGAGAGGATACCACTACCATCCTGTCACATAAGGTGGATTCTGGAGAATAATGGTACCAGTTCAAAGGAAACCAATCTACAAGAACAGCACAGAGCTGTTCTTTAATGTAATTTAAAAGAATAATTAACCCCACTGATATTATTAACTGTGCTTTTGGGTAAAGTCACTGCTTCACATCTTTACAGCATCCATCTCTCTTGCTCTACTTATTTCAGTTTCAGTAACAACAGAAAGTTTGAGTAATTACTCATCTAATTATGTATAATTAGATGTAAAGAGAAAAAAGGAAAATTCTTTAAGACATCCTGACAAGCAAGTTTCAAATAATTCTATGCAGTGATCTAGAGTTATCAAAGAGCAAATTTAGAAAATATTCTGTTAAGTTTAGGATTGGTAAAGACTACTGAATTAGTAAGAAGCCAAATAAATTTCTATTGCTTAATATGTAGCAAAAATTTTATATTAAGGCACTAATTTACATTATGAGGTCAATTGACCCAAATGAGGTCATTTGTGATCTTAAATTAAAATTTGAGCACACAGCTGTTTTTCATCCCTGTCCACCCTCTAAGTCAACAGTGTATGATAAAGAACACTGGATATGGACATGTTTTGAAACTTCAGATTCAGGTTAAATTTCACCACTCAGTTCCGCTTCACTTATCCTCACTGAGTCACTCGACCTCTGAATAGTTTTCCATTTGGTAAATGTGAGGATTTAGTAGTCTAAGAGGGTCTAAGGACAATAAAACATGAAATGAAGGTCTAACCTGGTAAAGATTAGGAGACTTTCAGATGGAAAAATAATACCAACTATCATGATTACTTAAGGATCTCAGAAATAGCTGGTCGCAATTCTAATTTAGGATAACTAAGAAAATAGACGTCATTCACTTATTTCCAAACTCTTTCTGCTCGCACTTTCAAAATGTTAAAGAGGGTGGTGACTGATTCGAAAGTAGCTAATTTTAAAAAAAGAACATAATAAAAAATGATATCATAAAGTATCCTTCTGTTAAGTTTCAAAGCTGACTAGTGTTGTAGAGAGGTGACCATGGCTGAAGCTGGAGCCTCTGCTATGTCTGAAACCCTAATGCAGTAAGATGGAACAGGCACAGCAGTGAGTCTGGTGCAGCCTCACCTGCTTTGGGCTGGTGCTGCTCCGTGTGTGATTTACTTAAGCACAAACAATTCAGACTTCCTGAAATATACTGATGTCAGACTTTTTGGGCGATTTTCTTATTGGGGCCACAAATCCAGACCACACTTCTCTGAAGAGAGTACATATTTCCACTGTCAGTTTCCCAGGGGAAGGGTCAGTTTTCCAGAAGGAAGTGAGGAGTAACAGCTTCAGACTGGGTGAAGGGAGATCTTCATTTTTCTTAGGGAAGATGTCAATTTAGCTCAGACTCTAAACATGTGGTGGTACCCAGAATGCTTCTAGTGGGGGGTAGGCCAGCTTCTTCTGGTGCCTTGGAAACAGATGCTAAAGAAAAAACAGCTTGGTGAGAGGGAAGAGAATCCCACTGTATCTGGGCAGCTCTCATTAATTATTCTATGGAACTTTCCTTCTGTTATTCTGGAACACTCCTGAAGTCTGGTCTCTGTTGTGCTGTGGTAATTAGAGAAGAGAAGCCCCTCCTCCAAAGCCATATACACATCACAGCAGAAGATGGCAGTACCCAGTGCACAATTATGTACCAGGAGGCAAAGCACAGGAAAATCCTCTGCCTTACTTTTCACAAAATAGAGAAATATTTGTGATTCTGTTCCTAAGAGCTATCCTCAGCCACAAGGATTGCCATTCAAAACCTCACTCACCACTTTTGCCAAACAAGATGACATCAATTTAGGGTTAATAATAGTAAGGCAGATTCCTGCTGGTTTTCAAGTATTTAAAAATGTACCCATATTTTCGTTGGGTAAGTTCTAGAAAGAAACATTTCCAAAGGAAGAGGAGATTCTAGGATTATACTGGCGTGCATTCTTGAAGTCCTGTCTCTTCCTTCTCCTTTCAGTTAATTCCAAGAAAGTTTGTTCAGCTGATGAGAGGGAATTAAAATTCTTAAAAGATAAGTAATTTTTTAAAGTCTTCGAAACATCTGATGGAAAGTGAGGCAATAAAAAATCTTAAATAAGAATTACTGCCAATGAGAAGAAAAGAAAGGAAAAACATGGGATGAAAGAATACAAGAATAGGGAATTCAGAAAGAGCTAGAAACTCAAAGGCAAAAAGTGAGGGGAAATTCAACCAGGCAAGTAGGTTTGTAAAAATTACTTTTTTTATAAACAATCTATGCCAAATTATTCTAAGCACATAGTTACTGTCACCTCATCAAATACAATTACTTATTATATAAACCTAATTAGTATAAAAAAAGCAATCGTTTTAAAGATAAATCCAATGATTAAAATAACCATAGCTTTCTACTCCTATCTATTTCTGACACACATACACCACTGAATAGTACAAATACAGAAAGACAGCCTTGTATAGAACTAAAAAAAAGTTGAATCATTGCTTCTCTTTTAAACTACTTTCTGGATATTATCACCATTCCTCTACAATCTAACAACAGCAAAATTAATAGAAAGTGAATTTAACTTAAATGCTACCAGGAGCATGTTTGCAGTGTTACAGGTATAGAAGGAGGAAAGACAATGCAGTTTAGAGTAAGTTCTATGAAGAAAGATTTGAAGCTAACAAAAGTCAGAACTTGGAAGTACTATTGATCTTCCATTAGACATTCAATAAAGAACCCAAATAGCTTACATCCTAAGGAATTGCCTAAAAAGACACAATGAGTATTTCATTATTGCAAAGTAAGCAGCTGTATTCAACTGCACTATCCAGAGGCAATATATCAGAGAGTATAAAGAACCTGGACAAATTTTCAGTCCTGTAAAAACAAGCATCAATAACAGAATACGAGTAACACCAGCACAAACAATTGGTGATTCTTTTGGCAGAAGAAATGATTCAACACAAAGATAATTTTAAGAATCTGTTCATTAAAAATAAAAGGTCAAAGAGAGAGGCAACAAGTGTTAATTTGAGATAAAAAAGAATACCTGTCTGGGAAGAAGCACTGATACAGGCAGAAGCCCAAACAAGTGGTATACTGATGAGGAGTGAAGGCAAGCGTGTTTTTTGTTTTGTGTTGTGTTGTTTTTGAGAAAGGAAAGGGAAATAACTACATGAGTAGAAGGAAGGAATTTCTATAGGTGCAAAAGTTATTCAATAGATATACATGGTGGTGCTAATTCTAAAATATGTCTTTAATTTTTAGTGGATAATCAGGATGTCTGCTTTCCTGTTAACTTTGCAAACAGTTGTTTGAAATACAATGCTGGTTTGGCCCAGTCCAAAGGTTGTTTTTCCCAGCTCAAACATTCCAAATGTTGAGTAGTAAGACATACAAAGCAGTTCCTCTGGAATGGCTACCCTAGCTCTATTTTTAAAATGGTTCCACTTATGTCAGCTTTTCATAAATTATAGTAAAATTCTAGGCAGCAATACTAAATTCACTTATTAGTAACAAGTCAAACTCACAACAAAACGAAGTTTACTTCCATGTGTTACTAATAGTGACAGATTTATTTGGAGAGTGTCAATGTCGCTGAACTTAACGGTAGTTGTTAAATGTTCATTCAGTCTTAAATACTAAAGCAATTTCTATTTGGATAATCTATATTGTCAGTGTTATAAAATCTGATGTAAAATATGTTTAAGATAGAAAATATGTTTAGCAAGAAGATAAATCCAGTAATAATCTCGTATCGCTGGACTATACCTTAGGAAAACTTGAAATAGGTGGTAAATCTGCATGTTTAGATAAATAAACCCCTTCTCTAATGACTTATCAATTAGTGACACAACTAAATATAACTAACTGGGAAACTCCTTAGCTTTTCTAAAGCTGTTTAATCCAAATGTACACATATGCACATATGCACTAATAACGAACATACAGGGTAGCAGGTTACTGAAAATGGAAGCAGATAGGTTAGACTCAAGGGCCTTATGAACATTTGTAATCATTTGCTTAGGAAGAGGCACGTCAATTTTTATTCCTATTTTAAAAGTCCCAGACTGACTTAAATCAATAGACCTGAGCTCTGGATGAAATGTTCCTCAAAACACAAGTTTTTGGACTATAGATTACATTTCAGGGAGCTTTCACATACGTAGAATAAGCAAAGGTGGAAAGATGTTTTTACATAGTAGGAGCAAAGAACTTCATATGCCTTTTGCCATATGTAAAATGTCTCATTCAGCCCTGGCCAGTGATCAGAGAGTTGGCCTTCGCATCCCAGGATCCCTATCACAATTTAAATTAATATTTTCTATAAAATAACTCCCAAATTACCCAGAGGACGAGTTTCTCCTGCAACTTTTACATAAGTTAAAAATAATCAGATGAAACAGCTTTAAACATGGTAATTTATTTTACTCAATTGTTTAAATCCATTATTTAAAAATGTTCAAAAGGCACTTTAAAAAACATATTTAAAAATACATTTCTCTGACTTATCGGTGATCACTTAAAATAAGCAAGTCACCAGACATTGTTAAACCATTCATGACACTATTACCTTACATTGTTTTTAAATTCCAAAACACAAACATTCACTGTGTAATATAGCACACTGCTTAGCAGTAAGATTAGTTTCCCTCTAATAACATACCTTATATGAATTATTAATTTGCAGGACCCTGCAAAGTTATTTAAACTGAACTGATATAAACTGAAAACTAGAGAGGTAAAGAAGTTGAAATAGAACACTAGTTTTAGGTTGGTTTCTCTATAGAGAATCGGTAAAATTTCTTAGTCTAATCTGTATTAAAATTTCTATTTCAACATAAGTAATTATATAAACATAAGTAATTTTAAAGAAAAGTTACATTTAGCATAAATTAAACCACAGGTTATGACCCAGATTTATTAAGTATGTTTCTGTCAGGCCTACTATAAAGTAGAGAAATCAGGCAAATGAGTTTTTTGGTTTGTTTTGAGAAAGGGGGGAGGTGGAATATAAATAACTTTACTTCATTTAATAATTATATATCTAGAATTAGTTTAAAATTGTAGACTTTTAAGTAGGGCAATATTCTGAGAGCCAGCAGACATTATTCTTAGACAGATTTTTACTTCTAAACTCATAGGGAAACTTAAAGTTAATAGGTATAAATTATCAATAAGCAATGCAAATTCTAATCACTAGTAACAGCTAATTAACCTTGTGAAGGCAATATTAAGAGTAGTTGGCGGGGTGGGAGGAAGAGTAGTTAGAAAATGGAGAATAGTTTTAGAAAATAAAGAAAGGGCAATCAATACAAAGCAGAAACTGTCAAAGACATAATACTCTAAACTGAAAATTTAAATGGAGAATAAAAGGACAGATTTTATCGAATCAATCAAGTGAGGGATTTTCAATCTTCAAGCTGGTAATATATAGGATGTCCCCCCCCAAAAATGTAATAATTACTAATTCCAAAAAAGTGTGTATACATTTTTTGGGGACACTGCAGTTTGAGAGGCTCAAGGAAGTGAAAAATTAACACTCAAAAACAATTATGAAAATAATCAGTTAGCAAATTAAATGCCCAAATCCAATAACCATATTTCAAAAAATATTCAAAACTGGTCAGTGACTTATTTTCTAATCTTCTTATAGTAACAAATGCTCCTCTGAAATTTAAGGTATCTAAAAACAATTAATTTAACTCTGGGACAACAATCTGCTTCGCATCATCTATGAACTTCCCAATTGAAAATACAAGCATACTGTTATGGAGAAGCCACATTAAAATCATTTATCCAAATGACAGAGATATAAGTCAGTATTATCATGAAATCTGTTTTTATGTACTTTATCAAATACTTGAATTTTTTGCTTTTTAAGGTCATGTAGGACAGTCAACTGATTCTTAAAAGTAATGAAATTTTGATAGTGTCAAAATTAGCAAAAAAAAAAAAACCCAACCCATTATGCATATTGTAAAATAGTATTTTGCTATCTCTATTTAAACATTTTTATTAACAACAGTGGGCATTTGGGATGACACTCATTTAGGATGTTTTTAATGAATTAGTACTACTTAATGAATCCTTCCTGCACTAATGTGAAATTCCTAAACTCAAAGAATTATAGATTTTACTGTGTAGGTCCTGATGTTAGTCACTCTGAAGAAGCTAAAGAATTTTGCCAAAATAAATGATCCACTGACCCTTTAAATCAGCTTTAAAGTCTTTTACATTTAATATAGTGTAATATTGGACTACACTTACTTTAAAAATGCCTTATCTAAATCTTTGAAAGATACTTTACTTACACAGTAGTCAATCCTTAGTATGTCCCAAGGATCACCTGCATCAGAATCACATAGAGCTTATTAGGTTCTCAAACTAGGATGAATAAGCCTCACCCGGAGGGCTTGTTTAAACATAACTCTAGCCTCCAGTAGGTATGAGCAAGGTCCAGGAGATGGCATTTCTAACAATTTCCCAAATGATACTGATACATTGTAGATTTAGACCACACTTTGAGAACCACAGTCTAAGGGTATCTAGTAAGAATGAAAAATAGTCCCGGGCCCCATGCTAGATTCAGAATTTCTGGGCTTGGGGTCTTGAAACTGGTGTTTTAACAAGCTCCCAGGTAAGAGTATAAAAACCACAATCTGAGAAGCATCATGACAAGTTGGTTAATTTTACTATTATTGGCCAATGTATCACATGTCAGTAAGTAAAAATGGAAAAAATGCTAAATGACTAACCTCTGGGCTGATATGGTACAAAGAACACACAGGCTTTGAGTAGAAATCCCAGCTATTACTTATTAGCTTTGTGACAGTGGAAAATGTACTTTAACTCTGAGCCTCAGTTTTCACATCCATAATATGGGAATAGCATCCAATTTGTGAGGATTAACACTAATGTACAAAGAGTATCTAAGCACAGTAATTGGCATATAATATGCATCAGATAAAAACTAGCTATTACTTATAAGAAATGAATAAAATATTTCCTTCAATATCTGATTTGATTAAAGCAATTTTTCATTCATTTGAAACAAATATTTACACTCCAAGTTAACAGACTAAAACCTTATATTTATTGCTTCATACTCTGGGCCAGACAGTATTCTAAAAGCCATACATATATTCACTCATTTAATCCTCATAAAATTCCTGTGAGGTAGGTAGTGTTATTGTCCCTAATTTACAGATGAGGAAATTGAGGCACAGAGAGATTAAGGAAATTGCTCAAGGTTACAAAACTAGTAAGTGATGAAGCAAGAATTTAAACCCAGGTAGTCTAACTCAGGACCCCAGGATTTATCACAATGTTCATTTCCTTTGAGTAAATTTTAAGGTTTTTGGATGTTTATAATAAACTATTTATACTTCTAGTACAGAAAAGTAGCAAATATGGACTCAGATAAATTCATATCCACACCAAAGTGAAGAGCTGTTCAAGAACAGAGTGAATGCCTTAAAATTTTGGCAGATGACCATCATGAAAACAATAAAAAACAATTTAATAGGTAAAAATTGGTGTGAGTTTTCACTACATAGACATAGTATCCATAATTGGCCACTAAGATGAACATTCTCTCAAATATACCATCTAAAGAGGTCATAGTTTTGGCATGTTTTGGCACAATAAATATAAACTATTTAGCAAAACAGCAGAGTCAATGGTGTGACAGCCATGTGAAATTAGCATGATAAACATAAGAGAAATATAAATCAGTTGTACCATTTATGATAATCTTACAGAAAGTCTGTAAAATATTGTTATGATACACTCAGGTAATATGCTAAAGATAACAAAAACCCATTTTTTTTTTCCCTTCCAGAAACTCTTTAAATAGAGGGTCACTAAAATAAGAACAAAATATTCATGAATGTGTTTTTGATGACAGTCTTGAATGGGTATTCTGCTCAACTGGAATTATCTATCGGCAATACAATCATCCCCAAATAGAGGATGGGACAAAATAGCATTTATTCTTGTATTATTTATTAATTATTGTATTATTTTCTATATGAACACCTGTATACCTACTTTTGCCCCACCCTGTACATAAATCAGCATCAAATTTAGATATTATTCATAAAATAAGTATTTCGTCTTTTACTACCTGACATATTTCAGCTTGTTTAAGCATTGTGCATTTTCTAATGTTTTTAATTAACTCTGGTCAAAATCTTGCATTCAAATTATTTTGCCAGTGTAATTAATAACCACCTTAGATCCTAAAAATGAATTTTAAAACGGCTTTAAAGAAGTTATGAAAGGCACAAAACAAGTTCTTATCTCTCAACAGGATAAGAATGAAAAAAACTATAATTATGTAGTTGGAAAGAGTTTTAAATGATCAATTAAAAGTGTAGCTTAGTAATTCCTGAGTGGCAGTGATATCAAAAAACATTCCCCAAGCAGCATTAAAGTTACTATTTATTAGTTACCCATAATTAACAATGGGTAAATATGGGAACAAAATATTTAATCAAATGCTTTAAAGCTTTGAGTAAATATTAATAGTTGAAAATGGTATCCAAGAATGGTTAAACATATTTAGAAGAGACAATGGCGACTCAGCATAGTACCTTAGATATATTGCGGTTTCAGTTCCAGACCACCACGATAAAGTGTCGCAATAAAGCGAGTCGTTATCTTTTTTTTTTCTTGAGGAGAGAAAATTTTTTCTTGCCTTGGAAAAGGCGCAACATCTGTGAAGCACATAAAGCAATAAAACGAGGTATGCCTATACGGTTAACTATTAATTAGAACCAAGTATATATATATATTATAATCAAGGTCCATGATCATTTCAAAATGTGGTTTTATTAATGCGCATTAGGATGAGTGCCATTCTTATTCTACCTTCTTCTTCTGAAATATTGCCAATTTTAAATAGTCACAGCAAAATTTAGATTAGCCAAAACTACACACGGGTATGTATTGGGAGAGGAGGGGTTCATTTATACCATACTGTGAATATAAATTCATGTCTTGAGTTTATAAACAACACTGAACAACAATACTTCCTTCTAAAATTTTAAGGCAGATCTGTTTAGCATCATGTGTGTGTTGTTAATATGGTACAGTGTAGTTTTAGCAACTGTTTTAACTTCCTAGTGAAAATAATACATGTGGTCAGAAACAGGCAACAAAATCTTTTTAGCCCCTCTGCCTTACCAACATTATAAAAACACAAGTTTTTCATATATATATATATTACTGTATCAAAACACATTTTAACAGACTTCACAGCTTATTAAAGCTTCAGTTTATAGGCATTCATATGAAAGATTTCTAATACGGAATGTTCGTTTAGAATTCTTCACTGGGCTTCCAGTGTTCTATATCAGAAATGCAGAAGTTCTTCTTCAGTGCAATGTTAGACATTTTACCTCTGTTCATTAATGCTTTTCTTTCAAGGTTTCCCAAATTTTACTTTGGATCTTCATTTTTGTATGCTTGACTTATTTCCTTCCGTATATTTTCAGGTAAGGCAGGTTGATATCTGTATAAATATCCATATGGACGAAGATGATAAACGAGGTATTCTAACTCATACATGGTTGTAGGATCAACATAGTGAAAAGAAACTGCAAGATCAGAACAGCAACCAGGACCCTAAAAAAGTAAAGGAAACAGACATTATTAAATAAGTAGCACATTGTTAAAATACAGTACACACAAAGTGATAAAGGAAACACTAATTTTAATAGAATCCAATAATTAAAGCTGGCAAGGTTTAAAGAGGCATCTCATTTATTACTGGAAGAAAGGATTTTTTAAAGTTCCTAATGATTTAAAACCAAATATGAAATTGCTAAAGCATTTTAAATTGAAATAATATTCTCTTACTCTATAGTTTTTCAGCAGAAAAAAAATCCTGAGACTTTTTTTTTTTAATTTTTTAAAAACATCTTTATTTTTTTTAATTTTTTTTTAAATTTTACTGTTTTTTTTTGTTTTGTTTTTTTTATTAGTTAAGGTATTACAAATGTGTCCTCATCCTCCCCATTAATCCCCAACCTCCCCCCTACACACACTCTCATGCTCCCATCCCCCTGTTGTCCATGTCCATTGGTTTGGCTTATATACATGTATACAAGTCCTTCGGTTGATCTCTTCCCCTTACCCCCGCCCTCCCCTACTTTCCTTCTGGGGATCTGAGACTTTTTTCAATACAAAGGATAAAGCTCTATTTCTTCAAGTTTTGCTTTCTCTTCATAATTTTCTCACTATCAATTTTCGTTTGGCTGAGCTCCAGAAAGGTGCCTTCAGAACATTCAGTAACTAGAAAGCCTTGCCTATTATGTGTCTGCAATCTAATACTTCATCTACACATTAACCCAAATAGTAGGAGAGGAAGTTTTGAGTCAAACCTAGGTTTGAATCCAAATTTTGCCTACTGGTGTATGACATTGGCAAGTTATTAAATCTTTATAAGCATCAATTTCCCCATCTGCAAAAGATGGTTAAAGGAGATAATGTGCATGAAATGCTTAGGACTATGCTTTGCCTATAATATATGCTCAATAAATATATGCTCAGCTATTATTGATAGAACAATCACATTCAGGTGGCCCTCAGTAAGTCAGAGTTTAAACCTTCATTCACACTTACGTAATTCTCATACATTCCTAATACAGTTGGTATGAGAACAAGTTTAAAACAAAACAAAATAAAAATACAACAAACAAGAATGAAAACACATAAAAATATAGAAAACTGGAAAAAAAACCAAAAAAAAACCTGGTCATAGAATTAAACAATCACAGGTCACTTGGGGATCAGAACTGGTATCTGGAGAATGTTTCTGGTGACTCCAACAAAATTGGGATCCTATCTAATGTCTTTGCAAGGACCCAAGAAGAAAGACAGTCTGGTAAGTTACCACAGAAGATTCATATTGACCTACTAAATTGAACATTTAATAATTTATGTTTGGAAGTATGCAGCTTACAATGCTTAAAAATTATCAAGAAATTATTCATTGTATTTTCTCTGGCCTGATTCTCAACTTTTCCTTTGAAATACTGTGAAATCTTGGACAACTATGAAGGCACTGAAATATTATCTGGTGCCTACTTTTTAAAGCTTGAGGGAACATAATAGAAACAAATATGAAAAGTAAACTGTAAGTCAACTTGTGATTACCTCTGTACAATAAGTATATATGAACCACATACTGTAGTTTAATATTTTCTAATAGCCACATTTAAAAAGTAAAAGTAGGTGAAATTAATTTAATGTAATTTAATCTTACTGAATAAATCCATATTATTTTTTAAAATATTTTTTAATATTTTTTAAATTATTAATGAAATCATTCTTTTCAGTTGTGCTAATACCTTGAAATCAGTTATTAATTTTATAATTAAAGCACATCTCAATGTGGACTTGTCACATTTCAAGCGCTCAATGGTTTAATGTTAGTGGCTATATGCTGGCCAGTATATACTGAACTGAAACACCAGAACAATAGTAGTTAGTTTTAAATTGCTGATCCTCTATGGAAGCAATTTTATTTGACTCTGAAATATTGTAATAATATTTTTACAAGATTTACTGCATTAATTATGTTACACTCTATTGTATTATTGCTTTTTAATGGATGGTCAGGATACTGTTATTATAAAGCACTATAAGCAACAAAATATAATAAAACAGCCATAATTATTAAAAATAAAAAAGTTCTTTGCATATTATTATGGTTATTTAAAAAACTCGAGTGTCAAGTGAAAAATCATCCAAAATAAGGAATCTAAGAACAGAGCCAGATTTTAAAGATGCTTTAAAAAACCAAAAGCTTTCATATATATAGGCTAAGAAGTTTTAAGGAAGAGTCTAAGTAGAATAGTAACAAAAATATTAGATACCTAGGGAAATACTTAAGAAGGAATAAAATTCTGAAGAAAACTATAAAACTTCACTAGGGGACCTAAAAGGCAAACTAAAAAATCCTGGGCAATTATGTCCACTGTCCTTAAATTAATAAATTTATACTCAAGGAAAAAAACGTAAGAGTTGCCAGAACAGTCTTAGATTAATAACTTAAATATTTCGTAAAGCTACAAGGTTATAAACATATGGTGCTGAGCCAAACCAAATAGAACAATGGAACAGAACTTGAAATTCAGACACTGATCCTACACTATACCACAGTGTATGATAAAGGAGGTATTTTAAATCAGTAATAAAAAAATGGTATTGAAATAATTAGTTAATTTTTTAAAAAATCAGGAGCTCTCTACCTCATCATATGCTAGTAAGTTTCAGATGAATTAGTTAATGTAAATAAAACTGACAAAATAATAGAATAAGTCATATTTAATCATTTCTGACCTATGAAAGAGGCAATTAATTTCACATGTAGGAAATATTTATATATATAGGCAAAAGTAGGTTTACAGCTGTTCATAGCCTATATAATAAAAGAGAAACATGCAAATTAACCATCCCTCTGCTTTGCTCAAGCCACACCCACAAGCCAATCAAGAGCAAGTATGCAAATTAACCCAACTAAGATGGCAGTGGCCACGGAGCTGGAGCCAGCAGGAGGCTTGGGTTGCCCCCAGCGATGGAGGAAGCCAAGCTTCCCACCTGCCCTGGCCAGCCCTTGGCTCTGCTCAAGGCTACAAAGTTTCAATTACAGAAGATAAATAAATCCCAGGGGAAAAAAAGAAAGAAAAAAGGAGAGGCTGGGAGCTTGGGTCGCTGGAGGGCTTGGCTAGCCTGAAAACGACCATCAGCCCCTCACCCAGGCTGGCCAGGCACCCCAGCAGGACTTCCCCACCCTGAAGGGGCTGTGGGCAGCCTGAAAACAGCCCTCAGCCCCTCACCCAGGCTGGCCATACCCCCATGGGGTGAGGGTCCCCGCTGGGGGGCTTGGCCAGCCTGCAAACAGCCATCAGCCCCTCACCCAGGCTGGCTAGGCACCCCAGCAGGACCCCCACCCATGCACCAGGCCTCTATCCTACATAATAAAAGGGTAATGTGCAAATTGACCCTAACAGCAGAAAGACTGGGAATGACTGGTCACTATGACACATACTGACCACCAGGGGGCAGACGCTCAATGCAGGAGCTGCCTTCTGGTGGTCAGTGCACTCCCACAGGGGCAGCTCTGCTCAGCCACAAGCCAGGCTGGCAGCTGCCAGCACAGCGGTGGTGGCGGGAGCCTCTCCTGCCTCCTCAGCAGCACTAAGGATGTCCGACTGCAGCTTAGGCCTGCTGCCCCCTGGCAAGTGGACATCCCCCAAGGGCTGCCAGGCTGCCAGAGGGATGTCTGACTGCCAGCTTAGGCCCAATCCCCCTGGGGAGTGGGCCTAAGCCAGCAGGTGAACATCCCCCAAGGGGCCCCAGACTGCGAGAGGGCACAGGCCGGGCTGAGGGACTCCCCCCTCCCCCGAGTGCACAAATTTTTGTGCACCAGGCCTCTAGTGGAAAAATAAAATAATACAAGGATAAATTGTTTCAGATACTCTAAACTGTAAACCTATTTTTGCCTACCCCTTTTGTGTGTGTGTGTGTGTGTGTGTATTTACATATAAATATAAATATACACACACATCTATTTTAAATCCACTGTATTATGACTGCAAATTCTCTGGTGACAAGTCTATTTCTAGAGAACAGGCTCACTTGTAGGGAATTAAGAAGGTGGAATGAGAAGGGAACTGTATGAAAAGTAAAGTTCTGAACAACCAACTTAAGACCATAAACTCCGATCAACTAGAATATTTTACACTCTCACTTGCTATATAAAATTTTTCTACACTGTATTTTTAGTGATTACTAAAGAGAATGTATGTATGATATTTAGGATGGCTTTAAAATAGTAAATCAGGGAGAAAAAGTAATAAATAATGGATGAGTACTAGAAGTTTGATTTCACATTGGGTTTATATAGAATCTAAGAGAGAAGAGGCAACATTGGAAGTCTGGCACTCCCAAATCTATTTTATAGTTTTCAATATAACTGAATAAATTTTTACATAAAAAACTAGTTTTTGCCATCCATTTTAAAAATGACTACAATTTAAATAAAAGGTGCACTATAAGCCCTGGCCAGGTGGCTCGGCTGGAGCATCGCTCTGTACACCAAAAGGTTGCAGGTTTGATTACTGGTTAGGATACCTAAACTTCAGGTTGCTCTGGATGGAAAACAAACAAAAAAGCCCCCTGTCAAGAACTACTATTTTGGTGATGATTTGAAAGTGCTGGCCTTTCTTGTGGACTGAAGGGTCCTGGGTTTGATTTCAGTCAAGGTCATATACCTCAGTTGCAGGCTCCTTCTGGGCCCAGGCCCTGGTCAAGGTTCATGCAATAGGCAACCAATCAATGTGTCTCTCACACTGATAGTTCTATCTGTCTTTCCCTCTCTCTAAAAATCAATGAAAAAAATATCCTCAGGCGAGGATTAAAAGAAAAGTTCTAGTCTGTGAAGAGAATGATGGCATGACGTATCTTATTTTTATCATAGGGCCAGAGAAAAGAAGACACAGGATTCTAGTAACTTGCCTAGAGGTATTATCAATTAACTAGAGGCCTGGCCTGCGTCCTCTCACAATGTGGGACCCCTTGGGGGATGTCGGACTACTGGTTTCGGCCCTGAGGGACGTAAAAGTGTGCGAAGCAGCAGGCGGCTGGGGTGCTGCTCCCACTCATCCTGGCCCTGCTGAGCCTGCTGCCGCTCGGTGGCACTGCTGCAGAGGCGGGAGAGGTTCGCGCTGCTGCAGCTATGTTCGCCATCTGTGAGCCTGGCGTCTGGTGTCCATTGGTCAGCTAAGCAGTGCTCCCACTGTGGGGTGCACTGACCACCAGGAGGCAGCTCCTGCATTGAGTATCTGTACCCCTGGTGGTCAGTGCACATCATAGCTATGGGCTGGTTGTCCGGTCATCCAGTTGCTTAGGCTTTTATATACATAGACCAGAGGCCTGGTGCACGAATTTGTGCACCAGTGGGGTCCCTCGGTCTGACCTGCGGGATTGGGCCAAAACCGGCTCTCAGACATCCCCCAAGAGGTCCCAGACTGCAAGAGGGCGCAGGCCACCGGTGCATGATCGGGGCCGGAGAGGGACCGCAGGAGGGCTCCAGGGTGTGTCTGGCCCATCTTGCTCAGTCCCGATTGACTGGACCCCCCCAGCAAGCTAACCTACCAGTCGGAGCATCTGCCCCTGGTGGTCCATGCATGTCATAGTGACTGGTTGATCCCGTCAACTGTCTGTTACCTGGTGGTCAGTGGACGTCATAGCGAGCAGTTGAGCGGCCTTAGCATATGATTAGCCTATTATGCTCTGACTGAACGGCCGACCAGTGACCAGGCACTTAGCATATTAGGCTTTTATTATATAGGATAGATAACAGAACTGAGTATAAAAGCTGGGTTTTGTGATGCCTGGACTCTTTCAGTCATTCACTGCTGTAATTGGTCATAATAGTGAAAACCCAGCAACAGTCTATTAAATGTTCACATGCAGGAGAATGGATAAATTACAGTACATTCATATATTAGATTATTACACAGAAGTCTAAATTAGTAAAGCAGATACATAGATTAATGTTAAGTTTTACTATATGATATAATTCCATTTATTTAAAAATCTGTAAAATAATACTATGTATTATTTATGGACACATAAACATGTAGGAAAAATATGAAAACAAGTCTGGCAATGATAAATATTAAATTCATGATATTATTTGAAGAAGGAGGTAGGAGAAATGGATTTGGGAGGATACACAGGCCTCAACTCTATCTATAACCTTTTTCTTTTAAAAAAATCTGAAGCAAATATAGCAAAAGATTAATATTTGGTAAACCTGGTTTGTTGGTACAAGACATTGTACTTTTCTCAAATATTTGTACATCTGAAAAATTTAATAAAATAATGTAATTTAAAATTCTCAAGAATTTATAAATTAAGGTGTCAAATGAGAGCTAAGACTTATTAGGTACTTACTGTGTGATAGACACTGCACTGTAATTACAACTAGATGAGAAAGGTAGATTATATCCATTTTACAAATGAGAAAAATGATGCTAGGAAGTTAGACAAATTCTGTCCATACCAGGTCATTCAACCATTAAGTGGGAGAGCATTCAACTATTAAGTAGGTCTTTCTGAACCTCAGAGTCTTTTGATGTATTGTTTCTTAACCACCCAAAACTAGAGTAACCCGACTCTACTCTGAGTCACTCTGCATCCCCTTGCATGGCTTTTTCTTCAGGACACTAACCACAACCTAGAATCACATTATATCTTAATTAGTCTGTGTGTTTATTGTATGTCTCCTCATCTAGAATTAACATAAAGTTAATGAGAACTGGAACATGGCCATATTTATTGCTATAGTCCCAGTGCCTGGCATATAGTAGTACTAATATTTGTTGAATGACTGAGTATTGCTGACACTCATATTGTTATTTACTGTGTTATACTGTCACTCTAGATAAAAAGACTAAAGGAGTTCTCAGTGTTACTAAAGAAACATACACATATTAGTTGGGTTTTTATAAAGTAAGCAAAAGTCAGCCTAAGTATTTATATTGTAATAAAATCTCTAAACTTACCTCTACAGGAGGGTAATAGTTATAATTCCAGTACCAAAATGTTTTAGGTAGATAACCCTTGATTAAGTGGTGCTCTGGTACAAAGGGATGAAAAGTTTCTTTTCCAATGGTATCTCTGGAATCTCCCGCTTCTACATTTATAATTTCCATGCATCTTCCCAGTGCTAAATCTTCAATGGAGGAACTATGTGTACATTTCTCTGTTTTAAACGCATCAACAAATCTCTTCAAGGCTTCTTTGCTCAGTACATATCCTGCTCCTCCACTCATGTAGCCCTGCTTAACATAGGGCTTAAATCTTCTCCCAAAGTAAATGGGTTCTTCAGGGCTGTGTTTTGAGAGAAGCCATCTCAAATTGTCTAGTATAACATATGTATCGTCATCGGCTTTCATAAACCAATCAGCATCTTCTAGATAGTGATCATGAACATACTGAAAAGCTTTAATTGTTTTCCAGTATAGCTGGTCTCTGCCTTCTCTGGTTTCTAATCCCACAGCAGGGAAGTCTTTGTTTTCTTCTGAACTCATAAACAACACTTTATTACAGCGCTGGGCCCATGTAGCTTTGACATGTTTAGCCTTTTTCTCTAGATTTTGAGGTCCTGTCATAACCCAGCAAAGAATTTTAACCTTCTGATAGAGGTTTTCAGCGATGTCAGTGTTCTCATCTATTAAACAGAAAATTTCAAAGTTTCATTTACATATAATGTGAAATCCAAATAATGTTGAAGAAGACATTTTCTTAAACAGTATCAAAGAACCACCCTACCCCCGTCCCTGTTTCTATTTACCTAGCTACCATTAGTGATTTAACTGAAAGAAAACAAAACTCAACCTAATATGAACTGTCATTCTGATCTATTGGTTTCATGTCAATCTTATCCAGGAGATCAGTGGAGCTAACAAGAGTTGTCACTATGATTTCAAATTTTCAATAAATTTTCATTGCTCTGAATAAACTCTGAAAGGCAGGAAAGACATGCTGCTGAAGTGGCAGTTTACTTTGAAGCTCACAAGAGTCCACTGTTATGAATTTCTATAAATACCCTAACGTGGCTTTTAAAAAAAAGTTTTCCTAACTACCCTAGTTCCATGAAGAGGCATTAATACAGAGTTGAGATTACTTCCAATAGTACTATATCTCATTTCAAAATGCAAAACCACCAGTCAGAAAAAGAACATATGAATAGGAAGAGGTAGTATTTCCAGGATCATCTAGAGTAGTGTTTTTCAAAGTATGGGTTTGCAAAGAAATGTGTAAGGAGCATATGCCAGAATATAAAGCAGCATATTAATTTTTTCATTGAAGAAGTTTTGCTTCTCCCTCCACTTCTAAAAAAGTCCTAAGCAGTGAGCTGAAATGATTTATATCCTGGTGCAAGCTCCTTATCTGGATGCAGGTAAGTAACATACAATTCACTGGCTGTCATGTCAAAACCACATTTTTAGTAGCAATATGCAGAGGAAGAGTTCAACTATAAGATTCTAAATCAGTGCTTTGTGAAGGACCAATTTTTATATACAATAATTTGAGATCTATACTTTTACAAACATGCTAAAAATGAAATACTGAAAAATAAAAATTAAAAATCATATATAAAATCCAAGACCCAGTAAGTTTTTATATTTAGATTTAGACAAAATTATTGTCAAATTACCATAAAATGTCTTTTAATCGTGATTTCAATACTTCTTTAGTTGTGGACCAGCATGAGTTTGCAAAACCACACTTGTATAGCAATGCTCTAGGCATAATCCTCAGAAAGCACACCCTTAAAGTTAAGGTCAACCAGTGAGTTAAGAAGGCTAACACCTGTGAAAAAGTAACAACTACAAACATAAATTTCTAGGTGACTGATTGAGAGGGAATAGAAGGCAAGGTTGGGAAAGGACATGAAAATATACTTATGCCCACTAAATAGCAAGAATTCACAATCTAAAAATGGACAAAATCACCCTATTTTCAATCAGAGAAAGTTCATGGTTCTTATACTTGGGAGCCCAATTTCCTAGCTATATAGACATACCAAATCCTAAATGGAAAGGGAAGATGATGGTGGAGGCAGGAATCTGCAATATGTTTCACTAAGAGCAAGAGAACTTTCTCTCCACTGTTGGTAGATATTTTTTCTCATTCTTTCAATTACTCACTCATTAATTACTTTGTAGTAAGCATGTACTAGCACAGGAGATAACAGGATGAATAAGATACATTTGCAAACCAATACTTGCCACGTACTAAGAGATGCTATAATTTCTGAGGTATGTACAAAGGGTTTGATGTGCTGTGGAAAAAGAAAGCAGTGGCTGGCAAATCCTATGGAGCAGTGCAATGGGAAGTTGGCTAGAACAAAGAAGCTGGGATAAAGCACTATCAGCAAAAATCAGAAATAATGCAGAAAGTACATCTTTAAATGAGTAGATGCTCACCAAAAGAAAGGAAAAAAAGCATGGTGAAGTTTGGTTGAGTGCAGGTAGATGGGTATAACTCGAGGCCTGATCAGGGGAAGATTGAGAAGAAATCTGAAAAATGGTAAAGAAAGTGAACTGCTAGATTTAAGTGACAAATGTGATTGACTGGTAAGCAAAGCAAAGCATCTACCATGACTGCGACGTTTCTGACTTGGGCAGATGGTAGTAAGATATATAAAATATGGGATACAGAAGTTAAAGTTTCAGAAGTAGGAAAGTAAAGGAGTTCATTTGCATGTTAAATTTGAGAGGAACAGAACTTTTAGCATACCCTACATTTTATGGGCCTTGGAGGAGGACAAGTTAGGTACCTAATATATGTGCCTGCAGTAAGGTCAACCTAGCACAGCTTACTAGTAGTAGAGGAGCCTCAATCCAATTGATCATTTCAAGACTTAGAGCAATGCTACAGAGCAAATGCACAGTGATTAAACTGCTATACAATAAGTATACCTGCTCAGAGCTGAATCACTGTTATATAAACATTCACACAACATAAAATAAGTTGTAATGTACTTGCTAGTTCACAAAACTCAACCAAGATCTGACACCTTGCCCTACAACCACCACTTGAGAGGTAGGAAAGAAATAATTTACTGCCAGAAAGATAACAGAAACAACTGTTAATGAGGACCCTCTGCATCCTAGAATTCTAATTGTTTTCAAGCTGGTTGCATTTTTTTCTGTCAAATAAACCACAAATTTTGCAGCGATCTTTGAATTATGTTAATGCCTTTTTATAGTGTCCAGAAGTGGGTTAAAGATAAAGACAATAGCCCTAGCCGGTTTGGCTCAGTAGATAAAGTGTTGGCCTTCGGACTGAAGGGTGCTGAGTTCGATCCTGGTCAAGGGCACATGCCCAGGTTGCGGGCTCGATCCCCAGTGGGGGGCGAGCAGGAGGCAGCCAATCAATGATTCTCTCTCACTGAATGTTTCTGTCTCTCTCCCTCTCCCTTCCTCTCTGAAATCAATAATATATATATATATATATATATATATATATATATATATAATTTTGTTTTTAAAGATAAAGACAATAAGTGAGAGATGGGAATTAAAACTATGGGGGTTGATGACAGCACACAGGCAAAGAAGAGCCAAAGAGACTTGGAGAAAGCCTACATTTAACGGGCACACAGAGGGCTCAATTGAGAAAACCTAGTTAGAGATATGAGGCAAGGAGAAAATGAAGTCATTATAACACCCTTAGTTTTTTAATTCCCTAGTTCTTCATGCTTCTAAAAAGGAAAAAAGATAAGTGATATTAACTATTTATAAAATTATAAATTAAAATTTATGTATACCTCTTGTGTTTCTCTAAGAAAACACAACTAAGCAAAAACAAAGACCAAAACAAGATGAGAGCAAAAAACAAAGATGCAGATATAAACCATTATAACACAATCAGACTAACTAAAAATTTTCAGAAATAAATCTAGACTTAAAAGTTTTGCCTTTTGCCAAATTACAGTTTCTGAACTATTTCTACTAAAAAATAAATTCAAAATTAATATTTTACTACCTAAGTTCGTCTGGCAATTTCCTTCTTGTGAGGCAAACCGAGAATTGTCATTTAACATCTAAAATTAAGATCACTTTTATCAAAAGATATACTGTGATGTAACAAAATTCATATAACTCTTTGCAATTCTTTCAATACTTACATAGACTGAAAAATACTCTTTAATACTGAAAAATACTCCCTAATAAAGTAATCCATACCTTTATGTTGACTAGCATCTGCATTGAAGTTCATCTGTCCTTCTAGATGATTCTGTCCATTATCATCTGAATGCCTAGCATGAGGATCATTATGAAGAATCTTAGGTTGGGTGTCACCCTGTTCTCCCAACAAAATACTAAATAGCTGAGAACATAAAACAAATCCAACTGCTGATCCACAGAGGAAGATTAAAAAATTCAGCCAAGTTTTAGAGGCCATTTCCCAAAAGTGTATGTCTGTAAGAAAAAAAATTAATAGGATGTTATTATAAACTATAGAGCATTATACATACCAAAAGCAAAAAGTCTGATAACTTTTAGCTACACTGGAAAGTTAGTTCCTTTCATATAAGAGAACATATCTAAGAATATTTAACTTTTACCTATGCACAGGAGATAAAAGGATGAATTTACTGCTAAAACAGCACATTATGGACAAGTCAAAAAATGAATAATCATTGTTGAGATGGGACATGGGTAAATACGAGTATGGGAAAATATGATTCAATCAAAATCATTTGAGGAACATTTTAAAAATACAGATTTCCTGGCTCAACAACTGAAATTTCAGATGCAAAGTGCTGAGACAACTAAAATTTATATTTTTACTTTATTTTTTAAGGAAAAGGTTTGTATTATTCTTTGTTTAAAAAAACAACAAAAAAAATAAGCAAGCAATAAAGCACTGCATGAAGAAAGAATCCCTCTAAATCCTAAAAATAACTTTTGATGAATATCATTAGAGATGAATAACATCCTATCTAATAATAGACAAACATGGTAATAGACCGTACCTTCACTACACCTCCCACTGGCTAATCAGCGTGATATGCAAATTAACCCAACCAAGATGGCAGCCGGCAGCCACGCAGCTGAAGTGATCAGGAGGCTTGCTTGCTCCAGTGATGGAGGAAGCCAAGGTTCCCTGTCTTCTGTGGCCCGGCTCTGAGCTTCGAAAGCAACAAAGTTTCAATTACAGAAGCTAAACAAACCCCATATACCTGCTTTTAGCAGGCTGTGGCCTCAGAGCTGGAGCGAGCAGAAGCTGGCTCTCAGCTCCAGTGACGGCAACAAAGTTTCAATTATAGAAGGTAAATAAGTCCCAGAATAAAAACAAAAGAAAAAAAGGAGAGGCTGGGAGCTTCAGTCGCCAGACAGCCTGAAAACTGCCCTCAGCCCCTCACCCAGACTGGCCAGGCACCCCAGTGGGGACCCCCACCCTGAAGGGGGTGTGGCCAGCCTGAAAACAGCCATCAGCCCCTCACCCAGGCTGGCCAGGTACCCAAGAGGGACCCCAACCCTGATCCGGGACACCATTCAGGGCAAACCAGCTGGCCCCCACCCATGCACCAGGCCTCTATCCTATATAGTAAAAGGGTACTATGCAAACTGACCCTAACAGCAGAAAGACTGGGAATGACTGGTCACTATGACACATACTGACCACCAGGGGGCAGACGCTCAATGCAGGAGCTGCCCTCTGGTGGTCAGTGCGCTCCCACATGGGGGAGCTCTGCTCAGCCACAAGCCAGGCTGATGGCTGCCAGCACAGTGGTGGTGGTGGGAGCCTCTCCTGCCTCCTCAGCAGCACTAAGGATGTCCGACTGCAGCTTAGGTCTGCTCCCCGCTGGCAAGTGGACATCCCCCGTGGGCTGCCGGGCTGCCAGAGGGATGTCTGATTGCCATCTTAGGCCCAATCCCCCGGGGAGCAGGCCTAAGCCAGCAGGTGAACATCCCCTGAGAGTTCCCGGACTGTGAGAGGGGGCAGGCTGGGCTGAGGGACACCCCCCTCCAGTGCATGAATTTTCATGCACCAGGCCTCTAGTCCTATATAATAAAAGCCTAATATGCAAATTGTCCCCTTGACTAGGAGTTGGACTACTCACTATGACATGCACTGACCACCAGGGGGTGGCACAGAACATGGCGGGCATTGGCAACACAGCATTGGAGGTGCTGCTGGCCCCGATGGGCTCCAACGAGAGTGGGGCCGTGGTGGGCTGGTGGAGCAGGTAAGCTGGCAGCACCAGGCCAGGGCAGGACCCACAGATGGCGACCAGTAACAGTGGCAGGGTGCGGGGCTCTAAGGTTCTGAGAGAGTCGAGGGGGAAAGGGGCTGGCCCCAACCCATTGCCTGCAGATGGCAACCAGTGTCTGGCAGGCCCTGATTACCCAATTGGGGCTGGGCCCTGGGCTGGGACAGGGAACTGGGAGTAGGTGGCGGACCAACCTCCTGCAGCGCCCGGGCAGAGGCTGCAACCTCTTGCTGGCTACCTGAAGGTGGGGGTGACGGGGATAGAGGTGCAGTGAGAATGTGCTGAGCTCTCACTCCTCCTGCTACCCTCTTCCAGAAAACCAGGGCTCGTGTGCCAGGGAAGACCCTGTGCTCAGGTGCCAGGTGCCCACGAGGAGCTCACCCCACACCCACGCAGCCTCTTCCGGGTGAGCTGGGCCGCAGCCGCTGGGACCACAGGGGCTGGTAGGGCTCCCTGTGGGTTTGCGCAGGAGCCAGTCTGTGAGGCCAGCTGGGAGAGAGCGTGCTGCCCGCCCGGCTTTGGTGTGGCACCGCTCGGCAGCCCAGAGGCCCACGCTGCGTCCCGACCCGTGGTGTCTGGCTGCGCTCACTGCATTTCCACATGGGGACTCGGGTGCCGTGACTCAGGTGGAGGGGGCCATGCAGGGGTCTAGGTACTGCCCAGGGCTCAGAGGTCAGCTGGGACCTGCCCTTCCACACCAGATGCTCACACTTTGATCGCCAGCCAGGCCTAGGGATCACACCCGTGCAACGAATTTCGTGCACCAGGCCTCTAGTCTTTATGAATAACAGAGACAGAGATAGAAGGAGGGATAATTATAGCTAACATTTGATTCTTGTACTAAGAGCTTTACATGGATTACCTTAAACCAGTGGTCAGCAAACTGTGGCTCGCGAGCCACATGCAGCTTTTTGGCCCCTTCAGTGTGGCTCTTCCACAAAATACCACGTGCGGGTGTGCATTGAAACTTTGTGGCCCATGCGCAGAAGTCAGTATTTTGTGGAAGAGCCACACTCAAGGAGCCAAAGAGCCACATGTGGCTCGCGAGCCGCAGTTTGCCGACCACTGCCTTAAACCATAAACTAAAGACCACTGATCCCATTTCATAGATGAATTCAGACAGAGAGGTTAGTAACCTTTCCAGGATCACATTAGCAATCTAAATCAAGAGTTCAGACTCTTGCCCTGGCCAGGTGACTCAATTGATTGGAGTGTCATCCTGTACACCAAAAGGTTTCAAGTTCAATTCCTGGTCAAGGCACATCTGTAGGTTATAGGTTTAAATTCCACTTGGGGCAGGTAGGAGAGGCAACTGATCAATGTTTCTCTCACATCAATGTTTCTCTCTTTTTCCCTTCCTCTCTCTAAAATCAATAAACATATCCTTGGGTGAGATTAAAAAAAAAAAGTTCAAACTCTTCACCATTTTGCTATAGTTTTACAAAATTGGGCTTGTAAATTTGTATATTTACAAAATAGTCCTGCTATTTTAAATACTTAACATATTAAGTTAGATTTACTTGAATTTATGAAAAAAGAGAAATTAAATAAATCTAAACAAACTTTGAATGTTAGCTAAACATTTCTGACATGACCGCCCTCTTTTCAATGATCCCTTTGAAGATAAACATTATGAAAAACATAAAACAATTGGAAGCATGTACACACCTTGTATGACTAAAAATTAAATAATTCTGATTTTTTAAAAAAAAATCAAGACTTAACTAAAAAAACTGGGGAGACAGACTATGTTCATGAAATAGAAGACTCAACATAGTTAACATGTCAATTCTCCCTAACTGCATACACAGATTTAATTCAATTTCTATGAAAATTCTTTCAAGATTTCTTGTATAGACAAGATTATTCTAAAACGTATATGTTAAGGTGAATGAACTAGAATAGCTTGACAATTTTTTTAAAAAGAAGAATAAAGCAGGAGGAATCAGACTATGTGAATTTAAGATATCTTATAGTGACTGAAATCAAGACTATATAGTACTGGAGTACAAGGCTCATGGACCAATAGAACAGAACAGACAACCGAAAAATAGATATTTGATAACTGTACAATGTCAAATATCAACTGATATTTGTATAAAAGCAGCTGAGTGGAGGAAAGATAAGACTTTTCAATAAATGTTGCTGGGAACTCTAGGCGAAAAATAAGTAAGTAAGTAAGTAAATAAATAAATAAATAAATAATAAATTTTAAAAAATTAAAAAAAAAAATCTTGACCTAAATCTCACATCTTATACAAAAATTAACTCCAAATGAACCTTGGACTTAAATATAAAATATGCAACTATAAAACTTTTAGGGGGAAAAAAACCCACAAAAGAAAATATTGATCTAGAACTAGGCAAAGAATCCTTAGACTTGACAGCAAAAGCACAATCCAAAAAAGGGAAAGATTAATAAGTTGGACTTCATTAAAATTAAACTTGTGCTCCACAAAAGACACTACTGAGAGACTAAAAAGACAAGCTAGCCCTAACCGGTTTGGCTCAGTGGCTAAAGCGTCGGCCTGCGGACTCAAGGGTCCCAGGTTCGATTCCAGTCAAGGGCATGTACCTTGGTTGCGGGCACATCCCAGGTGGGGAGTGTGCAGGAAGGCAGCTGATCGATGTTTCTCTCTCATCGATGTTTCTAATTCTCTATCCCTCTCCCTTCCTCTCTGTAAAAAATCAATAAAATACATTTTTTTTTAAAAAAAAGATAAACTGGAAGAAAATATTTGCAAACTACATATTTAACAAAAGAACTAGTATTTAGAATATATAAAGAATTCTTAAGCCTAGCTGGTTTGGCTCAGTGGGTAGGGCGTCTGCCTGCTGACGGAAAGAGCTCCAATCAATGATTCCCTCTCATCAGTGATGTTTCTACCTCTCTCTCTCTCTTCTTTCCTCTCTGAAATCAATAAAAACGTGTATTTTTTTAAATCATGCAGAGAGAAAGTAGAATAGGTTGCTAGGGACTTAGGGGGGAGGGGGAGAGCAACAGGGAGTTATTGTATAACTAGAGGCCCGGTGCACAAAAATTTGTGCACTGGCGGGGGGGGGGGGGGTCCCTCAGCCCGGCCTGTGCCCTCTAGCAGTCTGGGACCCCTCAGGAGATAACCACCTGCTGGCTTAGGCCTGCTCCAGGGTGGCAGAGGGCAGGCCCAATCCCTAGGTGCCTGCCCTGCAGCCCCTGGTCGGGCTCAGAGCAGGGCTGATTGGGGAGTTGGGGCGCGGCCCCCTGTCACACTCAGGGCAGGGCCGATGGGGAGGTTGCAGCTCCACCCTGTCACACACAGAGCAGGGCCCATGAGGGGGTTGGGGCACCTTCCCCTGTCACAAACAGAGCAGGGCCGATCAGGGGGTTGGGGCGCCTTCCCGTCACGAACAGAGCAGGGCGGATAGGGAGGTTGTGGCCCCGCCCCCTGTCACACACAGAGCCGCAGGGCGATCAGGGGCTTTGGGTGCTGCCCCCTGTCACGCTGATCCCGGTGCCGGGAGGCCTCTCGGCTCTGCTGATCCCAGTGCTGGGAGGCATATTACCCTTTTACTATATAGGATAGAGGCCTGGTGCATGGGTGGGGGCTGGCTGGTTTGCCCTGAAGGGTGTCCTGGATCAGGGTGAGGGTCCCGCTTGGGTGCCTGGCTAGCCTGGATGAGGCGATGATGGCTGTTTGCAGCTGGTCACACACCCTTCAGGGTGGGGGTCCCCACTGGGGTGCCTGGCCAGTCTGGGTGAGGCGCTGAGGGCCGTTTTCAGGGTGGTGTGTGACTGAAGCTCCCAACTGCTCCTTTTTTCCTTTTTTTTTTTTATTCTTGGATTTATGGCTGTCACTGGAGCTGAGAGCCGGCTTTAGCTGTGAGACGTCGCTGCTGAAAGTAGGTTTCTGGCTTTGTTAACTTTCTGTATTTGAAACTTTGTTGCGATTCCAGCTCTGAGATCCCAGCTGACTGAAAACAGGTTTCTGGGGTTTTGTTTAGCTTCTATATTTGTAACAATGTTTCTTAGCAGCTCAGAGCCCAGCAGCGGCAGGCGGGGAACGTTGGAGTCCTCCGTCACTGAAGCAAGCAAGCCTCCTGTTCGTGTCAGCAGCCTGGCTGCCGGCCGCCATCTTGGCTGGCAGTTAATTTGCATATCGCCCTGATTAGCCAATGGGAAGGGTAGCGGACGTACGGCTAATTACCATGTTTCTCTTTTATTAGATAGGATAGGTATAGCATTTCAGTTGCACAACAATATAAATGTACCTAATACCACTGAAACTTACACTTAAAAATGGTTAAGATGGTAAATTTTATGTTTCTTTTACCATAATAAAAAATAATGGAAAAACAAATCAACAATAAAGATGTTGATTTTCTCCAAATTAACCTATATATGTAATGCACCCCAACAAAAATATAAGATTTTTTAAAGTTAAACAACTTGGTATAAAGTATTCACATAGTATGGAAAAATAAACATGTGAACATGAGAAATTCTGGAAAGGGATATGGGGGTGAACTAACCCTACCAGACCCAGTTAAATACAAGATCTTAAAAATCTAATAATGATGAAATTATTCTAAATGCTGTTTGGAAAAATAAGCATGAGTATACTGGAAAATTCTTGAAAGGGACACACTGGGGGTTGGAGGGTAGATTAGGCCTACCAAATATTAAAATATATTACCTACAATAAATGGTGGTATAGTAATAAAAATAATTTTATATTCAGGTCAAACAGGCATATCAATGAATCTGTAAAAAAAAATTTTTAATTTAAAAGACATAGCACTGAGAAACTTTTTCTCTCTATAACCAGACTGTCACAAAGTGTATCAATGATATTACAACATCCCACTCTTGCATGGATGATGAATCATTAATTTAACAGAAGCAGCCTCAATTTCCAAATCAGTCAGATAAGGATTTCTCAGACACAACATTCCACATTTATCTTAACTTTGTAGTCTCCAAGGCAACAGGACTCTGACTGGGCTTCTTAGCTTATGCCGGATGTTAATTAACTCCTTGACACACAGTCTCCCTGTGCTTTAAACCTATCAAATATTGATTCATTTAAATTGTATCTAAACCCACTGTTCAAAACCCTATAATAGCCCTGTCCCTTCTTTATTTAGTGAAATACGGGCAGTTCCTCTGGTGTTTAGTCTCTCATAGCAAGTTAATTAACCTACCTTTGTAAAAGCCCAAAGATAGCCCTGTTGGTTTTTTTTTTTTTTTTTTTTTAAATATATTTTATTGATTTTTTTACAGAGAGGAAGGGAGAGAGATAGAGAGTCAGAAACATCGATGAGAGAGAAACATCGATCAGCTGCCCCCTGCACATCTCCCACTGGGGATATGCCCGCAACCCAGGCACATGCCCCCGACCGGAACCGAACCTGGGACCCCTCAGTCCGCAGGCCGACGCTCTATCCACTGAGCCAAACCAGTTTCGGCAGCCCTGTTGGTTTTTATCAGATCAAAATAATCTATTAGAAAAACAAGCACATATGGAAATTTAATACATAAGCCACATAGCATTTCAAATAAAGATGGCTCATTCAAGAAATGATATTGAATTAATCATATGGGAAAAAGTAAAAAGCACAGATGGAATTTCTCTTTCAAATTCCAAATGATTCTAAGATTTCAATATTTAAAAAATAAAATAAAAACAAAATTAGAAGAAAACCCATTTTTATATTTTTATATAAAGAACTGAGATCGTCCCCAAACTCAAAAGCTATGACTAAATTGTATGAGGTTATTCATTGGATAAATTGCTGGCAGTGAAACTGCTGGTTCAAAGATATGTTTCTTTATTAAATGTTAAAAAAAATATGTGCAGCAAAAAAACCCAAACAAAATAAGCAAAAAGTATCATAAAGAGAAAAATAAAAGATCAACCTAATATAAAAACAGATACTTAAAAAAGGATGTACCTAATAAGAAAATACAATGGTCAAGGATGTTCAAATTTCAGTCATATTAAAGGAAGGTAAAGTAAATGGAGATACTATTTTTAACCTGTCATACTGGAAAAAAAATTTAAATTTAGTAACACGCAATATTGACATAGATGGGAGAGAAAACTGGCACTCATACATTCTTTCTCACAATATTTACTGTCTTTTGGAAGGGCAATTAGGCAATATTTTTTTTATACTCACCTGAGGTATACGTTTACTGATTTTAGAAAGGTTGTGGGACAGAAAGGAAAACATCGATGTGAGAGAAACACTGACACATTGCCTCCTCTACACGCCTCGACTGAAGATCAAACAAGCAACCTATGTACTAGTAATGTGCCCTGACCAGAAATCAAATCCAAAAACTTTTGGTGTATGGACCAACGCTCCAACCAACTGAGCAACCTGGCAAGGGCTGGCAATATCTTTTAAATTTTTGAAATTAATATGCCTTGTCCTATCATTTCATAACCAGAAATTTCTCTTAGGGACATAATCTGAAAGATGTTCTTGGTAGCCACAGCAATGTTTATTTACTGACAAGGAATTAGTTTATACAGAAAATAATAACATTTTCTTTTTCATCTCTACACCTAGCTCTCCCCAAAGGTAACTACTACTGCTTCTTATGTATCCATGGAAAAAAAGTAATGCCTGTATAAGCATAAATGTATGTACATCCTTTAATTTATATCAAAGAGATGATGCTCTATAACCATTAATCTCCACTTTACACTTTTCACTTATTTTCTCTCATAACACCCACGTAAGATAAAAGATTTATTTTTTAAGACAAAGCTCTACAGTTTGTATAGTATGATTGCATTTGGCTTTTTAAATGCTTCTGTATATATAAAAAATTCTAGAATGATGTACAATAGCCCCCCCCCCCACTTTATCTGCAGTTTCACTTTCCATTATTTCAGTTACCTGTAGTCCGAAAATGTTAAATGAAAATTCCAGAATAAACAATTCATAAGTTTTAAAATGCCCACTGTTCTAAGTAGCATGATGAAATCTCACACCATCCAGCTCTGTCCCACCCAGGACATGAATCATCCCTTTGTACACATCTAAGCTGTAAATGTTTCCCCCTCACGTTAGGCATTTAGTAGTTAGGTTATCAGATGAGCTAGTATTGGTATGAAAGTGCTTATATTGAAGTAATCCTTATTACTTAATAATGGCCCCAAAGCACAAGCATAGTGTTGCTCTCAAAGAGAAACCATAAGAAATTATGTATATGTGTATGTATGCTGAGGGGGAAAAAACAGTATATACAGGCATACCTTATTTTATTGCACTTTGCTTTATTGTGCTTCACAGATGTTGCCTTTTTTTTTTTTTTTTATAAAACAAATTAAAGGCAAAACCCTCCACCAACTAAAAGATTATGACTTGCTTTATTGCAATGATCTGGAACTGAACTCATAATATCTCTGAAGTATGTATGTATAACAGGGTTTGGTACTATCCACAATTTCAGGCATCTTCTGGAGTTCCTAGACCATATCCCCCATGGATAAGGGGGAACTACTGAATACAAAATATTTAACAAGGGATACCTCTGGGAATTAAGCTGGGTGGCATGGGCAGCAAGGACAAATTTATTTGCATTTTATAACTTTTTTATGTTTTACTTTTTAAAATCAAGTACATACCTATTATTTTTGTGACAAAACTTAAATAAAGGAAGATAGTTTACATAGGGAATGAAATAATATAAGAAAAACTAAATTGCACTTATTTCCCACACTTGTTACACAAAAAGATCTCTTGATCCTTTCCAGAGTTCCTCCAACTTTCAGATTTATATACACACAAAGCATTTCCACCTGCACCACAGGCATGTTAAATTCAACATGTCCAAAAGGGACTCATTGCCTTCCTCCCTTAAGCCTGCTCATCTTACCTAATTTACTGGTAATTACCTAAATTACTGACCAATGGGTTCCTATTTCACCAGGAGCCATTGGATTATTTAAAGTAAAAATTAGGGAGACATTGTTAACACTCTCCTTACTTTACCCCATATCCAATTACCAAATCTTGCCAATTTTATTTCCTAAATATTTTTCTAATCCATCCTCTCCTCTCCATTTTTACTACTTGTCCTATTTTAGACCCTCCTCTCTCCCCTAAGATCCTGCAATAGCTCACCAGTCTGCCTGACTCAAGGCTATCTCCTCAATTTATTCCCATTCTGTTATCAGAATGACCTATCTAAAATGAAAAGTTGAACTCTATCAATCCATGGGACCCCACTGCCTACAAGACAAAAACTAAGGACATGATAAGGCCCCTCCTTGACCAGACTCTGTCCAGGTTTCCAGCCTCATATGTTAATACTCCATGCCTTATAATCTATGCTTCAGCAATCCTGAACTCCAGTTTGCTAAATATCCCAGTGCAATTAGCTCCGCTATTCCTATTGTCTTCTCTGTCTACACAACAAACACCCTCTTCCCTCCACCATCTATGCCCCAACTGCGTAAGCCCCGGTAAGCCAAAGTTTCTTAACTTGGCACAATTGACAGCTTGAGCTGAATAAATTCTCTGTTGTGGGGGCTGTTGTTTACTGTCAGATGTTTAGCAACATCTGGAGCCTATACTCACAAGATGCCAGTAGCACTCCCCCTAGTTGTGACACAGGAGTTTTTTTCTCAAAAGGTCGGACACATTTCCTATTTTCACACATTACAGATTTTGGCATTTATGTACAAATTTAAGCACATAGTGAAAATTTAAGTACACATTAGATACACATTTAGATTTTAGGATAAAATGCTACTTCTCTTTTTATGGAACAATTTCCCATTTTTTCTTCTTGCTTCTTTTAAAAGAATGACCTTAATCCCACTGAATTTTCAGTGAAAGAATTTTGTCTTGCCTTTCTTTCAATCTTGTTAGTTTGTATACTAACCTTTTTACTCAAATCTCAACAAATCTTCTAAAAGTCTCATACTTATTATACTTGTAAGCTTAAAGTTGTAAGTGAATTTGAACTGAAGTTCAGCATGATTGTCCATTTCCATCTAATGATTGTTTATGCCTGTACTGTCACAAGAATTCCAATCAATGATTTTACCACACAAAGACTATTTTATATTGCCATGGTTTGTAAAGTTCATAAGCTATATATGATGCAATTTTTACCTTAGTGAGCACAAATCAGTATACAAATACAGTAAAAGGCATATGTCTATTGACAAACTTGTGTATTGCCATGACTAAGTGAACATTAATTCATTATATGTACTCCTAAATAAGTCTGTGATAAAATTCTAAGAATTTCAAGAATTTCTGAATACTAAATTTACTCAGCAATATATAATCTATACCAAAAAGCATATATTTTTTTAAAAAAAACAAACCATACCTATCTTTAAATGGGTAGTAACCACAAAATATTTTTTAAATGCTGAGTCCTAAGTAAAAAGATTCATTGAAACCTTCCAACCAAATTTGAGAGACACATTTAATAGTTCTCCACTAGTACTAAAAAACCATACTCTTTTCCTGTAAAGAACTTTAATGAGTCACACTTTCCTGACTAAATCATTATTTTACTGAACATATGGTAAAAAGGAGTTACCTGTTTGGTAACTTGAAACTTTACATTCACTTAAATTGCACATCATCAATACACAATAAGGCAGGCCGAAAATGCACCTAGTTTACTATACACGATACTCAGAAGCACACAGCATCACGCACAAGGCTCATCTGACATTCATCTGATAAAGGCATAAAAAGCTGTCTAAACCCCTCTTAAAAACTCAAGGAATATGGGGATAAGGACACATATGTAATAACTTAATCAATAAAGAAATTTTTTTAAAAAAGACACAGGAAACTCAAGATTCCCACCGTCTACACTTACACCGGAATTAAACCACCTGAAGTCAGGCACGACGCTTGCTCCCGGTGCCCAGCACAGCTGGCTCTCTGTTCTAAGTCCAGCTAGTCGCACATGAACCTATTTCCGCCCCTTACACCTCGGCCTAATCACCCACTCTAACGCATTCAAGTTCCAACTTTTACAACTAACTTTTACATTTCATAATGGAATCAATCCATGGTTTAGCATAACAGTTCCCAACCCGAAAACGTAAAAAGGATATGCCACAATATCTATAATAGAGTTTAGAGACCCAGATCATGAATCTAGTCACCATTTCCAGCGCGTGTGGTACAGGCAGGCGTTAGGGTAAGCGCTAGGGAAAAATAAGTCTCCACCCCTAAATTACGGTCATCTTTTAAGAGAATATAATTTACCCAAACCCCAGCTGTCTGGCCACCTTGGCAGCATCTACTAAGCAACTCGCACCTGGGGAAGGGGAAGAGAAGAAGGAAACCTTTTCCTCCTCCTTGTCCCCGCGGGCAAGTGCCCAGAGCACACCGGGCTGGGTCATCCCGCCAAGCCAGGGGGACATAAAAGTGGGCATGTGTCCCCGACAAACCTGAAGATCCGCCGCAGCCCGGAGGAAGCCGCCGGCACTCGGGGAAGGCGCCCGCTCGCTGGGCGCCCGGCTGGCGCGGCAGTCCAGCGGCTCCCGGGGAAGGTGCCAACACCTGAGCCGCCGGTCCCGCTCGACCCGCGGGCGGAGGGGCAGGACCGCTACAGGGTCCCGCCGGAACCCGCCGCCGCCGCCGCCGATCGACTGCAGGGCAGCGCGCGAGGAGGAGAGCGGCGCGCGAGGGCGACAGGGAAGGACCCGCGGCGAAGAGGAAGCAACAACTGAACAAAATAGCGGCCGGCAGGGCAGGCGGACCCAGGCGCGGTTCGCAGAGGCGCCGGGCGCAGGAAGTGCCCGCGCCGCCCTCAGAAGCCCGCACGCCCCCAGCGCCAGCGGCGACTCCCAGACACCTGTTTACCGGCACCCGCGCTCGGGTGCCACCCTCCAGGCTCCCCCCGCCAACACTCCGAGCCCGGGAAGGACGCGCGGAAGCCAGACCTCGGACTCGCAGCCTGAGGGCGCCTCCGCCGGCCGTACCTGACATCCGCGGCGACTCCCTCTCGCCCCTCCTGGGGGGCGGAGAGGAGAACGACACGAGACCGGCGACCTTCGCTCCACTCGGCAGCCGCAGAAGTGCTCGTGGCCGCTAGCCGGGGCCGCCCGCTGCCGCCTAGATTTCTCCCCGGCAGCAGCGGCGGCGGCGGCGGCGGCAGCTGCGGCCGAGGGGGGCCCGGCGCCCGCTCCCGCCCTCTCGCACCGCCCCTCCCCGCAGCCGGTCCAGGCCGCGGCCCGCCAACGGCGCAGGCGCCACCCAGGGGTCTCCTAGCGGTGACGTCGCCGCGGCGGCCCCGGCCCCAGGGAAGAGCCGAGCTAGTGGGGGCGAAGTGGGCGGGGCTACGGCGACGTGCGGACGCGGGGATTGGCCGCCGAGCGCACGCCCCGCCCTCGGGCGAAGGTCGTCTGGGAAGTTGGGTCTTCAGGGAGCCCGAGTGGAAGCCCACTGGCCGCCCCTCTCTCCTGGCTTTCGCCTTTCTTCTGATGCTGCGGGGTCGTGCACTAGCTTCCGGACCGGGAGAGGGACTGAAGCAGTGAGACAGCAGGGACTGAAACTGGGGGCGCCTTGTGGACCTTGGTCTGAGGGCAGGATCTGGCCCTGCAGGAGTCTTTTGACCTGGAGCCTGCTCTTACCTTGTTTTTCTCTGTTTCCCCCACCTCACCCGAAACCCCCCACCCCCCCATTCACACACACACACACACACTTTTCCCAGTATCTCTCTGCCTTACTGACAGGAAATACGGCAAGATAAGATATGCAAACGGGTGCTGGGTAACCAGTTTTGTGAAGTAGGAAGGGCTGAAAATTCAGTTGATGGTAATACCATAAGGCCTTCTGTAGGCACTCGGGGACTTTGGTTCTGCCATGACTTCAGTGCTGTCAGGCAAATGGCAGGAAGAACTTCCTCGGGGCTTTGCAAAACTTACCTCCTTTAGTTGGCAAAAGGACATTGAATCAGAAACCTATCTTTGAAGTGAGAAGGGGGAGCCTGCGAGCCATGAAGGCAACCTCAAAGCAGTCAGGAGGTGGGGGTAAGGTCTTGGTTTTATTGGGCCTACCTTGAAGGTGAGAAAGCTATCTTGTTTCCTTTAAAGGCCCTCAGATAGTTCTTCAGTGACTTTCAGCGTAGCTGTAAGGATTGTAGGCTCTGGGCTGGAATCTTGGTCCCTGCACCTATTGTGTAATCTTGGCAACTTACTTAACAACATGCCTGGGAGAAATATGAAACAGCGTGTGTAGGTTATTGTTGTTGTCATTTTTTTTTCTTTAATTTGTTTAGATTTAGCCCTATGGTAGTTTCCCAGGATATGCCATTAATAGATCCAAAAGAATCTTCCAAAAGAATTTTAAAACACCTAGTGATTCTTATCCAAACCTCCCATTTTCCAGATGAGAAAACAGGTCAGAAAGATAAACTGGTAGGCTCAAGCAAGAAGTGCAATACCAGACTGACAACAGTCTGATGTTCAGGTGAGTGCTCTTTCCCAGACCCATGCCTCCAGACTTCTCCCTCTTACATCTTTGCCTACATCTTCTTCTCTCTTCCTCAGCTTTTCTTTCCACAGCTGCTGTAAAACAGGATGTCACAGTGCTCCAAATAGAAAGGAAAACAAAGCAAAAAAAGTTCATGATTTCTTACCTCATTTTAATTTTAGTGAAATTTATAATGAATAAAGAATGACATTTTTCCAATGAGCAAAAATAAGAAACTTATCCAAGGATAAGTTCAGCCACAGGGTGTCTAAGAAAATTAGTGGCAACAAGTAATATTGATATGAAGAATACTGGATGAAGTTAGCCCCTCCCACTCTTGGGTATTTTTTAAATAGCTACTATTTTGATGAAAACCATATATACTATTCAAACAAATACAGGTGTTCTTTTCCCCCAAATCTCATAGAGATAACCATTTAAAATATTCATGTTATAGTCTTCTATACATCTCTAAGAATAAAAAAAAAAAGACAAATACAGTACTTCATAAATTGGATCTTATGTCCACAGTTCTTTTCTCACTGAACAGCATGTCACCAATAACATCATTTTAAAAAGTTACAGTGTCCATTAAGTGGACATTTATCATCATTTAATCAGTTTTCTATTGATTGACATTTTTGTATTTTCCCCCAAATGTTTCCTATTTTAAACAGTTCTTTGATGAACTTCCTTATGTATGCCCCTTTACACAACTGTGTAGTTAGTTATCTTTTGGGACAAATTCCTGGAAGTGACATTTTTGTCAGCCAATTCTTCAACATTATCAACTAGAAAAAATAAAGTGTGCCTACTTTGAAAAATATACTTTATATGTGAGACTCAATACAAACAAATTCTCCCATTTAAAACAGTTAAACCTCAGACAGTTGTTGTCAATCTGGTGTTTCAATAATCTGTCAGAGCTCCCTGGGGAAGAATAATGTGTGTTGAGGCTCCTTGGAGCAGGGTGGTTGACACTGCTAGTTGTTTAAGCCAAAATCTTTTTTTTTTCTTTACTAGCAGAATTCTGATTTTTTTTCAGGGTGACAATGTGTCCAGTTAAAAATTTTCACTTCCCCAGACTCTTCAAAGCCATGGTTGGCCATGTGGCCTAGAAAATTAAAGGAGATGTTCCTAGGAGGGGCTCAAAGCTTTATGGAAGCAATGTTCATTTAGCCATTGGACCTGTATACATTCTTTATCTGAGCAATGGCATGATGCTGGAGGTGGAGCAGCCATATTTCAACCATAATAACAAAAGCCCCACACACTATTAATAGTGTGAGAAGTCAAAGATGCCTGGTTCATGACTGCTCTGGAGGTACAGCTTGCCAGCTCTGGACTGCCCATTTCTGAACTTGAGTAGGGGAAAATGAATCCCTCCTATTTAAGGTTTTGTTGTTTGGATTTTCTGTTATAAACACTGAATGCAATTCCTAATTGATATATTAACATAGAACAAGGCACCATTTATTTAGCACTATATATAGAATTTTTAATAAACAGCGGGAACACAAAATGGAAACAAGAAATAACAACAGAGAAACCAAGATGGCGGCATAGGTTAACACCGGAGATTGCTGCCTCGAACAACCAATTCAAGGGTACACCTAAAAGACGGAACGGACATCATCCAGAACCACAGGAAGGCTGGCTGAGTGGAAATTCTACAACTAGGAGGAAAGAGAATATCATACCCAGACTCAGAGGAGGCGCAGTGCTGAAGTGAAATACTCAGGTACGGAGTGCGCGCGCGGAGCGGGCTGGTGGCGGAGGGCGCGGTGGTTGTTTTCAATCGGGAGGGAGTTTCAGACTCTGAGCTCCAGATCCGGGCGAGTCTCTAGGGACCCAGACTCAAACGGGAGAAGCGGGACTGTCTGGCTTCTGTCGGAACTCGAAGGCAGCTTTCTCTCCGAGGTTTGCAGTGGTGGCTGGGACTCTGTGAGGCAGAGCCCCTAGGAACGGAACTGAGAGCAGCCATAACTGCTCGATCTGGCCCGCCCTGTAGATCCCTGGGGACCCGCCCTGCCCAAGCCCTGCGCAGAGCCATTTGCCCGATAGCCTCAGGCAAACGCTAGATTAGCACCGCCCTAGAGATCCAGCACAGAAGCTCTCCCTCTGCAGACACAGCTGACTCTCATAGCCAGTTAGCCTGGAGGTCAAATCAACCCCCATATTGCCGACAACAGTCAAGGCTTAACTACAACAAGACTGTGCACAAAGACCACTAGGGGATGCACCAAGAAAAGATAAAAAAATGCGGAGACAAAGAAACAGGACGCAAATGTCAGAAATGGAAGATATAAAGCTCAAAACCACACTTTTAAGGTCTCTCAAGAACTGTCTAGAAGCTGCCGATAAACTTAGTAAGGCCCTCGAAAAGACTGGTGAGACCTCCGATAAATGTAGTGAGATCCTCAAGAAATCTAATGAGACCCTCGATATTGTGATAAAGAACCAACTAGAAATTAAGCATACACTGACTGAAATAAAGAATATTGTACAGACACCCAACAGCAGACCAGAGGAGCGCAAGAATCAAGTCAAAGATTCGAAATGCGAAGAAGCAAAAAACACCCAACTGGAAAAGCAAAATGAAAAAAGAATCCGAAAATACGAAGATAGTGTAAGGAGCCTCTGGGACAGCTTCAAGCGTACCAACATCCGAATTATAGGGGTGCCAGAAGATGAGAGAGAGCAAGATATTGAAAACCTATTTGAAGAAATAATCACAGAAAACTTCCCCCACCTGGTGAAAGAAATAGACTTACAGGTCCAGGAAGGGCAGAGAACCCCAAACAAAAGGAATCCAAAGAGGACCACACCAAGACACATCATAATTAAAATGCCAAGAGCAAAAGACAAAGAGAGAATCCTAAAAGCAGCAAGAGAAAGAAACTCAGTTACCTACAAGGGAATACCCATACGACTGTCAGCTGATTTCTCAACAGAAACTTTGCAGGCCAGAAGGGAATGGCAAGAAATATTCAAAGTGATGAATACCAAGAACCTACAACCAAGATTACTTTATCCAGCAAAGCTATCATTCAGAACTGAAGGTCAGATAAAGAGCTTCACAGAGAAGGAAAAAGCTAAAGGAGTTCATCACCACCAAACCAGTATTATATGAAATGCTGAAAGGTATCCTTTAAGAAGAGGAAGAAGAATCAAGTGAACAAATAATCTGGTGATCATAATAGAATCAGGGACATAGAAAGGGAATGGACTGACTATTCTTGGGGGGAATAGGGGTGTGGGAGATGCGGGAAGAGACTGGATAAAAATCGTGCACCTATGGATGAGGACAGTGGGTGGGGAGTGAGGGCGGAGGGTGGGGTGGGAACTGGGAGGAGGGGAGTTATGGGGGGAAAAAAGAGGAACAAATGTAATAATCTGAACAATAAAGATTTAATTAAAAAAAATAAATAAATAAAAAATAAAATCAGAAAAAAAAAAAGAAATAACAACAAAACACCACTCTCTTCTCTGATAAACTTAGTTTTCCTTTCAATACCCAAATGTTACAGTTAGATTAACAAATCGTTTTGTGATGACTTGATTAAGTTCTGTAAAGTAAATTATATTCACTGGTATAATAGTTTTAAAATATGGCCCAGCTGGTGTGGCTCAGTGGTTGAATGTTGACCTATGAACCAGGGGGTCACAGTTCGATTCCCGGTCATGGCACATGCCCGAGTTGTGGGCTTGATCCCCAGTGTGGGGCATGCAGGAGGCAGCTGATTAATGATTCTCTCTCGTCATTGATGTCTCTCTCTCTCTCTCTCTCTCTCTCTCTCTTTCTCTCTCCTTTCCCTTCCTCTCTGAAATCAATACAAATATATTTTTTTAAAAAATATGTTCACAAGTTTTGATACTTTTTCCTTCAAAAGGTGGACCTGAATTCCCCTTACCTTGAGTTTGAACTATATTTAGTGACTCGTTCTCATGAATAGACTTGTTCTCATTGTAGAAATGACATAATGTGATTTCTTAGGGAGGCGGGGGGACATTTGAATATATAGAGAGGCCCACATTATGAGTAATTAAGGCTTCCAGCTAAAAGCTAGTGAGGAACTGAGGACTCATGACAACAGCAATGTGAGTGAATTTGGAAGCAGATCCTCCAGCCCTGGTCAAGCTTTCAGGTGACTGCCTTCCTGATCATCTTTACTGAACCTCAAGAGAGAACCTGACCCAGAACCACTCAGCTAAAGTGCTCCTGAATTCCTGGCCCAGAGAAACTGTGAGTTAAAAAATGTTTTGTTGTCTTAAGCCATTTAATTGGGGATAATTTGTTACGCCATAAAGATAACTAATAGAGTTAGGTATAATAGAGCCTACAATGCCTGGCATGTATTTCAGTGTTTAATTATTTGTTGTTTGAATGAATACACAATTGAATGAAGGAAGATACAGTGGGGCCTGTACTTGTGTTTCACTTTAAACCAGTGGTTCTCAACCTTGGCTGCACATTAGAATCACCTGGGAATCTTTTTAAAATCCTGATTTCTGGGCCTCACCCCATAACAAAGAAACAGAATTTCCGGAGGATGAGGCCCAGAAATCAGGATTTTAAAAAGATTCCCAGGTGATTCTAATGTGCAACAAGGTTGAGAACCACTGCTTTAAACGGTAACAAACAATGCTGGTATTATCTTTGATTCCTGACACCTGTATTATACAAGGGTTTTCTGATATGATCACAGGGAAATCAACTGTGAATCTTGCTGAGACCTAAACATTGACATTTCTGAAAGAAATGTAAGGTGAATAGAGTATTGGAATCCTAGAGTCTTGAATAATGCTCCCAGTTTTATCACTGAATAGCCAAGTGGCCTACGGCAAGTCACTTAAGACCTCCAAATCTCAATACTCCTATCCACAAATTGGGGGAAGTAATCCTAACATGCTTCAAAAGGTGGTCAATGAGATTATATGTGACAGTGTAATTATAAAGCATTAGCATTCTCTTAACATCTTAAGCGCCAAGCCTGTTTTGTCTTCCTTTCCATTTCAGTCACCAGTAACTGACATGGGGCTTAACGTGTTAATTACATTAGGCTCATGAGGTCTGTCCTGCTGTGTGTTTTTTTTTGTTAATCTTCGCCAGAGAATATTTTTTTCCATTGATTTTTAGAGAGTGGAAGGGAAGGAGAGAGAGAGAGAGAAACATCAATGTGAGAGAGACACATTGATTGCTTGCCTCCCTCACGAGCCCCGACTGGGGCCAGGAATCACATCCATGACCCTTTGGTGTGTGGGCCTGCACTCTAAGCATTGAGCAACATCTGGCCAGCACTATCCTACTGTATTTTTAAGCAATAAATATTTTATTTTTTTAAGAGTATAGATTCATTTTAATTTGAATGTGTACATGAATGGGAAAAGCTAGAAATAGAGCTTTATACAGTGGTCTGCTGGCAAATGTTTAACAACTAACTCTCTACAAAATATATACATGTATGTATACATATCTATTAATGCACATCCTATATAATAAAAAGGTAATATGCAAATTGATCCTAACAGCAGAGTGACCAGAACAACCGCTGGACCAGTCACTATGAGGTGCACTAACCACCTCTTGGTTCCTTTCCCCGGCTGGCAGGCTCCGATCGTCTGATGGCCACCTGCAGTGGGGGCAGGAACAGCTGACCTCTTGGTCCCTTCCCCCTGGCCATCAGGCACTGATCACCCAATGGCAAAAGGCTGCAGGCACCTGGGGAAGATGGCCCTGATTGCAGGCCAGGACTAGGGACCATACCCATCCACGAATTTCATACACTGGACCTCTAGTTAATTTACAATGAATCTCACTGATATAAATGTTGTGTAACTCACAATTTTATAAAGAATAACAAAATATCAAATATCAAATACTTTTTATTGAATTTCCATATAGCCAATTGATTCTCACACCTTTCATCAGTTTTTGCTGCACTCTTATATCCAAAGTCAAACTACGGTTAAACATTAAATATATTAGATGGTATGTTTTAGACTTTTCTTTCAAGAGGTGATAACTGGTTGTACTGTGTTCCTTTGTAAAATATTAGCATCATTCATAGTAAGCAGTTAGGGTTTAATAATATGGCAGGATGGTGGGTTATTACATGTCAGATCTCATTTTATAAGCCTGGTGAAAATTTATTGCACTTTTAAAAGAATGCCTAATTATAACTGGCTTCTTTTTCTCTTCATGAACTAATTTGTCATTGTGGTCGGGTGTGTGCCCCTCTTTATGGTAACAGTGGTCGTTAAACATGCTTAGTAATAAACATACATTTAACCAGTAATTTGGTCTGAATCTAAGAGTTTATCCTAGAGCAAAATTGCACCCAGCAGCAAGAAAATAAATGGTAGAATACATGTCTTTCTCTTTCAGAGAGGAGGACAATGGAACATCAGAGATAGAGATAGCTATTGACGATGCACAATTTGGTGGTATGGCTAACCCCAGAGGTAAATATGTGAGGATGAGTAAGATGGGGCCTTAGTGTAAGATGCAAGTCCCAATTATGTAGTGGGTGAATTATCCAAACTCCCTGATTTTGTTTGAAGTATTGTTGTTCTGTCTTGCTTTCTGCTATTCTGCTGACTCCAAATTGGTTGAAATTACTTGTTTAATTAGACAGTTTATTTGTGGTTGTAGATGACCCCTGCTACCTACCATTTTTATTTACTTGAGTAGTAAGACCCTACCAAAAAAACAAAAACAAAAACCAAAAACACCGACAGAGCTTCCTTATCTGGTGAGTATATGCTTTCCAACTAAGCTCCTTCCATATTGAAATATCTGCCAGGAGAAAGTATTTTCACCCTACGCAACCTGAGAGAGCATTTTTCAAATAGTTTTTATTCCTTGCTGCTACATCTTCACAAAAATCTACCAAGATTTTGAGATAGTTACAAAGGTTAGTGTTATTTTCTGAATTGACTGACACGTGAAGTGGATTAAGGTGGAGAATGTAGCCAAAGAGGAGATAAAGAAAAAAAGAAAGTCTCGGAAATACTTTTAACCTCCAGGGAAGAGGACTCAGCATGACTCACAACATACTAAGCTTAAAAGCCGAGACGGCAACGTGTGTGCTGAGGAATGTTGTCGTCTAGAGAAATATTCTCAACTTATGAGATTGGGCTCCCTGGGGTTACTTGGGGTTTCTCTAGTTCCTGGAATAAGATTCAGGATGTTTTCCTAGTCGCTCAACAAAAGCAGGGAGTATTTGTTATAAATGGAATAGGTGAAACTGCCTTTAGTTTAAAATCCCTAAGCAGTAAATGATTTATAAATATGTATGCTACCTCTGTTATTGTAAAGAACTGAAAAATTTAGCGCAGTTATGTGGAACATTTTTTTTTTCTTCTTTTAAGTTGTATCTAAATGTATTTAAATATAAAAATGGATTGTGACGGATACTTTGTTGGCTTTCTGTCCATTATTCATAGAGAAGCTTCCCCTTCCTCATCCCTATGTTCCTCCTACAGCTTGGGTCCCCATAGCCATGTTTATATGAGAGGACCCTTCTCCTTTCCTGCCACAGCTGATTCAATAGGTTTTGATACTTTAAGAAATATGACTCAATCAGATTCTGTCTTCTGGGAATTTGGAATTGGGAGAAAGAAGCCTTAGTTACTCTCTTTTGAACCCTGAAACTGTACTCCAAATATGGGATTATAACCCAAACATGTAAACCCAAGATAAGGGGAACCCATTTTGCAGGGAGAGTCAGGAATGAAGCAGACTACCTGAGAAATGTAATGACCCTGAGCTGTGTGCTCCCTGAGAGAGAGAGAAAGAGCAGGGAGAGAGTCACTTTCTAGCTTTCACATATTTTCCATGGCCCCCTTCCCTCAGTTGGCCTTCCTGCTCTTGAGTTCCATGAATCCCTATACTGTATTCATATATTAAATTACACGTTTTTTGTCAAGTTAGTTTGAATGGGTAATTTTCCCATTCTTTAAAAAACATTTCATCACTTCATTTAAGAGAGATCTAAATCGTTCTTTTCATTTGTAAGAAGTAAAAAGCATTTTGAAAACTTTGATCTGAGGAATAACCTAAGGCTTATAAAAAAAACATGCAAAATTTATAATCTTTTGTATAAAGAGATCAAAAGGGCAAAGTAGGAAGCTCTAAGTTCTGTTCTTTCACAGAAACAGAAAAACAAGGAGCAAGCCACTGTCAGAACCAATTTTGTGAGAACTCTGGAAAACACTTAAAAGTTTATAGCAACCAAGTGAGCACTGAATCAAGAAAAAGGCACTTCAAAGCAGTAGGAAAATGTTGTGGTGATTTTACTTGCTTTTCCGCTCCCTCCTCCCCTGCATGGGAACAGTCTTATAATGTCAGTAGTCTTAGAGTGGCAACAGTCTTAAAGCAGCAGTAGTCATAAAGTTGCTGCAATCATAACAAAAAAAACACAGTCTGAAAGTGGCAGAAGTCTTACAGTGGCAGCAGCCCGTGTTCCTGGTGTGGGACTGCCCCTCGATTCTGGAAGGAGCAAAGTTGACCTTGCTCACAGACTATTGTGATGTTCTGATGTGTCTGGGGGCCGCTAGGGACTGAATTGTGTCCCCCAAAATTTATATGTTGCAGTCCTACCTACTGTGTGACTGTAGGGCCTATAAAGATGTGATAAAAGTTAAGTGAGTTCATAAGGATGAGATCCTCATCTGATAAGGCTAGTGCCCTTATACGAAGCAGAAATACAAGAGCTCTCTCTGCCCATCAAGTGTGGACACAGTGAGAAGGCAGCTGTCTGTAAGCCAGGGAAAGAGTCCTCACCAGAAACTGAATTGGCTGGAGGCTTGATTTTGGGCTTTCTATTCTCCAGACTTATGAGAAATAAATTTCTGTTGTCTGAGTCATCCAGACTGTGGTATTTTGTTATGGCAGCCCAAGCATACTAATACAGGGGGCAATCTGAAGGACTGTGGCAAGGTGTTCTACGTTTTACCTAGCTCAGAGCTCGGCTGAAAGAGCTTGAAAACACGGCAAGCCGAATCAATAACCCTCAGGCAGCTGGGTCAGAGAATACAGTGAAACATACAGTAGACCATCTAAGGCAAAAGATGCGAATTTCTTTAGAAATTAGGACATTCAAAAGCAACCATCGAGACAGGGGAATTTATAAAGCCATATGCATACCCATGGCAAGATACATGCTCAGAAAAAAATCTTAGACGATCCTAAGCTTTCCCCTGGGCTGAGCCCTTGCTTGGTACAGTGCAAACCTGACAAATTGAAGGAAAGCCCTAGCTCAGAGACAATTTACAAAGACGGGAAGGTTCCTGCATTCAAGGAAATTTCTATCAAAACACTAGCTGCACACAAGCTAAGGAATACAGACATCAGTGACCCCATTGACAAGGAATACTGTCTTTGCAATAATAGTTGGGGAAATAAATAAACTGATGACTACAGCCTCCAACAACCCCAAAACAGCAAACCCTGTGAAAAGGGGAGAATCTGACTTCCACTTACCACATTATATTAATTCAATGTCCAATTTTTATAAAAAAAAATTACAAGGCATACAAAGAATCTGACTTCCAGTTACCATCTTATACTAGTCCAATTTCCATTTTTCATTTTAAGAAGTTACAAGCATATATGGCTCATTCAAAAAAAAAAAAACCCAAAATAAATTGGTAGAAACCATCTCTGAGGAAGTCCAGACATTGGCATTACCAGACAAAGATGTTAAAGTAACTGTCTTATGCTCAAAAAACTAATGGAAAACATGAGCAATAAACTAAAGGAAATGAGGAAAATAATGTATGAACGAAAGAGAATACCAATAAAGAGAAGGAAATAAAAAGGAACTAAGCGGAACTCTGGAGCTGAAGCGTACAATAGCCACAACTTCGACAAACTGTTGGCTCTAAGACAGGTTTTATGCAGAAGACGCTGAGCCTTGTTCCCCCACTGGGGGATGGTGTCCCTTAAATCATAAAATTTATCACAGTTTAGTGTAAAGATCTTGGGCTTCAGAGTAAGATTGATGTGTGTAAATGATAGCTATAAATAAAAATAACAATGACCAGCATTACTAATTCAAGTGGAGAAAGCTCTAAGAAGGAAGAACTCAGAGTCTAGGACTTCATAAATGACTTCTGCTGCTGATTCCTTACTATGTATTAGACACTATGTTATGTTTTAGGCGCTCCACAATACACTTACGTCACTGATTTATTTTATTTTATTTTATTTATTTATTTTTTAAATATATTTTATTGATTTTTTACAGAGAGGAAGGGAGAGGGATAGAGAGTTAGAAACATTGATGAGAGAGAAGCATCGACCAGCTGCCTCCTGCACACCCCCCACTGGGGATGTGCCCGAAACCAAGGTACATGCCCCTGACCGGAATCGAACCTGGGACCCCCCAGTCTGCAGGCCGACGCTCTATCCACTGAGCCAAACCGGTTTGGCACTGATTTATTTTAAACTTCACACCAACCCTCTGAAGTAGGTGTTATCAACCCTATTAACTGATAAATAAACTAGTCTTAGAGATTAGGCACTTGTAAATAGTATAATATGGATTTCAACCCAGTTTTTTAAAAATTGCTTCACTGAGGTATAATTAGCATGCAGTAACTAACTATACATATGTAAGGTTGATGTTTGGACATGTGTATACCCATGAAACCATTACCACAATCAAGATAATAAACATATCTGTCACCCCCAAAAGTTTTCTCCTGCCACTCTCCACCCCATCTCCAAGAAACCACTTACCCGCTTTTTATCACTATAGATTAGTTTGCATATTTTGGCATTATATGAATGGAATCATACCATGTGTTCTCCCTTTTATCCTGCTTTATCACTCAGCATAATTACATTGAAATTAAACCATGTTGTTGAGTTTATGAATGGTTCATTCCTTTTTGTTGCTAGCAGTATTCCATTACAATTTGTGTATCCATTCACCTGCTGATGGGCATTGAACCCAATGGTTTCTGACTCTAAACCCATGCTACACTCTCTCCCCAGCTCCATAATTTACTGTGTGGTCTTAGAAAACTGAATTATTCTCATTGAGTCAGAATTTCTCTCATTGGAAAATGGCAATAATATTTCTTCCACAGGATTATTATTAGTAAATGAGATAACATGAAAGCACCTAATACTGTGCCTGGCACACAGTAGGTGCTTATAAACATTCTTTTTTTTTTTTTTTTTTCCTCAAGAAAGAAATTTCTCCAGGAAAGAACTGAGGAAAAAGTATAGTAGTAATGACTCCGTATTCTTTCTTCCTGCATTTCACTTCCTTCTTGAAACTTTCTCACTTTAATTTCCCCTGCTTGTGTCTTATGTGCACCTCATGAATATGCTATTCCCTTCTCTCTACTACAAATATGTACAACAAACTTTTTTTTCATGTTGTGAAAATTTCAGTTTATGAAATTGGGCTGAAATAGAGCATTGCCAGTCAAGACAACATTATGTATACCCCTATACATTAGACTTTTATCAAGGATATAAATGATGAATGGGAATGGCAGAGGCTAGGGGTGGAGGGTAGAAAGCAGAGACTGATGAGCAAGGAAGTAAGGCTTTATATTTGAAGCCTGAACGATCTAGACAGAAAGTGGAGTGATAACTAGGGGCAAGAAGGGCATACATGTGGGGCAGGAAAGAGTTGAAGGAAGGAATAAGGATCTCACATACAAGTAGCCATTTATGCTATTGCTGTCTTTTATCTTTGAAGTACAGACACATCCCCAAATTATCAACACTGGTGAGTACAAAGCTCTTTGGGTGTGAGAAAGGAAATGAGAAGATATGCTACGTTCTGGTTTATCAAGCTCCCAGCTAATGACCCAAAGCCAGTTTCCTTTTCTTCCATTACAGGTTAAATGTGTGTTTATAGATTGTTGTGATACTGTTTTAAACACTGTTTCTGTATGAAAATACTATATGTTTTATTGATTTCAGAGAGGAAGGGAGGAGGAGAGAGATAGAAACATCAATGATGAGAGAGAATCATTGATCAGTTGCTTCCTGCACACCCTGCACTGGGGATAGAGCCCCAACCCGGGCATGTACCCTAACCAGGAATGGTACCATGACCTCCTGGTTCATAGGTTGATGCTCAACCACTGAGCCACACAGGCTGGGCTGGAAAAAAACATTGTCACTTCAATGAATTTTTGGACTACAGCTCACAAGGAGACAGGTAACTTTGTTTAGCTTACTAACATTAACCATTTAGATGTTGCAGATAAAGAAAATTCAGGTGATAAAAAAGTGACTTGAGGAGGGCATTATGATGAAATTAAGTTCAAATTGTTGGCATTTCACATACCTTTGTTCAGTCTCTAAAACTCCTTTTTCTATTGGATCTCTAAGGAGCCTTCTTTGCCTTGAAAAGATTATTAGGAAAGGGGATAAGAGGAAGGGAACAAACTACCATAGTCCAACAAACTAATCTCTCTCTCTCTCTCTGTTTCTCCCTCCCTCCCTCCTTCTTTTCCCTCTTACTTTGGAACTCTATTTCTCTCCCAAGTGATTTTTGTCACCACCCTCCTCTTCCTCTGTGTGTGGGGTGTGTTTGTGTATGTTGTGGGCAGGGTGTATGTGTATGGGGGGAGGGTGTTTGCTTTTCTCTTCTTTTTCTTTGCTTCCTGGTCTTTAACTGCACTCAGTATTTCGCCTGCCTCCTTTCCATCTCTTTATTTTTAGTTATTGTTTTTATACCTGTCCCTGCCAGTAGAAAAAAGAATGCCATTATTACTGTCTTTTTCTTTTTTTAAGTTCTTAACTCTTTCTGGCTCTGTGCTAACAACTATTATAAAAAGGAAATGACATAGACAGTGTCTGACTTCTAAAGTATAAAATCTATTGTGAGACCCAGCTGTGATTTTATAACACCCTTATGATTCTGACTTTTTTGTTGGTTTCTCCATGCCGTTAAAAATCTAAAGGCCTAAGTTACAAACATACCTGATTCCCGTACAATTTCAGAAGGTTCAAAAAGTCCCTGAACCCCTAAGGAATTTATGATCTCAGATAAACAATCCTGCTGATTGTCTCAAAACATTTCACAAATGTCACACAATTTTTGAGATAGGCGGAATATCTTGAGACATGATCAATTTGAATTCACTTAGGTAAGAAAATCAATAGGATATTTAACAGCCATTTGGTGTGGTTGGAGAGGTAAAAGAAAGAAATGTTATCAAATCATAAGTAGATTGTAACATTATCCAAAAGGAACAAACATTTATGGAGCATCACCTACTACACACATACCTATATATGAAATTCCTACATAATATAGCTGTTGTAAAAATTATATTTGTATATGCGTATTTGTATGTATGCATATATAAAAATATTTACATATGCATACATTTGTGTATGTATTGTATATTTGTGTAGGCAAACAAATATGTATAGATAATATATTAAGTACTATAAATATAATTTTCATAATAACTATAACATGTAGGAATTATACTCAGATATGGAAATTGAGCCTCAGAGAAATCAAATAGCTAACTCAAGTCACCTGCTAGTAAATGATAGATTAGAATTCACACCAACCTCTAATTCTAATGCCCCTTCAGAGGTTGATCTCATCTTTTCTACTCAACACGAAACTAAGCACATAGGAGGCACTCATAGAAGGTTGGAATATTGATTGAATTAGACCAAACAGAGTCAAGTACAGAGTCCTGCAGTAGATCACTGGAAACTACCACTCCCACCCTCATCTACCCACCCACCCCCATTTAATTTCATTTCTTGAGAGAAAAGAGGGGGCATTCTAGCCAGTTCTGAAGAGGAGAGGAAACGCTCCAGAATTGCAGAGAAATACAATAATTTTACTTTACTCATCAGAGAACTATGTCAGGTCTAGCATACTGAGAGGGTAGCAGGCTTGAATATGCCGGTTTTCATTAGGAATGAATGTACTGCAAAGTTAATGCAATATTAACTTGAGGAAACCATTTTTGATTTAGTGAGTCCTCTGAACATTAAAGAACGCATTTTGACTGAGGCTTCTGAAATATACAATTTGAAACATGCCTAGGAAGAAAATGCAGCAATTTTAACCGAAGGAGGTTCTCAAATGAAGACTGATTTTAAAGGAATTGTTCAGAATTATATGCACATACTCTGAGGCTAGCTAACGAAGGAAGCTATAATGTGAAGAGAGTTGCTGAAGAAATGCAAGCAACTCTCAGGTAGAAAGGCTGGTTATACTTCAAAAGTAAATCTTTGGCCTGACCAGTGTTCCTCAGGGGTTGGAGCGTTAGCCAGCACACCGAAGAGTCGCTCTTTCGATTCCTGGTGAAGGGCACATACCTGGGTTGCAGGTTCAATCCCTGTCCCAGTCGGGTGTGTGTGAGAGGCAACAAACTGATGTCTTTCCCGCATTGATGTTTTTCTCTCTCTTTCTCCCCGCATCCCCTCCTCTCTTCCACGCCCCCTAAAAATCAATGGAAAAAATATACTCAGATGAGGCTTAACAACAACAAAAGCGTATCTTTAAGGAAGCTAAGAAACACTTAACTAAGTTGAATGGAAACTGTATTGGAAGTCATTATAATTGTAGAAGCCAGTCAAGACAATGGAGTAATGCAGAATTAGGTAGTGTTACCCTGCTTGATAGGTTCATGATTTAAAAATAAGCCCATCTTGACTTAGGGCAAGATCATGATGCATAGTTTTTTAATTTCTCCAATCCTTTCCTAAAACATATACTAAATAATAGAGTAGCAATAGCTCTACTCTCATTCAATGTATTATTATGATTGTTGTTGTTATTTGATATCCTTGGCTCTTGGCTCTGCAGCCCAAAGTTCAATTCTGTTCCACTCCACACCCAGGTTTCCATAATGCTTGCCTGAATCTCACTTACCAGGGCCTATTTAATTGGGTTCATAAAAGAGACTGGGTCATGGAATGAAATAAATAAGGATTTGGGAATTAGGTAGACCTGGGTTCAAATCTCAGTACCACTATTCGCTGGTTTTATAAGTTGGATCTGTCACAAGACCTCTCATTCTCTCATTATTGTTTATATTAAAAAATCCAATTCAATTATATCATTTTGACTTCTAGGACCGTGTCAATTTCCTCCAATGTTCAAGTAACAGGATTAGCAATGTATTGGCCCATTGAAGAAGGGAGTAACAGGGAACTCTAGGAGAGGAATTGGTAGGTACACACGCACACACACACACAGCACTGAGAAAGGATAAAAGGTCTTTGTCCTTCAGCGTTTCTAAATTCTGAGCCCTTTTACCATCCCTCCTCCCCCAGGGAGAATAAACTGGCTTTTCTAAGTTGTGAGCTCTTTCTTAAACCTGGAAATTCTATTTGCAGAGAAATAGGAGGTCCTTTGTGCCTAAGGGCCTACAAGAGAGGGGATGTACAGTCCTAGAAATTGGTTATGGCCCAGGAAGTGTCAGGATTTGTGCAGAATGAAAATCACTTCTATGAGTATTGCTTTATGTCCCATGTGGTGGCCCAGCCCTGTGTTCCTGGAGTTATGCTACATATGGCATTAGAGCAGTGGTTCTCAACCTTCTGGCCCTTTAAATACAGTTCCTCATGTTGTGACCCAACCATAAAATTATTTTCGTGGCTACTTCATAACTGTAATGTTGCTACTGTTATGAATCATAATGTAAATATCTGATATGCAGGATGGTCTTAGGCGACCCCTGTGAAAAGGTCGTTCGACCGCCAAAGGGGTTGCGACCCACAGGTTGAGAACCACTGCATTAGAAGGAGATCTTCATCAGGCAGGAACCGAATGAGGAGGACCCCAGAAGTTTTATGTTTCCTTTGTAGGTTCTTTGATTCCATTGGTCCCTGTTACCTGTCACACTCTGGCAAGCTCACCAGCAAACACCCTGGAGGCTCATGCTGACCGAGAACTGCTGACAGCTAGGGTAGTCATTCAGCAAAGGTTTATTGAATTCTTTATATATGCCAAGTTCTTGGCCTGGGATTAGATCTTTGAAACAGGGAGGATAAAGCTTAAAGAGGTTCATAGCTTCTTCCCTCCATTCTTTATCCTGACTTAGCTTTCTTCATAGAACTCAATCATTTATTATCTGTCTCCTTGTTGAGTGTCTGTTTTGCTCCATTAGAATCCAAGGCCCAAGAGAGCGGGAACTTTGTCTTGTTTATTGCTGTCTCCCCAGTGTCTGGCACATGCTATTATGTGTTTCACAAATACTTGCTGAATGAATGAATGAATCCCATTGTTTTAGACAATGAAAACCAAGTAGTCTTGTATATTACTTGATCTTCTCTTTCTAAAATAGTCTTACATTTTTTATACATAAAATAAATTTTGCCTCTTCTGCCTGTTTTCCAAAAAGTGCTTATAATGCTGCATCATTTATAGTCTTCTACATCATTTATAGTCTATAGAGCTGCATAATGAACATCTGAGGTAAAAAAGAAACACTGTACACCCTGTAGACTCTAGTCTTCTCGAGCCTTGTAGAGCCAATTCTTTTATGAAAGTCCTCTTAGGAAAGATCTATGCAGTTTTATAATGTTCTACTTCAATTTGTGTTTATAATTTGAAGCTACATATATATTTCCCCTCCATGAAAAACAAACCCTTTTTTGGTAGCTATTATATATATGATAGAAACCAGGAAGCAATAGCCTCAGAAGTTTCCACCCACCTTCTCCCCACCACTGCTGTTGTCACTCAGATTTTTCGCTTCCCCACTGCCCTTCCTCACCTGAGGGAAGGAAGTAAGGGCAGGAAAAGGAGAAGGGTAAGCCATAGTAGGCTGAGGGCAAGATTACAGGAGAATTCTCTTAACTGTCATCTTTGCCAATGAAATTTAAAGATGCATCATTTCTTATTTCTATAGCAGTTGTTTGCTAATATTCTAATAAAGGCTTCATTGATGTGCCCCCAGAATTATTCAGACAATCCCAGTGACCATCTCTGTGACTTTTCTTTCATCAAATATAAATCACGGGCTTATTCAACTTAGCCAGCATGATTTCCTTTTAATAAAACCTGTGTCAATAAGTTTCAATCCTTTCATCACTTGGTGTTTACGAATTGATTTCCTTTATAGTGTTCTTGAACCTTAATTTGAAAACTGACATTAGCTTTTTAACATGCTAGAGTTTTCTTTTTTGTTCCTTTCTTATAGACACAATCATTTTTCTGTGTTTTGCTCTTTGGGTAGTCTTCTTGACTCTTGAGATCTGTAATGCTTTACTATTTTACCTAGTCTCTCTTTTTTTCTGCTTGTAGTAGTCCTTCAAAAAACTTTGTTGATATAATCTACCTCTTCCAAAAGATCAAGGCAGCATTCTTGAGAAAAGAATGACATTTTTAATATTTAAATGATATAGTTAATGCTCAAACTTCTCTTGACTTTCTAATGAAGAGTTTTAATGTTTTTCTTTTTCCAACTTCTTAGATTTATTTGTATAAGAAAAGTACAAAAAACAAAACAAAAAAACTCTTTTAGGGGAAATTTTATCATGTAGAATGCACACATACCTGCATCTGACCCTGATTGTTTTTTTTCTTTTAAGCATTGCCTTTCCCAATTCTTATCTGTGTGATCAATGGTAACTATTCACCGAGCCTTCATTATGTATTCACACTGAGATAAGGACTGTATTTTCCCTATCTCTTTTGAGCCTCACCACAATCCTGTGAGATAGGGACTATTTTTATATTTATCTTTTCAAATAAGAACACTGAGACTTGGAGAGCATCCCAGTCAAAGGAATAGCATAATACTAGGAGGAGCTGAACTTTAAATCAATATGTCAAACTCAAAATGCTTACCAGTATACTATAATATTTCTAGAAGATCCTTGCCTGGGATAATTATCCCTTTCCAAGTCCAGTATTTCTTCAGTTTTCAATTCTGTCTTTACTATATTTATTTACACTTTCATGAAGGCAGTAAAGCTGGTGGTTCCAGGTAAGGCTCTGGAGCCAGATCAAGTGTAGCCAAATCCAGGGCCACCACATACTAACTGTGTAATTTGGGGCAAATTATTTAGACTTTTGTGTCTCAAATTCCTAATCTGAATGTGGGGAATATTAGTGCATACCTCATAGGGTTGCGATACTTAAATGAATCCTTAATATGTTTACGGTGTTTAGAACAGTTCCTGGTATATGGGAAGTGCCCAGGAAATGGTACTTTTATTTATTTATTTGTTTACCAGAGGCCCCGTGCACGTATTTGTGCATGGGTGGAGTCCCTCGGCCTGGCCGCCGATCAGGGGGGTGGGGGTGGGGCAGCTGGCCAGAAGGAGGGACAGCAGGAGGTTGGCTGGGCAGGGGGAGGGACCGTGGGAGGTTGGCAGGTGGGGGGGCAGGAGGAACCATGGGAGGTTGGCCGGTCGGGGGGGGGGGGGTCCTGCAGGAGGTTGGCCAGCCAGCCCTCCTCCCCCCGATCAGGGCCAATGGGGGTCCCACTGGGGGGAGGGACTGCGAGAGGTTGACTGTGGGAGCACACTGACCACCAGGGGGAAGCTCCTGCATTGAGCGTCTGCCTCCTGGTGGTCAGTGCGCATCATATCAACCAGTTGACTGGTTGTTTGGTTGTTTGGTCGTTCGGTTGCTTAGGCTTTTATATATATAGATTTATTTCCTACTTTTTGATAATTCAACTCATGTACTTACTGAATGCTTTACTGTGTTACTAACTTCCAGGCATTCTGCTAAATTCCAAATATAGAAAGATGATTGCCACAGAATCTTTCCCTTAAGGTGTTCAAATCTATTGGTGAATCATAAAAGATTATGCTCACAAGGGGATAAACCCCATACTCAGTCCAGATATGGGGTGGTCAATTTAAGTTCACTAAATTTTGGATCAAATGGATAATGAGTGATGGAATAAGAATCTGTAGCCAAGTATGCAAACCTCCCAAACTAGAGCTTTCCAATGAAGTAGATCATTTCCAGAGCCAGCTAACCCTTCCCATTCCACTTGCCCTTTTGCATCATGTCTTTTCCAGTCCTCCTGTCAAGAGGTGGTGTTTATTTCCTTTACCTTGAATTTGGAATAGCCTTGGGATTTGCTTTGCCCAACAGAATGTGGTGAAAATGAGGAGCATGACACAGTTCTAGACCCTAAGAGGCCTTGCAGATTCCCTTGTTGCCCTCTTAGGATCTGACCTCCATGTAAAGAAGTTGAGGCTAGATTACTGAATGATCAGAGAGGGACTGGAGAGAGAAAAACCCAGCCAGTCTTTCACCATTTCAGTCACCCCAGCAGAGTGTCAGTCATGCGAGTAAGCCTAACACCCTAAATACTATAGCTTTTGTTGAAATGCCTCAGCCAATTCCTGTTAAGTTGCAGAATCATAAGCAAATAAATGGTTCTGTTATGGGGGGGATGGTTTGTTTCATAGCAATAAATCCTGAAAGATAACAGTTCCTTGCAGCTTCCCTTTACACTGTCTGGGAAGTCAGCCACCACATATAAAGCTTGGATTAGACAATGGAACAATGAGAGATCATGTAAGTCCCGGCCTTCCAACCATCTCTGCCAAGGCCTCGGATATGTGGGTAAAGCCACCGCCTTAGACCTCCTAACACAGCCTAGCCACCAGCTGAATGCAGCTGTATGAGGGTGCCCCACGCAATGAGCAAAAGAACCACCCAGACAAAATATAGAATCATGGTTGTTTTTAAGCCATTGTATTTTGGGCTAATTTATTACTATGCAGCAATAGGTAACTGAAACACCCACAGTGTACATGGCTGCCCACAAAAAGTGAGAGTATCGGCTTATGATGTGTTTGGGGCATAATAGTTTTATCATTAATCAAGTACTTTCTATGTGCCTGGTACTTTATGTATGTTGTTTTGTTTAGCCCTATAAAGCAGGTAATCTGGCAAATGAAAAATCTGAACTTTAGAGAGGTTAGGTAATTTGTTCAAGGCCTCAGCAAAATGGTGAGGTGTGATGTCAATGCCTCATTTTAGGCTCTCTCCAACTTTCTTTCCTCTATGGCAATGGTCTTCTAACTCATTTCACCAACTTCCAATCTCACAGCCCTTCAGTAGATCCCATCAATTCTCACTACTAAAGTTCATGTTATCAAATCAAATGTCTATAGGGTTTTTGACTCACCCTTATAATACCCCACTGTCTTTGGATAAAGTACATGGTGTGCAAAACTTCTCTTCTTGCTTCTCCATCTCAGCACCTCCTTTATTTATCTTTTTACCATGTGGAGTCACCTGCACAACACAGATTTGTTTTGTCAGCCTTCCTAGCCTATGCACAGATTGCTTTCCTTACCTCCCCCACCTTCCGGTACATCCATTCATGTTCCAGGACTTAGCTCAAGCTTTACCTTGACTATGAAGCCTGAACCTGGTCTCCCTGAGGCTCAGTTGACCACCCCTCACTTGTACCCCCACTGAAACTGTACACTTCCTTAGTAGAGCATTAGTAACACCTTGTCGTTTGTAAACCAGTTTATCAATCAGACTGTGAGCTTCTTAATTCTTTATTCATCTAGTGTCCCCTGGACTGGTGCTTAATAAGAGAAATTCTCCAGTAAAGGAGAGAAGTGAGACCAAAAAAGGATCAGGTCAAATTGTCAAGGGCCTTGAATATCATGGTGGTTTAACCCAAGTGCTTGTCACCTGGATGTCCTCAAGTCCTCTCATTCTTCTAGGACCACCCTTTCCTCTTATATCCAAATTTCCAAAGATTCCAACTCCTGCTCCGTGTTGTGCGGGGAGCTCAACATCACTGTACTCTTCCTTGGGTTCTCTTCCAAGTATCTCTGGAGCTTTAAAGAGTGAGGAGTTGAGTCAGGGGCTCCCAGTTCCCTTCACCACCTCTTGCTCCCATTTCCTGCTTGTGGTGATAGATTGATTTTCCTGTGGTTCCTGTCCACTTTCTACACTGCTTTACTCTTGGTTCTGCTTTGATTCTTTTGTTCTCCCAAAGTAGCTGTGGCAGTTGGAAGACTTTTTTTTTTTTCCTAATTGCTTTAACAGTTTGGAATAGATAATTAGATAATGAGATAATTATTGTTAAATAGATAATTAGATAATTATTGTTAAATAGATAATTCCAAACTGATAATATATTCACATAGTTTGAAAATCAAGTAATATAAAAGGGTGCATAGTGAAAATTCTCACTCCTACTTCTACCCTTGTCTGCCTTCCTCACCCCCTTCCCCCCATCCCAAATAGCTATTTTATTAGTTTCTTTGGTATCCCTCTTGGATTTATTTATGCAAATACAATACAATGAAAATATGGAAAGTTTTTTTTTTCTTTCAGTTGGACATTGCTGGCAGGAGCTATGAAAAATATGCTGCTGTACCTGCTCTCACATCTGTGCTGTCACCTGCTCTCCACGGGGCCTTTCCCCCTTGTCCAGAAAAATTCTTTCTTTTCTGTTTTCCCACAGGGATGGCTTGCACAGCAACAATCCTTTTTTATTTTTTATTTTTTTTTTTGGGGGGGGGGATTGGAACAAATGGTCTGAGAAGTGAATTTTCGTAAAATATGGGACCAACCTTCTTTAATTCTGAAGGCCAGGCCCTTTCTCTGGAATAGCAAACTTTTAGTATTACTTAGACTGAGAGACAGGACTACAGCTCAGGGAAGAATTGAGCATGACTTAAACTTGAATATTAGATATCTGACATGGGGGATGTATCACTAGCCACTCTTGTTTCCAGGGCCCCTGCCAGCTGCTGTCTGACTGTTGAGACCCTCTCCTCATGCTTTTTACTTCTCTGCCAAGTCCTGGAACTCTCACTGCCCCTGAAAACTCCTACTTCCTTTTTATTTTGTATAGTTTTATGGGAGGGATCACATGTGGGGCACTCCTCTGGGAACTACCCGAAGTAATGGGGGGGTGGGGGGGGGGCACTCTTGAGCATCACTTTAGGGATTAGTCATGCTGTAATAATTTGCATATAGATGAGAAGGCATCAGTGTGCCCTTTTTAAGCTAAATGAGGTCAGATTCTCCTTGGATTTTTCATCCAACAAGCATCTTACTTTTGGACTTACTGTATTTTATACACTTACTCCCTGTATAGTTTCATGGCAGAGATCATTAGTATGCCCCGCATATTCCAGGTGTTTTCCTACATTACCCAGCCTCACTTGCAGTTCAGTGGGGCCATTTAACTTGCACAGGCCAATGATCTATGATCACAAGTGGTGTGAGTGTCCCCTGGACTGAGGCAATTAAGAGCCAGTGTGCCTTCTCCATCCCTCCTTTCCCCTCCCTGGAAGCCAAACTTTCCAGATGGCATAGCTACAGGCTGCAGGAGGGCCATCTGATCCATGCTGGACAGATGTGAGTGAAAAAAGTTTATTGTGAGAAGCCACTGAGATTTTGAGATATTTTTTATTAATATTTCATTGCATATCTTTGCTACTTGAGTCAATAGTTTTGGAAATTAAAACCTAGAATCTCTAAAACAATGTGTGTGTGTGTGTGTGTGTGTGTGTGTGTGTGTGTGTGTGTGTCTTGTTTAGGACATATAAATGTGTCTCCACATTCTACATGAATTACAATTTGAAAATCTATGTTTGGAGGTCCTATGAATGTATAGTGAATTTTATTAAAATTTTTCTGTATCTTAGCATTCCTATTCTCAAAGCCATTAAGAACATTAAATATTAAATATAAGCTTATACTGTGTTGCCCTTTCATTTACTCCTATTTCTGTGAATTAAGTTACAAATACAACTTCCTGTTAGGCCCACTCTAAATATCTTTAGACTTTCCCAGAAACAACCATACAAAGTTCTGGTGTGGGATGTTTTCTTTCTTAAAGATTTTCAAGGTACAGTTAGTAATCCTTTCTTCTTAGGGAAGTAAAATTAATGTAGAAGCTTTCTGCTTAACAGCTAGTCCAAAGGTTCCTAATGACCAGCTCAGTTTTCTGTCTTCCAGCAAGGACAAATTCCAGGTCCACTTTGGCTGCCGCAATCCCTCTTCTTCTCTTAGTAGCTCAGATGTTCTCTCACACAGTACTTGTTTCATTGGAACTTCAGTCACACTTCCATGGCTGTCATGTCATTGTTTCTTTATTTCTAGGACTGCCATAACCATGTACCACAAACTGAATGTCTTGAAAACCAGAAATGTATTGTCTCATAGCCTGGAGGCTCACAGTCCAAGATTAAGGCATCTGCAGGGCCATGCTCCCCTTGAAGACACTAGAGAAAGACCTGTTGTAGGCCTCTCTCCTAACTTCTGGTGGTTCCTTGGTTTGTGGCAGCTTAACCCCAGTTAACCAGCTTAACCCCATGGCTTTCTCTCTGTGTACATGTCTGTGTTCAGATTTACCCCTTGTTATAAGGACACCCATCATGTTGGAGTAGAGACCTACCCTTCTCCAATATGACTGTACCTTAACTGATTATATCTGCAAGCATCCCATTTCCAAGTGAGGTCACAATGGGCGGTACTGGGGGTTAGGACTTCAACATATGAACTTCAGGGGACATAATTCAATTCATGTCATCAATGTTTGTAGTGTCAAACATTTGGGGGTGGGTAAAAATAGGTTTACAGTTATTCAGGTTATGATGATTACATAGCTTTATTAATGCAAAAGCAAGTCACAATACAACTGCAAAACAACTTTTGCGCCCCTGCCCCCCCTCCGCCCTTCCCGGGTAATCATAATGGTTAAAAGGCCTTAGAGTCCTACTTATTCGTCTTGGAATTCCCTTTTCTGGCATTTGAACCTCAGTTTGTCTCTAAAACGGGAGCATGACTCATCATCACCTTATAGTGTTGTGATAATTAATAACATCCTGTCTCAATTTTAACCATGGAGGCCAAAATTACAGGATTCAAAGACCAAAAACAAAATAAGTAACTGCCAATTACCTCCACATTCTAAAGTGAGCTGCTACCCCACATATGTAAGACATGCTTACAGAGGATGAGTCACCCCTCTTTTGCTGATAAAGCAGACAAGGCTGATTAGGCCAAAAAGGGAAGAGGGTATTGTTTTGGAGAGAATTTTTCTCCTGCTCTTCATGTGGGAGGGGAGAGGAGTGCTTCCCTTTCACCTCAAGTCAGGTAACAGGGACCCTTCAGAGAGCTCGAGGGAAGTAGGGATTGATGTTTGACCCGGCCTTGGAGATTACATGAGGAAGGCTGTGGCTGAAGTTGCCAGTCTGGTGGCTCCAGGGGCCTGATGCTCCCCCTGGACAGCAGAGCAAAAATCAGTGCTGGGGATCTACCAAACCCAGAGGGCTCCAAGGCCAGATCATAGCCAGACCAGCTTAGAGACTTTTTAAGAGACAAGCTTTACCCCTTCCCTACCTCATTTCAACCAGAGGACCCCAAGGCAGCCTAGTGAAGGAGAAGGGAAATGAGGAAACATCTTCCAGAGAAAGGGAGCAGAAGCCAAGCGTGTCCTCTTCCTCAGAATGACAGGCTTTCCAGCCCAAGGAAAGCTAGAGGTATAAGTAGCTTTTCACCGATGAGAACGTTGGGGGATATGCTAATGGGATGGGCATTTTAATGACTGGAATGAGAGCATTGGGGGGCTGAAATGAATTGGAGACTTTTTAATGATCTTGAGAGTGACTGAAGAAATGAGGAGACCCACCTCATTTCACTCGGGGAGTAGGGGTCAAATCTACTCACAGAGTTTGAGTAGGAAAGAATAAAGCTGTCCTCTGCATGTACCCCATTGAGTTTATCCTGGCAGCAAGTCAGTACTCAATAAGTGTTGCTATTAATCTGGTGATGCTGGTAATTATGTTAGTTGCCATTATGACTGAAGCCCACACCATCATTCATGATGTCAGTGTATAGTTCCAGGAAAACAAATTATTCAAGCAATTATAAGTAGCAAGGGGTTTAACACAGGTAATTAGATGCGTGCAAAATAATTGGAGAGCTAGAGGGGCAGTCTCTAAACTGAGAAGCAATTCCTAGGAGATAACTATTAAACAGAGTTGCTAGGGAAGCGATTGCTCCTGCCACAGTCATAAATGTGGGAAGTCAAGAGTCTGTTGGGAAAACATTTGAATTCTTGCACACACTGCCGATCTGAGCATCACGAGGCCACTGTCATTCTTAGAGTCACTAACTCCGAACACTCGTGAAGCTGGACACTGGACATTGAAATGCTGTTGCAGGAAAACCCATGCCTGCCTGACCCTACTTGCCAGCAGCAACAAACATCAGAGCAGGCCCTGGTGTCTCTCCTGCTTTTCAAGTCTCCCCAGTGCATTTCACTCACAATCTGAACATTAGCTGTAAAGGAGTCAGAGAAATGTAATTTTCACTTTTGCAATGCAAGAAGGTGGCATAGAAGGTGGTTGGAATGCATGCTAAGACCTAGTGTTTTTTTTTTTTTAATATATTTTTATTGATTTCAGAGAGGAAGGGAGAGGGAGAGAGAGATAGAAACATCAAAGATGAGAAAGAATCATTGATCACTGCTTTCAGTACACTCCACAGTGGTGATCGAGCCCACAACCCAGGCATGTGCCCCAACCTGGAATCAAACCCTGACCTCCTGGTTCATAGGTCGACGCTCAACCACTGAGCCATGCTGGCCAGGCAAGACCTAGTTTTATGTGCACCGTGATGATCCCATGTACATGAGGAGACACATGATGCCAGTGGCCCCAGCTTCTGGCCGAATACTGGACTCAGCCTGAGTTCTTAAAAATCAACTTTTTTGAGGTATATCTTGCACATAATAATGCAAATTTATTTATATTTCAATTATACAGTTCAATGAGTTTTGACAAATATAACCAATGTCATAATCAAGATATAAAATCTTGCCGTCATTCCAAAAATGTCCTCACGTCCCTTTGCAGTAAGTCCCCTTGTTTCCCCTGCCCTCAAGCAACTCTGATCTGCTTTTCTGTCTCTCCAGATTAGTTTTCCCTATTCTAGAATTTCATATAAATGAAAGCATACAGAAGGATACAGCTGCTTTTAATATTTGCAAATAGTTTTTTTCTTGCCAAGAAGCCAGCATGGCATAGTGGAATAAGAAGGATTTTTGAAATCAGACAAACTCAGGACTGAATCCCATCCCTCCCACCTAACAGCTCTCTACTTATTTCAAGTTGAACTTGCTGAGTCCAGATTTCTCAACTGTAAAATGGCATTTAAAACAAACACAAAAAGATATATGACCATTTGAGCTAATAAATGAAAAGCATACAAATGGTACTTCATGAACGGGAACTATCATTCTTCTTCTTGATGATAGCGTATCATTTTCTGCTTATGCTGGTTTTCCAGTCAATGGCATCTGAACTCCAGTGCTTCTGTGGAGAATTTTACTGCTGACTTTCACATGTGAATGCCATAACAACAACCAGAAGCTCCTCTCGGGAATGTCAGATTGCTTAGGTCATATCTGGGTTCTGCCCCTGGCTATGCGGCCTTATGAAACGTCTTAATTTTTCTACGCCTCAGTTTTCTCTTCTGTAAACAAGAAAAATAACAATACCTAGGATTTTAATGGAAATTAAATGAGATGAAACATATCACCTTAGAACATAAACACTGAATTGGCTAGCTACTGTTACTACCATTGTTATTTCATCTTGAAGTTTCCCTAACATCCCTGAGAGTGGGCCAGGCTTTCTGTTTTCACTCCAGCTTCTCTCCCAAGAGAAGTGGCTCTTTCTTTTCTTGCCAATTGAATGTTTCCATGTTAGCCTCCAGGAACCTCTCCCTCCTACAAAATACATTTGTATCCTCTCCCTTGGCACTTATCCCACGCTTCATACTATCACTGAACCATAGAATGTTTGAGACAGAAAAAATGGCTCACGTGAACCCATTCATCTTACAGCTGGTGTGATAGAGGTGCAGTGAGGAAACATTATTTGTCAAGGTCGTATCTTTAGAACATAGACTAGGTTAGAACTTGGTCTCCTGACTCTCAGACTGGTGTCTACAACATGATTTAAAGTGCTTACTACATAATATTTAAAGTGCTTAGCACACAGTATTCAGCCGTTCTCTGGCTTATTGTGTGAATTCTTAAAATATACTTTGCTCAGTTGATTTCCAGAGCCAAATCCAAGGACTTTGCTTGTCACAGTGAGTAAGCTCTTGTCAGTCTCTGAAATTAAAAAGAAGATATTCAGCCCTGTCAAAATATAATAATCTCAAAGTTTATCAGGAAAAACATCTGAAAATAGTCCTGCATATTACACAGTGTGAGGTGAATATGCTGCATAGCAGGGTATGCTGCATAGGTTTTATGTGGAGAATGTAAATTCCCACTGATGCTGTGGTGCCAGTTCTTTAGTGACTAGCCATAAATTTATGAAGTCTTGCTATATAATTACAAAGAAAGTACTTTGTATCACCAGTTTAGTCTCTGGGTAAATACTTTAAAGAGAAATTTCAATGTTTTCTTCATCCCAATGAGATAAAAGCTTTTACACCACCACCCCTGCCCCCCATAAAATGCAGGAAACCACTGTTGTATGTATATATAAATACAAGGTAGCAGTCACACAGCTTCTCCAAGGCTGAAGAACCAAAAGTGTCATCTCCAATAGTGTTCATGTGCATGTGCCACCTTGGACTTAGGTGGGAAGGAAGTTCAAGATGCATGTCCTGGGAGAAAGGGAGAAGGGGAAGAGAGCATGAGAAAGTTAGGAGGGATTTCTCCTTTCATCAAAACAAAGTTGAAGTGCTCTCCAATATTTCTCTCACAATTTTTAAAATGCTATGTATCAGGGATCCCCAAGTTGACCCCCCGCCCCCAAGTCCAGTGACTTGATAGAAGGTGCAGAACTCAACATCTCTTTTTACTCATGACTAAGATTTATTACATGAAAAGATACAAAACAAAATCAGAAGAAAAAGGTGCATGGAGCAGAGTTGGGAGGAAAGGGTCTGATAGCTTCTAGGAGTCCTTTTGTGGTGGCATAATTCCTTCAGCAAGGAAGTTGTGGCATCACGTGCACAATGTTGTCTACTGGGGCAGCTCATTAGTGACTTGGTGCCCAAGGTTTTTATAGAGGGCTGGTCAAACAGGCACCCTCTGCCTACCACATGCCCAAACTCCAGAGTCCCAGAAGGAAAGCACATGTTCAGTGTAAGCCATAGTTTTTGTTCAAACAGTCTAGCCATAGTGAGCCACCCTTGTCACTTGCACTTATCAGTTGCACTTAGGGATAGGTTTATGTTGGTGTAGGGAACTATTTTGCACCCAAGTTCCCAGATGCCAGCCAAAAGCCAGTCTTTCTTTCTTTTTTTTTTTTTTTAAGGATAGATTATTGATTTTGAGAGAGAGAGAGAGAGAGAGAGAGAGAGAGAGAGAGAGAGAGAGAGAGAGAGAGATGAGAGTGCAACATGGATTGACTGTCTCCGGCATGCCTCCTACCAGGGATCAAGCCTGCAACTTAGGCATGTGCCCTTGACCGGGAATAGAACCGTCAACCTCCTGGTGCACCAGACGACGCCCCACCAACTGAGCTACACTGGCAAGGGCAAGGGCTAATCTTGCAAGTAAGTAGACCTTTCTAGGGACAGCAGTGTCAGGCCTACTAAGCCAGTTCTTTCCTGCACACACTTTTTTTTTTTAATTCTTGCATGCTTAGAGACATCAGAAATCCAAGCATCATAACCCATTTGAAATAAGTGTTCTCTAGCAAGGACAGTTTAAATGGCTTATCTCAAGTGATATAAAGTAGCTAGTTGGTGGGGATAACTTAACTGAGGCCACAGGTTAGTTGGGTTCTCAGTTCTTCCCCACTTGGCATTTCCTGGGGCTGTCAAGCTACTGCCAAGACAGCTTCTTTACTCAGGTCTCTTTACTCATGTCTGATTTCTGGGAGCAGATTCATTCACAAGACTGATATCTTGGGCTTCCTTCCAGCACAGTGGTCTTATGTTAGAGAGGGCCAATCAAACAGTCACCCTCTGCCTACCACATACCCAAATTCCAGAGTCCCGGACGGAAAACAGATGTTCAGCGAAAGCCATGCTTTTTGTACAGTCTAGCCATAGTGAGCCACCCTTGGATTCTCACACGCTGGATGGCTTCCCTCCAAGCAGACATTCTAAGAGACCCAGGAGAAGTCCTAGGACATCACTGCTGTCACATTGTCAGTTAAGCAAGTTACTAAAGCCAACTAGATTCCAGGTGGAGGGAATTAGACCCAATAGTAGGAATAACAAAGAAATTGTTGTTTTTGAACATATTGTAATAAATAATGTATCTGAATTTCTTAACATATATCCATTCCCATTATAGCTATCTACTTTGCATGTTTTATCTCTCCCACTGGACTGCAAATTTCTTTTAAGGGTAGGAACCAGTCTGTCTCTGCTTTCAATTTGCTACAATGTTAAACAGTACTTTGCTTAGTAAAGCAAGCATTGAATAATTATTTGTTGAGTAAATGGATGCTATTAATAATTGTGCTACATGCCAAGCACTATACTTAGCTCTTTAAATTTATTATCACTCTGACTGGTGTGGCTCAATTGGTTGGGCATAGTCCTGGGCATAAAAGTTGCCAGTTTGATTCCTGGCCAGAACCTCAGGGTGACAGGGCACATGCCCGGGTTGCAGGCTCAATACCCGGTAGGGGGTGTGCAGGAGGCAGCCAATAGATGTTATGCTCTCACGTCAATGTCTCTCTCTCTCTCTCTCTCTCTTTCTCTCTCTCTCCCTCTCTCTCAAATAAAATAAAAATCTTTAAATTTATTATCTTTTTTTATTGAATACCTATTCTTTTATTTTATTTTATTTATTTAAATTAAATCTTTATTGTTCAGATTATTACATTTGTTCCTCTTTTTTCCCCCCATAACTCCCCTCCTCCCAGTTCCCACCCCACTCTCCGCCCTCACTCCCCACCCCCTGTCCTCATCCATTGGTGCACGATTTTTGTCCAGTCTCTTCCCGCATCTCCCACACCCCTTTCCCCCCCAAGAATAGTCAGTCCATTCCCTTTCTATGTCCCTGATTCTATTATGATCACCAGATTATTTATTCACTTGATTCTTAGATTCACTTGTTGATAGATGCATATTTGTTGTTCATAATTTGTATCTTTACCTTTTTATTCTTCTTCCTCTTCTTAAAGGATACCTTTCAGCATTTCATATAATACTGGTTTGGTGGTGATGAACTCCTTTAGCTTTTCCTTATCTGTGAAGCTCTTTATCTGACCTTAAGTTCTGAATGATAGCTTTGCTGGATAAAGTAATCTTGATTGTAGGTTCTTGGTATTCATCACTTTGAATATTTCTTGCCACTCCCTCCTGGCCTGCAAAGTTTCTGTTGAGAAATCAGCTGACAGTCGTATGGGTATTCCCTTGTAGGTAACTGGGTTTCTTTCTCTTGCTGCTTTTAAGATTCTCTCTTTGTCTTTTGCTCTTGCCATTTTAATGATGATGTGTCTTGGTGTGATCCTCTTTGGATTCCTTTTGTTTGGGGTCCTCTGCGCTTCCTGGACTTGTAAGTCTATTTCTTTCACCAGGTGGGGGAAGTTTTCTGTCATTATTTCTTCAAATAGGTTTTCAATATCTTGGTCTCTCTCATCTTCTGGCACCCCTATAATTCTGATGTTGGTACATTTAAAGCTGTCCCAGAGGCTCCTTACACTATCTTCGTATTTTCGGATTCTTTTTTCATTTTGCTTTTCCAGTTGGGTGTTTTTTGCTTCTTCGCATTTCGAATCTTTGACTTGATTCTTGCGCTCCTCTGGTCTGCTGTTGGGTGTCTGTATAATATTCTTTATTTCAGTCAGTGTATGCTTAATTTCTAGTTGGTTCTTTATCACAATATCGAGGGTCTCATTAGATTTCTTGAGGATCTCACTACATTTATCGGCGGTCTCACCAATCTTTTCGAGGGCCTTACCAAGTTTATTGGCAGCTTCTAGACAGTTCTTGAGAGACCTTAAAAGTGTGGTTTTGAGCTCTATATCTTCCATTTCTGACATTTGCGTCCTGTTTCTTTGTCTCCGCATTTTTGTATCTTTTCTTGGTGCACCCCCTAATGGTCTTTGTGCGCAGTCTTGTTGTAGTTAAGCCTTGATTGTCGGCAATATGGGGGGTGATTTGACCTCCAGGCTAACTGGCTATGAGAGTCAGCTGTGTCTGCAGTGGGAGAGCTTCTGTGCTGGATCTCATTTGCCTGAGGCTATCGGGCAAATGGCTCTGCGCAGGGCTTGGGCGGGGCAGGTCCCTGGGGATCTACAAGGTGGGCGGAGCAAGGAGTTATGGCTGCTCTCAGTTCCGTCCCTAGGGACTCTGCCTCTCAGAGTCCCAGCAACCGCTGCAAACCTCGGAGAGAAAGCTGCCTTCTAGTTCCAACCGAAGCCAGACAGTCCCGCTTCTCCCATTTGAGTCTGGGTCCCCAGAGACTCACCCGGATCTGGAGCTCAGAGTCTGAAACTCCCTCCCGATTGAAAACAACAACCACGCCCTCGCCGCCAGCCCGCTCCGCGCGCGCAGTCCGCACCTGAGTATTTCACTTCAGCACTGCACCCCCTCTGAGTCTGGGTATGATATTCTCTTTCCTCCTAGTTGTAGAATTTCCACTCAGCCAGCCTTCCTGTGGTTCTGGATGATGTCCGTTCTGTCCTTTAGTTATATCTCTGAAGTGGTTGTTCGAGGCAGCAATCTCCGGCATTAACCTATGCCGCCATCTTGTTTTCTCCTAAATTTATTACCTTGCTTAATACTTAAAACAATGTTGTGAGGTAGGCATTATAATTCCCATTGTTCATGAGGAAACAGGCACAGATTGGTGAAGTTATTTGCCTAAGGGTACATAGTTAGTGCCAGAATTTGAACTCGGACTAACATTAGAACCTACACCAAATTATCCTACTCTACTGATTTCATTGTGGGCTGACTTTGCATGAAGAGGAAATATCCAGAGAATCCAAATGATGGTACTGTGCTGTGCAAAAATTTAGAGAGGTCTTAAGACATGTGAAGCCAGTTATTTAGTTATTTTTCCTATTTTGTTGAAGTGGGAAGGGAAGCATGAAGAAACGGCAAAGGATAGTAATAGACCTAAAAGGCATGCTGATGGCAAAGCCATGTTATAAGATCTCAATTATTATGTAGTCTTGAGCATTTGTAATCTTGAAAAACTGCTTTAAAAAAAATCTGTGAAATTAATGCAAAGGGTAAGAGAAAGAAAATAACTGAAAATGGAGAGAGGTCTCATACCATTTATATGAGCTTTGGGTTATATTTGAATCTGCACAATTGATAATTTTTATTTTTAAAATCATGTGTGTTAGGGTGTGGGGTTTAAGGGCAAAATGCCTGACTTGTGGTATATCTGTCATTGGAAATAGTTAAGATTAAAAACACTTTTCCTTGAAAAAGTAAAGTCCTGGAGAAACTAAGATGGCGGCATAGGTAAACACCGGGAAATTGTCGCTTCTCACAACAATTGAAAATTACCGCAAAGGACAGAGCAAACATCATCCAGAACAACAGGAAGGCTGGCTGAGTGTAAATTCTACAACTAGAAGGAAAGAAAAGCATGGTGAGAGCCAGAGGAGCTGCAGAGGTGAAGTGCAGAGGTACAAGTGCAGAGGTACAAGTGCAGAGGTACAAGTGCAGAGGTACAAGTGCAGAGGTACGGCGGCTCACGTGCATGCTCGCGCGAGGAAAGGGGGTGGCACCTGAGGACGCGGCTGTCTTTTTGAATCACAAGCTCCCGACTGCTCTGAACTCCGGTTCCGGGAAGTCTCTGGGGACCCAGGACTCATACGGGGAGAAGCTGGTCTGTCGGGCAGCGGGCGAACTTGAAGGCGGCTTTCCCTCAGAGGTGCTTGCAGCAATTAGCGGGTCACTGAGACCCGCGACTCCGGGCAGAGAATCAGCCATAGCTCCTTGATCCGCCCTTGGATTCCCTGAGACCCCGCCCCACCCAGGCTGCGGCAGAGGCTTTTGCATGTGAATGTACCTAACTGCAGCCGAGCCAGGCAGACCCGGAACTTCCAAGAGAAGGCCCAAGGCCCCCCAGCGGCTTGCATTGCTTCACAGCTGAGCCTCTTCGTGGCTCCTGCTGTGTGGCCTCAGGCAGAGGCTGAATTAGCACCTCCTTAGACCAGGAACCACTGTACCCAGTGGTCAGAGGGGGACCATCCAGATTGCAACTCCTCAGATCCATAAGGGACACACTCAGGGAGCAGACTCAGTGAGCACCAAAGCCCCACTGAAGCAAGTCTTGCCCCAGAAGGGTGTCTTCAGCACAGAAGTTCTCCCACTTTAGACACAGCTGATTCTCACAGCCAATTGGCCTGGAGTTCAATTCCTCCCAGTGATCCTACAACAACCAAGGCACCAAGAGTGCACCAAGAGTGTCCACCCCAGGTAACTGGGGAGGCTGAGCTACTGGGCCCTACAGGACACCTGGCGCGCAGGGCCACTCTATCAACACAGGGAAGCTGCCAAAATGCGGAGACAAAGAAACAGGTCACAAATAGCAGAAATGGAGGAAAGCAAATGACTGGATATAGAGTTCAAGGCCACATTTATAAGGTTTTTCAAGAATTTTATGGAAACCGCCGATAAATTTAATGAATCCCTCAATAAGTATAATGAGACCATGGAGGACATGAAAAAGGACCAACTAGAAATTAAGCATACACTGACTGAAATAAAGAATAATTTACAGAGATCCAACAGCAGACAAGAGGATCCCAAGAATCAAGTCAAAGATTTGAAATACAAAGAAACAAAAAATACCCAACCGAAAAAGAAAAAAGAAAAGAGATTCCAAAAATATGAAGATAGTGTAAGGAACCTCTGGGACAACTTCAAGCGTACCAACATCAGAATTATAGGGGTACCAGAAGGAGAGAGAGGGCAAGATATTGAAAACCTTTTTGAAGAAATAATGACAGAAAACTTCCCCTACCTGGTGAAAGAAATGGACTTACAAGTCCAGGAAGCGCAGAGAACCCCAAACAAAAGGAACCCAAAGAGGACCACACCAAGACACATCATAATTAAAATGCCAAGAGCAAAAGATAAAGAGAGAATCTTAAAAGCAGCAAGAGAAAGAAACTCAGTTACCTACAAGGGAGTACCCATACGACTGTCAGCTGATTTCTCAACAGAAACCATGCAGGCCAGAAGAGAGTGGCAAGAAATATTCAAAGTGATGAATAGCAAGAACCTGCAACCAAGATTACTTTATCCAGCAAAGCTATCATTCAGAATAGAAGGTCAGATATAGAGCTTCACGGATAAGAAAAAGCTAAAGGAGTTCATCACCACCAAACCAGCATTATATGAAATGCTGAAAGGTATTCTTTAAGAAGAGGAAGAAGAAAAAGGAACTCTTACCATTTGCCACAGCATGGATGGAACTGGAGAGCGGATAAATACCACATGATCTCACTCATTTGTGGAATATAACGAACAACATAAACTGATGAACAAGGACTGATCCAGAGACGGAGAGGCATTGATTGGACTGTCAGGACTTGGAGGGAAGGTAGGGGAGGGTGGGGGTAAGGGGGAAAGATCAACCAAAGGACTTATATGCAAGCATATAGGCCTAATCAATGGACATGGACAACGGGGGGGGGGGGGGTGAGGGCATGAGCGGGGGTGGGGGTGGGGGGGTAGAGGGTAACGTGGGGACAAGGACACATATGTAATATCTTAATCAATAAAAAATATATTAAAAAAAGAAAAGAAAAAGTAAAGTCCTAACCAAGGCAGCAAGGTAGAGGATCCTTCTCTGAGAGGTAAATATTTCTGATTTCTCTCAGAAGGGCTTGGAGGAGAGTACCAAGGATCTAAAAGTAGAGGGCGGTTGCGGGGTGGGGGGAGAGTTCTAAATCCAGAAGAGAGCAAGCATGAGGAGAGGGTTCAATCAGGAAAGCTGTCTATGGGACCGGTTTCCCTGGGATGGTGACTGGGCCACACAGCAGGCCCATCAGGATAAGTTCTGCTGTGAGCAGCAGAAGTAAGAGAAAAGCACCTGACACAGCTTGGAAATGTAGTTCCGTCTGACATAAAATCACGTCTGGAGGAGAGAGGGCAGGTGCTCTGTGGCAGCTCCATGGACTGCAGGGAATCCAGCTCTTCCTATCCCTCTCGCTCTGGGCTGTGAACTGGCACAAACCAATTGGATCTCACACAATTCCTCGGGGCTTTTTGGTAAAGCACAGTAGATTAGAGGTGCCTCCCCAACTTTCCTACCAGGTGACGTGAAAAGTCTCAGAACAAATTCTACCACAAAAGCAGACATTTATTTAGTATTTCTTTTTGTTTTTTTAAATATATTTTATTGACTTCTTACAGAGAGGAAGGAAGAGGGATAGAGAGTTAGAAACATCGATGAGAGAGAAACATCGATCAGCTGCCTCCTGCACACTCCCTACTGGGTATGTGCCCGCAGCCAAGGTACATGCCCTTGACTGGAATCGAACCTGGGACCCTTCAGTCCACAGGCCGATGCTCTATCCACTGAGCCAAACCGGTTAGGGCAATTTAGTATTTCTTCTTCTTTTTTCCTCATCACCATTTATCCCCCCTCTACCTCTTCCACCTCCACCCGCCCCCATAATCGTCACACTGTGGTCTGTGTCCATGAGTTATGTCTCTCTTTTTCTCTTTTTTGGCTCAATCCATTCACCTCCAGCCCCCTCCCCAGAGCTGTCAGCCTGCTCTCTACCTATGAGTCTGTCTCTATTTTAAAAGCAAACATTTATTAACAAAACATTTATTTATAAGCAAGCATAAGAATAGTTCTGTTTTCTATTCGTTCAATTCATTGAAATCTCAATTCCAGTCTTGGTAGGTATGACAACATTCCAGGAGCAGGAATCTGTTATCTATTATATGAGTCAACCTAAATCCAAAGGCTTGACCCAGGACTATTTAGAGATCAAGTCTCAGGCATCATTCCTAAAGGTTTAGGCTGCAGGCCTCACTGAATTCTTTTACTTTAGTTGTGCAAGGGTGGGGAGACTCTCTAAAAGATTTTTGCCAACCTTCTCTCTTAAATATCTTTAAGTTAATCAATGCGAGCTCCATTCTAGCATTTGTTGTACTAGTTAGTAAGCTGCTAATTTTACCCTAAAAAATTCAAATATTTCTGAAGTTTACTGAGAACATTAGCAGAGTCTGGTGTTGATCAGGAATTGGTGACAGAAATATTTACAGTAGTCACTTTTAGGATGGGGGAGGGGGAGGTATTTTATTGAAACTTTAGCAACAACCTCTGGAGTATGCCCTTTCAAATAAAATTTTAGCTGACCACACCTGGATCACAGCTTATCCTAACTAGGATAAATAAAATATCTTAATTAAATTGCCATTCTCAAAGCATGGCTTACACTTCTGCTTAGATCCCCATTGACTGAAAGTTGGTAACATGGCCACATTCTGCTGCAGGGGAGGCTGGGAAATGTCATTATTCTAGGAAACCTTGTGCCCAGATATCATAGACATTACTACCAAAGGAGAAGAGATGAAGATACTTTGTGAACTCGGCAAGGCTTCCTGAGCAGAGGAGAGGCGCACTAATGTTGCTCAATATTTTCACTTGTATTTTGTAATAAGTCCTTACTCCACCCTCAGCTTGTAGGCATCTTTCCGAGAATAGTCCCTTGTGTTCCCAGAAATGGGTCGGGGATGTGGCAATGGCTTACTGGTGGATAGATGTGTGAAGGCAAAAATGTCTTCCATCAATTCTCTTATGTTCCAGGTTATGTTAGGATCTTGCTACTAAGTGGATTTGTGGACTAATGACATCTGCACCACCCGGGGGGCTTGTTTAAAATGCCTACTCTACATTTTAACAAGATTCTAATGCAGAGTCAAGTTTGAGAAGCATTTTCAAATGTTTTCCCCTCCTTCCTCCATACACATGTACATGAACACTGTGGGGCCAAAGTGTTGCCTTCAGCAGGGCAACTTTGACCTAGAGGGCAGAAGTTAAGTGTGGGAGAATTCATGGATATGTGGTACATTAAAGTTTAGATCAGACTCAGCGTTTTATGCACATTAGCTTTCTATCCAATGCAAAAAGCAACTAATATATTTTTTGGTATCTGAAAAGAAAGTAGCTAGAAGAATATATTAAGAGTGAACATGTTTAGATGGAACTCTGGATCATTTATTTTTCCAACTTTGTCATTCTTTCAGAATTTTCTTTTATTAACATAAATCATGTTAAAGTAGAAAAATCATTGTTTGAAGATTATCTGAAACATTTGTTGTAGCTTTTGCAGTTAGTTAGTTGAATCGGAAAGAAATCTCTCACTGGTCTGGAAGAGAACAGCAATGGTCTGGGATCATGAGGAATCCACCCAGGACAAGCGTCTGCAGTTGCCAAAGTAAACTGCTTGTTCACAGGAGATGGGCAGTGCTTGTTTTAGAAAATTGCTCTTAATTGCTGACTTTTGCAACTCAAACATTTTAATGTCATTTTCTAACTTTGCTTTCAACACTTCTGTATTTTGAAACTTGGCTCAAACATTGAACAAAATTTTCTTCTAGTAATTAAAATAATTCAATTCAACTGCATTTATTGGGCAGTTGAAGGTTTCATGGCTCTGAATCTATTTTTTTTTCTTTTCTTTTTGAAGGGGATGTAGAAAGGAATTAAAAGACATAGTTTCTGCATTTGGGAACTCATTTTGGGGGACTATTATAAAAATATTTTATAACTCCTTCAAAATTAGGATTTAAGTGTGTTTAAATAATTTTATTTTGTTTGTATAATCTTGTAAGTCTATACATTCTTTCCAAAACCCATGATATATTTGATATAAAAACAAGAAGAAACTCTAGCTTCACAGGTCAAGATGTATATAGAAATTAGATCTACACTAAGACAGTTTCACACAAGCAAATAGGAAAACACATTGAAAGCATTGGGTATTTCTCCTATTGTTTCTGGAGAAAAAGAAAAAGGACAAATGAAGGAAGCAGAGGGACATTGGGTTTTCTTAACCAGTTGTTGGCAGGAACTCCAATAGGAGAACTTACAATGGAAAATTCATGCCTAATTCTTGACTCTTGAAACAACAAAAGTTAATTTCCTCAGAATACATTTTTACTCTAGTGGTTGTATTAGATTAAAATGACTAAAAACAGTCAGGATTATGAGGAGGACTCTACATTCTGTCAGAGGACTTTTAAAAAGAGCAACCCCCAATTCTCTAATATTTTAATTTGTGTACTCATTGATACAGATGTTAATTTTTATGCACAGCCTTGCTAATAAAGAATTCTTTCTATTAAAAAAACAAAACACCAGGAATGAAAATACAAAAGCTAAGGATTTTTATTGTGTTTGTTGCAAGATATAGATACCCACTCAAACTAGCTTGGTCATTACAAAGGAAGAGTCCTTTAATTGTTACATATATTTCACAGAATTCTGGGCATTTGGACCTTACACAAACTGGAAAGCTGTTTAGAACCAAGATAGATCCTCCCTCTCTTTCTCACTTAATCTCAGCTTCTTTTCCACATATATACCATTTTCATCTCTCTGAAGATCTGTTTCATTTGCTTACTCATCATCTTGCAAATGGCTGCCTCAGCCACTGAGCTCAGAGGACTTTGCCATTCCAATGACTGGTCACAATCTTTGTCTTTTATAGTTTTAATTCACAATGGAGGGAACCTGATTAGTCCAGATCAACTGTTCTAGTCAAGCCACACCAATTAAACATCTGTGATCAACCAGAGGATTGGCTGCCATGTGGGGCAGATACCTAGCTGATTTGTTGGGCTTCCCTGTTCTTCTGGGCATAGTCTTACTTTAGAAAAAGCATAAAAAGGCAGTAAATTGGGTTTGGCCTTAGCAAGCCCAAATCTATAAAGTGAAGCGATAGAGGATAATGCACATGAAATCTTACCTAATAATAGACAAACATGTAAATTGACTGTACCTTTGCTACACTAACCAGCCAATCCGGAGAGTATGCAAATTAACCTAACAAAGATGGCCGTTAATTTGCATACATAGGCTCCAAGTGGTGGAGTGAAGCCAGACGGCCTGGGGGCCGGAGCAACAAAGCTGGGTGGCCCCAGGGCCGGCAGAGTGAAGCCAGACAGCTCCGGGGCCAGTTCCGGCCGGAGCCCAGCCAGAGTGAAGGCCTGAGTCCTGGGTGCCAGAGGCAAACTGGTGCCAGCAGCCAAGGGAAGGGAAGGCCTATTGCACGAGTCTCTTTGTGCAACAGGCCTCTAGTAATTCAATAATATAGCTTGACAAAGTGACCAAATAAATAGTATGAAAAAAAATACTGAGGCCTAAGAATTCAGTGTAATCTATAGTGATCTGAGAAAGCTTTAGACAATATGGAATGTTGAAAAGCTGAAGGACTCACTGCATGCAACAAAAAAAAGTAGGAAAGGATGTTTGTTTACTTGAGTAATGAATTGCAGATTAAAATTAATGTTAAATTGTCTGAAGAATTCTGGTTCAGGATGGCTGATTGAGGACATGCTTAAGAAAAAAATACATAAAGGATGAAAACTAAAATAACACAGTGAAAGTATTGGGAAGGGTCTTTGGTACCCAAGAGATTTCAACAAATTTCTGCAAAATGCAAAACAGATTAATGAGTGTTGATTAATGAAGCAGAGCAGAGGAAGCCATGGCAAGAACACACCATGAAGCTGACTGGCAGAGCCCCAGGCATGTTCTAGATCTAGACTTTGACACAGCAGATAAAATAGTGTGTGGGGCAGAGAGCCCGCCAGTGTGGCTCAGTAGTTGAGCATCAACCTATGAACCAGGAGGTCACGGTTCGATTCCCAGCCGTGGCACATGCCTGGGTTGTGGGCTCAATCCCCAGGAGGGGATGTGCAGGAGGCAGCTGATTAATGATTTTCTCTCATCGTTGATGTTTCTATCTCTCCCTGTCCCTTCCTCTCTGAAATCAATAAAAATATATTTTTTAAAAACCATAGTGGTGCTTGCATATGGGGTGGGTTAAGTGTTCAGTCCTATAAGACTACCTCCTGTGCCCACCTCCCTCCCATCCACTCACCAAACTTCAGACTCCAGTAGCAAGTCCAGGCACTTACCTGTGTTTCTGACCAACCAGCTATAGATTGGAGGTTTCAACAACCTCCTCCAACGCAGAATGCCAATCACAAGTTCAGGTTGTTATCTGTACTTCTGACCAACTGGCTATATTCAGAGCTTCCCACAAATAGCTTCTTGGGTTTGATTCATTTGCTAAAATGGCTCACAGAAGTATTGCTTACCAGTTTACTGATTTATTACAAAGAATATTAAACAGCCAAATGAAGAGATACATAGGATGAAGTCCCGAACAGAAGAGCTCTGTCCTCATGGAGCTTGGGGCCCATCATGGTGGCACTTGGGAGCGTTCGGTTTCCTCACATGGAAGTAAGGGCCAGTGAGCTGTTCTCTAGGTTTTTATGAAGAGGACATAGTCATTAAATAGTCATTATTCCATAAATCATAGTGAATATGTAATAAGTGGCCATTGGCAATGGAACTCAATCTTCAGTGGGGGTGTGGGCTGGACCTGAAAATTTCAAACCTGTAATCACTTGTATGGTTCTCTTGACAACCCTTGGGTGGGGTAAAAAAAAAAATCGCTTAACAAAACAAAAGACACCTTTAGCACTCTGGACACTTAGGAAATTCCAAGGGTTTTGGGAGCTGTAAGCCAGAAACTGTAGATAAAGACCAAATATCTTCTAAATCAGGGGTGGGCAAACTTTTTGACTCGAGGGCCACAATGGGTTCTTAAACTGGACCGGAGGGCCGGAACAAAAGCATGGATGGAGTGTTTGTGTGAACTAATATAAATTCAAAGTAAACATCATTACATAAAAGGGTACGGTCTTTTTTCTTTTTTTTTTTAGTTTTATTCATTTCAAACAGGCTGGATCCGGCCCACGGGCCATAGTTTGCCCACGGCTATATCTAAATCATAATCATTGCAATTAGTGAATTGGATGTAACCCAATCTGGAGCTTCTCAGAGAAGCAAATATACACCTTGCAACATAGGGTGTATTTTTATGCCTTAATCATCACTCTAGGTTTATTTGGTGGGAAAGAATCCTTGCTGGAGGGAGAGAAAGCAATGTGCATGTCTTCCTAAGGCAAGGCTCTGAATTAAGGTGTGATATTGATGAGCACTCTTCAATTTTCTTCAGTGCCATCTTCGTGCCTTGTTTATTCCATTGCTATTTGTATTGGGCACTTTGAGGCCTACAGTTTAAAAATGAAATAAAGTTAAAAACAGATCTAGACATTTAAAACTTGACAAACTCTAAGGCAGCGGTTCTCAACCTGTGGGTCGCCAACCTGTGGGTCACGACCCTTTGGGGGTCGAACGACCCTTTCACAGGGGTCACCTAAGACCATCAGAAAACACATACATAATTATATATTGTTTTTGTGATTAATCACTATGCTTTAATTATGTTCAATTTGTAACAATGAAAATACATCCTGCATATCGGATATTTACATTATGATTCATAACAGTAGCAAAATTACAGTTATGAAGTAGCAACAAAAATAATTTTATGGTTGGGGGTCACCACAACATGAGGAACTGTATTAACCCTTTGAATGCCAACCAATATCCTAGGAACTATGCTAAAATTGCCAAGGCATTTTTGCTGATTTTACAGCAGTTTAGGAAAAAAAATTATGAATCGCAAAGTAAATGAAGTTACATATTCAAAAACTTAAGGAAATCTTTACTACATTGACATATTTAGCAATATCACCATCACTAATAAAAGCAGACTTAGAACTGGACGCCATTTTGAAGCTTTGATAGCGCTTCCGGCACTTTTGGCGAAAGACAGGAGGAGCGAGATCGCGCTCCCCGGCACTCGAGGGGTTAAAGGGTCCTGGCATTAGGAAGGTTGAGAACCACTGCTCTAAGGTGTCATTGTTATTGTTCATCCCAAAGCAATACTGACACCTATTGGTTAAAAAAGAGAACTTTAACTCAATGATTTATTCGCAAGTCTTAATTATAGAGAGCCCCAGGCACTTAACCATGGATGAAAATAAAATGGATGTTAATTCAAAATTGCCATCCTGCCTCACCTCCCACAACTTCTCTTCAGGGATATGGCCCATAGAATTTCTAAAAGTATGCCACAAAATCAAACACATGATAGGGCATCACAGGTCCCTCCAGAAAGCTGAAGTCGTTGTGCTCTACATTTGCTTGAGAGAAACTTTTGTTGTTTTACTATTAACTATAATTTCACATAACAAGATTTTAAGATCCAGAAACTAATTTTTCTATTCTGTATGGTAGTAAATTCTCTCAGTAAATCTTACACTTACTAGAAGAGATGTGTTCTCACTATGTTTCACTTAATGATGTATTTATTCCACAAACCTTTTGTTCATTGACTTCTATTACATTTTTCTAGTTTTTATTGCTGGATGTAATAAAGTTTTACTTTGGCATGAAAACAAATGCTTTCTAAAATCACAATTAGCTCAGCCAGCATGGCTCAGTGGTTGAATGTCGATCTATGAGCCCAGAGGTCACAGATTGATTCCCGGTCGGAGCACATGCCCAGGTTTCGGGCTCAGTACCTGGGGGGGGCCATGCAGGAGGCAGCCAATCAGTGATTCTCTATCATCATTGATGTTTCTATTTCTTTTCCTCTCCCTTCCTCTCTGAAATCAATAAAAATATATTTTTCAAATAAAATCACAATTAAGGGAAAGTAACACTTTTTCTGAGAAAATACTAAAATGTTATGTTAATAATACCCCACATACTGTGAAATAACATTGACACTGTTGAAATAACCTGGTTATTAATTAATTACTGGAAAGGAGCAAAGGGAAGGTACAATTAAGACACATGCCCAATAAGGTCTCTGTGACATGGGAAGGCACTTGCTTGTCAGTCACACCTGCAGGTCATTGGCCAGAATAGGTATGGCCACTGCAAGGGTGTGAAATCTGAGACACTTAGCTCCTAGACAAAGGAAGTTCTCTCTCTCTTGCTGCTCCCTCCTGACTCCTGCCTTGCAGGGATCTGGTGCTCTGCACTTGTCCACATAGCCCACAGCCATGTGGACTCGACACAATGGAACCCAGCTACACCATAGAACGGAAACTCTGGACATTGGTTTTGCTTCTAGCTCTACTAAAACCCTAGCTACACATTTTCCAGGACTGGATTAGGGGAAATGGAGCTTTGGTTACAGAGGGATATAATTTCATGCAAATAAACCTTTCTACCACATCTCACACAGTGGATATGATGGTAGAGAAAGCAGAAAGGATAGAAGGTGATCTGAGAATAGACCATTGGAATTTAGAATTTCTGAGTTGGGACATTTCCAGGATATTAAGATCCAGGATAAGGGACTGAAATGCATGCAGCAAAGGAGACTCGGGAATCCTGAAGTAAAGTTGCTCACAGGCGATCTCCATAAAGGTTGAAATCTCTCAGGATTTGGAGTGGAGGGGATTTTGCTCAGTGATGGAGAGTGGCCTGAAGGCTATGACTAGTGGATGACAGGAATGAAGAGGAGTGGAGGATGGATATCTGCTTGGCGTGAGCATTAATGGAAGAGGCAGGAGCAATAGCCCTCTTTCCAGGCTCTGCAGATGCCTGCCTGGTGGCCCTGCTGAGCAAGCACACTTCGGTTGCTAAGGAGACCAGTCCATCACTATCTCCACAGACGAGGCTGGCTGGGGCCTGTTGTTCAAGATAAGAGGAGTCTGCTGCTATGCTAACCCTCTCCTTAATGCCTGCAAGCCTTGCTGTGAATTTTCTCTTGTTCTTCTATGACATAGTCCTGTCAATAAAGACTAGGTCAGGCTTCTCTGCCTGCCTGCTTCTTTTTGCTTGTCTCATTCTGTTCAAGTTGGATAGAATAGTTCAAGTTCAATATGGATGTCCTATCTCCTCTCTCTTCCACCAGCCAGTAGACAGGCAATCCCATCTGTCCAAATGTGTCCCTGGAGAAGAGCCAGGAGTCTTCTTAAATGATGTTTGCACACCCTCGAGGGGCAGTAAGAACTGGGCTGTGGCAGAATCCATTTGGAATCTCATGTCGAGGACAGTGTGAGTTGTGAACCGTGAGTGACCACCCTTCTCCCAGCTCTGTCTGAGACAGGCCTGGGACCAGGACTTTCAGGTGGAGGATTCCGAGAAGTGTCCGAAGATTCTGAGAAGTGTCCAAAGAGAATTATAATAATGGGCTTAATGAAAGAAGACAAATATACTATGTGCAGCTTATTTAGTTTTTACAGCATTGTTTTAACCATTCTGGTTCAATTTAATAAGCCCCCCTTTTTTTTTCTCCCAGAAATTGGAGCTTTGCTTTTAGCATCAAGTGGGAGCTGGCCCTTATGGTTTAGGGAGAGGGACAAAAGGAGGTAAGGCTGAAAATGCCAGCATCCAGGGCTGGGCCATGCCCTTGTATCTGGAGCCTCAGAAACAGAAACTGAGTCAGCACTACTCCTCAGCTGTTGCTTCTGAAGAGGGGCTCCTCATCATTGTTTAAAAAACAGCTGAGAAGGAGGCCTGCATGCCTCGGGACCCCCTCTGCATATCTTAGGCATGAGTCATACCCAAAGGCTGGCATTTGTCCCCTTGATTAAAAGCTGTTAAAAGCTAAAACCCGTGTCTTTCCACATACGCATCTCATGGGCAAATGACCTGCCAGTTGGACCCTTGGAGATGAGGAGAAAGAGAGCAGAGACACATGCCTAAGAATAAAAGTCCTGGGCACGCTGTAGAGCAAGCATGTCAAACTCAAAGGCTAACTCGGGCCAAGTAAACAAGGCTTAAGTTTATGTGGGCTGCAACTAAAACAAAAGCTTCAATTTTCATAGAACCATAGATATATGGTCAATACAAAGGGCTGAAATGAGTAATCATTAACATAAAATAATAGAACATTTTAATAAAAATATTTTTTCTTGAAGATTACTTTACCAGACACTGAATAACTGCACAAATCAATAAGCATTAACACAAATAAACCTATTTTTCTGTTCTCTGAAAATGAAATATTTCCTGTTGCGAACACCAAACAAGTCAGTCCAAGACTAATGATGTGGCAATCAGCTGCTAAAATATTCGCTGCTAGTATTAGTGGAGAGAAACGGTGCGCCTGCACGTAAGGCGCATAAGGGAAATAAATGCCACATGATTATAGTAATCAGGCATTAGCGAACGTTGTAGTTCGTTATTAATAATTTTTACAATATCCTGTTATGCATAACTAGAGGCCCGGTGCACAAAACTGTGCACTCAGAGGGGAGGGGGGTCCCTCAGCCCAGCCTGTGCCCTCTCACAGTCTGGGACCCCTTGGGAGATAACGCCCTGCTGGCTTAGGCCTGCTCCCGGGTGGAAGAGGGCAGGCCCAATCCCTAGGTGCAGCCCCTGGTTGGGCTCAGAGCAGGGCCGATTGGGGAGTTGGGGCACTGCCCCCTGTCATGCACAGAGCAGGGCGATCGGGAGGTTGTGATGCCACCCTCAGTCATGCTCAGGGTAGGGCCAATTGGGGGGTTGGGGCACCGCCCCCTGGAACACTCAAGGCAGGGTCAATGGGGAGGTTGCGGCGCCACCCCCTGTCACTCACAGAGCAGGGCCAATCAGGGGGTTGGGGCGCCACCCTCTATCACCCACAGACAGGGCTGATCAGGGGGTTGGGGCGCCGCCACTCTCACACTCAGGGCAGGGCCGATGGGGAGGTTATGGCTCTACCCTGTCACACACAGAGCAGGGCCAGTGGGGTGGGGGGGTTGGGGCGCCGCACCCTGTCACACACAGAGCAGGGCCCATCAGGGGGTTGGGGCGCCACACCCTGTCACACACAGAGCCGCAGGGTGATCAGGGGTTTGGGGAGCTCCCCCCTATCAGGCACAGAGCAGGGCTGATCAGGGGGTTGGGGCGCCTTCCCCTGTCAGGAACAGAGCAGGGTGGATAGGGAGGTTGTGGCCCCGCCCCCTGTCACACACAGAGCCGCAGGGCAATCAAGGGGGTTTGGGCACTGCCCCCTGTCACGCTAATCCTGGTGTGGGGAGGCCTCGCGGCTCCGCTGATCCCGGTGCTGGGAAGCATATTACCCTTTTACTATATAGGGTAAAGGCCTGGTGCACGGGTGGGTGCCAGCTGGTTTGCCCTGAAGGGTGTCCTGGATCAGGGTGGGGGTCCCCACTGGAGTGTCTGGCCAGCCTGGGTGAGGGGATGATGGCTGTTTGCAGCTGGTCACACATCCTTCAGGGTGGGGGTCCCCACTGGGGTGCCTGGCCAGCCTGGGTGAGGGGATGATGGCTGTTTGCAGTTGGTCACACACCCTTCAGGGTGGGGGTCCCCACTGGGGTGCCTGGCCAGTCTGGGTGAGGGGCTAAGGGCTGTTTTCAGGCTGGGGGTGACTGAAGCTCCCAACTGCTCCTTTTTTACTTTTTTTTTTTTTAATTCTGGGTCAGCTTTAGCTTTGAGGCTTGGCTCCAGCTCTTAGGCCTCCGCTGCTGAAAGTAGGTTTCTGGCCTTTGCTTACAATGTTGCGATTCTGCTGGCTGAAGCCCGGGACTAAAGCAGGTTTCTGGGGTTTTGTGTAGCTTCTATATTTTTACATAGTTGCTTAGAGTTGCAGCTCAGAGGCCTGCAGCGGAGTCCTCCGTCACTGAAGCAAGCAAGCCTCATGTTAGTTTCAAGCTGCCTGGCTGCTGGCCGCCATCTTGGCTGGCAGTTAATTTGCATATTGCCCTGATTAGCCAATGGGAAGGGTAGCGGTCGTACGCCAATTACCATGTTTCTCTTTTATTAGATAGGATTATTAATAACGAACTATAATCGTGTTGCATTCATTTCTCTTATGTGCAGGTGCATCATTTCTCTCCACTAATACTACCAGCAAATATCTTAGCAGCCAACTGCTACGTCATTAGTCTTGGACTGACTTGTTTGGTGTGCACAACAGGAAATATTTTGCTTTCGGAGAACAAGAAAAATAGGTTTATTTGTGTTACACTTATTAATCTGTGTCTGGTAATTTACTGTTAAAGAAAAAATATAAATTTGTATTAAAAGGTTCTATTATTTTATGTTAATGATTACTCATTTATTTCAGCCCTTTGTATTCAGCATGTCTCAATCGAAATAAACCTACGTTTCTATGAAAATTGAAGCTTTTGTTTTTTTGCGGCCCACATAAACGTAAGCCTGTTTATTTGGCCCGTGACTCATGCCTATGAGTTTGACATGCTTACTCTAAAAAGTGTAAACCACTTGCTCCTAAGTGCTCATGGTTAGGGAAGAGAAAACCTTGTGGTTTTCATTAGCTGGCTGTAAATTGCTCCAATTGTTCGGCCTTCTTTAGTGATTTTGTCTCAGTTTTCCTTATGCCACTTACCAAGGAATGCTAGCTTCTTACCATCCTCCCTCAAAGTTAGCTTTGGAAAGCTAGGAAGTGGTCTGAAACTCACATCGTTGTGATTAATTGGTGCATTTTCCAAAAGTCCTGTCCACGACTTTCTGGTTGACTTGTTCTTTTATCTCTTCTGTCACTGTTTAGTCACTTAACTTCCTTCAGGAAACTCATGTTTTCCTGTGAACCTCTAATGGCAAAATTTGTGACTACATTCCTGAAAAATTCAGATCCTATCTGATATTTGAAAGACTTATAAATCAAGGCTTATAAATAAAGCATCCAGACTCCATGACTGTTCAAATCCCTCTCCAATGGTGGGCATATACCTTTGCTAAGTATTAATCATGGAAATGGTCCCATCTTGATGAAGCAGAGAGAACAGTCTATCTCCCTAAGTTGTGATAATTAAATCACAAGAAAAGTTCTGTCACATCCTTGGTGCTTTGCTCACTCAACACATGGTAAACTCTCAAAAATGAGTTAGTGTGATATAGTATTCTGAAAAACTTATCTAAGTTCAATTATAAATAAGTTTAACTCAGCTGGTTGAGCATTGTCCTGTACATGGAAAGGTTGCCGGTTCAATTCCTGAACAGGGCACATACCTGGGTTTTGGTTTCAGTCCCCAGTTGGGGCACATACGGAATGCTAGCAATACATGTTTCCCTCTACATCTTCCTCCTTCCCTCCCTCCCTCCTTCCCTCTCTTCCTTTTTCTCTCTCTAAGCATTATCCTCCATGAGAATAAAAATTAAATACATACATACATACATACATACATACATACATACATACATAAATAAGTAAGTTTGAGGGTATAAATGGTAGGTGGGTAGCGTTTGGACATCATAAGGCATTCAAGGAAGAAACAAGGAAGTAGATGTCTGACAGTTTGGGATCCTAAACATAAGAGCAAGGAGCAACTTATCTAGTTTGCTGTGTGTGTCACCGAACTGGATGAAATTCCTTATGGAAGTTAGCATAGGCTGAATTGCTACTGTAAGAAGTTATTTCTTTTCGATCTTGTCAGGTTTTCAGAGATGCTGCCTCTTTCTGTTGTACTGGACTTGGGTGAAAATATCTGCCTTACCCACCTCTCCACTCCTGGTGATTATTTTTTAATCACTTGTTTTGTCACTTCTTCTTTCCTGAATAGTGATCCCTCACTTTTTAAATATCTTTCGTCTCTCTCCTCAATAAATGCGTTTGCTGTCTCCATGTGAATTCATTGGGCTCTTCCCTTTTTCTCATTTCCCGACGTTCTCTTGTCCATGGCCTCCACATCTCTTTGTTGGTTTATTGCACCGTTTCTCAGCGGGACTTCCTCAGCTGCTGCTGTGGAGGATTCTGAGCTGAACTGTAACATGCTTATTAGAACAGTACTTTATACAAGGACTTAAAACTGTTGCTTTTGTAATCATCCACCAAGAATGAAGCAGAGAGAAAAAGAGTCTAACAATGCGGGTGAGAAGGGAATGGTCTGGGTAGCAGGGAGAAGGTACTAAAAATAAAACATAAAGAGATACAGATGCTCAAGACCAGAATGACAAACAATGCACTCTGGTGGGTCAGTGATATTTACAAGCTGATTTAAGGCTTAAGGTGCTGGCAGATTTGCTGAGCAATTACACTCAGCCCAGACAGACCCAGGGAGTGAGAAGGCTAAATCAGATGATCAAACATAAGATACCACGGAAGCTGAGCTGCTCGTGCACAGCATTCGTATCTGCAAACAAACTGCAATAGTTACTCCTACCAGGCGTCCACCCTAGGGGGAGGGCCGGATGAAATGAACACAACAGTTTAAACATAACCATTCTGGTTTACATTACTCAAAAAAGGAAGAGGTTGATTTATTTCTAGGGTGGCTCAGCTGCCTGCTTTCTCCTGATCTTGTCTCTGCACAATTTATAAATTAAGTAGGAGACTTGATGTTCCTAGAGCCACCTTCTACCGAGCCTCTAACAATGGAAACATCAGAATCATCCGGGACCTCCCTCATCTATTAGGTAGAAAGTGCATGCGGCTGCCTTCCCTCTTCCATTTTTACTTAGCCTGTACACCAATCCCTGCAGCCCTGCAGTCCAGTCTGTGTGGCTGTCCGTCCGAGTTATGTGTCCAACCGCCACATGTGATCATGCCACCTCCTGCTTAAAAACCTGGGCTAACCCCTGCGAGCTCCAGAGTGAGGTGTGGTGCTCACAGCCTTGCCTCCCTGGACGTTGGTGTCTGACCCACTGCATCTGCTTCCACCACTGATCTCCACACACCTGAGCCCATCAGGACTTGCCATGCCGCGTTGTTATTATTCTTGCCTGAAATAATGTCCCTCCCTTCTGTGTCTGACTAGGAAACTGGTGCTCATTGAGTGTCAGTGCAATTCTTCTCAAGCATGAAAATGATCTGGGGGCTGTTTTCAAAACACATGCATACACACACACACACACACACACACACACACACACACACACACACACTCTTCAGATCCCCAGGCCATGCTGCAGAGCTGTGGATTTCTAATGGAAGTGTATTTGAGAGTCACTTCCAAGGATGAGAACCATTAAAGTATATAACATTTTTTATTTATTAGGCTTTTGCTTTGAAGGTCCATTTTTTTTTTTTTTTGCTCACCTAAACTTGATAACTATTCATATTTTTGAATGACAAATGCTAGTAATAGTAAAACATTTTTAAAAATATTTATAAGCAGTTGTGAATGAATTAAATCTTCCCCATTCCACCCCAAGCCCTGTGAGGTTGGAGCGGTGTGAGACCTCTGTGGGGAGGAGGGAAGCTTCTGTCCCTGGTCTTCACATCTTGAGAGTTGGGCTGGGCAGCCCTGGTTTACCTGACCTCAGGTGCAGAGTAATGACTTAGATTTCTCAGTCATGGCAATTACCCCCAGATGACCGTGCAAGGCCCCTCCCATATTTTTTTTAAAAGATACTTTTAAAAAATATATATTTTATTGATTTTAGAGAGGAAGGGAGAGGGAGATAGAAACATCAATGATGAGAGAGAATCATTGATTGGCTGCCTCGTGCACACCCCCTACTGGGGATCGAGCCCACAACCCAGGCATGTGCCCTGATCAGGAATTGAACCTGGGACCCTTCAGTCCGCAGGCCGATGCTCTATCCATTGATCCAAACCGGCTAGGGCCCCTCTCATATTTTGTCTATTCCCTATTTATCCCTAAATCCTCTATATATAACCAAAGTATTTACTGTCTTTTTGTATGCATTCTTGCATAATATGTATTATTTGTGTGCAAAGGTTTTGATTTATGTAACTTTATGCAAATGTTATTAAGTTACATATCCATCTTGTTTCTTATGCATGGTTTGCCATTTTGGAAGGAATGGGAAGTTCTGCAATGGACATGTATCACATTTTTAATGACATGCCTACTATGCGTAATGCTGATAAGGAGGGAAGGCTGTATGGAGATGTGGCTCAGAACTCTGGCTCTGGTTTCCAAATGCCAAGGTTCAGATTCTAGCTCCTTCACTTATTAGCTTCCTTGTCTTAGGTGTGTCATTTCACATCTCTTCTTTTAGTTAAATTACCTGTATAGTGGGGACACTTTAGCATACATATCAGAGGCTGTTACAAAAATTAAATGTGATAAGCAGATCTGGGCTGCTTCTCTTACTGGAGAAAAATCACACTACAGATTGTGCCACAAGCCATTTATGACCTCCACTCCCTTCTAGATCCTCAGTCACCCCCTTAGTTGTAGCCAGTCACAGCCTTTTCAGCAGTTCTCTACTAGGCTCTCTTTATTCTCAAATCACCTTATCCCCAGCAGGCTCACATTTGGCAGACAACCTCCTCCCTCCCTCCCTCCCTCCCTCCCTCCCTCCCTCCCTCCCTCCCTCCCTCCCTCCCTCCCTCCCTCCTTCCTTCCTTCCTTCCTTCCTTCCTTCCTTCCTTCCTTCCTTCCTTCCTTCCTTCCTTCCTTCCTTCCTTCCTTCCAAGAAAATACAGATCATGAGGTATAAGCTTTGCTGCATTTTTTCTCCTTCCAAGAAAAGCACCTGTGCTCACTTCCTGCTCTCTTATTCACAGAAGTGGAAACTCTGCCTCTCCAAGCCCAAGTCCTCCACCCACGCTAGAGTCAATATCATGCCAAAATGGGGGTACTGGCAATAAACAAATAAACAATTCCACCTAGAAAGTACTTTTACCTACCAGAAGTGCTTTGAAGATAATACAATAGGGAGACTTTCTTTGGGTGGAAAGAGAAGGTCTTTCTGAGGCAGTAACATTGAAGCTGAGACAAGGCTATCCTGTGAAGATCAACAGGCAACAAAGTCCAGAAAGAGAGAACATTCTGTGCAGAAACCCTTAGGGAGAAGGCGCTTGATGTGGGTGAGGAGCAGAAGGTCAGCCAGTGGCGCCGCCTTCCAGTAAGCAGGGGAACAGCAGGAGGTCAGCCAGAGCCGTGTGTCCAGTAGAATTTTCTGTGATGATGGAGTAGTCTACATCTGTGCTATACCCTGTGATAACCACTAGCCGCGTGTGGCTGTTTAAACTTATCATAAAGAAAATAAAGTCTAAAATCCAGCTTTTCAATCACACTTGTCACATGTGGCTCCATGAATGGAAATATTTAAAAGTATATTTTTACTATTACTAGCATTTCAAATACACAATAGCCACATGTGGCTAGTGGCTACGGTACTGGACAGTATGGGAAAGCAAGGACCATACAGCAGGGCTTTGCTCACCAAGATGGTGGTTTGGATTATTTGCTAGTTGTGAGAAGTCACTGGAGGATTTGGAGCAGGAGACTACTGTGATTGATTTACATGCTAAGAGATCTCTGGGGCTGCTGGGAAATGGATAGGGGTGGGGAGGAGATCTGGAGAAGCGAGAGAGGAAACAGGGAGACCAGTTATAGTCATTGCAGTTGCCAGGGACACCGATGAGAGAAGCTTGGACTAGGGTGGTTCGTTAGTGGTTCAGGATATCTCAGCAAATTAAAAGGGTAATCAGAATGATTAGTATAAAAGGACAGAGAATACCAAGCAATAAGAATATGGAACAAGGGGGATTCTCATACACCAGAGATGTGGGTGTTAATTTGTACAGTCACTTGGAGACACTCTTTGGGAGTATCTACAATAGTTGAGCACATGCATAGCCTATGACTTAGCAATTCTAGTCTCAGATATACACTCCACAGAGATGGATATATATGTGCCCCCAAAGACAAGTATAAAATGTTCTTAGAAGCACATTTGTTATGGCCTCAAACAGGCATCTTTAAGATGTTCTACAGGTAATTCTGAGGACCAATCAGGACTTGGACCCATGACAATATCAAATGTACTTTTGATAGAATTTTAATTTAACATTTCATTTTATATGCTGGTTTAGTAAGAAGATCATAAGCCATTACCCTTCTCCTTTGCATGAAATAAAGCTTAATTGATGAAAATGGCTAAAAATTACTTATTTATAGAATACTACATTTTTTATTTGTTGAAATACTAAATATTTAAAAGATGTACCCTTATGCAGTAGAATCTGAAGAGGCCTTTGGCCCTGATGATAGGATCCATTATAGGAAGGGGTTGAAATCAGGAAAAAAAATAATAATTCCATAGTAATAAGTCTGTACTGTGATATGATACAATTTGGTTGTCAGTTACATCCTGAAATTTTTTTTTTTTTAAAAAAGGAGGCTGGAAACTATTTTCCCTCCCAGGAAAGCTACCAGCATCACCAGGGCAACTATCTTTGTAGGCAAGTCACTCATTAGAGAGGCCTCAAGTGGGAGCCAGGCTCTCTGCTGGGTGTCTAAACTTCTAATTGTCCCAACTCTCATGACAGCCCTGAAAGCAAGGAAAAGGAGACCTTCCTATCCAGGAGAGCAAAACTGGATCAATGTTTTCTTTCCTCATATCTCTGGGCTTTCCTTCAAGGTAGGAAAAATATCCCAATTTCATATTATATACCCTGGCCCAAAATGCCACAAGTGCTAAGGTTGCCCTGTGGCTCAGTTGGAGGGTCATTTCATACATCAAAAGGTTGGGGCACATACCTACGTGGCAGATTTGATCCCCAGTCTGAGTGTGCACGGAGGGCAACCAATTGATGTTTCTCTCTCACTCTCTCCCTTCCATTCTCTCTAAAAATCAATAAAAAAACAACATATACTCTGGTGAGAATTTTTTTTTTTTTAAAGTGTGCTAGTTTGACAAACCTTGCTTTTTCCAAGAGGCCTGTGACCACTGAGTTTCAACAAGCAGAAAGCAAGTCAACATCCTCAGAATTTTTGGTGATTCAGGAGGACCAGGACTAAACATTGAGGTTGGATTTCACATGTCTAATAAACCAGAGTCACAGCACAGATGGAAGAGGATGTGAGCACAGCATTCAGGCACTCCTAGAGCTCTGAAAGTTTAATTATCCAAAACATTATATAACTGCAAGAGAGAAAGCTATCTGGATTAAAAATAAAAAAAGAATATAATTAGCCATTTTAAGAAACTAAAAGAAAATTTTGTTTAAATGTCAATCAATTCTCTTTCACTTACCAAATCCAACTCATTGGCAACTGCATTCCAGAAATCAACCCCAACTCCAACTCTTCTCATCTCTCTCTTCTGCTGCTCCCACCTCCTGCCTTGAAGCCACCACTATGTCTCTCTTAGAAAGCCACTGTAATAGCTTTACCTTCTCCCTTGTTCCTGCCATGTGGTCCTCTTAAAATGTGGATTACTCACACACTCCTGAGCATCAGAGTCTGGTTATAGGTCTAGAAGTAATGAGCAGCATGAGGGTAGCTCCTGAAGATCAGCTGTTTCCTGGGAGGCAACTGCCTCGAGGGATGACATACTATGTCTTCAGGCTGGGGAAGACTAACTTCTTCAATCAGGCATGGAATGGCTGTCTACTGGCAAAGGAGACTCAGTAGAATTTAGGGGTCCAAGGTCCCCAGTTTCATTGGAATCTGCTCACATATTCCCATTCCAAAATTTAAGTCCAATTTTTTCTCCATCTATGTCCTAACCTTAACATAAGAAACCCTGCAAAGCTGAGGATTCAACTTGTAATTCAGCCACCCACAGGATTAAATTTCACATTTGGTTTTCAGAAATCTTGGCCCTGTGGTTCAGGATATCCTGATCTTTCAGGACAATCATAAATCCTGGAGCTTATCAGTTTCTTTCCTCACATTCTTCAGTGCACTTGGAAGCAACCATTCATTCCCAAACTACTTATTTTCACTAAAATCTTCCTTGGTCATCTGCATTTGAGTTGGTTCACTCAAATTCTTGCCTTTTATTGGCACTTGATTACAGATGTCTACAGGTGATATTTCAAGTACCTCTTTTGCATGTCATGAACTACCAGCATCTCCTTTGCTGTTGCCTCTCTTAATTCTATCAGAAAATCAATTCCAGATAGCCCAAAACTAATTTAGAGAACCATTCTTAAGATTCCGTTACCCCTGAATCACTTATAGTATTGATTTCTGTATCAGTTAGGGTTCACTCAGGGAAACAACCACTAAAAATGATATGAAATATTGGATTTATTGTAGGATTTAGACCTTACACAATTGTGGGTGGTGATGAAAAAGTCTACAGAAAGCTGTTGCCTCTGTGTCTGATGGTAGGTCTGTGGTTGCTGTAGTCAACAGGTCTAGGAGTTGGGAAGAAAAGCTAAATTTCAAGCAGAAGAGAGTGGGAACAAATTGGAACCAGGTCTGTTTCTCAATGCCTTCAATTTTATGATGCACATGACCTACCTTCCCCCTCACCCCATCCCCAGTACCTGACCCAGCATATGGAGGGAGTTGGAGGAGCTTCATGCCCAGAGGAGCTGGAGGAGCTTCATGCCCCACTCCAACAAGGTGAGCCAACAATATATATATATATATATATATAAATAAAAGCCTAAGGGTACATCTTTTAAGAGAAATATATATATATATATAAATATATATATATAAAAGCCTAAGTGACCTTGACAACCAAATGACTGGAACAACTGGTAGACCAGTCACTATGATGCTCAACGCAGGAGCTGCCCCCTGGTGGTCAGTGCATTCCCACAGCCAACCTCCCACGGCCCCTCCCCTCCCAGCTGGCTGGCCAACCTCCTACGGCCTGCCCCCCCCCCCCACCCACCCAGCCAACCTCCCGCAATCCCTCCCCCTGGCTGGCCAACCTCCTGTGGTCCCTCCCCACTGCCAACCAGCCCCCACATAGGCCTCGATCACTGGCCAGGCTGAGGGACCCCACCCGTGCACGAATTCATGCACCGAGCTTCTAGTATAAGTGATATAAGTAAACTGCAACAGGACACCCCAACTGACCTTTTATTTTTCTCTCTTTTGTTTTCCAAGAATGATAAATTCCACTATCTCAGGGGATGGTACCACTACCAGGGAGTGGTGGCTTGCAATCTACATAATAGCACCTGCTATTTTTTGAGCAACTACCATATGCCATCTACTTTACTAATATGTATAGCATTTAAATAAAAAAACCCACTCTAATCTTTAGTAAGAAACCCTTGATGGAGGCATGATTTATCCCAGTTTTCAAACGAGGAAACTAATGCTTGGTAAAGTGCAGGATTTTCCTTGAGCCAGTAGTCAGTGGATTTGAACCAAGGTCTGTCGGACTTGTAAGCGTTGTCATAACAGCTATAGTTTACTGCTAACTGCAGATCCAGCTCAGATTTCATTCTCACTCAAATATCCAGTGGCAGGTTGAAAAGAGACATCATTTCAAACTTCATACATATAGATCCATATCAGCATTATTAATCTGACCAATTATTCTACCACTGCAACCCCCAACCTCATCCAAAATATACACTCCTCCTCTGCTATTCCTCATTCTTTCCAAGGTAACAGTCTTCAAAAGTTTCCAAATTTAGAACATCTTTGGGCACTCCATCTCCTGCACTGCACTTGGTTGCTCGCCAAGGCCTCCAGTGTTGGGGCCAGGGGTATCCCTGCATCACTGTGGCTTCTGATATAGTCTCCTGCTTCCTTGCTGAACTCCTGCCAATGTTCTCTTCATTGTACACTGGGCTCTCTACACGCTGCCAAAATTATCTTCGGGGGAAAAAATCAATCTGGTTCTGTCAGTTTGCTTTAAAACCTCTCGACTTCATTTTGCCTATAGAATAAATTTTAATCTCCTTGGTATGCCAACCCAAGGCCCTTGACAATTGGTCTAGCCTATCTTGCAGTCCGTTATTTTTTAGACATACAAGGATACAGGTGCCTCAGAGATACAGAAATTACAAACATTTCAAAACTTGACTTTTATCACATATTTTCTCAATCATTATGGATACTAAAAATAGCACAACTGTCATCATGTGGAGGTGAATTTTTATGTTTGGTAGGAAAGGGATTCTTGTAAATATTGGGAACCAACAAGATTTTCATTAAATATTTCTTCCAGATTTTAGATTTTAATTATTTCAAGTAACTTTCTTAGCCAAAGCTGTTAGAAGGGTATGGACTCAAAGTTCAAAGGTATATCTAGATTGATAAATTTGGTTTTACATTTATATTTGGAGGAGGAATGGGAGGATTGTATGGTAGGTTGGTAAAAGGATACTAACCTTAAGGTCCATAAAAAGCAGGGACATTTTTGTTCTTTCTCAATAATTCAAATAAAATAATTTTTAAATGCTTTTGGCTCTTCTAATAAACTCCAATGAAGGAATAAAGACAGTAAGGAAAAAGATGTCATTTAGTAATGCTGTAAGGTCGTGCTATGAAACTCTGCCTTCTATTATGACTTGTGATCAAAAGAAGGAAGAGCCCAGCCGGTGTGGCTCAGTGGATGAGCTTCGACCTATGAACCAGTAGGTTATGGTTCTATTCCCAGTCAGGGCACATGTCTGGGTTGCAGGCTCGATCCCCAGTAGGGGGCGTGCAGGAGACCGTCGATTGATGATTCTCTCTCATCACTGGTGTTTCAATCTCTCTCTCCCTCTCCCTTCTCTGAAATCAATACAAAAATAGTGGTTTTTTTAAAGGGAGGATGAAAACTATTTCCACTTTAAAGAAGCCACTGGTTCCTCAGCAGCATCCCTCAGGACACCGTCTTGTGTGGTCAATCTCCCTGTAGAGAAGAGCATGTGAGGTTAGAGACAGTGGGCAATGGGTTCAAACAAACAGGTTTGGGTTGAAGTCCTAGGCATACTATCTGACTTTGAGCAAATCAGAGCTCTGAAACTTTATTTTTTGTTCTTCAAGTGGGAATACAATGCACATTTCAAAGTTATGGTGAGGTTCACATGAAGTAAGGTTGATCTGAAGGAGACATACCAGTATACAGGCGCATTTGCTTTTCCATAGTGTCACCCTTCCAAATACCTTCTGTATCTTTAGTGCTTCCATCTCTGACTGGAAGTGTCCTTACAGCTGATGTGGTCCACTTGCTTTACAGATACAGAAACTCGAAGAGGCCTTATAGGTTGTCTGCAGTTACATCAGAAAGGAGCTGGCTGACCAGGACCCTGTGTTTTTCCCTTCCTACCATTGATTTTATTCCTAGTGATGAAGAAATCAGACACCAGTCTAGTAATACCGAGAAAGAACATTGGTTTGCGTGTCGCAAATATTCAAGAGCCTTTCCAATGCCAGTGCTGTGCCATGAGCTGGTGGATAAACTGTCCCTTTAACCCAGGTGCTCACCGCCTGGTGGAGACACAGACCTAACCCAAGATCTGAAGGTCAGGTTAGTCTGGATTAACCGCAGCAGACCCAGAGGAAGGAAGGCTGTGTTTTACCTGAGGACAATAGATTGGCACTTAAAGTCCTCGGCACTGTGTGTGGGGAGGCCAGTCTCCGGGCATTAATTCAGTGTGGGGCAACAAAAATTGGTGGGTCGACAAATCTGTGTCAGGTAACCACTATGCTGTGCGACCAGACCTGAGAATAGGAGGAGTAATAACTGAATAACGTACAGTCATAGAGGGGGGACAGAAATAACACACAGAGGAAAATAACAACAATGCTAGGCAATAATTTTCTCTAAAAGAGATATGAACAGAAGCAGACGCAACATTTTTTACTGTGAAGCAAACCAGGCTAGAAGAGCTGGGATGGGGCTCTTTGTTCTCTGCGGTAACTCCTCTGTTATTTCTTTTCTGACAGCCAGAGGCATAGATACAGGCTTACTTCCTGCCTTCTTCCTGCTTCTCTGCTCTTTCTCCCATTCTATACACAACTCCCTCCTACCCGTTTCCTTTCCCTCTCATGTTCTGGCCTGAGGTAGCATCTGCCTAGGGGCAGCAGAGGCGCCACTCCTTAGAAGGCCTGTGGTGACCCCACAGGAATGAGATAGTGTCCAGTCTGCACTAGCATATCTAGACGAGCAGAACATGGGGGCGGCAGGCAGAGAGCAAGCTGGTCCAAGGCTGCATCTATTTCTGCATCACAGAAGTTGGAACCTTTTGGTTAGAGATCAAGTCTGAGAATCACAGGAGTCTATTCAATTTTGTATAGAGTTTTCATCAGAAAGTTACTTTTGTGAGCTGCCTTTAGGGAAAGTCAGCTCCTTTCACATACTGAAGAGTTAAGCTTAAATATTATAAATGGCTAAGAAAACTGCAATTTCAAAATACCAGTTAGCCTGAGAGTTTCATGCATGCTAGTAGAAGAGGTGAGAGCCCTGAGTCAGAGGCAAAGGGTTTAATTACAGTACGAGCAGTAGCCAGAGTATCAGCAATTTTTTGCAATGTTTTCCTGAACCCAGATTCCCACAGGGCATTGTAAAAAGGGGTGTGTGACAGCTGCGCATGCAGTGAGTGGGTTGCATTACAGAGAGGAGCCCTGAGCTTAGAGGACCTCAGTCTGTTATAATGGACAGTCAACTGAATTTCCCTTTGCTCCAGAGGGAGGCACTTTTTGTTTTTTAAAACTGTTCACTATACGGACATTCTTGAAAAGATAGTTTGGTACCTGTCAGTGCCTCTGCTTGCCAGACATGCAGAAACATGTGGGACCTCTGGATAATTCTCTCCCGACAGCAGGGGGGCCTTTAGTGTCTGCTTTCTTCATTTCTGGGTCTGTCAAGTATTTTTTTAGAAAATCCCCTCCCTAATGCACATTTGTAAGTTTTGTTTTGTTTTTTTAACCTCTGCTAACCTTGGAGATTCCCCCTGCCTCATTTGCCTTTGTGGTTATTCCAAAAATATTACCACTTCATGACATAATGATAGGTATCCTGCCCAACCTCTTTTGGTTTCCAAATCTGGAAACTGAGTAAGGTGTTCTAAACAAGCTCTAGGATCCTTCCAGATACAAAGCTTGAAGCCTTAAGCATATATGAGGTATTTTGGAGCATGGTAATTTTAGTAATAGTAACAGGAAAAGAGAGAAAAAATGCATTAATACAAGAACAACTTCATTTCATTTAAAGTCATAATATTGTACAATGTGTGTGTTACTCATGTTATAAATGAAGAAATTGAGATTCAGAAAAGTGACTTGTTCAAGATCACAGTTACCAAGAAATAGTGTTCCCAGGACTTGAACCCAAATCCATTTGAATCCAGAGTTCACTTCCTTCAGTTACCACATCCAGATTCTGTATTGAGAGACTGTCCAAAACAAGCTGGTGTCCTGGTGATGGCTGAAGTTAATGGCTTTAGTAGGGTGGGAAACTGTTTGTATCTTCCCTTTTTATTATAGGACACTTTGAAAGCCTAAATTTTACTCTAAATTGTACTGTATTATATCGAGGTGCTTTTATTCCAATCCCCTTATTGAAGCCTACCAGGGGAGCCAGAGTTATTTTAATTGAATTACTGAAAATAAAATATAACATCCTGCCCTATTTATATAAGCCCTGGGCTAATCTCCTTTGTACCACCCACTGTTACCCACACTACTTACACACATGTATACACTAATACAAAATCAAACTTATTTTTCAGCCCAGATACACTATTGTTCTCAAAGTCTATGTCCTTAGAATGACCCTGTCTCAAGAAAAGTTACTTAACATGAATAAGCAATGGAAGTTGAAAGAGGACTTAAAAATTATATCAATCTAGCTGACTCTGAGGCAAGATCTTTGCCCACATGCATATGTTATTTTTTAGATACACATAGATGCTATTATGCTGAAGGAAATTCAAGTTTATCTAAAGAGTTACTTAAATCTTGGTAGCCTTTTATTATCTATTTCCACAATCAAAGGCTTACTGAAAGTATAATTTATGGTGCTTGAAATTGTTTGATCTTTAAAAAGGATTTCATATTTGAAATCTATATGTCATCCAAATCAAAACTTTTTATAAAAACCCTCTTTTGTTTCAGAGCTTAGAGAACCTACTCAGCCAGCAGTATCTCATGACTGTGGGTCCTGAGGCCAAAGGCATATCTTTTGTATAATAATTTGGGTTTGTGTGGGAGTCTATGGAGGCATTGGATGGGGAAGGAAGTAATGATAGCTCAAGTGCTTTTGCTTAGTAGAAACTGAGTTCATTCTTAATAGTGCATTTCAAAGAAGTTTTAATATCTCCAGCACTTACAAATTCCAATAAGTGAATGGAGCAGGAGTCAGCAAAATTACCTAGTGATAATATTATAGTGATAATTTTATACTGTTAATCCATGACAATTTGTTTTCTTTTATATCCTTTAATAACAAAGTACAAAGGGACTGGTTTCTATCCTAGTGAAGCCACCCATCTGAGTCAGCCTCTTACTACATGAGCAATGCATTGGACTTCAAATCAAATAGATTTGGGTTCAAATGCTGGACAAACACTGAGCAGCCATTTGATCTTGACAGGGTTGTGTCTTTGAAACTCAAGTCCCATCACTATAAATAATTTTACAAAGGAATAAAATACTTTAAAATATTATGAGTTTTATATGAGATAAATTTGATGTGTGAAGATCAATCAATAGTATTTTCACTAAAGTGTGCCATATTTTACTAATTCACATCTATTTAATGCTTAGAATTCTAGAACTACAAGGAATCTGAGAGTGTATTCACTAGCACTCATTGTTTAACAGGCGTAGAAACCTCAGGAGGGAATGCAAGTTGCTTATGGTCACATCCTAACTCAATTATATGACTGGGGCTTAAGCCCCAAGTCATATCTTAGCTGTAGTTTTAACTCTCTGATATGAGAGATTACCTAGTAATTAAATATAATGAAAAATCAACATTGATGTGAACTGGATAAATATTTGAGTCTTCTTAGTGCCGGCGAATGTAGTTGTACTTCAGTTAGTTTCAGTATCAAAGGTACTCCCAATATGGTGGAGACAAAGACGTCAACTCAACCAAACCTGCTGCCGTTGGGCTGAAATAGAAGCTTGAGACTACAGAGGGAGGCAGGTATTAATTTTGCCTGTGGACAAAAGGGAACACTCCTCTAAATCTGATACAGGCATAATGAAGGCAATCTATTATTCTAGCCATTTTCTTTATAATCACCATTCATCAGTTCTACAAATGTTTAAGGAGCAAGTCTTTTCCACATTGTGTTTCATTTGGGCAGGAGAACTAAAGGCAAATAAATGTGCTAAACAATTTAAAACACAGTGTGTGTGGGTATGGGGCAGGGGAGATAAGGAGAATAATTACTACAGTGGTGATAATCTCATCAGCATGTCAGTTCCAGTGGGTGGAGTTGTCTTTATCGGTTTTGTTCATTGTGTTACCAGGGTTTAGGATAGTTCTTGACACATGGGAAGGTCTGAATAAATAAATATTTTTGAATGAATTAACTTCTTCAAAAAAGATACAAACACATGTAAAAGATACTGGCATGTACAGAACGTTAAAACCAGGCAATCACCAAATGCTAGAAAAAGGCAGCCCCTCCGTATTCTTTCTCTGTGGAAATGAGAAACCAGCAACCAAAGCCTCCTCCACAATTCAGAGTTGCATGTCTTTCCTGACAGCCTGGCTCACAGACCTAGCACCACAGGCCCACCTCCATCTTTCCTTTCTCCCAGGAGAGTCAGAGTCAGATTCAGAGAACGAGAGGAGATGAGGCTGGAAGCAGAGGTCAGGGTTATGTGAGGACGAGGCCATGAGCCAAGCTGTAAAGTGTAAGGAAATAGCTCATCCCCGTGAGCCTTCAGAAACAATGCAACCCTGTCAACACTTTGATTTTGGGACTTCTGACCTCCAGGGCCGTACTATAATAACTTCGTGCTGTTTACATTTTGTGGTGATTTGCTATAGTAGCAATAGGAAACTAATGCAGACCCACCAACTCCTCAAAGGAAAGCATCAACAGAGAGTTTGCACCAAAGTTCTTTTAATCCCTTGCCTCAAAATCAATGTCTTGCTATTTTCACTAATCCTGGACTTGCACCGTGATCCCTACCCACACCTAATTGACCGCTCCCTGCTTCTTTGAAAGAACCACTTTAAGTCAAACTTCTAGTTTCCAATAGATTCTAATCTTGCTATTCATTCCCTTCCCCCCTCCCTGAGACACTGCCAAAGCTCTAAGGAAGCTGGTGGTCTTGTCTCTCTTACCATAGTAAACAATAAACTCAGTTTAGTGTTATCAACAGGTTGATTTGCTGATAGTTGAGCAGTCAGTATTTGACAGTTGACTGGGTAAAGCCATCACCTCTGGGTAGTTTTCTGAAGGCACTGCCTCTAGGGCTTAACAGCAGCTTCAGCTAATAATAATTCTTGTTCCCAGCTTCCTGGCCTGTAGGTAAAGGGGTGGAGATCCCAAATACTACATCCTGCTGAAATATGCCAGCCTCCATTGGGTTTAAAGTGTATGCCTCTGTCCCTGTCTTGGAGGGTCAGAATTTGGGCAAACGTGAATAGAGGCGTGGGCTGCCCGGGAGCCACACTTAGGGCTGGAATCCAACTCGTGTGCAGATCCTTGTCGGGGTAGTTAGGACAGAGAAGTCAAGCTTGGATGGTATCATTTAACAAGCCTTAGGCATCACTGGATGTCTGCATCACAAGGGTCTTTCAACACAGGGTTCATGACTAGACATCAGGAATTTGTGAATACCCTGGCCCAGAATTTCCTGGGGAGCTTGGTATTTCACACCACTTAGCAGTCTCATTTGGGAAGTTTTTAGTAGACTCTCTGACAGAGAACCAAACCCGGGTTATGTCAATCCCCCTAATGTTATAATCCCCACTTCCAGCATCATCTTCCATTTTTATACCCCTTCCTTGTCTTATCACTCCCAATAAGTCCAATTTATTAATATTCCGACTTCTTTAGTGTCTCTATTTTCTCCTTCTCTGCAGATCTGTTTATGGTTTCACATCCTTCCATTCGCAGCCCCAAACCCAAATTCCATCATATTAATGCCTCTTTCATCAAAAGTCTTACTTTCCTTGGCCTTTCATCCTTTTATGTTTGCTCCAATTGGAGCAAATTAATCTGTATTCACCAGCCATCTGCTTTCTTCACTTCTGATACTGGCTGCCAAGTGGTTGTACCACGAGAAATGAGTGATTTCCAGCCTCTGGGTGACCTCAGTGATGTCCATTTTCCCTCTCATTTCCCCCCAGTCATCTCCTCTCCCGTTTGCTTTCTCAGGTATTCTATACTTTCACCAATACCTGCATGCCCTTTCCCTAACCCTGTCACTCTTAGCAGATTTCTTGGAGAAAATGGAATCCTTGACGTACAAGCTCTTCCAACTCTCTTCTACTTTTCTCTGGGCTTACATATAACTGATTAATTCATTCCTACCCTTTCTCTCCTATTGGGAGAGAACAGAGGACCCTTCTCTCAGAGATCAGTCCCTTCTTCTGGATACTGAATTATATAGTCTCCTCCTCCCCCTCCTCGTCTTCCTCCTCCTCCTCCTCTTTCTTCTTCTCCCTTCTCCCTTCTTCCTTCTTCCTTCTTCCTTCTTTTTCCCCCCACTATTCTTCCTAAAAGTACTTCTTGCATTGTTCCCTCTGCCTTATAACAAGAAACTGTTGCTTTTTACATGGCCCTTCCTCTAAGCCTGCCTTTGACCATAACCTCACAGTAAGCTACCATCCTGTGTCTTTCCTATCCTTGCCCAGTGGACTTTCAGAAAGAAAAGTCTTTGAATGCTGTGTTCTTCCTCAGCTGGTATCACTGCTATAATATACAACATGGGGCAGGGGGGGGGGGGGGGGTGACTAGACTGGCAGACAGGCTGGCCATCAAATGATCTCATGGGAATGTATCATTTCTCAATCATCACAATCTGAGCTTTGAACCTCAGATTTTGCCTCCACAGTGAACATTTCCAAGAAGTGTCCCAGAAGTGGTCAGATCTGAGACGGATAGAATTATGGTGATCAAACTCACAGTGACCTGACATTAAACCAGAATCCAACATACTACTTTTAAAAGTGAGAAATATTTCTACCCTGGGGACAAGAATTCATTCCCAGTAATAAAATTACACAAGAAGTCAAATTATATAAAGTCATTTGTGAGTCAGCATTTTATTTAAGCAATGAGCTTGACTGACTTAAGAGGTTGGTATTTTAGTGGTTCATGGTTTCAACTGGTCACACATGGAGGTAACTATTTTTAGAATACTGATATTTGGAGGTCTTGGATACCTGTGTTTGTAGTTCAAAGTCCTCAGAGTCCCAGACTTGGGCTGTACAAATAAATTTTGTGTCTTTGGCAGATTCGTGGTTCCCATGTGAACCATTTAATCTTCCTATAAATACATTAGGACCATCAATGAGCTAGAATGAAATCTTCTCTTCTTACTTAGTTTCCACTATGCTGTCCTTATTAGAATTATGTACTGATTTTACCAATCAGGCTTCGGAGTCCCAGAGATATACGATCTCTACCCTCACTACAGCAGGTCACCAGGGATTTCCTCATTGCCGAATCCAGGGGACAGATTCACTCCCAATCCTCCTTAAGGATGTTAACTAGCCTCTGGTTGTTCTATCACATTATTCCATTGGCTTCTTGCTCTACCTTCTTCTGATTCTCTTCTTGCCTCTCTGACTTAGTCCTCCTTAGTGTTGAAGGGGATCAGAATATGCCTCTAAGCCTTAAATTATTTTAGCAGCAGGCAATTGAGAAACAGCAGAAGCAAGAAAAGCTCTCTACCTTTCTAGCACTCTAAACCTGGACATTCATTTCACTTTGTGAAGGTGTCTTCCTTTCTCATACCAGGAAGGGAAGAACAGTCTTTTTCACTGCAGGTGGAGATAGCACCAAGATGAGTCTAAATAAATAAAACTTTAATAAGTAACCCATATCTGCCATTAATTTCCCCACATATTTATCTCCCCACAGTTTACTGCCCAAACTCCTCTCATTTATCTAGTTTGGTCTCCACCATTTATCACCCTTCGTTAAAATGATATATAAGCCCTTGGGTCTAAATGCTGTTTTGGATCTTCACTCATTTCCTATGAAGACCTCTGTGTGCATGCCAAAATAAACATCAAATAAAATGTGTATGCCTTTTCTCCTGTTAATCTGTCCTTTGTCAGTTTAATCAGAAATCCTATCTAAAGAACCTAAGAAGATAGAGGAAATGTTTTTTCCACCCTTACATGTCTTTACTTATCTTCTTCCTACTTGTAAAATATTGCCTCTGTTTTATTTTATTTTTTCAATGGTTTGATTTACATTTATTATGTGCAAATTCTAACATTTTTTTCTTTATTTTATAAAAATTAAACCATCTCTTGCTCTTTTAGCAACTGATTCTGTCCCCTAAATATTATGCTGCCGCTCAGATCTATATAATGTATTCACTCAACTAATACTTGTTGAGTGCCTACCTTGGTCCCAAGCCCTATGGAGCAAACTTTCTTGGAGTTTACTTTCTAGAGAGGTGAATTTCAAAACAAGGGCATAAATGTATAATATATCATTTGGGGGAATGTAGAAAAATAAAGCAGATTCAGAACATATGAGAAAAATAATCCCTCCTATCATTTACTAAAATATGTGCCAAGATCTATTTACATGTCTTCATCTAATTTAATCCTTTCAATGTAAACAGCTAAATATTACCAGCCACATTTTTCAGAAGAGGCTCATCATTGTCCAAAGTCACCAATAGCACTAATAAAAGGTAAAACGAGATTTAAGTCCAGATAATCCAACTATAAAACTTCTCTTAATCAGCACACTGTACTGCCAAATATTGCAAATGCACATGAGAACCATCTGTGGAGATGTTTTTTAAAAGCACAGGTGTCTATGCTTTAATCTAATACTACATCTCAATAAACATCTCAGTTGGTAGAGTTAGGACTGTGTATTTTGGTTAAGTACCAGGTAATGTAAAATCCTGTTCTTGGTTGTCTCCTGAATGTCTGTCAAGTACCTTAGTTTAACATGTACAAAACAGAACAAATTTTTTTATTTCTGAACCTCCTCCTCTCCCTCTTTTTCATATTTAGTAATAAAGCTACCATTATTATGACCATGTATTATTCTGGCCCCTCCAGGGGACAGAAACCACACAGTAATGGGAAAGTTTAACATAAAAAAACTATTAACTATTAAAGGGAATAGAAGTAATGTAACAAGAGATGGCTGGTAAAAGGTCAAAAGATGAATCTAGGAATAAGAGATAAAAGGAGCAGCCACTTCCCCCAGGGCTGAGATTGTGTGCACCCACCCCTTCCAGGCTAAGGCCAGACCTTGCTGGAGGGGGCAGAGCAGCTCACTGGGTTGCAGAGAAGTCGCTGTGGTGCAATGCTGGTGGAACTTGCCAGAAATGAGCCCTCTAGGGTGACAAGGAAAGCTGTTCACAGGGAGGTGTCTCACTGGAGGCATTCCACTACAAAACCTTCGGTGGCGGGAGGGGGTGGGTGGGGAGTGATGGGGAAGGTGCTGGAAAAAGACACATACTTCTCCAGAACCCTTCCTCCTGTGCTGTCTACTGACAAACTTTAACCTTGTAACGACTGGCAAAGGGAAAACATTGAAAGGCTCTGCTTCACAGAGTGGGCTTTGGGTGAATTTGGAGCTGAGAGGCCATCAGTGACTAACTGGTACTTCTCCCCCTCCTCATCTTTCTGGTCCAGTTGGTACCATGCCCTACAGAGCTTGCCGTGGAAATGTCTGGGCTTCTCCACAGCTGCATCACCATCTTCTGTGTCCTTACTGGTCTCCGGCTTCTCAGTAGTTCACATTCCAGCTCTCCTTACCATTGCTTCCAGAGACGTTGTTCTTAAAGTCAAAAATGCTTGTATTGATGGACGATGTTAATAATTCCTCTATGAACTTAACACGAGTTGCATGTGAAACCAAGAGGTGTAGTACCAGCTGGTCTAAAAGGACAGCAAATGAGTGTGGCAATACAAAACTATATCTGTAAATGAGAAATTCTCTTCTTGAATTTTCTATCCTGTTTTTTAACCTGGTGAATTATGGTTTAGAAGCAGTCATACACTAAAGGAATTGTGAGAGATAACCGATGGATGGAGAATTAAAGATCAGAAGTGGTAGAAAGATAATGGGCTCCAGATTTGGACAAACCTAAATTGAAATCTTTAATGAACTTTTTCTGGTTATGTGTCCTTGGAAAATCACTTGATTTCTCTCGAACATAAATTGCTTTTTATTCTTGTAAAACGGGTAGAAAAATATTTCCCCCAGATGTTTCCCATTTTTATTGAGCCATCTTCTGGGTTTAATATCCTCTTATTTTGTCAAACAGAGGATTAAGGTGAGAGATGAGTACAGTTTTGTCCAGAAACCAGCATAACAGTTGAAATTCCATTTTAACTCTATAGAAAATTTACTGATTTTATTTATAAAATAAATATTGATTCCTTAAAAATATATTAAATTCATAAAATTCTTGGCATTTGTCAGTATGGAATTGTCTATTCAGGGTATTTCATATAAATGGGATGATACAATATGTGACCCTTGTGTCTGGCTTCTTTCAGTTAGGGTAATGCTTCTGAGGCTCATTCATCCCTTGTTGTGCCTACATTTGTACCTACATATGTATATTCTACTGAATGTATTTACCACAGATTGTTCATTCATTCATCCATCAAAGGCCATTTGGTCAATTTGGCTATTGTGACTAGTGTTGCATTAACACTAGTTGTTGCATAAACATTCATATACATGTTGCATAAACATTCTTGTATATGAACTTCTTTGAGTAATTTTTTTCAATTCTTTTGAGTATATTGCTGAGTCATATGGTAGCTTTATATTTAACTTTTTGATGAATTGCCAAAATGTTTTCTGCAGTGGCTGAACCATTTTACATTCCCACCAATGTATGAGGGTTCCAATTTTTCCACATCCTTGTCTTAATTGACTTTGCAAGGTTGTTGAGTGGCTTAACTGAGATGGGAGTTTTGAAAGGGAAAGCACTTCGCAGCCGTCCCTATAGCTCCCTCTCATCTAGATTTCTCAGCACTTGTGTCAACCAGGGACACCCTTGACCTTGCAGCATTCACACCTCCATGGCTTTGCCTCAGACAGGTATCAAGGTGAATGCTTGGCTATGGGCTGGGCCTGGGAAGAGTTGGAGGAGGTGGTGGCAGGACAGAAGGCTTCCTGGGGATGATATTTCTTTGTCCATATTGGCACAACTCCCTCTCCATTTCCCTGTCCAGGCGCCCTTTCTCTTGCTACCTGCTCTCTATTCAGACCGCACTTTTTTCTGTAAACAATTATAATTAATATTTTCTAAATTTAGTATTCAAAGAGTATTGTAATAAAACATTTGGAACCACGCCCTCCCCGCCCCCCAAAATGTGCAGAACTCCATCATCTTAAGCAATTGCTGTCATTTTCCTGGTGCTTTCCAAGCCCATATTCCAAATTGTGAGCTTAGGTCAGTGATTTTCACTTCCAATACCCATATGTATCAGCAGGGTTAATTTGAAATATAACCATGTCTGGGCTCCTCTCCAGAATTATGTATTCATTGTCTCTGGGGTAAAGTTCCAGAATCTGCTGTTCTGGGGTTTCATTGTGATACTGGTTCACAGCCAGGACTGTGAACCACAAGAGAATATAGATCTTTTTTCTTTGACTTTCAATTTGTAAATCCATTACCTAAAACTGACAAGTAATGATCATCTATATTGGTGAGATTTGTTAGAAACATTTTCAAAATTTGTTTTTATAATCTTTTCAGTATCCATCCATTTATTTTTATTTAAAAAAAATATATTTTTATTAATTCTAGAGAGGAAGTGAGAGGGAGAGAGAGATAGAAACATCAATGATGAGAGAGAATCATTGATCAGCTGCCTCCTGCATGCCCCCTACTGGAGATCAAGCCCATAACCTGGGCGTGTGCCTTGGACCGGAATCGAACCCAGGACCCTTCAGTCCGCAGGCTGACACTTATCCACTGAGCCAACCAGTTAGGGCCATCCCTTTAATTTTACATCCCCCTTTCACATGCAGTCCTGTGAGGCAGAACAGAGGATGACCTATGTGGAGAGCAGGGGAGTGTCTGGTCCGAAGTGGACTCTAATCTGAAGTGGGGAGGGGCGGCAGGCTAGCGGTCTCTTAATCTTTGAGATCTAGATGCAAGGACTCTGATGTGCAGCTGATGTGTGTACACATTCAGAGGGCAGGTACCAAATCATATTCTATAATAACTGCCATTTATCACCCCCCTGCCGGATTCTGAGGATTGTGTTTAGTACGTCACAAACATTATTTTTAATTCTCTTCAAATAGGTATTTTACAGATGAGAGATGAAGTAACTTATTTAAACCTGCATCCTCTCACCCATACAATATGGCTTCTCTGCCAAGAGAGCTTGCTGAGAACCAAGCCAGGGAAACATGGGTTAGTTGACACCCTAGTTCTGAGCTTGGAGGGAGTGAGTGGCTAGCTAGCCAATAGCAGCGCCAGAGACAGGAGGTTATAGTTGCTGGGCCTTTACCTGTTCAGTTTGAATACCCAGCCCTGGACAGGGCACAACTGTGGCTTCCTCAGCTTTGCTGGGATAAAGGCTTATTATGCTCCAAAGTATACATTGGGAGGGAAGACAGGCAGTGTCTCCTACTCTGATTGCCGGGGCCCTTACTGGACATGGTCTTTATTTTCATTCTTTGGAGTACCAGGAGGTTATTTTGAGAGGGCTTAAATTGGGGTGGCTGCTAGAGGGTCACTGTGTCCAGGAGAAATGGGGAACTGAGGGATTGGTACTGAGCGGTCTGAACAGAGAGAGGAACAGTGACTTGCTCTGGGCAGACTCTATGGAGGCTGGAGGGGTTGTGAGACTATCAGTGGATGCACCCTAACCAGCTGGCTGTTGATGAGCTGTGAATAAGATGCAGCTTACATGACTGCATTTGAACTGTGTCACCCAAGATTGGAATACACATAGGTTAATTGTTGGAATACAGGTAGCTGACTACACCAGGACGGTGGGAAACTTTGTTCGGTTAATGGTATAGCAGTCCCAGCCACAGTGAAGAGAGAACATCCTGCTCTTCTAATTATTCCACTCCAACTAGCCATTTGATAATTCAGCTAGTATTTATGCAGTAATAAGTATCCCAGGTAGAATTTGAGTTGATCTGAAAAGGCTAAGAATTATAATTAAAGGATGAGGAGGAAAGAAAATATAGAAGAGGATAGTTATAGCAAGTGGTTGACAAGAGAAAAATTATGAGATGTCATAAATTGAATTACAATGGCCAGAGAGAGAAAAAGGGACAGAAGTAGTTCACCAGTTAATAGCTGTGGGCCCGAAAGTTATGTTGGAGATTTCAATCAACCTCCAGGCATCTATTAGCCAACCAGCCCACTAGATGTCACCCCATCTTCCTTATGCAAGAACTTGCAGGATTCTTGGCTGCAACCAATCAAAAGTAGGAAATATTTCTTCCTTACAGACTGCAGTTATCATAAAACCATCCCCACTCCATCTTTTCCGGCTCCCCCTTCCCTGTAACCATGTAAACTCTTTCAGAACAACTTAAAATCTTTCTTCCCCAAAACATAATGTATAAAAGAGCTTTCGACTCAGGATGACAGGTATGCTGTCTTCACCAACTAGAGTTGGTGTTGGTGGTTCAGACTTCATTCCCAGGTCCTGTTCCTTTTTTGGCTAGCATTTGGCTAAATAAACCTTTTCTTTCAGAAAAGCTTTAATAGTGAATTGTTTTAAAACATAGTGATTGATAAATACTGAAGTACCTTCTCTTACCTAACAGCAAACTGGGAAACCTCCAAATAGCTAGGTATGAAGTTCCTTCCCCACCCTGAGAAATAAAGAGCCCAGTCAAACAAACATTTTCCCCCCCGAGTAATTTCTTATTGTATGGCTCAAAGATGTAGCTTTAATACTTTCCTCCTATTTTTGTCCCTTCCTGTCATCCACTTGCCTTTCCCCAGGGTTTTCTTATTCCTTTAAAAGAATTTATCTTTATCACTGAAAGTATTACAGATGTTCCCCCCCCCCTTTTTTCCCCATTGACCCCCTCCCTCCCACTCTCCCCTAGGCCTTCAACACCCTATTGTCTGTGTCCATGGATTATGCATATATGCATATAAATCCTTTAGTTAATCTCTTCCCCCACCCCATTCTTACTCCCTTTTTATCCACTAGTCTTATATTTGGGACTACATAAACATTTTGTTGGAAGAGTAGATGGTTCCCAGTTTTATGAACTCTGTGCTACTACAAAATGCATATGAACACAACCTGTGTTAATATTCCCCTTTTTGTTTTACTGAGGCTAATTAACAGATCCTGGAGTGACAAGTCAAAGAGTGTCATGATAGACTAATTCTTCTTGGAACTTTGGAATTTTTCATATTATTAGTTGACCTGCTGATTTAAATGTAGGCATCACAGGGAATTTCTATGAAATCAGAAGAGAAGTAGGGGACACAGAACTGAAGGTCAGAAGTCCTATTTCAAATTGCATTTTAACACCTGGTAAAAAGCATCGTTAAAAATTAGATCAAACAGCAGAGAAACAGCAGCACAGGCTGCTGAGAAGGCCTGCAGCTAACATTTGCTGGGCAGGGCAAGAGTTTGGAGGCTCCAGCTCCATTTTATCGCACACTGACTCCATCCTGTATCACGAGAGCTCACCCACACAGGTGGCATCCTGAATTCTGCTCTGAATGAGCAAATTCATAGTCGGCAAAAAGCTCAAGTGTGGGTCCTAGGTCAAGCGCTCTGGTTATTGCGATCCAAAGGTGGCTCTATTGCTGGAAACCCATCTAGTGTTTAGGAAAGTGCTAACAATGTGGCCTATTCTAGAAGCATGTTCTATTTGGGGGGCTGAGGTGGGCTTATAAACTAATTGAAACTCTCATTCAGTGTTATTTAACATGTGGGACATAGGCTCCTAGTAGCTCTGGACTTATTGACAGAGGCTGGCAAATCCGAATGGTTTTATAGCATTTTGTAAAGACTTAATAAAAATGTCTTACTCTTTAACAAATATTAATTTTACAAAGATATATTGGGTTGAAAAAAATGCAACTTTAGTTTAAGTGTTATTAACATGAATGAAGCTTTTTATTGTGTACATATTTTTAGTCAATGAATATCAAAGGATAGCTACTACCATCATGTGGTATAGTATAATTACTACATCAAAAAAAATTCTAGAAGATGGATCCAACTACAAAAAATAATTAAGAAAAACCAATTTAGTTGTTATTTAAAAGAACTTTGAAATTATTTTATTTTACTTCATTTTAATTAATGCTCTCAGGGCTGAACAAGTGTAGTCTATTACAAGGTAGCCTAAAGGTTTCATTTGGTAGAGGAGGATTTTATTCTGATTCCTCAGTGACTCAGGTCAAAGAATTTTAAATGTTCCAAGGCTGCTTTTAGAAGGAGGTTTTAATGTGGGGGTAGGCTAAGATGTGGGAAAATAGGCCAAGGTAATTTAGTTTTCATTTGTGTCTAAAAATTAAGAGAATTTATGAATCATCTCCCACTGTAGCTAAGTCCACCACATCCTCAGTTATATCTTAGATCAGTGTATGTGGTAGGGTTCTGGTAGGAAGTCCAGTGGGGACTAATTACAGAAGTGCTGGGCAGGTTTAGGAAAAGCAAGAGAGTTTAGCACCCAAGGGCTGGGACTGAAGGGGAGAAGAGAGAGCAGTTCCTGGAATCTGAAGAGAAGGTGATATGGAGAGGGCCAGGTGACAGGCACTGTGGACTACAGGAGAGGAATTTTGTGGTAAGGGAGTCAGGAGAAGAAATGCCCTGATTTTATTTTAAAGATTTTAAAGATAGAAACATAAGGAGGTTTTAAGACATAGCTATGGACATATAAGCAGTTAGTGGTAAAATTCAGACTGGAGTTCAGTCTCTTCCTGAAAATGAAATTTGTCAGCAACCAAATGTAATGAGGAATCAAATTGAATACATGTTTGAGGATCTACCTAGTAGTATCCACTGAGCTGACCCTGGGACTCAAAAGGTGAAGACCTCAACACAACCAAGAAGGTGACAATCTGGTGGAACACATACAGTACAACCACCTCACAAGTTTAAAGGTGAACCATCACAAAATCCAAATACACTGGGCTGCATATCCAAAGAAGGGGAAATTTAACTCTGCTGAGGGAGAGCATAATGAAATCTAGTTTGTATTTAATGAAAAGAGGATGCCCTACCAGCTATTCCTATCTGCCCCACTGTTCATTAGTTTAGCAACTATTTGTGAGTCCGCATCTGTGTATCAGACACTCTCTTAGGAGTGAGGAGGAGCTAGTCCTCCCGATTGCCTTGCAATTAAGGATATGAGGGAGCTCTGATGCTGAGGAGCTACTGCAATCAATTTGGAAAATTTTACCACTAACTGCTTATATGACCATAGATATGTCTTATAACCTCCTTATGTTTCTATTTTTAAACTAAGGAAATGAGAGATGGCTGGGGTTCCCGCCATCCTGAAATTCTAAGTACTAGCAGTGATGGTGAACCTCTGACACGCGAACTCATTTTTTTGGTTGATTTTTTCTTTGTTAAATGGCATTTAAATATATAAAATAAATATCAAAAATATAAATCTTTCTTTTACTATGGTTGCAAATATTAAAAAATTTCTATATGTGACACGGCACCACAGTTAAGTTAGGGTTTTTCAAAATGCTGACATGCCAAGCTCAAAAGGTTCGCCATCACTGTACTAAAGTGATGAGAACTCTGTAGAGCCACAGCACTCAAGAAGGGAAATTATTTTTTTTCATTTCCACAATGCTATCCATCTCATTACAACGCAAAATAACCTACCCTAAGAACCCAGTGCAAAAGTTCCCCTAATTGTCAGAACAGCAGGCAAGGTAACCCAGGTGTCAGTGGGTCCCTGGACTGACCTCGGAAGCTATTCTTCAGCAAGTGCAGTAACACATTAAGGAGCTGGAAAAAGGAGTTCCTCCCAGCTCCTCGCACCCCTGGCTCCCCGCCTGTCCCGCCCTCCCGCCCGCCACGCCCACTCCCACGGCCACGCCCCTGCGCGCTGGTTGGCTCCCGCGGGCATGATGAAACTTCCCGCACGCATTACAGGAGGCCGGCGGTATAAAGTGAAAGGAGGCCGGCCGCGCCGCCCCGCCCGCCTGCTGCCCGCTGCCCAGGTCTGTGCTCTCCGTGCCACCTGCTCACCCGCCCCGCTCGCGCCCAGGTAAGCCCGGCTCCCGCGCCCAGCGCAGCGCCTCTCCCTGCTTGCCTCGGGGCTGCCCCGTGGGCGGGAGGAGGATGCTGCCTGGCCCCGCAGATGGGAGGGCAGATGCGGCTCCGGGCTCAGCGGATGCTGCGGCTCCTGCCGGGTGAAGAGGGCGGGGCCTATTGAGGCGCAGCCGGGAGCCCCGGGAGGGGAAAGACCTCGGTCGTGGTCCGCAGAGGGCGGGGTCCGTGAGCGTAGAGGGGAGGTAGCGGCAGCCTAAGTTGCCCCCTGTGAATTTTATTATTTTTTATTATTTTTATTGCGTGGAGGCCTGTGGAAATTGTCGCAGTCCTGAGACCTTCCCGGGCACCGGCTGGAGGGTGCACGTGGCCGGGTGCTGTTGAGTCCCAGGGGGATTTGGTTGCCTGGTCCTGGTCCAGAAGGGGGCGGTGTCGGGGTTGTGGGTCTCGGCCTCGGGATCTGCACTTTCCCTCTCACCTCTGGCTGCGCCTCTTTTACCTAAACACCCCCTCCCCCCGACCCAGGTGACTTGCTGAACACAACCTACGGAAAGAGAGAATGTTGAGGGCGACAGGCGGCGGTGGTACAGAAAAAGGCAGAAGAACTGGCTTACTCGTTTTCAGTGGATTATCTGCTCAATTGAACTAACTTCATATTAATGTTACTATTTTGAATAAAAGACCAGTTTTCTTCTCCCGTGGCCCACAGACCCAGGATCTGTTGCTCTGGGTGCTTGACTAATAATAATTTAAAAGCACCGAGAACTCTTTTTTTCATTGATTGATCGCATTGCAATCAGATTAATTAGAAGCAATTTAGTCTTGCCCTGACCGGTTGTTCAGTGGTTAGAACATCGCCTGTGGACCAAAGGGTCGAGGGTCCGATTGCCGGTCAAGGGCACGTACCTCAGTTGCTGGTTCGATCCCTGGCCCAGATCAGGGGGTGTGCGGGAGGCAACCAGTCCATGTGTATGTCTCTCTCTTCCCCTCTTCTCTCCTTCCCTCCCACTCTCACGCTCTAAAGATCAATGGGAAAAATATCCTTGGGTGAGAATTAAAAAAAAAAAGAAGAAGCAACAACTTGTCTTGAACCTGACCAGGAGTTGGCTGCTCAGATCTTAATGTAAAAATAAAGTGACATGAAGTTTAAGTAGTTGGTAATTAGAGTGTAACGCACCAAAACCACTATCCAATTCTGCAGGGACTAGCCATATGTGACTGTATTGAGAACTTGAAATGCTGGCTAGTCCCAGTTGAGATGTGCTAGTTCCAATTGAGAAATGCCTCCTCGATAATTGTTAATACTGATTAAATGTTTAAATGATTCTATTTTTGGTAAAATGTGCTAAATAAAATATATTTATTGTTAACTTCACATTTTCTCTCTTTTTTTTAATGGTGCTACTAGTATATTTAAAGTTACATATGTGGCTATTTGTGTTGGACAGCACTGATCTAGAAGTTTATGAGGAAATATGGATAATTACCAGGAACAAGTAACAGCAGTAGGACCTTTGCCCTCTAATGAGACTGATTCCAATAAATACAATAGGTGATGGTTTTAATCTGCTTTTTTTCTGCTGGAGAAGTAAATGTGCTTCACAAACTTGGACCCCCTTTTTCCCTTCCAAGTTAGTGGTTAGTATTTATCTTTAGCAGGCTTAATAATGGGATTCTCTAAGCAACATTAGTAGGACCTAGGTAAATAAGTGATTGGCTAATGACCTCATGTGATTTTCAAAGCATTTTTCCAGCCCACTTTTTGTAAAATGTAAGTTTCAGTTGTACAGCATTGTAATTTGATAGCTGTGTACACTACAAAATGATCACTACCAAAAGTCTAGTTATTATCCATTGCCACACAATTGACCCCCTTCGCACCTTTTGCCAATCCTCCAACCCCCTTCTCCTTTGGTAGTCACTGATTTGTTGTTCTCTATATCTATGAGTTTTTGTTTTATTTTTTAGATTCCATGTATAAGTTAAATCATATAGTGTTTATCTTCTTTTGAATTATTTCACTTAGCATTATAACCTCAAGGTCCATATAATTCGTTGTAGATGACGAACTTTTTTATGGCTTAGTAACATTCCATTGTGTGTGTGTGTGTGTGTGTGTGTGTGTGTGTGTGTATATATATATATATATATATATATATATATGGAGTGAAAAGTAGGTGAATTATCAGTAGTCATACTTAAATCTCAGTGAATTTTCCCACTAAATCACATTGTTGGGTATTTGGCCCAGTGTGTGGAAGGGACTGGCATAAGACATATACTGTATTTCCCAGTTGCTTGTGTTAATACCATAATCAATTAATTTGTTCTAGTCTCATTAAGAGGCCAAATGAAGCTCTGAGGTTCATTTAGATACAAATGAAATACCCTTAGAAGATTGCTCAAAATGATTGATATAACATAAGTATATATTTTTTCTTTATGATCTTTGACCCAAATTATCTAGGCATTTGCTGCAAATTTACATTTTTAAAAAATACCAAAATCAGTCATTTCCAAATTACTATTTTGATAAAGTAACTGTTTTGAGCTGGCAGCATCCAAATAAAACAGCCCTTTATTTCACAGTTGAAAATTTGAAATTGCCAGATAATTAACATTTGTAGGAATTATCAATTTACTTATTGGCCTACGGGATGAACCCAGCTGTTTTTCAGAGATGTCATCACTGTCTATGGCCTATCTACTCTGCTTTTTTACTGACCAGAGCAGTTTTGAGACAAAAATATTTGAGAACATCCTTTAGGGCAATTTGATGGTGAACATTGTGTATTTCTGCCAATGTAATTTTTGTTGTTTTTATAAAGCCAGAATATCTGTATCAGATAATATTGCTTTCCTTTTCTCTTTATAATTTCTTTTATCACATTTGAATAAATCACTTAGTGGTAAACTAGAAGTTGTGAAACGCTTATAACAGCTGTATATCTTCATATTACACTTTAGCAGCATGTATCATCTTCCATTCTACCTGCTATCTTCTATGTGCGGTTAGTACAGGTAAAGAGAGTACATTTAATTGTCTAGGAGACCCCTGAGGATACTGTAGTAATCTAGAGAGTCTCATGGACTTTTGAGGGCGTTTGAGATTCTGGGCTGGAGAGAGTAGGGTGGGGTCTCTGGGCAGAAGCCAGCCTACATGTCATCTGTATTTTGGGAGTGAACCTCGCATGCAGAATAGAATGTGGCCTGAACACTGCCAGCTCTAGCCGACCAAATCCCAAGGTGAGAGAGATGCAGGCTTCGGGTGCTAAGCCGCTGTAGCTGGCTGGACAAAAAGGCCACCCATCTTTCCTGAATACTTGTAAGTAAATTAAGTTATTTTCTACTCCTGTTGGCCTGCCATCCTATGCAGTAGATAAGATAGTTTATATTTCAGTCTTTGAAATGTTTTATGCAAGTTTTTGGAATCAAGATTTAATACAAACTCGGATTGGAGACTGAGTCTTTAACGGGTCTGCTTTTCCCTCCATAGAGAACACGTCGCTTCACTGCACCATGTGTGGCATTTGGGCCCTCTTTGGCAGCGATGACTGCCTTTCTGTTCAGTGCCTGAGTGCGATGAAGATTGCACACAGGGGTCCGGATGCATTTCGCTTTGAGAATGTCAACGGATATACCAACTGCTGCTTTGGATTTCACCGGTTGGCGGTGGTTGACCAGCTGTTTGGAATGCAGCCAATTCGAGTAAAGAAATATCCTTATTTGTGGCTATGTTACAACGGAGAAATCTACAACCACCGGAAGGTAAACAAAATGAAACCAGAGGATATCTTGATGTGATTAAGCCTTAGAGCTCATTGGGTATAATCATTTTTACATATCTTATAAAATGGTTTTTACTTTTCAGAGCACTTTCCATGTTCATGATCTCATTTGTTCCAGTTATATAGACAGGGCACTGATGAGCAAAAGGGTGAAGTGACTTGGTCACACAAAAAAAGATAAAAGATAAAATGGGAATTACAATTCAGGTTCTTTAACTCTTAGTGTCCTCCCCCTCACCCCCCCATCATGAATTTAAAGGTTAATTAGAGCCTGTGCTAGGCTTGGTGGTAGGTGCTGGGGATTCAGTAGTAAATAAGAGAGGTAGGTCTGCACTGTAAAGAAGCTTATTCTATTTAGGGATCAGACAAAAAAAGTCATTGTACATATAACATCATCCTGACAACATGAATATGGAGCTGGTGGGTATGGGAGATCCAGTTTTGGGAAGGGTAGTCAGAGGGGGTCTCTTGAGAAATTGACACTGGAACTGAGAGGCAATAGACAAGCATCAGCCAGCACTGGGAAGAGCATTTCCTGTAGAGGGACTGGCAGGTGTAGAAGCCCTGAGGCGGGAAGCAGTCCTCAGATTGTCTTAAGAAAACAAGTTAGGGTTGGGAAGGCAGGCAGGACCAGATCAAGTAGGACTTGGTATAGTATGGAGTTGGAATATCATTCTAAGAGCACAGAGATTTGAGATTTAATAGTTTGGAGGTGATCATATTTGTAGTTTTTCTATAATGTTGTCCTTAAGATATTTATGGTGACTGCATTCTTCCACTTAATCAGAACAAAGGACAGAAAGGTGGCCAGATGCAATTAAATGCAAGAAGTAGGACTTTTAGCAGCATTAAAATTGGAACAGCTTTATAATCTGGTAAAAGTTTACTCTTAGGATGAGAATGGGTGAGGGGATGGAAATTCTGACCTGAGGAAGCTACGGTAAACTTACTAAGAACCTTCCAATGTGGAATTATTTGGCTAATGTTTCATAAGAAAATTTTAAATCTAAAATTTGCAGGGTTTTTTGTCATCCTTCTTTCCAACTTTTAATTTTAAAAGGAACAGAACAATGAAAACCAATTGAATAACTGCTAATGTTTTGCCATATTTGCCTTATCTCTGTTTCTCTATATTTATACACATATACATTTATTTTTTGTTGTATTTAGAGTATATTACACATACTATGACTTCTAAAATGGAAGAATATATCTCTTAAGAATAAGGACATTCTCCAACCTAATACCAATACTGTTATTAAAACTAAGCATCCAGCCCTAACCAGTTTGGCTCAGTGGATAGAGCGTCGGCCTGCGGACTGAAGGGTCCCAGGTTTGATTCCAGTCAAGGGCATGTACCTGGGTTTCAGGCACATACCCAGTAGGGAGTGTGCAGGAAGCAGCTGATCGATGTTTCTCTCTCATCGATGTTTCTAACTCTCTATCCCTCTCCCTTCCTCTCTGTAAAAAATCAATAAAATATATTTTTTAAAAAAACAAAAAACTAAGAATCCATAATACCTTCTAATATCTAGTTCATATTTCCCTAAGTTTCCCAGGAATATGTTTATGGCTGGGTTTTTTTATTGTTAGTTTGTTTATTGGTTTTGAGCCAGATTTCATTCAAGGTTCATATCTCTGGGTATTTTTTGAGCCTTCTTGATACACACCTATTCATGGGTAGGGTTTTATATTCTAACCACCCTTTGGACTTTTAGTTTTTATCTCTAAACCGTAGCTTTTGCCATTGTTTGTTGTCTGCTTATAGGAATACTCCATTACAGACTTCTCATTTGAAAAGTTTTTATAGTTATCCATCAAATGCTTTTCACATTTATTAAGGGCCTAGAATATATACATCAGGCATCATTTGTCTAGGTGTTTGAAGACAAAATGGTGAACAGGGAAGGTAAGAATGGAGTTTCATGCTAGTGGAGTCCAGGAGGGGAGCTATTAAAACTCCGTTCTTACTAAGCCAGATTAGTGCCAAATACACAAGAGTGCTAGGTTGTATTATGGTTCCATTAGCCTGACTTTCACCTTAAACAAGACAGGAAATTCCTTCTTTACTTGAACAGCATTGCTTCTTTTGTGTGTTTTGTTAATAGTTATAAAAAGTTAAGTATTTTAAAAATATTTCTATTGTAAATCAGCAAAGTATGTTGTATTGTCAAAAGCAGAGAGGTTCCATTGCTTCTGTCTGTCATCTGTGGTAATCCAGTGTGAGTAGAAATCTGTCTAAAGAATGGACATTTTAGGCTCTTGTAAAATATTCTGCAACAGAAGCTCCAAAGCCCTCCTGTTGTTGATGAAAATAAAATTTACTACTACCACTAAAATGCAGCCTGAGGTGTATGGGGAGTGGGAGGAGAATAAGGCAAGGAGAGGAGGAATCTGAGTAAAGGCTGGGGCATAGAGGAGGCCCTCTCCCTGCCGGGAGCAGCAGGGCCTTGCAGCCAAGTCCAAGGGCACTGTGATTTCCAGATGGTAGCAAGATATGGGAGCTTCTCTCTCAGCAGAGCAGGAGGTGGTACCTGTGAATTATTAACCCATAAATTACCTGCAAAGCTTACGCCCAAGAGCAGTGATGACATGGTAGTAGAGGGAAAGTTTGGGAAGCTGCTGCTTGCTAAAATCATTGGATACTTTAGGGTCACTTATCCCTCAGGTACTTAAGTCCAGAAGGGTCAGCAGAAGACCGTTCCCACACCTCACCTGCCAGTGACAGATCATCTCTGATGGTCTCTTAGAGCAGGGAGAGGCAACCAGGAGGTGGCTTTGTAGACACTGGAGGCGGCCAACCCCCATTTTTGGGCTTTGTTCTGTGAGGGCTTAGAGACAGAAGGTCCACAAGTTTATATGAAGCATGTTTCATAGGCTGTATGTATACAAACATGTAAATTTTAAAAAATATATATATTTTTATTGATTTCAGAGAGGAAGGGAGAGAGAGATAGAAACATCAGTGATGAGAGAGAATCATTGAAAAACTACATCCTGTACACTTCACACTGGGGATCGAGCCTGCAAACTGAGCATGTGCCCTGACCGTGCACCTGGTTCACAGGTCGACGCTTAACCACCAAGCCACACCAGTCAGGGTAGACTTACTTTTTGAAAATTAAAAACGTGTTTTAAATGTTTAAACTTATCTAAAAATTTCCACCTGATTTTATAGGAACCTTTTTCTCTCCCTTGTCAGCCAGAAATCATGAATTAAGTACGGTTTGCCAGTGATGATGGAGATCCTCAGGGCTTGGGAACATAAACTCCCTGACTCTGCAGTGATAGTGACTGTCCCTTTGCTCCTTTGGATCATGTGCTCTGATCAGCTTCACTGTCATTCTGTCCATCTGTGAGAAGTCCCTGTACTTCCACTGCAGAGGGGAGGACTGGATGTCCTCCCCAGGGACCTGCAGCTTTGTTTTAGACCACGTGTCTCTATTATTGTGACGGAATCATTTATTTGCCGGGGAATAGTGCCAAATATGTTTGTGCTTTTGCTTTCTATTTTCATAGGTGGGTCTTTTAGGCTGACCTAGAAGAAACTCAGTCAGTACTATATTCTGAAATCAAAATTTCACAATAGTAGAAGTTACACTTTTAGGGTCATGGCAACTGGGCAACCCATTTGCTTAACTTACATATATACAGGGGTGGGCAAAAGTGGGTCTGCAGTTGTGAGTATGCGAAACAGAGTTTGTTCTTGTATTATGTATTAATCATTGTATTATTTGCCATACAAACAACGATAAACCTACTTTTGCCCACCCCCTCCATACCTCCATGCATTGCTGTTCTGGTGCATTATCTCCACATTCTGTTTATGAGAATGCAACTAAAGTTTTCACAGAATGCCATGATTCTTCTAAACCACTCAAGTGCATGAAATGATTATTGAGCGTAGAAATATTGAAAGAACTTGGCAGTAAAAAATTATTAGTGAGATCAACCAGAGGACTTGTATGCATGCATATAAGCCTAACCAATGGACACAGACACCAGGGGGGTGAGGGCATGAGAGAGGGGAGAGGAGGCAATGGGGGATAAGGACACATATGTAAAACCTTAATCACTAAAGAAAAAAGCCTATATAATAAAAGGGTAATATGCAAATTGACCCTAATGGTAAAATGACCAGAATGACTGCTTGACCAGTCACTATGAGGTGCACTGACCACCTCTTGATTCTTTTCCTTGGCTGGCAGGTTCTGATCACCAATGGCGAATGGGGAACCAGGGTGGGTGGTGGCGGGGGCTGGAGCCGGCTGCGGACAGCCAGGGAAGATGGCCCTGATCGCAGGCCAGGCCAGGCCATACCCACACATGAATTTCGTGCGCTGGGCCTCTAATAAATAAATAAATAAATAAATAAATAAATAAATAAATAAAATTATTAGTGAATGCAAGGATTCTAACACTTTAATTTTGCTATTGCTTCCTTAAGCTGCAACACCATTTTGCATTTGAATATCAAACCAAAGTGGATGGTGAGATAATCCTTCATCTTTATAACAAAGGAGGAATTGAGCAAACTGCTAGTCTGTTGGATGGGGTATTTGCGTTTATTTTACTGGATACAGCGAATAAGAAGGTGTTCCTGGGCAGAGATACCTATGGAGTCAGACCGTTGTTTAGAGCCATGACAGAAGATGGATTTTTGGCTGTGTGTTCAGAAGCTAAAGGTAATATGTTTTTTTCTACAGATTTTCATTATTATCCTGGATTTTATGTCCCCCCCCCCCCCCCCAGGTCATGTTTACAACTCCCATAGGGGGCAATCCAGAATTTTACAATTGACTAAGTAAGTCACGGACCCTCTGGCTTTGTGTTTTTTAAACCAAGTAGTTGGATTCTCCTTTTAGCACTTAAATTCCGTAATCCTTGAAGTATAAATCTATGTAGTAAATTCATTTAATTTTTGTTGTGCTGATATGCTTTGCATATAGTTTGATCCCATATGTTTTGGCAAGTTTACCTCTATCATCTATCTACATATATAAAAGCCTAAACGACCTAATGACTGGTCGCTATGATGCACACTGACCATCAGGAGGCAGACGCTCAATGTAGGAGCTGCTCCCTGGTGGTCAATGGGCTCCCACAGCGGGAGCGCTGCTCAGCTGACCGATGGGCGCCAGACACAGGGCTTATGGCTGGTGAGCGCAGCTGTGAAGGCGCGAGCCTCTCCTGATCGGGACTGACTGGGCACAAGCCCATGGCAGGCGCAGTGGGGCCAAGATGAGCGGGAACGGCAGGCAGGAGCAGCAGGTGGCATTGGACTGCCGGTTTCGGCCCAATCCCCACAGGCCATGACTAGGGGCCCCACTGGTGCATGAATGCGTGCACTGGGCCTCTGGTATTATAATATTAGGTTTGGTCCTGCAGTTGTTGTACTGTGGAACCAGGTCATAGCTATAGCAAATTTTTATTTAGCATTCTGAAAACAGCTTTATTGATAATTCACATACCTTACAATTCACCCATTTAACGTATATAATTCAGCGGTTTTTAGTATATTCACAGATATCTGCTACTAAAACTCCTGTGAATTTTAGAAAATTTTTCACCACCTAAAAAAGAAACCCTGTACTCTTTAATTGTCACTCCCCATCCCTCTATATCCATCAATTGTTGAACCTCTCTGGAGACATTTCATATGAACGGGATCAAGTCATGTGGTCTTTTGTGATGGGCTTCTTTCACTTGCATAATGTTTTCAAGATTTGTTTGTCTTGTAGCATGTATTGTACTTACTTTTTACAGCCAAAAGATATTCTGTTACATGGATATACCACATTTTGTTTATCCATTTGCCAGTGGGTAGACATGTGGGTTGTTTCTCCCTTTTGGCTATTTTGAATAATGCTACTATAAATATTTGTCTGCAAGTTTTTGCATGGACATATGTTTTCATTTCTCTTGGGCATATCCCTAGGGTGGGCTTGCTGGGTCATGTGGTAACTCTGTGTTTAATTGTTGGAGGAATTGCCAGACTGTTTTTCAAAGTGGCTGTGCAGTATATGAGGGTTATATCTCCATCAGCAGTATATGAGGGTTTCAATTTCTCCACATCCTCACAGACTTTTTCCCTAACTTTTTGATTCTAGCCATCCTGCTACATAGGAAGTACCACTTCATTGTCCTTTCAATTGGCATTCTCCTGTGGACAGGGATGTTGAGCATTTTTTCTTGTCTGTGTGCCATTTGTATATCTTCGTTAGAGAAATGTCTGTTTAGTTCTTTGATCCTTTTTTCCTGCTGAGGATCATTTGATTTTTTAATATTTTAAAAAAATTAACAGACTGCTTTTTAGAGCATTTTTACATTTCAGGAAAATTGAACAGAAAGTAGAGTTCCCATACAGGGTGGGGCTAAAGTAGGTTTACAGTTATGAGTACATGAAACAGTTTATTCTTGTATTATTCTTTATTAATTATTATATTATTTTCCATATGAACAACTGTAAACCTACTTTTGCCCCACCCTGTATATTCTTTCCATTATGTTCATCAAGGTTACAGAATACATGATCAATATGCAAAAATGAGGTTATTTTTTGCCATTGATTTCTGGAGAGAATGGAAGGGAGGGAGGAGGGGGAGAGAGAGAGAGAAACATCAACATGAGAGAGACACATCAATTGGTTACCTCCTGCAAGCACCCCCACCAGGGCTGGGGAAACTGCAACCAAAGTACGTGCCTTTGACCAGGAATCGAACCCAAGACCCTTGGGTCTTAGGGCCAATGCTCTAACCTTTTAGCCACACCAGCCAGGGCAACATTCATCTTTTATCTCTTACCTAGACAGTGGTAGCATCCTAAAATCTGGTCTACCTGCATGTCTCTTTTTGCTTTATTTCAAGTCTTTTCTCACTTATTTTCTAGATTTAATATTGGTTGAAGCAAGAATAATGAGATCAATAAAAGGGTCCTTAGAATACCAGTCACAGTGTGGGTACTAAGAGATGTCTGAATTGGTCTATTTGCAGGCATTTCAAATGGCACAAAAGAAGTATACCTGTTAAGCACTATTAGGAAACCCCTGTAGGGAGAACACAGGGAAAAGAAGACCTCCCCTGTGTCTCCTTTGGGCCTGATAACTTGATATGATATAGAATTATAACTTTAAATTCAATTTACCCCTTGAAATTTCTTGACTCACATTTTGCATCCTTCATAACACTGCCCTTTTCCAGACCGAATGATCTCAGCCAGGGTACTGCAACAGTTTCTCTTTCTCATTGCTTTTAGAATGACTTACCAAAAACTCCTTTTATTTTGCTCCTGCAGTGGATATGCATTTGTATTAAAAAGGGAAAACAAATAGGAATTTAAAGGATATTAACTGATCATGAAAGTTACTGTGAAGTGTGCTCATTCGAATAAAGTTATCTTTTTGAATTCGTAGGTCTTGTTAACTTGAAGCACTCCACAGCTCCTTTTTTAAAAGTGGAGCCTTTTCTCCCAGGACACTATGAGGTTTTGGATTTAAAGCCAAATGGCAAAGTTGCATCAGTGGAAATGGTCAAATATCATCACTGCAGAGATGAGCCTCTACACGCCCTCTATGACAGCGTCGAGAAGCTATCCCCAGGTAATAAAGCAAATGCCCACTTACCCATTCCCCACCTCTCTCCCAAAGGAGGATTAGACTCACGCATCATTGGAATGATTTCCTATTGATGATCTGTTTCCTATTTAATTTGGAGGTGGCACAGTGGGATCTGACAAACTCCACTGTTGAGCAAATGCCGTGAGGATAGATGTTAATGATTCTATCCCTCTTCGCAGCAAGGAACTCAGCCCGAGCATGTCTGGCGCTGTTTCACCTACTTCATGTATTCACAGGTTTTGAGATAGAAACCGTGAAGAGCAACCTCCGCATCCTTTTTGACAATGCCATTAGGAAACGTTTGATGACAGACAGAAGGATTGGCTGTCTTCTATCAGGTGAAGACCGTTAAAAAAACAACTAGTTATATTTAATATGTATTTGTTTAAGTTAAAGGATTTGTAGCTATCCCTGAGGTTTTGCCCATAAAATATTTACTTTATGACTTAATCTTTTCTCCATTATAGGATGAAATAGTTTTCTCTAAGCTGCATTTCATATTTATGGTAATTTAGCAAGTTAAAGTTACACTATAATTATTGTTGGGATGAGTGAGTAAACATTTTTTAGAGTTGTGTGTAGTGATTGTTGAACCCATTCAAATGCCGTTAACCATGATCACTGGCTATGTTAGATTTTTCTCTTATTAAAGTTGACTTTCAGTTTATAAAAGTTGGGGATTTAAAATGATAAAACTCCAGTCTTGGTGCTTAATATGAACGCAGGTCATCTGTCCCAGTCTGTGCACAGCACATGACCAGTACACCTGTCGTCTTGCTCGTAGGGGGCTTGGATTCCAGTTTGGTTGCTGCCACCCTGATGAGGCAGCTAAAGGAAGCCCAAGTCCAGTACCCTTTCCAGACATTCGCCATTGGCATGGAAGACAGTCCTGATTTACTAGCTGCCAGAAAGGTAAGACATCATCTCTGCCTGTTACTAGGATGAAAATAAAGCCAGTAATGATGATTCTGTACTTCTGCTATATTGACTCTGGTAATTGTTTTAACATGAACTGTGTTAAAATGTAATGAAATGCCGGTTTCAACTATGTTGTACACTGTATTCTGGGTACTTTTATCTACTGTGGTCAATGGAGTTCTCATAAAAACCCTATGACAATCATTCTCATTTCAAAAGTGGTTAGGCCTTCGGGCTTAGGAGCCTGATGGCTCATTTCAAATCCTAGCTCCACCTTGCAGTTCCTCACTTATGAGGAAGTAATAGTATCTACTACAGAATAGTATTGAGGTGAAAATTATATAATTCACAAAAAGTGCACAGGGTAGAGCCTAGCATGTAGTAAGTACTTGGTGAATGTTAGCTGTTATTTTATTTTTTTAAGATTTTAAAAGATTGATTCTTAGAGGAAAGGGGGGGGGGGAGGGAGAGAGTGAGAGAGAGAGAGAAACATTGATGTGAGAACAGAATATTGATTGGCTGCCTCCTGCAAGCCCCCTACTGGGGATTAAACCTACAATCTGGGCATGTGCCGTGACTGGGAATCAAACCAGCAATCTTTTGGTGCATGATATGACACCCAATCAATTAAGCCACACTAGCCAGGGCTTGAGTTTTTTGTTTGTTTTTATGAAGCAGTATGTTTAGGACTATGGGAAAAGGTGATGTAGTACACATTCAGTGTGCAGGAGACTTCATTCCTAATCTGGAAAAACTGACATAGAATGATGATAAAGAGCTAGAGAGCAGTCCCAAAGCAAGTTGATTAAAGATGAAAGGATCCAAAATAGGCAAAGAAAATATTATAAGGGGAGGGGCCATTGCATTTAGGCATAATATCCCAGGTATAAAATGAGGCATTGCAGGAGGGTGGAAAGATGGCCAAGGTTAGAGCAAGACCATGCTGGACTAGAGAGAGATGAGGTAGGTTAGGTAAAGTAGATGTGTGTTTTGGGGGTGGGGTAGTATGCTAAATGGAAGCCTCTTACTGTTAGGTTGAAGTCTTGCAGTGAAAGGCTGATGGGAGTTCTACCTCTTGGTGGTTGAGTGGAGGGGAGGGACTGGGGGCAGGCAAGGGAACTTGACTAGGTGGGACTTCTATGTGGTGGCCTGGAGAGTCATGTCCCCATATTGTAGGGGCCTACTGAACCATTTCCCCTTATTTTGCCTAGTTTTCCACTATTGTTAGTTCATAAGACATTGTGAAATAGAGTCAAGTTTCATTTCCAAGGGCAGTTCTTTTCTTTAAATAACAAGTGTGTGGGTATTTCTTTATATAATCAGGTGGCAAATCATATTGGGAGTGAACACCATGAAGTCCTCTTTAACTCTGAGGAAGGTATTCAGGCCCTGGATGAAGTCATATTTTCCTTGGAAACTTATGACATTACAACAGTTCGCGCTTCAGTGGGTAAGGTATTTTATATCAAAAAGGCTTTTAATTCTGAAAAACTATAAGTTGTAAGAATATTATTTCAAGCAACAGTTTAAAAAGCATACTCCAGAATAAATGTAAATAGTCACCAAGTATCTAAGACAAGATCATTTAAGAATTCCCTGAATTTCTTGGAGTGAGAGGGACAACAAATATGTAGTGAAACTTCCACATTTATAGTATCACTGTTGATATTTCTCTAAAAAGTAGATATATATGTTCTGCAACCTCTTCCCCCAATTTCTCTGTATAATGTTTCTTGGGCTATATAGGGAAATAGGTCTGGGCGGTAACTAATTTTCTGTAAGAAGTACTCATTTTAGATATATTCTGATAAATTATCATACAACTTATCAATCAGTAACAGGCAATACTAGTTTTATCTGGTGGATACATTCCAATATCAGACTGATCCAATGTTGTTGAGCCTCTAATATGTACTGGCTTAGATATGCCTCTTTTAAGAGACTCAGAATCTGATAACACTTTGAGTATATATACTTTATATATAGTATATCTGGTGTTAATATTTCATTGGGGCGGAAGCAATTAGTAAAAATGTCTAAAAAGTCTGCCTAGGGAAGCGTTAAGAACAAATACTGGCTTACAGGGATGTGGAGCAGGAACCAATGGGCATCTTTTAATAACTTATGTAGTATCTTTAACTATATGTGAAAATTGGTGGATGGATAGTATTAAAAAAAATTAAAACCAAACTACCAAAACCTTAACTCTCTTACTATTTTTTGTATACTTAATCTAAAACTCGTGCTTTTGCAGTGCAATAGCCCAAAACCATTCCACAATTTCATATATAGGTTTTAAAATGTTAATGCTTTTAGACCAAGAATGTCCACCTTAAAATTTTGCTAAATTGGACAATGATGCAAATATCTTAAAAATTTCATACGTTTCATACCAGTATCACCATACAAAAAATGATAAGAGTCTAATCTAAGAACAAAACTTGTAGTTGTTTCCAAAAACCATTTAAAAATAAAAGACATTTTTGGTGAAGAGTTATGTCGACATTAATAGTAATTTCTGTCTCTTCTTTAAGGTATGTACTTAATTTCCAAGTACATTCGGAAGAACACAGATAGTGTAGTGATCTTCTCTGGAGAAGGCTCAGATGAACTTACGCAGGGTTACATATATTTTCACAAGGTAAGCATTCAGAAATGGAAGGATATTGGTGTTAGATTAAGAAAAGCATGAAAAATGAAAAAAAGGGGAAGTATGAATTATGTCACTATTTTCAGTATAGCAGTAACACTTCTGAGTACCTTGGGAGGTATATGAGGAAATCTGAGACTGTCTGCTTTGTGTTTTCTTGGAGGGAGAAAGAAGTCTTAATAATGTCGATAATCTCTATTCTTCAAGCATGGGAATCATGTCCCTTAATCCCCTGTGATATTATGGTTCTTGCACAGTGTGTCCATTGTATTTGTTCTTTGGTGTGAGGGAAGACATATTTTATACAGCATCCCTCCCTTCCCTAAACTCTGTGGCTTTTTGCCTCACCCACCTTTAGAGTTGGAGTATGTGTAAGAGTAAGAAGCAAAAACTTCTATTTGCTCAAAGCACATCTGCCTGTGTATTTCTGACTGTCGGCTGTTTGTTGGTCGCTAGGCTCCTTCTCCGGAACAGGCCCAGGAGGAGAGCGAGAGGCTGCTGAAGGAGCTCTATCTGTTCGATGTCCTCCGCGCAGATCGAACCACTGCTGCCCACGGGTAACTCAGTGTTTTGAGAGGCGATGGTAACAATTAACCTCAAGCACCGAAAGTGCAGTGGCCGACTTTTTTTTTTCTTTCCAATTGGTTATACGTTGTCGAGTATGACTTTTATAGAGAAAATGAAGCTTGTCTCTTAGCCCCAAAGAAATTAGGCTAAATTCAAAGTGCTGCTGTGGGAATGGGAGAGGACTTTCACAGGTGGTTCTAGACCAAGTTTCCACCTTCACAGCATAACAGCATTTCGCTCATATCTGAACAACTGCGAGGGAAGGCAGTTGCAGCTCTTTTTAAGTCTCGAAGGGAAGTGACCTCCTTGTCACAGGTGCTGAGCACCTGCCTGCTTGATGCTGTGTGATCCTGCGTAGGGATAAGAAGATGCGAGAGGTTTGATAAAATTATAAAACCAGGTTTCTATGGCATCATTTCTGTTGGCTAAAGTTTTCATTTTGTCCTGGTTGGTTGGCTCAGTTGGTTGGAGCATCATTCTGTACACCAAAAGGTTTCAGGTTCGATTCCCGGTCAGGGCACATACCTAGGTTGCGGGTTCGATCTCCTGTTGGGGTGCATGCAGGAGGTTACTGATAGATGTTTCTCTCTCACATAGATGTCTCTCCCCTTTCCTCCCTCTCTAAAATCAGTAAAAGCATGTCCCCGAGTGAGGATTAGATAAGTATATGTTATAAAGTTTCACTTTTTAGCTGGCCATGTTGGAGAGTTGAAGATACTTGTTATACATGATAAATAACCAACATTAAATGTTTCTGTTGCTTCCACCAACCACGCTTAGATTACAGAGTAATAAATTATGGGGGTGGCAGTGAACGGAATCCGTGGTTATGGTCCTATCCCTTGTCCTAATTTAGTCACCAGGATTCAGGATGCAAATGATGCCCCTGTGAGGGAACCAGAACATTGGTTTATACTGAATCTTATATGTAAATTTTCAATCAGTCGAGCAAAAAATTTTGAATTATCATTACAGCTTTTAATAGGACAAAAGATGGTCCCACCCAGAAAAATCTTTGAGTTTGAAAGGCCAAGGCAAAGGACGTTCTTAATCATCCATGCCACTCGTGATTCTTTCTCTGCTTTTTGAGATAGGTGTTCACTTGTTCCCAGAAGGGAAAGTAAAAGTAATTTTTCTCAAACTGCTTATTTCACTCCCTATTTGAGGTAGTACATCTGTATTCATGGATTCTTACAGGGCTATCAGTTCGGAGGATTGAAAAAAATGACATTATAATCTTAACAATACTTAGAGGCTGGTTGAATTGCTAGGAAACTCTAAGCCATGATCTAAATGGACAGGCGCTAAATACCCATCTTGATTTGGATCTCTTCTCTTCCCCTTTAAGCCTGGAATTGAGGGTCCCATTCCTGGACCATCGGTTTTGTTCCTATTACTTGTCTCTGCCGCCTGATATGAGAATCCCCAAGGTAGGTGCATCGGTTCAGGATAAAAACTGGCCATTGGTGTTGGTTGTATCTGTAGCTTTTCCTGATGCTCCTTTTGTCTTCAGAACGGGATAGAAAAACATCTCCTGAGAGAGACATTTGAGGACTCCAATCTGCTACCGAAAGAGATTCTCTGGCGACCGAAAGAAGCCTTCAGTGATGGCATAACCTCCGTTAAGAATTCCTGGTTTAGGATTTTACAGGAACATATTGAGCATCAGGTATGATGCTTTTAAAAGTATTTTCTGGAATAGGACAATTTGGGTATAGAGTTTATTTTGTGCTTAGTTTCAATGTTTTGTATCTGTAGGAGAGGCTTCCTCTTTTTTAAGAATTAACTAGCACGTAGGATTATAAAGTAGCATCTCATGTTAAGAGAGAAGAGACTTAACCAATGTTCTTTAAAAGTTCCATAGCTGTGCATTTTGTGGTCTTTAACACTTTCTAAATGATGGGTGATGCAGAAGGTCTCCGGCTGTATTTACAGTCAAGCCTTTTCAAATCTATCTTTTCTCTTTTGGTTTTATGAAGCTAGATTAAATACATGTATTTCTATGCCATTTAAAAAAAATACCATTCTGGTTTTATACACTCATTCTTACAGGTTGATGATGCAATGATGGCAGCGGCAGCCCAGAAGTTTCCCTTCAACACTCCTAAAACGAAAGAAGGCTACTACTACCGTCAAATCTTTGAACGCCACTACCCAGGCCGGGCTGACTGGCTGACCCACTACTGGATGCCCAGGTGGATTAACGCCACCGACCCTTCTGCACGCACTCTGACCCATTACAAGTCAGACACCAAAGCGTAGGCACTTTCTAAGAACATTTACATATTGTGAAGGGTAAAGGACTTGGGGGCTCCAGAGGTAGCATTGAGCTTCATCTGCCCAGGTGGTGAAAAAAATAAAAGTCTTAAATCTAAAACATTGCCACAGTCATTTATATTCATACTGTTCTTTCATTAGCGGTGACTAGGAACTGAGCAGCTTTTACTGTGTCACAGTAAGGGAGAGAGTGGATGAGGAAAGAGGGGGACAGCCTGTTTGCTGCGAGAATGCACAAGGACCCTCCTGGCAGGGTTGCTTTGTCTCTTGCCCACAGGGCCTCCTTCCAGTCCTCGCCTGGTCAGAGTGGTCTCTCTGACTTCCCTCTCTCAGTTCTTTCTGCATCCTGACAACTGGCTAGGCCAGTGGTTGGCAAACTCATTAGTCAACAGAGCCAAATATCAACAGTACAACGATTGAAATTTCTTTTGAGAGCCAACTTTTTTAAACTTAAACTATATACGTAGATACATTGTTATTAACTTAATTAGGGGACTCCTAAGGCTTAGGAAGAGCCACACTCAAGGGGCCAAAGAGCCGCATGTGGCTCGAGAGCCGCAGTTTGCCGACCATGGGGCTAGGCCGACTCCGGAGGAATTAGTCCTTTGCAAGAGTTCAGGAAAGCTCTGTTTTGTTAAGATAGTAAGATTGTTGTTGTTGAGCCAATGCAATGTGTCTTCTGGAACTGTTGATGCTGAACAGCACCCGATGTTAGACCTTGGTCCTTAAGTTTGGCTAAGAAAGAATTCAGAGCCAAGTCTCACATACAAGCAAACGTTTATTTAGAAAGTCACAGAGGTAGAAGAAGTGAGCCATAGAAGAAGTGAGCCAGCTGGGGCTACGTAAGCTCAGGAAACCAGTTACAGAGGCAGAAGAAGGGCACTGATTGCTTAGTATAAAGAAAGCAAAGGGAAGAAAGGGAAAGCTAGGTGTGCCTTGAGGGAAGAAAGGGAAAGCTAGGTGTGGGCTTGAGAGGGGGTGGAGCAAACGAAGGAGCGCACTGGATAGTTTGTCTTCAGGGATTTTATCTGTTTTCCAAATTGGGGGACTTTAGGGGAAATTTCAGGGGAGGCTCTCAATAGAATATTCATCAAAGTTCCAGGTGTGTCCTTCTAGTGTTGTGGTCTCTACTGATGGGTCGGTGCTCGTGTAGGGGATCATTAGTCATTGCAGCTGGTCTTGATTCAGCCATGGTGTCGCCCCCCTTCACCTCCTCTCCCAGCCCGCCCCCCCCCCCCCCCCATGACCTACATGCTTTTCTGGGCCTGGAGCTGAAACAGAACTGAGGCTTAGATGTTATCTCTAGTTTGACCAAAACTGTCTCCATATGGTCAATAGACCTGAAGCTTTGCTCCTGAGATTGTTTGATATGGGCCCGAACCTCATTGCCTTGAGTGCTTAATGCTGAAGGGAGTGGCTATGCAAGGGCTTGGATGGGAAGTGTCTGAGGCTTTTCTTCGGCCCCCTTGTTTCTCCTCTAAGGGGCTCTGGTGCATGACTGGTGACATGCGAGGGGAGGAAAGGTTAGGGAAGGGTCTGAACTGCATGACCAACAATATGAAAGATCAGGGGGTCTAAACCACGTGACCAGCAAGATGCTAGGGAAGGAAATGTCACCCTGGGAGCGAGGTCCCACCCTACAATGCTTGTCCTCTCTGTTCTGCCCATTGCTAAGTACCAGGGGTTTTCCATCCTGGTGACCTTCCTTACCTGGGTTATCATTCCCACTCCACTCATGTCTTTCTGACTACTATGTCAGGACTCTTGTTCTTGGTCAAAGGTCAGCAAGCTTTTTCTGCAAAAGATCAGACAGTCAATCTTTTAGTCAGTTGGAGCTGTTTAACTCGGCCGTTGTAGTGCAGAAGCATCCATAGGCAGTGTGCAAAGAAAAGGGTTCATTAAAACTATAACAATAGGTGGGTAGTATTCATGGGCCACAGTTTGCCAAGCTCTGTTCTAGAGGAATAACCCAAGCCAAGCATTTCCCACAAAAGGAAACAGCGTTCCGAACCCAGGTGGGGAAAGAAAGTATAAGAAGGAAACATTTTGGGGAGAAAAAATTACCCTCTACCTTTTTAATAATCTAATGAACATGAGAGGTTAGAAGAAAAAACAAAGTTTAAAAACATACCTCTTGTATACAAGGGAGAGGCCCAGGACAATTGAGTAACATGGCATTTCCGAAGCCATCACCTTAAATACCAACCTCCGATGAAGACAAAAGATGGGGGTGGAGAGTACCGGAGGTTACCAGGAAAAGCACCCAAACCCTGGTAAGATTGGTATGTGGATAAGTCTCCTTTGATGGTGAAGGGGCAGGCCTGTGCAGTGGGAGACGCCCTTACACATATAAATGTCCTTTGACGAAGAGGAGCTTCTAGTTGGTTTTCAGAGCTTTCTCCCAAGTCTGCTCTTGATTAAAATTAACCTAAAATAATCAACATTCCCAAAGAGGCATATTTTGGGGTAGCAAATTCTGCGCCCCTTCACGTCCAATGAACAGGTAGATTTTCATTGGAATGCTCATCGGTTGTGTAGGGACAATATTTTGAAATACATTAAAGATGAACTTAGTTATTAGAAATTTGAAGAGGAAACCGGTGGCACACGGGTAAATGTGAGCATGCTTGATGGGAAGAGCGAAGAGACCAGGAACTTCTCTGGTAAGTTGGAGGACGGAGTCTAAGGCTAGCTATAGACCTTTACTTAAAATTTCAAAATGCCTCTAGGAAGCTGAAGAAATGTCACTAATATTGGCTGGCTCTTAATGGTAATCTTGTACTTGCAGGTGCTTGACTGGCTTAAAGCTAGCATGATTTGGTTCCAGGTGTATCCATGGTACAACCCCACCCAGCCAAGCTAAGTGACCTCAACAATGCTTGGGAAACTTGGCTGGTCATGGTTCTGAGGCAGGAAAGTTAGGCTAGAGAACAAAGGCCTAGAGCTCCCTCCCTCCCCTTCTCTCTCCTAGCTGGGACTTCAGGGGCGCTGTCTTCACTGACCACCTGTTCCTCCTCCTCACGCTCCTATAATCAGAAGGACCGAAAAAAAATAAATTGCTATCCAGAGAGAAGACAAGGATGAGTGGCATCGGCAGTCACCCCACCAGCGGGCATTGGGAAGGGGGTGACTGCCCACGTTTAATAAACACCTTCCACACAGATCCCATCAGGGCACCCAGTTCTCTGAGGTTGCCTGCTCTCACTTCTCCAGTGCGTTCCATCACTTTAGTAAATTTACTGTGCTTTGCTAAATCCTGTCATACCCTTGAATCTTTTTTTATTCTGTGACAAGAACCTGGATTGGATGAGGCCTCCCTTGGCCTCTCCGGATGTCACCCAACATCAATTGTCCAGTGTACAGATGACCCTTGAACAATGCTAGCGGTTAGGGGTGACAAGCCCCTGCACAGTTGAAAATCTACACTGAACTTTTGACTCCCCCTCTCCCCAAGTTTAATTACTAATAGGCTACTGTTGACTGGAAGCCTTACCGATAACATAAACAACTGACTAAAATATATTTTATATGCATATTATATGTATTATATACTGTATTCTTGCAATAAAGTAAGCTAGGGAAAAGAAAACACTAAAATCCTAAAGAAGAAAAAATACACTTAAACTATTTTTTGAAAAGAAAGAAATCCATATATAATTGGACCTGTGCAATTCAAACGCATGTTCAATGGTCAGCTGTGCTCTGCAAGACAAAGGTGTGCCGTACACCACAAACTGGCAGTGTTTGAGGATGCGAATTTGGCTCCAGGTTTAAAACTTTAGTGACTATGGAATCTGGCATATTTAGATACCACCCACATGTTTGACAGTGGAGATACTCATTCCAGCCAATTTCCTAGCAGTGAACTCCGTCTTACAGGCCAACCATAACTGCAGCAATTCGCTGCACGTGAGAGCTACACAAAGTTTTTGGCATGTGGTATAACGTTAGCCTTTTCTTTTGCAACGAACATGGAAGGTTTGAAGAAACTGCCACTGGAGCATGTATGGATGACGCAACAGCTTCCCTGGCCAAGCCTGTTTCCAGGGCCAATCTGACCTTGGTGACTCAGTGCTAAAGAGGTATGTGATTTCTCTGCTAACAACAGATACACCCAGTCCTCTCAGCACAAACTAAGGGTGGTTAGCTGACATTGTCCCGCCTTTTCAGCCTCACCCAAGCTGTGCCTAGTGGATGATGTGCCCCTTAAGAGGCTTTTTTCCACTTTGCCTTAACACTGATGAAAAAGGGTACTTGATAGTTTTTGACAGAATGATATACTTCCAACTGTATGGAGATTCCCCAAAATATAAAAATAGAGCTGCCATATGATCCAGCAATTCCACTTCTGGTTATTTATAAAAAAAGAAAAAAGAAAAACACACCATTAAAAAGCCCCACTCATTTGAAAAGATATAAGCACTGCTATGTTCATTGCAGCATTACTACTAGTAATAGCTAAGATATGGAAGCAACCTAGATGGCGATTCCTAGATGAATGGATAAAAAAGATGTGATATATATATATATATATATATATATATATATATATATATATATATAATTCAGCAATAAAAGAAAATGGAACCTTGCCATCTGTGACAACATGAGTAGACATAGAGGGTATGTTAAATAAGTCAGAGAAAGACGAATACATATGCTTTCACTCACATGTGGAATCTAAAAAAAAAAAAATAGAAACAGACCCATAGATACAGAGAACAAGCTGATGGTTGCCAAAGGGGATGGGGTGGAGGGGGGTGGGGGGTGGGGAATGGGAATTTTAAAATACTCAAGAGTTTGTTAAAAAAATATAAATAAAAAATTAAACTTAAAAAAACCACCTAAATCCTACCATTGCTTTAAGCAATGTTAACGTTTTCTTGCAGATCCCTTACTGTAAAGGCGCAATTGTACATATGCAAGTATATGATCTTGGTTAGATAAGTTCTCGAAGCTTCGGAAACCCTTCACTGGGGAAGTATGTGAAAGAACTAACCCCGAGCCTACTGGAGTCAGACTCAGGTAAATACCTGGTTGAGGCTGCAGAGTCAGAGCTTGCCCCTCCTGTCTCGGGGTTACCTTAGCTTGGTTTGGAGCCTGAGGTAACAGATCCTTGGAGTGGGCGGGTCCCCAAGGAGGCAGTTCCATGATTCCAAACCTGTGCAGTGGACCAATCACACCCAACATCTACCGACCCAAACTTCATTTGCTTACTAGTCAGTGAGTTTACCCTCATTTGAGGAAGTGTGGCAGATTTTATTTTCTAAAAGTGGCTACAGCAATACTTCTGGCTCCACAGACTTCTAGAGCCTTGCCACTCCTGAGGAGGCCAGCTCTTCTCCCCTGTCCTCGAGCCTGGGCAGCGTTTTATGATTGCCTTGACTGGCAGAGCCCAGGAGAAGAGCACCAACTTCCAAGGCTAGGCACAGAAGGTGACTGGCTTCAGCTTTCTCTCGGTGCATGTTGTCATGAAGCCCAGCCCACACGAAGAGGCCCCAGCCAACGTTGTGGTCAACAGCTATCAACCACCAGGTATGTGAGTGAGTGACCCTTCAGGTTATTTGAGCTCCTTCCTAGTCTGAGTCTTTCAGCTCAGTCATGGGAAGGAGAGAGAAGCCATCCCTACTCTGCTCTGTCCACATTTCTGACTCATAAATCCATGAACATAACAAATGGTTGACACTATTATGGTTGGGGTCAAACTGTAATAGCTATAGTTTGACATAGTAACTGGAACACGTAAGCACTATTACCCCTATGTTACACAAGTCACTTGGGCAAACCCAAGTCATTCAGTTAATTACTAAGTGGTGGGACCCCCCCCAAGTTAGCCAGAGAGATTGGCTCCAGAGCCTTACTGCTCTTTCCTGACTATCTTCCCATCGTCCGCATAGCACTCTAGCCTGGGTCTATGCTGGGAGTTGGAGGCCAAGGGAAAGGGCCTCTGGGGTTGAGTTTGGGATAGGGGCAGGGACAGTAGAGTTACCTCCCAGAGGATTATAGTGACTGTGGCCATTTTCTATAATAGGGTAGGTTGGGTGGTGATGAGAAAACAATTTCAGATTTTCAGAGCTTAACCACAACAAATGTTATTTCTTGCTCAAACTCTGTGTCCATCTGGATCTCCAAGGGGCTCTGCTCATTGTTGAGGAGTTTATAATCACTCCAGGACAGGCTGAGGCACAGTTTGACACATACCTTCATGATCAGCAAGGCAGGGGACAGTGAAAATGAATCATGCACCAAAACTTAGAGCTTCCACCCTGAAGTGACACATCACCTTTTCTCACTTTCTATGGGCCAACGCTGGTCACATGACCACTCCTGACTCTGAGGGTGCATGTGCCAGACAGGGAAAGAAAATATTTGGAGAACTGTTCTAATAACTGCCCAAATCCACCCTTCACTCACCAAATAGTTCGCTCTCCTACACACAAACTATACTCACCCCCTTTTCAAGAGTGCAACCCAATGATTCCATTGTGTCATGGCCACAAGCCCAGAGTTCAGTATTTCTGGATGATGTACTGATGTGGAAGTCTGGTGGTGACACCTCTCCATGAACTAAGAGGGAAAGTTCTCTTCTCCCCACCTGTTCAATATGTATAACAGCAGGGCAAGAATACAACCACAAAAATCATTACAACCACAAAATCATATATGTGCTCCTATTTGAAAAAGATAGAAGGAGAGACATCTAGCAAACACTAGCTGGTAGCAATTTTGACACCTTGCTCACTAGTCATTTTGAGGGCCCTCACTGTGGGTGTCCAGCAGAAAATTGTCTTTCTAGGTTCACCGACAGACAAGACACCCGTATGTTGGCAGAAGTGAACGGCCTGTGGGAGAAATCGCGAACATTTCGAATGGGGAAGTCTGATTTCTAACAATACAGCTAGCTGGAATCATGCCATCACGATGTTGGTTACCCAGAATAAGAGCTGTCATTCATTGGTCACCTCTCCAAAGTACCGAAGACTGCTCTGAAAACTATAACTGACTTTCACAACAGCCCTGTGAGATCTGTACTATTGAGCTCATCCACATTTTATGAACGAGGCAAGTGGCACAACGGTATTATGTTGCATGCGCAAGTTCCTATAACTAGGAAGTAAGTAATCAGAGTAGGATATTTGATCCCAGGTAACAGGCATTTAGAGGCTTTGTACTTAATTCTTATCCTGTTATCCTTCAAAGGATTAGAATATAATTATGTGCATTAAAAAATAATCAAAATAATTTCGAATTCTATATTTTTAATAAGAATATATATTCCATTTTATAGGTAATACATAAGTTATTTAGCATGTTTAATTAAGCATAATTTTTAAAATTTGTAACAAACACATAAGCACACATCACTTGTACAATTTAGACAGATGTGACTTAGAGTTTATGTGATTGAGATCTTTTTTGAATTTTTACCGTATTTCAGGCCCTTGCTAGCCAGTAAGTGGATGCAAAGAAATTAATTCATAGTCCTTTTTGCAACTTGGAGAATTTTTAACAATGCTTGGGGGAAAAGTCATACACAAACTGTTGGTGTATTTTAGAACTTGGTTGTTGCAATGTAAAATATTTATTTGATGTCTGAAGGCTAATATACATAAAACCACAAGGTGGCAGTCATGACACATGGTTGTGTCTTTCGGCAATTTTATGCATTTCTCAAAACAGTGGTGTGGACAAACTATTTTATGCCAAATTGCAGAGATGTTTTGTTCATTTCATAAAATAAGTCTGATGATTAGTAAGTATTTTTTACTTGCTAAGATATATGGCTTGTATTTTTTTCCCCTGAACCTTTTATCTCCCCTCTTTTTTCTTTTCTTTTTCTTTTTAATATATTTGTATTGATTTCAGAGAGGAAGGGAGAGGGAGAGAGAGATAGAAACATCAATAATGAGAGAGAATCATTGATTGACTGCCTTCTGCACACCCCACACTGGGAATCAAGCCCACAACCCCAGCATGTGCCCTGACGGGGAATTGAACTGTGACCTCCTAGTTCATAGGTCCACACTCAACCACTGAGCCATGCTGGCTGGGCTTCGTACTAGTATGTCCCTCTTTGATCCACCATCATAAATATACCTGTACAAAGTGTGTCCTTAAAAGTTAAGATCTCTTACATTCTGAAAGGTAAGAAGGAATAGGGATACCCCCAAATCTGTTTTTATTTGCCTTTCAAATGCAATAAAATATATACATAAGCTGTCATTTTTGTAATTACCCACTCTAGCTAGCCCTGACTCATTTCAACTTATTCTAATCCATCAACAAGATAGACTCTTGTACTGAGCACTTTGTTTACACATAAAAACAGCTAACATGTATTGTGACAACTCACTGATCCAAGACCATATGTTGCTATATCAATTCTGAAAGGTACCCACTATTGTTGTCATCCCAATTTTATGGAAGAAATGGAATGTACAAGCAACCTAAATAGTGAAAGAGAAGCTCAACTTGTGGCCAGTGGAATTGTCTATTGATTATAATTGGTACCACAAAAAAGAGTTCTATATTAGCAAGGTGATTTTTATTTGCAGGTAGATAACCTATAGAAATTTGCTGAGCTCCAATTACAATGACCATTATCTTGTATAAGAAATGCCTTCTTTAGTCCTTACTAACAAAGTTGTAACTTCTATCCATTAAATTTATACTTTGTCAGGTTGAGCTCACCAGTGAAGATTTTTGTGGCAATGCTAGAAGTTCTGGAGCAGGAAAGTGAAGGGGCAGGGAAGAACCCTGTATCTGTTTGTTCTGTTTCAGGGAATGAGAAGAAAACAGGATTGAAAAAAATGGTTCATTATTGGGTAAAGTGACAGGGGTTTCTGGGGCTCTGCATAATTTTTTTTAATCCTTTATTGTTTAAAGTATTACATATGTCTCCTTTCCCCCCATTAACCTCTCCCTGGCCATTCCCATCCCTCAGCACTTGCCCTCACCCCCCTACTGTCTGTGCCCATTGGTTAGGCTTATATGCATGCATACAAGTCCTTTGGTTGATCACTTACCCCCACCACCACACACCCTCCCTGCCTTCCCTCTGAGGTTTGATGGGCTGTTTGATGTTCCTATGTCTCTGGTTCTATTTTTGTTCATCAGTTTATTTTCATTATATTCCACAAATGAGTGAGATCATGTGATACTTATCTTTCTCTGACTGGCTTATTTCGCTTAGCATAATGCTCTTCAGGTCCACCCATGCTGTTGCAAATGGTAAGTGTTCTTTCCTTTTTACAGCAGCGTAGTATTCCATCGTGTAGATGTACCAGAGTTTTTTAATCCACTCATCTGCTGGTGGGCACTTAGGCTGTTTCCAAATCTTAGCTATTGTCAATTGTGCTGCTATGAACATAGAGATGCACATATCCTTTCTGATTGGTGCTTCTGATTTCTTGGGATATAGTCCTAGAAGTGGGATTACTGGGTTAAATGGGAGTTCCATTTTTAACTTTTTGAGGAAACTGTTCTCCACAGTGGCTGCACCAGTCTGCATTCCCACCAGCAGTGCATGACGGTTCCTTTTTCTCTGCATCCTCACCAGCACTTGTCATTTGTTGATTTGTTGATGCTAGCCATTCTGACAGGTGTGAGATGGTACGTCATTGTCGTTTTGATTTGCATCTCTCGGATGATTAGTGACTTTGAGCATGTTTTCATATGTCTCTTGGCCTTCTGTATGTCCACATTTGAAAAGTGTCTATTTAGGTCCTTTGCCCATTTTTTTATTGGATTGTTTACCTGCCTTTTGTTAAGTTGTATGAGTTCCCTATAAACTTTGGAGATTAAACCTTTATCGGTGATAACATTGGCAAATATGTTCTTCCATGCAGTGGACTTTCTTGTTTTGTTGATAGTTTCTTTTTCTGTGCAGAAGCTTTTTATTTTGATGTAGTCCCATTTGTTTATTTTCTCCTTAGTTTCCATTGTCCTAGGAGGTCTATCGGTAAGGATATTGCTACAACGTATGTCTGCTATTTTGTTGCCTATGGATTCTTCTAAGATTTTTATGGTTTCCCATCTTATGTTTAAGTCCTTTATCCATGTTGAGTTTATTTTTGTGTATGGTGTAAGTTGGTGGTCTAATTTCATTTTTTTTTGTATGTATCTGTCCAATTTTCCCAACACCATTTATTGAAGAGACTGTCTTGACTCCATTGTATGCTCTTGCCTCCTTTGTCAAATATTAATTGAGCATAATGGTTTGGGTCAATTTCTGGGTTCTCTGTTTTGTTCCATTGGTCTATACGTCTGTCCTTGTGCCAGTACCAGGCAGTTTTGAGAACAGTAGCTTTGTAACATAGCTTGATATCTGGTTGCACAAATTTTTATCAGATCAAATTTTATGCTCTACTCTCTTAGAATCTTTCCTAAAATGTACTGAACACATTATATAAATCCTTTTACATCAAGCATGTCAAACTTGCGGCCCACAGGCCACATGCGGCCCACAATGAATATTTTTGCAGCCCAGCCAATATAATGATATGAAAAAAACATTTTAATAAAAATTTAATAACTTAATTTTTACAATATCCTGTTATACATAATGATTAATAATGAATTACAACATTTGCTAATGACTGATTACTATAATCGTGTTGCATTCATTTTCCTTATGCACCTTACATGCAGGTGCACCATTTTTCTCCACTAATACCAGCAGTGAATATTTTAGCAGCCAATTGTCACGTCATTAGTCTTGGACTGACTTGTTTGGTGTGTGCAACAGGAAATATTTCGCTTTCAGAGAACAAGAAAAATAGGTTTATTTGCGTTACGCTTATTAATTTGTATAGTTATTCAGTGTCTGGTAAGTTAATGTTCAAAAAAATATTAATTTTTATTAAAATGTTCTATTATTTTATGTTAATGATTACTCATTTATTTCATCCCTTTGTATTCAGCATGTCTCTATTGAAATAAACCTACGTTTCTATGAAAATTGAAGCTTTTGTTTTTTTTGCGGCCCAAATCAACTTAAAGCTTGTTTATTTGGCCGTGTTAGCCTATTTGGCCTGTGTTAGCCTTTGAGTTTGACATGCTTGTTTCACATTATCCCCTGACAAAGCCACATTCTGTTGTGTTTGGTGTGGGAATAGTCTGTGTGGTTCTAAAATGACCACAAGATGGAGCAAGATGATATTCAGTCAAATATGTTCCACAAAGTTTTTGGGGGAAATTTTTCTGTCAGTCTTAACACCTGAAGTGTGTGTGTGTGTGTGTGTGTGTGTGTGTGTGTATGCATGCACACACATTTGTAGTGTAGCACTTTTTTGTGAACATAGTTTGAAACCACAGACAATAGCTGAGAGGGGCCAGGCCAGTGTTAATGGTGAAGCCAGCATGGGCAAGGAGTGGGTGCTGTGGTCAATGGCAAAGAAAGACCAGACCTGTGTATAAGGCACAGCTGCTCCTCAGAAAAGCCCATGTCCCCATATTTCCTTGAAAGAGACCTGCCTACCTGCATACTTTAAATGCTGCTGCTTGAGGTCCAGCTTCCAACCAGCCTGCATACAGATGCAGACTGAGATCCTTCCTTTGGGGACACTGACAGGCCTTGGCATACCCCCAACTATTGGGGACTACAGAGAACAAAAAGGCGGCTTGGACAATCACAAAGTAGGTTTGAGAGACAACCAAGAGTTCAAGCCAGGCTGATCAATAAGCTTCATCTCTTATATGAGACCACTCTGTCAAGACAAGGAGAGGTGACTTGTATTTAATGCACAGCAACCAATGCATAGAATCAAGAAAATAAAGAAATAGAGAACTATACTCCAAACAGAAGAACTATATAAAACTCCAGAAAAAGACTTAATGAAATGGGGATAATTTTCTTGTCAAAGAGCTAAAGGTAATGGTCATAAAGACGCTCACCAAGGTCGAGAGCAGTGCATGAACAAAATGAGAATTTCAACAAAGAGATAAAAAATGTACCAAGGCAGCAAACAGAAATCATAGAGGTGAGAAATGCAATTAACTGCACTGAACATTTTAATGTGAATTCAGCAACAGGCTAAGTCAAGTGAAGAATAGAAAAGCAAACTTGGAAGACAGGGCAGTGAAATTCATCCAATCAGAGGAGTAGAAAGAAAAAAGAATTTTAAAAAAGAGTGTAGATAGTGAGGGTCTTAAGGGACACAATCCAGTGGACTTACAGGAGTTCCAGAAGGAGAAGAGAGACAGAAAGGGGCAAAAAACTTATTCAAATGAATTATGGCTGAAGACTTCTTTAACCTGGAGAAAAAACAGACATCCATATCCAGGAAGCCCAGAGAATTCCAAAAAAAGAAGAGAATCTTAAGAGCAATGGGAGAGAGAGAGAGAGAGAGAGAGAGAGAGAGAGAATGAGAGAGAGAATGAGCTCTAAGTACAAGGGAACTTCCATAGAACTCTCAGCAGATTTTTGAACTATCAGAAATTTTGCAGACCAGAAGGTACTGGCATATGTTCAAAGTAAACTGAAAGGAAAAACAACTTCCAAATAAGAATACTCTTACCAGCAAAACTGTCCTTCAGTATTAAAAAGATCAAGTTTTCCAGGCAAGCACAATCTGAAGGAAATTATCACCATTAGATCTGCCTTACAAAATATGTTAAAGGGACTCCTTCAAGCTGAAATGAAAGGATGCTAATTTTTTTTTTTTTAGTTTTTTTTAAATTAAATCTTTATTGTTCAGATTATTACATTTGTTCCTCTCTTTTCCCCCCATAACTCCCCTCCTCCCAGTTCCGGCCCCACCCTCCGCCCTCACTCCCCACCCACTGTCCTCATCCATAGGTGCACGATTTTTGTCCAGTCTCTTCCCGCATCTCCCACACCCCTTTCCCCCCCAAGAATAGTCAGTCCATTCCCTTTCTATGTCCCTGATTCTATTATGATCACCAGATTATTTATTCACTTGATTCTTAGATTCACTTGTTGATAGATGCATGTTTTTTGTTCATAATTTGTATCTTTACCTTTTTTCTTCTTCTTCCTCTTCTTAAAGGATACCTTTCAGCATTTCATATAATACTGGTTTGGTGGTGATGAACTCCTTTAGCTTTTTCTTATCTGTGAAGCTCTTTATCTGACCTTCAGTTCTGAATGATAGCTTTGCTGGATAAAGTAATCTTGGTTGCAGGTTCTTGGTATTCATCACTTTGAATATTTCTTGCCATTCCCTTCTGGCCTGCAAAGTTTCTGTTGAGAAATCAGCTGACAGTCGTATGGGTATTCCCTTGTAGGTAACTGAGTTTCTTTTTCTTGCTGCTTTTAAGATTCTCTCTTTGTCTTTTGCTCTTGGCATTTTAATTATGATGTGTCTTGGTGTGGTCCTCTTTGGATTCCTTTTGTTTGGGGTTTTCTGCGCTTCCTGGACCTGTAAGTCTATTTCTTTCACCAGGTGGGGGAAGTTTTCTGTCATTATTTCTTCAAATAGGTTTTCAATATCTTGCTCTCTCTCATCTTCTGGCACCCCTATAATTCTGATGTTGGTATGCTTGAAGCTGTCCCAGAGGCTCCTTACACTATCTTCGTATTTTCGGATTCTTTTTTCATTTTGCTTTTCCAGTTGGGTGTTTTTTGCTTCTTCGCATTTCGGATCTTTGACTTGATTCTTGCGCTCCTCTGGTCTGCTGTTGGGTGTCTGTATAATATTCTTTATTTCAGTCAGTGTATGCTTAATTTCTAGTTGGTTCTTTATAACAACATCGAGGGTCTCATTGGATTTCTTGAGGATCTCACTGCATTTATCGGCGGCTTCTAGACAGTTCTTGAGAGACCTTAAAAGTGTGGTTTTGAGCTCTATATCTTCCATTTCTGACATTTGCATCCCGTTTCTTTGTCTCCGCATTTTTTTATCTTTTCTTGGTGCACCCCCTAGTGGTCTTTGTGCGCAGTCTTGTTGTAGTTAAGCCTTGATTGTTGTCTGCAATACCGGGGGTGATTTGACCTCCAGGCTAACTGGCTATGAGAGTCAGCTGTGTCTGCAGTGGGAGAGCTTCTGTGCTGGATCTCTAGGGCGGTGCTAATCTAGCGTTTGCCTGAGGCTATCCAGCAAATGGCTCTGCGCAGGGCTTGGGCAGGGCGGGTCCCCGGGGATCTACAGGGCGGGCCGGATTGAGCAGTTATGGCTGCTCTCAGTTCCGTCCCTAGGGGCTCTGCCTCACAGAGTCCCAGCAACCGCTGCAAACCTCGGAGAGAAAGCTGCCTTCGAGTTCCGACCGAAGCCAGACAGTCCCGCTTCTCCCGTTTGAGTCTGGGTCCCTAGAGACTCGCCCGGATCTGGAGCTCAGAGTCTGAAACTCCCTCCTGATTGAAAACAACAACCGCGCCCTCCGCCTCCAGCCCGCTCCGCGTGCACTCCGCACCTTAGTATTTCACTTCAGTACTGCGTCTCCTCTGAGTCTGGGTATGATATTCTCTTTCCTCCTAGTTGTAGAATTTCCACTCAGCCAGCCTTCCTGTGGTTCTGGATGATGTCCGTTCTGTCTTTTAGTTGTTTTTTGAAGTGGTTGTTCGAGGCAGCAATCTCCGGCGTTAACCTATGCCACCATCTTGGTTTCTCTCCAAGGATGCTAATTTGTATCAGAAAAACATATGAAAGTATAAGCCTCACTGGTAAAGATAAATATATAGTTAATTCAGAATAATCTTATCATTGTAGTGGCTAAATCACTTATAAATCAATTATAAAGGTTAAAAGACAAAAGTAAATAAAAATAATTATAACTACAATAAGTTGTTAATGGGTAAACAAGGTAAAATGTATAAATGAGACATCAAAAATATAAAATGTGAGGGAGGGGTGTAAAAACAGAGCTTTCGTATACATTCAAGCTTAGTTGTTATGACTTACAATGGATTGTTACAAGCATAAGTTGTTGTATGTAAGGAAGCCTCATGGTAACCACAAAGCAAAAACCTATAATCCTACATAATAAGAGGTTAATATGCAAATCGACCGAATGGTGAAACGACCGGTCACTATGACACGCACTGGCCACCAGGGGGCAGATGCTCAATGTAGGAGCTGCTCCCTGATGGTTAGTGCGCTCCCACAGTGGGAGCGCCACTCAGCCAGAAGCTGGGCTCACGTCTGGCGAGCGTAGTGGCGGTGGCGGGAGCCTCTCCTGCCTCTGCGGCAGTGCCAAGGATGTCAGACATCCCCTGAGAGCTCCTGTACTGCGAGAGGGCACAGGCTGGGCTGAGGGACACCCCCCCCCCCCCGCCCAGTGCACGAATTTCATGCACCAGTAGATACATAAAAGATAGAGAAAACAATTAACAAAATTACAATAGTAAGTCCATACCTATCAGTAATTATTTAAAATGTAAATGGACTAAATTCTTCAATAAAGACATATAGAGTGGCTGAATGGTTTTTTGTTTTTTTTAAAAAAAAGGCCCACCTATATGCTGCCTACAAGAGACTCACTTCAGCTTTAAAGGCACACACAGAATGAAAGTGAAGGGATAGAAAAAAATATTCTATGTAAACAGAACTCTCCCCCAAAAACAGTGATAGATATACTTAGACAAAATGGAGTTTGAGTCAGACTTTAATAAGAGACAAAGAAGGTCCTATATAATGAAAAAGGTGTCAATTCAACAAGAGGATATAACATTTGTAAATATTTATACACATGACATAGAAGCACTTAAATATATAAAACAAATATTAACATATCTGAAGAAAAGACAGCAATAAAATACTAGTAGGAGACTTGAATACCCCATTTTTAACAATCGATAAGTCATCCAGATAGAATATCAATAAAAAAGTAGACTTAACGGACACATTAGACCAAATGACCTTAAGAGACATTTATGTAACATTCCATCCAAAAACAGCAAAATACATATTTTTCTCAAGCACATGGACTATTCTCCAGTATATATCATATGTTAGGTCACAGAAAGGCATCTCAATAAATTTAATAAGATTGAAATAATATCAAGCATTTTCCAATCACAATTGTATGAAACTAGAAATCAATTTTGGGAAGAAAAATGGAAAATTCACAAATATTTGGAGATTAAACAGCATGGTACTAAACAACCATTGGGTCAAAGAAGAAATCAAAAGGAAATTAAAACTAAAATTATGGGATGCAATGAGAGTAGTTCTAAGACAGGAGTTCATAACAATAAATCCATATAAAAAGCTCAAACTTTATACCTCCAGGAACTTACAAAAGAACAAACTAAGCCCAAGGTAGTAGAAGGAAGGAAGTAACAAAGATCAGAGCAGAAATACATGAAACAGAGACTAAAAAGACAATAGAAAAGATCAATGGACACTCAGGTTGTTTCCATATCTTGGCTTTTATAAATAACTAGAGGCCCAGTGCATGAAATTCGTGCATGGGTACGGTCCCTGCTGGCTGCTGGCTGCTGGCCAGGGCCTCCCTTTCCTGACTGCCGGTCAAACTCCCGAGGGGGCACTTTGCATAAGAGAGAGAGAGAGAGAGAGAGAGAGAGAGAGAGAGAGAGAGAGAGAGGTTGCAATGAATGCTGTCGATGACCAATTTCCAGATGAGCCTTATATTTGGTAGTATATGGTAGCGATAATAGCAATCCAGGATGATATCTTTCCTGGGCTGACCTGAGCCCTCACATTTCAGAAATCTAAACTCCTAAGTAGGAAGGAGTCTGCAATTCCCTGCCCTGAAGCTGGTAAGGGATGGTGGGTCAGAGAGGAAATACTTCTACTCTTTCTCAATGAAGTTCCTTCCAGTACCCTAGAACCATGCGCATGGTAAGTCAGCTGCCACAAGGTGGCACTCTTGCTTGTTTGTCGTACTAGGTCACTGCCTTTCTAGACAAGGGAAATACATGTAATGAAGATGGAAATGTTACAACTTTTTTAAAGCAACTAAACTGTTCCTCAAATTATAGCTATAAAATTAACCTTCAGATGTGAACCAAAGAAAACATAAAAATCAAAGATCCTGACAACTTGTCTACATTGTTTTTGCCACTTCAGAATTGGAGTACTAGAATTTTGTCCTCATTCCCCCAGGGCTCTTCAGCCCAGTTACCTGTCCCTGCTTCCCATGTAAGGCGGTGTGATTCAGAGGCTACTGTCTTACATCTGAAATATGGGGGGTTGGGGAAAGGGAGACAACCTTCCCACCCCCCTCCGCCCCCCAAAGCAGGTGAGTAGGCACTTACATTAGTTCAAATCATGGCTAAGAGACAGCTTTCTCTATGACTTCTACTTTTTTTAAGTACAAAGTAATACATATTCATTGAATAAAACCCAGAAAAAAAGACAAAGAGAAAAACAAGAAAAAACATGAATCTTAGTCCCAATAAGCAATATGAATCATTCATTTTTATATGTGATTGACTTGGTACAGTCCTGATACACACTCTTATGTTCTAGGCACCATGCTGGTTTTGAGTTTGCAAAGAAAAACAAGATAGTCTCTCTCAGCAAGGGATAACCAGTCTCTCTCTCTTTCTCTCTGCATCTCTCTGTCTCTCTCAAAAACATGTGCATCCTGCTTTATTCCCTTAATGATAGTCCATTCTACACAGGCATTATTTTTAATTCATAATCGTTTATTTTCTAGATATTAATCTAATTTTCATACTCTTGAAAAATGTAAGTTGTATCTACTTTGTTACTATAAAAATAATGATTTAAACATGACTTTTATGCGGTTTCTTTGTTTTATTAATCCTCTCCCAAGGATACTTTTTCCATTGATTTTTAGAGAGAAGGGAAGGGAGAAAAGGAGAGACAGAGAGACAGAGACAGAGAAACATTAAAGTGAAAGAGATACATTAATTTGTTGCCTCCCGTATGCACCGTGATTGGACCGGCAAACAAGGTATGTGCCCTCGTTTGGGAAACTGGAGACCCTTCAGTGGGCAGGCCGACACTCTAACCACTGAGGATACCGGCCAGGGCTAAACATAATGATTTACTAATAATATTGTAACCAAATTTTTGCTCACAACCACAATTATATTTCCGGTCTGAATTCCCAAAGGTAGGGTTGATGGATTAGATGAATTCCAAAATTTTAAGTCTTTGATAGCTATCCATGGTTACATTTTTTCTATAAGGACTATGGTTATTTTTGTCTCTATTCACCCACTGCTTTGAATTCTCACCAAAACTGAGTTTTTCTTTAAATATAGTTTTAATTCTATAGGCAAAAAATTACTTCTTTATTGTTTTAATTTATATGATTTATGCTCATTGGATTATTAATGAGGTTGAATATGTTTTCTTATGTTTATTAATCATTTTTCTTATTTTTCAGTTGTGTGCTGATTTCCTCTGTCCAGTTTTCTATTGGGTATTGGTTTCTTTCTTAATGATACATAGAGATTCTTTATACATTAAAGTTATTAACCCCTGTGAATATGTTTCTAGGTTGTAATTTATTATTTATTTATTTATGGTCATATAGAATTTAACATTTTTAGGTTTCTAACTTTGGACCCTCATTTAGGCATCATTGAGTAAAAGGTAGAAGAAGAGAAAAATATATTTATGGTTCTGTACAAATTATCCTCTAGATTAAGTTCTCCTTTGCACCTTTGGTTTAGAATTTGTCCAAAGAGTCATGGGCCATACAACAGGGAAATTACTTTTTAAATCCTTCTCCTAGTGGGAAATCTTTCAAAAAGTTTCTTTATTGGAAGAGAAGGAAGAATTATTGCCTTAGAGACCATTTTGAAATATATGGGAGTAGTTTTGATTGCCATAATACTCGGGGATTCTCCTGACACCTAGTGGGTGGGGTTCAGGAACACTAAATATCTACAATGTACAAAATAGTGAGGAATTATTCCTCCTGAATGCTAATAATAGCTGCCATTGAGAAACACTAAGACTGTCTTCCAAGGATATCTAAAAAGTACTATTTCTTTTTAAATATATATATATATATTGATTTCAGAGAGGAAAGGAAAGGGAGAGAGAGAGAACATCAATGGTGAGAGAGAATCATTGATTGGCTGCCTCCGGCATGCCCCTTACTAGGGATCAAGCCTGCAACTCAGAATGTGCCCTTGACCCTTCAGTCCTCAGGCCGATGCTCTATCCACTGAGCAAAACTGGCTAGGGCAAAAAGTACTGTTTCTTGAAAACATTATACCAAACATGTGTTTGTTTTTTTCAGTTGGCACATGGTAGTATTTTCTCCATACTGTTTTTACATATGCAACCTTAATGAACTGGAGCACATCAATTTCTTGCTCTAATAAGAGTTAACATACTTGAGTTGAGTATGGATACCAGACAGATATTCAGCATGTGAATAGTTATCAATTTGGCTTATCAATAAGTTTTGTTACTGATTTGTTCAGAAAAAGCTGAAATAAATAAATTGTATTTGTCAACTGAGAATAGCGATGCTCCAAAATAATTCTAATTCTATTGGGGGACACATCTATTTCCCCATCTGCATCTTGCCTTTTATTCTATAGTAGAGCCCCAGTGCATGAAATTCATACATGGGTAGGGTCCCTAGCAGATGCCGGCTGGGTACTCCCTCCCTTCACCCAGCCGGCCCCAACCCCTGGTCAAACTCTTAGATGCACTCCTGGTCGAGGGGACATTTTGCATACTATGCTTTTATTATATAGGATTCTCCAGTAGAGACTGTGACCTCAGTGTTGCCAACACAACTCCTTTAGCTCAATATTATTCTTCTGTTTGCTCTGGATGCTGTTTGTTCCAATGCAAATGTGGAGGACAGGAAATAACCAAGTCTGTTTTTATCTGTGAGTGCATTGTTTTCTGGAAATATAATTATTTTGTTCATTTGAAATTGCCTTTGATCAAACAAGTTGGTATAAACCAGAGATTTTTTGTTGTTGCCTGCAGATGGCAGTGATTATTAACTTGTCATTCTAAATATAAGGTGTTGGTTTTACACCAGAGTTCTAAAGTGTTATATTAATGGTAGGGTTTATTGTATTCTAATGAAAACTAGCAAGATTCACACGCTGCCTTTGAAGAAGAGGGCTGAACTTATATGCTTAACATTATGTCATTTAAAATATTAGGTAGCTAGACATGGAACACAAAAGTCTTATTAAATAAACATACTTCACCTGATTGTGCAAAACATTGAATACTGACAAAAGAGTTTGAGAGCAGGGTTTGATGATTGTGGTCCAACTCAAGTAATATGTCTTAGAAAATTAGATTCCAAAATATACTTAAATCATGATCAACATTTTCCTTTAAGTTTCCACAACAGGATGTAACAGTAATAGTTGATTGTTCTTCAAAAACCTTGGCAAGATTCAATTTGGAATGCAGACAAAAATGCCGTCCACATGGAAGGAGTAATCAGAAGGCAATGGAAACAAAACACCATCTTCCTCTTCCATATGCCCTTGGATAATGTGTGCAATTCTAAAGTCAGGAGGGAGGTATAATGGAACTGCAAAAGTCTGAGCAGAGTCCACTAAAATGGTTAAGGGAAATGAGTAGGAATCGTATGCAGGTTGACTCAAATGGCGGGTGCTCATCAAGGCAATAAAGGAGGAGCGGGAATGTGATCTGAATTACTTTTTCATGGTCAATGGGCATTGCTTTACCTTTGAAAGTGGTTAATGTGGGCATATGCTGAGAAGGACTGCTTGTGGTTGTGCACATTCGTGGAGTCTGCTGACCAAGGGCATGTAGAAAGTCGTGTATCCAGATATGTTGTTTCCAAATGAGTTACAAAGGGAACAAAATGGAAGTTTTGGGGATGCCCTGTGCTCTTCTGAGACTGAAGTAACTGAGTGAAGACAGCTTTGCCTCCCTATAAACTCTTGGCTGTGGAGGCAGACCACTCAGTGCCAATGCTCACACTACCTTTAACTGAATTACAACTCAGTCAAAGGTAAATCTAAAGCATTGCTCTATCGTGAATCTAGAAAATTCACAGATATATTGGATAGTCGCACTGGAAGCACTGAGAGGAGGCAGGACAAGACCTTGATGGAAATGCCAGTGATTTGCATATTAGATGGGACCAGATTAGATTTGTAATTCTATGACTTGCTCTTTTAAAAGAGAGAAAATGAAGATCAAGATATGAGTGGATTGAACCTGAACATGAAATGTTTTGATTTAGCATAGCTATCTGGGCAATGGAGCTGCTAACTCTCTTCATTTCCTTTGTTTCCCTCTCTCTGAGCCAACATCTTCTCATTATGGATTCAGGAGATATTTATCAAGCTCCTACTCTGAGCTGGTGTTGTAAGCCAACAGTAGTCTCTTGGTACATGATTATTTAGTGGGTAAATTATGATAATTAGTAGTAAGCCAAAGAAAATAAAGTCATAGTTTCCATCCTCATATGGGCAGAAATAAAATAATGAAAGAGGAACAGAACTGAAGAGATGGGATATAGATCTACTAAAAATAATTATAATATAATGAGGTATACATTTTCCTAAGTACAACTATTATCATCCCACAAACTCTAAAATATTGTGTTTTCATTTTTGTTCTATTCAAAATAGTTTCTAATTTCCCTTTTGATTTTTCTTCTTTGACCCATGGGTTTCATAGATGTGTGTTGTTTAGATTTTAAACATTTGGAGATTTTTTGAAGTATGGTAGCAATCATTTCAGATTGAAACTGTAGTTTAACTCTAACCCTGTTGTTTGGCTTAACAATAGAAAAGTTACTTTGATTTTCTGAATTGTATAAATCATCCCATTCCATTGAATGCGTTATTGATTGTAACGTGACTATCCCATTGACTGTGATCTTACTGGTTATGGAAGCACATTCTTCTGTACCTGGGAAGCAGGACAGCACAATTATCCTAAATTGTTTTAGTGGCCACAGATAATGTGTTCCAGTTGACTCAGTGGTCCCAAGACCAGGACAGCACAATTACTCTAAATTACCTCGATGGCTCTAGATAATGAGTTCCTGGCAACCCAGTGGTCTCAAGACCCGAGGGCTCTAGATAAGGTGTTTCTGTCAATTCAGTGACCCCAGACCCAAAACTGTAATTAACATGCTTAATTCTGCTTCTGTAAACTGCTTTTTTGCAAACCAGGTTCCTCATTCCAAACCTTGAGATGTAATCAATACCTTTGTGATCTTTGCCTATATAAGTCTGGTTTTGCCACCATCTTATCACTGTGAGATTTGGGAATGACCCCTCATAGTCCCGGATTGCAATAAACGTGACTCTTTAATTCGACTTCTTGAGGCGTCCTTCTGTGATTCGCGGGGTACGTTACAACATTTTCATATTTTTTCTGTTGCCCATTTCCTAGTTTAATTCCATTGTGGTCAGAAAGCATACTTTGTATGATTTGAGTCCTTTTAAATTTTAAATTTGAGGGTTTTTCTTTTCTTTCTGTCTTTTGGTGAATGACTGTATAGAATGACACTCTTTGGATTTGGATAGTCACTTAGTGTATTGACAAGCCAAGTAAAAGTAGCTGCTAGTAGTTGCTGTAACAAACCCCAAATTTCAGTGGTTTAACATAATAAATGTTTCTATCCTTTTCATAGTCCAAAGAGTGTGTGATGGGTAGCTTTTCCTGTGATGATTCAGGTACCTAGATTCCTTCATTTAGTGGCTCCCTTATCCTTTAGAGCAGTGGTTCTCAACCTTCCTAATGCCGCGACCCTTTAATACAGTTCCTCATGTTGTGGTGACCCCCAATTTCATTGTTACAAATTGAACATAATTAAAGCACAGTGATTAATCACAAAAACAATATGTAATTATACATGTGTTTTCCGATGGTCTTAAGCGACCCCTGTGAAAGGGTCATTTGGCCCCCAAAGGGGTTGCGACCCACAGGTTGAGAACCGCTGCTTTAGCATATGCTTCATTTTCTACACTAGAAACTCTGCCTTCAGATGCCCAATGAATAAAGAGAAAGAACATGCAAGACCATATGAGAAGTTCTAGAAGTCAAGCGTGGAAATGCTTTAAATTGTATTTGCTCACTTTCTAATATCAGGAGCCTAATCATATGGCCCTAAAATAAGGGGGGCAGGAAATGTTGTTTAGAAGTGGTCTCAGGAAGAGGAGAAAAACGTGGATATTCAGTGATACCAGCATCTCTACTGTAGTAAATTTAGAATTATCTGGAATTAGGCTGCCTTTAATGAAGGCATATATTCCTCAATTTCTCAAATTTTCTGAAGTTATTGACTCATTTGATCTCTAAATAAAGCATCTCAGGATTTCTTCCAGTATAACTGCAGAAAATTGCAGTGAAGTTCCTATAGGATTTCTGCTTTTTACTTATGATCTAATAGCTTTATTCCCAACTTCTGTTTCCTTTCTGCTATAGCCAGTTGTCCCATTTCACTATAAACATGAACACAGCTCCTTCATTTTTTAATACCACACTGACACAAGATAGAAAATGGGTGGTAGTGATGATTAGAAAAGCATTACAGAAGACCTAGGTGGACAATCAAAGGGGGAGGGGTTACACATGGAAAAGGAAGATACTTGATATTGCTATTTCAAAATTCCAGCAACCAAACCCTACAACAGAAGTCACTCCATGGTCATTTCTCTCTAGATCTTAGAATCTGGCCTATTGGTATATACATAGAGGCCATATAAGGCCATCTTCCAATCTTCTCTCTCCTCCCCAAACCAACCAACAACCAACCAACCAACCAAAACATTTTTTTTCAGCTTCCAGAAAAATCAGCAAAATACTTAGTTAAGAAAACCAAACCTATTGGCCAACCAAACAACAAAAACAATAGGAAACAGCTTATCTACCAAAGGGAGATATCTTTTTACTGTATTCTGAATAATTCCAAACTCCTCTAGACTCAACGTTTCTCACACAAAGTAGTTATTGGTTCTGCTCTGTCTAAGTAACAATTTTCTCCCTAAAGTGCTCTCCAACTACCTAGATAAAACCACTTAATTTTTGTTTTTTGTCCTTGCATTGTTTGTTTTTAGTCCCTCTGGTATTTTTTTTCCCTTACATCAGTGATATATTCTAATAAAGTTTTTATGAATTCAGGAAGTTGTTAAAAAAGTGAAAAGAAATCTGAGCTTTCAAAGAATCATTAAGAAACCAGCAGACATTCTCCACTGTGTCTGTACATTAGAATCACCTGGGGCCCATCTAAAACTCTTGTTCTTCCGCCCACACTCCATAACAATTAAATTAGCATGGAGGAGGGGTGGGAGCTAGATATCAATATGTGGGTGTTTTTTTTTTTTAAGTTTTTCATGTGAGTCCAATGTGCAGCCAAGATTAAAAGCTATGGGGGTTAGAAAACAACCCATTCTTAACTTTAAGGAGTTAAATTTTAGATCATGGTCAAATTGCAACAAGATATATGTGTTTACAAAATTGGAGAACTAGGTGTCCCTTTAGAGCCATTTCTCTTGGGAAATAACCTATAATTCACTTGGTTATCACTGTTTTAATATACTCATCCTGGAATATGATGCATTGGCTTCCAGATGAAATTAGATTGCTGCTTTCTCTGAAAGCAATAGCATTAGCTATGGTCATCACTTGATTGTCAAACTTGCTCATGTCAACCTGGGAATGAATGACTCTCCTTGTCAGTTGAATTTTATCCATGGGTAATGAAAACATTTCACAATGAATATAATTTAAAGTAAAAAAAATCATATTGAATTTCCCATGGCTAAGATTTTTAGATATTAGTGAAGCTCAGTGGTGTGAAGAAAGTGCAAAAATGATTAAATTGCTTTATAGATAACTTCAACTCTCAGCCCATCCAGTGTATAACTCTCTGAAGTATTACTAAATTAACTTCAATATTAATTTTCTGGGCTCAGAATTATCTTCTCAAAGGAGTGAAAATGGTCTCAATAGTCCGAATTCCATCTTTTCCACAATTCAGTAAGTGGTTATAAAGGAATTGGAGAATGCATAAAATATGTAGAGTTTGGCCTGTCAGATGTCTTTCTTACCCTGCTTACTTTCAGCTCTTACTGATCAGAGACTAAGTGGCTGCCTTCCTTCCATTGAGGTTCTCATTCATTTTTTTAAAGTTTTGTTTTATTTCTTAAAGTATTACAAAGAGTATTCCATATGTCTCCTTTTTGAGGTTCTCATTCTTATTCCATATCCATCTGGCATATCATTCCATTTTAAAATAAGTCTTAAAATTGAATATGCCTCGATTTGTCTTTTAACCAACTCTGAATACTTCATTGTGTTCTTAACAGTTATATATTTTTTTAAAATTTTAACAGAATTAATGGTGTTATAAAGGAAAAATAATTTTCCCTTATCTTCAAAGTTCCTGGCTGAGACCCCCTGTAATAAAAGACAGAAAATCAAACATAAATTCATTAGCATGTATTAACACAAATTCCAAAATAAATTAAAAGGTTTTTTTCCTTATGTTTTGCAAATCAGAGAACTACATAGCCCTCAATATGAATCAAAGACACTCTCTGAAGAGGGGTGGGTGGTGGCTGGAGAACAAGGTTTTTGAGAGAAGGGTTGCTAGGAAACAAGGTTATAAACTTACATCATTCATTTCCTGATGTGTGGGGACAACTGAACTTTCAGTGATAAGAACAATGGGTAATATACGATTAAGCATTTATCAACATCCTAGTTGCAGTTCAGACTCACAGAACAAAGGCTTCTGGTTGAGCAGTTCCACTACAGGGTATTGCTTATCAACCATACAGGAGCCACAATTTATGAAACAGTTCAATCAGCACAGGGCGCTGCTTACTTTGCAGGTGGTTTCAGAGCCCAAAAGGGCAAAGGTAAGCCTTGTAAACAATTACAGGGCTCAAGCTGCAAAAATTCAAGTGTTGGGTGCGTTTAACATAGTAAAGTTCTTATAAGTTCTTACATGCATAACTCAAGTATACATGGGGGATATACAGCGAAAAGCGGGTAACTCTGGAGGTGGCTTAGAATTCTGTCTTAAATATCATCTTACTTGGGAAAGCACAGAAGGGATGTAAGCTTCCTAGGGGAGAGCAAATGATTTTTAGAAAAGATGAATGAGCCCTTAGAAGAGTAGATGGGAGGTGTGCGAGTGTTTGTGACAAAGTTTGTCTGCATATGGTGTAGACTTCTAGACTCCTCTCCTGTGATGAGTCAATCTTCTCTTGTTGATAAAACTCTCCACAGGGGGTCTATGACATTTGAGTTCCTGTTGGAAGATTTGTCTTTAGGTAGATAAGGGGAGTTCAGAGAAAATCTACCTCTGCATTTGCTATTTTTCAAGTGCCTCAGTTCAAAATAATCCATGTACCAAAGTGGTATATTTTGGGGTGCCATAATATGCTATCCTTCAATATCATCTAATACTCAGTTGGAGGGCAGTGGAATATATCACCCAAAAGTATGCCTTTTTGGCATAAGGATTATTTTGAGCTAATTAAAAAAATAGTTTTTATTGATTTTAGAGAAAGAGGAAGGGTGAAGAAAAGAGAGAGAGAAACATCTATTGGTTGCCTCTGATCAGTTGCTTCCTGTACAAAGCACTCTGACGGGGACCAAACCCTACCACCTGGGCGTGTGGCCTGACCAGGAATTAAACCAGTGGCATTTGGTACACGGACGATGCTCAACCAACTGAGCCACAACTGGCCATGGTATTGAGCTATTTTTTTATTTTGTTTGTAACTCAGACACAGGAGAAGCTCTGAAAACAGAGTAGAAGTTACCCTTCTGTAAGGGAAATTTATGTTAGAAGTTGTAAGGGAAACTACAGGGAGCCTGTACCAGGAAGAAGCTATTATCACAGATAACTCTGTCATCTGAGAGACTTACTTATCTGCATGGCAGGGCAGTCTTTGTTTACCAAGCATTTCCTCTTCTTACTTTCCTGTGAATTGCCATCTCCCCCACCTGAAGTCCAGACCCCTCTCTTTTCCCTTAGCTCAGGATGGTATATAAGCCTCAGCTGTCTGGCCACCTTTTGAGTCTCATATTTTTGTAGGGCTCCCTCTGTAAGCACATACATATATAATTAAAATTTATTTTTCCCCTCTATGTTAATCTGTCTTTATTACAGGGGGGTTTCAGCCAAGAACCTAGAAGGGTAGAGGGAATATTATTTTTCCTTCTGTAGGTAGACTGTAGATAGTCTAATTTCAAATTTCTCTAATTGTCTCAAAGATGTCAGTTTACAGTTAGTTTGTGTGAGTCATAATCCAAACAAAACCTTCAAATACATTTAGTTATTCTACAACAGCCCCATTCTGGTGATTTGTCCTAGAGAATGCCCCACATTCTAGATTTGGCTGATTGCTTCTTTAGGGCGCTGTTTAACTTTTTCTTCTATCCATTACATAAGTGGAAACTGAGAGTTAGAGGCCTGATTAGATGTTCAAATTTAATTTTTTAGGCGAGATTACTTTACTGCTACAGTTGTATCCTCTTTATTGCATCACATTGTGAAACAGATGATGGTGGGTGGTTTTATTGCATCACTTTTAGAAATACCTCCCCTGGACAGGTGGAAGCTCTTCCCCCTCCCTTGAATCTGGGTTGACTCCTATGCCCTGCTTGGCCAATAGAATGTCACTCTGCCAGTTATAGGCCTACACCCTGGGAAACCTGCCAAAACTGTAAAATAAGTTACATTTAGGGAGGTTTGCTTCTGTCTCTGGTTCTTCTACCCTCTTTTCTCCCTCCCACTATAGAGAAGCACTTTTATTAATTTTGGGTTTATGCTTCCATTGTTTCTTTGTGAAAGTAGAAATAAATATGTATATTTTGGTTAATATATATATTTACCCAAATATAACATACCATAATTCGAATACTATTCATTGCTTACTTCATTTTATGATATAACCTGGAGAGCATTCCATAGCAGTATACAGAACTTGTTCTCATTGCTCTTTATGGCTACAGAGTCCATTGAATGGATTATGATAGCCTATTTAATCAGTCCCTTTTTGAAGGAAGCTGGGAATTGGGTTGTTTTCAGCTTTGTGTTCATACAATGATGCTGCAATGAATAGCCTTCTGTAGATAGAATTCTGTAATTTTGCCAGCATGACTTTGAGATAGATTTCTAGGAGTGAGACTGATCAGTCAAAGGTAACTTTGTTAGATGTGGTAAGTGGAAATGGAGGATAACGAAGGCAGTCTGCGGTAGAGAGTTGAGAGGGCAAAGTAAGCACTAAGGAAGGTTGAGATCCATAGAGAAACCTCAGAATACCACAGCGAGAGTCTTTGCTTCTTTTCTTCATCTTTGTATTTTTCTACTCCCTGGACTATAGCTTAATATCTTCCTTGCCCAAATGGTATTTGTCATGATCTTGTCCTCTTTTTGTGTATTCTTATGTACAGAAAATGTATTGAGGGTGCTGGAGACATCTATATAAATGTTTCTTCAATCTGAGAAACATCTGTGAGCTCAAACTTGGCTAGTATATGGTTATCCTTGGTTACTGCACACTCAACTTCATAGACCTGATTGAATGCACCAGGCTGATCATTAATAGTAGGGAATGACAGTTTGTTCCTACTTAGCAGAATGATGGCAATCAGTAGCTATAGCTCCAAGGAACCAGGGGAGTCACAATGAGCAGCAAATTCTAGATATAGTCAGATTTTTCTGCAACCAAAATGGTTGCCTGGACATTTATACCATAAGCAACAGCCTTATCAGTGTTTATAGTCCAATTTAAATTCTTATCACTGAGGAAATCTTGCAGGAGCTTCTGAATCTTGGGGATATAAGCAGAACCACTGACTAAAGAGCTATGGACACGTTATTTGTCTTCACTGACTCTATGAAGGACTTTCACCACATGGTCCAGCATGCTACAAAACATGCCAACATTCAGTTATCAAAACAGACAGGGGTAAGGTAGATATAGATGAAATCAATTTAAATCGTTCCCAGGATGCTGAAAGAGTATGTGTTTAAAATGTTCACAAACATCAGAGAAGCATCAGATAGCTTCTTGTTCTTACTAATCTCCTTAATATATTCCCCTTGGCCTTGACATTGAAATAGTTGACTTTCGGTTAAGAAGTTTTCTCCACCCAAGCAGATGTCCCTAGTTCTTAGTTGGAGACTAGACCTCAAGGATTCCATCTTCAAAAGGGAGGATTAATACATCAAAAACACTGCTTCCTCTGTCAAAGATCAACACGTTTCATTTGACAGCACTATCTTGTCCAAGCCATAAGCAGTGGTATTTGGCTCACTGACAGTCCTGAGATCAGTAATGTTTCTAGAAGTGTTTGTGCCCTGGCACTGGGAGTCATTAAAACTCTGCTGTAGTGACATGACAGCTTTCCAAAGTAAGCCCCTATGATTTTGTTCATCTTCTAACCAAACTTTAAGTAGAAGTTTTTAGTCTTCTTGTATTCCTCCTAGATATCGGGCTTGCTTATCTTTCTGGAGACCTGAGTGATCAAATCTATGTTCAATTGTATATTTGGCATAAAAAATCATGTTGTGAGTTTGTTGCAACTTGATTGTCTGTAGTATCTGTGATCAATCATTTTAGGTCTATAAAAGTGACAGAGCTTGGATGATCGTCTTTCTCTGAGCACTGGTGATGATCCCGTATTCTCATCCTGGAAGACACTGTCTTAGGAATTTATGATGTAAAATCAGTGCCCGTTGCATGTTTCTTTAACAGGGCTTTTGGGGAGGGTTGATGTGGCTCATTCGAGACTGACTTAGACCCAAGAGCTGCTACTGCAGTCAATATACTTATTTCAAAGTATAGAAATATGAAAACACAAAGAGCTAGATTATAAACCTGACTTGGGAATTTGTCTTTTCATATATTTCTTTATGCGTGATGTCAAATCATTTTAAAGGTTTTTAAAGTTGGTGTATATTTGTATTGCTTATCGTCTTCATCAACTTGTGTTTCTTGCTCAGTGTTTTTATCTGTGAGATCTACCTATGCTGCTATATGAAGCTGCAGTTCCTTCACTGTTGCATAGCATTTCATGGTCTGAATATACCTGGATTTATTTATTTATTTTTTCATTTTCCTGCTGATGTTTTATTGGATGTTTCCATCCCCGCCCCTCCCCATTATTGCAAATAGTGCTGCTGTGGTTATGAAAGAAAGGATCGATGGATTTAATTATATTAAAATAAGCACCACATCAAAAACATTTTAAGGAAGCAGAAGAGACAATGCATTGAATATATTTTCAGTGCATATAACCAACAGGAGGTTGATACTCAGGATGCATAACAATTCTTACAAATCAATAGAAAGAAGATAAAAGCTCCATTGAAAAATGGGAAAAAGTTATGAGACAATTTACAGACAGCCGAAGACTAAACCCAAGTAACCAAAAAACATGCTCCATCTCTCTACAAATCAAGAAAAATGCAAGTGAAAACTTCAATAACGACACACATCACACTGTAAAACTTAATAAAAAGTGATGAGCCTAAGTGCCAGCAGAGATGTGGATTGGTAAACACCCTTTTTATTCAGCTTGAAGAAGTATGAACTGGGTTAGCCATTTGGGAGAGCAGATTGGCAATATCTAGTAAAGTTTAAAATAAGACACCTCCCCACCCCCAACCAAGCTTCTCTAATGCTGAGAATGTACACAAACGTTCCTTATAGTCCTTTACAATAGGCAATGTTTTGTTGGCGTAATTTAGACATTGCAGATCATACTAATTTTTAAATTAGAATGAATTAGCTATCTCCATATTTAATCATCAATGTATGCGAATAAAAATAAACTTTGATGGTCAGTAAAAACCCTATTGATTCTAATGCACTCATTCATTTTCTGTTACATTTATTATGTGCCTACTATGTGTAAGGGTATATTAGTGCTGGGGTGAATAAGACATAATAGTTAGTGGCAATTAATGTAAGTTTTAAAAAAAAGTACTCAAAAACACCTATCTCTGCTTTTACATGCATATCTGTCCCAGGAGGCAAGTTCCAGCTTTGCAGAGACGGTAACATTTTTTTGAATTAATCCAACCTGTTTAGTTGTCTGTCTTGTCACGACTATAGATGCTGCTCAGTCATCACTGACTGAGGGTGATCAGTGACAAAAGCTTTGCTTACCTGTCTCCTGGGCTCTCGTCTAGAAAGAGTCCTTAAAGACATCCATTTAGTCACTGGCAGGAAATGAATAACTGATACCGAGTGGCTTGTGAAATTACAAAGCACAGACAGACATAATTCCCTGAAGTCCCATCTTTCAGAGCTCTTCCATTCAGTTTCTAGGATGCAGAGGGACTAAGGATACTAAATCCTGGGAAAGAAGGAAGGGAAACATTTCTTCACTGCTCTGAAGAATGCATTGCTCCTAAAGCATTTCGGAGTGGAAAGGAAATGGGTTTTTTAAAGCTATTTTTTGTTTTTTGTCTTTTTCAGAGAAGGATGTTGACAACATTTGTTTCTTATTTATCAAATGTAGTGTCCCATATATTTTGGGGTGACAAGCTGATTTTTCTATTTTGCATATTCACCAAATTGATGAAAAATTCTCTCTCTGTTGGCAAACTGGATTTTAATCTCAGCTTGACGTCAAGGCCTACAGTGTTCATCTAGCTAAACCGGTCAATAGGATGGGAATATTGCAGGCAAGCAGTATTCTACCTTTCCTTAGAGATGAATAATTTTGTGTGAGTTTGGGGCAAAAATAACCTTAGACTACCGGCAACGTGAACATTTTCTTCTTTGAGGAAATGATCCCTGCCTGTAGCATGTTTCTCAAACGTGCACTTCCGGCTGGCTTTCTCCTGCCTTGTGTAGCAACAATGAGGAGCGGAGGTACAGTTTGCTCTTCTTAGATTTTCCTTTAAGCAAACTGGCCAGGGGCTGGTCCTCAGCATCAGAACAAACGTGTTAATGTCACAGACCCGTGCGTGGCAGAGAGCACAGATACGCTTTGAGCAAATTACGTCTTCTCTAGTCTCACCAGAACACTTTGAAGGAATTTCCGCGACTTCCCTTTGCCCTATTGCTGCAGGAGGAGCCTGCCTGCTCCTTCACAAATGTCTCTTCTATTCCCGTCTACTGTGTGTTATTACTCTGCAGAAGCAGAAGAAACTACCCACATACAATTTAGTTTTGATGGTAAAATGGATGATGCCCCCCACCCACAGGGTATGAAAGGTTTATTAAATTCATCGTGAGGCTTTCTGGATAGAGCAGGGCTTGCAAAAGCAAAAAATGGAGACTAGCGTGGGGTCTCTACGATGCTTCTGGGGTGGGCGAGTGTTTCCCCATGCAGTCAGGAGCTTGTGTACTTAGCTTTTTCAGTCCAGCCAAAGGACGGAGCACCAGGGTTTCTTATCAGCTTGCCCAGACGTTGGACACATGGGGGAGGTGCTTAAAAGTTGTCAGCACGCATCAAAGAGTGGAGTCAGTCTATGATATATGTGTGCCCTATGCTTTGTAGGATGTTTAGCAACAACATTAACCTCTACCTGAGAGATGTGAGTGGCAACCCCCTCTTTTGCCCAGTTGTGATAACTAAACGTCCCCTGGGTGTTAGGACTGCTCCCGGCTGAAAAGCACTGGCTTAGATCAATCCTTTTTCATCCCGGAGCAGAGATTTTGCACAGTGGGGGAGGTGCGGTGGAGTGGTGTGAAATGCATGCTGAGGAGTGTGGCACTTCAGAGCCACCCTGTCACGTAACTCCAGAGAGCACTCTTCGCATTGTGTTTTATTTAATGGCACCCCTAGCACATCTCCCCTGTGCATGGTACTCTTTGAGTTGTTTAAAACAGAAATACCATGATAGTTATCTAAGTAATATACATTCTCCCTTTCCACCCGCAGTCACACATCCATGCCCCATCCAATCATGGGAGTCAGCCCGCACCACCTGTGAATTAGGTGAAGCTCATCTTTAGTGCTGCTTCTCTGTCTATACCTCTAGCTTTGGACAACTTTTCCCACCCACTTCCGCCCTCAGGTTTCCTGGAGTTCACTGCCCTCCTGTCAAGAACCAAGTTCTCTGGCTGTCACCAAAAGTCCACTGTGCATTAGTACAATGGGTTTTAGGAAGGGCTGGTAAAGGATTGAATCTCTAATAGTGGAACTAAGAGTCCCTGTCACACCCGGTCACAGTAATGATTCTAGCATTAGCTAATGCACTGACCATTCATTCCATGCCAGTTACCAGGCTAGGCATAGTATTTGTATGTCTCATTTATTTTCAACTATCAGCTTATGCCATACGTCTCTTGATCGTTCCCACAAAGCAAGGCTTGGAGAGGTTAAGGAAGTTTCCCAATGGTCAACAGCTAATGAGTAAAGGATGTGGGATTTGAACTCATGTGGTCCAACTCCAGGGTTTAGGCTCCCAACCTCAAATTATACAACACAGATCATCACTGTGCAGCTAACCATTTCCTGCACCCACATCTAAGGCTGGCTTTGCTCATCCTGACCACTAAAAAGAGACAGAAGAGCTCAAGTGGAAGCTGAGTGGCCAGAGGGAAGCACTAGCCAGACAGGCTGTCACTGGGTAGTCTCAGGGTCAGGCTTGAATCAGGTGGGACAAACTAGATATAGTGTAAGTGGGTGAGGCTGGACCAGATATGAGATGGATTTGAGAGCAGAACACCAGACCCAAAGCACTAAGTCTCAAACAGAAAGCCAAGCAAGAAGTGCGGAGCTGGTAGACCCCAAGGGCGGACCTGGAAGTGAGTTGCAGTGTGGCCACTGATGAGGACTCAGAGCCCAGGACCCCTGAGAGCTTGCAGCTGTCTGTCTGGGCCTGACTGAGTTAAAAGCAGGGTGTTGAGACCAACTCCATCTGCTTGTCCCATCTTGTCCTGTAGGACATGGCACAGTCAAGGCGCCATGGGATTTCTTGGGGGTAACAACCGCACACACAAAAGACAAAGAAGCAGGACCAACTCCTATTCCTGCAGGGCCAACAGCACTACATAGCTTCAGGGCAGATGGAGTTATCAGTTACTCAGGGGTTGTAATTTAGGGAAACAAAAAACACCATTAGCAACAACCACCTCCCCCCACACCCCTCCCTTACTAAATGTCTCCTCCTAGCTACCTTTGAGGGCACGTCAGAGATGCATTTATTTGGATTAGAGCTCATGTAAATGTCTGTAAAGGTATAATGGTAGCCATAACCTTCCAATAGTACTTTAAGAGAACATGGATTTCCATTGTGAAAATGGAATGAGCCCTTGTGGATGAGCCACAGAACAGGTGGTTTTTGATGGTGGTGTGGAAGCCAAGGGCAGGTTCTGGGTATTAAGAACTGCTCAGGAAGAGGTAGGCCAGGTGGGCACAGCTGTGGTAATTCATTTTAGCACAAGGCAGAATGAGGACACAGGGACACAGGGACGTACCTGCTATGAGAAGAGGCACAGAAAGGGAGGTGAGGGTGAGGTCAGAGTGAGAGGGTTGGTGACATAGTAAAACCTGACTTGCAAGTTACCTTAAACCTTTCAGGGTCCTAACCCGTTGACTAAGTTTTCTTTTTCAGTTGTTGAGCTTCATTTTGAATTTTCTCCACTAACTTTTTAAACAGTATTTTAAATAATAATTTTTTTGTAGTTTTGGGGTACCCTGACTTTCTCTGTGCACATTGGATGTGACAACATCACGCAGTTTGAGTCACTGGGACCAAAAATTTTCCTGTAAAACGTCCTTGGCAATTTTTAGGGAATTCATACTTTTTCAAAAGCCTAACTGTCCATTAACAATAATGGAGTGTTTGCAGCAAAAAACTTCTTAAAGACGATATATTGTGGCACCATTTCACCAAATGCTAGTATAGCTTTGGGCATCATGAGCAGGGAGCATGGGAAAATAGTTCCAATGGTGGCACTAAAACGCAGAGCATTTTGCACTTTAACTATTAAGCAGAGTTGTAAACATTTAAGCAGAACATCAAATGAGGAAGCCAGCTGTGTACATATGAACACGGGCTCTTCAGGAAAACTAGCCACTCTGCAGACCATCTGAGGTTTAGTAATAAGAACAGTCAGTAAATGCCTGTGCTGGGACGAATGTCTTATTAAAGCCATGTTACCAGTCGTTTCAAAAATGACTTTAAAAAATGGCTCCTTGAAGCATTCAGTGCAATTGAGAGGTGCCAGAGAAAAGTGGCACTAGCTCGAGTGGGTTGTGTGGGCCTCTTAGGGCAGATGCTGGGCCCAGCGAGAAGATGCCGTGAGTTGGGGGTGGCTGAGTGAGGGCAGGGAGCACTGGGAGGGGTGGTTTCTGTTGGTAAATGTGAGGACGGAGCAGCAGGGCTTTAGGTCCAGGCATCAAGGCTTCACTGGGAGGCAGGGGCACAGGGTAGGGACCTTACCTGGGTCTTTAAGAAAAGTCTTTTCATCAGAAGGCCCAGCCTGCTCGCAGCACTCTATTTTAGGTGCTCCTTAAAAACAAAACAAAACAAAACAAAACAAAACAAAACAAAACAAAAAAACCTTCCACCTTTAATTACATTACTTGTGAAATATTTCCGACACACTACAAGGGATGGAGAAGCTAATGACCACCTATGTATGCATCGCTCAGCTTAATAACACAACAGTGACCCTGAACATGGCGGGGGTTGGGGACAGACCCTTGAGCAGTAGAAAACCTGAGCCCAACAACTCTCCCCCACATCCTGGTATAACTTCTGACTCTGCAGTCAGCCCTTGGACTCCCCGAATCCCTGATGCAATGTCCATGGTTGAGAATCTGCAGTTGGGAAACCACAGTTCGCAGCAGGAAAATACTGTTTTCGGTTGTGGTTGGGAATCTGCGGTTGGGAACGCAAAAAATAGTGTTTTCCACCCGCGGTTGTGAAACCTGTGGGTAGGAAGAGCTCACAGTATTTACTGAAAAAAATATCCACATATTAGTGGACCCTGCAGTGCAAACCCCTGTTGTTCAAGGATCAGCTGTACCCGGTCTGTGCAGGTCCATCACCGGGGTAAGCACTCTCCTGAATTTCCATGTTTATCATCGCGACTAAGGTGGTCCTCTTTCTATGACACGCAGGTATTTATGCACATGACATAGCATTGTTTTGCATATTTAAAATATGTCTATTCAATCCAAAATTCGTTCTGGAAGGGACAGAGAGCTGGCATTTATATCTGGAAATTCACAGACAATCTTTCATTTTATATGGCTAAATAATTATTGATTAATTTGGCTAACACGGTTTCAGCACCAGGATTGAACCAACTATTTAAATACAGCTGCTCAGCCCTAGCCAGTTTGGCTCAGGGGCTAGAGCTTCGGCCTGCGGACCCAAGGGTCCTGAGCTCAATTCAGGTTGGGGCTCGTGCAGGAGGCAACCAATTCTCTCTCTCTCTCTCTCTCTCTCTCTCTCTCTCTCTCTCTCTATATATATATATATATATATATATATATATATGCTCACAGTGAACCGAATTTGTCTTGCTGTCTTATTTTTCTATGAGGGGTGGCTTATATTTCTCAGAGCCTCAGACTCTGAAATCCTAACTTGTAAACTAATGATAACATGTGAGAAAAATGACATATACTTAATATTTTGGTTGTTTCCTTCTCAAAAAGGCCTTTTTAAATATTAAAAATACTGTAACATTGTACATTGCACAACATACATTGTACAAAAAGAAAAACATTTTCATAGCATCCCACCTACATAGTATAATTTAAGAGAAATGCTTTATAGCATATTTCAAATGCAGGCTGTCATCTTAGATGTATATCCTTTATATTGCTGCTAGGAGTTGCTGGTGTTTGTGTACTATAGAACAAACACAACAGTACCATCTCTCTTCTGTTTCAATAAGTTGTTCCTTTGAACAGAAACATGTAAACAGGTGATAATAGGAACCAGTCTTGGAGAAAACATTTGAGCATAGTATAGTTTAATGATGTTATGCAATGTTTTTCTGATTTTTAAAAAATTCTTTATTGTTTAAAGTATTACATATAGTATTACATATGTCTCCTTTTTCCCCCATTGACTTCTCTCTGGCTGCCCCCCATTCCCCCAGCACATGCCCTCACCCCCTCTAGTGTCTGTGTCCATTGGTAGGCATATATGCATGCATATACGTATACATATATACAAGTCCTTTGGTTGATCTCTTACCCATCCACCCCCCTCCCCTGCCTTCCCTCTGAAGTTTGACAGTTTGTTTGATGCTTCTCTGTCTCTGGATCTACTTATGTTCATCATTTTATGTTCATTATATTCCTGTTTTTCTGATTTTTGATGGAAGATGAAGATGTTGGGAAAGTCATCCATTTTTAAATCAAAGAGGAAATGACAATAAAACTATAAATAAAATAACATGTTTGGACACTTGGCCACTGAAAATTTTAACCAAAGAAAAACATGAGGGTTTTTTTTCTGTGTTTTAAGAACAAGTCTAAGTTCTGAAGGCCAAGTTTATGATGGGCTAGTCTCATAGGTTGCATACGTTTTGTCATTACCATGGTTTACTAAATCTTTCCCCATCTGTTGGTTGATACTTGTGAATGTCTTTGACAGTGGACAATCCACTCATTCTACCTTTGGAGTTGAGGTTTAAAGTCAAGTTTCCCTGGGAGAATATAGCAAAATGATTTAAATTTAAACTAAGGCCTCCATTACTGATACCAGATCCTTAAGTAGAACAAATTTTGGTGGATGGACAAGGGAGGAGAATATGGAAGGGATGATAGTAGGCATGAGGACTCCAAACTGAAAATGTATCTGTATATTGTGATTTCTTAATAAAATTCAGGTGGCAGCTACTTCTCTTCTAAAATGTCAATGTCATAGTAAAAGTTTTAGTGTGTATGTGAAATGTATCATGCCTAAAGTACTTTGGAAAGACAATTTTGTTTTTGACATTGGCTATGTCCTTACTCCACGTTTGCTAGTGAATTCCTTATCACACTCCAGGCCTAAGAATCAAGCTGAACACCATGGGAATGTTTAATAGATGCTTTTTGAGAGACAGTTAGGACACGGGTTTCCTCCTGCTGGCCTGCGCCATGGGGAAGAGGTAGAAATCATCAGACAACTACTGGTTTTCTCTTGGAAGCTCTGTTAAGGAACAATACCAATTTTATTACAATTGTGTATAAATATAGGAAATGGTATTATATAATCTCATCACTTTAATTAGTGTATTTATCATATGATCAGTATATGATGTAACTAACATATACTAAATGGCAAATGGTTTGGTGTCAGTTGTAAGTGGTCAGAGTTGGTACAAGAATGTTCCTTTAACAACTGTTGAATATTGAGAAATTTTAAAATAAAACTTGCACTCTCTGTGGTAGACAGAAAAACAACCGAAGCTTTGTCCAGCTTGTGGAAAGTCAGTCCGAGAATACACGGTTCAGACAAAATCCATTTGTTGGATCAAATGCTGTTTAAATGCATGTTGTGGACAGACACTTTTCTTGGTTACTTACTATAGGTTTTGGGAGAAATTTCTGAGTATTATGTAAACAATGGTTCGGTCACAGGAATAAAAGGAAGCAGTATTACATTTTTTGTTTAATATAATTGAAGTTGGACATTAATGACATCCTGGATATTAGGATTTGGATGAGTACATGGGTTAAAAACATCCTGACTATTAGGTTCTCTTGGAAGTCGCTACTCTGTTCTAACAACTAAAAAGCTGAAGAGGCCCGGATGGCGTGGCTCAGTGGTTGAGCATTGACCTATGCACCAGAAGGTCACGGTTTGATTCTCTGTCAGGGCACATGCTCAGGTTGTGGGCTCGATCCCCAGTATGGGGCATGCAGGAGGCCAACCGATGATTCTTTCTCATCATTGTTTCTATCTCTCTCCCTCTCTGAAATAAATAAAAATATATTTTTAAAAAATCAGCTAAAGAGTCTGAAAAAGTCAATAACTCTTTTTCCCCTTAAAAAATGGCCTTTTTGATACAATATACATACCATAAAATCCACCCTTTTAAAGTGTGCAAGCCAATGGTTTTGAGAATATTCACAGAACTGTGAAACCATCACCACAGTCAATTTTAGCACATTTTCATCACCCCTTTAGCCTTTAGCAGTCATTCCTCACTCCCCAACCTGCTCAGTCTCTGGAGACCAAAGATCTACTTTCTGTCTCCGTGGATTTGCCTATTCTGAACATCGCATATACATATAGTAGAGAGTCTTTTAAAAAACTGTTAACCAGTTATTTTATCTTCCTAGAAAACTTTTTTTCTCCAAGCCATATATTTTATTCACAGGACTTTGGATAAAGATGCTATACAGTCATATCACTCATTCATTATTGTATTCAACAGATATGTATTGAGCATATACATATACATATATATCCCAGTGCTTACCAAGCACTGGGATAGATCTTGCATATACAATTTTGAGCAAAAAAAACCCCTAATTTTTATGAAACTTAGAGTCTAACATGAGAGACAGGCACTAGTCAAGCAATTATACACCATATATATATATATATAACACCCCTATGTTTATATATATATAAAATTTATTGGGATGATATTAGTTAAATAACATTATATAGGTTTTAAGTGCACAATGTATAATACATCATCTGTAAATTGCACTGTGTAATTACCACCCAAAGTCAAGTCTCCTTCCATCACCATGTATTTGATCCCCTCAACCCCTTACTACCTTCCTCTGAGCCTCCTTCCCTTTGGAAACCCCCATACTGTTGTCTGGATCTATGACTTTTTGTTTGTCTTATTTGTTCATTTGTTGTTTTCAGTTTTGTATCTCGTATATGAGTGAAATCATATGGTTCTTTACTTTTTCTGTCTGACTTATTTTGCTTAGCATAATATTCTCAAGACCCATCCATGTTGTCACAAGTGGCATATTTCACCTTTTCTTACGGCAGAGTAGTATTCCATTGTACATATGAACCACATCTTTATCTATCACCTATGGAAGGACATGTTCAGTGTTTCCATGACTTGGCCACCATGAATAATGCTGCAGTGAACATAGGGGTACATACAGCTTTATGAATAAAACAATTTTTCTTGATCTCTAAGAGAAGGGAGGAAACAGAGCAAACCATTGCCTCCAAGACTGAAGAGACAGATAGGTGATTACGGGGAGTTCAGGCCCACTTCTAGCGGTTCCTTTTACCCAATGCATCATGTCTGGTTATTAAGAAAAAAAAGCCATGCTAATGAACCCTAGGCACTAGTGAGGGGCTAATGCAGGGTCTAGGAGAAAGACAGGGAAGATCTGAAATAGAGCTGTAGGCATGGAAACGGACAGATGGGACAGCTGCGTCAGTCCGCCACATACTTCAGTGTGTATAATGAGTGCATCTTTTACTGAGTTAGCTCAGCAAAGAGGCTCAAGATCATCATAGGTGGAGCATAGTCTTGTAAAGCCATCACTCGTCATCACTTTCATTTTCATGATGAAGGGGAGAATCAGAACACAGCTCTTTTACAGGAAGAACATAATTTTGAATAGTTGGTATTGGTAATCTCAAACCAGACATTTAAAGTGTTCTTGTTTTCTTCAATAATCTTATGTTATTTAGGTGGGTACCTCTCTTTACTTAAAGATGTAAGCCTCTAAAATTTTTGTTTGAAATTTGGTGAGAGGGCACAACTTTTGTGGCTCATTAGTCTCTGTGCCGACAATCAGTAGCATTGCCCTCTGAAATGCGCTAGAATCCTGATACGCCTGCTGTCCAGCTTGATGGAGCTCACAGCAGGGCCAGTGTTTTGGGAGACTGCTGAATTGGGTGGCTTCTATGGTAGGCAGAATTATAAGATGACCTCCAACCCTTGAGTGTTTGAGGGACCGGTAAATAGGGTGGGTTATCACTCTCCTTATGTAGCTTATGTTACATGGCTTTATAAAGGGGAGGTTATTCTGGGTGACCTGACCCAGTCAGGTGAGCCCTTAAAAGGAAGGATGCTCTTCATTAGAGAGGGATTTAAAGTCTGGGAAATTTGAAGCATGAGACAGATTGAACCTGAGAAAGGTTCTCCATTGTTAGGTCAAGTGTAAAGAGGACAGGGTGTCTTTGACTATTACTGAATAATGGAAGAAACCTACCATTAACATAGACAGATGGTATACACAAAATATAGACTATCCTGGACATGATGGGAAAGACATTGGCATATCTTCGCTAGTGTCGGGCATTTAAGACATGGCATTTATAATATGTCATAATGATGATACAAGGAAAAGTATATTCACCATCTAGGAGCATAGATAAGACCCTTTTCTGAGAAATCATACCATTTTTAAAATAAGGTGTTTCATTGTCTGTTCCATGATAACATATACTGCTGGGTATTACATCAAAAATGCTCACTCTTTGAAGTTTTTGCAGTTTTTGTAAGGCTGTTTCTGTGGCTCAGCAGTACTGGCAAGTTTTTCACTAATAAAAAATTCTAGTCCTCTTGATATACGTATTTGCTATGAAATAATTCTTTAAAATGGTACTCTAAACTTTTAAGTTATTAGTTTGCTCTTACTTCAAGATCTTACTGAATTGTCAGCAACTCTGATGTTCCAATACATGTTAGTTTGTACTTCAATTCCATTGAGCTTTTTGAAAATATGCCATTACAAAATGTTGGTACACTGTTGGTAGAAATGCAAAGTGATATATATATATATATATATATATATATATATATATATATATATATATATATATATATATATGAAAATGTAGTATAGATACACATCGAAATACTATTAAGCCTTACAAAAGGAGGATATTCTGCAATATGCAACGACATGGATAAACCTTGAGGACAAGTGAAATAAGCCAATCACAGAAAGACAAACTCATGGGAACAAATAGTGGAAAGGTAGTTGCTAGGGGCTAGAGGAAGGGAGAAATGGGGAGCTACTAATAATGGACATAAAGTTTCAGGTGAGATGAATAAACTATAGCGATCTGCAGTACATCATACCTATAATCAACAATAATGTATTGTACACTTAAGAATTTGGTAACAGAGTAGATTTCTTGTTAAGTGTTCTTATGATAATAAAATAAAATTTTAAAAATTAAATTATTAAAGGAAAACTAATGTTTTATTGCTGAAAAAATATGCCATTATAATACAGTGGGTAGTTGAGAGTTTATTGAAATAAAATGGTGATGTAACCATCTAAACCAGTCTCCTTTTCACTTTACATCCAAATCCCATAGAGAAAATATTCTGAGGCTATAATTGTGGTGCCTCTTTAAAATAGTCAATAATAGCATTGCTAAATTGATACTATTTGCACATTTAAATAGAGGAAATATCAGGACTCCCAAATACCAAAGCTGCTCTTAAGCGATAAAAACGTAACCATTGTGGATGTTTAAAGAGAGTTGATGCAGATTCTGGAGGCAGTTTTCAGAGTTCTAAGCATGTAATGAATAATGTCAACATCATGGAACTAAGTGTATAAACCTCAAGGTGACTCCTTTGGAAAGGATGGTACTCACTTGATGGATGGACAAATTTCCCCTGATTTCTGGGATTGCATTTGCCTTTATGTTCATGGCTGATTTCTCAAATGGTTGTGACAAGACAGTAGAGAGGGAGGTTTGGGACCATGCTGAGGCATCTATTTGCTCTGCTGGAAAAGAACTGAATTAGAGTGATCAACATAAGAGTCAGAAGCATGACCTTGCTTCTTGAAACCTGCTTCTTTATCTCCCCATAACCAGATCCTTTCATCATCAAAGCCTAGATGACAGGCCACCTCTTCTTTTATTTATTTACTCATTCATTCATTCCTTTTACCCCTCTTCCTCCCATTCAGTAACTATGAGCCTTTGCTATGAGCCAGCACTGCTCCACGCACAAGGAATTACCAGAAAGCCAGGAGGATATGGTCTCTGCCATCAGATGGCTAATCAGACTCTATATTTCTCTTATGGCAATTTGGTTATTTGGGCATATCACATTCTCCTATAAGACAGTGAGTGTTTGATGTCAGTATCATATCACAATGTTTTACAACTAAAGGACAATGATATATGATGAATAAATGAATGGACCAGTGAGTGAATAAATAAGTGAGTGAATGAACCAATCTTTTCTGACCTATTGTGCCTGAGTAATGTAACAATTTTTTTACCTTTCTGAAATTGCAACCCAACCTCCATCATTATGGGTTGGAGTCACATAAGATACTTGGGCACTGAGGAAGCCATTGCAATGGAATTTAAAAAACAAAACATTCAAAAGTATTTATGTGGAATAATAGAATATATTTTTATAACCTCTCATAATTGAATCGGGATTGAAAAAATGACTGCAAATGCAGGATGATGTATTTACCGAATAGACTTAATACCTATTAAGAAGAGACCATTAATGGATATTAGGAAAGAATATCATCTTATGTAATAGTGGTAGAGGAAGTTTTTTAACTTCCCTAAATACTTCTTTATGCCAAATAATGACTCAATGAAGCATAGATTAGAAATTATCTCTATACTTTGGTTTACTTTAGAAAATAGTTTTCTTACATGTTTGTAAACTAGCTTTGAGGAAAGAGTGAAATACATTTATAGTCTACCCTTTCTCTCAACAGGACAAGAAATTTAGCATGCATGTCTTCCCTTTTACACTCATCTTCCTTCTCTAGCTAACTCCCATGCTGACATCTTATGGAATTTATTTCCAGTATGCTTATTTAACATAGACACACACCAACTGATTTGAATTTAGTGATCTCTTTTATTACTTTCGTACCATGTTTCTTGTTCATTACTTCCTCCCAGATTTATTTTTCTTCTTGTTGAAATACATAATCTAGTAATTCTTTCAAAGTAGATGGATGGTAAACTTTCGGAGGTCTTACATGTTTGAAAACACCCTTAATTTGTGAAAGAAGCCAAATGGCTGAATTTATTCCACTGATGGCAAGATTTGGGCCTCCTCACCAATCCTACTAAATCCAAATTGATTATCTAATAGCTGCTGAAACCATGGCTCCAGTCCCCAAAATGTGCCCCATGACTAATACAGCCTAAGTTTCCCATCGATTCCGAGAACTGGAACAGTGAAAATTTTTCAGAATATAGTGGAACTTTGACCTTCATCAGTTTAACATATGAATTCCGTGGGCTGTCTCCTCTGTAGTGGAACAACTATCTTGCGCTGTATGTTGTGATGGTCTTAGTAAAGGCTTAAGCTAACAGCTTTTAGCTGGTTTTTCTTTCACAAATTCATCCTCATTGCTAAATGATAGTTTGGCTAAATATTATTTTCCCTAAGAATTTTTAGGTTTTGTTTCCTTACCTCATGGCACTCAGGGTTGCTGCTAAGTCTGTCTGTTCTGCAGCGGTCATTTCCCTTCCCAGCTTCCCACCTTCTTCTGCAGCCTCCAGCAGTTTCCTGCCAGGTCCACCCTGACCGCTGTGGTTTTCGGGGTGCTATCTTATTTAGGGACCCACATAATTTCTGGTCCATCAAAAGTCCTTACTCTGCCTTTAAAAAATAAATAAATCCCACTGTGCTTATTATTTTTTTTAAATACAACTTAACAATAATATATGATGATTTGGTGTTAAAAAGGAAGATTTCAGCACGTGCTCAGATTATTCTTTTTGTGTGTTTGTTGGATGCGTTCAGATCAAACTGTATCCCTGGGGAATAGCTTTGGGTGTCCAGAGGAGGACACTTATTTTTACTTTATGCATTTCTTTATTTGAATTTTTGCTCATTTGTTTTCTTTTGATTAAAAAACAATGGCGTACATGATGTACTGGACAGCTTCTTTTTCCACCTCCAGACGGCCCAGCAGCTCTCTCCGCCTGCTCTGGTGCCTTGTCTGTGCTGCTTGCCTGTGTGGACAGCATTAGGAGCTCTGAGCCCCATGTTTTCTGGTTGGGTTTTCCCAATGAGAGGCCCCAGCAGGAAACCAGACAGCAGGAGGAGAGTGCGATGGGGTATTTATTCTGTGGCCTCCCAGCCTGTCCCCTCCACACGTACCTGATCACCCTGTGTTGTCTTGCCCCTGACTGAAGACAACAGCTCCACCTGGCCATTTGCACCCTCATTTCATGTTTTTGTTGCTGTTGTTGATCCTCACCTGAGGATCTTTTCCACTGATTTTTAGAGAGTGTGGAAGGGAGGGGGAGAGACACAGAGAGAAACATTGATGTGAGAGTGACACATCGATTGTTTGCCTCCCTCCCGAACCCGGCCTAACCAGGTATGCAATCGAGGTATGTGGCCTTGGCCGGAATTGAACCTGGGACCCTTCAGTCCATGGGCTGATGCTCTACCCATTGAGCCAAACTGGCTAGGGCCATTTCATCTTTTTTAAAAAATTATTTTTCAATTACAGTTGACATAAAATACTATATTAATTTCAGGTGTACAACATAGTGAGTAGACATTTCTATACCTTATGGCTCACGTGCTCATCTTGATCCTTCAGGCAGGGGTAGCAGTGGCTCCCGAGGGTGCAAGCTCATTCCCATTGCCGCCTTCTCTGTCCCATCCACTCCTATGTAACTGGTCCCTTTATTAAATTCTCCTCAAATGACACTTGGAGTGTCATTTGTTTTTGCCCTGGACCCCGACCAAACCAAACCAAACAAAAAAACAACAACCCCAAACAATAAAGTGTTCAGGTAACTTAATTATATAAATTGGTCTTTTTCTGTTTCATAACAGAATAAAATATTGAAGAGAGAATATAGGTGAAGAAAACTTATCCAAGTTAAAGGAAACATGCCCCAGAGGGAAAGTAACAGTAAACATTTCATGAGTCCAAACGTAAGGCTGACATTTCTCTCCTGCTCTGTACTCATGCTGTTGCTGGGATTCGGTCGGAGGGCTGAGTGAGGTCTCGCTGATGCAGGTCCTTAGGCAGCACTGTGGACCCTGCTGCAGGGTTTATAGAGCCGCAGAGACCAAAGGGGGGGTGGGGCCTGTCCAGGGTACAGATGAATGGTACGAAGTGCTGCCCGATTTGTAATAAAGCGCTAGATTTATTTTGTGTGGCAATGATTTAAAAACCACCCCTGCACTGCTACTGCTTCAGTGTGCCTATAAACAAGAACATTTTAGTGGCGAAAATAATAGAGCAAATTTCCTCCCTGGCATTTTGGAGCGTGGCTAACAATGGTGATAGGGTCCCTTTCCCTTCACTGAACACTTGCTGTGAGCTTTCCAGGCGCCCACACCCTCAGCTGGGCTCCAGTGGGCAATATTCACTGTGTATGGTAGTGTGTGATAGTCATTAATACAATACTATCATTGTCCAATTTTACTGATGAGGAAGATAAATTAGAGACTTGCCCATCATCAAGTTATTAGGTGATGAGCCGGCATTCAGACCTGAGCAGTTTGACTCTGAATCCCATACTCTTATCCATGACATTGTTCCTTCTTGTTATAATTTCTATGCAGAAATATACTAGTATATGCATATAGAATGCAGAAATATTGCTTGGTGCCTAACAACACACCACATATGTTGTTTCATTTCACTAAATACACCGTGTCATTTTAAATGATGGCATAATATTCAGTTGTATCAGTATGCCAGTTTGCTTAATCAATCTCCTTGTTAGATATTAATTTGCCTTGCTATAATACCCTTAATATTTTTTTCTAATCTTGACTCCTCTCATAGTATAAGGTCTGGCCTAAATATTTCCTTGAACTTCATATCCTGCCCTGTAAAATGATGCTGCTGCTAATAGTAATACTTCCCTTATTGAGTGATTAAATATGTACAATTATGTGGCACTTAATAATGGGGCTATGTTCTGAGAGATACATTTTTAGATTTCATTGTTGTTCAAACGCCATAGAGTGCCACTTATACAAGCCTAGATGGTATAGCCCAATAGACTCTATGGTAGAGCTGTTCTGGAAGTACACGCCTGTACAGCATGTTACTGTGCAAAGCACCATGGGATTAAATCAAGCACAAGAGAAAATGATGTAATCAACAGACATGGTATACACAAGATTATGAGGCTGCTGCTGGTGTAACACAGCATATGGTTTTACAGCAAACATTTTTATAAGTAGAAAGAGTACACTCTAAAGCAGTGGTTCTCAACCTTCCTAATGCCGCGACCCTTTAATACAGTTCCTCATGCTGTGGTGACCCCCAATTTCATTGTTACAAATTGAACATAATTAAAGTATAGTGATTAATCACAAAACAATATGTAATTATATATGTGTTTCCCGATGGTCTTAGGCGACCCCTGTGAAAGGGTCGTTCAACCCCCAAAGGGGTCGCGACTCATAGGTTGAGAACCACTGCTCTAAAGTAAGGATAAAAGGCATAGTATAGTAAGTACATAAACCAGTAGCATAGTTGTTTCTAATCATTACCAAGATCATGTACTGTATATAATTGTATGTGCTATACTTTTATACTACTGGCAGCGCAGGCTTGTTTACACCAGAATCACCTGAGCAGGTGAGTAAGGCAATGCAGTATGTTATGACAGCTATGACGTCACTAGGTGATAGGAACATTTTAGCTCCATCATGATTTTATGGGACCACCATGGTTTATGCAGTCCACTGTTGACCAACACATCATTATATGCATAATGAAAGCTATTATGATGATGATGATGATTATATCTTATAATTATTGTTATTGTTAAATAGAACATTTAACAATACTGTTGGGGAATGGGGCTCTAGATGACTTACTTTCTCCATTTTTCTTATACTGTACTTTGTAATATTTAAATATACCCTATATACTAAAAGCCTAATATGCTAAGTGCCTGGTCGACCAGTTGGCTGTTCAAACAATCAAATTGTAATATGCTAATGATATGCTAAGGCCACTCACTATGATGTGCACTGACCAGGAGGCAGATGCTTCGACCAGTAGGTTAGCTTGCTGCTGGGGTCTGGCCGATCAGGACTGAATGAGATGGGATGGACATGCCCTGGAGCCTCCTGCAGTCCCTCCCCAGCTGGCCAACCTCCCGCGTCCCTCCCCGGCCCCAATCATGCACCGGTGGGGTCCCTCGGCCTGGCCTGCACCCTCTCACAATCTGAGACCCCTTGGGGGATGTCAGAGAACCGGTTTCAGCCTGATCCCGCAGGCCAGGCCGAGGGGCCCCACTGGTGCACAAATTCGTGCACCAGGCCTCTAGTTGTGTAATAAGGACAATGAACTTGTTGGAGTTTTTTAAATTTAAAACAAGTTATTCATTTAAGGACAGAAAGGTTAAAATATGTTTTAGCTTCCCAGTCCCACAGGTGGTTTTAACATTGATCCAGGCTAACCTCTTGGAGTTTGTTTTTACGGAACCATGCTTGTACTGAGCTATTTTTACCACATGTCAATATTTTACATTCTCTGTGCAATTAGAAAATAGTTCCAAAGACACTTATCAATACTTCTCCTTAAATAAATACATGAGAGCTCCCCCTCTGTATATATTCCCAATGCCTGTGTTTTTGCTGGAGAGTGCTGTGGGTGTTAGCAATTCCCAGGCTCTCCTTAGACATGCTGGGAAGGGGCTTTTGCCTTTGTTATGCAGTGATATCATGTTATCAGCCCCTCCCCCCATCGTTCTATCATCTTCTGATGACCTTTGTGAGAGTTTCATTGGATGTTTTCATTCTAGTGAGATTCACACACTGGGGAACTCATACCTGGGGCCCAAGCAGGGCTGTAATGGTAGTGTGCACTGCTGTGTCACCCAACAAGGAAATAACCAGGGAAATGCATCTTCTAAGTAGATCAGAAGCCTCTTTGTAAAAGGGAATCATAGGCATGTATAAACAGAACTTAGCCTTTACTCTTTGGATTCCAAAATGGAATTGTTTTCTCTATGAATGATAGGCCAAATGACTGAGCCATAAAGAAACACACACAGCCCTAACCCGTTTGGCTCAGTGGATAGAGCGTTGGCCTGTGGTTGCAAGGGTACCAGGTTTGATTCTGGTCAGGGGCATGTACCTTGGTTGCGGGCACATACCCAGTGGGGTGTGTACAGGAGGCAGCTGATCGATGTTTCTCTCTCATTGATGTTTCTAACTCTCTATCCCTCTCCCTTCCTCTCTGTAAAAAAATCAATAAAATATATTTTTTAAAAAAAGAAAAGAAACATCTCACGTGTGTGTGTGTGTGTGAGAGAGAGAGAGAGAGAGAGAGAGAGAGAGAGAGAGAGAGAGAGAGAGAGAGATTACATTTTAGTAATTTTCTTTAAGAAAAAATTTTTAGCTCTAGCTGGTTTGGCTCAGTGAATAGAGTGTAGGCCTTTGAACTGAATGGTCATGGGTCCGCCCTCCAGCCCTAGTCAGGGCATATGCTGGAGGCAACCAGTCGATGTGTCTCTCTCACATCAATGTTTCTCTCTTTCTGTCTCTCCCTCTCCCTTTCTCTCTCTCTATAAATCAATGGAAAAATATTCTCTGGTTAACCAAAAAAATAATTTTTTAGTAACCTGATGTTTCATTATTTGTCAGCCAGGAAGCTTTGCACATATTTCATCTACTAAAAGAATGGTTATTTGATTTGACCTAAATGTTAATGAAAGAATAGCCAATTCTCAAGATATTTTTTTTATTTAAAATGTCAACTATCACAACACATTACACAATGAAATGATGACCTTAGAATCACATTAAAATGTTTTAAAACATTTCTATATAGTCACAAAGCATAAAACATGCTTCAGGAATACAAATATAATTTTTACATTTTCACCATAAAAACAACAGAGAAGCACAGGCCTATCTGTGAACGTCCTTTCTTTCAGCAGGAGCTTATGTGATTACTTCCAAGAAACAAAAATGATTTCTTTCTTCAGAGACTATATTGTTGACAGGTCTTTACAATTTCATTGAACACTGTGCTTTGTTGAGAAAGTACTACTGTTTCTATTTCTGAGGGAATCATCATATTAGAATTATAACACACTTTTACAACACATTTTGGCACAATATGAAAAATAAACACTTTGTTGAGTTTTTAACTCAAAACAATTATTATTATTATTATTAAATAAATAATTATTCCGCATAGTGCATTTCTCATTTTTTTTAACCTTTTATTGACTATTGACACAAATGAAGCTCAGTAAACACATTAGGTAGTTTATTTACGTCTTCTTTCATAATTCTGCATCGCATCCCTTTCATAAGCCACTGAGAACAAAGAGAAGAGAAAGGGTTAAGAGGATTCACTGAGGGAATTAAAGTTCAAGGCACACATAATGACTTTTTCAAAACTCATAATGACTACTTCCCTCCATTGAAATATTTCCAAGAGGTTTATTTGCACATCTGCCAATGTTGCCTCAGTTTCTATCCTGACTGGAAGTGACCTAACCACAGAATTAATGGTAACTTTGGTGGTCTGTCAAATACTTGGTTCCCCAAAAGCATACTTCCACAATACATTGCAGTGTTGATTCTCAGCAGCGTCCTCAAACAGTGGCAGACACCCTGGGTGATTTATAGAAAGGACAGTGCCTAAATTAACCAGGAATAGTCATAGGATGAAAGCAAAATGTGAAACTTATTCTAGGACAGAATCAACAAACTATAAGCCCTGGGCCAAATCCAGCCCACCACCTTTTCTTGTAAATAACACCTTACTAGAACATGGCGCCAGCCATTCATTTATATATTATCTATGGCCACTTTAGCATCACAATGGCAGATTTGAGTAGTTGTTACAGAGACTGCATGGCTCACGAAGTCTAAAATATTTACTGTGTATCTCTTCAAAAAAAATTTGCTGATTCTCGATACAGGGATAACTTAGGTTGTGAGGGTCTCTTCCTGTCTTGTGGGTGCCTCCCAATGTCCTTGAGACTAAAAACAGCCTCATAGTCTATAGGTAGGGCTTATGTGCCATCTAAATACAACACAGTTTAACTTACCTCCTAGCACCCTAATGTCCTGTGAAAGGTTAATCACTGCTTCTAAAAGGATTTACCCTATACCTAACAAGTAATTTAAGTACACTGACTATCTGGACTTAAAAAGGCCAAAATTAAATATAACACATCATAACATAACATATAAATGATGTAATATGATATATTGTATACTAGTACAATTTCAAAGGGGTCTGTAACCTCAAAAGGGTAAAGATCAGACTGATATGATCAAAACACTTAAGTATACTTTTCATCATTTTAACTAACACTCTATACCCTTAGATTTACATCATAGAGAACTACTATGCTTTTAAAAATTCAGTATGCCCTGTTTCAAATATTACATTTAAATAGAAATAGCAGAAATCACTGGGAAAGATATGTAGAAGCCCTGGGTGTTACTGCAAACACTTTTCCCAGTGAGAAGGATCTGTGGAGAGAGAAGGGAAGTCCAGTTTCTAGTCATCACTTCCCCTTCAACACGGGGCAAAAGAGCTTTCGCAGCCCACTGTCCTGTAAGTGAGGTTAACAACACACGGATGGTTTTATGTCAGTCATGTATGCATTTCTGGGGTAGAATAGGCTGAGCCCCAAACTGGGCAGTTCTGCAGGAAGGAAACAGTTCATGTCTCACCCTGGCCTGCTCATATGAGGAGGCGGATAACTGACACAGGCTCACTTCCTGGCCAGCTTCAGGTGACATGACTCTGTTCCTCAGAGAAGTGAGGTGAATGCTCACATGAACTAACCAAAGACAGGTCAGTGGGTTAGCTGGAACGTAACAATCTCCTAACTTCAGGCAGAGTTTCTTACCAGGTCCTTGTACCCTCTGAAGCCCTGGGCAAACGTTTGTGTATCTGAGATGAGGAGGGTTTCTCTGGGAAGGGGGTTTCTAGATTTTTCTAGCTTGTCAAAGGGGTTTGTGACCATAAAAGGCTGTAGAAGCCTATAATAACTTTACTTCAACTGAGTATATGAAAAGATCTCTGATTGAGTGTGGATGACTTTTTTGCCCATTTTTTTCCTTTTATGTTTCTTAACTAAAGTGGAAGAACAAAGATTTATTCATAAATTAATTCTGATTCATTACAGTGATTCTATTTATTATTTATAGTACATTATTACTTTTTGTGCATTTAATCTGTTCTAAATTGTATAGTACCTATATTATTTGTGCAGTTAAGCATGTTGTAAAACTTGTATCAATTCTGGAAATGGAGAGCTGAAGTCTAATATGATTATCACGAAAACCACAGCTATATAAGGACTATTGATACACATTCTAGTGGCTTAAATTTACATTCCATTTCTAAAGGCAGGAGATAGTGTATATTAATAAAACAGTTTTAACCTTTTTTTATTAGGCGGATTGGTAGTATCTTTAAAATTTAACCTTGGCCAACCCCACATTACTGATGAAGAAATACAAACATAGTTGTCTAAATTTGGAAGGTAGAGAACCAATATAAATACTAGCAGACACCATTTTTGCATGACTCTCCAGAAAAATAAGAATTAAACCAGCACTCCTTAGTTACAGATTTTCTAGAAATTTGAAATATTCTAGATGGATAAGACAGCTGCTGATTACTTTCTAATTCATTATATGTTAGTATTTTAATTCCACTTTTATTCTATGTACAATGAAGAGAATTTGAATAGTTTTCCCAAGGAACCTAAACTAGGGATTGTAAGGCCTGCATGTGCCTAACAACAAATCAGTGTTATGAAAATGCCATAGGGGTTATTTGACCTTGGAAATACGGTGATGAGTGAGTTTTCAGATATAAGCATGTGGCATTTATATAGAAAATAAAAACAAAAGAGAAGAAAGGAAGCATACACTCTTTACAGCAAGTGAAAGAGTTGTCCAGAATTAAAATGGGTTTTGAGGAGAATTGTGGCATTCCTTCTTTCTGAGGGCTTTGTAGGCAGGACTGATCGTGTGTATCTCTAGGATGATTTGTTTATGTTCCTTTGTGAAGGCACAGGAATGGACTATAAAACTCAAACATCCATTGGGATGTTTTAGAGTTTGAGTTTCTATAACTTCATGAAGAGCAAGTAATTTGTATAAATAAATTTATTTTGTTTCTTTGTTGTTGTGATGTCTTGTAAGACTTGTAAATTACCTTGGTAACAAGTGAAAATTGGTCTTAATTCCTGCATTTCCCACACCCTTAGTTCAGTAAAATTAAATGTGGTTTATATGACAGATATAAGGGAAAGAGTATTAGACTAGCCCAAAGATTCAGGTTAGGTAATAATTAAATGGGGCAGACACTGGTAAGGCTGGTGGTTTGAGAGAGATTGATATTGTGGTGATATTAGCTTAGTCAGCTATAAATCCATTCTCAGACTTATTTATGAAAATTAGAATTTTTTCACCATAAATACTTATTTTAAGTTCATTATTCCCTTTTAATAATTTAAAAACTATGCCTTAGAAAGAAAATAATATAAGTAGGTTTAAAATACTGTCTATTTTCAGTCATGATTTTATACATACCAGAATTTAAAGCTCTTTTGCCCATTAGTCCAATAAAGGCATCTGTTCTATGTCCTGGAAAAATACATTTAGGGGTATTTTAACATGTATATCTTTGAGAAAATAAACTATTATAACTAGTATCAGAAAAGGCAAGCTTCTAAATATATTCTCATATAATAAATATGTGTCTATTTCAAGTTTTAGTGAGTCAGAAAAAAATAGGATCCTTAGTAAGTCTTATAAATGACACTAAAACACTAAATGAAAGCACTTTTCTCAATTCTATATCTAAATATTAGCAAGTACCCTTTATTCATATTATATTTTATCTGTTTACTTATACAAACTTTTAAATACTGTTGCTATTGAAGCTAGCTTGATTTTTAGGAAGTTGATTTCACATTTGTGTGACAAGAAATATCCAAGCCTATTTCCTCTTGTTACTGAATATGTTGTATTTCTCAGGAACTGAACCTTAGTTAAGCCAGATCCCTACACCTGATAATTACAAACTTCTCAAAGGTTACTCTTTCTATTTTATTAGATTTTAAATAATACTCCTTTGGAAAAGTATGTCAGTTTTGACATTAATAGAGTACATTTATTTTCATTACACAGAATTCTGCTGTATATAATTCCCTTGAAAGTCAACTCCTTAGAAAGTAAATATGAATGATTTATTTAGTGTCAAGATGGAGCCTCTGGAAAAGATGACGTTCACTAGAGTGAGAGAATGTCCCTTGGTTTGCTAGTTGAGAATAGGGCTGCTCTCTTAATGTGGCCTACTCTGCCACCCAGGGAACCGAAATCCAAGCTAGCAACTAAGTGCACAGTACAATTAAGATGGACCCCTGGGACTGCCTGTCAACTCTCGTTCCATTAACTGGGAAACTGGGACCTAATGGCCATCGAGTGTCACCATTTTTACCATCGTCACTGCCCTAAGAAATGTCCACTGCACTTTAATAGACTGAAGTTTCCCAACCAGTTATGGAATAAAAAACCGGCATTTCTATCTTTACCTTTAGTAAGGATTATCTACTCAGACATTCACTGGAGCCCCTTGGCTGCTGAATTACCATTATCAGGGACATCATTATGGCATCCAGCATACTCAACTGAGTTAGAAGATATCTATAAATATTTGGTTTTGGTTTTGTTTTGCAGTGGAAGTGGTGCTTGTGGGGTGTCGAGGGATAATGTGTGGTGGATTTTTACCCAAGGATTGAAATTCTTAGCTAAACTAACAATTTGTAGGAGTTAAAGGGGTTTTGGGGGGGGCAGCTTAAAACAACAACAAATATTTATTATCTCACACTGTCTATGGGTCAGAAATTCAGCAGTTTAGCTGGGAGTTAAAGGATTTGTAACTTAATGTATCATTTTGGAAAGTATGATATGTCTAAATCATAGAGCTTTAAACAGTCATGTTCTGGATGAAATATAATGCATCTCTTCCATTCGTATATTGTCTTAATTAAACACATTAATCCCAAACTTACAACAGGAAAAATGATAAGGTATTATATAAAGTGGAATTCAATCAACATTTGTATTTGATAAATATCAAAATAATTTTGAACTTACTTTTTTTATTAGAGAAATGGGCATGTCCTGTAAGAAAGACAACAATAGGAATTGCCTTACCTTATAAGGAAAAATATAAATTGACGTTTAAAATATGTAACATTTCCTATTCATATACTACCTGAGGAATATAGCAGAAGCACAAATTATTGATAATATAAACAAAATGTTAATAAATAAAAAACAATTTTTAAGTGCCTTTTATGGGTCACAGATTCCAAATCCAGGACTGAGACTCCCGAGGCCTGGTAGTAACTGTTAGGCAATGCCACATCTGTTTCCCTATAAGAAGCACATATTCAACAACATAAACTGATGAAGAAAAATAGATCCAGAGACACAGAAGCATCAAACATACCTTCACACCTCAGAGGGAAGGCAGGGGAGGGAGGGTTGGGGGGTAAGAGATCAACCAAAGGACTTGTATGCATGCATATAAGCATAACCAATAGACACAGAACAGTAGGGGGGTGAGGGCATGTGCTGGGGAGGTGGGAATGGCGGGGGAGAGGTCAATGGGAGAAAAAAGGAGACATGTGTAATACTTTCAACAATAAAGAATCTTTTTTTAAAAAGCACATATTCAAGGAGGGCCACCCATTGATGCTCAGAAGAGGAAGAGAGATGCAAATACATCTCTTCATTAAACAGGCATAATCAAGAATCTGTGTTTCAGCCCATAAAAGACTTTTTTCACTTTCCTAAATGTGCATTCACAATAGTAAAATAAAGATGTCTAGAAACGTTTACCATAAAGAGCCTTTAACAGGGCCACTTGCTTTACAATTGAGGAATCTAATTAGAAACAACTAACTTTTTACAGGGTCCACTGATGATACGATGAATTCAAGGAAACTGAATATTTCTATCAGGAGATAAGGAGCAGTTTATACTCAGCTTCCATATGCACTAGAGCATTCCCAGTACTACCCCTTGGAGGCCCCGTGCCCACTCCTTCTTTGCCAGTTCGGATCTTTAGTCCAGGGAGCTAAGGTTGGGTCCTGTCCTTGGTGGTTTGGGTCTAACCCTGAGGCGTGCCAGACCTGGATGCCTCCCTCCCTCTGCGGGCACGTGCCTTGCGTGTGTGAGTGGGTGAGGGAGATTTACCCCTCTTTCTAGGCTGGAAATCTCTCCTTAAAGAGCAAAAGAAACTCTGAGAATGAGTGAGCAGACCAGGTGGGGGGCCCGCAGAGACAGAGAGAGGGTGGCTGCCCATCTCACCAGCATCCCGTTTGCCCATCAAGCCGAAGAACTGCTGAGGCTTGGGTCTCCGGGCGATTCTTTGTAGAAGATGCTCAAAGGGCTCAGGCAGCTCCTCCTGGGGGACAGACATACGGACAAACCCGGGTGTAGCAGTCAGTGCGAGGCTCCCCAAAACCCGAGTCATTCCCGGGGCGCGCTCCAGCCTTGGGCGAACCTCAGCGGCAGGACCCCGCCGGCCAGGGCTGGGAAGCCAGCTCCGCAGGGAGAGGAGAGCAGGCCGGGCTTCCCCGGCGCCAGGGCTGTGGGGTCCGGGGCAGGTCGCTCCCTACCTCCACCCCACCCCGCGGCGCTCGTGTCCAGCGCCGCCGCCTCCCCGAGTCCCTGCGCGTTACCAGGAGGTGAAGTCTCCTAGCCCCGCGCGCTTTCCGCTCTTTGCTCGCAGCCTGGGGACCCTCACTCATCTGCCTCTTAGCCACCTGACTCAGTCTCCTCTCCAGCGGATTAGGAGACTCCTCATCACCCGAAAGACACACAGGTGTTGCCGGGGCGGGGCAGGCTGACCGCGCTTTGCGAGCCACCTGCCTGGCGCGACTTCCACTGTTCCCGGGAGGCGCGCTCCCTTGCGCCAACATCCTGCGAGCCAGGGACGGGCAAACCTGTGGCTACCTTCTCAGGTCCACAAAGTACATGTCACGGCAGGAAGTTAGCTTTCCATCCACCTCTGTCCCCAGCAGCTCGCCCCTTGCCGCGGCTTCTGCCAGGGTCCGGCGTGCCCTCCTCTGCCCCTGCCCAGTGTTTCCAAACACCAGGTCCTCTCGGCTGGACGAGAGTCCCCGAAATCCCCATTACCCGGGGGTGAAACCTTGTGGGGTGCCCAGCCTGGTGAGGACCCCGGGCTCATCACCGAGGGCATTATTGCTCCAGCGAGTTCCTGAGACCGGCGTGCTGCCCTCGGGAGGAAAGTTGGCCGTGGGCACACCTCGCCCGGGACCTAAGGGTGGCGTCCTATGCATCCTCGCGCAGCCACTGGTCTCACTGATCGTGGTCGCCGCGCCCGCCAGGCCAACTGGGCGCTCTCTCGAGAGGCAGTGACAGCTCACAGCTCCCGAGCTTGGGAGGAGCCACGAGGACCAGCTGGGGTCCGGGCCTCACCTTGAAGTGGTCGCTGTCGGACCAGTCGGACCAATAATTCAGACCATCGTCGGCTCCGATTTCTTCTGCCAACAGTTGCGTGGAGACGAGAAATAAGACGGCCAAGGCCAGGAGGATTTTCATGCTGGATTTCTGGGAAGGGCAGGGAGAAGAGATCGTGGAGGGGAAAATGACAGACATTGGGGGCGGCTACCTAAGAAGGGGCAGCAACACTGTCTGCCCCACAACGGAACCAAGATAAAAAGCCTGTACCATTTAGGAAAAAGAATCAGCCCCAAGCTTCTCAAGTCTCCTTCTCCCCGGACCCCAACCCCACCAGCCCCCAATCCACACTTCCAAGCCAGGAGGCTCCGCAGGTGGGAGACATGAAGGACATTGGCAATCGGGCTACACGTCTCCCCGCCGTCCTCCGCTGTCCCCCCACTGCCCCTCGCCCCAGCCGACCCACTTCGGCGCTTTGCGCGGCGCGGCGAGCCCCCTGGCGGGGCGCAGGCACTTACCGCGGCGGGCAGACCCGCAGACCCGCAGGGACGCTCTGGCCGGTCTGAGCGCACGCCCGGCGCTCCGCACTCTCGGTGCCGCGACGGTGGAGGAGGAGGAGGTCGGATGCGCTTTCCGCCCGCCTGGAGCCTCGCAGTATTTATCCGCGGCTTGACGCGCCTCGAGACCCACGTGACACGCTCCCCACGCGACTTTCTGCTCAATATTTAATTAGCCGCCTCCTCTCCTTGCGCTTGCGTCTGATGGAGAGTTTCCGAGACGGTAACCCGTCGGTGCCCATAATATCTGGACCCAATTGGGTTCGAAATGACGCAATTTTAGGAAAATCAAGATCTCGCCATCCAATCCCCAGCTGCCAGTCTTCTTCCCTCTGCAGATCTGACGCCCCCTCCTCTCCCCTTCTTCCGCACAAGGTTTCATGACACCTGAAATTACTCATCAAAATTGAGCACCGTGACTCATTTCTCGGACTTCCGCGGCAACTTTTCCGTCTCTTGAGATGTCAGGATAAGGTGTACTTTTAAGGATGGCCAAGTAACTTCCGGCACTAAGATATTGTCGTTGGAAATCGTGCTAAGAAAGGAGCACTTCAGATTGGGAGGGGGAGGTCCTTGTTTTCTATTTCCACCTGCATGCAGAGTGTCTTAAGTGTTTCTCAGCTGCATCTCTCTCCCTACTCCCACTTCAGCTAGCATACCTGCAGTTCTTCAGCATCACAAAAGGATTTCTAGTGCCATAGTATTCAGACGGTGGAAGCAGATTTATTTTCCATTTTGGAGAATGTAGAATGTAAGCGTGCCATTGCACGTAGAACTTTTATGTTGGTGCCATTTTAGGATCTCTTTTGTTCCAAGGTAGCCAAGACCTCTTTCTTGACACATCCAGGAGCAGCGGCTGGAAGAGGATATGTTTGCGCTTCTCTCCTACCCTTTCTTGCTAAGACTAAGAAACCAGCAAGATGGTACAAGGTTTTTACTGGGTACCACTAAAGGGCTCTAGAGATCACTCACTTAAGGACTCCATAGATCATTCATAGACTTCTTTGTCTATGAAAACACAGGACATGAAGATGCTAATCAGGTGGTCATTAACAACATGAGACTATTAGCCTAATAACTTCTATACAGAAATCACAGCTTTCCTTGCAGACACATGTCTTTCATCTCTAAATGAATTAAGTGACGTTTGTTTCTTGGGTGGAGTTCTTTGCTCCTCTTTACTTAGTATTATATTTTTCAATTAATTCTGATGTTTTTAGTATAATGCATGAAAGAAAATAATTTCGCAACTTATATAAACCAGTAGTTTTTCCCCTCTAATACTGTTGTTCTTTTTTAAATAACCCTGCATTTGGAAATTCCCATGTATCTATTTCTTTTTTGAGGCCTAGCTTCACAACCAGAGGCATTCTAATTTTTGTTTTTGTAACTTTTTATATGGAAAACTAGTGCCCCGGTGCATGGATTCATGCACATTGAAAGGAAATTTATTAGAAGAAATATTGTAATATTGCTACTCGCCCTTTCTCTATAATAGAAGTGCCAACCAAATTCACGATCAACAATGACAGATCGAAACACACGCAAGTCATTGGTGCCCAGCTAGAGCTTTATATGTATCTCACATGCGCAAGTCAACATTTATTTTTAAATCGCCAGTGTGTGTGATATGTTCCAGCCAGTTGGTTGGTTGGACAGTCGGATGGACGTTCGGTCGGTCACTTAGCTTTTTATATATATAGATTATAAACATACAAAAGTAGAGAGAATCATTCACTTGAAACAGTTTGTGAATTTCACTTGCAAACGCTTCATATTTCCCCTCCACTCAGGTTATTTTGAAGAAAATCCCACACATCATTTCATGCTATAAATATTTCAGCATGTCTATATAAATGATAAGGATTTCTCTAAACACACACACTCAGAACCATGTCATTATTCCACCTAAAGCAACATAAAATAATTTCTTACATTAAATATCCAATGTTCAAATATTCCTTGTTTCATAAACCCCTACCCCACACAGTTTACTAGAAGAAATCTGAATTGTAATGCAGTCCATACCCTGCACTTGGCTCATATATCTCTAAAATCTCCCCTAATCTATATTTTTTCTCTGTCCCACCCTCCCTCCCTGCTGCCCCTTGCAGTTTATGGCTAAAACTACTCAGTAAAATGTACTACATTCTGGAGTTTGCTGATTGCCTCCTACTGGTTTCTTTTAACTTGTTCCTCTGTCCTATTTCCTGGTAATTGGTATATGGAACATGGAAAGCTTCACCCCATGTGAGTTCAACTTTGCTGACAAGGCTAGTTTACATGTGTCATTAGCAAGCACATGATACCTGGTTGTTTCTCCCTTTGAGATATTAGCAGCCATTGATGATCATTTTCTAGATCCATTAATTAATTCATTAGTGCTTTCAAAATAATGTTATTCTGATTTTATTTGTTAGGTGGACTATTTCTTGCATATAAAGAGAAACGTTTTTTTCCCAACAACTATTTAATTATTTCAAGACATGACACATATAAGAAAGATGGAATATATGCTTGATTACTTCCCTTTACCGATTTTAAAAAAATAGGTTGGTAAATTAACGCATTCAAATATGGTCCTTCCTTCTTCTCCTCCCCAACTCCCCAATTTTAGGATTATTATGACCTCATGGATTTAAACATATTTGAAGTATTTCAATACTTCAAAGGAAGATAGAAGCAGGTCTTCTGACCGATGCTCCAATTACCCCATTTCTTGGCCAATGGGTAGCATTTCAATTGGCTCCTGAGACTTTGATATGCTTTAGATGAGCTTTACTGGCTTTCTTGTTTTTTGGTAGGACAGGACAAGATATTCCAGGTTTAAGCTGTGTACTTTCCGTCTCAAACCTGCAGTTTATACTTAAGGAGCTCTCATTCCCTTTGCATTAGAAATGATAATTATAGATTATAATCTGGGCCTTGTGGGTGCACATTGCTACTGAGTTCTTTATGTTTCAAGACCAATGAATAGAGCTGAAAATGTGTGTGTGTGTGTAAAATGATGAATGTATACTGACCGTTTCTACTCAAATCTGGACACTATAGGGGCTTTCCTTGACCTCTTCTGTTTTGCATCTTTTTCTAACGTGCCAAAAAATTCTGGTTCCCAGTGACATTACCATGATTATTTACTTGTTTTATCACAATGCCAATTTGACCAACAATATTATTATTAGAAACAGAATTATTATTATTATTATTATTATTATTTTGTTTGCAAGCTTTTTGTTTTTAAGATACATCACACTTGGTATGTTTAGTCAATTTACTATGTTTTAAAGTCTCTTTAAAAGTTCTTCTTTGCATGGTTATGCTTCCAAGTCTTAGATGCACAGGTTTATTTGCTTATTTTGCTCTCAAATTTTAGGGGTTGCTTTTTAATATTAATTTAAATTTATAATTATGTCAAGTACATGGTTCCAAGCTCAAATATTCAAAACATAATGCATTCAAAGTTTAGGAAAATGAGCACTCAAACTTTCTTCCAGCTATCCTTCCCCCACTACCTCTTTGTAGTTATGTGATAGTTTTAACATTATGGGGGTTATAATACTCATGTTTAGTTTTTAAAAATATATATATATTTTTATTGATTTCAGAGAGGAAGGAAGAGGGAGAGATAGAAACATCAATGATGAGAGAGAATCATTGATCAGCTGCCTCCTGCATGCCCTCCACTGGGGATCAAGCCGAGCATATATGCCCTTTATCAGAATTGAACCCAGGACCCTTCAGTCCACAGGCTGACGCTCTATCCACTGAGTCATATCGGCTAGGGCTGACATTTAGTTTTGCTGCCATGCTTTCATTAGTTGTTTACTATTTAAACACATGTATTGCTCACTACAAGTTCCTTAACTTAGCTTTTCCATTCTTGAGTTTATTTTTAGTTATCTTTTATTTGTCTAGATGGCATTGTAAGCACATTTTTTTCCCTTTGGAGGAAATTATATTGTGTTCTCTGAGTTCTTTCATGCTTGTGAACATCTGTCAATGACTTCTAAGCTCAAGAGACGTCTAGGTTAGTTATATTTTAAAATTAAATTTCATTTTTCTCAGGGCATTATGGACATTGCTCCATTGTCTGTGGAATTGAGTGTTATGGAGAATTCTGAGGTGGGACAATTTTTCCCTGTACTTGTATATCTGAGGAATTCTTTCTTTATTCTTGACATTCAGTAGTTTAATTAGGATATGTCTTGCTGATCATTCTTTATCTAATTTTCTTGGAGTGTCATGAACTGTTTTTGTTTTGTTTCTTCATTTTAGGGAAGTTTTATTGTATTATGTCCTTTTTTTTTTTGCTTTTTTTTAAATTAAATCTTTATTGTTCAGATTATTACATTTGTTCCTCTTTTTTCCACCCATAACTCCCCTCCACCCAGTTCCCACCCCACGCTCCTCCCTCACTCCCCACCCACTGTCCTCATCCATAGGTGCACGATTTTTGTCCAGTCTCTTCCCGCATCTCCCACACCTCTTTCCCCCCCAAGAATAGTCAGTCCACTCCCTTTCTAAGCCCCTCATTCTATTATATTCACCAGTTCATTCTGTTCATCAGATTATTCACTTGATTTTCAGATTCGCTTGTTGATAGATGTGTATTTGTTGTTCATAATTTGTATCTTTACCTTTTTCTTCCTCTTCCTCTTCTTAAAGTATACCTTTCAGCATTTCATATAATACTGGTTTGGTGGTGATGAACTCCTTTAGCTTTTTCTTATCTGTGAAGCTCTTTATCTGGCCTTCAATTCTGAATGATAGCTTTGCTGGATAAAGTAATCTTGGTTGTAGGTTCTTGGCATTCATCACTTTGAATATTTCTTGCCACTCCCTCCTGGCCTGCAAAGTTTCTGTTGAGAAATCAGCTGACAGTCGTATGGGTACTCCCTTGTAGGTAACTGACTTTCTTTATCTTGCTGCTTTTAAGATTCTCTCTTTGTCTTTTGCTCTTGGCATTTTAATTATGATGTGTCTTGGTGTGGTCCTCTTTGGATTCCTTTTGTTTGGGGTTCTCTGCGCTTCCTGGACTTGTAAGTCTATTTCTTTCACCAGGTAGGGGAAGTTTTCTGTGATTATTTCTTCAAAGAGGTTTTCAATATCTTGCTCTCTCTCATCTTCTGGCACCCCTATAATTCTGATGTTGGTACGCTTGAAGCTGTCCCAGAGGCTCCTTACACTATCTTCGTATTTTTGGATTCTCTTTTCATTTTGCTTTTTTGGTTGGGTGTTTTTTGCTTCTTCGTATTTCAAATCGTTGACTTGACTCTTACAATCCTCTAGTCTGCTGTTGGGAGTCTGTATAATATTCTTTATTTCAGTCAGTGTATGCTTAATTTCTAGTTGGTTCTTTATCACAACATTGAGGGTCTCATTAGATTTCTTGTAGATCTCATTAAGTTTATTGGCAGTTTCTAGAAAATTATTGAAAGACCTTAACAGTGTGGTTTTGAACTCTATATCCAGTAGCTTGCTTTCCTCCATTTCTGTCATTTGTGTCCTTTTTCTTTGTCTCCACATTTTTTATGCTTCCCTGTGTTGATACAGTGGTTTTCTGTGCTAAGTGCCCTCTAGGGCCCAGTGGTTCAGCCTCCCCAATAACCTGAGGAGGACACTCTTGGTGCACCCCCTTGTGGGCTTTGTGCACAGTCTTGTTGTAGTTAAGCCTTGATTGTTGTCGCTATCACTGGGAGGAATTGGCCTCCAGGACAATTGGCTGTGAGAATCAGCTGTGTTTGCAGTGGGAGAACTTCTGTGCTGGAGACACCCCTCTGTGGCAAGACTTGCTTCAATGGGGCTTTGGTGCTCACTGAGTCTGCCCCCTGAGTGTGTCCTTTATGTTTCCATGGAGCTGCAAACTGGATGGTCCCATTCTGACCTCTGGGCTTCCTGGCTCCTGGATCTCTAGGGAGGTGCTAATCTAGCCTTTGCCTGAGGCTATCCAGCAAAAGCCTCCCTGCAGGGCTTGGGTGGGGCGGGTCCCATGGGATCAACAGGGCGGGGCTAGCAGTTATGGCTGCTCTCAGTCCTGCCCTCAGAGGCTTTGCTTCTCAATGTCCTGGTAATCGCTGCAAGCCCCTTGGAGAGAAAGCTGCCCTCAAGCTCCGACTGCTGCCAGACAGTCCTGCTTCTCCTGTATGAGTCTGAGTCCCTAGAGACTCGCCCGGAACTGGAGATCAGAGCCTGAGACTCCCTCCCGATTGAAAAGGACAACCACGCCCTCAGCCGCCAGCCCACTCCGCATGCACCTCCGCACCTTAGTATTTTACTTCCGCACTGTGCCTCCTCTGAGTCTCAGTATGCTTTTCTCTTTCCTTCTAGTTGTAGAATTTCCACTCAGCCAGCCTTCCTGTAGTTCTGGGTGAAGTCCGTCTTTTAGTTGTATTTTTGAAGTGGTTGTGCGAGGCAGCAATCTCCTGTGTTTACCTATGCTGCTATCTTGGTTTCTCCTCTGTATTATGTCTTTAAACATTTCTTTGGAGTAGAAATTCCACTTCAAGAATATTATGGTCTTTTTCTTTGAATAATAATATATTTTCCCATATATACATAAATATTGTAATATGTATATCTTATGTCCATAATATTATTCCAAGTTGCTTTAATTTTTTGCCCTTTTAACTCTTTCCTCTTCGTGTCAGTAATTCATTTTTGTCTATTCTGTATCTTGCTGCTTCTAATCTAATGCTTGCTATTTGCCAAGCAAATATAGGTCTGGGAATATGGAGATGAATGACATATAATACATGCTATCACAGAGGAGTGAACATTGTATTATGGGAGCATGGAATGAGATTTCCCTAGATGAGAAGTGGTGGCATAGAAGGCATTCCAGGGAGAGGGAACCGCTTAAGCAAAGGCAAAGAGGTACAGCTATCCAATGAAGAAACTGGAACCAAGGTGGTAAATGTTGGAAGGGACAGGGACTGGGTGGTGTAAAACAAGATGAAGTCAACTGATATCAACTGTTTTTTCAGTCGAAACATCAGTAAATTCTGTTCTTGCTTAGGCAGCACATATACTAAACATCAGCAAATCCTATTAGCAAGCAAAAATAGCTTGATCTGAAAGAAAAGAAAAGTTCACAGCTATTGTTTTTCATTTAGTCCCTGGTGTTCTTGAATCAAAGAATTAGTTTGGTGGTTTTTGAACTACTTATGTGTAGTCAAGATAACAGCCTTTAAAAATATTTTATTAAATGTTTTCCTTCCATTGCATCTGAGTAGCAATTAAAGAATTCACATTGTATATATTTGACAAAAGACTGAAATTAATCTCCTTATTCAACATGACTCTGCAGTCCTAAAACAATAAGTCAGACTAATAAGTCTACTGAAAATACTCCTAATCAAATATCAGTTCGGCTAAACTGGACCCTGAAAGGTCAAAAATCCAATTAAAATTAGGTACAGTCAGTCCAATTGTCTTAACAAAATGCCAAGTTTGTAACACGTCATAGGAACACCAGTTAAAAATCAAGTAATAAATCATTTAGACTAGATTAATGATGAGAATGTTCACATTTAGATTCATCTGATACCCTAAAATAGGGAAGTATATATTTCAAAGTCAAACTGAGAAAGCCAGTTGTGGAGCCATACCTTATTCATTTTTTCCTCTAGGCAGTAGTTTAAATAGTTAATGTATCAGGCAATTGACTTTGAACTCTTTGCCAGCTGAAAGTGTGTAGTCTATACTGGACCCTTTCCTTCCTGATTACCTCAGGCCTGTGAACACTTTGCCATTTGTCATCAACAGCCCCTCGGCTGACAATGCTTTCATTAATATCTGTAATAAATGGGTTTTGAACTTAGACTATCTGCATCCAGAGTCCATGCCACTAGCTCTTACCCATCATGTTATCTGTATGGCTGTAGAGTTGATATCATGAATGTACTGAGTGTTTGGGTAGGAGGTGTCTAAGGGAACTAACCATCTATTCCTATTTTCTAAGCCTTATTATCAGAATCAAATCAAGTCATTATAAAATTCATTATTTGTGTTTTATTGCTCCTATTTTCTGTAAAAATTTCATCACAGGTATACGGTATAATGTCTTCAACTTTAATTGGGAGTTTGGATATAAAATATGTTTTTAATATAAGACATTGCTTATGAGTACTATATACATTTTTATCAAATAACTAGTATGGCATGTAGTTTATTGTGATCTTAGTGTTCCTTATATAAAATACTATGAGATTTGCCTGGCCGGCATGGCTCAGTGGTTGAGGGTCAACCTATGAACCAGGAGGTCATGGTTCGATTCCTGGTCAGGGCACATGCCCAGGTTTCCGGTTCGATCCCCAGTGTGGAGCATGCAGGAGGTAGCCAATTAATGATTCTCTCTCATCATTGATGTTTATATATCTCTCTCCCTCTCCCTTCCTCTCTGAAAGCAATAAAAATATATTAAAAAATAAAATATAATACTATGAAATTTATTTCTTTTATAATTCAGTGTATCTCCCCTGCAACACTGATAAATCTCCTTATATCAGCTGGGAGCTATATAATCCATCATTTTCACCTCTTTCCCTAATTTTCATTTTACTTATCTTGACTGTCAAAGAACTAAGCTAATTTTTAGATTCAGTTGTGCTAACTTTCTAGTCTAGTCCAATTATTCAACATTTTCCTTTAAAATTTGGCTTTTTTAATGCTTTTTAATTTTTAAAAATCCTCATCGGAGGATATGTTTTTTTTAAATTGATTTTAGAGGGGAAGAAGGGATCAGGGGGAGGAGGGGAATATTGATGTGAAAGGGAAACATTGATAGGTTGCCTCCCATATGTGCACCCTGACTGGGGATTGAACTCTCAACCTAGGTATGTGCCCTAACCAGGAATCGAACCTGCAACCTTTTGGTATATGGGACAACATTTCAACCAACTGAGCTACCTGGCTTGCGCTTTTCTAATGTTGAAATATTTAAAATTATTTTGTATCATTTATATTTATTTATTATAAACAGCCTCAAATTATATGTATGTATATCTCTCTCCAACTGAAAGACCTATTGAATTTACATGTCTTACCATTTCTAATACTAACAACCCTGGACCAAGTCTTTATTATCTGTTTCTATATGATTTTAATAATTTATTAAAAATTTTCCCTGACTTCTAACATATCTCTAACTTACCCAATGCAATGCAGTTTAGAGCACAACTCTGATTACAATATTCTGCCCTTCAAAACTTCAGTAATTTCCTATTTTTCACTAAAACAAATATAACCTCCTTAGCTCATTACTTATTAAATGTAATTTCCTTGCATTGCTTCTGCATGCCACTAAGGAATTCACATTGTATGTATTTGCCAAAAGACTGAAGGTAATCTCTTTATTCAACATGACTCTGCAGTCTTAAAACAATAAGCCAGACTAATACTATTAATTCCCTAATATGGACTCAACCTAACTTTTTAGACTTTCCTCCCTCTGATCTTCATCTTTGAAAAGTGTAACTTAGTCCAACTTGACTACCTATGGTTAACCTAGATGCTCTGGCCAGAAACATGAGCTGAAGTGAATTTTCTCCTGTCTTTCCTCATCGTGCTGAGATGAGAATACCCTTCCCGTGACCTGCCCTTGTGGAACCTCTTTGTCATTTAATCTAGTTTCATGAGTGGAGTCACACAGTAGTCCTTGTGTCGCCTTTTTTGTCTTGAGTTGCTGTGACAATGCATTTACTTGAGGAGAATAAAGTGGAAGTTCAGAGGAATGCTTCCTTTATAAAATAACTGATAGAAAAAGGAAAACTATGAAGATTCTTTTGTCAAAGCCATACAATAAAATCAAACCATATTTCTTAGAGATAATTTTCTTATTAAGAATAGGGAAACAGTAAACTTTAAAAACAATAAGAAATACATATATAGATAAATGTTTAGCATACATATAAATTCCCTAATACGATATGTTTTTAGTAATGAAATATCATTATCAATGCTTCTTGAGCTTCTACCCTGATCTTCCCATTTAGACAGAAGAGGAAACAAACTTTACCATTAAGGATTGCAGAGTTGATCAGAACAATTTCATGGGAAGATTCCAGAAATGTTTAATTGCTTTATAATCATATGTCAATTTTTATACTGACAATTTTAATGTGCTAGAAGCCATGTATAAGGTGAATTAATTAATTTATGTGTTGTGAAATCTTATAAGAATCAATCAATCTCTGAAAGGAACAATAGCAAGGAGTACATGAAGAAAAGTATGTCAAGATGCTCTGGTAAAATAACTGGTGTAAATTTCAGTAAAAATGGGAATGAAGAGAGAGGGAGGCATGATTAAAAGTTGTTAGTGGGAAGTTTTGCCCAAGACCTGATTTATAAGCTGGGAGAAAGCCTGGGAGACTTCCCTAAACCTTGATAATGGTTTTCATAGCCTGTAACAGAATTTAAAAGAAATCAATTCTTATCTTGGAGAATATCTAGTATTATATGTTTGTGATCATCTTCAAAGTTTAAGGGAAAGCTGAAGACACTAATGCATAAGCCATGGAGAAGTCTGGTATTTCAGTCTTGATGCTTATTCTATAAACAGGAAGTAAGAAAGCGTGCAGCCTTCCACTCTGCTTAATGTATATAGGTCATGAATTGCTGTTAGAGATGTATAAAAATCAGTCATAAAGCTACCCCAGTCATAGGGTTATCCTGGATGCAATTAGTTGGAGTGATAATTTATATAAAATAATAACTTATTATTCTACATTTGTGTTAGGCATAAGAAGAATCAATAGAATTATGGGTAAATGGATTTTTAATCATAAGGAAGTAATTTAAGTAAAGGTCCAACTGAATTCAAGAGACCTGGCATTGATTCTTCTGAAATGGGCAAATGGCATTACCAGTAACTAGGAATTCAGAGAAACATTTAAAAGTTTATTGCCAGTCTCTTCCATTTACTTCATTTTGGATTCTTCTATCATCTTTCTGGGGTATCAATTAGAAGAAGACTTCTGGGAGCAGGAAGTCCAGTTATGTCCGGTCTTTAAAATTTGTTCCATTCAACTTGTTCTACAAACATCTCTTAAGTATGTACTAAGCATACAAAAGAAAAATCACTTCAATTACTCTATCAATTCTAGTTTAATGGGCTATTGCTATTTTTAGCCTACAATGCATAGGCGTATTAAAACTTTGAGATTCATAGGTGACTAATACATATGTACTTAGCATCAATTAGAGGTTGTAAGAATATAGATAGTGGAATGAAACACAGATGTTTCAGTAACAGGGACCTGGTTTATAGGCTTTTTAAAGTCATATACTAACTGTTTGATCTTGGGAATATAACAACATCAGATTGTGTGTGTGTGTGTGTGAGTGTGTGTGTGTGTGTGTGTGTGTGTGTGTGTGTGTGTGTACTTAATATACCTACATTGTAAGGTTTTTATGATGATAATGTGAAATCATATAAAACACATAGTAATTAGCCTGGAAAATGATAGGCAGTAAATTGCAATCAGATTATAACATTGTTATTCACTCTAAATGTAGTATTCAAGTGTTTCGAGGGAATTGTAATACTTCACTGAGGGACAGACCTTGGTAAGGAGGATATTGCCAGGGATGAAATTCGCTTACTCAAAACTAAATTTCTGTAAAGCACATTCAATGTACCTTTACTTTTCTTATTACATATATAAGTTTGCAGTACTGGCCTATATTTTATGAATACAGGCTTTCTAAGTTTAGATAACATAATTAAGGTATAGCTCACTTTAAACAAACTGGGATGTAGGAAGCAACAGTATCAACTGCCCAAAGAAGCTGGGCCATATAAGAATATCAAGAATAGTGACAATAATAGTTATTTTTATTGAGTGCTTACTAATCACCAGGTTTATACTGTCTTATTTAATTTAATTATTGCAGTACCCTATAGCATGAATATTATTCTCTATGTCTATTGCCAAGGCAACTGAAGCATTGAGAAATTAATTTGATCTGAGCTCACAAAGAGACTAGATGAAGGAGACAGGATCTGTGCCGGGAGCGGGTCCATCCTTGCTGTTTCAAGGGACCTGGCATATATGGCATACTGTTCTTAATATGTTTGCTCACCTTCCTGGCACTATGTGTTTTAACCAAGGTCTCTGAGAAAGGGTGTTTCCCCAGGTAGGGATTTTCCCCTGAAGTTAGGGAGGGAATAAAACCTCTTAACTAAGTGCCAGGCGGGTAATTAATCACTTTAACTATGAACAATCATGCTTAAGCTACATAATCTTTACTCCCTGGAATGGAGATAAGAAACGCCCTAACCTTTGTAATAGAGATTGATAGGATTGAATCAACTGGTATAAATACAGATGTAATAAGACAGCAAGACACAGAACTTAGAATACAGAACCAAGAGAGACAGAACCTAGGCACAGAACGTACACAGAACGTTCTCTAGAGACAGAAGAACTTCGCTGGAGAGAACATGGCAAAAGATCCTGGACAGAAACTGGCCTCAGAACCTAGAGACAGAACCTAGTGAGAGAACATGGCAAAAGATCCTGGACTGAACCTGACTATAGAACATGGCAAGAGAACCTGACTAGAACCTGGTGACTGAACCTGGCTGGAGAACCTGGACAGAACCTGGCTGGAGATACTAAGCAGAACTTCGCTGGAGATCCAGACCAGAACTTGGCTGGAGATCCTGGCTAGAGATCCTGGCTAGGCTGCTGATCAACTGAACGCTGTCTCTGTGTCTTTCCTTCTTCGCCGACTCCATCCACACCTTTGGGGACCCCTGGACCTGCTGGGGTGGGACCCCAGCATATGACGCCCGAACAGGGACCCCTAGGTAAGCCCCACTCTCGGGATGGATAGGACTCCACCGTAGGAAGAGGGTGTATAGTCTTCACCGACTCCGTCCACACCTTTGGGGACCCCTGGACCTGCTGGGGTTGGACCCCAGCAGATCTGTTTAGGGACATTAGATGCTCTACAAGACACCACCTTCCCAGACTCTGGAACTACAGCAAAACTGTACTGTTATATTGTCAGTCATGATTTATCTTTGCATCAACATCAGTTCTTGTCTCTGAAGAATGTAGAATCACAAAGAAGTGATGCATGGGTGTGAAGCTGGGTCCTTTGGCATTTTTTTCAACATGTTCAAACTTTTTATTTGCATACTTTTAAAACGTGTGCATTCCAATATTAAAATCATTGGAACAACAACAAAAATGGGGCTCTGATTAAACTGCATTTTACCGCTGGCAGGACACCTTGGACCAGCTTGGTTTCTACTAGAAATTCACTTTGTTCCCAACATCCAACATCCAGGTACCTTTCCTTCCCTGCTATTCAGCCCTGCGTGTGTCTTTCTTGTCTATCAGTAGCTTGCGATTCTTTGCTGTGGAACAGAGCAGCACAGTCATTTAAATCTGATCCAACCTCTTTGCATCTTAACAAAGTTAAACAGCTACAAGTTGAAATAAGAAGGCAATGCTTGTGGAATATACACAGCACATATTGGCCCCACAGCTCATTAGGATTCACCTGTTTGCTTCTCCATTTCAGTCATTTCTTTGGGAGGCTGCGAATTTTCCTCTTGCATTTCAGTCTTTTCAATTTCAGTTCATCGAATTTCTCCATCTCAGCCAGATCAAAACCTGTCTGATCAGGTTCATCAGATGAGGTTGCAGAGAAAGCAGAGCAAGGCAGGTGAGCAAGCATAATCCAGGTTGCGAGTCTCCTTTGATTTTTACGCACTTGCCAGACAGCTGGAAAATTGAGAGAATAGAAATAAACAATGTGCTGTGTTTATTGCCGTCTTTACTAGTGAGTAGTAACTCTGTACAGGGTAAACCATGGATGTATAGTTATACGATTACCTCATTTTTTAAACAAGTTCACATCTCTCCATCTTCAAATTCCTAGTTGGGGTTTTAGCCCAACTGATACTTTTCAGCTTCAAAGTCAAGAGTGTGTTCTCTCGTTCTCATTATGGAGCATGACTAATGGAAACACAGTCAACAGGTCTTGCTCATGGCCAAGTCCCAGCCATCTACTTGATGTGTTCCTATTTGGACAGACCCAAGAAACAGAGGAAAGATTACAATAGTGGTATTGAATTCTAAGCCCCTGGGATTTGGTGATGATTGAAAATAAACACTCTAAAAAGCAATACTCATAAAATGGAAGTCACTATCCTATACACCTTAGACATATACAGTGCTATATACCCATTGTATCTCAATGCAGCTGAAAGAAAAAATAGCCAAAAAAGTGCAACACTGCCAAAGCTTTAAAAAATAACTTTTATAACCCAATTAGCCTGTGAATAGTATTTCCTAAGAAAGAAAAGAAATTCTCCATACGAATTTTTTAAATTTAATTTATTTATTCTTATTGAATTTCTTGGAGTGACTTTGGTCCACAAAATCATAGAGGTTTCAAGTGTACAATGCCACAAAACTTCATCTGCACACTGCCTCGTGCCCCCATCGCCCAAAGCAAAGTCTTTCCCATCCTCATTTACCTCCCCCCACTTTGCTCTCTTCCAGCTCCCCTTGCCCGATTTTCCCTCTGGTGATCACCTCACTGTTGTCTGCCTATGTTTTTTTTCTTAATCTCTTCACCTTCTTTTATCCGGTCTCTCAACCCTCCTGCCCTCTAAGAGCTGTCAGTCTGTTCCACATATCCATGCTTCTGTTTCTATTTTGTTTGTCAGTTTATTTTGTTCATTAGATTCCACATATAAGTGAGATCATGTGATACTCATCTTTCTCTGACTGGCTTATTTCACTTAGCATAATAATCTCCAGGTCCATCCATGCTGGTGAGCTTTCGTTTCTTTTATGGTGGAGTATAAATCCCTGGTTTATAGAGACACCAGGAGCCCAGGAACAAACGGCGAAGGGCTGAGTTGTGGTGGCAGAAGAAACGGGGCTGGGGACTGCTAGCTGCAACTAGCATGGCTACATTTATGATTTTGATAAACAAGTATTAGAAGTTAGTATTGAAAAAGAACTGTTATACAGAGATCAGACTATTAATCCCCAGAGGGAAAGGAGGGGAGGGAGGGGGCAAGGGGAAGAGATCAACCAAAGGACTTGTATGCATGCATATAAGCCAAACCAATGGACACGGATAACAGGGGAATGAGAGCATGAGTGGGGGGGGGGAGGGGAAGATGGGGGTCTAATGGGGGGGGGGGATGAGGACACATTTGTAATACCTTAACTAATAAAGAATTTAAAAAAAAAAAGAAAAAGAACTGTTATAGCCCTAACTGGTTTGGCTCAGCGGATAGAGCATCAGCCTGCGGACTGAAAGGTCCCAGGTTCAATTCCAGTCAAGGGCATGTACCTTGGTTGTGGGCACATCCCCAGTAGGAGGTGTGCAGGAGGCAGCTGATCAATGTTCCTCTCTTATCGATGTTTCTAACTCTCTATCTCTATCCCTTTCTCTCTGTAAAACCTCAATAAAATACATTTAAAAAAGAAAAAGAACTGTTATAGAAAATACTGTCTCATTATATTCCTTTAAGTCCTTCTGGCAGTGTGTGTGTGTGTGTGTGTGTGTGTGTGTGTGTGTGAGGGTGCATTGGGTTATTCAGATTTTTACATGTTTATATGGGCTCAGAAAGATGGAGTATGTTTAAGTAGGCAGAAGAAGAGAAGCTTGTCGATTTTTAAATTATAATACTAAAATAACCAGGAAAATGCCACTCTGACTATAGATAGGCAGAGGGACAAGCAACAACCCCGAGGGCCAGCATACCTAGAGATGTTGTGATCAGGAATAGCAGCAGCTGAGAGCTCAGCGAGGCCAGGCCAACGGTGCCAGGAGCAGCATGCTGGTGAGGGGAGTTGTTCCTCAGCGCCAGTGCACTGGTGGCACCTGCAGGCACCTTTTGCCCAGATGCAACACCAGGAAGCAGTTATTTCCTGATTGGGGGTAGGAGAGGCCCTTGAGTTGATTGAGAAAACCTGGAATCAATTAAATATCTGTTTTGTAGCACATGGAATGAGGAATCGAAATAGAGAGGAAGTTGACTTAAAGACAATTGCATTTATGCATTTACGTGAAGCTGGTCAGTGGTGGAGGCAGGAGCTGGGGCCAGGCAGTGCGGTTCAAGCACTGCTCATCACCAAACACCGCTCCACTGCCCTGAGGAGCAGAGGCTGACTCGCTTTAACATGGATGGCAGACAGATGTAACTACCAGAAAACAGATGGAGAAGTATTTGGGGAATTTTAAGGAGGTATTGTGGATTACTTAGAACCGTGGGGCTGGGCAGATTTGTCTAGAAGAGATATTGGTTGAGCTTGGCCCTGAAGAAAGGGTAGGATTTAAACCTAAGTTTATTTTATATATGTAATAGAAGGACAGAAGTCCTATTGGTGTGTGCTTATGTATCCCATTATTGGGATAGAGTGAACTTTAGATTTAAGTACAAATAAGAATTCTTAGTTGTTATTAGATGATACGTATTTCTTCCCAAGAAATTACAGGCCTACCTCAGAAATATTGTGAGCGGCTCCAGCTTACCAAATTAAAGTGTCTATGGCAATAAAATGAGTAGTAATCTGTTTGCTGGTGGAGGGTCCTGCCTTGTTTGTAAAAAATGCAGCACCTGTGAATCACAAGAAAGTGAACTGCAATCTAACGAGGTGTGCCTTACCAGAAATATTTAAAACTGGAAAATTGGAAATTTTCTACATACATTGGGAGCCTTTGTCATTGGTGGAAGATCAGATGACACAGTAATAAATCTTTGAAGCTGCTACAGTCAAAACAACAAACTGGAAGTTTCTTTTGACTTCAAAGAATTCTTAAAATGAAATCCATGTTTTTGTTTGTGTCTATTGTAAAACCCATGTTTGTGGAAGCAGTGTTTTTTTTTTTTTTAAAGAGAAGAGAAATTACTATTAGTTTTGGGAGAAGAGTTGCTTTTATTCTACCGTTGAAACAAAGATAAGCATCCTACTTCTCATTCCATTTGGTGTACTAGTACTATCTTCCAATTCACAAAAGAGAGAAATGGGAAAGTTAATGGTTACTAGAGAGTACAGAGTTTTCTATGCTTCCTCTGGGCTGCCTCTGCTTGAAGTCCCTGGGCAATTTTGGCCAATCTAGCAAAATTACAGGCTAGTGAAGCCTTTCTGTTGTTAGCTGTCAGTCTTGGCCTGTAGTCTAGCTTAGTGTATCTAAGAGTGTTGTTTTCTCTGAGGGTGAAGACAGGCTGGGTTTATCTGATACTGAAATTACCAGGTAAAAAGTGGCAACTAACCAAGCTAGCATGTCCTTCATCTTTCCAACCTCATGCTCTATTGGATAAATTTAACTTTCAGAGGATCTACGCAAACAGATGCAGCTGTGATTTTGCATGGTTAGTGATTTCTTTTCATTCAAGAGATATTTTGATCCCCTGTAATGTGCTAGGCACTAGGGTATTGCAAGTGGACAGACATTGCCCGTACCTTGATTGGATTAATGTTTTAGTGGAGAAACAGAGAGCAGACCAAAAAAAGCAAAAACAATAGATACACTAATGAAACAAAAAAAAATGATTATAGATTGAGATAAGTGCTTCTTAGGAAATAAAAAGTGTGGTGGTTCATTGCTTAAGGAAGGTTCCTTTTTTTTTTTTTGAGGATATGTGGCTGGCCTATGCAAAATCAAAAGCAGACTGTCATGTACTAGTAAAGTGAGATGAGAAATATTCTAGAAGGAGAGGACAGAAGGTGCACAGATTCTGTGGTCAATACGCCACAGAATAGTGGCATAACATATGGCTTGAATGGTTGAGAGGGGCTGGATGATGTGGGGGCTTGTCCATGACATGACTTTAGGCCTTATGAAAGACTTGGAAGGACGACTGTAGAAGACATGTTAGTGTCGTGTCCCCCTCATGGCTCCCTCCCTCAAACCCAGTTTCTATCCCTTCCCTGTGGTTGCTTTGCCTTCCTACACCCAGCTTCTAACCCTTAACTGCTGTCAGGCTAATGGAACAACTTTGTCCATAAGCACTGAGAACTGGGAGGTCTTGCCTTGTCCATCTCCAGCTCTCGGCCAGTGACTACCAAGTGAGGGGTCACTGAAGCCCAGCTCCCTTACTTTAGGTCAGACTAGGACTCCTCTGAGTTGAAGTGTGATTTATACTCCAAAGATACTCTACCTGTGGGATCAGGCAGAAGCTACACTCTAGGACTTCACCTCAGATCTCACTATTGTTGACTCCCTCTCCTTCTCTGCCTATTTCCCCCAATCTTTTATAGGTTCCTTTTGGGAGCATTTTCCTAATAAATTACCTGTACATGCATCCTGGCATCAGGCTCTGCTTCTGAGGAATTCAGCCTTAATCACTGCTATTACTTAGAGCAGTGGTTCTCAACCTTGGCTGCACATTAAAATCACCTGGAAATCTTTTTAAAATCCTGATTTTTGGGCCTCATCCTCAGGAAATTCTGTTTCTTTGTTGCTAATGTTGTGGCCCCACCCCATAACAAAGAAACAGAATTTCCGGAGGATGAGGCCCAGAAATCAGGATTTTAAAAAGATTCCCAGGTGATTCTAATGTGCAGCCAAGGTTGAGAACCACTGACTTAGAGGTTGGGTTGTACAGGGAGGGCTTAAATCCCACTTCAGCCTCTTCTCAGCTGTGTGTTCTTGGACAAATTTCTTAAACTCTCTGTAGCTCAGTTTCTTCCATACAGTCATCATTCAGTGAATATTTACTGAATGCCTACTATGTTCCAGGCATTGTTCTAATACTAGGAATTCAAGTGAATAAAACACAAAAATCCAGGTCCTGGTGGAGCTTACAGTCTGAACTGGGGGAAAAACAATAAATAAAACCTAATAAAGAAACAAGCCCACAAACAAACAAACAAAAGTACTATAGCATCTAAGAAGATGACAACTGTTAGAGAAGATAGAGCAAAATAAAGGGAACAGGGAATACTGTGGGGACAAAGATGGGTGTTGGCAATTTTCAAATGATCTCTTCGAGAAGATGTCATTGGAGCATTTGAAATAGCTAGTGTAAGGACCTGGGGTGAAGCGGGGGTACCTGCTGTTGATCGAAGCACAGCAAGAAGACCAGGATGGCTGGAGGGGAGCAGGGAAGGAAAGAGTAACGGAAAATCAAGTCAGAGAGAGAATGAAGATCCTGGAGGATCTTTGGCTTTTACTCAGAGACTGGATACCACCGAGAGTTTTTTGACAGAGAGAGCAGTGACATAATCCAACTTAGAGTATTAAAAAGTCACTGACTAGTGCATTGTGACTAGACTGGGGTTGTGACCACCTTTTCAGCATGTTCAAAGCAGGGGGATTGCCTTTAATACAGGTGCAGATTATATTTTAAAAGTTCATAGGATAAGCATTAAAAGTAGGACCTGCATTAAAGAGTTGAGAGGATTAAATGAGCTAAGATATGCAAGTTTTCAAATAGTTTTAGCTATTATTGTTCCTTAACGCTATTTGCAATAGCCAATAGTGACTTTATTGAAAACTCTTTCTGCCTCATGTCACTCTAGTAGAGATCTAAATATTTACTCATTGTTTACTAATTAACTTGGGTCTGGCAAAGAGAAGGGATTCTCCCTGGTGCTTGGCTCAAAAATACATTTGGTAGAGTGGATTAGTTCACCTGATCTTGATGGCAGATATTTGTTCCACTTTGAGATTGCTGGGAAGAAAGTGATTTGGAGACTAGGCTAAAAAGAAAAGGTGAGATGCACTATGAGCAAACTTTGCTTATTTCATAATTTCCTAGGGCAAGTTTAGTTTGAATAATTCAATAACTAAGTTAGATCATACTTGGAACAAGGACAAATTACTTGGAACAAGAAAAAACAGAGAACATTTTCCCCTTTAGGTTCAGTATTTCCTGTTGTGTTCTGGAGTCAGATTTTTGAAAAGGTGAATGGTAGAGAAAAGTCAGACATTTATTGTAAATATGAGGACTTTCTTACTTTCCTTCTTAAAACCTAAGCATAAGTATTGGGTCAAGTATTTCTCTGTTGTAATATTTTATTAATGGATTGAAACAGTTCTTCCTCTTCAAAGAACAGAGGCTGTGCCCTGACTGCTGTGCTCAGTGGTTAGAGTGTTGGCCCTTGCACCAAAGCTCATGGACTCGATTTCCAGTCAAGGGCATGTACCTGTGTTGCAGGTTCAATTCCTGGCCCGGTGGGGGTCCATGCCAGAGGAACCAATCAATGTGTTTTTCTCACATTGATGTTTCTCTCTCTCGCTCTCTTTTTTTCCTCTCCTCCCCTCCCCTCCTCCCTCTTTTCCACTCTCTAAAAATCAATGGGGGAAAAAAATCCTATGGTGAGGATTATAAAAAAAATAAAACAAACAAGTACAGAGGCTGTTGATAGTTGGCAAAGTACCCAAGTGTAGAGTACAAATACAAACGTTGAAGGAATTCAAAGATAATAGAGGAATCATTGTTAACCTGATCAGGCCCCATAACATGGGTCTATGGGCAGTACTAGTTGAGTTAGACCTTGAAGGAAGAAATTGGATGTATGGAGAGGGAGGAAAAGGTCACTCCAAATCGGGGAGGAATGCAGGACAAGATGGAGAGGTAGGAATAAGGAAAGCGTATGCAAGGATGGCAAGACACCATGTTAGGACTATAAGAAGAGTGGCAGTATAGGTGACTGGAAACCAACTAAAGCTAGGAGGGAGGGTGTTTTCAGAGATATCATGCTTGTTTTCACTGCTTGAATTTCTGATTAAAGATGCATCAATGAGCACTTATTGGCCTTAGATTTTAAGCTTTACATAGTAGATAGACATGATCTGAGGGTTAAATACAATGAATTTTATGATAACAAATTCTCAATGAAACTATAAGTGAAATGAGGTTTAAAATCAGTTTAAATGACAAGTGCTGGAGAGGATGCAGAGAAAAAGGAACTCTCCTTCACTGCTGATAGGAATGCAGACTGGTGAAGCCACTGTGGAAAACAGCATGGCATTTCCTCAAAAAATTAAAAATGGAACTCCCATTTGACCCAGTAATACCACTTCTAGGAATATATCCCAAGAAAACAGAAACACCAATCAGAAAGGATATATGCACTCCTATGTTCATAGCAGCACAATTTACAATAGCTAGGATTTGGAAGAGCCTAAATGCCCACCAGTTGATGAGTAGATTAGAAAAGTGTGGTACATCTACACAATGGAATACTACGCTGCTGTAAAAAAGAAGGAACTCTTACCATTTGCAACAGCATGGATGGAACTAGAGAGCATTATGCTAAGTGAAATAAGCCAGTCAGTGAAAGATAAATACCACATGATCTCACTCACTTTTGGGATATAAAAAGCATTATAAACTGTTGAACAAAAATAGAGGCAAAGAAGTATCGAACAGACTGTCAAATTACAGCAGGAAGTCAGGGGAGAGTTGGGGGGTGGTAAGAGGTCAACTGAAGGACTTGTATGCAGGCATATAAGCACAACGAATGGATGCAAGACACTGGCGGGCGGGTGAGGGGGGGTGGGGGGGGGGAGACCAGGGGGGGAGGTCAATGGGAAAAAAGGAGACATATATATAACTGTTTATATATATATGTCTTAAACAATAAAAAAAATAAAATTTAAAAAGTTTAAAAGGCAGTGCAGCTAGAGTGCACTATGTAAGGGGGTCATGATAACCCGAATGTTTGTAGAACATATTCTTGTTTTTGCTTACTTAAGATTTTTTAAAGTTTCTCAGGTTTCCACTTATTTTGAAACTCAACATTTAAAATGTCAAATCCGTAGAGACAGAGAACAAGGTTTGGTAATTCTTTGCACTCATTGACATTCGAGTGAATGATCTGCTTGAGACTAGCTAGGAGACGAATCTTCTTTATATATCAGTTTAAGACATTTTGTTTTTAAAATTCTGTTTCTTATTTTTTCTTTCTAGCTAAAGAATGTATTCTGAAATATTTATGAGGGAGGCCAGTTATAATTTATGGCAGTACACTCTATTACAACATCAATTTATTTATTCCTAGTGACACCAAATCCAATTAGCGTCCCTGAGGGGTTCATCAAATGTCTGCTATACTTTGTCATTTAATGACAAGACCAAAATATAGTATTTCTGCATAATATTTCTTCAAGCAAAAGCAAAACTCTAGTATCGAATGAAAAACATATACTATGAGACTGTGTTTGCTTTATGCAGTACAGTATTTCTAGGACCTGGCTTGTAGAGGGCTTTCAACAAATAGTTGTTGACATGGATGAATAGATGAATGAGTAAATTCCCTGATAGTTGGTTCTTCCCCAATCTCTAGATTGATTGTTTATTTAGAATGTCAAGTTCTACTTAATTGCCTTTGGAGCATAGAGCTCTGCTGACATCTCTTTTTACGTGTCCTACTTGCAAGTTTTCTGGAATGCTAGCTTTCTATGGGGTGAGCAGTATCTTTTCAGTGTTTCCTTGATGCACTTAGGAGCCAAGTAGGAAAGCTGATCACCTTTTCAGCATTTTCAAAGCAGGAGGATTGTCTTCAATACAGGTGCAGATTATATTTTAAAAGTTCATAGCATTTTCTAGGAAGAATTGTCAGTTCAAAATAATTATTGTGACAGATGTGCCTAAAACATAAGAATTCTTGGTCCTAGAAATATTTTAAATGCTTGAAGATTCTCTAGTGTCTTTCCTCCATTCTCACCTCTTTTCTTCTTCTTGCCCCCACTTCCCTCATTCTCTTCTTTCTTCTTTGTTCAATTAACTACCTGTACCTTACCACTGGATCTGGTAGCTTTAAATTTAGAATGGGAATATGTCCTCTGAAGATAGTTGTCTGAACGGAAAGAAATATATCTCTTAATAATGGGATTTTCTGAAATTTAATCAGCATACCATCTTACTTCTGCAGTTCCTTCTGCATATATTATTAACATGATATGATTTGCCATGCTGTTAGAACCCTGTGAATTTTATTTTCCCAAGTTACGTGACTGACCAGCTCTGTGGGAGTAATTTCTGACAATGTTATTTTTCACAACTAGGAAAACCATGACTCAGTAGCCTCTGGAACATGGTCTTGCTAAACAATAAAAGAATGATGAGGAATGATTAGGTACTTTTGATAGCCCTTGTTTTTCCACTTGACTCTATGGCATTTTCCTGAAATCTTCTCTTGTAGATGACCTTGCTACCTCCTGCACATCTTCCCTCCTCACCATTTTCCCTCATGTCACCCAACACTGACTAGCCTGCCTACTGGATGGAGAAGAGAAGCATCACACCCACAGGTGTCAACACTGCTAGTGGAGGAAAGAGAGAGGCCAGGGAGTCCGGCTGTCAGTTCCACAAACACCTGAATCCTCAGGGGGTTTATGCAAAGCTAGAGTGGGAGGCATCCTGTGTGGTTTGACCTGAGGTGCTTGGAAAAACCTTCTTCCTTCATGAGGCTTCATTCATAGGGGTGATACAGTTCAGCAGAGTCAATGCTGGATGTTCTGGGGATATTAGATCTATGTGTCAGTCCTCTTGTAACTTATAATCTAAGAGTGGAGCTTAACATGACAGTCAATTATGGAAAATGCCACATGCAAAAGACATACCAGAGACATGAAGAGAGTTCACCCAGGGACACTGTGGAGGAAGGGTATGGGGTACTATGTGGAATGCAGTCGGGGAGGAGAAGGAAGGTATGAGATGGAAGAGAGTGGTGAGAAGCAGGTTGTGGAAAGAAGTGTTGAGGCAACCTGGTTCTGCCGAGGTCATTGTTTCTACACCAGCCTGTGACTGAGTGGTGAGGAGTTATGCGTGGAACTGCTGCTTCTAAGAGAAAACAAATGAAGGTACAGAGAAACAGTTTAATATTAGATGTGTACCATGGGTTATTTCTGTGCCATCCAACCCAACAAAAAGATTAAATTGTAGGGATATGTTTTTCGATATGGATAAACTTCAAATTATGTATTTTAATTGATCTTGCATTAATGATGATCATGCATTAATGATACTATTGATATTTCAAGTTGCTTTATTTTAATTCTGAATAACCTCATATACCACTTTTTTTAAAAAAAGAAACTGGTACTCTGGCTGGATGGCTAAGTTGGTTGGAACATCATCCCATACACTGAAAAGATTGTGGGTTGGTTCCCAGTCAGGGCCCATACCTAGGTTGTAGTTTCAATCCCTAGTTAAGGTGTGTATGGGAGGCAATTGATCCATGTTTCTTTGTTCTCTCTCTCTCTCTGCCCCCCCTTTCTCTTTAAAAATTAAAAATTGATAAAAACATATCCTTGAGTGAGGATAAAAAAAGAAACTGGTAACTATTAACACTCTTGACAGTTTAAAAAAGCAGATAATTGGGTCACAAAATGACAAATGTTGTATGATTCCACTTTATGAGGTATCTAAAGTAGTCAAGCACACAGAAATGAAAGGTAGAATGGTGGTTACTAGGGGTTGGGGGAGCTGCTGTTTAATGGGTATTGATTTTCAGTTCTACAAGATGAAAAAGTTCTGGACATCTGTTTCACAACAATATAGATATGCTTAACACTGCTGAACTGCACCCTTAAATATGGTCACTCTGGCAAATTTAATTTATGTGTTTTTTACCATGATGAACAATTCATTAATTAAAAAAGTATTTGCCAGGATTCCATAGAGGAAACAAAGCAGAGTGTTTATATTACACCTTCAGGGAAAAATTGAATTCACCTTAAGCATTTCTCTTCCCTAAAACCCACAGCAGTGAGGTGTTTGGGTGATGGAAACCTTTTCCTCTGACCCTTCCCATAGAAGTGTGAGGAGTTTGGCCTGGGACAGGAGTCAGAATCTTGAGGTTAACTATGGCATACTAATGGAAGCAATGAGTATGATCAATTTTAGAGTATAATTTTAGAAATGAAAAGAATAGATATGAATGTATTTTAAGTATATCATCAACTATAGAAACAGTTGATAATAATATTGTGCAGTGAGAAGTTAAGGTTGGGAACTGTTGAGGTAACAGTTGAGAAAACTGAGACTTAAAAACCTTAGGTGAGTTATCCAATATCAACTACAGAGTTTGTAAGTAGTGAAGGTAGACTGTAAGCCCAGGTAGCCAACTATGCAACCCATGCTTAATTTAACTGTTGCGCTATATCTGCTTCACTCTGAACATACAGAATGTTGGGCAATTACAAATGACCTCCCAACTGAAGGAAGTTGGGCACGTCAGCTATTCACTCTTCTTTTCCCCTAACATTCTAATCAGATGCTGTATGATACTGAATATTTGCATTTCCCACTGAGTAAATGTTTAATGGAATAGGATGGCCCTGGCCGCAAGGGCAGAGCATAGTGGTCCTCACCACAGGGAGTTCCTCTCATAAGTGCAGTCCCAAGCTGAGATGCATGGATAATATCTACTCTCAGAGCAGAAGGGCCTTAAACTAAGTGTATAGGGAGAGTGCCACTCATTAAATACTCTCAAAATTTTCAGACCCTGTGACTGAGGTGAGACTAAGTTATGCCCTCATTAAATATTGTTTTAAGTCTCTCATGTCTTAAAAACATATTTATTAACCATGAAAAAAATTTTTACTACATAACTATGCTATTTTATAAAGTGCCCATGTGTAGATATTTGTAGATAATTGTTTCCAGGAAATCATAAAAGTTAATTCCAAAGAACCCAGAAACCTTGGCTTGAGAGACTAATTTGCAGGAAAATAGGAGCATAAAACACATTTTAGAACAGGAGTCCTGCATGTCAGAAGGTCTGAAAAGCCAAGAGATTAGTAAAAATAGATTTGTGATTTATATGCTGTCTATGGGAACATTTAGACATTGTGAGGACCCCAAAGGGGGACCCTCACTCTGTCCCATCGACCGACGACGACCCCAATCAACCACAGGAGACGTCACTTGATGCAAACGGCATGAGGCTTTATTCCAGCGCACGCTGGGGCTCAACCCATACTCACTCACGCAGGAGTAGAGGAGTTGGGCCCCCAGCAAGCGGTTTTTCAGCTATTTATATGCAAAAATCACACATCAGGGAGGGGGGTGGCATGCAGGAGGGGGAGAGGAGAACAAAGAGATTCCAAAGGGGTCTGGTTCGTGTCTTGATAGGGCATTCCTGCCTCGTGTTTTCACAACCTGTTTATCGCAAGGTTGATTGAAGCCCGGTTTACTCAGCCTGCCCTTTGTTGGGGCTATCTCCTGGAACAGCCTTAGGGAGGGCGTCATTCTCTCTGTTCCTATCTCTAGTGGGGGAAGCCTAGGGAGTTGAGATAAAATGGGCAGCTAGGCCTGGCAGCTGGGCCTGTGCAGTTTGTAACATTCTTTTATTCTTTCAACATAATACATTCTGTAGACAAGGAACTCTGTTTTCTCCCAATAACTTGAAACAAAAGAATTAAGAACACAAAATGCACCCGAGGGAAAAGGAATACTTTATTGCGACTGAATTCATGAATCTGTTAGGAAAACTCATTTAATCTTTAGATTTAAGATCCCTTTGTTTTCTTTATTATCGAGTGAGACTTTTCTTTGTGTGTACCGTAGAAAAATTACAACAATATAGTTCTCTACTTTCCCAGCCCTCGCTTGTCACGTTTTTCGAATTATCACAGTTGTCCATCATTGTGTAAAGGTAGCATGGAAAACTGAGCTGTTGGTTGGGTTCTGTTAAGGATCTAGACAGATTTCTATAAAACTTTCATAAGGATATTGCTCTCATTCTTTTCTGTAGGATGATGATTCTTTTCCTTTTATAATTTTGTGGATCTTTAACTTTTAGAACAATATAAACAGTTTGCTAGTCATGAATATCTTTTAGAACGTTCTTACTTTCCAAGTGTTCACGATCTTGGAATGAAGCACAGACCCACCCCCAGGATATTTTGTATTCCTGGAGCTGAGCTGATTGTCTGAGGTCACAGGGCTCTACTAAAGGCTTTACATGTACAAGTGGGCATTCTGAATTCTACCCAGAGTAATGGATCAAAATAGGCAATTAATTCAAGGCTTAAAAAATTTATGTAATCTGCAATTTTAATGGTGCAAGGAAATTTAAAGGTCCCTTAGTTCAACACATTTATTTTGCAGATGAGAAAACAAAGGTCCAGAAAGCCCTTAGGTTTAGCCAAGGGTCACATAGACAGTTAATGGCAGAGCTGGTATCAGAAAAAGGTCTTTTATTTCATATTTCAAGTCTCTTTATTTTTTAAATATTGAAATGTTAAGTCATAGTGAAAAGTCCAGAGAATAAAATGACGAGCAGCTGTTGCATCCACCACCCAGCTTATCATTTTCTTATGTATGTGCCCTTTATTTTTTTAAAGAAATAAAACAGATTCAATAAAACTCCTTGTATAAAGCTCCTGATAATACTTCTTATGTTGCCTTCCACATTTATTACTATTATTTGAAGATGCATAAATAGTCTCTATCTGTATAATATATGGCATTGTTTTACATGGTTTAGAATAGTATATCAGTAGAATCATATCTTATGTATCCTTCAGAAATTTGCTTTTTATTGCTCACCATAGTTTTTGAGATTTTTTAAATGATGAAGTACATAGCTATGGTTTATTCATTTTTACTGCTTTCCATATTGAAAACATTTTACACTGTATTTATTAAATTTCCTATGAACATTTAGATTTCCTATAAATATTTAGATTTAAAAATTTTTTTATTACAAACAATGCTGTAATAAACATTCTTTATATGTGTCTCCTTGTGCAAGAATTTCTTGGCTACATACTTAGAAGTTGTAACATTATACATTATTGTCAAATTGCTCCCCAAGGTGTTGTACTGCAGTGATGCCAATCTGAAGGATAAAGGGTGGCTCATCACTGTGGCTTCATCAGTATTTCTTTATTAGTAATAAAGTTAATTATCTTTCCATATGTATACATTAGTTATTGCTACAATAATACTGGGTAACCAGCCACCGAACACTTAAAGGCAATCATTTATTTTTATGGCTTTGCAGGCTGACTGGTATTATTCTGCTTCAAGATTCAGGTCTGTGGCTCTATGTCTGTTCTTTGTGTCTCTTACCTTCCTTGGGTCAGTGGGCCAGCTAGTGATTCTCTTCTTACAGCAAAGGCAGGGGCAGTGCCCAAGCCCCAGTACTCTAGGACATTTCAAGTCCCTGCTTCTGCTTATGTCCCAAGGCACTTCGCTGAGTTGGACATCCATAAAGTAGGAAAAGACTCCACCCCTCTGAGACTATGTTATAGGCATGAAAGCATAGAACTGCTACAGAGGAGGGAAGAATTATCACCAATTATTTAATCAACCATAATACATTGATTGGTGGTTTGGTTTCATCTTCTGTGAATTGCTATTTCATAGTTTTTGCTCATTTTGTCTTGGATTGCTTGCCTTTTGCTTATTGCATTGTAGATATTCTTCTTTTTTTATTATTATTTTTTTTTAAATATATTTTATTGATATTTTACAGGAAGGAAGAGAGAGGGATAGAGAGTTAGAAACATCGATGAGAGAGAAACATTGATCAGCTGCCTCCTGCACAACCCCCATTGGGGATGTGCCCGCAACCAAGGTACACGCCCTTGACCAGAATCAAACCCGGGATCCTTCAGTCTGCAGGCCGACGCTCTATCCACTGAGCCAAACTGTTTGGGGCTTCTTTTTATTATTTATTGATTTTAGAGAGAGGGGAAATGAAGAGAGAGAGAGAGCGTTATTCACTGCTCCACACATTTATGCATTTGTTGGTTCATTCTTGTATGTGCCCTGACTGAGGATCAAACCCACAACTTTGGCATACCAGGACATCACTTCAACCAACTGAGCTACCAGGCCAGGACTGTAGATAGTCTTTATATAATGCAAATTCTTATTTTTATCTAATATAAGAGCACAAAAGTATTTTTTCAGTATGTGTCTTATCTTTTCACTGTTTATGATATTTTTCTTGTTAAAAGTATAAAATTGTACTGCAGTCTAAATACTTTTCCTTTGTGGTTTGTGCTCATTATGTTTTGTTCTAGAAAAATATCTCTGTCCTGAGGTCATTAATTTATCACCCAGTGTTATCTTTTAAAAATATTAAAGTTAAATTTTTATATTTAGGTCCATGATTTACTCAGAACTTTTAACTTAAAAAAAAAGCATTTTCCCCCTATAAGTTATCTTATTTCTAAGTAATAAAGTTTAGGCTCTTTTCTCTAGTTCTGAAATCTTTCATTTATTTTTCTTATGCTATTAAACCAGAAAAATGTTGAATAAAAGTTGTGCAGCAAGTATCCTTCCTCTACCTGATTTTAAGGAAAATATACATGTGGTCAAAAGTTGATTTATAGTTGTGAGTACATGAAACACAGTTTATTCATGTATCATTACTTATTAATTATTGTATTATTTATTTTTATTACAACTATGAATCTACTTTTGCCCACCCCCGTATTCCTTATGTTTTACCACTGTATGTAACTTGGTCACAAAAATAGCAGTCAGAAAAATAAATGTCAAGCTAAAATTCTATACACAGCTAAAATATTATTATAGGATATAGGCATAACAAATATATTTCTAGACAAAAACAGGGTTTGGCAATTGCATACTTTACTAAAGGCAAAACTGGAGAAGAAGAAGGATTAAAACAAGGATTAAAATGCAAGAAGGAATGTTAAGAAAATAAATTGGTGTGTCTGAGTAAACAAGCTCTAGTTGAATGAAATAGCAATAGTAATAATGGATAATTATAGGAATATCAAACAGGGTAGAACTAAAACAGAGCAGCCCTATATAATAAAAGGCTAATATGCTAAGTGCCTGGTTGACCAGTCGGCCGTTCAATCAATCAAAGCATAATATGCTAATGATATGCTAAGGCCACTCAACCACTTGCTATGACCTGCACTGACCACCAGAGGGCAGATGCTCCGACCAGTAGGTTAGCTTGCTGCTGGGGTTTGGCCGATTGGGACTGAGTGAGATGGGCCAGATATGCCCTGGAGCCCTCCTGTGGTCCCTCCCCTGCTGGCCAACCTCCTGTGTCCCCTACCCCCGATCCTGCACCAGTGGGGTCCCTCGGCCTGGCCTGTGCCCTTTTGCAATCCAGGACCCCTCAGGGGATGTCAGAGAGCCAGTTTTGGCCCGATCCCGCAGGCCAGGCTGAGGGACCCTACTGGTGCACAAATTCGTGTACTGGGCCTCTAGTAATAACATAATTCACAAAGAGATGATCTAAGTTAAAGACTTAGGTCGTTATGTTTTTTTAAAAATATGATTTTTAATGAGAGTAAAGATATTGATAAAATGTAGACTCTGTAGTTATACATAAGAAGTTTAAGAGTAATCACCAAAAAAATAAAAATATGATTTGTATTAGCCAGTAGAGAGGGATGAGTAAGATTAAAGAAATGATTAAGCTAGAAGAATTTTGGAAAGGTAAAAAAATGTAAAAGAAAATAATGTAAACAGAAATCAAACAAAAAACTGTAGAAAAATCCCCAAAATATAAGGGCAAAAAGTTTTATTTTATTTTTTAAATGAGAAAGGATAAAAGAGGCACACAATAACCAGAAAAGGTTGATGTAGTTACATTAATGTCTGAAAGAAATAAGACCGAAAATAAAGATTTAATTAAGATAATGACAACAAAAAGGAAACTGTGAACAACATAAAGGTCAAGAGATAATATAGCCAACTGTTGGTTAATTAAAAGAATAAAGAATAATTAGAACTGGCAAAATTACTCAACAGAGACAGAAATAATAAAAGAATGCTATGAAAAATTTTATGCACATAAATTTGAAAATTTAGACAAAATGGACTTTTTCTGAGCAAAATTCACAAGAACTAACCCAAGAAAGAAAACATCCTATTAGACCTATAACCATTAAAGAAATTAAATTATGAGTTAAAAATGTATTACCAACGCAAAAAACAATCTAAATAGTTTTATAGGTGATTTATATAAATATTTAAGGAACAGAGAATTTCTATCTTCTGCAACTGCTACAAAGAATAACAAAAGTGGGGTGATTCCCCAATTAATTTTATGAGACTAGAATCTTATATGTTGAAACAAAAAAAGATACAAGAAAATAATATTGCAGGTCAATACCACTTATGAACATAATTGCAAAAGTCTTAATTCCACTATAGCTAATAGAAACTAGCCAAGTATTTAAAAATACATTATGATCAAGGAAATCAAAGGTGATTAATCTATATATATAAAAGCCAAGTGACCAGAATGACTGGTCGCTGTGACGCACACTGTGGCAGCCAACCAGCCAGATCTGGGGGGGGGGGGGGGGGGGCATTGCCCTGCCCAATTGCCTGTGGCCCCTCCCCCCCAACGAGCCTGGCCCTATGGGCCCTCATCAGGGCAGGCCAGCCGGACCCCACCCGTGCACAAATTTGTGCACTGGGCCTCTAGTATTAAAATATCTGTGCATACAATTTTCCATGTTAACAGTTACAGCAGAACATTATTAACTTTGATTCTCTGGCTGAAAAAAATCTGGGGACACTGATATAATCATATTCTGTCAACTTACTGTGTAGATAATAGAGAATTTATTGGTAGTGTGAATAACTTCCCCTCCTCCATCAACCCCTATTCTCTCAAATTAGTGCACAAAAGCAGACTTTGTTTTACTTTAGTTTGTGTCTAGCAACAGGATTCACTCTGCCTTTCATGGGACCTAGAGAATGTACTGGCTTGTTTTCTGTTACAGTAAAACCTTGATTTGCCTAAACTAAAATAACAGAAACAAAAAACAGAATGGGCAAATTCCTCCTATGAAAAAGATTATTAATAAACCATCTGTTGGAAGGGACTTATTTTAACATTCTTTATGGCCTCCTGGAGATATGATGCTGATACACCTCCAGCCCCACCTCCTAATCCTCTCTCATCTATGGCAACTGACCTGCGTCATGAAGCAGATGTTTCCAATAAAACATCTTTGGGCATCAAAGTTGTTCTCCCCAGTCGGCTCTGTTTATTATAGTAAGAAAATGCCGAGCGTATTATATAAATTAAAGTAAATTAACTAGAACAAATCACTTCTTGGGAATCGTGTTTAACAACTTCCTCTTTGCTTATTAGGATATATCACTCTGAAATGTGAATGACTAACTCTCATTAATATATACCCAACGTACATCACCAGAGTATTTCTGGCAGTTTACAGTGAGTAACAGACTTAGCATCTTAAAATAGGGTAATAAAAAATGATAAAGATTATTTTGCTGAATAATAATGGCAACATCTTGTTTATTGAAGATCTGCTATGCAGTCATTTTCACTATCTGGAAAAAAATTAAAAACAAAGCAAAAATCCTTATAAGCCAGAATAGGTGTCATAAAATTCTGATACCACAAAAAGTTCATGCTGGACACATCAAGTTAGCAAAATGAACACTTTCTAAAAACATTCTAACCATATCACTCACTGCCCTTTTCCTGGCTTCTTGTATCCATCCCAATCACCTCTCTCACTTTAGGGACTCACCTGAAAATACACAACTTGTCGATGGGGAGAGATGTGTGCTGGTTGGGCAACATGGACATCTGCTCTTCCCAGTAGTTACAATTCTTATTGTAAATTTATAAATTGGCATTTTGATCTATATTCTTTAGACTTTTGAGAGTTGGTGAGTGTGAATCATCATCTCTGAATCTGATCAACTCTGAGGACTGGTAAAATCCAATTCTGGAGCTGGTGCAGGTGAGGGGCTGACCTAGACCAGTGTGAGTTAGTTATAGTAGAGGCTGTTTGCCAAGGGAGGCCTCGGGCTGCTTCTTTAATTCAACTCCATAGCATGCTGTTTCCACTCCTGTTTATCACTTATGTAATGTTATCTTGCATTAGACCAATGGCTTATATGTCTGTCTCCCTTCCCTGTTAGACTGTAAACTCCTTGAACGTAGAGACTGTATTTGTCTCTGTATTTGCAGTAGTACAAATACAAGGCCCACTACCCTTGGTGTGCAATCGACAGATGCTTGCTGTGTGGGGTAGATGGTGCCTGGTTGCTTTTAAAGTTATGTTTTCTATGGAGCATAACATTTTTTCCTTCTAATGTTGATGGTATTATTTTATGCTACTGTTCAAATAGTATCTTATTGCAACTTTGGGTAAATCCTAGGATGCACAGGCACACCTCGCTTTATTGTGCTTCACAGATGTTATGTATTTTACAAACTGAAGGCAAGACCGTCCCTCCACCAGTAGAAAGATTGCAGCTCACTTTGTTATGATGCTCGCTATAGTCACGTGGACTGTAACGAAACACATAATATCTCCAATGTATGCCTGTATTCTGTAGATTGACATCAAGTAAAGTAATAATGAGGTCCATGTCTCCAAAACGGGGAAATAACGACCAGCACACAAAATAGAGATGTGTTTTTCCTTAACAGATGTGCCTCTTGTTAGCACATCTGGCACATTGGCATCCTGTGAGGCTACAGACCAGTGGAAAATATCAGCAACAGTTGACTCTAGTCCTCGATGGATTTGTGGATGTCCTTGTTTTAGGAAATAGGAAAACATTTACTTCTAAAACCTACTGTATATAACTGGTTATATTCTTGTAAGGCATAAAATTCATTTGTTTTTTTTTAAAAATCATGGCATCAACAATTTTCCTTTAAAAAGGAAGATTAATTCATTAAGTCAGAATTTTTAATGCAATAATCTTCAATTCTGACCCATGGGACAGCAATCCCTACCAGGAGAGTAGTAGTAGAAAACATATTATGGTAATGGATTTCAGTAATCTTCTTCAAAAGGAGGCATTTTAATGATGATTCCGTGGATGGTCTCTGTCATTTTGAAGTACAGTAATGGATCTACATGAATCTAAAGGGCTGCGGTTGGATACATTAGACTCCCTGAATAGGGCTGCTAGTCAGTGGAAAAGTGCCTCAATCAGAGTTTGCTACCTTCTATGTTATGGCCCAGAAATTAAATAAAATTGGTTTAAGACTTTGAAGTAACAAAGTCTGTTGCACTTCAAACAAGGCTTTGTTTGGGGGGAATTGTTGGCTTGTTACTAACACATTTAACTGGGACCTAGAACTTGGTAGGACAGTGAAACATAACTTGGAGGGGAAAGGTCTCAGCATCACATGCCAGGTGGACGGGTGTCTGGGTCAGAATCACGCTCTCGGAGCTGCTCCGGCTTAGCTCAGACAATGGAGATGATGAATTGGTGACATTTTAAGCAAATTGAATTTCATATCTTATGGATTCGTGGACTTGCTTCAGGGATTTTATCTGTGTAATTCCTTTGATTTGTAAGACCTCTGGACTCTAATTGTCCTTTACCCTGTATATTACTCATTATTAAAAATGATTTGTGCCTGTAGCAATAAAATGGACTAGACAATGAAAAGTGACATTTAGAAAATAATGCTTGGATTAAATTGAACTTCCTAAAGTCTAGGACTATCCTACCCATGGAAAATGACATATGCTTGACCTTTGCTTCGAGATGTGTGCGGCAAGTTCTGATTTGTCCACTCGATCTTATCCTCTACTTACTGTTACTTGTCATGTGACAAGGACCAGGAATGGAAAGATGGGTGCCTGTACTGGTTGTAAAATTGCAGAGGAACTTTGGGTCTTTTGTGGTGATGTTCCCCACAAAGCTACCAAACAGAACTGTTTTTCCCTGAAAAATAAAGTATACTCTTCACTTTTCGACTTTTCAACACTGTAAGGAACATCTTCCCATTTCTGGACATGTACTCCTCACTTTGGTGTGTGTAAGTTACTAGTATGTATCATCTCTCAGAGGAGCTCACAGGAAACAAACCCTGATTGGTTTTTCGTTTAGCAGAAGAACTGTATCAATGATTTTTTTTAAAAAAGGCAAGTTTGTTTGTCTCATTCCCTGTTTGACAACCTTTATTTAATGGCTTCCTATTGGCATAAGATAATATGCAGAATTCTTTTTTAAAATTAAAAAAATACATACATATTTTTTTATTGCTTAAAGTATTACAAAGAGTATTACATATGTCTCCTTCCCCCCACCCCCCTTGACATTCCCCTGGCCTCCCCTACCCCCCAGTGTCTTGTGTCCATTGGTTATGCTTATATGCATGCATACAAGTCCTTCGGTTGAGTTTAATCCTTACCCAAGGATATTTTTTTATTGACTTTAGAGAGAGAGGGAGGGTAGGAGAGAGAGAGAAAAACCTTAATCTGAGAGAAACATCTATCAATTGCCTTCTGTAGACATCCTGACCAAGGATCAAACTTGCAGCCTTTTGGTGTATGGGATGACTCTTCAACCAATTGAGCCACCTGGCCAGGGCAATATGCAGAATTCTTAATGTGGTCTCTAAGCCTGGTCAGTATGTGCACCCGCCAGTCTCTCTAGTCTCATCGTCCACTGGACACGCTGACCTTTCCAGATCCTAGAAAGCCAAATGCTGTTTTACCTTGTGGCTTTTACATATGCTACCTGTTGAGAGGTAGAGACTAGAAGGTCATCTATCATATCAGGAACGGGGAATGTAGACTATGTTCACTGACTTCAAGGGACACACTGGAAAAAATGAAGGGGAGATTGTTAAAGTGAGGAAGAGGAGACTACAGCATATTCATGTTTTGGCAACTACAGAAATGACCTAGGACAATAGCTGGCGTTCAATCCAATGGAGCAGAGAGTTGGTTTAGACTGATTGGTTCAGACACCACTTCTGCTTTCCTGGTGATTGCCCTTTCCCTGTGGTAGTGATGTTGTCTTTAGGAAAGCCACGTGCACTCTTAGTAAAGTAAGGACCAGGCAGGTGTGACACTAAAGCAGTGGCCTCAAAAGCACATCAGCAAAGAGCATCTTAGGAGAGGGGTGGGCAGGGTCTTCAGGTTTAAGTCTATTCATGGTCTGTTTCCTGTTATTGTGAATTATTTCTTCTCTTTCATGTTGATTCATTGATGTTTAATTGCACAGGAATGTAACCTTTAACTATAAGGTTGCCATAAATACTAGTCTTGTAGACATTTTTTGTTATAATTAATTGTGTATCCTTGAACAATCCATAGACTGTATTGTAGATAATTTTTTTTTTTTTACTTAAGCCATAAATACACCACCCTGTAGTAATGAATCCAAAACTCCATTGTTAAACCCACCTATTTTATGTAAGTTGACTAGCCGCTACTCTATAAAGATCATGTAGGTTAGCTTGTTAGAGAGAGCTTTTAATTACTTTCGTCAGGTCTTCTTGAGGACTGCTAGAGATCAAGGGCTGTGGTAGAGTCTCTAATAAATATGTGATACCATGACCTTCCATGTGATTCCCTGCACATTTGTGGATCTCTATCTCCAGATAGTTCCTATTTGCCATTTCCTGTCACTGGGCTTTACTATCTATTGAGACCCGAAGCTCTTCTGTATTACTTCCTATTGCTTAATGTACTATTACTACCCTTCCTGATAGGTTCTATATCCTGCCTGCTGAACTCCACTTCCTTCCTGCCTTGCAATTAAGTTTCCTCCTCCAGGTATGTGTCCAACCCCATGTCCCAGCTTCTCCCAGTCTTTCATCTCAACACTATAATCAATAGGATTAGGTCTGCTCATGACAGGAGAAAAATGGTATATTTCTCTTTCTATAAAACCCAAAATAAAACCTAAATTTAGTTGCTTTTTGTAGCTCTGTAGCTCTGAATTGATTTTCTTTTGATGGGACAAAAGAAATTGAATTCAGAAGCTGCCCAAATGATACAACAAGTTTTATTTCTCCTTCTGCAGAGACTGATAATCTTTGGTCACTTTCGCTCAGATTTTTGAAAACACAAGGATCGTCTGAGAGTTTGTTAACTGGCTTCAAGGTGTGGGTGGGATGTGAGGTCTTTCTTTTATACAGGCATACCTCATTTTATAGTGCTTTGCTTGATAGCACTTCACAGATGTCGGGTATTTACAAGCTGAAGTCCTGGTCCTCCACCAGCAAAAAGATTTCCACTCACTTTATTGGGGTACTTGTGATATTGTGGTGGCCTGGAATTGAACCTGCAGTATCTTTGAGGTGTGCCTGTGTTAGGTTTCCTTGATATTTTGATGCAGGTGTTCTGGGGGCCACATATTGAGGTAAATTACTATGACGAGTTAGAGAAATCCACCATTGCTCTTTCTAGTGTTTAAGACAGAAAACTACATGATTGAGACTTGTCTCCATTTCTGATTGATCAAAAAACTAATCAACGGAGGAAAAAAGCAGCTTCCCAAGAGTGATACTAGGCATTGTTTGGTATCTCACATGGACTGGCGTGAGACATTTAGTTCCTGACTAAGGGAAACTCCCAATGGTTTGTCACCTGGTAGGATGCCCCAATCTTATTGGCCTTGTTAATGTAAAAAACCATTGAAACCTGTAAAGAATTTTTGTGAGTTTATTTGAGCCAAACTGTCGACATATGCCGGGAAGCAGAACCTCAACGAATTGAGATAGTGCTCGGGAGAATGGCAGGGTTACATCCGTATTTATACATGAAATTCATTGGTGACAGATTTAAGGAGGTGGGATTAAGCGAAGCGGGGGGAAACCTTTGTGATAGGATAAAAAGTAAAATGATGGACACATACTTAGGTGGGTGTAGGAACAATTAACGTGATAAATGAAAGAATCTGCGGCATCTGTCCTGGGCCCAGCACACCTGGCTGTGCCCCAAGGGCTCCAGATACAGGGAAGTCACAAGTTACCCAGACATTTCAAGGGTATGTTATCATAGATGCAAAAAGACAGATAGGCTCAGTTATGGTAAAGGTTGACCTTATCAGTGAAGATATTGGCTTAGGACAGCTGTGGGCAAACTACGGCCCGCAGTCCGGATCCAGCCCATTTGAAATGAATAAAACTAAAAAAGAAAAAGACCATACCCTTTTATGTAATGATGTTTACTTTGAATTTATATTAGTTCACACACACACTCCATCCATGCTTTTGTTCCGGCCCTCCGGTCCAGTTTAAGAACCCATTGTGGCCCTCGAGTCAAAAAGTTTGCCTACCCTTGGCTTAGGACATAACTGCCCACCATAACTGCTTTTAGTTAAAGTTTAATTTCAGACCATCCTTTGTGGTTATTTTAGGTCTCTGAGACTGCAAAACTGCCAAGCAGGCCCCTCCTGAGCTTGTCAGGTCAGCATGTGGCCCCCTTTCGTCCACAGCCTTAGTAAGAAACAAAGATTTTACTTTGCTGTTCACATCACCAATTCCTTGTGGAACTTGGCTTCGTGTTTAATTAAAGGAAAGATTCTTAAGAAAAATGATACATATTTTTTAACTTTAGCCCTAATATCCAAATTGCTATTTGAGTTTTTGGTTGGTGGTATTTTTCATTTGTTTGTTTGTTGGGTTTTTTTTTATATATTGCAACTTGACTACAAAAATGGTACTTAGGAACATAATGCTTTTTATTCATTCATTCATTCATTCATTCATTCATTCATTCATTCCTATCAAATATTTATTGAGCCAAACAATGTGCTAGAAAAACACCATGAACAAACATGACAATGTAATTTTGATGGCTATACAGAATAAAAAATAGAAAATATTCCAAGAGTAGGATCTAACGTAGAAGGTGGGGTGTAGAGTGAAAAAATGAACACGGGGGAGTATTTTTTTGAGGATTCCCTGATGTAGAGACATTTAAGCTTTGATCCTGAAGATGAATAGGAAATTAGGCCAACAGTGAGGATGAAATTTTCCCTCGAGTGCTTGATGTGAGAAGAAAAAATCAGGCCTGTTCAAAGACCAGAGTGAAGGCCACTGAAGGAATTGGTGCAGGAGTGGTACGTGGCTTCAGCTCCAGAACAACGTGCGTTATGCCAACATTTGTGCCCAGTGAAACAGCACTGAGCAGGTTTAAGGTGAGGAATAATGGAAAATGTTTTCTTTCAAGAAGGACCAATAAACAGATATGGAGAATGGACTGGTAGGGGAAGATTAGCAAAAATGAATGCAGGACATGTTAGAAAGCCATTGCAATAGTTCAGATGAGCAATGATTGTGAATGGCTCTATGGGATGATAATGGAATCAAAGAGAGTGTAGCTGAGACATAATTTGGAACTTGGTAATTTATTGGACATGGAGGCAAGAGCCAGGGAAATGTGACATTCTCTGGGTTACTGGCTCGAGCAACTGACTGAAGGGCTGTGCATTTTACTAAGGGGAAGTAGTGTTCAGGTAGCGAGCTCACACTTTTAGCTCCTGTTGAGGGGGTTGGGGGGGGGGGGACATCCATGGGGAGCTAAGTAATCAAGGACTCCAGAAGAGTCATGTATGGAGACACAGATTTGCTGAAGTCATGGGATTAGATGGACTCGCCTTAGAAGTAAGTAGAAATGGGGAGGCTTTGCTGAGAATGGGGGATCTGGAGAACACGGGGAGGGGCTGGCCTTTGAGAGAAGTCCATTTGCCAATATGAAAGAGGAAAGGAGGGGGAAGTTAATGCAGATGCAGGTAGATTCAGAGGGCTTCTTTTTGGGTAGGAAGTTAGGGCTATTTAATGTCTTTTGTTTCCTTTATGAAGCCAGAGGCAAGATCATCTGTTGAGATCAAGGAAGATGGAAGTGAGATAAGAGGTTTGAGGAGAGGAGAGAGGACTGAGACGCTGTGCCTTTTGTGGACACATGCCAGCACTCCCATTTTGCCTTTTCCCAGGTGGCTGCCTGCTCCTCCTGGGGCCAGCCCAGCACCAAGACAGCTTGTGTCTATAGCAACCCTGTTATAGATGGATTTGAAAGGTGCATGTTGATTTGGTCTAGTATTTTCAAATGTTTACAGGTCTCATATTTTTTAAAGAAACTCCAAATATGTGGTTCCTTCACTGACTAGAATGCCTTCAATGACACTTCAGGGTCATAACGCACTGAATTTTATGCTGCTGAAAAGTCCATTCTGTGTGGGCCATATGGCTCTTTTCTCACTGACCATACTTGCCCTGAGAAAGTGGCCTTTGAGCTTAGATCAGGGAGGAGGGCATGCCTGCAGAAGGCCCATTGAAGGCTTTGAAGTGGGCAGTGTGGGTCAACCCATCTTTGCTGAATGTAATTGTTGAATTCCACTTAGATAGAGACCTAAGGAGAAACCTATAAGGGACTGCCCTCTAATGAAAATTTTATAAAAAATTGGTGCCGATGATACATAAATGCCCTTGTGGATTGGTTCTCTCAGCACCTTCTCAAGTGGAGAATTTTATTGTGAAACCTTGCTGGTTATGTTTAACAGCTGCTCGTACCTAGTCATGCTGTGACTTGATTGGAAGCCCAACTCTGCTGTAAGTAGAATTAATGTCCCTGTCTGTTTTTCCATCCCTCATGCATATTTAACTGAGTTATCTTTTTCCCTCTTGATTTTATTTACTCATTAGCTGTGTTGTAATGAAGAGTCCACGGTGACTAATTCTTCAGGCTCACCAGGAGGTTGAAATATGTCAGTGCTGGCGTGAGGCTGTGGTGTGGGACGGCTTTCTCTTTTCTCTCAAGCTGCCCCTGGAGGGGTACAGAATCACAACCCGCCATTTAAACATGAGGAAGAGCCCTCTTAGGGTTTGTGGAATGAAATGTCATGGAAGGGATTCTGGGAGAAAAACACGGGTGCTTTCGTGCTGTGAGCTCTGTAGCAATTCCAAAGAGAAAGAACAGGGCTTCATTTACTGAAGGTGAATTCATGGAAAACTACTCAGTGATAGTGACCAAATCTGTCCTTTCCAGTTATTTTTGTTTTTCTTCCACTACTCCCTTCTCACCAAGCTAATGTAAGGAGCAAGCAGGGGCGGGGGGGGGGGGGGGGGGGGGCGGTCTTAGTTTTTGTGTTATTTTTCATTTTCTAAAAGAATTTTCTTTGCTTTTCTTCGATGTGGAGTCCCAAAAGTTATCACATGTCTGTCTGTTTTCCAGAAAACTCCAGCATTTGCTTTTCTTAATATCTTTAGGGTCTGTGTTTATTGTTCTCGATGGGACCAGTCACCCATTATTTTTTCACTCCTTTAATTGCTCACACAGGTCTTGAAACACTAAACCTTCCACCCAGTGCTTTCACCAAGACCATGGTTCCTCCATAGGAAGAAAAGCATCTTAAAACAGTCAAATATGAGCAAGGTTAATATGTTAAAATATTAAGAACATTTGCTTTTTTAAAGGTAACCATCTTAAAAGGAATTCACAGCAGTCAATATTGGTGGCATTTTATGTATTTTGGCCCCTGAATTGGTTTCATGTGATTTTTCAAGACTGAATGTTCTGCCCACATTCAGAGTTAAACTTGGCTACATCCAGAGACTCGGTTCATTTTCTTAAACACTTAATGGATAAACTGCATGAAAATGGTATGTTGTGTCCTCTCTTCCAGGGGCAAGCCCTCTGACCCTTGCCTAAGGTGGGGTTCCCACACAGAGTAGAAGGAGCACTGACCTGGGAGCCTGACTAGCACCATTCATGTCCTGACTCACCCTGGCTACCAAATGGCATCCATCAACCCCATCTTCCTCATCTTTTTAATGGAGATGATACCTCTTGGCCTTCTCACAGGCAGTGGTGGCATATATGCCCTTGGTACTGTGTGCTCATCTCTGGTATGGTATTTAGTAAATCTGGTGTAATTTTTTTAAGTGTGGTTTTCTTTAAAGATTGACTTGAAGTTCACGAACTGTTATTTTCATCATTTTGTGTACATACTTGCAGTATCTATTACAATGCAAGCACACTGCAGGGACTTCAAAACATGTTCTAAATAGGGCAATTCAAGTCAACACCATCTATTGAGATCTCTATGTAAAGCCATTCTCTAGCTGCAATGCAACATGGTAAAATGAATAAGAATTTAAAATCTATTTTGAGAGTTAGGAAAACAACTATGCAGATCAGAGTACAAAAGTGAGATCAGGGAGATGCTGGTGACTCGCGGGAAGGAAAGATTAATTTTAATGGGGAAAACCTGAAGGGTGGGAAAATTTGGGGCAGGTGGAAGCTCGCAGGTAGTCTTGTGAGCTGCATGAGCCAAGCTCAGAGGAGGAGAGCTTCCCTGCCCACTACTATGCAGAGGGAAGGATCAAGGGAATTGGGCTGGTTTTATAACACTGGGCAGAAAGCATGAAGGCTTGCCATTCATAATTAATAGAATAAGTATCAGGAGTTTCTCTTTCATCAGATTTCAGAGTTCAAGCAAAAATCTAATAAATAATTCATTATTCCTAAGTGTTATCTTCCTCTTTGAGTTTTTCCTGGATTTTGAAAACACATCATGGCACAATAACCATCACCTTCCTTTCAGCCTTTTCAGATGAGAAATAGGACAGGTTGGGATGATCTTTCTGCTTGGTATAAGTAAAATGTGTAGAATTTGGTTTTTATAAGTTGACTCACTATTTAACAAAACAAAGAATGTGATATGGACATGAAATGTCAAACTGTGACCCAGAAGCCAGCATCCCTTAAACTTCTCCATTCATGATGGAACTGTGGTTCTTGACAGTGAGGAAAGAAGACTCACTCCACCTTTTGTCCCATCTTCTATTCTGAGCCTGAACCATGCAGGCACTAAGTTGAGGCGCGGAGAGTGATGCAGGGAAGTCCCTGTGAGAGCTGTCTGGATGCTCTCCAAACGCAGCAGTACTAGGTGTGGTACATCTGGTCCAAGGCCCCAAGAACTCAATCTTCTTCTTCCCTCTCAGCCCTCCCTCCAGTAAAACGACTAAAGAGCTTTCATCTTCAGGTTGCACAACTAGCCCTTCTCCCTTGGATTGGGGAATGCTTTGGCGGGTGTCCTTTGACACAGGCTGATACCAAAAAATGCTTTATGCTGTACGTGCTGCGGGTCAGAGATGGTTCGCTGTGGGAGAAAGACTTGGCGCTTAGAGATGGTCAAGTGGCAGATCTCAAAAGCAGGTGGTCCTCAAAAGGAGATGGATCATAGGCAGTGATGTGGGATGAAGGGAACCTTTCTGGTCCAGGTTAAAATGACAACATGAATAATCGTTACAGCAGATACAGTGGTGCCCAGGTGCCTTTGGCTCCATCCCCCAGCTTCCAGGTTGGTCACTACTCATAACTCATTCCTGTGACCCTCAGAGGATTGTCCATGGGGCCAGAGGTAAGAGCTGGAGGAGCCTGAATGAGTCCTTCCTCCTTCTTTCTGGGCATCCTGCATCCAACAACTGAATGATGTGGGAGAGAACTACAGCTTGGAAACTGTGAGGTGTCATTTCCGCTATCCAGCTTCCCTTAAACTCAGGCTGGGCCTAGAAGTTCCTCTCTGAAATGCACCTTTGCCTGCTTTGGCCCCCTTCCCAGTCCTGCTCCTTCTAATCCTCACTGCTCTCTTTGGATCACACAGCCTTAATAAATCACTTGTATCCAAATCCCCGGCTCAGGGTCTGTTCAAGGGAGAACCCGATTTAAGCTATCATTACCACAAACTGGAAGAAACACCCCCACCACCATCCCCTTTGTTTGCAAGAAAGTAAAAGAAGTGATGTTTGATTTTTTAGCAAGATAAGCTGTTATGAAAGTCAGAATTATAGTTCTGCTTATGTCTGCTACTCTGTGAAAATAAATCAAAAGAATGATAGCAATGCCACTAGTGCACCTAAAAGAATAGTAGATTTCAGGGGATGAATATATCCTACTTCCCATCTTGATTAGGCACCACATTAGGTTTTTTCCCCAGGTTACATTAGAGTTGAAAGCACATGAGCTCAAGGAGATACAAAAAGATGACCTTTCTCATTGAACAAATAACATAAATGTAACTTCTGTTGACTTTTGACAGGATAATCTTTATATATATCCTGCCAATAATCCATTTAAAATTGGTCTGTGCGGCGGCTGCAATTGCCCACACAGCCACGGCAGCAACCACCATAGTAACGGGAGTTGCCTCCATTGCTTCCCGGGGCTTACGGAGCAGTTATGCAGCGGACTGAACATTAGGGAGGCTCCAGCTCTTGTTAGCAATGAGGAAAAGAGAAATGTGATTCAAGAGGCCAAAATGTCATGGTTGAGATTGAATTACTCTAAGGAATCACGTCTAGATGGATCACTTAATAAGGGATGGGAATACAGAAGAGGAATGCTCTCAATTTCAGGCCTTAATAATGAAGGAGGAGGGCTACAATGCACACATTTCATCATCCTAGAAGCCATTATCCTTTTAAATACCCCTTCTTACATGTAGAATTGATATGGGGTGTATGCTAGTATTTATTCGCTTAAACTCTATGTTTCTTTCAGTTGTGGCTTGTTGCTGTTCTGCTTCATTCCGCTCCATCTGTCATGTTGCCTGGAGGACTGTTTTCTTTTTCTTTCCAAACTCCCCGTAGAACACACTCCAGGAGTGTCTCATTCACTCTTGTGAAATAGATGATTACTGTAAATCATGTTTGCTTCCAGGTCTATAATCTGAATTCTTTCTTATTTACTCTAGAGTATTTTGATATTTAAAGAAACCCTGCAGTGAGTTTTATTTATAAAATATCTATTGAATTAAACAAGCAGCTTCCAGGGTTTGTTTGTTTTTGTGTGAGTGGGTAGCAATTAGTCTTTTTTTTGCGCAGTCTGAATTTCGTCAGCCAGGGAATTTGATTTTAGATGTACTGCAAACAAATAACCAATTTAGTGCAAACTACATATTGTCCGAATTCTCCCCTCTTTACCTCTAGAGATTTAGATAGAACCATCTTGGAGCCATAGCCATTTCTTCCACTGTAAAAGCTGAAGGCCCAGCATCAGTTCCAATAGTACAATCAAATGACTGCAGGGAATGTCTGATTCTCTGTGTCCGAGTTGTAAGTTTTGCACCACCTGGTAACTTCTCTCATTTGCTACTTTGTCCTCCATGGTCTCTGATAATTAAAGCAGTCCCTCTCATTCAATTGTGCCTATCTGGAATTAGGTTTATCTCTGGACCTCAATTGAAAAATCCTTCAAGTTGGTCTGAAGCAGATAGACTAAGCAGAGAGCCTTGCATGTCATCTAACGGATCTGATATTATAATGGATCTAAAGAAAAGCATTGGGTTTACTTTTCCTTTTCTGTAAGATGACTCTTCCCGGTTTCTTATCTTTAGGTAAGGGTCCATAATTTACTGAACTAGGGACAAATTAAGGAGATTTCCTTAAAGTGCCCCCTTGCTGTTTAGGTGTAAGAATTCAAGAACACCTGACCTTGAAATTCTCTTTCTTGGCCTGTTTCCCAGGGTTCTCGAGCAGGCTTGTTACTGCTCAAGTTGAGAGAGGCCAGAGTTTTTGCAGTAGCTGCAGTGGCTTCTCAAAATTTAACACTTGCTGGTGCAATCTTTTGTTCTTAGTCCCTTCACAACATTGTGGATTTGAGCTTCTGGTATTTGAAAACTTATCATCCATTCATACTGAGCAACTGCTGCAAGGATAGAGCCGGAAACTGGCTCCTTGGACTAATATTTAAGCCTGGGCTGCTGGCTAAACATGGCAGATTGACAAAGTCATTTATCCCACTGCCTCCTTAAAGCCAGATCTGATTAAAATGGGAGTAGAAAAGAGCAAATGACAAAACAACAATGAGGTACCATCTCACACCTGTCAGACTGGCTATCATCAACAAATCAACAAACGACAAGTGCTGGAGAGGATGTGGAGAAAAAAGGAACACTTGTGCACTGCTGGTGGGAATGCAGACTGGTGCAGCCACTATGGAAGACAGTATGGAGTTTCCTCAAAAAACTGAAAATGGAACTCCCATTTGACCCTGTGATCCCACTTCTAGGAATATATCCCAAGAAACCAGAAACACCAATCAGAAAGGATATATGCACCCCTATGTTCATAGCAGCACAATTCACCATAGCTAAGATCTGGAAACAGCCTAAGTGCCCATCAGTAGATGAATGGATTAGAAAACTGGTACATCTACACGATGGAATACTATGCTGCTCTAAAAAGGAAGGAACTCTTACCATTTGCAACGTCATGGATGGCACTGGAGAGCATTATGCTAAGTGAAATAAGCCAGTCAATGAAGGAAAAATACCACATGATCTCACTCATTCATGGATAATAGAGACCATTATAAACTTTTGAACAATAATAGATACAGAGGCAGAGCTGCCTCAAACAGATTGTCAAACTGCAGCAGGAAGGTCGGGGAGGGTTGGGGGGCAGGAGGTAGGGGGGTAAGAGATCAACTAAAGGACTTGTATGCATGCATATAAGCATAACCAGTGGACATAAGACACTGGGGGATAGGGGAGGCTAGGGGACTGTCAAGGGCGGGGGGGTGGGGGGGAAGGACACATATGTAATACCCTTTGTAATACTTTAAGCAATAAAAAAAATAAAAAAAAATAGCAAATGAGAGATGTCTAGAGAATTCTGGAAGATGGAAAGTATATAAGAATCTCTCCCACTCTGAACAGCCAGATAACTCTTCTTCTACTCTGAAGAAGATATGATCTCAAGGTGATCTGGCACCCTAAGAACAAAGCGGGTGGGGAGGCACATCCAGAAAACCCATGGTTAAGTGAAGGTCTGCCTACAGAATGAGGAATGCCTTAGTCCCTCTCTCCTGCTTAGTATCAGCATCTCTAGAAGTCAGATTGACACCTCTGAAACAGAAGATGTGAGAAATGAGTCCAAGAGAAAGATGTTGAGAGTCTTCCTTGTGGATGGCCCAGAGAAATGGTCAGCTTCTTGCTTGGTTGGCCTACAGTAAAGCCCACCATTCAACAAACTCTGCCTCCACCCAGAGGCTTCTAATCATGATTTTTAAATATAAATGGATTTACCAAGAATCACCGGGCCTATGATCAACACCTCTGGCATGAAAAACACAGGCCAAAGCAAAGTGGGAGGAACTGGGGAGAGGGAAATTCATAGGAAATAGAAAAATGCAAGCAGCTTAAGAAAGCATTAGGAGGAGAAAACCTAATATTGCCAAAGAGATAAGAACAGATTGCATTTAGGAAAGAGGAACAGGGTAAGATGAAAAGGGGAACATTCAGAAAAGAAGCAAAGCTCCTGGAAATTAAAACTGTGGTAACAGATATAAATGAGGAAATCTCCAAGAAAATAGAAACAGTAGCATCACCAACAAAGTAATGAAAAATAGGAAAATTGATAGTATCGGATTATATAAGAAGAAACTAATGTCATTGGAAAGTAGTGAGTTTTATCTTTTCCTCTCCAGGAATTATCTCACTTATTAGTTTTCCTTGTCTTACCCAATTACTTTGAGCTCCAGTATTACATTGAAGAGTGATCGCAGTAGTAGGCATCCCTGCTTAGCTTCTGATTTGAAGAGGATATGCTTCTCATCTGGCTAAAGATAACTCCTCATATTCCCGACTTAATATTTTTTATCATGAGTTTTGAATTTGGCTAAATAGAGACTTGTAAATCTTCATTCATATGTGAATATGTTCCTTTTCTCTATAAACTGTTAAAACAGTATTGTATTGGCTCAGGAATAGATTAGGGAATTGAGATGCAGGGTGGAAGAGGTTGTAATGTACATGTTTTACTTTAAATGATATTTAATATAAAACATTTAAAATAAGCACAACATTATTGATGCTGCAGTTAGTACAATTTTAACTCTTACTTGTTCTTAGCCTCGTTTAGGACCTAGCTAATTTGATAGGAGAGAAAGAATTGTCTTGAACCTAATTTATTAATCTAGTAAATTTGTTTAAATCAACGTGGTGATATTTTGGCATTTCCAAAGCCCATTAAGACAAAATTACAAAAACTATCATAGGGTCAATTAATAACTTTAGTTAGATAACAAAAAAAGTGAAATTTGTCTTGTATTCTGTGCTGATAAAATATCTTACTGATTGTATGTGTATTTTTACCTGTGTGAACAGGCTCTATATGGACACCAGTACCTCACTGTGAGCTGGGGAACACAGATCTTCCCATATTGTGGAACAGAAAAGGCCTATGCTCTGAACCACCCAAAGCAGAAAATGAAAATTGAATTGAAATGTAAGTACTAAATTTGTAACAGTCTACTTATAAGATCTCTACAAAGAAATACATTGGAGTGGTAATAATCCTGGACTGCCCAGCCAGCATGGCTCAGTGGTTGAGCATCGACCTATGAACCAGGAGGTCTGGTTCAATTCCTGGCCAGCGCACATGCCTGAGTTATGGGCTCAATCCCTAGCATAGGGCATGCAGGAGGCAGCCGATGAATGATTCCCTCTCATCGTTGATGTTTCCATCTCTCTCTCCCTCTCCTTCCTCTCTGAAATCAATAAAAATATATTTAAAGAAAGAAAAAAGAACCCTGGACTCTGGAGCCAGACTGCCTAAGTTTGAATCCCAACTCTTTCCCTCCAGGCTGTGTGATCTTAGGAAAACACTTGACCTCTCTCATGTTAGTTTCCTCCTCTTTTAAAGGAAGTTATAATAGTATCTACCTTATAAGAGTGCTGTAATGAATGAATGAATTAATAATATGCCTGATCCTTTATGTATGTATAAATGTCAGCTATTGCTGTCAACTTGTTATTTTTAAGTTCAGACACAGGCAATTCTTTCTCTTTATAGGTTCCCAATTAGTATCTACACTAATAAAAAAGAAAGATGCAAATTGACCATCCCTCCGTGATGCCCATCAGCCAATCAGGAGTGAGTATGCAAATTAACCCGACAAAGATGGCAGGTTAACTTGCATATGCAGGCGCTGAGTGGCTGGGGAGCAGGGTGGCTGCTTGTGTGTGCGTGCGCACCGGCGTCAAGCAGCCTGGGTACTGGGGTCGGGTGTCCTCAAGAGCCAGGCCACTCTGAGCCTGTAGTCCTGGAGCTGCCGGAGTCCCGAAATGCCCCTGGCCACTCTGGGTATACGCTCTCAGGTGCCCAGCAGCTGGGGGCGGGGCAGAAACACCCTCTGTGTTGCTATGGTGGGCCTGTGGGCAGCGCGCATGCACCAAGTGGTCAGGGGGGCATTCCCGCCCCCCTTGCTGCTCCGGGCCTACCTGCACAGGCATCGAGTAGCTTGGGTCCTGGGGATGCCACTGGAGTGTCCGGTCCTGTCAGCCTGGCCTGGGGGCAACTGAAGTTCCCAGTCCTTTTCATTTCTGCAGCCCCTGGACTGGAAGCAAAAACCAAGAGTGCGGGAGCACCAGGAATGCTGGGAATCGTAGTTCTGGTGGCAGATGCGTTGTGGGATCTCTTAGACCAGCAGTTCTCAACCTGTGGGTTGCGACCCCTTTGGCAGTCGAATGACCCTTTCACAGGGTTCGCCTAAGACCATCCTGCATATCAGATATTTACATTACGATTCATAACAGTAGCAACATTACAGTTATAAAGTAGCAATGAAAATAATTTTATGGTTGGGTCACAACATGAGGAACTGTATTTAAAGGGCCAGAAGGTTGAGAACCACTGTGACACTAGAGCAGTGGTTCTGAGCCTTGGCTGCACATTAGAATCACCTGGGAATCTTTTTAAAATCCCGATTTCTGGGCCTCATCCTCGAGAAATTCTGTTTCTTTGTTATGGGGTGGGGCCACAACATTAGTAACAAAGAAACAGAATTTCCGGAGGATGAGGCCCAGAAATCAGGATTTTAAAAAGATTCCCAGGTGATTCTAATGTGCAGCCAAGGTTCAGAACCACTGCACTAGAGCAAAGTGAGCCTGGAACAAGTTACTATTGTGGGTGGGAGATGGAGGGAAAGCAAAGGTGAGAGACATAAGTCAAAGTCAGAGTGTCGAGGAAAAATTAAAAGGAAGATATCGTGCAACTTCTAGGAAATCTCCACCAATGGAGCAAAGAAAAGGAAAGACCTCTACTATTCTGTGAGCACAAAACCAAACTGGGTTGGGGTCTCAGACAATTCGCTCATATGATTGCAAAGACAGACAGAAACTCCCAGATTGGAGAGGGCTCCCCTGAGGGCTCCCAGATTGGAGAGGGTGCAGGTCGGGCTGAGGGACACACCCCCCAGTGCATGAATCTTTGTGCACCCGGCCCCTAGTTAAATATAAATGAATTTACAGTTTTCTCTTCACCACCTTAGGCATTAGTACACATGTACATTCCAAATTAGGCAGGACAATCCAGTGAGTCATATTAGCAGGGCCTGATCCTGACAGCCCCTTATGAATAAAACCTACAGAAATTGGATTACAACGTCATTGAGTAGTTGTCTCTGTTTTCTTATGACAGCAAGTTTTCCACATGTTGGCAAACCTCCTAGTGTGTTTTGCAACAGAGCGCTATGCCAGATCCGCCTCGCTCTAAATTTCCCTCCTATCATAAGCTGTTAGGCTTCAGGCTGGGGCTTTACTTTTATGGGGGATATCCAGGACTTTCAAAGAAAACCCCAACTGTGGTGCACAGAGTTTTTTAGCCTTTCTGGTAAACAGAATATCATTAAGTCACACGTCTGTGAAAACAATATATGTTCTCTTGAGCCTAATAAAACAGCAACATTGCTTATCTTGAGCATTGGATAAGCCCAGGTTCACCTTTTTTTCATGCCATAAGTTTATTTACAAACACATCTAGTATGTTGAGTTCAACAGTTTGATCCATTTTTCAAAAAGACTGCACCTCCTAAAATGCTCCTCTTCATATCTGTTTCATGGATCAACTAAATCATCCTTATTTCTTAACAGTTGCTATCTTACTGTGAAGAAAGGTGTGGTGAATCCAGATCCAAAGTACAAAGTCATCATAGCTAGTAACCGCCACTTGTTTTCCACCGAAAATGGCTAAGTCTTCCCGGGCCCCAATCAGAGTGCCCCGATGCACCTCAGAGCCTGTGAGCCTCCCAATGCTATCCCTACATAGAGCACTGTCAGAAGAAGCCCTGTGAACGGTGCAGAGACCAAAAGCGGAGGAAATAGTGGTATCCCACCAAGGCCTCCTTTTTTCAGGACCTTGCTCCCCTTCTTGTAAGGACTGAGAGGGTAGGTTTACCTCTCCTACGTGATGTTATAATCGTGCCTCTCCTTAATGAACTCGAATTTCAGAATTTGTAAGGACAAAGGGCTTATAAACTGCTTCCAATGTATGAATGGCTAATATTTCACTTAATCTCTGTAACAGTCCTGTGAGATAAGCATCAGTTTCATCAGTTTATTGCAAAGCCAGCACTTCATTCTGACCTCACGGAGGCTGGTCAGCTCCTAATTAGATGTTCTTACTATTCCTTCGGGCAGATGGGAAATGTAGACTTTTTGGATATACTATGCTACCTATAAGGACACCTACATTTAAAAGTAAGAGGCTTAATTCTCATTGTTGAGCAGGAAGGAAGAGATTTCCCTGTCCTTTTTTTTTTTTTTTTTTTTTGAGCATTTGCTTTAAAAATGCTTTAGGAAACACATGGCTGTCTGTATTTTCTCCTGTCTTTGAAATGTATATAAATCCTTTGGAAGGCTAAATGGGTCTTTTATCAGCTTTATTACCCAGCAATGTCTTGGTAAGGACCTGGGAGTGATCTCTTTGAAATGTGAACATTCAGGGAGATAGCATCTCTAGCTCCCAGTTTCGGGGGGGGGGGGGGGGGGGGGGGGGGGATTTAGGAGCCTATCTTCATGGGCCCTTTGCTCCAAGAAACTGATCTCCTGTCATAACTATCTGAGTTTGTTCTTCCTCTGGATAAAGCCAATAAGCTAACACAATTACCAGTAAAGTTAGGATGGTCTGTTGGTGACATTGATGCTATCAGGTCCTCTTACTGGAGGACTAGTTACTGTTTATCTTGAGAACATGTATGGGAGGGGCTGTATCTGCTTGGCTCCATATGAAGGTGAGATTCCTTCCTGTTCTCGCAATCTCTTAGTGAAGCTCATCCACTCTGGTTTAATGCTTATTCAGGAATAGAAGTGTTTTCTTTCTCTACTTCCTCTGTGGGGAGGTTTTCTGTGTTGGGAGAAGGTCTTGTTTTTAATTCTATTTCCCCAGCGAACCCATGTCAGTTACTTGCTAATTTCACCCTCATTTTTAAATAGAATATCAGGTCTTTCTCAGTTATCTGAAATTTAAGTTTACTGTGTTTATCTGCAGGGGAATGTTAATATTGGATGACATTTTGACAGCTTATACACTTAGGATGAATAATGTTTTTAGTAGCCAATGGGATGGTCATGCATTTGGCCTTCTTTTAAAACCTCCCTTATCAGATAAATCTACTTATTTTTTAACACTTTTTCTTATTCTTCAATTTTTAATTAATTTGTATGCTCAACCATACACAGAACTAAAATGATGTGGCCACTGGTTGAACACAAATGTGAAATTCCATCAACTCTGTACCATGAACCATAGGAGCAGAGTCTAAGATAGGCAGTAGAGACCCAATATTATATTAAACTAGAGGCCTGGTGCACAAAATTCATGCACAGGGTGGGGGGCCCTCAGCCCAGCCTGCACCCTCTCCAATCTGGGACTCCTGGCTCCTAACAGCTCACCTGCCTGCCTGCTTGATTGCTCCTAACCGCCTCTGCCTGCCGGCCTGATTGCCCCCTAACTGCCCTCCCCTGCTGCCTTGATCTCCCCTAACTGCCTCTGCCTTGGCCCCCACCACTGTGGCTTTGTCCGGAAGAATGTCTGGAAGACCTCTGGTCTAATTAGCATATTACCCTTTTATTAGTATAGATTCTTCATATTTACATTCATATAGTTCCCAATTTTAATATTTTCAGCATGACTGGACATATGTATATCCATCCTGAAAACACAAAGCTTCTGTGGTCAGTGGGCAGTCTTCTATTGCTTCTTGTAGGAGCAATAAGGAAAGGCAAAAATTGGCCAAAAGAACAATTGTTCCCAATAAAAATTGTTAGGTTTCAAGTCTGAACTCCAAGGTAGAATCTCACACTGATCAGTGGGGAAAAACTTTGTAATTGGGAAAGATATACCTTGGGGATGTGTTTTGCTCATATGCATTTATTAACTAAATTTCATCTGAAGTTTAATCAGTGTTCAAAGTAAGAAATGGATTAAAAGTCATCTTCTTATGATAGATGATGAAACGATTTTTTTAATCTCAGACTGATTTTCTACATTGGCATTTTTTTTTTCAGGAAAGATAAGATCCACTTAGAAGCTAGTCTATGTACATTTGCACATTCTCTGTTTTATATAAACCTATTTTATTAATGTTTAATTGCAATTTGAACAAATGTTCCTGCTGGCTGCATTTCAGGGCCTGAAAATTTTCACTGCAAGGTTTTTTAATATACTGATCACATTTACTATGCAAACTAAAACCGTGTGTGTGTGTGTGTGTGTGTGTGTGTGTGTGTGTGGTGTTTGAAAACAAAACATAATACATGATTGGATGACTCAAGATTATGACCTAACTTTTCCCCCCTTTTATTTTCATTAGTACATAGTTCTGCAATGACTATAACTTTAAATTAATTAAGGATTATTTCAATCTCTTTTTAAATGAGTTATTCGAAGTATAGTAAATATTCTACCATGGTATCACAATTCAGATAAGCATTTTAGAGCAATGTGGAACATATTGGAACAACCAAGTGTTTAATCAGATCTAGATTTAAATTTTACTTGTGTCATTTATCAGCTATGAAACTTTAATCTCTCTGAATCTCCAATGACGTCAATACATAGGGAAAACAATGATGCATATGTCTTTACAGTTTTTCTGAAAATAGTATTTGTAAGTTATCTATTGTGCCCAGAATATTGTAACTGCTAAAAAAAAAAAAAAGTGAAATATATTAATGCTGTTATAAAAGTGGTTGGGATGTAAACCATTAATGAATCTCTGTAAAGCAAGTCATTCAATTTCAGAAGAACCAAATCTGTAGTTAATGTCAGTTAAACAGGAGTTGGACAAAAGGGTCTAAGATTTTAAGTCCTTTTAAGAACTAACACAGAGCTTCTCAATCTTTTTTTTTTTTTATCAGTTCTGATGTTTCTTCTTTCATTTTTATTTTTTTCTTTATTGATTAAGGTATTACATATGTGTCTTTATCCCCCCACTGACCCCCCCACTCATGCCCTCACCTCCCTGATGTCTGTGTCCATTGGTTAGGCTTATATGCATGCATATAAGTCCTTTGGTTGATCTATCTCCCTTACCCCCACCCTCCCCTACCTCCCCTCTGAGGTTTGATGGTCCGATTGATGCTTCTTTGTCTCTGGATCTGTTTTTGTTCATCAGTTGATGTTATTCATTATATTCCACAAATGAGTGAGATCATGTGATATTTATCTTTCTCTGATTGGCTTATTTCACTTAGCATAATGCTCTCCAGTTCCATCCATGCTGTTGCAAATGTTAAGAATTCCTTCTTTTTTACTGCAGCGTAGTATTCCATTGTATAGATGCACCACAGTTTTTTAATCCACTCATCTGCTGATAGGCACTTAGGCTCTTTCCAAATCTTAGCTATGGTGAATTGTGCTGCTATGAACATAGCGGTGCATATATCCTTTCTGATTGGTGTTTCTAGTTTCTTGGGATATTTTCCTAGAAGTGGGATCACTGAGTCAAAGGGAACTCATACAACTTAACAAAAGGAAGATAAATAACCCAATCAAAAATGGGAAAGGGACCTAAATAGATACTTTTCAAAAGAGGACATAAGGAAGGCCAAGAGACATATGAAAACATGCTCAAAGTCACTAATCATCCGAGAGATGCAAATCAAAATGACAATGCGGTACCATCTCACACCTGTCAGAATGGCTATCATCAACAAATGACAAGTGCTGGCGAGGATGAGGAGAAAAAGGAATTCTCATGCACTGCTAGTGGGAATGCAGACTGGTGCAGCCACTATGGAGAACAGTGTGGAGTTTTCTCAAAAAACTGAAAATGGAACTCTCATTTGACCCAGTGATCCCACTTCTAGGAGCTTCTCAATCTTTAATGTGCCTATGAATTTACCCAGAGAGCTTGTTTGTTGTTGATTCTGGTTTAGTAGGTTTGCCTGGAGTTGGAGATTCTACATTTCCAACAAGCTCCCAGAGATAATGATAATGTCCCTGCCCATGGACCACACTGTGGCGAAGTGGTTCGGGTACTGGGCAAGCTCGTCAGGTAATTGTCATCATGGAGAAGGTAGTTTCAGTTATCTTCTAATGAAAACAGAATACATATTATTTTACATACCACTCTTTATTTTAAAATTAATTTTTCATGTGTCATCCACAAATTACACAGTGACATAAAGATGAAAAAATACCAGATACATATATCCTTGTCATTTGGCCTAAATTTTTTTTTTTGGGGGGAGGGGGTGGAGATTTGTTTATTTGTCCAGCTTTATTGAGATCTAATGGGCATGTAACATTGTGTAAGTTTAAGATGTACAATGTGTTGACTTGATACACTTTTAGATTGCAAAATTATTATCACTGTAGCCTCAAATAACACCTTTATCATGTCACATACTTGATAGGGGCAGAAATGGAATACTGGGGGCCAGCTATAATTGTAAGAAATCTTAATCATGCTCTATTAACCATGATTGTTTTATTCTGATTAAAGAAGGCACATTGTAATCTGGCTGGGAGTTGCATGTGGGACCTAGGAGCTTACTTGGAATGTGGCCCCTTCTCCCCATCCCAGAGCTGCCTGTTATCATGGAAAAATTAACAACCTTGTTGTGGAAACCAGAGCTACCAGCCCTTTGAAAACCCCCATCCTTTTGCATATTGCCAGCCCTTTGAAGATCCCTAGTCTTTGTATACCCGTAGGCCTTTGCAAATCTCCAGCCTGCATTACCTGTAAACTGCCCATTTGGCATACCCTCTTGCCTAGTTACCCATGTAGTCTTTTCTTTTTTTTTAGATCTAATAAATTTTAATGCACATTTATTTTATTTATTTATTTATTTATTTATTTATTTATTTATTTAGTTTTATTGCTTAAAGTATTACAAATGTCCTTCTACCCAATATAAGCGACTGGCTTATGGTGGGGAGCAGAGCCGATTTTTATGGATAATATGCTGGTCTCCCATACTGCTGGCAATATGGGAATCAACACTCATCTATGATTCAACCCTGTCTCTGCTTAACTGGCTCAAGTAGTGACAGGCAGCCTGGACCCATTGTTGTCCAAATACATAATTACCACTTCTTCTTTTGTGGTGAAAACATTGAAGATTTACTCTTTTGGCTACTTTCAAGTATATAACACAGCATTGTTAACTATAATCACCTTGCTGTGCATTAGATCCCCAGAATTTATTCATTTTATAACCGAGGGTTTGTACTCTGGCCAACACCTTCCCATTTTCTCCACCTCCAGCCCCTGGAAACCATCATTCTACTCCCTCTCTGCTTCTCTGAGTTGGGCTTTTTTAGATTCCACACATAAGCAAGGTCTTCAGTATTAGTCTTTCTCTGACTGGCTTATTTCATTTAGTATAATGCTTTCATGGTCCATCCATGTTGTTGCAAATGGCAGGATTTCTGTCTTTCTCATGGCTGGGTAATATTCCACTGCATGTTTATAGCATATTTTCTTTATCCATTCATCTATTGGCCAACACGTAGGTATGAACAAACATCAAGACATTTTCTCTAAACATCTTACCTGTGGGCTCCTCCAGGTCATTTACATAATTTTTGTTATCCTGTTTTCTGTCTGCATTCAGTACAAATGTTAATATGTCCTAAGAACCCTTTGCTGCAAATGTGAGTGTAAATGCCCCGGGGAATTTAAATTTTTAACTAACTCTTACTCCCCCTGGGCTGTTTTTTTCCTTTCTCCCCCTCTCTCTGCTAAACGGCTTTTAAAGACCATTTGTATTTATTTTTTACTACAAAAGTAATACATGTTCATACTTTTTAAAAAAAAATTCAAGCAGTACAAAAGGGTGAAGAAATTAAAGTAAAAAAAAAAATCCCCTCTGCACATCCTTCATTCCTACTCCATTCCACAAAATCACCCCTGTTGCCAGTTTTTGTGTATGCTTCCAGTAATTTTCCATATGAATACCATCATGTATATTCTTACATAAACACACTATTCCACAAACACAAGTCAATTATATGTCATTTTAATGCTGGCAGCTTGCTTTTTTATTTAATAACATACCTTGGAGATATTACCATTAGCATATAGAGCTGTCCCTTATTCTTTTAAAAGATACAAAGCATTACAACACATGGCTAAATCATAATAGTTTAACCATATCCTTATTAAGATATATATATTGAATGCTTCCACTATGTAGGTACTGTATAAAAATCAGTGCCACAATGATCATCCTTGTACATGTCTTTACATAATTTGGGCACTGTATCTGTTAAAAAATGTTTTATGTGTGCCCAGCTGGTGTGGCTCAGTGGTTGAATGCCAACCTATGAAACAGGAGGTCAACAGTTCGATTCCCAGTCAGGGCACATGCCAGGGTTGTGGGCTCTATCCCCAGTGTGGGGTATGCAAGAGGCAGCCAATCAGTGATTCTCTCTCTTCATTGATGTTTCTATCTCTCCCTCTCCCTCTCTGAAATCAATAAAAAGACATTTTAGAAAATGTCTGATGTGTAACTGTCCAACTTCATCAGCTATCCTTGGCACCTTTGCCCATGTGGTACCTTCTGCCCAGAAAGCTCTTCCTTCAGATCTTTATATTGGACTAGCTTTCTCTCACCATTCAGAGCTCAACATCCTCAGAAAGGCTTTTTTGGGAACATCCCACCACATCACTATTATTGGCTTTTTCTAAAATAATGGAAGAAAATAGGCTAGAAATATAGATTAGAAAGGGATTTTAAATGTCATGTGGTTAAATCATCTCTCTTTAAATTAAAAACCTTTTAGAGAGGTAACATGACTAACCGAGGTCTCTGAAAGATTCCAGACTAAAACCCTATCTTCAGACTCTTTCTAGAAAGCTCAGGTTGACTCTGTGGCTGGTCCCATGTTTGTGGGGATTAGAGAGAGAGCAAGGAAAGTAAGAAAGTATTCCTTCTTCCCCACTGCTCATTTGCTCAGAGGATCCCTTCAGTTTCATAGATCCCAGTACATTTACCGAAACTCCCTGTTAATTCCCAAGGTGTACAGCCGCTCAGAATGTCCACACACTAGGACCTGCTCTGTGTGTGTGTGTGTGTGTGTGTGTGTGTGTGTGTGTAAGAAGGAAGGAAAACAAGGAGTAATGTGGTGGTAAATATTTAGTACCCAGCCCTTTAGGAGGAAAAAAGTCCTGATTTATAGCATTTTCTGGTTTCTGTGGGGTAGATACTCCCACCCTGGCTAATTTCAAGCTGCCAGAGTGACATCCCTGATCACAGAGCTGGGAAGTGCTGAGTAGCAGTCACACTCCAGTATACTGTTTCCATCAGACAAATGCAATAGGCGTGAAGAACCTCAAAGTATAGTTAACAATAAAAGAAATGCACAGTATCAAAATATGCTGTGTTGAGAGTATATTAGCTTCATTTTAATATTTACAAATATGTAATTTTTAATAATGGCTGTATTTGACAATGATCTGGCAAAATCCCCAAAATTTAGCAATTGGCTCTCCCCAGCCGATGGAAGACGTACCCAGTACATCCCTGGAGGGTGGTTAGTAGTTCCACAGAAGCAGTTACAGCAGACCTCAGAGAAGGCTTTCCAGCAGTTAGGGCACTGAAGGCGAGCAGGATCTGACGCCCCAAAGCATGTCTCTTTGGCACAAGGATTATTTTAGGCTAATTATTTTTAATAAACAGCAGACAGAAGAAACATTCTGAAAACTGACTAGAAGTTACTCTTGTGTAAGAGACAGTTACATTTATCAGGGAAATCTCCATGTCAGGGTGTCTCCCCCTCACTGTACCAGGAAGAGAGGGATGACTAAATCTCTGGAAACTCTTATCAAAAGAGAGAGCAAGTGACTTAAATCTGTATAACACCCTTATTTTTGTTTATTGTTCTTTACCTGGTAACCTCCCATAACTGGCCTGCCCCACCCCCAACATATTTTGTCTTTAGCTGGAAATGACATTGAAGGTAGTGTCTTGGACCATTTCAGAGAGTTACTAATTTTTCCTGTATCTTTCCTGTGGGTCTAGGAGGTGTACATGTTAAACTTCTGGTTGTTTTTCTCCTGTTTGTGTGTCTTTTATCATGGGGTGGGGTGGGGTGGTATCTGTCAGGAACCTAGAAGGGTAGAGGGAAAACTGTATTTCCTTCCCCACACCACAAGTGAGATGCCATTGTGCAGAGATGTTGATCTCACTCATGGTGTGGCAGGGCCCTGGACATCCAGGGCCCTCAACCAGTCACCTCGGCTTCATGCAGCCTCATTCATTTAGCTGTGTCTGATGTGCACAGGGGACCCTTTCCTATTGTGCCATGAGGTGACATGAGAAAGCACTGCTTTAGGATACCCACTGTCTCCTTTCAAGCCATTTCTCTCATGAGTCAGTGTCCAACTGCATATTTGCTAAAGTTTATCTTTTCCTATGTGTTTTATGTTTATAATAGTCTAAAAGTGCAAAAGACAAATAAGCAGCAAATATTAATCCTATATCATGTGCTACAGAATCTGGGAACATTATAAGGAAGAATACAATAAAATTCCAGTCCTGAATGAGTCTATAATCTAGTTACAGAGATAAGACTAACACTTCAAATAATCACAAAAGCAATAGAAGATAGTAAGTGTGTGTAATAAAAGAGGAAGTGACATGGCACAGACTGTAACTGTCAGTGAACTTCAGAGAAGTTGAGAAAACAGAAGGAAGGCCATCAGATTTTACCCTCTTGCTTCACAAATACAGAACTCCAGAGCGATTATTAACCAGTTATATGTGACCGAGAGGCAGGGTCCAACTGTCCTAACCCCCAGGCCACCCACTCAATACCCAGCACCTATCTTGGTTGGACGCTGTTCTCAGGATGACTTCTCCATTAGGAGGTTCAGTGTTGAGGACCCACAACAAGTTTTAATTTGTTCTAAACAAGAAGAAAAATAAATTTTAGGTCAAAGAAAAGTTTTAAAATATGATATTAATATATTTGTCTTTCTATCAATACAGTCATAAAATACAATTTTTAATATTTTTTATGGAGGAAAGGGCCAAGGAAGGCCAAAGGGACTTCCCATGAAAGTCATATTAGGCTCTGCCTCTTCCAGGCACTGAAGAAAGATAAAATGGTGAATGAAATTTCTATTCATTTAGCCAGAGAGACTGTTAATAAGCCAATTAGCAAATCAATAAGCGAGCTATTTCAGACAGTGATAAAGAAAAGGCTGTGTAAGAAAATAAAACATAGTTTGATAGAGAGTGGTGATGTGAGGATGTTCCAAAAAAGGCCTCTCTGATGAAGCTGAGCTCTGAATGATGAGAAAAAGCCGGTCCAATATAAAGATCTGAAGGAAGAGCTTTCCACAGAGAAGGAACAGCGTGGGCAAAGGTGCTGAGTCAGGAGTGAGCTTGGTGGAGTGGAGGAGCCAGCGGGCTGACTTGCAGAGGGAAAGGAGAGGAGAGCAGAGCAGAAGAGGTTAGAATAGAGGAGGGACTAGTGCACGGAGACTTGAAGCTCTTTAAGGGTATTGGGTTTGGTGTTGAGTACAATAGGCAACTACTGGAGATGTTTAAAGAGAGGAAGGACAGGATCTAACGCACATTACAATAAGGCCGCTCTAGGTTCATTGTTAAGTATAGACTGAAAACAGAGGAGACCAGTTAAGAACCCTGTGCATGAATGCAGGTGAGTGGTGATGATCCTTAGGGTGGTAGCACTGGAGATGGAAAGAAAAGGATGCAATGGGATGTATTGTGTGTGGATGGAGAGGAGCAGAAATGGATGTTGGGGGTGTGGGAAAAAGAGTATCCAAGTGGTCAGAAGCCTGGGAAGTTTTCATGGAAGTGATGATTATGCAATTTGAAGAGTGCGTCAGTTCATAAAGAAAATAAAACTGTTTCTCACCAACTTGAGTACTTAATTTAGATTATTAGACTATAAAAATACACCAAAGTTAATGGGATAAAATAAATGAATGCCTCAATTGTAGTTATTTGTAATATTTTGGTATTTGAAAGCTATTAAAGAAGGAGTTTTTTAGATTTATAATGTTTATGAAGCAGAAGGTACATTGTGTTATAACTTCCTTGTTCTGCAATATATTTTATCATAAATATTTTGTAGTTAAATGAGCCATGAGGGAAAGCCCAGTTTTGAATGGGAAGAGTACAAATGAAAAACCATATCTAAACAGAAACAAAAGATCACTTTAATGAGTATTTCATTCCACATTGAAAGAATTCCTCTGTACAAGTATTATAGTTTAAATCCATTATGCAAAAATTAAACAAAATGGAATGCATTACAAATATTAAAATTAATAGACTCTTACATATGACAGAACCATGGGAATCATCTGGGGAGGCTGCAATAAACTTCAAAAATTATTTAACCTCTCCAAGGCCCTGATTCCTAAAAGGTAGTAATGTCCAACTTACAGCATAAGGTTAAATAAATAATGTATAAAACACATATCACAGTCTGCTATATAAACAGAAGTATTGCTTTTCAGTAATGTGTCTCAAAAAACTTAAACAATCTAGTTATAAAGCCAATTTTAATCCAGTTAGTCTTTTAAACAAATTAGTAGGATAAACCAGATTGCAGGGTAAATATTTTGACTACCTATGGAAGCAAATAACTTTCTTTTTCAGCTTTATTGAAGTATCATCGACAAAATTGTATATATGTAAAGTGTGTAATGTGATGATATACATATATTTTGTGAACTAATTACCACAATCAGGTTAGTTAACATATCACCTCTCATAGTTACCCTCATGTGTGAGGAGATGAGAATGTTAAAGATTTACTGACTTAGTAAATTTCAAGTATACCATACAGTATTATTAACTATAGATACCATGCTTTACATTATGTCTCTGGAACTTAATCATCTTATAACTGAAGGCTTGTACTCTTTGACCAGCATCTCTCCATTTCCCCCACCTCCCACCTCCCCTAGTAACTCCATTCTATTCTCTGTTTCTATAAGTTAACTTTTATTTAAGACTAGAGGCCTGTTGCACAAAGAGATTCGTGCAATAGGCCTTCCTTTCCCCTGGCTGCTGGCACCAGTTTGCCTCCGGCACCCGGAGCCCAGGCCTTCACTCTGGCCGAGTTCTGGCTGGAGCCAGCCCGGGAAATGTCAGGCCTCGCTGTTCTCCTGGCCCAGGAAATGTCAGGATTTGGGATTTCATGGGCCAGTAAATTTTCAGGAAAAAAAAGAGAGAGACTGACATAGAATAGGCAACTCTTCATTTATTTATATTAGAAGATAAAAATATCAAATAACTACTATCATTTACTATTAAATTGAGTTCTTAAAATAAAAGACATTTTTATACCAAGGCTTTATTGAAATAAAACCTTACTGCATTGTTCACATTTTTCTATATTTTGGCAGACTCTTTGAGTATTTGTCATGATCCAATTGACAATCACTGATGTTATGCCCATTGGCAGGTGAAAATTTGTCTATTACTCAAATAACTCACCATCAAGTTAAAAGTAAAGACAATCAGAATTAGTTTGCTTAATATAGTGAAATTTGCCATGATATTTGTTATACAGCTGGTTCTTTAATTGTTCTTGAACATATGGATTCCATAAAACATGTATAACTATGCTAGCGTTACACTCTTTAAAACTATATTTTTATAGTTGAGAGTAGTCTCAACCTGGAGTATATTTTGTATTCAATTATTCTTTTAGCAAGAATCAATCCATATTATCCCATGCCTCCTGGGCTGCCCAAAGCTGAAATATTAATCACTAATGTGAGAGGAGATTCCAGTGGCAAGGAGAGGTTGCCCAGAGGGCTCAGAGTCAGGAAAAGCAATAAGAGGTTACCCAGGGTGCCACATAATAAAATAGAAGGTGGCATTTAGTTCAAATGCTAGACAAAAGAACCACTGTGCTAAAGTTTCACAATGGTATTAATAGTTGAACCCTTATGATTAAAGAGAAGATCCAGGCAGTAATGAGGCCATGATACCTGGGGATGACTTTGAAGAGGGCCATTTAATTCCATACTGTAGTAAGCTCATAACTGAAAATGAGATTCTGAGCTCTGTTTTTTTGTCTCCTCTCATTCTTTATGCCTCAACTCCTCAGACCACTTCAGCCAAGGAAAATGTATTGTCTCCTGGTACAAACTTGAGAACTGATGAGGGAGGTTTTGGAAACCATGATTTCTCTAAAGAATGTATATGGAACTTTGTAAAATGATAGGCTATTGAAGTAAGAAATACACTAAAATGTCAAAATTTACTGTCTCTTGGCAGAGGAATTATAAGCACTTTTCAAAATTTTTTTCTTGTCTTTTCTGTATTTTCCAAATGTCCTACAATAAGCAGGTGCCACTTTTTGTTGTTGTTGTTAATCCTCCCCTGAGGATATTTTTCCATTGGTTTTTAGAGAGAGTGGCAGGAGGGACGCACAGAGAGAAACATCCATGTGTCTCTCTCACAATTGGTTGCCTCCTGCACTCACTCCTAACGCTTTATCCACGAAGCCAAACCGGCTGGGAATAGCAGGTGTCACTTTTGTAATCACAAGACAAATGTTATATATATGGGAGGAAGGAAACCCTGCCAATTTGGACTATAATGCAATTGAATATAGAGAATGTTGGCAGTGAAAGTAGAATAATGTCCCACAAAATCTTCATATTTTAAGCACTAATGGACTAACACATTAAACCAAATAGAAAGGTGTCTAGTGTATTACATAAGTAAAATATTTGCTTCATCAAAGGAAACCTACAAAGTAATTATATTTAGTTCACTTAATCCATGAACCCTGCCTTCTAAGTGGCATTTAAGTGTTAAAGATGAGGCAATGTGAACCATGGTTAGTTTTGCTTTGTGAAATTGAAGGAAGTATTCAAAGGAGAATGAGGAAGAAGTTAGGAGGTAACTGCATTTCCAGTGACTTCCTTAGAGCGTGGAATGGTAGGGTGAATGAAATCATAGAGGCATGGGAAGCCATTGAGTTTGGGGTGAATGCTGTGAATGGAACACCACCACCACCACCACCACCACCCCCCCCCCCCCCCCCCCCCCCGCAAGCATAGGAGAGCACCTTTCAAGGACTCTATCAGCCTGTATACACAGGTCTCTGAGACACTCCCAGCACCTGGCCACCGTGGATGTGTTTTGGCCATCTGCCATTGGGATTAGATTGCTGCCAGCCTCTATAGAGGGCAGGATATCCTAGTCATTTGAAAATCAACATAGAGACATTTGAACACAATCTAAAAGAGAGGTTGAGCTATATGGAATACTATGCAGCTGATTGCTTCCGAAGCTCTTTGGTCTATACTTCTTTAAAGCTCTATTTTGTATTTTTAAGGAAAAACGTCTTTGCCTTTGAGCACTTAGGAAGGCCCAATAGCATATGTATATGTAATTTGAACCAGTATTAAATGGAGGTGAAATTTGGGTGTCTAATATAATTATAAAAACTTTAAGTGAAACTAGCATCAAAAATTCTTTAACGTCTTATACCCTTGAATCCTAAAACAAAGTTATAGTTGATGTCATGGAATGCTACAACTGAGAAATTAATTTATTCGTTCTTTTATAGTATAGTTCTCTTTTAGCAAGAACATTAAATGCTTATGTTAAGCACTTTTACTTGTCTGTATGTGAGTTTGAAAAGATGACTGGTTTGAATCATTTGTTCAGGAAAAAACACAACAGAAACCAAATGATCTGGGATTTAAAGGCCAAGAAAAAGTAATCCCACATATCAGGAACATAAATGACACTTCTGCACAGAGAAGATTTATATATAACAACTGAACTCATAGGACTCAGCCCAGATGGCAAACCACACAGCCTCACTTCCACATGACAAGCAAATTACTTCATCAGAAAGTGATGTCTGTTCCTCTGTCATTCCAAGGGTTGTGCTAAAGGAGAATTTAAAAGTTTAGAGTTATTGCATCATCAACACATAATGTGTCAGAACTGAGAGAGTCCTTAGAGAACCTCTAGTCCAACTTCCATACTTTAATCCTTCCTTCCTTCCCCTCTTCCCTCTACCCAATCTTCTTTCCTTCTTTTCATCCTTCCATGAGGAACAGCAAAGAAAGAGAAAACCTGAGAAATTCTCAAATCTGCTAATTATATAGTAGCAGCTTATATGGTTTAATTGGTTTTTATGACAACCCTTAAAGGCTATATTTCTCCTTCCTTCTTCTGAATCTCCTTTTTCTTTGAAAACTACCATGATTAAAATACTGAGGCAATCACAATGTATTCACAGTGCAGTTTTAATTGGCATTTTTCTTATTATAAACAAAATTGAGTCTCTTCTTATATAGTTAAAAGCTATTTATGTCTTTTTGTGTGTGCAGTATTTATTCATTTCTCTAACCTATATTTCCATTATTTGTATCTTGTCTCTTAATTTTTAAGCATGCTTTATAGTTTAAGAATATCAATTTTTGTGATAGATATTACAAATACTTTTCTCAATTTGTCATTTATCATTTTATTTTACTTAATTTTTAATTTTTATTAAAGTACTAGCGGCCCGGTGCACAAAATTCATGCACTGGGGGGAGGGTGACCCTCAGCCCAGCCTGCACCCTCTCCAATCCGGGACCCCTGTGGGATTGGGCCTAAATGGGCAGTCGGACATCCTTCTCACAATCCAGGACTGCTGGCTCCCAACCACTCACCTGCCTGCCTACCTAACTGCCCCTAACTGCTTCTGCCTGCAGCCTGATCACTCCCTAACCACTCCCCTGCCAGCCTGATCGATGCCTAACTGTTCCCCTGCCAGCCCAATCGCCCCCAACTGCCCTCCCCTACAGGCCTGGTCACCCCCAATGGCCCTCCCCTGCAGGCCTGGTCCCCCACAATGGCCCTCCCCTGCAGGCCTGGTCCCCCACAATGGCCCTCCCCTGCAGGCCTGGTTGCCCACAACTGCCCTCCCCAGCAGGCCTGGTTGCCCACAACTGCCCTCCCCTTCAGGCCTGGTTCCCCACAACTGCCCTCACCTGCCAGCCATCTTGTGGTGACCAACTTGTGGCCACATGGGGGCAGCCATCTTGTGTGTTGGAGTGATGGTCAATTTGCTTACTGGTCGTAACTAATTAGCATATCCAGTCATGACTAATTAGTATATCCAGGCTAATTAGCATATCCCTCTCTTATTATATAGGATAGTTAACATGCAATATTATATTAATTTCATGTGTACAACATAGTGATTGTACATTTATATACCTTACTATATGATCACCATGATGTCTTTTTAAAATTTTATTTATTTATTTATTTATTTTTTAAATTTTATTTTATTGTTTAAAGTATTACAGATAGTAGTACATATGTCTCCTTTTTCTTTTCCCCCATTGACCTTCCCATGGCCTCCCCTACCCCCCAGCACATGCCCTCACCCCACCCCTCAGTGTCTTGTGTCCATTGGTTATGCTTATATGCACGCATACAAGTCCTTCGGTTGATCTCTTGCCTCCCCCCCCCCCGCCCCCAACACTCCCCAGCCTTCCCACTGTAATTTGACAGTCTGTTCAATGCTTCTCTGCCTCTGTATCTATCTTTTTGTTCATCAGGTTATAATGTTCTTTATTATCCATAAATGAGTGAGATCATGTGGAAGTTCCATAGGTTTCCTATAGTGGCGGCACCAATTTACAATCCCACCAACAGCTCATGGCAGTTCCCATTTCTCTACATCCTCACCAACACTTCCCTCTTAGAATTGCTTTTGCTGCAGCCCACAGATTTTGGCAAGTTGTGTTTCCATTTTCATTGTCTCAAGAATTTTTTTATTTTCTCTTTGATTGCTCCCACTGGTTGGGTGGTAGCACACTGATTTCTCCATGTGTCTATGTTCTCTCCAGTTTTTTTTTTTTATTCTTTCTATAATTGATCCCTAGTCTCACACTGTTGTGGTTGAAAAATATAATATATATGATTTTGAATTAATTGAGATTTGTCTTATTTTCTATCCTGGAGAATGTTCCATGTGCCCTTGAAAAGCAATAGTATTCTGTGGTTTTTGAATAAAATGTTCTGTAAATATCTATTAAATCTATTTGGTATAATGTTCATTTAAGGCCAATGTTTCCATATTGATTTTCTATCTGGGATTCATATATGGAAGTAGGGTATTAAAATCTCCTTTTATTATTGTACTAGAGGCACCTCATGGTGACCAGTCATTTGGCTGTCCTGGTCTTCATGGACATTGGCTTTTTATATATAGAGATAGTGTCAATTTCTCCCTTTATGTCATTCATATTTGCTTAATATATATAGGTGTGCCTATGTTGGGCATGTTAATATTTATAAATTTTATATCCTCTTCTTGGATTCACCCTTTCATCCTTATGTAATCTCCTCTTTGTTTCTGTTACAATCTTTGGTTTAAAGTCTATTTTGTGTGGCATGAGTATTGCTACCCCAGTTTTCTTTTCATTTGTAATTGCATAGGATATGTTTTTTCTTTCCTTCACCATCAGTGTCTTTAAATCGGAAGTGAGTCTCTTGAATTACTTCATTGGAATGAAATGCTGTTTCCTGCCAAGACAGATCCACCCTGGTCTTTCTGCAGTATTTGCTATTGCGTACAACCTTACTAATATTAAAGCAACCAAGACAGAATTAGTTAGGTGAAACATCTGAAAACAGCTTTTCCAGTTGCTATCATTTGACCATTTTCCATCAAGTAATTTACATAGACTTCCTATAGACATTTTATTTTTACTCATTTTGAGGATATCTTTAGAACAATAAAGAGACCTCCAATATTAAAAGGAATTCAAGTTAATCATTCAAATATATTTTGTACAGCTCTTTGGGCTGTTTTAATTGCAACCTTAACTTTTTTTCTTTCTCTTCCTTTACCAATGTAATAAGGAACTCAGTTCTGTGATCCAAGAAGCCATGTTGGTTTACGTACTTATCATTTAGCACTTTCATAAAATTTTGGCTGCATAGTTTGACAGGTACACCAGCATTTTTTATTTATTTCAAACTAACAGGTGGCACTGGACTTTCTTAAATGTGTTTGTTAGGTATAAGTCTACCTTTTCTAGGTTGGTCAGATTTCCTCAAATCTTTCTTGAATGAATTTGCCCTGTTAAAGCCTCTTATACTCAGTAAAAAATCAATTCAGATACTGTTAAAATAGTAAATTGCCCAATCGCTTTCTTTTCTCTTTCTTTTGCTGAATAACAGTTGTGTTTATAGTGTCCTGTTAGCTCTGAGCTAAAATTCAGAAGGAAGCAATGCCAAGAACTGTGATTAGTGGTTCCAAGTGAAGAGGCTGCTGTTGTCAAACATTTCTTTCTTGACTGGGAAAGACGGGAATTCAATCCTGTTTAATATGATCATCCTAATGATGCTTCTCTGAATAATGAAAAATTATACTTCATTTGGAATCAGAACACCTACCAATATTAACAAGAGTCTAATATCTGTCCAGGTTCTAACCTCAGTCCAGCAGCATTATTACTTGTGCAGATGTTGACAACACAAAGATGCCTGCCATTCATGAAAACCAAACATTTCTAACTCAAGTACTAACTCAAGAGCCCCTGAAGCCTTCGCCTCTATGGATGATTTCTTTGATTAGCGATAACATTAGCTTTGTGAGCACAGGAGCTGATTATCTTTGCTCATAGAAGACAAATCCCTATTGCAAAAGGACAAGAAATCGTTTCCCCTTTTGACTCTGACACCAATGAGTTCTAATGTGAACTATAATTGTTCAGCACCCTGTAATTTTCCTAAAAGCTTCCAGATTGGAAAATGCTGCTCAAATGGATGGCTTCTTTCTCCATGTACTTGCACAGCAGGCTGATATAGAAGTGACAGAAATGTGTCCTGTTTCATTACTTAATTGTTTCTATAGATATCATGTGAAGCGATCCTATCTGTCTATTGTACAACTGAAGGAAGGGCCTCTTTGCTGTCATGGTTACAGTATGTTAGTGCAGAGTTTTAAATTGAGCGTATTGTAGCTGATGAGAGCTCTTCTGCAATTTCTGTCTAACACTGTCCCTGTCATTGATAACTCTGCAGAAGGAAGTCTGTGCCTGTTTCAAAGTATCTAATCCAGTTTTCTTAAAGTGACTATGAAACCATTGGATGATCAGGAGAGATATAAAATCCCATAGTTTGAGAATGTAATTCTCTTTATTGGTTCTCTTCAGCAGGTACCACATTTTTGTATTATTCTCCAGAAAATAAATATTTCCCTGAGAAACTCAATTAACACCTAATTTTTTTTATTGTAAACCCTAATAGTTTTTACAAAAAATGTAGCATTCACTGAAATGGTACATTCTACTAACTGTTAACCAATTTATTCCTTCCCTTTTTATATAACAACTAGTGGCCTGGTGCACAAAACTCATGCATGGGAAGGGGGGGTCCCCTCAGCCTGGCCTACACCCTCTCACAATCTGGGACCCCTCAGGGGATGTCCACCTGCAGGTTTAGGCCCGATCCCTCTTGCAATCCCCAACCACTGTCTCCTAACTGCTCACCTGCCTGCCTGCCTGCCTGCCTGATCACCCCTAACCATCCTGCCTGCCTGCCTGATCGCCCCTAACCACTCTGCCTGCGTGCCTGATCACCCCTAACCACTCTGCCTGCCTGCCTGATGCTCCTAACTGCTTGCCTGCCTGCCTGCCTGCCTGATCGCCCTTAACTGCTCACCTGCCTGCCTGATTGCCCCTAACTGCCTCTGCCTCAGCCCTGCCTCTGCAGCTTCATTGGGAAGGACATCTGGAATGACATCGGGAAGGTTGTTCAGCTGTCCAGTCTAATTAGCATTATTATGCTTTTATTATTATAGATTTTTTTTAAGTAAAGGGTGCTTTTTCTACTTATTATCTAGAATTTATTGAAGTGTATCTACATGGGGTGGAGAGTGCAGATAAAACAAAATGCTTGAGTCATCAACTCATTGGGTTTCAGAAAATCCTTTCCAGACACATGCAATTATGTAACTTTCCTCCCAAGGGAAACATTCACATAGAAGTCCCAAATGAAACAATAAAATGCCTTTTAAAAATCCCAAGGAAAAAGAACATCATAAATCTATGCAGTTGATTGATGCTGCATTATTTGTGATTGACCACACAAAGAACTAAGTCTCCAAGTTCCTAATGGAATCAATCATCTTGAAAGCGCACTTCTCAATGTTCCAGTGAGGGGCTTCAGAGATCACTCTGAAGTGGGGTTTTCCTAGGACTTGTGAAAGGGTGCTTCAAAAATAGCACATCGTTGAGAGGTTTGGTTTTATTTAAGTGGGTACAGAAGAAGTCAGCCGTAGTTTTATAAACACGCTTCTTGGAAGTGATAGGATGCATGCAGCAACTTTTCATACCTGGCAAACAGCTGACATTTTTATGCTTTTAAGTAGTGAGTTCAGATAATGACTCCTTTTTCTCTGTTTGCTTGCAAAATCAATGGCAATTAAACATCACTGAGCAGGGGCAATTCAACTTCAGAGTTTTGGATAAGTAAAATGCACAGGGACATTTGCAGAACCTACTTGAATTTGCAGAACCATGAATTAGCAGACAAGGAGTTTACCATCTACTTGAGAAGAGAAAGCATAAACACATGAAAGAAATTAATAACAACGGCAGAATTTATTATGCATTTGGAATCACATGGTCCTATGTCATATTCTAAAATGAATCCAATGGACTGAGAGCATGTGAAGTGTAAATCATATGGAAGACCAAAAAGGCTGGGGTGGGGTGGGGCAGTTGGCGGGAGAGATGATCATTGTGACTTTTTAAAAGAGAAATGTCCTGCCCTAACTGGTTTGGCTCAGTGGATAGAGTGTCAGCCTGTGAACTGAAAGGTCCCAGGTTCGATTCCGGTCAAGGGCATGTACCTTGGTTGTGGGCACATCCCCAGGAGGAGGTGTGCAAGAGGCAGCTGATCGATGCTTCTCTCTCATTGATGTTTCTAACTCTCTATCCCTCTCCCTTCCTCTCTGAAAAAAGTCAATAAAATATATTTAAAAAATAAAAATAAAAATAAATAAAGAGAAATATCCTGTGGAAGGGGAATTAGGAAATAGGCCAGGTGTTTTCTTCAAAGTTACAAAATAAATGAATACTTTAATCACTTTTTAGTACAAAATAGCAAATGAAATACAAAGTATCAATGGATATCACACACAAAAAAGTATAAATTGGAAAAAAAATTTCCCCGGTAGAAATAGACTGTGGAAGAAATGATTCTCTAATGGATTTGAATGTAAATCAAAAAAAGCACTGTGTCAAACGTGGTATTCGAATTCTCCCACAATCACATCAAAATTACACCTAAACTATACAACAACCACCTGAAATCTGGCTGAATGGAAGTCCTACAACTAGGGATTTAAAACAGAAGCTACAGAGACTGGTAGGAAGGGTGGAGACATGGAGTGAGCTAGTCCCACACCCAGGTTTGGTGGAGAAAAATCGGGAAGGATATCTCAGCTGTGAGGTCCCCTATGAGGAGTTGCCGGGAGCCGGTCCATGCTTGCTGTTTCAAGGGACCTGGCATATATGGCATACTGTTCTTAATATGTTTGCTCACCTTCTTGGCACTATGTGTTTTAACCAAGGTCTCTGAGAAAGGTTGTTTCCCCAGGTAGGGATTTTCCCCTGAAGTTAGGGAGGGAATAAAACCTCTTAACTAAGTGCCAGGTGGGTAATTAATCACTTTAACTATGAACAATCATGCTTAAGCTACATAATCTTTACTCCCTGGAATGGAGATAAGAAACGCCCTAACCTTTGAAATAGAGATTGATAGGATTGGAATCAACTGGTATAAATACAGATGTAAGAAGACAGAACCAAGAGAGACAGAACCTAGGCACAGAACGTACACAGAACGTTCTCTAGAGACAGAAGAACTTCGCTGGAGAGAACATGGCAAAAGATCCTGGACAGAAACTGGCCTCAGAACCTAGAGACAGAACCTAGCGAGAGAACATGGCAAAAGATCCTGGACTGAACCTGACTACAGAAATTGGCAAGAGAACCTGACTAGAACCTGGTGACTGAACCTGGCTGGAGAACCTGGACAGAACCTGGCTGGAGAACCTGGAGAACCTAGCAAGAGAACATGGCCACAGAACCTGGCTGTAGATCCTAACCAGAACTTCGCTGGAGATCCAGAGCAGAACCTCTCTGGAGATCCAGACCAGAACTGGCTGGAGATCCTGGCTGGAGATCCCGGCTAGGCTGCTGATCAACTGAACACTGTCTCCGTGTCCTTCCTTCTTCGCCGACTCCGTCTACGCCTTTGGGAACCCCTGGACCCGCTGGGGTTGGACCCCGGCAAGGAGTGAGGGTTCCCACCCCCATACCAGGGCCCCCAGTCTAGGAACCCAGCGCCAGGAAGAAAAGTCCCCATAACTTCTGGCTGTAAAACCCAGTGGGGATTGTGGCTGAGTGAGACAGAGGGCTGCTGGAGTCCCAGCCAGTTTCTCTTAAAGGGTCCGCACATGGACTTACTGCAGACTCCCTCCTTAGGACCTCCAGTGCTGGGGCATACCTGGAGGAACTCAATTTTCTGGCATCAGCTCTATTGTGTGTTGGGGGAGGCAGCTTACTGCCAGACAGAAGTGCTGGCAGAGGCCATTGTTCCTTTTCTGAGACCATCCTCCCTCCGCCTCCCCCTTCCCCCCCACACAAACGCACATTGGAGCTGGCAGGCAGGCACCATACCTGAGTCACCACCAACCTAGCTCACATTGTTCGCCCCACTCTGGTGATTCCCTGAGACCCCACTCCATCTAACTTCTGGACCCACCCAAGCTGTTTCCAATGCCTTTTCCATACGAATGGCCTGTCTTGGTTCATGCTTCAGACTTTTCTAAAAATCTTTCAAACAAGTATCATCTGGTCTCAGTATACCATGTACTGTATCTTGCTAAGTGGCCCCAGTCCTAGCACTAGTAGCAGCCAGCCTTGGTGTGCAGCTTGGCCTCCCAGGGGCACCTCCAAGCCCAGAACAAATATCAGCCATCTGCAGATTGCTTTGCAGCTCATGCTGGATGGCCCTTGGCAGAACACAGGCAGTGACTGACCTTGGCCTGCACCTCCCAGGATGCCCCAGAGCCAGTGCACTCGTGGACAGCTTCAGACCATGTTGAATCACCACCCAACCACCTCCACAAGTGACACATTCAAGGACCAAACTCGGCAGGCACCAGAGACGGGCCTAAGTAAGTCCTGCTCTGTGGGATGGGCCCTGTACAGCTGATCCTCCACAGTGGTTGGTGGTCATAGGCAGTCCTTGCAGCAGATCAATTGGTCTGGGGGTAAATTCCTCCCATTGATGTGCCAACAGCAATCAAGGCTCAACTGCAACAGGAGGGTTGCACAGCCTACACAGGAGGGGTGAACCTGGAGTGCCCAGTTTGGGTGATCGGGAAGGCTGTGCCATTGGACTCTACAGAATACCCATGATATAAGGCCACTCTACCAAGCCCAGAAGACATGCAACTCTACCTAATTCATAGAAACAAACACAAGGACCTGCCCAAATGAGGAGATAAAGAAACCTATCCCAAGTGAAAGAACAGAACAAAACTCCAGAAAAAGATCTTAACAAAAATGGAGACAAGCAAACTACTAGGTACAGAGTGCATAACAATGGTTATAAGGGTAGACATAAGACCAAATGGAATTCTGGACCTAAAGGGTTACTCCTAACTTAGAGGGCCAGCAGACTTCACCATTGCATGCTACTTTCATGCGACAGTGGAAGTATCAGTACAGTATTTTTAAAAAACCCATGTACCTTAAACACAGTCCATTTCACCAATGAAATATTAATTCTCTAATTTATATTATTTTACAAAGTTGGCAATGAGAACCCAGGAAGCAGTATTTGAAGCACTAATCGTAGTTGGGTTAGGACTTCTGATGAGGGCATTTCAAAGGCTGGTTACCCACCTCTGGTGTGTGCATTTATGCTTATGACACCTCAAAGGGTAACTGACTGTCCACAATTACAAAATTTACTCGTTCACCAATATATTGTGCTGTCTATGCTGAAGTGGTGTTAAGCTATTTGCACTCACTGTATCAACATATCAACCTGGTAAGTTTTAGCAGGCAGGAGTTAGAGTTGCTTATGGATAAATATATAGTTTGGGCATTTGCCTCAACATCTTCCCTCCTCTGTTGGAACCACCTGCAGAATACTGATAGTGCTGTACTCATGCTCAATGCAGTTTGTCTATTCTTTACCCAATAGGGGTTAAGCTGATCCTGCTACCACTGGTCACTTTCTCATCTTAACTTGCCATGTGTTATGGTCTGAATGTTTGTGTCTCTTCAAAATTAATGTGTTGAAATCTGATGGTATTAGAATGTGGGGCCTTGGGGACATGATTAAGTCATAAGGGCTGAACCCACTGGATAGAATTAATGCCTTTATTTTAAAAAACACCAGGGAGCTTGCTTGTCCCTCTTGTCATGTGAGGTTACAGTGAGAAGCCAGCCATCAGTGAAGAAGCAGTCCCTCCACAGCCACTGAGTCTGCCAGCACCTGATCTTAGACTGCCCAGAACCGTGAGAAACAAATTTCTGTTGTTTTTAAGGCACCTGTTCTGTGCTATGTTGTTATAGCAGCTTGAACAGACTAAGACATGATAGTATACTGATGTTCTGCCACCCAAAATATCATGGATTTTGTGTACCAAGATCAGCAATAAATCCTGGAAAGGAACTATCTCTAGTCACAGATGACATGATACTGTACATAGGAAGCCCTAAAGACTCCATCAGAAAACTACTAGATTTAATAAATGAATTTGGCAACGTAGCAAGATATAAAATAATACCCAGAAATATATGGCATTTTTATACACCATTAGTGAACTCTCAGAAAGGGAAACCAAATAAACACCCCCATTTACCATTGCACCAAAAAATTTAGATACTTAGGAATAAACTTAAACAAGGAGGTAAAAGACCTGTATCTGAAAAACATTGAAAAAAGAGAGAGAGGAAGATATACACACGTGGAAGAATATACTGTGCTCATGGATTGGTAGAATCAACATCATTAAAATGTCCATACTACCCAATCTACATATTCAATGCAATCGCTATTAAAATACCAACAGCATATTTCACAGAGCTAGAACAAATTCTCCAAAAATGTATATGGGATAAAAAAAAAAAAGACCCAGAATAGCTGCAGCAATCTTGAGAAAGAAAAAGCAAGTTGGAGGCATCACAATACCAGATTTCAAGTTGTACTATAAAGCCACTGTACTCAAAACAGCCTGGTACTGGCACAAGAACAAGGATAGACCAATGGAACAGAACAGAGAACCCAGAAATCCACCCAAGTCATTATGCTTATTTAATATTTGACAAAGGAGGCTAGAGCATACCATGGAGTCAAAACAGTCTCTTCAATAAATAGTGTTGGGAAAACTGGACAGATACATGCAAAAAAAATGAAATTAGACTACGAACTTATACCATATACAAAAATAAACTCAAAATGGATAAAGGACTTAAACATAAGACGAGAAACCATAAAAATTCTAGAAAAACCATTGGCTGAAAAATCTCAGACATCTCTCATAGCAACATGTTTACAGATACATCTCCTAGGATAATGGAAATTAAGGAAAAAATAAACAAATGGGACTATGTCAAAATAAAGAGCTTCTGCACAGCAAAAGAAACCATCAATAAAAATAACAAGAGTGCTCATTCTATGGGAGAACATATTTACCAATGATGAAACACCCGATAAGGGGTTAATCTCCAAAATCTACGTGGAACTCATACAATTTAACAAAAGGAAGATAACTCAATTAACAAATGGGCAAAGAACCTCAATAGAAACTTCTCCAAAATGGACATACAGAAGGCCAAAAGGCATATGAAAAAGTGCTCAAAGTCACTGATCATCTGAGAGATGCCAATCAAAACAACAATGAGATACCACCCCACACTTGTAAGAATGGCTATCATCAACAAATCAACAAATGACAAGTGTTGGTGAAGATGTGGAGAAAAAGGAACCCTCGTGCACTGCTGGTGGGAATGCAGACTGGTGCAGCCACTGTGGAAAACAGTTTGGAGTTTCCTCAAAAATTTTAAAAATGGAACTGCCATTTGACCCAGTGATCCCACTTCTAGGAATCTATCCCAAGAAACCAGAAACACCCATCAGAAAGATTATACACACCCCTATGTTCATAGCAGCACAATTCACCATAGCTAAGATTTGGAAACAGCCTAAGTGCCCATCAGCAGATGAGTGATTAAAAAACTGTGGTACATCTACACAATGGAATACTATGCAGTTGTAAAAAAAAGAACTTTTACTATTTGCAACAGCATGGATGGACCTGGAGAGCATTATGCTAAGCGAAATAAGCCAGTCAGAGAAAGATAAATATCACATGATCTCACTCATATTTGGAATCTAATGACCAGCATAAACTGATGAACAAAAATAGACCCAGAGACAGAAAAACAACAAACAGACTGTCAAACCTCAAAGGGAAGGTAGCGGAGGGTAAGGGGGGAGGGGGGAGAGAGAGATCAGCCAATGAACTCATCTGCATATATGCATAATCCAAGGACACAGACAGTGGGTGGTGAAGGCTTGGGGTGGAGGGGGATTGGAGAGAGCAATGGGGGAATAAAAGGGACATATGTAACACTTTCAACAATAAAGATTTATTTAAAAAAAAAAAAAAGCCTGGAAAGGAAGACTTCCTTTTACAACCAGGATCCCTGTCAGAAACCTCATTTGGAATAAGATGTAAACTCCTTATCCTTCCCCTGTCAGAAGGTCTGTGGAGGCCCCGGACTAAAATCGATCAGTTGACTACAAGTCCCCAGCAGTTAATCAGTCTTTTGTACACAAAGATAAGCTTCCTGGGCTCAATCCAATGATTACCCCAGGCTCTTGCCAAATGACCAGATTGCTGTTTTGTTTTCCAACTTCAGCCTACCAGGAAATTTTTCATTTAAATGTAACAGCTTTTATTTTCTCTTAATATTTTACCAAAAACAATATGAGCCAAGACATGAAGGGCAGGTGGGTGGAGAAGCATTCTGACCAGGGGGATGGTACCCCGTCCTTGTCGCCTGTCTCCCCATGACATCCTGGGTGCCTGGCTCCTCTTGTTTCATTTGTAACCAGTCCCTGCCTGATAAGAAGGTCTCCTTGGCACACTTTCTGCTCATAGTGAAGAGTGGATCAGAACGTATATAGTCATAGTTAATGTGAAGGCTTTCATTTACAGGAACAAGACATTTACTGAATTCAGAAAGTACTCTGTAAAAATAAAACACGGAACAAACCCATCATACTGTACTAAGTAGCTAATTTGCCTGAATTCCCAAATAGAATTGCAATATAAGCCTGTGTCATGAATACCTCAAAATGTTATATAAAAACAATCTGTGCTTGTAACCCAAGTAGTTTCTGTTTGCTATGTCAGAAAGAAACTAATGTGTGTGGGTTGTTTTTGTTTTTTTCAGAAGAAATTGCTTAATATAGCCCTACATTTTTATTACTTAATTATTCTTTCAATTTTTATTATAAAGGCAAACAAACATCATGTTATATAAATATAGTGGTCTTTTTCTATGTCCAACAAATGAACTTTTAAAACTATTATTATTTACTTATTGTATGGTTATAAAGGAATATCTACTCTGAGAAGAGAATTTAGGAACTTTAAAGAAGCATAAAGAAGAAAATAAAAATCATTACACAGTGGCTAACATTTAGGTGCATTGCCTGGTAACAAACATTTCTCTATGCATATATATTTATTTATTAAATTAGACTTACATCCTAATTTATTACATTATTTTTAAATATATTTTTATTGATTTCAGAGAGGAAGAGAGAGAGATAGAAACATCAATGAAGAGAGAGAAAAATTGATTGGCTGCCTCCTGCACACCCCACACTGGGGATTGAGCCTGCAACCTGGTCATATGCCCTTGACTGGAATCAAATCTGAGACCCTTCAGTCCGCAGGCCGATGCTCTATCCACTGAGCCAAATCAGCTGGGGCTACATTATTTTTTATTAAAGTAGAATTACAGTTTCTATATCATGTAATAATATAATACACACAGACGTATTTAGGAGTACACACACATATATACATACTTATAGTGGCTTAATATGTCAAATATTATTATTCGATATGTTCTTCCTCATACTCTATGCTTATCCAGTGACATTTCTCTATTTAGGGATTACCATCAAAAGAACCAGAGCACAAAAATGCTTTGTAATCCTTGAACACAGGGAGCTTGGAAAAATCATGTCAGTGGTTAGAAGCTTTTGCTCCACCTCATACCTCCGTCTCCAGACTGGACAAAAATTCCAAGCGCTGGGGAGGAGAAGGGGGGTTCAGATTTCAGTCTGCGCTCTGACTCTCTGCCTCCACCTAACTGTGGTGGAAGGGGCAGAGCCGAGAGCACGGGGATGGTCATACAGCCCCCAAGATAGGCTTGGGATTCCCTTGGGGTGGGGAGCAGCCAGCCTTCCAGCCTATGCCCCAAATTGGATGCCCAGACAGTGATGGAGCTCCCCTAGAAGCAACTACATTCACATTCCTACATTAGACAGGAAAGAGGTTTAAGCCAAAAATAATCAGATAGAAATATTTACAGAAATATGCATATATGAATATGATTATATATAATTGTGATATATACAAGGTATGACTATGAAGTTGTATATATATAATTTAGAGTAGAAATACATTTAAAATATGCACTAAATTTTATATATATGTAAAGTTTCACCATCATATAGTCCATAAACTCTGGCATGATATAGCTATAGATATGATACATATATATACTTTATGATATATCTATATTAATATCAATATAGCATACCAAGGCTTGTGGACAATATGATCATGAAATTTGAACTCATGGCTGTTAAAAAAAATTGTCCACAGATAATTTAATGATCTAATCAGCTTTTACTTAATGATTCATGAATCAGGAAGTATCTAGTCTAGAAAATAGAAAGTAGCTACAAAGAGCTGTACATGGCATGAGATTTTTACAGACCCAAGTGAGCAGGAACAAGGAAGCCATACTGGGCATTTGCAGATTGGTTAAAGCAAAGTTACTTTTCTTACATGTAGCAACGAGAGGTATTGCAGCCGGGTTAGGTGACTTGTGCTGAGCATTGAATGCTTGACTCAGGCCTACTTTTCAGGGAGAACCAAGCAAAGACACTTAAGTTTTGGTTTGCTGATGAGGGGTTAGCATGAACAGCGCCATCTTGGCCCTAATCTTGTAACTTTAACATGAGATACATTTCCAAACAAAACAAACCTTGTTCTGGGAATAGAGAAGAATAAATTCCTTGTGAGCTCTCTTTCTTATAGAGAATCTTGGTAGCGAAAGAAACTCTACCAAATGTATTCATCTGGGATTAGCTAACAAAATACCCTCTCAAGACAAAGCTTCTTGTGTTCTGGAAAAACACTTTAATGACTATTTATGTAGAGTCATGCTTATCTGAAATGAAGGCAGGAGCATCAGATCAGTCTGTAAAATAATAGAAAAGTTCAATTTTCCTTTGGCAGGCACCTGAGAAAGGAAATTAGAGGTGTTGTACTCAAAAGAAGAGAGTTGGGAGGAGAGGGTTGAGGGTGAAAATGAGCCCATCCCTTCACCCCTGCCTCCTGGCCACAAGTGTCAGCAGACAGGAGCAAGATCTGTTCCTCACAAAACTCTTATCTATAATTTTTAAATAATAAAACAAAGGTAAGATACTTTCTTGATTTCAGAGTATTTTCACATCTATTACCTCACAAAATTTTAGAAAACTTGAGTGAGGTAACATATGTTTTGTTCATGTTTGCCAATGAGGAGACTTTCCAAGGTTAAAAGATTATATATGAAATCTGTTTTAGGGGTTAATGTGAATGCTCTCTCTCTCTCTCTCTCTCTCTCTCTCTCTCTCTCTCTCTCTCTCTCTCTCTCTCTCTCTCTCTCTCTCTCTCTCTCTCTTTCACACACACACACACACACACACACACACACACACACACACACACACACACCACTATAGGCAGCTTTTGTGATATTGTCACCTCTTACCCTTTTTTTAAAAGAGTGCCCACAGAAACAGGGTTTAAACACTGATATTTGCAACAGAATCCCATGGTGTGCTTGTATACATTTAGATTTTTGGTTTCTGCCCCAGACCTTAGGGTGGCATCACAGTCTTCTCACATTTTATAACACCAGGCGGCTTTTGTGTCCACTGACATTTACAGGATCCCCAAGAGATTCCTGGGACAGCTTAGGGTGGTGTCGGTGCCAGATTTCAGATCAAAAGCCAGTTTTGACTGTAGATGATTGGAAGCTGGATTCTGCTTATAATTTTTTTTTCCTGGGAGGTTATGACCTGGAGGGTTGTTAGCTATAGTCATACTGTGACTTAACAGAGTATGAAGTAATTGCCTTTCAAATGGGTTTTCTTCACAGATAAAAAGGAGATAGTGCTTATGTAAATTTACTCAAGAGAATTGACATTTATATGCTGAAGCATCACAAAATGCAAATAGACAGTTTTTTTTTAATGCTTCCAATATAATTATATACTTGAATTTATGCTTTGGGTTATTACATCTTTATAAACAGTGTCATTAACCATATTGGAGCAATGATTTTAATACATTGGATTACAACAGGCTTTTAAGGCTCCAGAGAGAAGACACTTAGTTATATAAATTCTAGAAGAAACCAACTAGGTCAATTGAATAATAATAATAACAACAATAATAATAATAAATGGTAAAACCAACAACAACAATGAATTGGCTGTCCAGGTAAGCTAATTTCAAAATCCACTCACATTTCTAGGAATTCTAAGCTATCTGTTTTTCTATTTTTTTAAAGGATAATTAGATTCAGTAACATAAGGCAGAATTCTGCAAGTTTTATTCCTTCTTCTTTCTCCCCAACTTGTTTATTCAAGGAAGAAAGAAAATACTCTGGCTATCCTAAGAAGACAAAATGGGCAGTGGTGGTAGAAATAGATTGGACGGCCACTGGGTAAACCCCAGAATTTGTGGAGAAGCTGAACAACCAGGTATTAATCCCACCTAGATATATATATTTTGGGATCTCATTTGTTATTTATATTCTTGATCTCTAACAGTAGGCTTAACTATAATTTTTGAGCATCTATTATAAGACACAGATATAACTGTTCTGGTTTTGTAGATTAGGAAATTAAGATTACAGAGGATAAGTCCCTTGGTGACACAAGAGATAAATAGTGAGTCTGGGATCTGAACTAATATGAATAAACTATTTGAATACTCCAGAAGTGCTCATATTAAGCATCTTATACCCACAGCTCTGAGCTGGGCTCTTTGAAAACTGTGAATTTATTATTGTGATTGTCCTGTGCCAAAATAACATTTCTGGAAGAACCCTGTGCTTTTTAACCTGTGGTACTCGTAGTAGTTTCATTATTTTTTAAAAAAAAAAAAACATGGAAATTTTATATTTACCTGTGATAATACAGCAGAGGTGAACAAAGTAACACATTTCTTTCTATATGAATTTTATTTATTAACACTGGTGCTGACCTGAAATAGCTTGCAATTATATGGTGTTGTTTAATTCAAAATGGAGACTGGAAGAACTGTTATCCAATCAATGCAGTTTCTTTAATTGGGAAATAATCTTTTAACACTTGAGACTCTTGAGGAAAATAATAAAGACCATATGGGCAGTAAAATGTTTGGGAGCATTATACCAATGAAACATGAAATTATGTTGATATCTGAGTAGGTTTATCATTAATATATCATGAGGTGATGTGAATCATGCAGGGTTGAAGTCATCTATCTTTTCCCCCTTTTCCTTTCCTCTGCCTCTTTTATTTGTTTTGTTTCATGTTCTAAGTTCTCTGCCCTGGCCTTCTGGAGCTGTGCCCAATCCACCTACACCATAACAGGGATTTGAGCGGAAGCAGCAGTAGAATCCAACCAGTGGCCAGTTTGCTCTCACTCATTCCCTGCAGACACAGAGCAGCTGCTGGATGGTTATCTGAAATAATTTAGTGTATTTTAAAAAGAAGTCAACAGCAGAAGCCAGGCATGCTAACTGTGGGACTAAGACACACAACAGGCAGTAATGAAATAGCATTTTTCTTCCATCCCACTTAACACAGGTGGCTGTCATCCAACTTCAATCTGAGCTAAGACTGTTTTTGTTCTGACAAAGAGAATCCAAGAAGGAAGTGACCCCACAGATACACTGACAAGGGGTCGCTTAATGTAGTATAAAGACCACAGTTTGATTTTGCCTCTCTTTTCAGAACTCATGTTTTTGTTTTCAGTACCCACAACTACACTATTATCCTTTCGGCAGACAGGGTAATTTGGGAAAAAGGGGGCTTGGTATTTCCTGGTAGTTGAGTGGTCTCAGAGCAGACTGGGAATACAACACAAATTAGCAGAGATAGAGCTCATCTGGAAAGGGTGTTAATGGACTAGCAATTTAAAATGTGGCGTGACTTCCCTTGCAGTTGCCCCTTCTATTTTCTTTCCTTTTTTTTTTTTCAGTTTCAACTTAGGCAAACTTCTGTTTTGTCATAGCCTTCACATTTTATTACCAAAGTCTCACTCTGCATTTGAGTTTTAACATGAGCCATGTAATATGTTAATGAACTAGTCAGCATAACAGATATCAGAAGGAATCTAAGAATTTATTTTTTATGATTAACAAGATTTTAAACTGGAGAAAACATTCCTTTTTAGACATTAACAAGGAAAAGATCACATAGAAATTCTCACAAGGGAGTTATTATGAATTTTGCTCTAGTTTCAGTGAGCATTTATTATTCATTTAGAAGTGGCAGACTCTTCCAGCAAGTCAGGTCCTGACATGCAAATCAAAGATGTTTGTATTTCAGCGTATTGGTGGGCACATTATTGTCTGAGCATTACAGAAAGCAATTCCTTAACACTGTGTAGAGATTTAAGGTTTTTACTTATTGTAGCGATGTTGATCCAGACTGAACAAGCTAGTTCAGGTTTTGCATCCATGCATCCATCCATCCTACTATCTCTGAGCACTGATTCTGTATTAGGCACTGTATTTGGTGCTTTGGGGAATTCAGAGATGAATAAGATTACAGGCTCTTTACATTTCAGAACCACCCTTTCTAGCTGTATCTCCTGGCACTTCTGATAATATATACACCTAAACCACATCACACTCACTGTACACTGATTCCCAATATGTCCATCTGTTTAGAGCTGCAGGCTTGTTCTCTCTTTGAAAATCCATCACTCTTTTTGCCTAGCAAAATCCTTTACCCAACTCAAATATCACTGCCTCTGAGAAGATTCCTCAACCTTCTTAGGCAGACTAAATCACTACCATGAAATTTTCATATCTGTATTAGCAGGGGTAACAGTATTATAGTCTACTAGTGGCCCGGTGCACAAAATTCATGCACAGGGATAGGGGGTGTTCCTCAGTCTGGCCTGCACCCTCTCCAATCTGGGACCCCTCAAAGGATGTCCTACTGCTGGTTTACAGGGATTGGGCCTAAACCGGCAGTCACACATCCCTCTCACAATCCGGGACTGCTGGCTCCTAACCGCTCACTTGTCTGCCTGCCTGCCTGATTGCTTCTAACCACTCTGCCTGCCGGCCTGCTTGCCCCCAAATGCCCCCCTCCCCCGCCAGCCTGCTCACCCTCAACTGCCCCCCTGCTGGCCTGCTCACTCCAAACTGCCCCCCCCCTCCGCTGCCCTGATCACCTCCAACTGACCCCCACTGACAGCCTGCTTGCCCCCAACTGGCCCCCCTGCTGGTCTGCTTACCCCCAATGGCCCCACCCCCACCCCCACCAGCCTGATCACTCACAACTGCCCTCCCCTCTTGGCCTCTAACCGCTTCTACCTCGGCCCCACCACCATGGCTTTGTCCAGAAGAATGTCCGGAAGGTCTCCCAGTCTAATTAGAATATTACCCTTTTATTAGTATAGATAATATTCACAAGATCAGCCTCTTATGAACTGGGGAGTACTTTGAATTGGGAAACAGTCTTATTCCTTTGCTTGGTACTAGGGTGACAAATGGAAGGCTCTCACCATATTTCATTCATTCATTCAGCAAATAATTTTTAGGGCTACCAAGTTTGGTCACATAGGTTGAATACAACACAGTGTTAGGGGATATGATTCACATAAATGAAAATGTACTTCGTTGCTGTTGTACAACCTCATGGTGTTTATTGAGCACCTACGGGGTGAGAGGTACTGTTCAAGAGTGAAAGAAGGCCTTGGACCTTGTTGTATCCCTGGAGCTTCAAAAGAACCTTTTCTATTTTTGTAATATTTTGAACAAATGGTGCTTACTTAGGGATCATCTGAATAAGCTATTAAAAGTCTTCATTCTGGCTTGAAATTGTGTCAATGCAGTGGGAAAATATTATTTCTGGAAGCTCAGGTATCTTTATCAAGTAAATGATAATGACATGTTTCCTAGAATGAATAATAGGATTAATGATTTGATTTCTTTAACTACTACATGTAGGTTTCCTTTTATTTTATGTCTCTTAAAAGCCACCCATTCAGTGGTACATACTTGAAGAATAAACTGATAAAAATGACAAACATGGCTGATCAGAACCAGCAGAACGCACTGCCTATCATTCCAGTGTGTATGGTGGGAACAGGCCAGGTACATTTCAAACACACTGCCATTCATTATTTTGAATAGGAAGTTAAAACTAATTATTGGCTTCAAAACAGAACCACGAGCAATCATAAATATACATTTCTCTATCTACATCTATGAGTAATTTGTGTTCTTAAAAATTACCCTTTGCACTAAATAATCCACATACACACAAGACTTCTTATGGTTCTGTTTCAAGATCAGTAATTGATTTTCAATTCAAGCAGGAGTCTTAGACTTTCCTTTTGATTTAATTTTATTAATTTCATTTTCTTCAACAGCAACACATTTGAAAGAAAAAAGCCATCAGTTAGCCATTTATACCAAGCACAGAATAGGAAACAGTCTCAAATTGTACTTGGAGAAAAGAAGGTAAGTCTCTTAACTTGTGTCTTTATCTCCTATTCAGGGGCTGACTTAGGCTTTGTAGGACCCGAAGCTCATACAATCTGAAGTATCTTCTTTAAGGAAATTAATACAAAATTAGACATAAACATGAATATGTAGAATGATAAAAGAAATCACAACAAAATATAATTTTTAAAAAGCTGGTAAATACTACAACAATGAAAACAACAGACCAAAACCCGCCAAATATTAACTTCTTGATATTTCTCTATACTGCCCCAATATTTTTTTGATCACTTTGTTTTATGAAAATAACCCTGTAATTTTTTTCAGAGAGAATAGAAATATAATTCAATCTTTTCTTTATAGGGTTGATCTAAGTTTGTTTTTTAATTATTGAAGGTTGAGATGCAGAGACATGTGACTCCACTCAGATGTACTCACTTTTGTAGGGCTGCTATAGGTTGTGCTTTATTCTAAAGAAAGGAATGCTGGTCAATTCTATGTTCTAAAATTTCCATTTAAAAAGCTTGCTGCTGTGGCCAGTTTGGCTCAGTGGATGGAGCGTCGGCCTGTGGACTGAGAGGTCCCAGGTTCGATTCTGGTCAGGGGCATGTACCTTGGTTGCGGGCACATCCCCAGTGGGGGGTGTGCAGGAGGCAGCTGATCAATGTTTCTCTCTCATCGATGTTTCTGGCTCTATATCTCTCTCCCTTCCCCTCTGTAAGAAATCAATAAAATATATTTAGGAAAAAAAAAAAAAAAGCTTGTGTGTTTGTGCTACATTACTCTGTATATTCCTAATTGGAGATAATTTCTATTCTATCAAGGACACTCTGTTTACAATTTTCCATGCGTGATTATTGGATGAATTTTCCATAGATTAACATCTAACTCCAGTGCGTTACACATTGTTTCTTCTCCCTATTATGTACTCTGGATACTGTGGTAGCATTATGGTCCCCATATGACCTAACCCCTCATTTCTGTTATCTGATGCCGAGTAAGGAGGCAGGTAGCAGTGTTTCCTAAAGCAATGACTCCTCCCTGTGTGGAAGCAATTGTGAAACACATGAACACATCCCACCACAGATAAACTAAATGTATCCCCAGCTGGACCCCAAAAGCTCCCATGGCCCATGCAGGGGAGGAAAAAGTTTTCCTCAGCACTCTTAGGGTCCCAGGCTGTATCTGAAAATTAAACTGGCAAAGACAGGTTAAGAGGAGAAAAATATACAAATTTATTTAATACTAGAGGCCCGATGCACGAAATTTGTGCAAGGGGCTTGGCCCCTCCTGCCGCGGCTTCATCCGGAAGATTGTCGCAAAGGACATCCGATCTAATTAGCATATTATGCTTTTATTATTATAGATAAGCTTTATGTGACATGAGAGTCTTCATAAGGAAATGAAGACCAAGGAGACCATTAGACCTGAGTATTTTTTTTAAAATATATTTTATTGATTTTTTACAGAGAGGAAAGGAGAGGAACAGAGAGTTAGAAACATCGATGAGAGAGAAACATCGATCAGCTGCCTCCTGCACACTCCCTACTGGGGATGTGCCCGCAACCAAGGTACATGCCCTTGACTGGAATCGAACCTGGGACCCTTGAGTCCACAGGCTGATGCTCTATCCAGTGAGCCAAACCGGTTAGGGCTAGACCTGAGTATTTTATGCTAGGTTTGAAGAAGAATGGGAAGTCATGGAAGAGTATGAGAGCTGGAATATGAGGTGATTGTAGTGAACTGGGGGTAAATGAGCAAAACCTGTTTCTTAGAATCCTTATTGGTTTTCCCTTTGTTTTTGGAGATAAGGATGCTCCTTCCTTCCAGATATAGGGAGGCATTTCCCACATGAGGGTTTTATGACAAATTTTAGGGAACAAGGGCAAGGGAAAGTCAGAGTAACCTCTGTGCTTCTGCCCTTTGCTCAAACTCCTTCAGCTTAAAATATTCGCCAGGCCACAGTGCCATATTTTGGGGTAGCATGTGCTGAGCCCCATTACCACTTCAGTGCCACATGACACTAGAGGAAGTGGGACTCAAAACTGAGTTAGGTCCTGGGCGGGTGCTCAGTGGTTAGAGCATCGGCCTGCGGACTAAAGGGTTATGGGTTTGATTTCAGTCAAGGGCACATACCTCAGTTGTAGGCTCAACCACTGGTCCCTGTTGGGGAGCATGCGGGAGGCAACCAATAGATGTGTCTCTCACATAGATGTTTCTCTGTCTCGCCTCTTCCCCTCCGCTCTAAAAAACAAAACAAAAAACTTAGAATGGAAAAGGACAGCAGTCTTAAGAAAAGGCAGTTACAATATCACACTGTTGCTGAATTCACAGAAACATGTGACTATACAAATCCATTGAAAGGACCTCTCCCAGAGTCTTCAACGCACCTTGCACAGATGTAAGAGCCTGAGCTACAGTTTCATTCATTTTAGGGTAAAACTCTGTTGTTTGCATGGCTTCCCCAGGGGAAATGACAGCACATGAGACCCTCATTAACATCTAATTTATGAACTAGATTTAGTTCATAAAAAATCTAGTTTATGAACTCACTCTCTCCTTTTATGTCCAAATAAAGTGATTTGAGTCCCAATTGCAAGTAATTGCAGGGCACTGGATCTGCTCTCAGGGATTTGGGGATTCCTGAGGAAGAGAGGGTGCATTCTGTCTTTTTATGATTATCAAGTCTGGCTTCAAATTTCTCCTGGCTCAAAATCACCTTCTACCCACTTGACACTGCTCTCTGGTCCACTTGTGGATATAGCATCATCCAAATTCATTCCTTACCAACAACAACCAAAAGCACTGTTGTAATAATGAAGGGATATAGGAACTTTCTTGCAGTAGGAAGAGGTTGGTAAAACATTTCTTTTCAATGTAAAGAGTGAAACAACCCAAGTTTTCTAGACTCATTGGAGGTATGCTAAGGTGCTCATCTGTGCTGGGCCCAGCTAAATGCAGTCTTCAATTGTCAGAGGAGTCTGAAGTTAGAAAACCTAAAAATCTGATATGTTACCTTGGCATTTCCAATAGCATCCTGAGAAGCATGGAGACTTGCCCTGCTTTACTTGAAAAATCTTCCATGACCCATTTTTATACACTCCAGAGGCAATGCAACCATTGCTTTGGGGGTACTCTGGCAAAAAGACTTATTTGGAGTAAAAAAAAATGAGATGATAAAAATACTGAAAGCAGTTTACAGTTATTGTGTGCATGCTGTATGCCATGGGCTAAGCATTTAGCATTCATTGTCATTTAATTCTAACAGTTACCCCTATTATAATTTTACAAAGTGGAAACCCAAGGTACAAAGGTGTTGAGTAAATCCCGAATTGACAGAGCTAGTAAGTGGTGGAGCTAGGAATGAAACATGTCAATTAAGTAGGACACTCTCAGTGGTAAGTAAAAGAAATAAACCTACACCTGCTTAAACAATAAACTTATTTTTTTAAAAAGGTATAGGGCCCACTGATGTAACCCACTGATATAAATGAAATTGGATCTCTGAAAGGGATTCACTCTCCACCTCTTTGGTTCTCCTTTCTTCTCCTTTTTTTGTGTCTGTTTTGTGGCTTCTTTCTCTTCAATGGAACTGGTAAAATAACAAGATATAGTGGTTAAAGTCCTGATATGGGAGTCACACATGATCTTTGCAATAACTTGTCAAGTGCACTGAGGCTGAACTTACAATAGACCTTGTAGTTGGCTTCGTCTGTTTACTGTTAAGTGAGCACAGATCTTAAGATTATTATTTCCATAATTTCCGCCATACACACAATTCTGTTCTGAGTTATATATCAGGAAGACCTCCCAAGTTTATCTTCAAATATAACTCCTCCGCTGCCCAGATTCTTTCTGGAAATGAATTGGATAAGCACACTCACTTGGATGTATAAAGATTTGATGATTTATGTATTACTTATTCCAGGATTTTGTGCCTTATGTAAAGGGATAACTTGTGAAGGACTCCCAAAATATACTCAGGATGAAACTTCAGGCACCAAAGGAAAGGCTGATACAAGTCAGATATCTGGAACATCATGGCCAGCATTCTGAAAATTATTTTTTACTGGTATTGTCCCATTCTGGGTATTCCTGAAGATGTCATTCACTGGAATAAAGGACATTTTTTAAAATATATTTTTTATTGATTTCAGAGAGGAAGGAGAGGGAGAGATAGAAACATCAATGATGAGAGAGAATCATGGATCGGCTGCCTCCTGCACACCGCATACTGGAGATCGAGCCTGCAACCTGGGCATTTGCCCTGACCAGGAATCTAACCGTGACCTCCTGGTTCATAGGCCAACGCTCAACTACTGAAACACCCTGGCTAGGCTAAAGGACATTATTTAATTGAAATATCCAGATACTTGCCTTGCTTTCTGCATTACTCAGGATAGACAAGGTTATTATGCTGTATGACAAACACCCCCCCACATGCCAGTGGCTTAAGACAACAAAGGTCTATGTTTTGCTCATGTAAGATAACTATCTCAGGGCAGCAGCAGCTCTGCTGGCTTTCATCACTCCATCCTCCAGGCTCCGCCACATCAAGCATTCCGAGTTGCCATACCAGAGGGAAAAGTGCTCTGGAGAATCTCATAGCCATTTAAACACTCTAATTCATTTGACTAGTTCACTGGCCAGAAATAGAAACAGTCTCCCCCACCCCCCGCCCCAACCTCAATGATGGGAGTGCCCTGTGCTAGAAGGAAGCAGGATTTCATTTGATTAATAGCACAGATGACTGACTGTCATGAATTCTAAGTGTTTTCCGGTATAGGTGCAATTTTAGGATATAATAAAAGGAGGCATGTCAGTGGTATTTGCTAAGAGTTGGGCCCCATTTTAATCATTTTATGTGTCTCTATCTTATGAAATACTCACAAAACCCTTTTGTTATTCTCGTTTTAAAAGTGAGAAAACTGGGCCATAGGATTTAATAGTAATTTGTTCAAAGTGCCACCGAAGCCTAGGATTTGACCGCAGGCGGCAGAGTCCATGCTCTTCACCACGAAGTCATGTGCTCTATCTGAATTATTTATAAATAATGTGTTTTCCTTGAGATGTGATTAACTGATAACACATTTGCTAGGGAAATTCTAACTTCAAGGGATATCAGAGATGTGAAATCTAACTGTTGTTAGTATTTTGTAAGTCTACAAAAATAGAAGGAGCCCAATCCTGAGAACATTTATTGCAGGAGCTATTTTTCTATTTCAGTATGCTTTGAAATTTCAGTGTATGACTTTGGTATCCTTATGGCATGCTCTAATTTAGACTGGTTTGTTTATTTATTTATTTATTTATTTATTTTTTAAATATATTTTATTGATTTTTTACAGAGAGGAAGGGAGAGGGATAGAGAGTTAGAAACATCGATGAGAGAGAAACATCAATCAGCTGCCTCCTGCACACCTCCTACTGGGGATGTGCCCGCAACCAAGGTACATGCCCTTGACAGGAATCGAACCCGGGACCTCTTGGTCCGCAGGCCGACGCTCTATCCACTGAGCCAAACTGGTTAGGGCTAGACTAGTTTATTTAGGAGGAATAAATGACAGCTTATTCATTGAGATGAACATGCAATTTGAATTATAACATGTTTGTCATAATCAGATAAAGCATTTGGGGGGGCGGTTATTTTGTAGTATCTGTCTATGAGGGTTTGAATTTTCCAAAGTCATAAAAGTTATGAGTATATTAGTTTGCTTGTGCTGTTAATACCAGAAATGAAGAATGTCTTTGATGGGCTTGTGAGTAGACGTAGTTGATGAAACAATTTTTGAGCTTGAGGATATCTCAAGAGAAATTTCCAAAACCAAAAATCAAAGAGAAAACAGACATTTTAAAAAACCCCAGAATATCCAAGAACTGTGAGGCAACTATACAAGGTGCAACATATGTGCAATGTGAGTATCAGAAAGAGAAGACATGGAAAGGAGAAGAAATGTTTGAAGTAATAAAGGCTGAGAATTTTCTAAAATTTATGATAGACACAAACCACAGATATCAGGAAGCTCAGAGAACACCAAGCAAGGTAAATAATCCCCCCCAAAATCTACACCTACTCATATCATATTCAAACTTCAAAAAATCAAAGACAAAAACAAGGGGGAAAAAACACCTTACCGGAACAAGGTTAAGAATGACATCAGACTTCTCTTCAGAAACCAAGCAAGCAAAGAGAGAATAGAGTGAAATATTTCAAGCGTTAAAGAAAATTACTTCTCCATCATTTTAAACTTTCTTGACTACTTTTTCTATTTAAAAGTTGCATTGTACACTGTGCCTCTGAGGGCCTCTAGTTAAGTCATGCTCCCCAGTATTCTGTTTCACGGTTCCCTTCCTCATTGGCTCTGGGCTTGCCACTGGTTTTAGTGATGTTTTGAAGTGGTGCTTAGGTTTTAGTGACTAGTTTTAGCCAGTGAAACATTAGTTGGCATAATACAAGGCTTGATCAATGCTTGCACACTGGGATTTATTGTCCTGAAGATTCTTCTGGAAACAGCTTTGCTATGAGAAGGCCAACCAGACACATGGAAAGGCCCACATCAAGAAATGAGGCACCTGGCCCACAGCCCCATCTGCGCCCCCCTGCCTGTGGGCAGTGCCAACTGCAAGGCACGTGGATGAGGCCACTGTAGACCTTTCAGCTCTCCCAGTGCCTGAAGCAAAAGAACCACCCACTTAACTCACAGAATCATAGAAAATATTATATTATTGTTATTTCAAACCACTAAGCTTTAAGGTGATTTGATATGTAGAAGAGACAACCAAACAAATACTGAACTTTTTATAATTTATTTCCTAGTATAGTTTATCACATTCCTTGAAGCATATATTCAGGTCAGACTTTTTCTGAGAGGAATAGGTCTGATTTGGCTAACTGCCTTGACCATGAAGACTGGCTTGCCTCTAAATTTTTTTTAAACGTATAATTGATGATCATTTCATAAGTCTTAGAAGAGTCTTTTTGGTACTCTTCCCAGAAACTGAGAAAATGAATGACTCAAATCACTGAGTAACAGGATCCTTTTGAAAGTCAGGTGGCGCTTAATACTTTGCTTTCAATAAAACTGAGGGAGGATGGGACTAAATTGTTTCTAATAGGGTGAATCACTGTGCGATTTTTAGCATTGAACTCAAAAGGAATTCACTTACTTGAATAACATCGCTGTAACAAGACTTTAAGAAGAAAAAGACATTTTCCATTCTCATCTACTAACAAGATTTCTTAACTTATTTATAAAAACAGAAATAGAAACAGTTGGTGTTGAACTCTGTATCATTCTGACAATAAATTATATTCATCCATGGACGCAGGAGCTAAATGGGGGGGAAAAAGAATAGCCTTATCTCATTAAATAAATCATTTCTGGAAAATTTTTAAGTTGTTTAGTTTCGATTTACTATCTAATGATAATTTCAGTGATAAGTGAATCTGCAAGAATATGTTACCATTTAAGGACATTTTTTGACCACAGGAAAAAAATCTTATTTCGGTATATAAACATGTTTAGGAGAGAAATATGACAAGTGGTCAACTAGATATTTTCCATCATAGAAGTATACTTTAAGAAAAATTTCTGTGGGGAAATGAAGTGGAAACAAGTTTTAAAAGAAAAACAATAGCAGTTTCTGGTAAAACTAAGTCATGCATTTTTAATAAATTCTTCCAATTTCTTAATTTATAAATCTTCAAACCTCTGGAAAGATTTTTAAAATTGTACAAAAAACAACAACAACCCTTTAAATGATTCGCCAATTGTTAAAATTTTGCCACACTTGCTTTTTGCTCTGCCTTTTAATATGTCCATGACAACGCTTGTTATTTTCTGTTTTGTTTTGTTGTTGTTTGTTGTATTGATAATGGCCACCCTGACAGATGTGAGGTCATATCTCATGGTGATTTTGACTTGTGATGTTGAGCATCTTTTCATATATCTGTGGGCCATTTGAATGTCTTCTTTGGAGAAATCTATTAAAATCCTTTGTCCATTTTAAAATTGAGTTATTTGGGGATTTTATTTTCTATTGAGTTGTACGAGTTCTTTATATATTTTGGATATTAACCCCTTATCAGTTATATATGGTTTGCAAATATTTTCTCCTTTCCTGTTGATTGTCTTTTAACTCTGTTGTTTTCTTTGCTGTGCAGAAATTTTTTTAGTTTGATGAAGTCCCACTTGTCTTGCTTTTGTTGCCTGTCTTTGTGGTGCCATAGCCAAGAAATCATTGTCAAGATCAACATCACGAAGCTTTCCCGCTATGGTTTCTTCTAGGAATGGTGCAGTTTCAGGTCTTCTGTTTAAGTCTTTCATCCATTTTGAGTTTGTTTTTGTGTATAGTGTAAGATAGGAATCCCGTTTCATTCTTTGGCGTATGAATATCGAATTTCCCACCACTGTCTGTTGGAGATGCTCTTTTCCCTTCTGTGTGTGCAGGGCTTTCTGGTTGAAGATCGGTCGGCTGTATAATGTGGGCTTGCTCCTGGGCCCTCTCCTGTTCCACTTGTTCTCTCTGTCTTTATGCCAGGACCACACTGTTTTTACCACCATATCTTTGTAATGTCACTTACAAAGTGTAAATGTAAGTGCGATGCTTCCAGCTTCGTTATTCTTTCTCAAGATTGTGTTGGCTATTTGGTGTCCTTTGTGATTTCACGTGAATTTTAGGATTTTTTTTCATCTGCTTCTGTTAAAAATGCAACTAGGATTTTGATAGGGATTGGGTTTATGGACATTTTAGTAATATTAAATCTTACAATTCATGAACATGGAATGTCTTTCCATTTACTTGTCTTTAATTTCTTTCAACAGTACTTTGTAGTTCTTAGTGTACAAGTCCTGCCTTCTGGGCTAGGTTTATTCCTAGGTATTTTGTTCTTTTTGATGTTGTTGTTAATGGTATTGTTTTCTTGATTTCCTTCTAGTACTGTTTGAGTGTATAAAAGTTCAACTGCTTTTTGTATTTTGATTTTATATCCTGCACCTTTACTGAATTCATTTATTAGTTCTGAAAGATTTTTTAAACAGAATCCTTAGATGTTTCTACATAGGATTATGTCATCTCTGAACAGAGATGATCTTATTTCTTTCCAGTTTGGGTGACTTTTATATCTTTTTCTTGCCTAATTGCTCTGGGTAGGACTTCCAGTACTTTCTATTCTGCTATCTGGCTGACATCACAACCTAGTCCTACTTCATATCAAAATATTTGTGTGCTATTTTATGAGATTTCTCTAAAAGAATGAGTGACTAGAATGGTGCCGACCTACATGTGAGACCAGCGGAGAGATATTTAGGAAAGGCTAGAGCCCTTAAGTCACTATAAAGGCTATATCTTGTACCACTAACTTGACTCTATCTTTATAGCCCATGAGGACAGCCTCTTGAGCATCTCAAGGTGACATCCATATTCTAAAATATTTATGGTGAGGAATAAGGAATTATATATGTGCATCTGAAACTTAAATTGAGTGATCCCACAGACTAACTTATAATTTTTAAAAAACTACTACAATATTTATCTTCTCAGAAGCATGCTAAAGGCATTCCAAAGATAGAGTAAAATATCTTTTAGCAGTGAAAGATGGAGATCTTCAAGTTAGAGAGTAATACTGGCATTTTATGGCGGAGTCCTAACTATTTCAGAGCTGTAATAATCATGAACTCTTGGAAAAGCCAACTCCAGTGAGCCCAATAATGTGATCCTTTATTCCACTTAGATGTTTGGGTATGACACAATAAATTTCCACCATGCACTTAACCTATATCTTTGGGCACACTGGGCTATCAGAAAAATACTATGGACTGCAGTTGAAGCAGTACTTTATGGTTTTAATTTCAGTGTGTTATAAAAAGGGGATGCTTGATTACACCCCAATGGCTGGTATATCGTTTTCTCCTGTAAGGCTAAATATCCTAGTTCATTGATTGCCTTCTCCTTTGCACTAATTCTGCTACCCTCTGTTTCTACTCAAATTCAAAATTCCTTAACAGATTTATGCTTTTGTGCCTATTTGTTGAATTAATCTCTTAGTACTGAATTTCCTGTGTCCATTTTTACTTTTTTTAAAAAAATATATTTTATTGATTTTTGACAGAGAGGAAGGGAGAGGGATTGAGAGTTAGAAACATCAATGAGAGAGAAACATTGATCAGCTGCCTCCTGCACACTCCCTACTGGGGATGTGCCCACAACCAAGGTACATGCCCTTGACTGGAATCGAACCTGGGACCCTTCAGTCCGCAGGCCGACGCTCTGTCCACTGAGCCAAACCGGTCAGGGCCATTTTTACTCTTTTAAAGAATGTTTTCTTCTTTCTTGGCTCACAGTGATTATTTTGAGAACAGCAAATGCATCTATCATCCCTTCTAGCACCTGGCACAGTGCTGTTCAGAGGGTAGGATTTCTATGAATGTTTGCATATGGAATTGTCCTCTTATTATCAACACAGCCATGTTGGTTCACCAGTCTGAGTCATACAGAACCACCTAGCAAAGACAGAATCCCGAGATGTGAAAGACCATTCCTGGTTTTATTCTTCATCTAGAAAAGCCATTACAAGTTCATAAACATTGTGCTGCATGTTCTATAAAGCAAAAAAAATGTAGATTTCTTAAAAAATCCAGCAACACAATTATATGACAATCCAGACAGCCTAGAATAAAATAAAATAGAATCTGTAGTTTTAGGACTTTACTGTTTGAGACACTGATAATTCCAACTGGTTGGGTTGGGTGGCAGGAAATCCAGTAAACAAGGACAATAACACTGGAGAACTATCCACAAATGCTCATTCTCTGCGGCTACCCAACGATCAATAAGAGTGGACTTTATTACAGGCTGCAAAAGGGAAACCAAGCTTTTAAAGTATCAGTTGCTGTTGTTTTGCAGAGTTTTCAAGTCTCAAACACTTATTTATTTGATATCCTCCTGAAAATCTCTCCCATTCTCCCCCTATTTCTCATGCCCACAGCTATTGCTACAGGAGAATATTACATTAATCAATCAATATCTGATTAAAAGTGTGAAGCTCTTTCATTATCTCTACTAGGTGATTTGATTCCTTCTGCCTGAGCAGCAAGATTCTCTTTTCAGTTGCTGCAGCAGAAACCAGCACTGTGTGTGAGCGCCAGGCTGCATCTGTCTGGTGTGATTGAGCAAGTCTATTTCCTTTGTATCAGAATGTGGAGAGGAGGCCACTCGGTGTTCATCAGGAAGATGGTTACTATAGAATAACCCTTGTTCTCTAGGCTGAATGTTTGATGTCTTTTGACCTCTATTCCAAACACACACAGGCAACCTATTTGTTTCAGTACTTGATTTTATGGAATGTCATTCTATAACCATTTCTGTACATTTGATAGCTAGTTTCTTTTCCAAAAAGTTTTAGAAAGACCACATTGTTGGGTAAGCAAGAGAAAAAGCACATGACTTGTATGGGGTAAGGTTGACGTCCTGTTATCAGTGGTAAAGGAGATGTGAATAACACACAGAGAATTAAAAGTGTCAAGGAATAGAACAGTTTCCCATTGAAAATCAATAGATTACATTAATATATCTTCTTCATCCAGCTTTTTAGCAGAATGAATAAGTAATAAATTCACCTCATTGCCCTCCTGTGGACAAGCTTATCATCAATTAGTGAAAATAGTCAGAAATGTAATAGGCAGAGAAGACTGACGAGTAAAGGATGTGGATAATTTGCCTATGAATCATCATCAGTTAACTAAAAATCAAAGCTTTTGACTTAAATGCGAGGAAGCCACTTTGCATGGTTGGCTCTTTTGCATAATGTAGAAAAAATAGAAATCAGATATAAAGACAAGATGCTTTCTATTCTATTTTTGAAACCTGATGAATATCTTTTAGTTTGGTGGTTCTAGGACTGTTTTATAAGTCTGATGAAAGCTGTGGACCCTCTTCATACGAAAAATGCACCATCATAAGTCCACTACAAGAATAGCATATGAATATAAGAATATATGAAGATAAGAATATGATTGACGCCCCCTGGAGTTGTGCAATGTGTATGTACACATATTTCCTATTCTAGAGACTCCAGATGAGGAAGCCCTGCCATGTTTGCTCACTACTACATCTTTGGCAGAACTGAGTTGAAAATTAAGTAGACAAGATTCTGTTCTCATCTAGGCAAGTATATCCACCACTCCTGTGGAAAGGCAGTCCATTGAAGCCTGTCTAAATCACTGGAGTGGTAGTAATTTCAGGTGGCCCCAATCCTAGGAGAAATTCCATGGCTTTGCTCAGAACGTCACATTTACTTACTTACAGAAGGGACAATGAGGGACAGATCAGCAAGAAAGTGCTGTTGTCATAGGTGACCACTGCAAGCAAAATAAATCTTTGTGCCTTGATACAGCTCTGAGCTGACTTTCTGTCTTCTGCAGCTGGCTTTATTGAGTGTTCTAAATTTTCCTTGCGTATGAAATATTTTGAAAATGTAATACAATTGTCAGTATCACAGGAATGAAAAGAAGCAAGGAAATGGCTGAGTTTTGGCTTTTTTTCTGGATTAGATGAGCAGCTGCTGAGCAAGAAGTCAAGCAAAGCAATTTGAGCCAAGTAAAACTCAACTAAATAAGACTGTTAACTCTAGTCAAGATTCTCAGAATATCTGAGACAGTGGCAAGGTCAAGATCACTCTTAAAGAATTGAAAATGTCATTGCTTCTGAATAGATAATTTCTTTTTCTCTCTCTTCCTAGCTATTCCCATTTGCTCATATTTTTCACATTTTTTTATTCTATGCTTTGCTGTATACATACAGGTAGTACAAAAGGGAATGATCTTTTTGAAAGCTGTTAGTGTAGGGATGGAGAAAAGTTTAAACATATTCAGCTCGATCTATATGTGTTCTTCCTTTTAAAAAAGTACCTTTGAAAGCCTAAGAGATACCAAACAGATACTTAGATTTGTGTCTGAGTTCTCATTTGCCTTTAGAGCCTCAGAATAACCTATTTACAATTAAGGAGGCTTAACAGAGTGACTGGAAAGTAGTGGAAAGATGGCTTTGAACATAAGTCTCTTTGTTCCCACTACAGTATATTTTCCCATATGACACGAAGCCTCCTTCAAGGACTCAGGATCTCTGCTGATAAATACATAATGATACCTGGGATGATTTTGAAGGGGAAAAGACCTCTTAATATTGCTGAACTTGAAAAGGTGGCACTTTCTAATTCATTTCTCATCAATGTAGCAAACTATCTAGAGAGAATATATTTTTAACAAAATCCTCAAATTTTCCATCTGAGGAATCACAGTAAGTCTGACTTCTGCCTCACATTTTCTATGATATCCATAAGCATTCCCTTCCCCCTTCCCACAATGTCCTGAGGCAAAAACAAAGCCATGCTGATAATGCCCTTGGTTTTATTTATCCTCTCGCAGAGAGCAATGATTTATTTATAGACTAGCTTTGACAAAATGTTTTGGGGCAGCTAGGATTTCTTTAAAAGGGAACAGAAAAATAAGAATTGGGTTGTAGGACATGTATATTTAGTCTGAAATAGAGGAATTTTTTTTTCTGCCTGCTCTTCCATTGTATCATGCAGTTTTTTTTCTTTAACCTTGAACTTGAAAAATGCCTGAATCATTTTCTTGAGATGCAAACACACTTCTATAAAGTAGCAACTCATTTGCTAAAATTGTCCAGTCAATCAAATCTATTGAGAAATCTATAATACACTCATGAACACGGGAAGGGCAGGACTGACATTTTGAAAGCATGGGGGATGCAGAAAATGAACCGCAGTAAGCCCAGTGCTGTTTTCAGAGTGTCGGTCTCAGGCTACCCCCAGCCACTATGGACCCAGGGCCTGTCCTGTTTTCAGGGAACAGCCTATTGTTATGTCTGTGTTTGGATCTCACAAAAAGAACAGTCACACCTTCAACTGTTTTTACACTGATGCACAGAGAAGATATGACTTCTTTATTTTGCCTATAACTAATTTTGTTTCCGCACCATCTTCAGTCCACTGTGTAGAAGAAAGACACCAAATACTTAGTCCTTTCTGTGGACTGTATTGTGTCCTCCCAAATTCATATGTTGAAGCCATAACCCCCAATGAGGCTATATTTGGAGATAGAGCCTGTAAGGAGGTGATAAAGGATAAATAAGGTCGTAAGGGTGGGACCCAAATCCAGTTGGTTTGGTGACCTTATAAGAAGCTAAAGAGAAATCGAGCTCTTTCTCTGTGTCATGTGAGTCCCCAGTAGGAAGGAAGCATCTGCAAGCCAGGAGGAGAGCTCTCCCCAGAAACCAAATAGGCCAGCACCTTGATCTTGAACTCCCCAGCCGCTGGAACTGTAAGAAATTAGTTCCTCTTGTTAAAGCCACACAATCTGTGGTATTTTGCTATGGCAGCCTGAGCAGACTAATTAGTCCTCTAAGTTTAAATAATTTAAACTATTAATTTAGGATATGCTCATTTTCACTAAAAAAGAACAACAAAAAATGATACTGATTTTTACTTTCACTTCTGCGGCTTCTTTCCAGGTAGTACTTGGTAAATGTGAGTGGGTGCGGTAATGTAACCTAATAGTGGAGATAACGAGTTTGGGTTTTGGGGGGTAGTGTCCTCTGTCATCTTGGGGCCTCGGTATGACCATGTCTTCTGTCTACCTGGCAAGAGTTGGTGCTGCTCACATTTGCAGTTGATATATGTGGTTCTCGTAACTCAGTATCTGGCCCTCCCTTGCCTGCCCAGCCTCCCTCAGCTCTCACTGGTGTTATAGATTGTCCCTCGTTCTGTGACATCTTCACTGTGGGGGAGTCCATGACAGGTTCCTGGCTCTCAACTCCACTGCTTACTGCTTCCACCCTGGTCCTGCAGGAATTTCGGGTCCCATCCCTGCCACCCCCAAACCATGAATGGGGCAGGAAAGCCAAATATCAGGGCAGCTTATTTTCTGTCAAATGATACTGTACCACCTGGTTTACTTTGATTTGCTTTGATCCTGATTGATAGAAGCATCCTTACATTTCGGAGGGGATAGAAAGGATAAATGGTGATAGACAAAATAAGATTAAATTTAAAAATTTCATAGGGCAAATCTGGATAAGAGATCCCCACTGCCCTCAGTTTTCTTCACTTCTGAGGATTGTCAAGTCATTTTCTCATTTTATCTCACCTCGTCTTCTCTGATTGTGTCGTATCTCTTCTCTCATCCTCTTTTTCTAACTTCCCTCAAACTACCAGGAATAGAAAAAAATTATTCTTGTTCTCTCACTCCAGGTCATATGTCCTTTTCATCAGTGAGAAGTAAGTTTTATAGCTTCAAGGTCAATTTTCTCCACAATCTGAGCTGGGCAAAAATTTTAAGCTGAGTCCTGGACCTTAATCTGCTAAAGAAGGTTTTAAAGAAATTTAGCAAATTCATTGTCTGTCTCTCCCCACAATGCCTTTTGCCTGAGGACATAAACTTTAGAGTTATAAAACTTCAAATGGACAAAAATTTACAGGAAGAATGAAAGTGGCTTTATATTCACAAAGATAATATCCCTGCCTATGAGTAGGAGTGTCTGTTTGGCTGTGCATGTATCCTTGGATCCTGTGTACTAAGGCACACCTTCCTCGTCTATGAATACACACCTCCAGTGCGCACAGCGAACACACAGTGAGCAGGAGTTCCGGGCTTGAGGGTGTTTTCCCAATCCTCTAAGATTGGATCCTCTTCGCCAGCATAACCAAACTTTGTTTTACTTTGCAGACTTCTTCTGCAAAGTGTTCACAGAAGGGAGTCTCACCCAATTCTGATGTCATGTAAATAATTGGTTCTTTGCACGTTTAAAAGAATACTTTAATTAGCTAGTCAAAGTATTCCTTAATTAGAGCACTATCTTGTCCTTCCATGATACTGCCTATTTCAATCTTCTGGGTCAATGGCATCCTGGTGGCCATCTTTTGTTTTGTTTTTTGTTAATCCTCACCTGAGGATATTTTTCCATTGATTTTTTGTAAGAGTGGGAGAGAGAGGGAAAGACAGAGAGAAATATCGATGTGAGAGAAACATATGGATTGGTTGTCTCCTGAATGTGCCCTGACGAGGCCCAGGACTGGGGAGGAGCCTGCAACCAAGGTATGTGCCCTTGACTGGAATCGAACCCAGGACCATTTGGTCCACAGGCTGATGCTCCACCTGCTGAGCCAAACCAGCCAGGGCTTGGTGGCCATCTTTTAAATGAATCTTTCTGTCATACTGCATTTTTATATCTTATCAGCATCCTACTTTCCACAAAGCTCCAGCTTGAGTGTTATATTTACCCCTTGTACTTAATTTTCACTTCCCTAGCACAAGTTCAATTAAGGACTCTGGGAAGATTTCTTAAGGCCACAGACATTTATACATGCAAAATTTCAGATGTTTAAATGATCATCATTTTGATGATTTAGAACTTGGAAGAACAAGAAATGTTTTTTTTTTGTCTTATATTTATTGCCTCCATTAGTTTGTTTAATTAAAGTTATTGTTTAAACTTTTTCCAGGCTTGGGATAGACTGAGAATGTGAGCCACAAAACTTATTTTTTAAAATGCATATCCTTTAATATATAATTAAAATAGTTTTCATTTAGTCAGATGTTTGTGGTTCTTTTTTCTTGAAGATCAATTTTTCATCAATGATCAAAGTGACGTAAAGCAATATATATAGACACATATTTCTAGACCAGTGATGGCAAACCTTTTGAGCTTGGCGTGTCAGCATTTTGAAAAACCCTAACTTAACTCTGGTGCCATGTCACACATAGAAATTTTTTGATATTTGCAACCATAGTAAAACAAAGATTTATATTTTTGATATTTATTTTATATATTTAAATGCCATTTAACCAAAAAAAATCAACCAAAAAATGAGTTCACGTGTCACCTCTGACACGCATGTCATAGGTTCACCATCACTGTTCTAGACAGTAATTTAGGGTTCCATCATACAGTGGTGACAGGAAATCCCATATAAAGATATAAGTGAAAAATGATACCTGACTGATGGATTTGGGAGAGGGGGGTGGGTAGGCTGATTGGCATTCTAAGGATAAGACTATTTTGTTCTTTGATGGGAGATTAGGACAGAAATAGATGTGTGAGTCAACTTCAGCACAGTAAGAACTTCCTGACAAGTACTCTCTCCAAACCCAAAGTACATTAACTTTAAATCCAAAGAGCCATCACACTTTAAATATTTTTCTCACCTTTTCTATAAATTGGAAGAAGAAGGAATTTGTACTTTAAGTAGAAACCACAATAATTGGTTGGGATATAGGATATTGCCCACTGTAGACCATGACAGAAGTTAAAAAATAAGGATGAGCCAATTGATTGCCTCATAATGGAGAGCTGTGTGATTGACTCAAAAACAAATGCCTTGGGGCTGTGCATTAGCTTCCAAGTGGTTGAGATTGAGTGCTAATGCGATTTGGAAGAATTCCCAGCACAAATAAAAAGAGATTTGCATCTGTCCCTTCAGTGACTCAGGGAAACCAGAACCATCTTTGATACATTACATGTTTTCCTAACTTTGAATATTTTGTCTTTTATAAGTCTTGGAGAAAAAACTTCTGACTCCAACAGCTATCAAGGGTTGAAATAGAACACAATGAACTCATTTCAAGTTAGTTTACAGCCACAAAATCCATGTGGACAATGTCAGTCGTGGCTTAGGCATTGTCCAAGTATAGAGCCTCTTCTCCTAAGGAAAAGGCAGGAGAACCGCTCATTGAGTGCCCAATAAATGTAGAACAATGTGTAGGGCACTTTTATATCTGACTTAATTCTCACAGGTATAAAATTCCCTGTGAGGTTTGATGTCCATTTAAAAAGGTGGGAAGGGAAATTTATGAAAGTTAAAATAAATTATCCTCCACCCTATAGCTGAAAATTGGAAGATCCATCCCTTGAGCTCAGGTCTGCCAAAATTTACTTTAGTTTTACTTTATCATGCTTCCTTTCTGAATGGCTTTTCCAGAAACTTCTATACATCCATAGAAACTTCTATAGCCCTTGTCAGACTCACCACCTAACCCATTGGATTAGTTTGCTAGAGCTGCCATACAAAATGCCATAGACTAGATGGCTTAAACAACAAAAGCTTGTTTTCTCACAGTTCTGAAGGTTAGAAGTACAAAGTTGACAGGTGTTGGCAGGTTTGATTTCTTCTGAGGCCTTACTCCTTAATTTGCACATGGTGGCCTCCTTGTTGTATCCTCATATGGTCTTTTCCCTGTGCAAGCACATCTCTGGTGTGCTGTGCCCAAATTTTCTCTCCTTGTAGGATCACCAGTCAGAGGGGATTAGGGCCTACTCTTATGGCCTTATTTCAACTTAATTACATCTTTATGGGTCTTATCTCTAAGTACAGTAAATTCTGAGATACTAGGAGTTCAGGGTTAATATATGAGTTTAGAGGGGCACACAATTCAGCTCATAACACCCACTTAGATAATAATCAGAGAATTAGACCATTTTCTCAAGAATTTGCATGCTTCTCCCCTACACAGTACAGCAAAGAACACCAAGTGCTTTCACCAAGGATAAATTCAATGCATTTATAACATGGAGTTAAGATCTGTGAATCATGCAGTCCTTACCTTTGTGGTGGGTTTCATGCCTATGATAGGTTGACTTGATACAAGTAGGTTTAAAATTTGTGTAGACACAGTATTAAAATGGAGGCTTCTTATTCCTACTGAAGATGCACTACCTACTATTGTATAGAAATGAGCATAGATCATTCATATGATGAGAAGAGATAAAAAAAACTCTGTTGACAGTAGGACAAAGAAGATCAGGGAGGGCCTTACTGAACCCAAAAGACAAGATAAACTGACTAGGACATGGCAAGCTATCCTAGAAACTTGGCGGAGTGAGTACTAGCAAGGTGGTAGGCAAGACAGAAGAGTGAGACAATTGGAAGAGGTCTAGGGGCGTGCAGTTGGCAGTATGGAGTCAGCCATGGAGAAGGGTTTTTGGCACAGACTGCTGGTGTGAAAGGAACTGGTCATAACTAAAATAACAAGGTAATAATTATACTAGCTAATTATTATTGCACACCTACTATGTGCCAGGCATATAGGACTGTGCATACATGTCCTCAGAGGGCTTTACAGGGACTTACATATCCTCTATGATCTTTCTTCCATGTGGATCTCATGTCCAAAGGTTACCCTTTCCCTTCCCACTGAAGGTCTTCTTTACCCTCTCTCATTTAAGTAGCCAGTGGATCTTCTCATTCTCCATCCCAAAGGTTCAGACTTATCTGATTTCTGGGAGGATCTAAGGATCTTCATCTAGCTAGTAGGTCAGGGATTTCTTCTGCTTTGGTTTCTGCTTTATCGTGGCTGGGAGAAAGAAAATCAGATTTGTGGTGCCATGAGAGAGGAGATGGGACAGGAGTAAATATGCAGTGTTTTTAAAAAGATAGAAACTTCAACGTATAACCCAACAACAAATCCTTGATTGTTTGTCTCTTCCAACTAGAATGTAAGTTCTACCAGAGGAGACAACTCTCCCAGGTTCATGACTGCAGCACTAGGAGATGAAACCAATACATGTTTGTTGAATGAATAAATGAGGTATGAAGAAATAAACATGAGAATTCTTTCTGAGCGTCATTTGCTTCTGTCTTGCTTAACTTCCTGGGCTATTTTCATGTATATTTCTGCTCAAAAGCATAGACACAGAGCCTTTAAGATGTTTGGTTTATATAATATTTTCCAACAACAGAACCTGCCACACTTTTCCAAAGCAAAAGAAGGATAAAGATAAGCCCTGAGAAGAATCAGGCTTTCTATAATTATATCTCTGTTTCTCCATACATGTTTCCATGTAATATAAGTAGAGGCCAATACTATCTTTTGTATTGAATTGAGCAGGTTTTTGTAAAATAAATTCTATAATAATTCTAGCCTTATTTTTCAAGAATGCATTAAAATCAGCAGATGGTAAGCTCTTTGGACTAGATTTTACATATTTTGCTTGTAAAATCAGAGCACAGATTCTGAATCCAGACAACTGAGTTGAAATTATAGCTCCCCACTTGCTTATCGTATAGGGTGTTGGCAAGATGTTTAGCCTGTCTTATTGGGTTTCATCAGTTATAATACACAGATCATAATAATGCCTGCCTCATCGTATGCTGTGAGAATTAAATGAGCTGCATATGTAAAGCACTTAGAACACAGTTTGGCATACAGAAGAGTAATGCAAGTGTCAGTTATTGTTAATGTAATATATTGAGGAGTCTTTTGCTTAGGATTCAATGAGAATGCACTTGTCAAAGGAACTGGGGTACTCAATGGCATATAATGTGAGAGGCAGAGGACAAAGGACCTCATAAAGCACATTCTAGTGCTAGGCATTTTATATACATTATCTCATTTAATCTTCTCATTATCTCCATTTGCAAAACAAGAGCAAAACCAAAAAAAAAAAAATAATCTTAGGTTAAGTACAGGTAAATTCCCACTCATAGTAAATGACAGAGCCAGATTTCAAATCTGGCCTTGTCAGATTCTAAACTCTGCTTTGTTGGAATGGTTTAAGTGAAGAACTACTTAGAGAAAATTGAAGTTTAGAAAATGTTCAGCTATAGGGTTCTGTGCTAAAAATGTTAAAGTGGCTGTGGAATACCTAATTTGGCTTCCCAAAATAAGTAGATTATCTCTCTGGAGAAAAGAGTAGTTTCCATTGCAGGATATTGTGAAATCTTATCTTTTTTTATTGAGGCAGATAGCAGTCTACAGCATGGATTTAGAATACAACTTCGGTTTTAAAGGAAGTTTTATAAATAGAATGAGTAATGGTTTGGGGTCTGGAAAACATAACAATGGTGATTTAAATTAATACAGCTTACTGTTTTTATTTGTGTCTATAGTTTTTTGTTGTTTTTTTTTTCTCTCAGATTCTTTTTTTAAAAATTCTTTATTGTTTAAAGTATTACATATGCCTCCTTTTTCCCACATTGACCCCTCCCCGGCTATCCCCACCCCCCAGCACATGCCCTCATCCCCGTACTGTCTGTGTCCATTGGTTATGCTCATATGCATGCATACAAGTCCTTTAATTGATCTCTTACCGCACCCCCCCCCCCCCCGCACCGCCTTCCCTCTGAAGTTTGATGGTATGTTTGATGCTTCTCTGTCTCTGGATCTATTTTTGTTCATCAGTTTATGTTGTTCATTATATTCCACAAATGAATGAGATCATGTGATATTTATCTTTCTCTGACTGGCTTATTTCGCTTAGCATAATGCTCTCCATGTCCATCCATGCTGTTGTAAATGGTAAGAGCTCCTTTTTTATAGCAGCATAGTATTCCATTGTATAGGTATAACAATGGTTTTTTGTTTTGTTTTGTTTTAAACATATCTTTATTGATTTCAGAGCCGAAGGGCGAGGGAGAGATAGAAACATCAATGATGAGAGAGACTCATTGATTGGCTGCCTTCTGCATGTCCTCCACTGGAAACAAGCCCCCACAACCTGGGCATGTGCCCTTTACTGGAATCAAACCCAGAACCCTTCAGTCCGCAGGCTGACGCTCTATCCATTGGGTCAAACCAGTCAGGGCATGTACCACTGTTTTTTTAATCTACTCATCTGCTGATGGGCACTTAGGCTGTTTCCAAATCTTACCTATTATAAATTCTGCTGCTATAACATAGGGGTGCATATGTCCTTTCTGATGGGTGTTTCTGATTTCTTGGGGTATATTCCTAGAAATGGGATCACTGGATCAAATGGGAGTTCCATAAGTCTATAGTGCACATATACAAGATCCCCATCATGGTATCCATGGTGTCCTGTATCCATGATGTGTATTTCTTGGTCTTAATGTGTCCTTTTCCACATTTTATTTTACTTATGTGGGAGTCCTACAATGTGTGGTGTATTCTCATGTGTAACATGTATGGGAGGGAAGGTTCTCCTGTCTTATGCTTCAATCTCTATTTAATAATTTCACTACCTTTTACATTTTTCTCTTGGTGTTTACTTTCACTTTATTTCACATTGCCCTCTCTTCTTTGACCACAATATAGACCTGAAGTACGTTTTATTTATATCTCATAAAGTTATGTGTTTTCTGTTCTTATTTTAACCTATAAAAAGGATAGTTGGTATTTCTCTCTACTGACTCATGTGGCCTTATGTTAATTTTTTCTTGATAGCATAAAAGGGTTTTCATCTCATTTTAAATAACTATTGAATAAATTAGACAAATTATATAAAGTAGCAGCATTGAAACTATGACTGAAATAACACATCTACTTACATAAAGGTTATATCTTAAGAGATTTGATGATGGAAAACTGACCTTGAAGGGAGTACAGTCTATTTAATTATTATAGACTCAATACTGAATTCATCCTCTGAGAAATCCTTCATTGTCAAGCCCTTCTAGTCATGCCGACATAAAAAAGTACCTACCCAATGTTCCTGGGATTCACCTAAAAGCAGATGCTGCATTCAGTATTCTGTTAGTGCTGAAGTTGAGTCGATAGTAAAAATGAGCCCATATAGAATCAGAAATCGCCCTGAGCCTGAAATGCATCGTGTGTTCTTGGGAGATGTGAATCATTCTGTACAAGTGTTTTCTCCCAGGAGCAGAGACTTTATTCTAGCAGACAGGATCAGCGGTTCCTCTCTTCTCTTCAACTTGGGCTGCAGAGAGCACTGGGCAAAGGCATGGGTCTCACCCAGGGTGGAACCACTTACTCTGGACTGTTGGTGTCTATTCTTCTAATTTAAGGTTGAATGGGCCACAATTTGGGAAATGTACCCTAGGCCATGACAATTTGCACTAGACATGGGGCCGGACGACGCCTTATTCATGGGTTTGGAATATTTTCCCTGAAGGGAAGGAATATTCCCAGTGTCAATCGTCCTAGGACAGGAAATAAACTGAGTCTCAAGAACAAATGGCTTTCTGCTTCTATCTGCGTAGGAAGCAGATGGGCCTAGACTCCCAGGTGAAATTCCTAAAGCTTCCTTTTGGTGGAGTAGAGCCGACAGGCCCACTGCACAGAGGCTGCCAGAAACCAGCAGGGAGGCTCATGGCCTTGGAGAATAAAGACTTTCCCAGCAGTCTTAAGCTGAGTTTTTTTGGTCTTCAAGTTTTCAGTAAACTTATGAACAGCCTCGTTTAGTTTCAGTTGTATGTTAATTCAGGGGAATTGGAATGATCAGGGGTGCTATCAGGGAAGACAGATGGACCTAAAGTGAGTTGACAACACCAGAATCATCTGCCCCCGAGAAGGGTCCTGGCAGCAAGTGAAACCAGAACAGAGGAGAATGGGGGACTTTTAAAGTATTGCCCTGGGAAACTTCTGGAAAATAGTAAGGATGTGACCACTGAATTTCTGCCAGAAAGACATTGAGGGTTCAGGTCATGATATTTTGGATATAAAAATGAAGTCTAATCTCATTTGGTAGTCATAGACTAGAAGGCCAGCAATATAGAGGATTGATTTGAAATATTTAAAACAGTGATTTAAAATACATGCTAAACTAACTAGAAGCTCAGATAAACACAAATTAGCATAAGTAATAAATTTCAGCTCACTCAATAAAATGAGTTGTATTAATGTGAAACTTAATGAGAAGCAATAGATTATATCTGTTTGAGGTCTGCAACCCCTTTTAAAATAAATTATTATTTTAATGCTGCAATTATTTGATGTGATTAATGAGCCATTCAGCAAAGCAAATATTTTCCACCTAAATCACATGTGCTGGCAGAATGATTACTTTTTTACACATTTGATATGAGTCTGTTTTACATTTTTTAATGAATAAGTAGATAAGAATCATGTTATTTTGTCTCAGTGTCAGCATTCTGCCCCTCTTATTTTGTGCTGAAATGTTTGGCAAGGTCTTTCTGGATGTAGGAGAGGAAGAGAAAAAAGCCTTTAAAACCTAAACACGGGTGAAACCCATGTGATTCAGCAGAAATATAGTAAGAAAACCCTGACAGAGGATCTCTTTTTTAAGTTCCTGGCTGTGCCACTTGGTATGGACACTCATCAGGCAGCTGATGCTTCTGAGCCACAGTTTCCCATCATAACCCCACAGGATTAGTTAGAAAATCCAATGATAAAGTGTATATAGGAAATGCTATGAAGGTTGGGTGGTACCTAAAACCTGTCTTGTTTTCTTGCAATCCTGGGATTCTGGTGGGAGTCAGGGGTTAGGGGGAGAAGGGCAGTAAAGGGAATAAAGTAGCGCAATCCAAGCAATGTTCAGCCCCAAACATTTGTGTTTAAGATTCTTTTAAATCTTAGTGTTTGGGGGGTTAAGTAGCTTGTGGAGCCTAAGCTCCCAAACTGTCTGTGATTCAGAATAATTTTGTAAAAAAATCCTAGACCCTGAGCCCCATCTTGCACTGGAGCCCTGGAATGAGTTTTCTTATTATTCAGTTTCCTCCTTGCTCTGTTATAAATCCTGATCATCTTTGAAACTTTGAGACTCCAAAGCTGACTGATTGCTGGGCATTGCTGAGTAGACTTTAGTGTGTCAGATCTTGCACAAAAACTTATTTAGATCAACTTAGGGCAGTTTTATATTTTATGAACTAAAGATATACTGGAATGTTGTGATTAACAAGATAAACTAAACATTCCTGAGAATATTTTTTAAAGGGTTTAAATTACTTTCACCCTGTAATACCTTGGAAGACACAGACAGTGTTTCATCTGAATGAGTATTTGTGGGAAAAAGTTCTGTTTTATAAAGTGGGAGAACTAATGTTCATTGGCCAGCTGCACTGTGCTAGACACTGGTCTAGATACTTATACTGTTATTTAATTTGCCTTCTGTTAGCATCTTATGAAGAAGCTATTAATATTCCTATTTTATAGATAAAAAAATGAGCTCAAATTGAACAACTTGTTTGAAGGGCATACAGCCAATAAATGGTAGATAAATGTACACCCATTAACTCCAATCTGTCTGGTGCAAAATGTATGATCTGTACATTGTACTACACTGCCCTTCCTTGTCTTCCAGCACTGGAAGTAGAAGAAGTATTTGGTGCTGTAGGCACTGTCTACTGATATTTATCATTCTGGTCATCTGTCCTTATTCTGGTTGGAAGTTATAGGCATAAGCATTGGGATGAATTTCTCTAACACCAACAGTTTTAACGAATGCATTTTGTGCTGTGCGTTACATGTTCTCAGCCCACCTCTGATTTCAAGTGTAGCCTGGTTACTCCTGTGTTCCTGAGCTCTCTCTGTCAGCATCCTGCACTTCTGTAATTCCACTGTTCACCTCAGGGCTTTCTCCAAAGCCACAGAAGCTCACTGAGTGCAGAGCAGTCAGAGTGTCAGGGAGTTAGTTAACACTCCTGAGGGCAACCCTCAACCAGAGAGGACAAGAGTCAGTGGATAGAGGCCCCAACCTCCTGTTCTTCGAAGGGATGATTCTTAGGTGCTTCCACATGCTTCACTCCAGTTCCCCCCGGGGAAGGAGTCCCAGTGGTCCAGCTCAATAATGGACCCAATGTTGGCTTTTCCTCCTTCCCTGCCTCAGTGGCGCTCCCTCACTCTCTTTCCTGGGGATTTGACTATTTTTTCAATTCTAATAGCATGGTCATATATTTATCTTTTCTTTGAGTAACAGACTATTTGGTCTGAATCTGTATGCATCAGAGATTCTTGTTTGGACAGAGGGAGAAGAAAGAGAACAGAGTAATACAGACTAAGAACAAGAGATCCGGTGAGCCAGAGCTTGACTGAGCATTTCTCCTTCCGGTCTCCTTCCCCCCCTCCCTCCCCCATCCCCCCCCCCCCCCCCCCCCCCCCCCGGTTCCACGGGGCACAAGCAGCGGTATCAGGAGAAAAGTGCATTGACCAAAGTCTGAAGAAGAAGGCAGGACTGAAATTGTTTCTAAGTATATTAGAGAGACCGTCATTCTGTAAATATCCCAAAATACATGAGGAAGGCAAATCCTACAAGTGTCTGAACTCTCGGTGTGTTAGGTGGGGCCCCGAATACATTAAAGTGTGCATATGGGTGTAAATGTGACCTCATATGCCTTTGAAACTTGGAGATTTTCTTCTGCTAACTAGTTCTCAGTACATCTTATTCTATTTATTTTTTCCCTTGACTTGCACAATTAGTGGGATTTAAGAAACTCAGAGAAAAATATGGAGACTTGATTTGTAAAAAATTCTAACCAGAAAAACTCCACTGTGAAATTGGTTTTGTTTCATTATTTACAGCATAAGGAAAAATTGTTAGCTTTTATGTGGCTTTGCCCAAAAAAGAATCAAAGATGACATGGTAGGAAAGTATTCTTGAGAAAGGATTAAAGTATCTCTAGCTACTTAAGTAGGTTTTTGCTTATCTGTTAGTTTACCTTTATATTTACAGTACATGTACTCAGTGTGCACAAAGCTTAAGAGTCTATACTGTCAGAGTGATTCTAGAAGGCTAGGTAAATGGATAGATGCTTGATATGGGTGTAGGTATAGATGTAGCCCTTTACAAAGAATTTTTACAGAAATTATCATTCCATTTTTACACACCTTATGAAATAAATATTTTTTCTATTTTTCAGATGAAGTTCAAAGTTAAATAAAATTATAAAATTAACCCAGCCAATAAGTGACAGAGACGAGATTGAAATCCAGGCTGCCTCTTTCACAAAATCCTGTGTTGTTTCTCCTGTATTCTACTGCCTTCTCTTTGTCAGTTCTTGGAATCCACCTGGCCATACATCTGTACCCTCTTTGCTTTATGACTTGCCTCATTTCTCAGAGACCAGAAATTGGCACCTAAGATAAGAAAGAAAAACAAATGAGACCGTTGGTTATGCACTGTGAGTTATTTTTCTGTGAGTTATGCACTGACCATAGGGCATTTGGTAAATATTTCTTGACCTGTTTCACATACTAGGAAATTCTGAAGACAGTAATGGAATCCAATGTAGATTTGACTAGTGTTACTGTAGACTAGTTTGTGGGTCAACACTACAAAAGCTGATTAGATTTAAAAAGTTATCTGAAGCCTCAAGCTGTAAAGTCTAGGAAATTCTGTGAGTGTGATCTGAAATAGCTGTTACATTGGTGAATATTTCAAATAGACATTAATGGTTGTTCATCACTCATACACATGTGTATAATCTCAGCTACATGTAAAAAGATGACTCTTGAAAGAGACAATTGAGTTTAGTTTTAAATGATCAAACTTGGGCTCTCAAATTTCAGTGTAAAAATCTTTCTAATTGAAGCCTGCATTGATGTTTTGGCTTTCAGATATATGTATATATATGTACATATCTATTTTTCTATATACTTATATATTTATACTTTTAATTGCTGAAAAGATTCTTTCATTGCCATTTGCTTCATATTTCAAGGTTATCTTCATTCATATAAAATTATATCATCTTTTATATCAGTTTATCTCAAAGAAATTCAGAAAAAATAAGCAATCGGAAACACTGGGAATAATTATAGAAAATGTTTTTAGGCATGTGATAAATTAAAGTATTCATTCTACTTGTGAAGGAAGGAAATTAAGAGACATAAATGAAAAATATATTTTGGTATTGAGTTTTAAAGAGAAGACAGGAGAAAGGGATACAAGATATTATAGTCTTATAAATATAGGAGTACAGATTGTAGACGTGTGGATGAAAATTTGCAGAGAGGTCAGGTATGTCAGATTGTGCATAACACATCAGGCACATTAGGCCAAGAGTGGAGTGTTGGTGGGATGGGGCAATTACCATCAGATGGTGTTTATGGTAAGGTATGGTAATGATATTTTAAAGATAAGATCACCTGGGAGCTCATATACTTGGAGAAGAGATTCCATTTCTGACATTGGGGTATTTGGGAGCACTGGGAGAGAAGGATCTAGTGAAGGAGAGAAAGGGGGAGAGATCAGGCAAAGAAATAAAACAGACAAGAGTAGAAATTACATCAGACACTACTGGGAAATTGAGTAAGAGAGGAACCAAAATCACAACATAGATTTGGTCACATGGAGGTGACAGGTGACTCAGCAGAAGGTGAGCTAGTAGAGGGAACTCTCGGTAGTAAAAATAGGAATGGTCAACTCTTTCCCGCCATTTTGCTGTGAAGTGGTATGGAGAAAAGAAGTGGAAGTGGAGTCAGAAAGGATTTTTTTTTTTAAGATAGAAGATTTTATAACATTTCTTTTGTGATGGTCAAGATCCAGATCCATTATAGAAGAAACATTTACAGTCGTAGGAAGAACTAACACACACCTACCTCTCAGAGGACTCCAGCACAAAACCTGACCAGCTCTTTCCCTCATGACTAACAGATAAACAAATCCAGGATTCTCATCCAATCCACAAGAAGTTTGTGCTTCTAATAGTACATCTTCCATCTCTTTCCACCTGCCCTTCCCATGGAAGCTAAGGGAGGGGAGAAAAAATTATCTCTTATTCCATTTGGTTCTACCCATTTATATACTTGAAGAGGCTGAAGATGAAGGATGGATAAGGTAGTTTCAAAATATCCTATCATGTCTTAGGCAGCACCTCACTTCAAGATATAAGTTCTCGGCACTTATTGATTTATTCCCTTCATTAAAATGGGACTCTTTCTGTTTCAGCTCATGAGACAGTCCCTCCCCATTTTTTTTTATCCTCACGAGGATATTTTTCCATTGATCCTTTAGAGAGAGTGCAAGAGAGGTGGAAAGACAGAAAGAAACATCTATGTGAGGAAAAACACATCAATTGGTTGTTTCCCGCATGTGCCCCAACCAGGGCCCAGGCTAGGGAGGAACCTGCAATCATGGTGTCATGGTGTGTGCCGTTGATGGGAATCAAACCCGGGATCCTTTGGTCCGAAGGCCGATGCTCTATCCCAGTGGTTGGCAAACTCATTAGTCAACAGAGCCAAATATCAACAGTACAACTATTGAAATTTCTTTTGAGAGCCAAATTTTTTAAACTTAAACTATATAGGTAGGTACATTGTTATTAACTTAATTAGGGTACTCCTAAACTGGCCTTTGCTAAAAATGTCCTCAATCTGATTGAGGTACGTTCACTGAGGTCAACCCCTTCCAACTCTCCCATCCACACTCGTCTTGTATACTTGTTTCATCTATCTCCTTTCCGAAAACCGACTTCTGCGCATGGGCCATGAAGTCTCAATCTCACTGTACATGCACGCCCACATGTGGTATTTTGTGGAAGAGCCACATTCAAGGGGCCAAAGAGCTGCATGTGGCTCGCGAGCCGCGGTTTGCCGACCACTGCTCTATCACTGAGCAAAACAGGCTAGGGCCAGAGTCCCCTTTTAACACAAATGGCATGAAGGTATAGCAAAATTCATGGAGGTGGGATACAAATGACTTTGAGGGGACAGAGAATTTGCTTCCAAAGCATTCAGTAGGAAGGTTTTGAAAGAGGCTAGCAATGAGATGTAGATTGGCAGAGCAGTGAGGGGCTGAAAGGCAAAGAAGAAGATGGGTGGCCTGACTAGCTTGTTGTGTGGATTGTTTCTTGGGGTGAATTAGAGAGAGCAGCACTAGAGTACATAGCACTTCAATCTTGCTGCAGGACTGCCAGGTTTGGCTCATCCTGTAGGCTAAGCATGTCAAACTCAAAGGCTAACACGGGCCAAATAAATGAGGCATGTGGCCCGCGGGCTGAGAGTTTGACATGTTTTCTGTAGGCAGTGCTTGACACAAGCAGATACTTGCATTTTGGTCTAGTGACGGAGAGGGCAATGGAAGAAGGTCAGTGATGGAGATGGGTCAGTATTGTAAAGAAAAAATTGGATCAAAATGATTTTCAGGCCAAAGAAATGTTTTGAAGATGGGCAATTTTAGAGAATGATTTGCAAGTCTTGCTTAAAGCTCCTATTCTCGTCTGAAGCCCAGTGGAGAAAACAGTGCCTGGCTGCCTTGAGGGAAGTGGGGGGGCCATCGTTTAGGTGCCTTTAAGCTGGATGGGGGCAGAGCAGATGAGGCACCATCTTGATGACAAATGGGGTGGACTGACTCAAGAGGTCTCTTCCACTTCTAATTCTTATGATTAACGTGCTCTTGCTCTCACCCTCTTGTATTTTTTTTTAAATATATTTTATTGATTTTTTTACAGAGAGGAAGGGAGAGAGATAGAGAGTTAGAAACATCGATGAGAGAGAAACATCGATCAGCTGCCTCCCGCACATCTCCCACTGGGGATGTGCCCACAACCCAGGTACATGCCCTTGACCGGAATCAAACCCGGGACCCTTCAGTCCGTAAGCCGATGCTCTATCCACTGAGCCAAACCGGTTTCGGCACCCCCCCTTGTATTTTTCTAACAAGTTTGAAATCTCCACTAGTGGAAAAATATTATATGGGGAGATTGAAAGTAATTATGGTGGGGTGGGGATTTTTGCCTAGAATATATGATCAATTTCATTTATTTCCCAAGTAAAACATTCACTGAAGTTTCAGTCTTTGAAAGACAACTTGATTATCTGTTCCACAGAGCAAGTCAGGAGATATCATTCTCAGTTTTCAATCATAACTTCCTTTTGTGAAATGTTTATGCCCTAATCATTTTCATATTGAACAGGGGCTGGTTAACACATAACATTTAAAGTATGTGGTTTTTACAAAAATAGTCAGAATGGGTGGCATGTAATGTCATTGAAAGTAAATTGCTGTATTTAGCACCTTTGCTTTTAAAAAAATTTCTTTTCTTCTCCTACAGTTACATAATGTCCTGAACATTTTAAATAAAGTGTATTGTTCCACTCTTCAAAACAAAATTATAAATGCTCATTGGAGGCAGATTAAATAATCTCCCACATACAGTTAATATCATGGTACTCTTTTCAAAAAAAAGGTGAGGGGGCTAAGGATGGGAAATAAAAATGTATATTCTTATCTGGAAAGTCACCTTAAATAATCTTTACCCTAAAAAAAAAAGGCTAAGTTGTGTACATATTGAAATCCTTTTGTAAAAGTGTAAATAAAGACTTCTATCCCTGGCCAGGTAGCTCAGTTGGTTAGAGCATCATCCTAATCTGCCAAATTGTGGGTTCAATCCTTAGTCAGGGCACATACAAGAATCAACCAATGACTGCATAAATAAGTGGAACAACAAATGGATGTTTCTGTCTCTCTCATTTCAATTTTTTAAAAAGATGTCTAAATTTAAATGGAATATATGTGTACTACATTCCCCCAGGCCGCCTCAGTCAGGCTTTCTTTATACTAGAGTAACAGGAACAGTTATCAAACCCCAAGTCTCTGGTTTGAGATTTAGTTTCTCCCCATCTGCTGGAACACCAGTCCCCAGATCCCATACTTCGGATGGAAAGGTGCTCATGAAAGGTCAGTGCCCCTATCCCATTCAGCATCTTTGTGCCGATTAGGAAAAGGCACCCTTCCTCCGGGGGGATGAAGCCCAGCTTAAAGAATGGGACTGGGCTGGATTTCCCCTGTTCCCTAATTCCCTTGTCTGGATGTCCTTGTGCAGTGAATTGCCAGCACATCTGTATGTGGCAGCCCTGCTAACTCACTTCTTCATTCAACCTTCTCCTCTCTCTTAGGCCTCAATGCTGGATGACCTGTGATGACCATCCCTGTGAAACCTATTCCTGTTGTGTCCCACTGTGCCGGGCAGAGCTGCTCTCCTACTCAATGTCAATAGCTTCCATGCTAAAGGTATCGAAGAACAAATCCCCCACAGTTCCTAGTGTGTGCTTTTTAAAGAATACACGGCAGCCCTAACCGGTTTGGCTCAGTGGATAGAGCGTCAGCCTGCGGACTGAAGGGTCCCAGGTTCGATTCCGCTCAAGGGCATGTACCTTGGTTGCAGGCATATCCCCAGTAGAGGGTGTGCAGGAGGCAGCTGATTGATGTTTCTCTCTCATCGATGTTTCTAACTCTCTATCCCTCTCCCTTCCTTTCTGTAAAAAACCAATAAAATATATTAAAAAAAAAATACACGGCAGAGCTAACCTACATCCTAGATATCAAGTATAGTTTCAAAGGATATAGCTCTTTTGTGGTGTAGGATCAGTGTATATATTTTTTTAAGAAACTGCCAAATTATCTTCCAAAGTGGCTGTACCATTTTGCATTCCCACCATCAATGAATGAGAATTTTTGTTGCTCCACATCCTCATCAGCATTTGGTGTTGTCAGTGTTTTGGATTTTGGCAGTTTTAATAGATATGTAGTGGTATCTCATTGTTATTTCAATTTGCGGTTCCCTAATGAGGTATGATGTGGAGCATCTTTTCATATGCTTGTTTGCCATCTGTATATTTTCTTTGGTGAGATGTCTGTTAAAGTCTGTGGCCCATTTTTTAATTGAGTTGTTTGTTTTCTTATTATTGAATTCTAAGAGCTCTTTGTATATTTGGGGTAACAGTTCTTTATCAGATATGTCTTCAGCAAATATTTTTATCCAGTCTGTGGCTTATCTTCTCTTTCTCTTGGTCAGTGCATTTATTATAGCTCTATCTCCTTAAGAAACTGAAATATGTTCTGTAGGGCCAAATAAAGAGAAAATCTGAGTAAGTTCAGCTGTTTAATTCAACTTTGTCCCCTTATATACTGTCCATGGGAAGGAAGCTAATGTCTTGTTCCCCTTTTCCCTCCCCCATTATTGAGGATATTAGTCCATGGAGTCAGATATCTCCACCCGTCTAGTCATTTTCTCTCCTAGGAAGTTCATGAGGTGCTCAGGCAATGAAAATCTTTTCCCTCCTTATATACCAGCTGTAAGAGGATTCTTAAAGGTGTTGAAATTGAAAGGAATATGTAGTTTAGCCCTCTGCTCTAGGAGACTCGCTGTATACTTTCATAAGATTTTAGAGACAAAGTAAATAAAGAAAAAAAGGCATGCACAAAACAAGAATAGACTTTAGCCATTTATGAAGTGAGGACACTAGGGTTTGATGAAGAAGATAAAATTGCTTCAGTCTTCCATTTGCATGACTTGAATTAATCCAATGTTCGAACTCAATATTTTGTTAATGGGGATTATGCTTTTGTGGCCCCTCTGCCTTCCAGCATCTGAGTCTGGTGTGTTCTGTGTGCTGTATATTTTGCTCTACCTAGACATTGAAATGTTGACAATGAAAGTCAACATTTAGCCAATCAAGGCCAAAAATAAAACCACTCATAAAAAGATTTTCATTTCTGCTATTACATTTTTAATTTCCAAGCATCTTTTTTTGTTGTTCAGATTTTCCCTTTTATTTATAAGCATTTTAGTCAGATTCTTGGAATGAAACATATTCTCTTAGCACTCAGGGAATATCGATGATAGTTGTTTTCTGTTTGTTTTATAGCCTTGCCTCTCTTCTCATTTTTAGGGGTTAATACTTAGAAGCTAACCAAAAGCTTTGTGATTATTTCCCATGTGTCTCTTTAGAACCATTCTCTACCCTTTCAATGCCCCAGACACTGCTTGCTATGGACCACATCATCTGGAACCCCTAGCTACCTGGCTTTCCAGCAGGTCCAACCAATAGAGGTACTGGCAGGAGATGAAAATATAGTAGGAGAGGGAGACTGGTCATCTATTCTCTTTCACTGCCCAGCCATTGTTCTGGCAGTTGCTGTGTTCTTCCACTGCAGGGTCTCTTAACCTTAGCACTGTTGACATTTGGGGCCATAGATGTTTTTGTTATGGGGTCTGCCCTGTGCATTGTAGAATGTTTAGTGGCATTCCTGGCCACTAATCAAGTGACTGTTATCACCTCATTTTTGCCAAGTTTTGCAAAAGAAAAATTATGGTAAGTCTACTTTGAGACCATGTTGTGTGCCCTGTAGTTAAGGTGAACCAAGGCCTGTATCTCTTTTTCTTTCTGTGGATTGCTGTCAATGAAATGATCAGGAGCGATCTGACAACTGGCATCAGCAAAATCTCACAAACAAGGAGTTCGGAAGCCAGGTCTTATTCAGCCTAAGCCCACATTCCATTGATAGGTGGCAGGTGGCATTTTCAGCATCCCGTCAACGCAACTGACTCTGGAAAGACAGCCTTGGAGATTTTTTTTTTATAAATATATTTTATTGATTTTTTACAGAGAGGAAGGGAGAGGGACAGAGTCAGAAACATAGATGAGAGAGAAACATCGATCAGCTGCCTCCTGCACACCTCCCACTGGGGATGTGCCCAACCTTCAGTCCGCAGCCCGACACTTTATCCACTGAGCCAAACCGGTCAGGGCAGCCTTGGAGATTTTTACAAAAGGCGCCCCTACTGGACACGGAGATGTCCCCCTATCTCCAGCCTAGGGGTTGAGACCACATATCACCTTCCAGACTATGGACTTCCTAAAGCCATTACCCAAAACGAACCATTTTTCAAATGACTGATTTCACCTTCTGCCTTCTGACTTGGGAAGCTCTGTGCTTACGCCACCTTTGAACCCCAGCACAGTCCTCATCTTCCCCACTCTCTGACCACACGCAGGGCCAGCTCAATCGTGCTGAAGGCGGGGCCCGGTTGCTGCTCCTGTAGGTCAGAAGCCACTCCTGCTGTGGTGTCTTCCTACGGGGCGGCTGTAAACCTCTTTGGTGACATGTGTCACTGCATCTGTGGGGATGTATGCCGAGACCGTCCAGAGAAAGGGCCACGAGAAAATATCTTGTGTTCAAAATAGAACCCCCCGCAACCGTGGTGGAAGGGTTTCCGGGACAGATCGTCTATTCATGAGATATTTATCTTTCCACTCCCGAGGCGCCATTCTTGCCGCAGTGACGTCTGTGGAGTCTTCAGTGCATTTCTCCTCGTTGCCCTGCCTACATAGCTCAGCGGAGCCACTTGTGTTTCTGATGCTGGACACCAAGCTGTGCCTGTGCACTCGCCGCCTCTGGAGAGAAACCACAGCAGCACAGCCACTCCTGTGCGCTGCCGGCCTGGCTGCGGCAGCTGCTGTGCCCTTCGCTCCATATGGCTTCTCCCTGGGCTCTGCCTCTTCTTTACAGAGCAAGGCGGACAGGACCGGAGTCCCCCAGACAGCGCAACTGGCAAGACCCATTTTAGGGACATCAGGCTCTTTGAAGGCATCCATGTCAAGTTTGAATTTTAAAAGATAAGAAAGCTAATTATCTTTCACCACAGATTCTCTAAAAATTACAGAGAAAATAAAGAAAAGGACTTATTTTAGCTAAAAATGACCAGATCTACAACAAACACTTAACCACGTCCTATTTCCAGTGACTCCAGGACAGGGTAGCAAAGCAATCTTTCCAGAGTCAGAAAACTCCCCTGGGTATTTGGGACTTAATTTCTTTGCAAAAAGATGGCCATTCACAGCTCCAAGTAGCAAAAAGCTAATCTGGATTTATTAGGGTACAGATCAGGGCAAAGCTCATTTTCTGGTGATCCCTGCCAAACTCCCCACTTTTCGTGTGGACTTTTAGAAGCAGGAAAGAGAGCTGAAATCCAGCATGCTCAGAATTTGCTAAAAGGGAGGCTCTTTAATGGGCCAAGTACTACCAACTCCTCTGATCCCGCGTTTACTTCACACCAGGAACGTGTTAGCATTGCTCATCGAGGCTCTGCTTCACAGACTGGACTCTGAAAGGCAGGCTAGATCGCCAAGGAGAATACGAGAAATGTGTCCTCAGAAGCAGGCAATTCGATTTTAGTCTTTTACCAGTGAAAATAGTAACATCTCAAACGAGGAACTTTTCACAACTCGGGTATAAATGTAAAAATAGACTTTTAAAAGGGCGATGGGGTTTGATAATTGTGCTGTTAACTTTCTCTTGCTCTGCAAAGTGTTCCTATGCCGAGTGCCACCCCCACAGCCAGTCAAAGGAGCTGCTAGTGGCAGCCCATGTGTCACACAGAGCAATCCCTTCAGAGCTGCAAGCCATGGCGGGGGGTCTCAATGAGCAAGAGAAGCAATCACTTCCTGCCCTGCGTGAATGTCCGTAATCTTCAGGGCAGCCCACGATAATCCTCAATCTTCAGGGCAGCCCATGATAATCCTCAATCCTCAGAGCTCCCCTGCACACAGCTCTGGGAAAGCGTGATTGATTTGAGCCTCTCACCCGCTTCTGTTATCGCAGAACGACAGGTGTGGTTGTCATGTTTAATATCCTGTAAAGGGGAAAGTCCAGGGCAAGGATCACGTTGGGAAAAAGCATTGGCCGCATGGAAATAAGACTGTCCAGCCAGAAAACCAGCACTTGAATTTAATAACAAAGCAGACAGTTTGTGGTTTTCATTCCCCTTCGGTTGTTTTCCTGGGATTCTTTGATAGAGAATCAGGAAACTCAACTTATTTGGTCAATGTTGTCTCTCATAGAAAAAAAAAAAAAAAAGCGAGAGAGATGGCTGGGAGGCAGCTGCCCTTAATATCAGCAGTGTTATAGCCCGACTACTGTTGGGAAATTATTCACAGGGAAAGGATTCGTATCTCCTTTGATAGAATTCCCAGGTTCTCTCTCCTTTTCTGGAACGCGTATGTACTTCTTATAAGCACCAAGAATTGTCACTAGGTCCTGCTGCTATGACCAAGTCTCTGTACAGGTGAGTAGGACTTGGGTGACAGTGATGAGCCAGTGAAGCAGCGGTTGGGAGGGCAGCTGTGGAGCCCACCTCTCTGGGCTTAATCTCACTGAACTGTTCTTTATCTCCCTGTGTGACTTTGAACAATCTCTGTAAGATTCCAGTTTTCATCCATAATGTAGAAAAATAATAATATATTATTCTTGGAATTAATAGTATATTCACAGGTGTGTGTTTTTTTCCTCCAAAGGTCCCTGCTCGCACATTTGTCTCCATCTTAGCAATGGCACCCTATCCTTAAGTTGTTCAAACGAGAAGCGAGGAAGTCACCCTCAATCATTCTATCATTCACACTCCCTAGCCAACTTGTGATGAAGCCTGTCAATTCTGGCTCCATAACAAATCCAGCATCTCCCCCCAGATTTGCATCTGAGCCAGAGGTACTTGTATTTTATCCCCCTTGGTCCTCCCATGCTCCTCTACCACTGCCCTAGTCTAGGCTGTTACCTCCGGCCTGGTCTATGCAAGAGCCACCCTCACACCTCTCTGCTTCTACTCTTGCCTCCGGTAAGAAAGTGACCATAAAACAGCCCCAGTGAGAGTCTGGAAATGAAAACCATGTCACTGCCCTGCTTAGAAACTGTCAGTGATCCTACTGCACTGCAATCCACGCCAAGCTCTTCTCTGTGTTACTTTTCTCTTCTGAGCCTTGGTTCCACCATGTGAACATGGAGGTACTAAGACCCATGTTGAAGATGGTTTGTGGAGATTAAGTAATAAGTATAAATGAGGCAACTGGCAGAGTGCCGGACAAATGGGAGGCCTCTAATAAAAGACAGGTATTATTTTTATACAATTCCATTTATTTTAAATTAAGACAAATAGCAAATTAATCTAACATAAAACGTGACATCCAACATGGTTCAATCATGCAGGCACTTAGTTCTAAATCCTGGATATGTTCAAATTAGATTCCTTGGCTATAAAGAAAATTAGCTAAGCTTCTCCATTTTCTCCATTGTACACAGCATCTTGTTTCTCCTAAAAGTTAATCATGAAAATATCATTCCTTGGAGACCAGGGCTTTACCCAAGATTTCTCGGTGAGCAAAGCTGATATTTGCATTATTAGTAAGTTAAACTCTGGGGTTCTTCATACATAGCAGAGCAATTTTATTAAATAAATTAGAACAGAAAATTGAACCCTATTATTTTTATCTGGAACCTTTTCCTGACAGGTTCTTTTGCATGACTGCTATATAAAATTATGTTAATGGCATAAAACTTGTGTCTCTATGTAGTTGGAAACTTAATGATCTAGCCAGTGACTCTATGTCAATGTAACCTTCCTATATATAACTATAATTCTACCCTTTCTTTAGAATCCAAGCTCAATATTCCAGGTTTTTGGAAGAATTCCATTTAAAAATTCCAAAGATACAGCAATCCATTTAAAAAGCATTTAATTCTAAATAAAGAGATTTAGAATATTTCTCAATACCTTAAGGTACTTGACTAGTCAATTTGTACATTCAATTTAAAAAAGATATGTGTGTGTGTGTGTGTGTGTGTGTGTGTGTGTGTGTATGCATGTAAACAAATACAGGGTGGGACAAAAGTAGGTTTATATGTGAAACACAAAGTTTATCATTTATTATCATTTATTAATTATTGTCTTATTTTCTATTCAAACAACTGTAAACCTACTTTTGTCCTATTCTGTATATATGTCTATATATACATGTTATTATATGTTATTTTATGCTATATATATTATATATACATACACATAAGACACGTACAAATAAGACATGTTCTTGTCAGCAAGGACCTTACAGGCTATTGAGAGACAAACGTACACACAAAAGATTAGACTAAAAATGTTATTTAAAGTTAATTACTGTATAATTCCCAGTAAAAGAGGAAGAGTAGACATTAAAGTTAACTTTAGGAAAGGCTTCACAGAGCATGCAATGTGAGCTGAGACTTGAATGACAAGTGACAGGGCAGGGGCAGGACAGAGAGGACGGTGTCCAGAAACTGAGCAGTGTGTTTGAGGGAGGGTGACACTAAACAAAGTGGTTTAAGGGCCAGCACACAAAGTATATATACTGTCTTTTAGCCAAATAAGAACATTAAACTGAGAAGCAGTGACATGACCAGATTTCCCGTGAAGAACTTTCTGTCCAATAAAACTTTCTGTAATGATGAAATCGTTCTAAATCTGCACTGTTTAATATGGTGGCCACTCAACTCAATGTGGCTGTTGAATGCTTAAAACCAGACTAGTTAGACTTAGAAAAAGAGGTTGTAATTGTGATTAAATGTATGTGCATAACCACATGTGGCTAGGGGCTATCGTACTGGGCAGTGCAGTTTCTGAAAGATCCACCTTGGCCATATTGTAGGATAGATTGCAGAAATGACACCCTAAGGGAGGTTATGTCAAAAGTCCAGGAGGCTAGACTATTGAACGCTGGAGCAGGGAAGTGGCAGCTGAGAAGTAAAGGATGGTAGACCCTGAGAAAAGGTCTAAACCCCCAGTTCCTGGCTCAATGACCACCACAGTTGATATAAGAAATTAGTGTTGAATGGATTGATTTGATACCAATTTTTAAAATGTTCAAAATAAAATCCTTCCTGTGCTGCTTAATGTCACATGTTCTCCTCTTCAAAATACACAGGTGAGGGCGAGGAAAAGCTCACGTTGCCCTCTCACGATTTACACACTTGGTCTCCAAGGCTGAAAAAGGAGAGAAAAGGCCACCGAAGGAAGAGAACAGTTGACAGCTTCCTCTGAGGCTGAAAAGGTAACTGGGAGAGGGGTTATATTGATCTCACAAGGAAAGCGCTTCGATCCAGTTCTGTGAAGGTGCTTTGGAGAGCAGCAGGGCTCCAGATGAGGAGATAAGTGTCTCCAAGGAGGTGGACATCAGGCCCAATGCTCTGAGCTTCAATAAAGACCCCTCTTCCCAAGTTTGACAAGAGAGTCTAATACAGGGTGGGCAGGACTGCATTCTTTCTGGATGTCCTTGGGGAGAATTGGTTTCCTTGCTTTCTCCAGCCCCCAGAGGCCACCTACGTGCCTTGGCTTGTAGCCAGAAGTGTAGTCTGTAGTCTCTCTCTCTCTCTCTCTCTCTCTTTCATTCTCTTCCTCCCTCCTCTGCTACCATTGCCATATCTTCTCTTCTGACTTCACCCTTCTGGCCCATGCAGATAATAATTACCCAGAATAACCTCCCCATATCAAGATTCTTAACACTTACAAACTCCCCTTTCCCATGTAATGTAATATCTTTACAAATTCTGGTTTGAGGATGCAAACATCTTTAGGGGGTATTATTCTGTCTACCACACCAACCTACACAGCTAAAATGCTGTTTACCTATAAGAAAACCTATAATTTTATGTTGTATTAAAATTAAATTGTATCAATATAACTTGAAGTAAAGAAACCATTTTCTAGGATTTATATATTGTTTAGGAGCTAAAGCTTTAGTTTCATCAATATTTATTTTGTTGGAATTTGACTTCTAGTCGAAAACTATTTCTTTCCTCTTCATTTTCACCTTAACTATGTTGTGTGGCCTTGAAGAGGTCAGATTTCTCAGAGCCTCTGTTTCTTCATGTGTAAGATAAGAAGGTTGAACTGGCCTATCTCTGGGGTCCCATTCAGCTAGACTCTAATTTATATTCTCTTCTATTATTCTACTTTCCATTAAAAATTCCATTTTAAAAACCAGCAGAAGTTCTGGTTTCTCCCCAGAGAAGCGAAAGTGAGATTATTTTTTATTTGGTTTTTGCTCTATTCTTTGTGCCTAAAGCAGCAGCTTGCAAAGCTTGTCATTTGGGACTAGAAAAGCAACGCACAACTCAATTTTACCTGTATAGGCTCATGAGTAACTGGCACAACCTTTGTAACTAGCCTAAGAAATAATAGCTCTCTGGGGCTGTATTCCTAGCAAATTATGTCACACCTAACACTTATGGTGGGTAATAAGAAATGCTGTATTTACATAAATCCTAAGGGTATGAATCATCATCCAAAATGTTTTATTGCTTCTCTGTTTTCCATAATGTCATATTTCATGAAAAATATTAAGTTTCAACTGAATGTTAAGTATCCTATCCTTCATGGAAATGATTTAAAATGAAATGCTAAAGGAGGCAAACTTCTAAAATGTAGTGTTTGTGGGGTTTTTTCTTTCTTTTCTATTGGTCAAGAGACTTGACAAAAATACCATTTGGGGATGGAAATCTCAAATTATTAGTCTACAGCTGGTAAGTAGACATCTGAATTCATTACCTCCACTAAATTTATTCTTTTGGTTTTATTGTGTACCATTCTCAACTTAACTTTATTTGGCATATGCTGACAGGATCTGATAATATGATGCATGAAAAACCTGATCATGAATTTAAAATATTGGCTTGAGCACTGGACAGTGTGAAGATATTGGTCCTTTGCTGCACCTTCTTTTTACTCCTTTATATTTCTGCCTGTTGGCAACCAAGTGGGGGCCACTGTGTATTGCAATTTACAGTAAAATATATATATTTGGTCTTCTCCCACTTTTCCTGGCACAGAGCTCCTAAAACTTGAATTTCTCAAGTGATAAGAGCCACAAAGGTGTTTTTTTGTTATGTTAATAGGGTAACTTTTGGAACTAATCTAAGGATGGGGACTGGTTGCCAGGAGAACCAACCCTGTGATTAGAGGGTTAGAACTGTCCTACCTCCTGACCTCCGAGGAGGGGTAAGGAGGTGGAGGTTGAATCAGTCACCCATGGTCAATGATTTAATAAAAAAAAAGATGCCTACTGTAATGAACCCCAAAAAGCGTGGGTTTCTGAGAGCCTCCAGGTTGGTGGGCCAGAATGCTTCCATGTGTCCCCTCGCTGGGTCCCAGACTCCACCAAGACGGAAGCACCTTTGTTCAGGATTTTACCCTTTACATTTCTTCATCTGGCTGTTGGTTTGTGTCCTTTACTTTCCTTTGTACTAAAGCTGGTAGTCTTCTGAGTACACTGCTTTCTGAGTTTTGTGAGCTACACTAGCAAGTTAGTCAAACCCAAGGAGGGGGTTGTGGGAAGCTCTGATTTCTAGCCAGTAGGTCAGAAGTGCAGGCAACAACCTGGGCTTGTGATTGGCATCTGAAGTGGAGTGCCATCTTGCAGGACTAAACCCGGTGGAATCTGTTGCTATCTTCATGTTGATAGTGTCAGAATGGAGTTGAAGTGTAGGACACCCAGCTGGTGTTGGAGAACTCCTTGGAGTTGTGGGGGGAAAGCCCCACACATGGGAATTGGTGACCAGAATCTTAGCCATTAACCTCTTTGTAAGAAAAGTTACTGTCTTCACTTATAATTCACAATTTCAACAACAAATTGTAACAGTTCTTTTCTCTCCCAGCAAGATCCAACACCAAGTGTCTGGTCTGCATTATCATCCATGATTAGGACGGAAGGGGAGAGGAGAGGGAAGAGTAGGGGTCCGTGGCTGAATGACCAAGAGTCAGCACCTCACTGAACAGTTCCCTCAGTGCAATGTTTCATTATAGATTATTGGTTTATATTGCTGTAATATGCAGATATCTTTAATATTCATTGCATGGGATCTCCTTCCTGTCAGGTTCTCATGATTCACTTAACAAATATTCATTGAATAACTGTGCTAAGCTCTGAGGATACAATGGCAGGCAAACTGGGTAGAGCCTATTCTTGAAGTTATTACATTTTGGTGGGCGAGACAGAGCTACTAATCCTGGAATTACACAGTTGCATTTAAAATTGCATTATCATGCTAAGCACAATATGTTCAAAACCAAAACAACAATGGAAGAAACAGGATTTTTATACTATATTAATTGCTATCAGTAATAGAACACATTTTAAAACATTCAGTCTCGTGTGGATTTCGGTATCCATGTGATTCACCAAGAGGTTTGCCAAGTTTTGTTGTTGTTGTTTTTGTTTTTGGTTTTTTGGTCTACATTATTGAATTGCAAAGGAATTTGACATAACAGGGAAAATTCAACAGCTTTAGAAGCCAGCATAGGAAAATAACAATTATAAAGCAACCTTTGCCCAAGATTTCAGATACATTAAGTAGTGATATGTGGCACACTCTAATTAACATTCCGCAAAACTGAACCTTCTAACCAGGTATAATAGAATAGGAAATGTTAAATGCTGCCAGGCATTTTATTGTAATACAAGGCAATTATAGAAATGTTTCAGTTTCTTACCTGCAAGCTTTTTTTGCATAAAGTGTTTACATCTGCTACCAAAGAGGCCTTTGTCTAAATTCATTTAGTTGGCTCCAAGCAGCACCACAAATCACTTTTGTTGGGACTGCTTCACTTTCTCTCTGGATGACAAAAAGGCAAGGGAGGTGTTATTTGGACAATGTCAAATTTATGCATACCAATTATTGGCTTGACCTCCTGCCGTTGTAAGAGAAAAGCAATTGGTTGTGTCAAAGCCCAAACTAAATCATTAGGAGCGTTCGTATTTAAATATATATATGGTAGCAGGTAAGAGCCTTTGTTTTCATTAAGAACCCGTTCAGTCTTTGTTTTCATTCATGACCCATTCATATTATTTTCTTAGATTTCTAGAGATTTAAGGCCAAATTCTGTCCCAGGCATAATCCCTAACCTCGCACCTCTAATCATTAACAGCACTTACCACCTTGTCGATAAGCACGAGCACCCTTACTGACTTGTATTTTGAGAATAAGAGGAAAAGGAGGAAGCCCTGAAATCTTTACACTGGAAACTTTCTTCCAAGCATGCAGATCCTAAGTAGGTAACTGAAAAATGCCATAACATCTCCCTTCTGTAAGCCCTACGCTCTTTCAAAACATCTCTCAAATTCTACTTCCTACAGAAACATTTTCTCATCACCCCAACAAGGCCATTGACTTGTCTTCTGAACAACTGTATCATTCATTATTTATACCTCTTTTGTGGGTAGAGGGTATGTGCTTCCTGGGCTTTCTTTAAAAAACAACTATAAATAATAAAAGGCAAACACCCAAGATCCATGGCCCAGCTAGAATATAAGTCCATCGACATCAAGTCATGTCTTTAAAATTTCTCCATCCCCAGCTAATAGAACATGGCCCTGGACATAGCAAGTGTTGAGAAAGATGTGTGTGTTTATTAATTAGAAGGAAAAGGATGGGGATGAGGTAGATTGGAGAAGAGGAAGAAAAAGAAGAAAAGATAGAGAAAGAAGAAAAGAAACAAGACCAGGGAAGAGGCTGATATGTTGATAGACATACATATAATCTGTTCATTCAGAGCCCAGCTTTGGCCTCCAACATCACTTCTTATATGAGCCATAGTGAGTCAACTGTTTTCACTTGGCCTTCTCTCCTCTCTCAGTGGTTCTCAACCTTGGCTGCACATTAGAATCACCTGGGAATCTTTAAAATCCTGATTTCTGGGCCTCATCCTCTGGAAATCCTGTTTCTTTGTTACTAATGTTGTGGCTCCACCCCATAACAAAGAAATAGAATTTCCGCAGGATGAGGCCCAGAAATCAGGATTTTAAAAAGATTCCCAGGTGATTCTAATGTGCAGCCAAGGTTACAGATAGAACAACTGCTCTATCTGTAAATGGGGATAATGACATTATCTATACCAGACTCCTAACAGGATTAAATCAGTCATGAAATCATGGTGCTCACCACAATGAATATGAGGGTTTTTTTTATTATTTTAATTTAATTCTTTATAAATCAATGGTATTATTAATTATATGAGTTAAACAAGTCTATATTTTAAGGATTTTAGGGAAAATACATCAAAAAACTATAGGGCCAGAAGGAAGTTGATGAATGAAAGAGAAGACTAAGGTAGAACATTAAACCATTGTCTCAAGAAGAGAGAAAATGTATTTAAGCACAGGGAGCATAATTTTGCTACAGATGATGGCTGGTTTATTATTATTACCATTTATTTCTAGATGGTAGGAACAAGAGCTGCCATGAGAGATGGCACAGGGAGTCACTTTTAGGGCCACTTGCTTATGCCATGTTACTATGGAAACGGGAAAACCAAGTGGATAGAAGAGTTGTCAGGGCCACAGAAACATAGACTATGTTTCCACATGGGTATGGAAGAACACCTCCAGGCAGCACTGCTGGCCAAAGGGACAGTCAGAATAAAAGAGAATTGGTACCTAGTTTTGTACATTAGGTTCTCAATAGTAACCACATGACACAATCAAATTAGGAAAATCAGAAGAGGGTTTATTTACAAAGGAGTTGCATATTTGGAAGGTGTGGGCAAGCAACTCTGGGCTAGGGACAGGGAACAATTACTACCAACCATGGGCCTGAAGAAACTGGGAGAAATTGGAGGGAACTGGAGGGAAAGAATCATGTAGAGAAACCACAAAAAGAGAAACAGTTACTTTCATTTGAGGAGACAGCCAGACCTAGGCAAAGTTCAGAAAGGGAGCCAGGTAAAGAATGCCATGACCTCATTCTTCTCCCTCTCTTTCATGCAACTACTAGGAAACCTCCACTCTGCCCTCTTATCACATCCTCTGGTTCCTCATGACAGTGCTCTGAGCTGTGGTTTTCTGGCCCTGGCTGCACATTCAGATCACCTGGGGAGATTTTTTTTTAATTATTTAAAAAAATTTTTTTTTACTGATTTCAGAGAGGAAGGGAGAGAGAGAGATAGAAACATCCAAGTTGAGAGAGAATCATTGATTGGCTGCTTCCTGCCTCCTGCTTGACCTATTGGGATCAAGCCCTGAAACCTGGGCGTGTGCCCTTGACCAGAATCAAACCCGGGACCCTTCAGTCCACAGGCCAATGCTCTATTCACTGAGCCAAACCGGCTAGGGCAGACCTGGGGAAGTTTTTAATGCCAATGCCCACGTCTCACCCAGAAAGCTCCCAGGTTCTAAAATAAAAAGTTCATTTAAAAAATCTGGTGTTGTTTAAAAAGTCCTGAAATGGTACAATTTTTAAGTGGCAGATTTTTTCACTTAACTTTACTTTCAATCCAACCCTGTTATGTAGTGGTTTCAAACTACATCAAACTTGTGAGGGTATTACAGTAACCTGAGGGGCTTGTTAAACAGATTGCTTGGCTCACCATTCCTGACTCCTAGCTTCGGGGTGGGGCTTGAGGATTTGCAGTGCTAACAATTCCCAGGTGATGCTTATGGAGCTGGTCCGTGTGCCCAACCCACTGCTATATAAAGTCCTCCTCAAAGTTCAGACAAGCTTTTGCTGGTCCGACTTCATCGGCAAACAAGGTATAGTGGCGTTTTTGGAATGCACGTCTTCCTATGGTACTCAAAAGGGTTGATAGTAACTCGTGTGTAATCATTTTACCATAATTCCTTTGGATTTTGTTTTTTTTTATTATCCTGTGCATCAGCAAATGTTAGTATCCAGTTTGGTGTTTGGAAGAGTTATTTACAACAGACAAGTGGTAATGTCCAGGTGAAGTGCAACATTGTCTGCAAGGCTTTAAGAATGCAGTAAAATTCATAAAGAGAATTCAAAATTTGCCTTAGAATTTCTCACCTGAAGAGTATGTGCACTTAAACGAAAAAGATGGGAGGAAGTCCATGTTTGGGTGCTTTTGCTTGCAATTTTTGTTTCTCAGGGTGAGTTCACAAAGAGAAATGTGGGAGAACTTAGCAGTTTGACAAATGTTGGAGGGTTCACAGCAAAGACCTGGATTTCTCTTAGTGATTTGGCTTATGTGGAGGGGGTCAGGATGAGCACCTGAAAAAAAAAAAAAAAGCTTACCAGGGCTAGCAGGAAGCTATCGATGCCCTGACTTGAAGCATCTTCCAGATCTATTTGCCCAAAGATTTAGCAGGAAATAATATCCGTATCATTTCTTTAAACAGATTATGCACTGTGGAGAGAGAGTTTAAAAAGGGAAATTCAGGTTAAATGGAAAAAAAAGAAAACTTAAGCTTAACACATTTCTAAATAAATTAGATTTAGTAAGGCTAGATCAGTGAAAACCTGTGACAGGTCTGTACGTTCTTTGTGTGCACAGTATCATTCCATTTTAGATCTTCGTGAAAACGTTTTGAAAGTTAGTGACTTTAGTAATGATAAGGTAGAACCCGGTATGTCACGGTTTGTTATTACAATGATCTAGATCCTCTATTTTATAAAAAGTTTAAGTTCACTGGCAGGTGCGAGCCCTCCCTCTCAGAAATGTGGGGAGGAAAGAGCTCTCCCACCTTGTTGGCTTGATTCTAAGGCGTGTTGTCAGTTTCTGCGATCATTACCTGCGTTCAAACATGTTGCTTTAGGCTGCAGCCTGCCACTGCTACTCAGGCCACAGGCAAACTCCCACCCTGGCCAGGCCTTCAGTGGGGCTTGTGGCTTCCTCCACCAAAGCTGGGGCAATCAATGGCTTCCAACTCCAGGAGGGAGCGGCTGCACTGTGGGTGTGGAACCACTCAGCTCATTCACCTGCAAGAGAAGGAGATGCTGGGAAGGAAAGAAATAGCAACAGGGAAAAAATAGCGACTGTCGTCAGAGAGGCTGACAGCTAGGATTGTCAGAAGTCCTCCCCCAGCCCTTCATACCCAAGTTCACTCAATAGTAATAATGCAGAAAGCAACGGAAAACTATGCCTCATCTTGCAGAAGAGTTGCTCCTTCATACAGAATGTGTGTGTCCTTTCCTGAGCGTCCAGGGCTCAACTCTCCTTCTTTTTAGGCCTCTTGCCCCTAAATCAGGAGATGGGATGCAGGTGGCCACTTACTTTCTTCTCTGCTACATTGCTGCTCTGATGAGTGATCCGGGTTCAGTTTTTATTAAGGATTTCATTTTGGTCTCTTCTGCTTTCTTTTGTCCTTTTTTACTTCATGTAAAATTGCCACCACCCTTATTTGTGCTCCCTGGCTCTCCAGGGATCGTCTCTGACCTTAGTCACATCACACTGCTGTCTAGGGACTGGCTAACGCTTCCATACTCCACCCTTTTTTCTACTTCTCGTGTTGCTGTTTCTAATTTTAACTTACTTTTAAAATTTTTCAATTACTGTTTATATTCAATAATATTTTGTCTTAGTTTCAGGCGTATAGTATAGTGGTTAGACAATCATAGACTTTACAAAGTGTTCCCCTGATATTTGCAGGTACCATACCTGGTTATAACAACATTATTGACTCTATTTCTTATGCGATACATTATATTCCCATGACTATTGTGACTGATTTTTTCTTATAGCATGAGAGTTACTGACTTTACACTGTATAATAGAATCAGATTTCCCACTTTCGTTTTACTTTAGCGACTTAATCCTGCTACCGCTTATAAATGAGGAACAGTTTTATACTCGTTTTTTTTAGGTTGTACTAATTGCCCCGGAAAGAGAACGGTGGCACCGGTAAATGCCATCTCTCAGAAACCAAAAGTGAAAATTGAGAAATTTCTTTGCAGATCTATTTAGTGGGCAGCACACAGAACAGAAACTTCCTGATATTAGAGGCAGAATTTGGGCTTGGAACCAGAAAAAGAGGTTTTTAATCCTGCTCCTTCTATTTATTAGCCACATCAGGTTAGATGTATTTCCTAACCTTTTAGAAACTTCCTGTGTGTTGTGTGGAAAATGGAAATTACTAGTAGTGTTTGCCCTTCTTTCCTCCTAAGGTTGCCATGAGATTTTGTAGCCTTACCTGAGAACAACTTGCAAACTGTAAATACTTTGGCCAGATGAAAACTTTATTCTTTTGTAACCATAGCTAGCTAGCGTGTATTTGACTATGTTGTGAGTATTATGATGCCTGCTTTCTCCTCTGTTATGAGGCCAGGACACCGGGTGGGTCTCTGTGGGTGCACACACCGTGGCTTCTCCCTCCCCTGGAGGAAAATCGGGGTCTTGGAGCAGACTCCTCGGGGGCCACTGGCCTATGTCTAGATTAGTCAGGCTTTGGGGCCAGACACACCTGGACTTGAATCCCAACCTGCCACAGCTGTGTGATTGTGGGCATGTGTCCCAAGTTCTCTAAATTCAAATTCTCTTGTCTGTAAAACGGGGGCAATTGTTCTTTAGGGGTCTTGAGACAGACAGGTCCAACTCCTAATAAGTGATTCATAGTATAACCGTGAACAGACAAGAACAACGTTGCCTTGTTTTACGCATGGCAACTGTTAGGTCGGAGAGAGCCCAGGATCAGATACATGCAGACATGTGATGAGACAATGGACTTCCCCTGGAATTTCTCACAGATCAACGTGCCAGACACAGATACCAGCTTCTTCTCCCTTAATCCACATACCCCCACACAGATACTGGCTTCTTTCTGAATACCCCCGCCCATTCCCTGCAGCAGAGAATTCCTCAGCTTATATCCCCGCCTGTCACCCAACCGCAGTATAAAAAAAGCGCCCCCCTCCCTGTTGGTGTGAATCCACGTGCCCGGTCCTTGGGGTACGTGGGTCTCCCGGGGACGCAGAAATAAACCTTTTCCTTTCCTTTCTTTTCTGATTCACTGGACTCTATTTCTTGCGCCGCCTCCTGAGCCACCTAACCTAACAGCAACCAGAAGGCAAATAGTAGTGAGAAGTGGGGCAAGGGATGAGATCCAGTGGCAGGAAGCATTGCTGGCTGCAAAACCTTGTTTAAGTCCTAAGCAAATGTATCTTAAGCCCCAAAGTTTAGGCTTCCGCTGCCTTTCTCTGGGCTGACTTGTTCATGGTTCCCTGTCCTTAGATGGGCATTCCCAGGCCTTGAGCTCCAGGTCACCCCTGATGACAGTGGGAAGGGTATAACCTGTGGTGTGGCATTGAACTGTCCTGGGGTTGAGAGGACGGTTCAACCTCTTTCAATGCAGAGGCAACTCCTAAAACTTAACTGATGCCCACAGCTGCCGTTCCCATAGAGAACTCTATCCCCATTTTATAAGAGTGGAGTCCAGATGTGAATTATTATTCAGTGAAACAAAGAGATGGTTCGAGGTGTGACTAGTGATTAAGAGTCGTGTAGAGCACAGCTCTTCTTATACAACAGGGGTGAGAGGCCAGATGACGGAAATCCTCTCAGGGAGAGACTGACAGTGCCAAAATAAGCCTCTTTGACAAGTCTTGCTCTGTCAGTTATAGGCAAATTAGCGAGTTCAAATGGGTGGCAACTATTCCTGTCTTTCCAGCTGTGGTGGCTCTGGGGCTCAGCGTGATACTTTTAACTGCTTGCCTGATCAAAATGCCTGAAAGCCCGGTCCATTCCCGGGGAGTACCACTGAAAAGGAATGGAATGTCTCCGCTGGGGCCTGCCAATCTTCCCATCACAGGCTACGTTTGACTGGCAGGTGGCACTCTGCTCCCCAGTGTGTGGGAAGCTCAGAACTAGCTTCTGGTCCTTAGAGGAAACATGAAGAGCCGAGTCTTTTTTTTTTTTTTTTTTTTTCAAAAGAAGCCATTTTTCTAAACGAAAGAGCCTGCTGCTTGCTCTTCTCAATTTCAATATGTTCCTGGAACACTCAGTGTCAGATACCTTCTGAAACTTTTGAGTTACTGTTGGGGAAATGGTACCCTATGTTTCCTCCTCCTTGGATAGCTGTGCATCTGAGATGCCAGAAGGAAAAATACAGAGCATTACAGTTCTTTCTGTCAACCTTGGCTCTTACTGCTGGTAACTCGATGGCTGGGGAATATTCATTAGTGTATTCATTGCTTTATCATTTCCTCCTTGGGGCCTGGCCAGTGCTTGATTGCTTGTCTCATGAATACAGTGCTTGGATTTGTATGGATGATCTGATGTGTGCTGTGGAATGAGACTTGGGAGTGGAAACGAGAAGAAACCCTTCTTTTTGGACTTGATGCACACTCCTGTCAACACACTGAGATAAATGATGGCTTGATCTTCTCTGCATTTTGGTTATGCAACACACACAAACCATGTTTGAGAACTAGCCAAGTCCAGGCTGATCAATGCTCTTGTAGACTCTTTTCTCCACTCAGGTTCCAGAACTGCTTGTTGGCTCCATTAAGAATCCAAACTGCTGCTGTGTGGGTTTTCATCGGTAGCTGGCCCCATGGCGCCTGTTCTGATGTCTCCATGTCCTCTGTCCTCTATCTACCTTTCTTAACAGATACTCTGGCTTCCTACTTTACTGAAAGCCAAAGAAAGACTTTAATTCTTTTAACTCTGTCAAATAAGACTATAGTATGCTTATTCTTCTTAGCTGATTCTCTAAAAGAAAAGGGTCAGCAAAAATGGCCCACTCCCAAATTTTAACTACTAGAATTAATCTGACAATATACTTTTTGAACAACAACAAAAATTTTAATGGCCCACTACCCATTTTTGTAAATACCTTTTTATTGGGACATGGCCATGTTTGCTCATTTCTGCACTGTCTGCGTCTGTTTTGGCAATATGGTGATAGGGTTGAAGAAATGGGACAGAGAACAGGTAGCCTACAAAGCCTGAAATACCATCTGGTCCTTGACAGAAAAACTTTGCCACCCCCCTGCTCTGAGGAAACAGTCATGGTCTTCCTGACAGGACCTTCTCCCCTAGACCATGGACCTCCTCTCCTCCTGACTCCTATGTTATGTCTCCATCCATCCCTTCCCTTCTCACATCTTCATGTTCTCTTTTTCTAGTCAATTCTTCTTCCAGGGTTCAACCTGAGTTGCTCCAACTAAAGATGGTTCAATTCCTAACAGTGACATAAAAATCCCCAGAGAATCGGTGTCTGCAGAATAAATAAATTCAGGCTGCCTCTAAGAGCCTGCGCTCTGCAGGGCACTCTCGGCCAGGTATTGAGCCCTCCTGCTGAGGTGCCCACGCCCATCCTTAAGCCAGGGCCTCCATGCTTTCATGTATGCCGGTCACCTGAAATAGCCTCTTCCCACTCAGATTTGCTGTTGTACCCTAAGATATTTTTCAGAATTGAGCTGAAATAATGTTTTACAAACAAAATATTTAATCTCCTCAAATCTAATCTCTTTTCTAACACTAACCACCTGCAAGCATTCTGGTGCCTCTTACGATATTTATCCCATTCTACTTTGTGCATATTTCAGTTGTCTGTCCATTCTTTCATTCTTCTCCTCACTACAGCAATGGCAGAGTCCTTACCTGATTTACCTTTGATTTTTTTTTCCAATACTGAGTGCTGTTTAGATCCTTCCTAGACCTGTTGACTTGGCTTAGATTTCCCTTAACAAGAACATGAAACTTTTGTAAATAAAGGATTTGGGGCTTTCTAAACTATTTTTTCCCTGAAATAATATATATATATATCTGAAGAATAGATGCCATGCATATTTCATGTTTTGTCTTTTGAATATTATGTCAGCTCTTATAAATTTCAGCATCCATTTATGGTATTTCAAAATATATAATAGCCCTGCTTGATTTCTCATAAGTCAGTCCTGTTAGTCTATAAATCTGTCGTGCATGGAAATACCAAGATGCTTATATACAAATGAACATTCTTTTTTACAACTGCTGAGCTTTCAGACTGAATTTGCATGATAATGTCTATAGAATTTCATTTATCCTTCCTGGCCAGGGCATCAGTTTACGTTGTGAATTGATAATGAGCACCACATCTTCAAGGGAATTCGCTGAAGAAAATATCAATGTATATCAGGATTGAGGGGTTTGTTTTCTTTCAATCATTTCAGAAAGATGGTTATAAGTGCCCTTTAGAGGTTACTCTTGAAGGCATATTTTGTGTGAAATTTAGCTCAGCAGCTTCAATCTTTCCTTAGATCCGCCATCCGGCTGTTGGGTTAACACATTGCGCATCACTAGTTTTATTGTTAGCTTTACCCAGTGGCCAGATAAGTTTCTATTGAACGAGTACAAAAAACATTTTACAAAGTATCATACCTTAAAAAGATATTAGCTTGTAAGAACATGTAATAAATAACTTCAAAATGCAATGGGTATTTAATTTTAAGGCATGCCTTTAAAATTTATGTAAAACACTGTGTAATATGAAAACACGAGAATGCCCATGATCCACCCGCAATGTGTTATGTAAGTGAATTCCTCTAAATGGCCGGGCTTTACTAGCAGGTGCAAAGTGGTACTCAGGAAGGGCTCCAGTTCTCACGGAGTTGGCATCTTCTATTTCATGGCTGCAGCCCACAGCAGAACCTTGACCAGCTGTCTGAAATGTGGGCAGCCTGTAACAAGGGAAACTGGTCAGCACTGTGACTAGGTCTCTACAAATTGTTTTTTTAGGGGGAAAATCCCACTCAGGACATATTTATCACTGCAAACATTATTAAGGAAGATGGAAGACCAAGATCCTAGTATCTTAAGATAATATTTGTCGAATTCTACCTTAGTGTCAGTTTGTGTCTAGGGGGAGGGGGGGATCTTGAACTTCTGGTTTGAGTCTACTATCATGTAAGTCTAGTTAAAGCAGTCTATGTTTTAAACAAGAGGGCAGTGGAGGCATAGGGACCCAAAATGACTCCTAAAAAACCCCCAAAACACCCTAATACGCACCTAATCAAAGAAGCAGTGATATAAGGACTACTTGTCGTCAAATCATAGTTTTAAGCTGGAAGCAACCACAAAGATCAACTCTCCTTATGAACCCAAAGGGATGAACAGCTTGATTCCAAGTCTCAGAGGTGGAAATGACCCAGGACTTAAACCCAGACCTCTTTCCTCTAGTCTAGCGCCCTTTCTGTTAGGCCCCACAGCTTTCCCCCAATGGTTTGACTTCCTCTTTGTGCTCCATTGAAATAAGTTCTGATCCACAAATTGAAAGTGTGCATCCATCATGTTTCCCCAGAATTTTCCTTTAAATATCTTTAAATAGCACATCAATGTGGGATCATCATTCTTGGGCATGTGTACCCTCCATCCAAAATAGCTGACATTTACTGAGTGCTGGCTGTGAGGGGGAGGCACTCAGAGCTTATTTGGGGCCACCTCACTTAATCTTCACAAAAGCTGATACCACAGGCAATGGTATCATTCCTGGCTTATAAGTCAAGAAGTTTTGGCAAAGTCTGTAGTCTGACCAGAATCCATCTGCACTGCCTGTGGCACGAAACCATAGCATGTACACTTGCCTCATCAGGAGCTGCACAGATTCATATAGGCCAGTGATGGCGAACCTATGACACGCGTGTCAGAGGTGACACACGAACTCATTTTTTGGTTGTTTTTTCTTTGTTAAATGGCATTTAAATATAAAAAATAAATATCAAAAATATAAGTCTTTGTTTTACTATGGTTGCAAATATAAAAAAATTTCTATATGTAACACGGCACCAGAGTTAAGTTAGGGTTTTTCAAAATGCTGACACGTTGAGCTCAAAAGGTTCGCCATCACTGGTATAAGCTAAGTCTGCCCATTGCATGGTCAGGCACTATGCCCTTACTCTCTTTCAAGGGCCATTGAAAGTGTTGCTCTGAGCCCGTCACCTCCTTGCTGCCACATGGAAATTGAGATTTTCCCAAAGCACAATTGTTAATGACCACCAGATTAGAATGCCTTCCCCTTTAAGAAGGATCTCGTTACCTGTGGATTTAAAGTGACATGAATGTGTGGTCAGCTGTCCTCTAAACCCCTGAGCCACTATAAATGTGCCTAAAATAGTCAGATTATTCCCAGATACCAGTGCCGTTGTAGTGCAAAAGTATAAAAAAAAAACCCTCAAGAATCTGAAGAATGTCTTGAACTCCCAGGAGAATCTATCTGCTTCACAACTATTTCTATCCAGATTTTTCTAGAGGTAAATGAATTTCACAAAAGAATTCTATGATCAACCCAACAGGTGCGTTGCTTGAACATTAGGAAGGTTTTCGTGTTTGTGGATGTGTTTTTTTTTTTGGCACTCATGTTAGAGTCTGAGCAGGAGGAAGCCTGGGGGCAGTGGGAGCAGGTGGCTGTGTGGTGATTGCTCAGGCAGGTTGCCTGTCTATGCGTGCAGGTGATCTGCAGGGTGGGAAAGCAGCCGAAGGCTACCTGGTGGAGGCGGCTTCCGACCTCACAGGGGTTGGAATAAAACAAGGCTTCCCGCGAAGTGAGTGGCTGTCACGGGGACAGACACCAGTGAGCTCGGAGGATATGTTAGAGTGCGTTGTATTTAGGTTCACACAGACAGCCCTGTGGTTCACAGAGGCTGATAAATGCTTTAATTTCCCCCAAATTACATCTGTTTATTAATTCCTAAATCAAACTCCGATTTGTGTGCTTTGGTTCCCAGGCTGACAATGTATGCTTTGAGACCCATTCAAGTAAATTATCTTGTACCATCCACACTCCTGGAAAATTAATAGAATCTCATTTGGATAAATGTTTTGCCTCCATTCCATTTAGCCTTCAGCCTGCTTGTTGGTGCTCTTTTGTGGCCAACTCTTCATAGAAACTCCCCATCAGTCCACAGATGCTTAAGTGCTTTTTCTTCCTCCCTTCTCCCATGAATCCAGAATTTCTGAGGAAAATTCAACAACTGGAGGGGATTGAAGGCTCCAAAACGATGCACTCTCAGGTGACCACCTTCTGACATCTAAGTCTGTGAGGGTCTGTGTGAAATGGTTTAGATTAGTGCTCACTAGAAGTAGCCCACCCTGAGGAAAGGTTAATGACTATGTTCCTGAGGCTACTTCTCAAATTTAACAATGTTTCTCAAATTTAGCAAGACACTAGAGTAGCTTCCAAATCCTACTTTTATGTGCATATTTGGAGAGAGGGGGAGGGAATGAATGAATGAGGGAAATCTCTTTCTGTAGCAATTAGCATAGGACCCTCCTTTCTAGAAAAGACCCCCCTTTTAAAAATTGGTTTTTATAAACTCACTTCTGTTAGAGCAGTGGTTCTCAACCTTGGCTGCACATTAGAATCACCTGGGAATCTTTTTAAAATCCTGATTTCTGGGCCTCATCCTCCGGAAATTCTGTTGTTGTGGCCCCACCTTATAACAAACCACTGCCTTAAGGGGCCTGTAGGATGTGCTGGTGCTCAGATTGAGAGTCCAGGTGAGCTGCACTGCTTGAGGCAATGGTGGAAGCGGGGAGAGGTGGAAGCCATGTGCAGTGCAGAGAAAAGGAGTTGAGCAAGGAGAAGTGCCTGGATTCTACAATTACTTTTTGTAAGGAAAAATTCTAAATCTATATGAAAGGATAGCTTAATGTACCTTCTTGTTACCATCACTGGGCTTCAACAACTATCTACATTGCCTATCAAAACTCCAACTTTCTCCCTTTTCCCTCCTCCCCCACTTGTTAAAATAAATCTCAAGCTTCACAGTTTATCCATAAATATTTCAGTATGTGTTTCTAAAATATAAGACTTTTTGGACAAAATCCCAGTATTATTGCTGTGGCAGAATGCATGGGAGAACGATCAGCCAGCACTCTGAGGGAGGAAAGTGTAACCTTTATTTCGCAGATCTAGTCGAGGGCAATTCCGGTTCCAAATACTGAACTAAACTCTTGGGGAGGCTCTGGCCTCTGTATCTCCTCCTGTGACGGGCCCCTGAGGGTCCCTGCTGCTCCGCCCAGGTCAGCTGTGGCGAGGCCCTGGGGTTAGTAGGCTCTGCAGCTCCGCCCCTGTCAGTCAGAGTGGGGAAGTAAGACTGCAGTTTTAACCAGATACTGAACTAGGTTGCAAGCCCACCCCCACCTCCACCTCCGCCTACCCCCCCATGCCATTTTCCTTTTCATTATAATCAACAAAGAAAGCTCCCAGCAACTCCTCAATATCCTCAAATATAAGTGTTCAGATGGACTCGTGAATGCAACTATTTTATTATATAACATAAAGAAAGTAAGCACATAAATAAGAAATATACAGCTTGATGAAGTCTCACAAATGAATGTATCTTTGTATGTAGGACCTCAATGGGAAAGCAAAATATCAGCAATACCTGAGCCACCGCCCCCTCCCTCCAGGGACCATCCCACCCAAAGGTAAGCACTATGCTTTTTGAGTTTTATGAGTGAAATCATACAGTATATGCACTTTCTGTGTTTGGCTCAAAGTATGTTTATAAGATTGAAATTTTTAAAGTGTATTTGAGAAAGTTTGGTGTGCACTTTGAGAAGGACTTGTATTTGGCTTCTAATGGATAGAATGTCTACACATGTCTGTTAGGTCCATTTGGTTTAATGTGTGATTCACGTCCATCGTCTGCCTGTTGGTTTTCTGTCTGGGTGATCTATCCATTGCTGAAAGTGGGTGTTGAGTACTATTGTTGCTCAGTACTCTCTTCAGATCTGTTAGTATTTGCTTAATATATTTAGGGGCTCCAATGTTGGGTGTGTATATATTTATGATGTTATATTTTCTTGATGAATTGACCCCTTTGACATTATATAAATGAACTTCTTTGTCTCTTGCTACTGTTTTTGGCTTGAAGTCTATTTTGTATGATAATAAGTATACCTACCTCCACTTTCAGTTTCTACTTGGATGAAGTATTTTGTTCCATCACTTCAGTTGGAGCCTGTGTGTGTGTGTCTTTAAAGCTGAAGTGAGCCTGTTGTAGGTAGCACATACCTGGGTCCTGTGTATTTAGCCATCCAGCCACTATATGCCCTTTGGTTGGTGAATTCGGTCCATTTACATTTAGAGTTCTTATTGATATGTAGGAACTTACCAATGCCATCTTGTTTTTTTCTGGTGGTTTTATATTCCCATTGTTTCTTGTCCTCTCCTCTCCTGCCTACCTTTGTAGATTGATTCTCCATGGTGCATGCCCTGTTTCCCCTTTCTTTATCTTTTGTGCATCTCCTCGAATTTTTTGCTTCATGGTTACAATAAGGCTTATCTAAAGCATCTCAAAGTGTATTGGAAACAAGAGCCATGCATTGCACTTGACTGATATACTCTTAAATTGTTTTTCATTGGTTTCTTCTTCTTTTTTTCCTCTCTTAAATTTTCCATTTGGTTGTTGAAACTGCGACATTTGCTTCATACAATTTTTTTTTTACATGCTGGAATTTGTTTATTCCTTCCCTGGTGTAGATTATATTTCTGTTTACCTATATTTCATATAAACTGCAAGTTAGAACCAGAGGCTTGATCAGAATCAGGTTTGACCTTTTAGCAAGAATGTAAAGAGTTTTAAAAGCAGTTTTATTTCTTGTCTCTTAAAAGATCAATAAACTTTACATCATTCTTTAATTCGGATGAGCAGAAGGATCCTTGACTGGTAGGAGCTTAGAGAGCAGGATGCAAATAGAGCTGATATCAGGATCAGAGTATATATAAGAAAAAAATGATTGAAGATACACATCAAAATGTTAATAGTGAAGATGTGTTAAAGTGATTATGTGTCATCAAGAGTGTTCTTTCATGTGATTGTATTTTATGGTGGAAACATTAAAAAGCAAGAAGAATTGCCATGCTTAAGAAGTTTCTCCGGCTTGCTTCTCCCTGGCAGCCATATTCCATGGTGGGAGAGAGGGCACAGGCATCCTGTCCTGCCCAGGAGACCACCCAGCTCACATTCACTGTGTTTCCAATGCAGCCTTCTGATCGCCGTTTAGTTTCTCAGGTTGACTGTCTGGTGGGAAGAGGACACAGCATTCTAATCCACGTGACTGATTATTTCTAGCAATCTGTGATACGTTTGTCTTAGTGGAATGTATGACCAGTTTCCTAGGACCCAACCTCCTGGGGTGAACTGATAAAAGCAATTTTATGAGCCTCTGCCACTGAGCTCCAGACTCTGAGCTGGGGGTTCTGCAGCACAGTGCCGAAAGGCCAGGAGCTTTCTTCCAAAAGAAACCTGGTCTAAGGAAGCTGCTGGCCTAAGTAAGGAAGGTTTAATAATAAATGCTTACATTTTGGTTCACTGTGGGGCTTTTTTCCTCCTAGGGAATCATTGTTTTGGGAATAAATCAAGGTATTCTGTAGGTAAGAGTCCTTACCAATATCACTTAGGGGGGTGGATGCGTGGATATATACTAGGACTAATAGGCAAATTGTAAAAAACAAACAAACAAACAAAAAACTTTATTTGCATGCATATTTTCTTTCAAAGGCATAGATTTCCTCAGATTTTCAAGGCATTCCCTGATCAAAAAGATTAAGAACATAGAACTTTTGGTCATTCTTAGGGCAATACTATATAAAACTAGAGGGCTGGTGCACGAAATTTGTGCACTCAGGGGAGTGCCTCAGCCCAGCTTGCTCCCTCTCACAGTCTGGGAGCCCTCAGGGGACATCCTTAGCACTGCTGTGGAGGTGGGAGAGGCTCCCACCACCGCTGCCTCTGTGCTTGCCAGCTGTCAGCCTGGCTTCTGGATGAGCGGCGCTGACCACCTGCGTTGAGCATCTGCCCCCTGTTGGTCAGTGCACGTCATAGAGACTGGTCATTCTGCCATTTGGTCGATTTGCATATTAGCCTTTTATTATATAGGATGATATTTGGATTGTAGAGAGGTGGTGACAGTTAATGTATCTGTATTTACCCAAGTCAAGGTCTAGGAGGACGTTAGGTTTTGAGCTTGTTTGAGAAGCTTTACATGGACAGGTGAACTTTGACTTGCCCCTGTAGGGTGTGGGAACCAGTTGATGAACTCATGCTCACCTTCATGAGCGCCATCCCCCAGACCCAGCCTTCCAGCTTTCTTTCCAAGTGGTCTCTCATGGCCTTGCTGTCTTAAGTCCTTCGTGGCCACTTCTGGCTTGTCTGTCTTCCTCTTGGAAAACGCCATTCATCGCCTCCCTACTACAGGGAAATAATAAACAAAAAATAGAGAGAAAAGGGGCTGTACCAAAGGTAATGATGTTGTGATCAAGGTGAATTTTATCATGTAATGAAGAGAAAATCGCTTTTGAACAAGAAGGCAGGATAGGAAAGATTTGTTTAACTTTCTGCCCTTAGCAAGTTTAGATTTAGGTTTTTACAGTGTACATTCACAATGTGGTTTAAAGTGCTGTGAAATTCTTGGACATCAGCCATATTCAGGTGGAGTAAAGGTCTAAAACAGGTGCAAACCTTGGATTGAGTCTAGTCCACAGGCTTGGGAAGGGATGGGGGGTGAGGGAGCATCATGTGTTCATATTAATTTAAAAAATTGGGGGACAGCACATAAATGTAGCTTCTCTTGAAAAATGGAAGACCTATCAACACTGAAATGGCAATGAGCCATGGGAGCTGAGGGACTCCATGGTGCCCAAATCTACTCCCATCCAGCCTGCTTTTCTTATGTTACCTGGCTTTTAAACCAAACCCTTGGGAACAATTAGTACTTTGTGTGCTCAGCTTGGATTTGGTTCTGGAGGCAATAGGGGGTTATGAAGACATTTTATTTGGGGAAAGTGAAATGATCCGATTTATGGGAAATGGACTGGAGGGAAGTAAAAGAGGAGGTAGGAAAACCAATTGAGGAGATTACTGCAGTATTCCAGACGGGAAACCAGGAGAACCTGAACTGAGGCACAGCCACTGGGACTGGAGAGGAGACCCATTTGAGAGCTGTTAGTGAGGTAGAAGCCCCAGGGTTCAGTGGACTAGAAGATCAGTCCAGGAAGACTAGAAGTGGGAGAATAGGGCCATTCACTAAGATAGGTAATATAAAGGGAAACCACTTAGAGACAATTACCCATTCTACCTTTAGAAATGACAGGACACTTCCTAATAAATATAGTCAAAGGGTGTTGTATGAAGCCAAGGAGAACGCCTGTGTAATGAGTTCAGTACACTTTCAATCCAGGTCCCAACAGCTGGCACTGGTCTTTGGGCTACTTCTCAGGCTGTGTGAGAGGCTGAACTAGTGGTTATCATTACCTTCACTATCTTTCAAACTGAGAAGTAGCCAATAGTTTGGGGGAGGCCTGGGGAGGGAACAGAAGCAGGATGGAAAGGGTAATGGGGGCAGAAAGGGGACTTCTGTTATACTTTCAACAATAATGATAAATTAAAAAACAATAGCAACAACTAAGAAGTATCATACTCTGGGGACTTAAAGCGGTGGTTGCTCAATAGAAGAATGAATCAGCCTGCTCAAGAGCTTATTTGTTTGGTTGGGTTTTTGTTTGTTTATTTGTTTGTTTGTTTGTTTGTTTGTTTGTTTAAACCAGAGAGGCTCAGACCCTCTGAATCTGCATCTCCAGGGAGGGCCTGGACCTGTGCATCACCCCAGAGCAGCCCTCCAGGAGGTGGTTATTGTGTGTGCACTTACCCCCCACTGATCTTTTATCAGACCTGCTGCTCTTTTGTTTGTTGCTGCCTGATTACAATTATTGAGTATTGTTCAATGTCAACTTAGAATACCTTCCTCCTCCCTACTTGAAATACTGTCATTCCCATTATCCTCTCACCTATTTATAAGAATATTTTCCTGTTTGTGGATATCAGCTTGCCCCAAGAACACAATAAAATGTTTGCCTTCCAGTTTTTAATATTGTACAATTAATCTTTGGTAAGCAATGCCAACGGGAGTCAGAATTGTGGGGCTGGGGGAGAACTCCATTGGCGAGAGCAATTTGATATTGATCCACTGTGAGTTGTTCTTGGCATATTTTTTTCTCCTGTGCTTCCCAATCTGAGCAGAAGAATATGTAATAACAGAAGAAACATGATTTACTTCTGATGTAATTTAAAGCAGGATTTGAAATGGGAAGAGAGAGCCCCTGTTTTATTTCAGTTCAGATACAGCTTTGTGAGCACCTTTCTGATGCTGTTGACCTTGAATGATAGGTAGAGAGGCACCGGGCGGTATTTTAATCCAGCCTTAACGCTGTGAACAAAAGCAGAAAGATGACAAAACTGTCTGCTTACACAGTGTCCTGCTCCCACAGACAGCTAATCTTTGACGCATCACGAAATCATTGGTGACCGCATGGCAGGTTCTGTGATGGGTTTGCTCATGGGTCCAGTTTTTGCTTAGAGAGAATTCTTTAGTAGACTAAAGAATTTGTGTTGGTGTTCATTAGATTATCTTCACACATATTTGAAGCATTTGCTCCTAAAACTTTTCCCCTCACCATGTGGAGAGTATCTACTTGGGAGAAGACTGTGAAAACCTGAGTTAAATTGTCTTTTAGTGACATCTCAAAAGCATTTGCAGCGAAGATTGTGTGGAGTACACAGAGCCTTTCAGACCTTCTCAAACACCAAGCCCAGCACTCCTCCCTTCTCCCTGGAAAAGGAAAGGGAAATGATGCTCCCTTCTCTGGGCTCTGTGACCAGGAGCAGAGGAAGGATGTACACTTCAGGCCTGGCCGGCGTGGCTCAGTGGTTGAGCATCGACCTATGAACCAGGAGGTCATGGTTTGATTCCCGGTTAGAGCACATGCCAGGGTTGTGGGCTCAATCCCCAGTGTGGGGCAGGCAGGAGGCAACCGATCAGTGATTCTCTCTCATCATTGATGCTTCTCTCTCTCTCTCTCCTTCTCCCTTCCTCTCTGAAATCAAAAAAAATACATTTAAAAAATGTACACTTCAGTTTAACGCTTCTGCCTGTCCTCCTTCAGTGGGGTTCCAGTTCTTAGTTCTGAGGCTTCCTGATTCCTGAAGCTGCTGGAAGAGCACTGGCTGGAATCTTGTGTCTGAAGGAATGCTCCGCCTCTGGGAAGGGAGGACTAAGGGGGACATGACCTTCTGAGCTCACTCTCCATGCTTCCAAGCAAGGACTCCGAAGTCACTGATGATGGTGAAACACTGTGTATCACTTTCTTTTCTGGGGGAAAAGGGGTTCTGGCTGTGAAAGGGAAATTTGACCGTTCACTGTTACCCAATGACCTTTGAGTCTAGTTTAATTCTCTCCTGCATATCCCTTTACAAGGGTGAGTTCTCCACCAGTGCCCTTGACCTAATCTGAGGAGCGTGCCACTCTAGGAGTGTGTGTTTGTGTGAGGGACAATGTCAGACAGGAAGTAAATGTTGGTTCACTCAGTGTGCTGCCTTATTTGCAATAAGAATGGTAGAGTTTCCCCTGTGTTTTTAACTTTGAAACTCCAAACAGATATCTGGTATTCAGATTGAACCTTTGTGAGGCAAATGGATAGATCTTGGGAACAGACTTCCTGATTTCTAATTCTGGTTCCGCTGTTTCCTACCTGTGGTCGTGGGCAAGTTACTTGACATCTCTTTGGTTTTGCTTCCTCGTCAATAAAACAGGCATGATGTAATTGCACATCTCACAAAACTGTGGTGAGCACTGCATAATTTATTACATGTAGCAAAATGCATATAGCTGGCACACAGTGAATACTCAGCAAAATTTAGCTCATGTTAGTTAGAATTCAGTCAGAAATGAGGGTAGTAGCCATAACTCCGGAAGTAAGCCAACCTGATTGCTCTCACATACAAATGCTTAGGTGTATGGAACCCAAAATTTAAGTCATGTGACACAAGATGTTCTGCATCGGGCTCCTCAAAATCCTTTGAAATCGAGTGTGAACAGGTCCCTGAAAATCATCCATTCTACTCTCATTTTAGAGCTAAGGAAACGGGATGTCAGAGAAGTTTAATGACTTGGGTCAAATGATAGCACTAGCACCCAAGCATCCCTTTGAGAAGATTATTTAACAACAAAAAAAAGGGAGGGTGGGATTAGGAGCAAGACAACCTTTCACCCCCTGGCCCAGCCTAATTTGTCAGGGCACCAGCTGAGTGGAGCCAGAGCCAACAGGCCCAGTACCGGAAATCCAGCTAGAGTGAGGGAGGAGTCACGAACTCATGAGACCCAGTTAAGGTTTTATGGAACTGATTTTGCTCATCCCACAATCATTTATTGGCCACCCAGTATCCATGCTGTGATTTGGTGAACAAGCTTGGGCTCACTGATTTCACATGCTGGAATACTGGAGTCTCAGATACCTTCTGTCTCAGTTCATGTCTTAAGATATGGTACATAGCACAGTCACAGGTGAAAGGGGCCTCACTGTACAGCAGTGTGGCCTTATGGGGTGTACAGTCTCCAGATATGTCCTGACTCTGCACTTTCCTTTGTCATTTCATTTTCCTTGTTCATGAAGTAGGGACAATGTTAGATGGGCTCTCAAAGGAGGACACAGAGTTGAGGTGAGAGATTCTGAGAACCCATTTCAAGGGACCCTACCCATTTGGTTTATTGTGTGCTCCCTGTTTTATTCTTCTGGTGAGAATCTTTATGATGAAGAACAGCTGATTTGATGCCATTTGTGTTCTCATCTCACCTTCCGGGTATCTGACGACGCTCCTTGGCATTTTGCTTCAGTGTTTTGTATTCTGTGTGTGTGTTGGGGGGGGGGGGGGGCGGGGGGGTTATAGTCAGAGTTTTAGCCTTTTACTAGTAGCTTTTCCCTGTTTGCTGTGTGGGCTATGAGCAGCTCTAGTGTTCCTCAGATTTGGATGTTGAGATGCTAGGCAACAGAAGACACCTGTGGATTTGAGGAGGGGAAATCCTCAGAACCAAGATCCCGAAGCGCTCAGAGCCATCTGGGTCATCTATAATGCTGCCTGTCCAGGACAGGGGTCCTCAAACTTTTTAAACAGGGGGCCAGTTCACTGTCCCTCAGACTGTTGGAGGGCCGGACTATAGTTTTAAAAAAAACTATGAACAAATTCCTATGCACACTGCACATATCTTATTTTGAAGTAAAAAAAAACAAAATGGGAACAAATACAATATTTGTATTTGCATGTGGCCCGTGGGCCGTAGTTTGAGGACCCCTGGTCCAGGACAACTGTTCCAAGAGAACACAGACAAAGATCAGAGCACTGTGACCATAGAGGAGAAAACCCAAAAGCTCCCCTCTGCCTCTGTAGAACTTTCCACTGTTTCAGGATGTGAGTTTTTATGGTAATGAAAGCAGAAATTTAGAAGATTCTGAGGAGAAGGAAAGGTGTGTAGCTTTATAAACTTCAGAAAAGAATTACTTATTCAGCCAGAGCTGGAGCCATATCATATGTTCCAATAATGCCCAGAGGCATTGATGAAAAGACTTGTGTACACAGTGGAGTTTCTGTTACCCCTCAAGCAACTAAAGCCAAGGCCACCAAAAGATATAGGAGGGGAAGGAAGCTGGCTGGGCATAGGTGCTTATTAAGTTGTAGTTAACTTCTAAAATTTCTTCTGTAGTCCGGCACGTGTGTCTCGGTGGTTGAGCATCAACCTATGACCAGAAGGCCATGGTTTGATTCCCAGTCAGGGCACATGCCTGGGTGGGGGGCTTGTTCCCTAGTAGAGGGCTTGCAGGGGGCAGCCGATGGAGGATTCTCTCTCATCATTGATGTTGCTATCTCTTTCTCCCTCTCCTTCCTCTCTCTGAAATTAATGAAAACATATTTAAAAAACAATAGTAGGTCTGGATTCAGAGCACAAACCTAGGTCTAGTATGTACAGTCTGATGTTCATTCCAGTGTTCGTTCTTCTATACAACACTCTCTACCAGAGAGAATATGCTGAGATGCAAAGGGAAGTAGACATACTAGAGAACTTGATGAGAGCATTAAGGGATCTTTATTTAAGCATGCTTTAAATAAGCATCCTTATGAAAGAATATAAATTACATTATCTTGGTCCAGTGTGATCCAAACTTCAATATTTTAATAAGCATTTTAAAAGTATATTTTCCCCCAGAATTCTCAATGTTGAATCAGAAACCTATCCCTTTAACAATGGCAAGTGACAGCTTATAAAGTGTAGCAACCTGCAATCACCTCTGAAACTACTCATGGTTTTCCAAATTAAACTCTGTAGTGCTTTCATATTCTGTATAAAGGATAGATCGTGATTGACTAATAAATTTGAGGTGGCAAATCTTAATTGCAGGTTCATTCCAAGTTAACAGCTAAGCTACTTAACTCCTTAGTAATCGGCATGTATATGCCTCAATAGTCTTCAATTCTCACTTAACAAACTCAGGGCCCTAATAGTCTGTTTTTCTTGTTTTGTTTTTATGTAACCTCTATGAGGGAAGAAAAGTTTTTTCCTGCTTTCTTTTTTCCACTACAGAATCTTCAGAGTCTGCAATGGTGCTTAGCAAGTAGCAGGATTTCAAGAAACATTTAGTGTTGAATAAATATAAAACAAAACCCATGAAAGCCATCCTGATAAAATAACCTCAGAAAGCATAACTAGCCTAAACCGGTTTGGCTCAGTGGATAGAGCGTCGGCCTGTGGACTGAAAGGTCCCAGGTTCGATTCCGGTCAAGGGCATGTACCTGGGTTGCGGGCACATCCCCAGTAGGAGATGTGCAGGAGGTAGCTGATGGATGTTTCTCGCTCATCGATGTTTCTAACTCTCTATCTCTCTCACTTCCTCTCTGTAAAAAATCAATAAAAAATATATTTTAAAAAAAAGAAAGCATAACTATTTTATCTGTTTCTTCTTAGAATGTAAAAACAGCTATTGTTTAAGAAAATTTTCTTGCTAAACGTAACAGTTTGAACTTTATAAAATTGCTAATATTCAATTATTTTTAAAGCTACAAAACTTACACAATTTTATGTGGTTCTCTTTTACTAGTATAAAATATTTATTATAATATATGTCATATTTACATAGACATGGTATATGAATCATGTTTTAAAATATACTTATTTCATGATACCACATCATGCATATCATCCCATATTAATACAAATATCAGTTATCCCTGCTTTTGAAAAACAGCATTATATTGGTTGTATAAATATGCCATATTTATTCAGTGTTTCTATTGAGGGCCAGTTAAGTGATTTATAATTTTTCACTACTAGAAATAGTGGTACAATAAAAATCTCTGTGTATGGGACATATGGGACAACACATATCATTTACATGAGCTTATTAGTCTGTTCAAGAATAAATTTCTAGAGGTAAACTTGTGAGGCCAAAGTGACTGTAAATTTTAAATTTTGACTGACATTGCAAAATTACCCTCCAAAGAATGTATAACAATATACAGTCTAAACAGAAATATATGAGAGGATATGCTATCAATCTAATTAAATGTCAGAACCCATATTGTAAAAAATTCCATTGTTTGATTCGACATTTCTTGATTATTTTGAAGTACAGCATGTGTCAAAATAGTCATTATTTTGTGTTCAGTACACTCAGCTTCTATGCATCCTATAGGTGGGTCCTCTGAGGATGAACCATGAACCACCTCCTCTGTCACAGCGATGGTCTGAGAGGGGCCAGATCAGTTGGGGATAATGCTTTGAAGCTGCTTGAGGAAAGAGTTTTCTTGGCTCACCCAAGCATACCAGCTGGCCTCCCTCTAGCCTCTCCATGTACACGTAGACCCTGAAATAATGCCAACAATCTGGACATCTGGATGACTGTGCACTCCTATGAGGGTGCAAATCTGCAGAGAAACCTCTAGACATTCCAGATGCTGTGGGAGTTGATGAGCAAGGGCAAGCGGGTCCAACAGGAAACCACATATCCGGAGGCTTCATGTCCAGAAAGTGAATTTTGAAGATGGCATTTTTAAAACTGGCATGTCCAGGACATGCTTAAGAATCTCACTCCAGGTGGGAGAACCAATAGGGGGCAGCCAGGGATGTAAAATGTGACAGTATCTTCTGTGCAGTCCTGCTGAAGCCAGGTGACAGCGGCGATCACATCGCTCAGTGAAGCTTAGGCAGTGGGTAAACTCGTGGGCTCTAGGGACAGATGGTCTGGGTTTATTATCTGTCTGGCTTTGCTATTTACTAGCTGTTCATGGCCTGGGAAAGTTACTGCCATTCTGTGTCTGTGTCATTGAGTTTAAAATGAAGATAATTGTACCTACCTCACAGGGTTATTGTGGGAAGGAGATGTGCTCACACTTCTGAAGTGCCTAGAGCAGAGCCCCATGCACTGGGGTCAGAAACGTTCTCTAGTTATTTAATAGTGGGACATATTGCTTGGATTTTTAACACACAACGATACAGAAGGAAGCGAACTTTGTATCCCTTACACATTGGTGTACCAATGAAACTCATCTAAGAAGAGCACTGATCATCTAAAAGCAAGAATATTTCAGCAGACATTAAATACTGACAGGTGGGCAGTACCGTCCCTAACACACAATCTACTGCTATATCCTCCCCCTCCTCCCTTCTCTGTCCTCCACTTACTTGTTTCTAAAATCAAACCTTTGCTAATTTGCCATTTGGGTGCTCCTCCCTCCTTCCTTTTTGTATTCGGCTACACAGATGTAAACAGAGAGTACGTGAGGCAGGGTGTGGGGGGAGGTGGGGAGAAGTGTTTTAGGAGAAAAAGCACACTAAATTGTGCTCCCTGTAGCCCAAGCCTTTTTAGGGAAGGCACATGCACTATATTTTATTTATTTGACTCTCACTTAATTGCCTGCCATGTATCAAGTTCAGTGTCAGGCACCAAGAAGAAATAGAAAGCTTTCTAGGATTAGGCCCTGCCCTCAGAGGAGCTCACAGAAGGATACAGACAGCAGGATGAAATGCTACAGAGGATGTTAGGGTGGTGATGGGGAGGCTGAGCCAGGAGCTGGAGTTTTGGACTTCTCATAGGGAGCACCCATCAGTTTATCCATTGGGTGTGGTCAGTGACCATAGTCTTTTTTGGGCTTGAAAATGGCAGCTTAGGTCCAGTGGAGAAGTTTCTTAAAAACACGTTTGCTTCTTTTCTGAAATACTATATGATTTCAGTAAAAAGTTTCAAAAGGAAAAAAATCAGACAAGTGAAACTAGCCACTAATCAATCTCATTGCAGATGTAACCATAGATCATCCTATATAATAAAAGGTTAATATGCAAATTGATCCTAACAGCAGAAAGACTGGGAATGACTGGTCACTATGACACACACTGACCACCAGGGGGCAGACGCTCAATGCAGGAGCTGCCCCCTGGTGGTCAGTGCGCTCCCACAGGGGGAGCTCTGCTCAGCCACAAGCCAGGTTGATGGCTGCCAGTACAGCTGTGGTGGTGGGAGCCTCTTCCGCCTCCTCAGCAGCGCTAAGGATGTAAGACTGCAGCTTAGACCTGCTCCCCGCTGGCAAGTGGACATCCCCCAACGGCTCCCGGGCTGCCGGAGGGATGTCTGATTGCCAGCTTAGGCCCAATTCTGCAGGGAGCAGGCCTAAGCCAGCAGGTGGTCATCCCCTGAGGGGTCCCAGACTATGAGAGGGCACAGGCCGGACTGAGGGACCCCCTCTCTCTGAGTGCACAAATTTTTGTGCACTGGGCCTCTAGTACCTTGATATATTATTCTCTAAATTGTTAATGTGTGTGTACTCACACATATTTTAAAAATTATTTTAAAAGCTCTTATGAGGAATGGGAGGGCTAATTTTAGGGGCAATACAATATATGTGTTAAATATTTTTACCTAAATTTTCCCTTAACAAAATATCCTGAATATCTTATTGTCATTTAAAATTATAATTTTAATAGCTGAACAATAGTCCACTGAATATATAATCCAGAATTTATGTAGTCCCCAATTTAAAAGAGTTTCCAGTGTCATCATTATATCCCATCAAAGAATACCCTTGTTTAGTTTAACATCCTCGATTACTTTACCTAAAAGCCTTGATTATTTCTATAAGCTAGGTTCTTAAAAGTGCAACTGATGAGTCTAAACTTATTGGGGTCCAACCCCAGCAGGTCCAGGGATTCCCAAAAGTGTGGATGGAGTCAGTGAAGAAGGAATGACACGGAGACAGCATTCAGTCGATCAGCAGCCTAGCCAGGTTCTCCAGCCAGGTTCTGTCTTTATTCTCCTGTTACATCTGTATTCATACCAGTTGATTTTAATCCTATCCATTCTATTCCAAAGGTTAGGGTGTTTGTTATCTCCATTCCAAAGTCACTACTCTATTGTTCTGTTAAGCTACAAGGAAGTAACTGAAGGATATTATCCTAAGTAAAGATTATGTAGCTTAAGCGTGATTGTTCATAGTTAAAGTGATTAATTACCTGCCTGGCACTTAGTTAGGGGGTTTTATTCCCTTCCTTAGTCCTGTTAATCCCTAACTCCAGGGAAAAATCCCCACCTGGGGAAACAACCTTTCTCGGAGAGGTGACCTTGGTTAAAACACATAGCGCTAAGAAGGGGAGCAAACATATTAAGAACAGTATGCCATATATGCCAAGTCCCTTGAAACATATGCTGTGCAGATGTTTCTTCCCTGCAGCGACTGTGTCAAGCAGCAAGGATGGACCAGCTTCCGGCATAAACTCTACACACTTTAAAATAAAAATTTGATTGGCTTAAAGAATCCATTTTTTTTTCTTACTGTGCCAAGAAGTACGTAACAAAATTTACCATTTTGATTATTTGGTGTGCAGTTCAGTGGCATTAAATACATTGTTGGGCAACCATCACCACCATCCATCTCCAGAACTTTTTCATCATCCCAAAGAGAAACTGTACCATTAAACAGTAACTCCCCATTTCCCATGCCCCTCAGTCCCTGGCAACTTCTCTTCTACTTTATGTTTCTATAAATTTGCCCGGTCTGGGTGTCCTATATAGTTGGAATCATATAATATTTGTCCTTTTGTGTGCAGCTTATTTCACTTAGCATAATATTTTCAAGATTCATTCATCTTGTAGCCTGGGTCAGAGCTTCATTCCTTTTTTTAAGGCCAAATAATATTCCATTCTATGTCTTACACCAAGTTTTCTTTATTCATTCACCTGTTGATGGACAAATGGATTGTTGAGCAGCCACTTTTAAACAAACATGAACTCACTGACCTGAAAGAAAAGATCCACTGTTTTCAGTCTTGTGCTTTGTCACTGCCTGCCTGGCTGTATCTGAGGAGCTGAATGTGGAAAGAACTGTCAAGGTTTACTAGTTAGTCTGTATGGAGGTGAGCCAATTACTACAAATCGGCATAAGAAGTCATTTTGTTAAAAGCCACTTGACTAGAGTGGCTAGGGAAGCATAAAAAATGTGGAGACAAAGAAACAGGTCACAAATGACAGAAATGGAGGAAAGCAAACTACTGGATATAGAGTTCAAAACCACGGTTATAAGGTTTTCCAAGAATTTTCTAGAAACCGCTGATAAATTTAGTGAGACCCTGGAGGATATGAAAAAAGATCAACTAGAAATTAAGCATACACTGACTGAAATAAAGAATAATATACAGAGATCCAACAGCAGACAAGAGGATCCCAAGAATCAAGTCAAAGATTTGAAATACAAAGAAGCAAAAAACACCCAACAAGAAAAGCAAAAAGAAAAAAGAATCCAAAAATATGAAGATAGTGTAAGGAGCCTCTGGGACAACTTCAAGCGTACCAACATCCGAATTATAGGGGTGCCAGAAGATGAGAGAGAGCAAGATATTGAAAACCTATTTGAAGAAATAATGACAGAAAACTTCCCCTACCTGGTGAAAGAAATAGACTTACAAGTCCAGGATGCACCGAGAACCCCAAACAAAAGGAATCCAAAGAGAACCACACCAAGACACATCATAATTACAATGCCAAGGGCAAAAGACAAAGCGAGAATCTTAAAAGCAGCAAGAGAAAAACAGTTACCTACAAGGGAGTACCCATACGACTGTCAGCTGATTTCTCAACAGAAACTATGCAGGCCAGAAGGGAGTGGCAAGAAATATTCAAAGTGATGAAGCCAAGAACCTACAACCAAGATTACTTTATCCAGCAAAGCTATCATTCAGAATTGAAGGTCAGATAAAGAGCCTCACAGATAAGAAAAAGCTAAAGGAGTTCATCACCACCAAACCAGCATTATATGAAATGCTGAAAGGTATTCTTTAAGAAGAGGAAGAAGAAAAAGGTAAAGATAAAAATTATGAACAGCAAATACATATCTATCAACAAGTGAATCTAAAAATCAAGTGAATAAAAAATCTGATGAACAGAGTAAACTGGTGAATATAATAGAACCACGGGCATGGAAAGGGAGTGGACTGACAATTCTTGTTGGGAAAGGGGTGTGAGGGTGCAGGAAGAGACTGGACAAAAATCGTACACCTATGGATGAGGACAGTGGGAGGGGTAAGGGCAGAGGTTGGGGTGGGAACTGGGTGGAGGAGAACTATGGGGGGAAAAAAGAGGAACAACTGTAATAATCTGAACAATAAAGATTTAATTTAAAAAAAAGCCACTTGACTTTCTTTAATGAGTTAGGAAAATGGCCTGATCAAGACATTATTGGTGATGTATGATTGAATCAGAGGAAATATATAAACCTTTACCAGAAGAATTATGGGTATTTTGATATATTTCAAAGGTTGCATGTTTCATAGATGTATACTAGAGCCTAATCAATGTTCATAGGAAATATAAATATAGCTTGAATCAAAAGAATCAGTGCACTCTTGAGTTAAAGATACTATAAGTATTTGGATCAAAAGCGTTCAATAGCCAAAGCTGGCAAAATGTTGATAATTGTTGAATGATGGATGAATAGGGGGTCCACTGTACTACTCTCTCTACATTTGTGTATGTTTGAGATTTTCCATAATTATTTTAAAGAATAAAAACTATTTACAGCCCTAGCCAAGTAGCTCAGTTGGTTAGAGCATTGTCTGGATACTCCAAGATTGCATGTTTGATCCCCAGTCAGGGCACATACAAGAATCAACCAACGAAGGCATAAATGCGTGGGACAACAAATCAATATGTATCTCTCTTTCTCTTTTCCTCTCTCTCTAAAAATCAATACATAAATTTTTAAAAGAACTATTTACATGGCCTTGGGTAATATACCAACATCACCTTGGTTGGAAAACAATGCAATGTTTTAATCTATTTTTTATTTGAAAAATAGTGTAATAGAGAACTTTCCATGATTCTGCCTTGGGGGCCAAGTCTTTTTCTTTCCTGTGTCAGGGACTGGTACAGAGAAAAGCTGCCCCCACCACCCCAGCATTGACAGGCGTGTTCAGAGCCGGCCCGCTCTCTTGAACTGGGAGCTGAAACCCAACCTACTTCCCAAGCGTCACTGGCAGCAGAGTCCCAAATAAACTATCTTGGTTAGTTTGTAGCCTAGAAAGCCTTTGTGAATGTGTGCATGAACTGGATAAACACTACACAGCTGTTAAAAATAGATTTCTAGGGCATCCATTACATGTCATTTTAAAGCATGCTTAGCTTTTAAATGTTAAAGGGCTTGAAAGGTTGGCAGGTTGAAATCTGAGATTTTTCACCCCAGGGCAGGCAGAGTAAAAGGTTTTGAGTAATTTTTTTTTTCCTGTCAAGTCCTCACCTAGTCAGTACCTTAAATTATACTCTATTATAGGCGAGATGAAAGTGCTAATTTTAAGGACATAACAACAATGCAACTAAAATTATGAATGACTCCAGCTTCTATTAATATTAAGAGCTCTTTGAAGGATGTGGCACAATAGATGGGAGTGATGGATGTAGGAAATGTCAGCCTTTTATCCAGTGATTTTGTGGTCTTAAAATTGGTTGAGTTCTAATAATTGCTGAGAATAGCCAAGAGAGCAAGGTGTGCCTTGGCAGTGTGGGGGCCAACAAAGTGGATGTGCATTTTAAGTGGGAGACTATACAAAAACCAGGGCAGATATTGAGAGCATAGGATCTCATTTTTTTTTTTTTTTTGAGGAATTTATTTAGACATCCATGCAGTGAGGATGTGAAGTCAGAAAACCGATAAGCAAAATTAGGCCTTTGTATTGCATAGAGGACACTCTCTCTGTGGAACAGCAGAGCATTGCACTAGGGCTTAGGTGTTGTGCTAAAGAAAGGGGCATGGTCTCTGCCTTCAAATTAACCTGCAGGTAGAGGAACTGAGTTCTGAAAGCATGAAAACCTTCACTTTGAAATAGACACACACGTGGGGTTGTCTTTGAGTCGGTATAAATTATGGGGAGATTTTCCTTAGAGTTGGGCTAGCGCTCCAGAGTTCAAGCACTGGAAACCCACCCTGCAACAGGCTCGGGAGAAAACAGTTGGCAAGTTCCAAAACACAGAGAGGATGGGGTGGAGTGATTTGAGGACAACTGAACCAGGACTAGACTCTGTTAGATTCTTAATCAATCTCTCTCTCTCTCTCTCTCTCTCTCTCTCTCTCTCTCTCTCTCTCTCTTTCTCTCTTTCTCTTTCTCTTTCTCTTTCTCTTTCTCTTTCTCTTTTTCTTTTTCTCTCTTTTTCTCTCTTTCATCACTTTTGTGGTGTGATAAAATATATATAATCAAATTAACTATTTTAAGCCTTCAGTGGCATTAAGTACATACATGTTGTTCAATCACAGCATCTAACCACTTCCAGCCCTTTCTCATCATCTCAAATAGAAACCTTGTACCCATTAACAATAACTCCCATTTTTCCTCTCCCCCAATCACTATTATATTTTCTGTTCCTATAAATTTGCCTATTCCAGGTAACTTATACAAGCAGAATCATAAAAAATTTGTCCTTTTGTGCCTGGTTTAATGTTTTCAAAGTTAAACCATGTGATAGCATGTATCAGAACTTCATTCCTTTTTATGGCTGAATAATAATCCACTGCATGTATATACAACATTGGGTTTACCCATTTATCTGTTGATGGACATTTGGGTTGCTTGCATCTTTTGGCTATTGGTGTACAAGTATCTGTTTGAGTCCCCACTTTCAATTCTTTTTGGTATATATCTAGGGTCATATGATAATTCTGTTTCACTTCCTGGGGGATTCTTTCATCTTTGCTTCATTCTCTCAGGATAACATCTCTACAGGATATAAACCGTGGCTTCCATACAGTGTTGGGACCAAAGAGGAGATAATTATTTTCTCCTAACTCAAGGTCCGAAAACCTAATTGGCTAACTTGGGTTCTATACCTTCCTTTGAAACACTTACTGCTGAAGGGGTTGAGGGGGATGGGGAGTGTGGAGGTGGATGATTGGACATTCTGGTAATTGGACTTGGTTGGTAGAGGCTGGTTCCCACCCCTTGGCTGGGGAAGTATAAGAAAATGACAGTTCCTACTTGGGACATGTCCCTAAATCTGTGAGAAGAGGAGTACAGTGTCATGCCCTCCCCCCCCCCCCCCACACACACACACACATACATACACACAAAGACAGGAGGGACAGCCTGGACATGGGTACTGGAGATGACCTTGTGAGCTAAGTGATCCCAAATCTGAATATGAAAATAGTTTTGTTGCTATGCTTTGTAGTTAATAGTCAAGGTAGGTGTACACACACACACACACACACACACACAGAGAGAGAGAGACAGAGAGAGAGAGAGAGAGAGAGAGGAAGGAACCTGTCTGAATGAAACAACTTAAGACATTTAATGTAACAGTCCATAGTAAATCTCCTTGAACTTGTTTGACAAGTGCAGTGTCATTTTTCAGGAAAAAAGCCTGCTAAATCACTTCATATAGATAGTTGAAGTTTGCGTTTTAAAGATCTATGCTTCCAATATGAGCTTATTTTTCACTTTAGTGCCATCACTCACACATTCCCAAACTATCAGAGCAGCAGAGCATAAGAGCTGCTCACCTTGACTCCCATCTCCTAAGCTGTACTATATCTTGGCTTTAAATGATGTCAAATAGATGGAAAGTGCTGCAAAGATTCATGGAGAATTGTGTTGCTAGCAATGTCTTACTCTTACTGGGTTTAGAACACAAAGCCAGGAGTTTGTGTGACTTATTCAGTTGTTATATCAAATCACATTTAGTAAATTATTGGCCTGGTTCCAGGATTTATGAGGTTTATTAGCTTTTACAACTTCCATTTCATATTTATACATCCAGCAAAACGTGCTGTCTTTTCTATATAATACCAGTCCAAAAATATATCTATTTCTCACTTACTCTCTAGCTTCTCATCCCAAATCATTATGTCCTCTCATATTATTACACTATTTCCTATTGTTCAGTTTTTTATTCACTCTGCATCTTGTATTTTCCATTTTAAGCATTGTTTCAGTTTTAGTCCATTTCATATCTTTTACTCCTTTCACAGCTCACCCCCTCTGCATCTTGGTTATCTCCCCATAATTAAGCATAATGTTCAAAAGAATGTCTTGACCACATGTATTTATTGCATGCTTGATTACTGCTTTAAGAAAATTAATAAAGTTCAGAGAAGGAAAGCAGAGACCCAAATTGATAATGGGCATTTATTTCCTCATAAAAACAGTACTTACCCAGTTATAAATAGATTTCTAGAATTAAATCAACATTTTACACATTATGGTCTCTTTCTCTTCCTCCATCTCTAAGTCTCTCCCTCCCTCCCCTGTCTATCTTTCTCCCCACCTCTCTCCCAAATGCAAACATGTAAGTTTTCTAGAGAAAGAAAATTAATCTTTTAAAAATGATTATCTAAGTCTCTTCAATTAAAAGAAGCAGATACCAAAGGAAGGGTTGATTGAGCCAGTCTTTTCTCCTTGGAGTTTTATCTAGAAAGGAGATGAGCTTTCATTCCCTGGCTTTGGCTAGAAAACCACACATTGCTGCTTCCAGCAGACTCCCCTACCAATTTCCTGATAGATTTCAAGGCAGTTTTGGAGAAAAGTACACAGAGCAATGAAAGACAGTTGCAAAACAAGAGGCATCAAAGGAGAAAGAGAAACACTTCCAGAATTTTCAAGTACTTATGCTAACATTCTGTCTCAGTATCAAGAGATTTCAGTGTATGTGTTTTTAAGTAATCAACTGAATGTGAGTAACAAATCCCTCTTGCTTCTCTTCCCCTCTCTCAGGAGATCAGTCACCTTCTTTCTCCCTTGGTTAACCTCACTGATCCTTTTAACTCCCTTCTCACCAACTAATCATGATAATTTTTGAAATGTACATTCCAAGTTGGCACTGTTAGCCTTTTTCAATCCAGAAGCTCACACTGGGCTTCCTTTCTGGTGGCTTTGCCTCTCCTGTGTTGAGGACACAGTTCTTCTTGCCACGCAGTGCACCGCCAGTTCCCATAACCTCATGCCCACCCTTAGCAAACAGAATCTCTTGTGCAAAACTGGGAAAATAATTGCCCAAATATCAGCTCTTCAGACACTTGGTGGAAGCTATGAACTTCAGACTTTTCTTGAGAATTTAATATAAGGTCATTAATATGTTTAATGGATCCCATTTCCTACTCTTTTAATTATTTCTGTTTCTTTCCTTTAAGGCTTCTCTCTCTTTTTTTTTTTTTTTTCAAGATAAAGAGCTCAAGCCAGACACATCATACTAATAAGATTCTGGCCATTTTGGATATAATGAGAAGGTTCCCACAACACTTTAAGTGCTAATCTTTTACTGTATCCTGTCATGAACACTTTTAAAAAAATATTACAGGAAACCTAGATTTGTGATTTCCAGTACTGGCACTCATATGATTCCTCCTGGACTCCCCAGACATCCACTTCCAGAAAAACTAGTGACCTTTGCATGGTCTCATGGTCTTTTAATTTCTCAGAATCTCTTCAGAACTGTGTTTCCTGTAGCGAGGCCTAGAGAGAGAGCAAGGTTGTTTCCCCCACTCACCCTAGCCAATTGGGAAGAAGGAAGCTCAAACGGCAAGGGAGGCTGATAAAGGCTTGGGAGGCTGGTAAAGGGCACTGGCTACAGGATTTTCAGGACCCAGGGCAAAATGGAAAGGTGGGGTCCTTGTTCAAAAAATTTTAAGAATTTCAAGATGGTGATAGCATAGAATTAAAGTAAGTATGGAGTCCTTCTAAGCACACATGACTTCCAGGTCATGTGCTTGTAAAGCCAGCCCTTGGGTGAGGAACCCTAGGGGAGAACAGGGGCATCATGCTGTATGCCTCTTCCTGGTTCTCTGGACACAACTCATTTGTGCAGGGTAAGTGAGCAACCACAATTTCTTAGTCATTGGGATGTTAAAATATATTCTCCCAATATGTGAGGCATGTTTAGTGTTGTGTTGCTAATTCATTCGGTGTGTGGTTTCCTCCCTCCTTATCATAGCCAGTAAGAAAATTTTCCTTTGGCCCCAGTCTACTGACATGAATTTACTTTTACTGGATTTCTTTTTTCATATGAAATGTTGGTTCTTTCCTAGAAATACACATGATTTGCACAAAGGGAATGCATGGAACACACGTGGATTGTCTATTACAAGGCTTCTGATATGAATATGTATAAAAATCAGTCCTTACCCTCAGGAGCTTCCCATTTCAGGAGACAAGGCAACAATAAATGAAGACTTAAGTAAATGTTACGTAAAAAATCCCCATAGAGGACAACTCTGTGGTATTTTCATGTAGCAATGTTGCATTGACTGTGTCCAATTCTGTTTGAGTTCTTAGTTGTGATTCTCTGGGACAGGGTGCGGCCAGCCCCTCCTAGCACTCCTCCATGCGTCTTAGTCCTAACTGGGGATCCGTCCTTACACTCACTCAGTAACTTCACCTGTCCTGTCAGTCATAGTGCAGAGCAAGGCGGTGTCGTGGAGCAGAAAGACCATCAGATTAGAAATCTAAAGATCTTGTTTAGTCCATCTCACCGGGTAATGGAGTTGAGGACCCATCTCTTCCCACCCTCTCCAAGCCTTAGTTTCCTCATCTGCTAAAGTAAGTTTAGTAACACTTTCCCCGCCAAGCTAGCAATATTTTTGAAAATCAAACAAAATTAATTCAGTACACATGTTCAGGGGTTTTCCTTTTCTAAGTGATAAAAACCTGAGAGGCAGACATTCCCAGAGTCTCTACTCCCAATGACCTTATTATCATCTATAAAAGAATTGAGATAAATATACACCAAAAAAAAAAAAACTATAAAAGAAGTACAAAATGATCAATTCCATAAGAGAGGTAAGCCTGCTTAACAAATTCAGAGTAGACAAGGCGGCATAAAAAGGCAATGGAGCTAAGCCGTGCGAAAGCTTTGTCAGAAAGGAGGAGGGTCAAGAAAATAAATTCTAAGCAATGGAAAGACTATTAGCAGGGAAACGGCAGAGTCTACAACATTTGAGGAACCCAAAAGAAGATCATTTTGACCAGAACCTAAGGATTGTGAAGGGAAGAGAAAGAGTTAGGTCATAGAGGCCCTTCTCCATCTGACCGCAAAGTTGGTGGTTTTTCAGCATACAATGTAGAGTGTTTGCAAGATTTTAGAAAGAAATATTATCAGGTCAAATGAGATGTATGTGAAAGCAGAGTTACAACTAGTGAGGTTATGGTATAAGAGGCATTCAATTAGTTGGATGGATTACGTGTCTACTCGGGATACTGATGTATCTGTTGGCAGCACCAGTCTGATATTCCCCAGGGCAGTACCTACTCCTGCCAAATGGCGTGTAGCATTTAATTCTGCCTTCCGAGGGATTTGGAAAAAAAAAAATCAATCCACTTGTTATTTCAGTGACTAGAACAATGGAAAATAACCCATGTGTACAAAAGTCTTATAAATGCCAGAACGTTGAGAACTTTGAGATAGCTTTATCTCAGCCATCTTTGCTAATCCTATATAATAAAGAGCTAATATGCTAATTAGACCAGACAGCAGAATGACCTTCCAGAACGACCAGTGGGTGGGGCCACGAGGCAGTCAAGGCTGCGATGGGCCGAGCCCCGTGCACGAATTTCGTACATCGGGCCTCTAGTATTAGTATAAAATTATCAGTGAGAGCATAGTGGCTACTGCTAAACATACAATAACAAGAACAACTACCTCCTCTGGTGCACTTGCTATGTGCCAGGAGCTGTATCATTGCCTTAATTATATTAATAGATTGAGTCCTCATAAAACTCCTCTCATACAGAATTTATATTCTCTTTACCAGTGAGGAAGGTGATATTTAGAGGTGTTATGTATCTTGACCAAGACCAGACAGCCGTAAGGCATGGGTACTGATTTTCCAGCCTAAAGTATTTTATAATCCAGAGTCTGACCTCTTAACAACCTCCTTGTTTGTTTTAATTTTTATGCTTTTTCCTAACTTTTCTACAGTGAACATATATTATTCATGGGTTTGAATAATGCACTCATTCCATTTTTTAAAAAGCACTCACAAGATTTGCCACCAGTCTGATTCTGCTTACACATTTTAGGGCTAAATTTTGTCAAGATGGAAGGACCTTTTTATCTTTGTAATCATATCCGCCAAGACCACATTGTAAATCAACCCTAATGAAGCACTCCTAAGCTATTTTACTTCTGTGTGGCTCTGACTTCAAGTCTAAAGTGAAATGTTTCGAAATCTTTGATCTTCGCTTTTGTGGAAATGTAAGACAAGTCTGATTTTAGTGGGGATGAAGGTCTGGTGGTGATGGTGAGAGGCCCCGACCTATAGGGTCAGGCATCGTGCTGTCCATCACCTGAGTGCAGAGTCCAGTGAGGGACTTCCCCTGTCTTTCCCTCTCAACATAGTTCATATTTTTCAGGTCTTCTGCCCCATTCATGGCCTTAAGGCCTCAGGAGAAGGAGAGGAAAGGCTTCCTCACTGGGGATCATGAATGATGGCAACTTCAGGAATGGTCTCATCTAGTTATTGCCATTACAGATAAGGAGGTAAAACTTCCTTGCCCAAGGCCTCCCAGGGAGTTAATGAAAGTTTCCACAAGGTGTGCTTTTTAAACTGCAAGACATTCGGGAATAAATACAACAAACGTAGACAAGCGCACATGCACAGTGAGGGACAAAAAAGTGAAGGAATCAAGAGAGAAGAAAAGTATCTTAATAGCGTATAAAATGAACTCAGAACTATTTGATGTTTTACTCGGTCTATGTTTGTTTTATAGAATTCTATTTTTTAAAATAGTCTTCAACTCCCAGGCATATGGAAAGGCTAGTGTTGGTATATTCAATTCGGATGCAAGACATTTTTAACCCCCAAACTGTACGTGTAAAAAATTCCTGTACATCACCTGAATGTGCTTGTTTGCTTCTGCTCAGAGTCAGTGTCTTTCTTTGCACATCTGTCTCATTTGATGGGAAAGCTGTGCTTCAGAACCTTCCTCCTCACCAACTCCTCCGTGATTGTCATTTGAGTCTGTTAGTCATGCGTCCTTGGGTGAATGGTGGGTGGCAATTAGCAGCCTCTCTTCAAGGCAGCTCCTGGTGCATGTGGTCTCCTTGTCACTCTATTAGGAAATGGCTAGATAACCATCATCATCTCCCTGTGACCTGCCTTTTGGAAGGTAGGATTGGCATCTCGCTTCTAATTATGTTCATTAAAAGCTGTGTTGTCAGCTTACCTGGGAGAAGCAGCACTCTTATTAGGCATGTGATCTGTCTCTGTCACATTCATTACAATCTCATTTCAGTTGGAGAAAGTAGCAACTTTTCTAATGGGCACACCAGGGAAACAGATATGAAAGCTGTAGGTAGCAGCTGTTGGGAAAGAGAAAATACAGTTTGGCAGCATCCAGCACACACAGAATTCTTGAAGCCGGAAAAAACGCTGGAGCTCAAACTGATTCCTAACTTAATGTTGGCATTATTTGATCCTAGAGAATGGTAGACAGATATTAGCAAATTATTTTCAGATTCATACGGAAAACATTTTTTTCTGAAACTAAAGCTTTAGGTATCTATAATTCTTTGATTTTGACAAGTGAGAATTAAAAGTAGTTATTCCCACCATTATCAGGAACAACGTAGGATGTCCAGAATGATATGATCATGATCATGATATGATAGAGCCACTCACTACTTAGACTAGAGTATCTTTTACTCCATCCATTAGTGCTCAAGGATCATAATGAACCCTAAATTCCGGTCCTAGGGAAGTGTGTGAGGAGAGAAGATGGATCTGCCCTCGTCCCTCTTTTCAATTTGCTTCCTCCTCTGAGGATTTAAGGCAAAGCCTTCAAAAGTCTGGATCATCCCCACCAATTGCTAGCTAATTCCTACTCCACACTTCCATGGCTGGGTGATCACTGGGTAATTTGGTATTCAAAGACAGATATCTAGCTGTTGACTGGACCTTGAAAATGATTAAACAGTAGCCATGTGGTTTTGTGGTCATGTACAAAATTGACTAATTCTTTATACTTTGTTTACTGTATTCCTTATTTTGCTTGTTAGTGGTTGATGAGACCACAAGTTGAGACCGCAAGAATTTTTAAACCATGCAATACCTGACTATTTAGTTAGGGGCACTGACATCTTTTCCCTTAGGTTGTCAAATAAAAAATTACAACAGCCAACACAACAATAGCTATCCAATGTGAATGAATCAACATTGTACCAATTTTCTGTCAGATCGTGGTGAAAAATATATATTTTGGTGTGCTGCAGAATTTTAGTCATTTGGTTATGTGTGCCATGAGCTGAAAAGGGCTGAAAATCTGTTAGATGGCATTCTAAAAATTCTGTGTATTAAACCATATTTATGAAATTAAAATTCTGAGCTCACTTCCCAAAGAGGGAAATCATAACCTAAATGACTTAAAATCCCAAAGTTAAACATTCTGCTCTTGTGTAATCTATGTGTATGTAACTCAGAAAGGTAATTACTAGGCATCGATCTTTATTATAATTGCATATTTATTCAAAGCTGCTGACAAGCAATATACAGGCCATAGCTCATATATGCTGCCTGTTCGGATATACCCCTGAACTTGAAAAGTCAGAGCTTTGTGTAGAAATAATACAAGATTTTCTAGGAAGAGAAATACCATAAATTAATGCATGAAGTTAGGAGGGAATATGGGTTTCAAAGCCCATTTGGGCACAGTGGTTCTCATTCAGTTTTTATGGCTAAGAAAGCAATGTAATTCAAACAGGAACAAAATATTTCACTTTCTTGGATCACCTGTATGTCTCTGGGTATTCCTGATTCAATCAGTACACTAGTGAAAGCAGATCTCAGCAAAGCCTGACAGCTTCTGGGGCCAAATCCATGTTGTTACTGTTTTCTTTCTTCATTATGAGTATTTTTTGATGCCTCCATTAAATGACCATAAGAGTTTTTTTCTCCATATTCCATTTCACTTAGTATGTATTGATTTTCATGATGACAGGGATAACTTGTACATCTACAACCTTAGAGGGAAACCAGTTTCCTGAATTGAAAATATCAAGACAGTGTTCATTACTACTTATACATTCACCTATGGTACCCAGATGATATTGTCATTAAATTTTAAATCAAAAACAAAAAGAACTTTAGACATGCTCTGGTTACGAGATAGGTATATAACATTCATAATTGTGCCCCTCTCCCTGGACAGGTTCCTCGATGGGAGGGGCCATGTTACTGACATTTCTGTACCTTGAGTTTCCTCTATGGGCTCTAGAAGATATTTCCTTAGTAGTAGGAAAGAAGAATGTAAATTAGACAATTATAAGGCTCATAATGTTGAGACATAATGGCTTAATTTCACACTTTACTGGAACATTTTCCCCCATATTTCAGCCATGTTACTATCTTCCTGGTGTGCTTATAATATCACTGATTTTTCTTTGTAGAGGAAATTTTCATATTTAAATATTTAAGGGAATGGAAAATGACAGGTAGGAAAAGTTGGCCTGTTCTTATGGTTACAATATTTAAAATTGACCCTTAAAAACAAGGTTTGAAACTGTATGTGTCCACTTACTAGTATAGCGGGCGAACAAAAGTAGGTTTACAGTTGTTTGTATGGAGAATAATGCAGTAATTAATGATAATACAAGAATAAACTCTGTTTCATGTACTCACAACAGTAAACCTACTTTTGCCCCTCCCCATGTGGATTTTTTTTCAATACGGTAAATGTATTTTCACTTCCTCATGATTTTCTTTTCTCTAGCCTACTTTATTGTAAGAATACAATATATCATACATATAACATATAAATTATGTGCTAATCAACTGTTTATGTTATCAGTTTTGAAGGAGTCAAAAGTGATATGTAGATTTTGACTGCATGAGGGTGGGGGGGGAGAGGGTGGTAGTGGCACTCCTAACCTATGCATTGTTCAAGGGTAAACTGTAAGAAAAGCCTTATGAGAGCCTTACACACATGTGGTTGTCACTGTGCTTCTGGCAAGCCTCCCACTGAGGAAAATTTCCTCCTAGCTGGTCTGTATGTAGGGGGATAGCATTGGGGTTGGATAGTGAGTAGTTGACAACTGTGAGGCTTGATTTAGCAGATTTCAGTCTGGGATGAAGTGGCCTGGGATACACTGTCACCTCAATTCAGGATTCATCTGGCTGTGTTTTTGCAAGACAGCATTTGCCAGTGCTGTCTGTCCAGGATCTTCACAAAGCACTCTTCAAACACAGGTGCTTTCTATCAATGCTACATCCTTGTGTATTTATACAGTCATCTTACAAAGGATTTAAGAATCATTGGGTAGTTCAGCAACAGAATTTAAAGAAGCAGCATATTTTTTAACTTGACCAACTTTTCCTCATTCTATGTTCTCTGACACTTAATTGCTATTGGTATTCCTCACAGTGAGCATGCCTTAACTCAGAGCCCGCATGCGCTGAATAACAAATGAATCTATGGCAAGATGAATTCGATATATACTAAAAAAGAATAGCAAATAGTTACAAAGAATTTTAAAGCTTAAAGTACAGAAGGATTTTATATAAGGATTGAGTAAGATAAAGGAAAGCTTTACTTGGGTAAGTAAATTATTTGTACTATATTTTCTATATATTCTTAGCTATGATTTTATGTAGACTATCCTCCTGGGATTTTTATTTTTCTTATGTACAGATTTGGGGAGATCTCTTTGCCCCATTTAGACCAATTATTTGGACTCTGACGATAATCTCTATTTCTCATTAAGATGGATGGAATCTGTTTCAGATGTACTTGTCCAATTCTTTCATGCAGGCCCAGTGTGCTAACTTGCCTTGCAGAGATCTCATGTCATAGTGACCTGTCACTTCTGCTCACAAACGCTTGTTGGTGCTGTCACAGAGTTTTGCCAAATCTCTCTTTTTTCTCTTTATTATTCACATCTTTCACAGAAACTGTCCAGGCAAAGGAGTAACCATTTTCTTGCAGGAGGATTGAATCATCAGGTGGCCTTATTTCTAGCAGAACTATACCCAAAGGCAACTACTCTTGGGATTCAAGGTTTCATTTCCCTTCCTCCATTTTTATATATGTTATTTTTCTTTTTGGAAGATGAGCTGTCTTAGGGGGAAAGAGCAACCATCTTCTGAATCCATTTTATCCTGGCAAAAATAGTAAAATGATACAAAAGTTCAGTAGAGAACAGTGCCTCCCCTTCCAACCCCCCATCTTATTTTATCCCATTGCATAACCTCACAAACTGCCAAAGAGAAGACAAAACCAAATCTAGGACATCCTTGTCATGACAGATTAAGAAAGGATTCCTCTAAAGCAGTGGTTCTCAACCTGTGGGTCACAACCCTTTTGGGGGTCGAACAACCCTTTCACAGGGGCCACCTAAGACCATCGGAAAACACATATAATTACATATTGTTTTTGTGATTAATCACTATACTTTAATTATGTTCAATTTGTAACAATGAAATTGGGGGTCACCACAACATGAGGAACTGTATTAAAGGGTTGAACCACTGCTCTAAAGTAATAGACCACCCCAGACTACAAGAGCCCTAAGTGAACTGGCTTATAATGTGGGAGTTCTTGTTTTACTAGAACTTGGAGGGGCAACTGTCTATATTATCTAGGCCTGAGGCTGGTATCATTTCAGTTTGAAGAGAAAGGGAAAAGGACAGTGCCTTAGCATGTATGTGTCACCTGAGATCCAGGGCTGCCCCCGTCTAATGATTGAGCAAACATTGGAAGCCCCAGATATCTCTTGTGTTCAACAGCAGAGGCAGATGGTGGAGTGGGAAAGAGCATGGGTGTGGGATTCAGATGTGCCTCAGTTCACATTCCAAGACAGGAGAAATGCAGCAAAAGAGAGGCTATGTAACTATTTTTGGACAAGTTACTTAACTTTGGCAAACTTCACTTTCTGTATCTTTCAAATCAGGATCACATCAACTTCACTATGTATGAAGGATGTAGCAGGATGATCTTTGTTAGTTCCCAGAAGCCTAAGGTTGAAAGACTTCAATGAGCACCCCACTTGTGTGGGAATACTTATATAAGTAATCTGACACTTCTGTATTTTGAAGGCTGGAAAATGATTAGGAATTCACAGTTGTGATTTTTAGAAACCGTAAAAGAATATTTTATCATGCCCTCACCCCCCTCCACCCCGTTTTCCGTGTCCATTGGTTAGACCTATATGCTTGCATATAAGTCCTTTGGTTGATCTTTCCCCCTTAGCCCCACCCTCCCCTACCTTACCTCCAAGGCCCGACAGTCCAATCAATGCCTCTCCGTCTCTGGATCAGTCCTTGTTCATCAGTTTATGTTGTTCATTATATTCCACAAATGAGTGAGATCATGTGGTATTTATCCGCTCTCCAGTTCCATCCATGCTGTGGCAAATGGTAAGAGTTCCTTTTTCTTCTTCCTCTTCTTAAAGAATACCTTTCAGCATTTCAGATAATGCTGGTTTGGTGGTGATGAACTCCTTTAGCTTTTTCTTATCCGTGAAGCTCTTTATCTGACCTTCTATTCTGAATGATAGCTTTGCTGGATAAAGTAATCTTGGTTTTAGGTTCTTGCTATTCATCACTTTGAATATTTCTTGCCACTTTCTTCTGGCCTGCATGGTTTCTGTTGAGAAATCAGCTGACAGTCGTATGGGTACTCCCTTGTAGGTAACTGACTGTTTTTCTCTTGCTGCTTTTAAGATTCTCTTTGTCTTTTCCTCTTGGCATTTTAATTATGATGTGTCTTGGTGTGGTCCTCCTTGGGTTCCTTTTGTTTGGGGTTCTCTGCGCTTCCTGGACTTATAAGTCTATTTCTTTGACCAAGTAGGAGAAGTTTTCTGTCATTATTTCTTCAAACAGGTTTTCAATATCTTGCCCTCTCTCTTCTTCTGGTACCCCTATTATTCTGATGTTGGTACGCTTGAAGTTGTCCCAGAGGCTCCTTACACTATCTTCATATTTTTGGAATCTTTTTTCTTTTTTCTTTTTCGGTTGGGTCTTTTTTGTTTCTTCGTATTTCAAATCTTTGACTTGATTCTTGGGATCCTCTTGTCTGCTGTTGGATCTCTGTATATTATTCTTTATTTCAGTCAGTGTATGCTTAATTTCTAGTTGGTCTTTTTTCATATCCTCCAGGGTCTCACTAAATTTATCGGCGGTTTCCATAAAATTCTTGAAAAACCTTATAAGTTTGGTTTTGAACTCTATATCCAGTCATTTGCTTTCCTCCATTTCTGTCATTTGTGACCTGTTTCTTTGTCTCCACATTTTTTATGCTTCCCTGTGTTGGTAGAGTGGTTTTGTGTGCTAGGTGTCCTATAGGGCCCAGTGGCTCAGCCTCCCCAGTTACCTGAGGTGGACACTCTTGGTGCACCCCCTTGTGGGCTTTGTGCACAGTCTTGTTGTAGTTATGCCTTGATTGTTGTAGGATCACTGGGAGGAATTGACCTCCAGGCCAATTGGCAGTGAGAATCAGCTGTGTCTGCAGTGGGAGAACTGTGCTGAAGACACCCTTATGGGGCAAGACTTGCTTCAGTGGGGCTTTGGTGCTCACTGAGACTGCACCCTGAGTGTGTCCCTTATGGATCTGAGGAGTTGTAATCTGGATGGTCCCCCTCTGACCACTGGGTACACTGGCTCTTGGATCTAAGGAGATCTGCCTGAGGTTACCCAGCAGGAGCTACGAAGAGAACTGCAGATTCCCCTTCCTTTTTTGGAGTTTGGAGGTGCCCTGATGAGGCTCAGCTGTGAAGCAATGCAAGCTGCTGTGGGGTCTTGGGCCTTCTCTTGGAAGTTCTGGGTCTGTCTGGCCCAGCTGCAATTTGTTAGGTAATTTTCAGGTTGCAAAGGGCCAGGGCATTCATATGCAAAAGCCTCTGCTGCAGCCTGGGTGGGGCGGGGTCTCAGGGAATCAAAGGGCGGAGCAAGCAGCTATGGCTGGTCCTCAGCCGTGCCCTAAGGGGCTGCGCGTCTCAGTGTCCCTATAATTGCTGCAAGCACCTCTGAGGGAAAGCCGCCCTCAAGTTCCGAGTTCTGCCTGCTGCCAGACAGTCCAGTTTCTCCCCGTATGAGTCCTGGGTCCCCAGAGACTTCCCGGAACCGGAGTTCAGAGCAGTCGGGAGCTTGTGACTCCCTCCCGATTCAAAAAGACAGCTGCGCCCTCAGGTGTCAGCCCTTTTGTGCACTCGTGTGAGAGCCTCCATACCTCTGCACTTTACTTCCGCAGCTCCTCTGGCTCTCAGTGTGCTTTTCTCTTTCCTTCTAGTTGTAGAATTTCCACTCAGCCAGCCTTCCTGTAGTTCTGGATGATGTCCGTTTTGTCTTTTCATTGTATTTTTGAAGTTGTTGTGGGAGGCAGCAATTTCCCGGTGTTTACCTTTGCCGCCATCTTAGTTTCTCCTACAATGAGCTTCTCAAATATTTTGGTGTTCATACCTGGAACAATACACATGAGAACCTTAAATCAGACTCCCTGAGACTTCCTAAGTCCCTTTAGAATGGACAGTCCAAAAGAGAACAGGAAACTACATAAATGCCAGGTGGAGAAAATGAATCTTTTTTTTATTGATTTCAGAGAGGAAGGGAGAGGGAGAGATAGAAACATCAGTGATGAGAGAGAATCATCAATCAGCTGCCTTCTGCACACCCCTACTGGGGATTGAGCCCACAACCTGGACACGTGTCCTGATCAGGAATTGAACCATGACCTCCTGGATCATAGGTGGACACTCAACCACTGAGTAACATTGGCTGGACAGAAAATGAATCTTTTAACCAGACTTCTCTTGTGGTCAAGACTTTCTGAGTGGTATTTCTCTCCCAGCTGGCACTCTAGGCAGATGTCCATACTTTTAGTACTAACTAGGGCCTTTGTTCCCAAAACCCAATGAAATCAAAGGTATCTTCTGAGCAATATCTACTTTGGGTGGAAATCTGAAGAAATAGTGACCAATGTGCAGCTTCCTAAAATCCTTTAGAGAATTAGGTATAACTAGAAGCCAGAAGTGAGGAGGGGAGGAAAGACTGCAAGAGAAAGGCAAAGATTATTTGGTCTAAACAAGAAAAAACTAAAAGAAGATTGTACTTGCCCTTATTCCCATGAAGAAATAATGCAGGACTGACCATTGGACAATTTGTGGATCAAGGGACTAGGCTGGAAATTGGAGACTAGTTTCAAGATCACAGATGTGGGTTCTGACCAACTGAGTGACTACAGCCATGTGAATCAAAATTGTTAGATTCAGTGTGTTGTTCTAAAAAGTTTAAGTTTGTGGTACATGGTCCCTGAGTTCCCTTAATAGCTCAGACATCCTAGATTCAGTACCTGTCCTTATGACGGTAGTAACATCCAAAGAGACCACCCATGTAAAAGAATTTAGTGTCAATCCAAGCTGAGCAAAAAACAACTGAAACAGTGGCACAGCATGTAGCTTTCCAGCTTAGTAATGGTAGGAACCAGTTGTAAGGAAACAGAAATCCAAAACGTGTAATGCATTGCTCTGGTCATATTTAAGGTATCAGTCTGCATGATTCATTCAACAGACACTCACGGAGTGTCTACTATGTTCCAAGCCCTATACGAGGCCTGGGGATAGGAGATAAATAGCACAGGCTCCCTCCAAAGGTGCTCCCAGTCTATGGGAATCTGGCCACCAGGGGGCAGTGTGATGAACACAGTGAGGTGTGGGCAGAGTATGCTGAGAGCACAAAGAGAGAGGACCCATCCCAGAACAGAGGGCAGGAAGGCTTCGAGGACTTCCCATATGAAGTGACAGGTCAACTGAGGTTTGCAGGGTGACTAGGAATTAGACACCTTGTGCTTTAGAGAGCAATAGAGCTTTACACCAGAAGTCCTGGCAGGGAAGCAACGCTTCCACAGCTGGGCTGCCGTCCTCAAAGGCAAGTGTGTCTCAGGTTCCTTGAGCAGACTGAAACCCCAGGGAGTCCCCTTCTTCTGGCACCAGCCATCCTTTTCAACACAATTTTTACACCAAAGATGATCATTTTAAACACTTTGTGGAGGGTTAAGGTTTTGGATGCCAAAAATAAATATCAACTCAGAACAACTTAATGGAAATAATGCATGCTTTAGAATATTGGGTAGCTCGTAGACTCCGTGAAGAGACACGAGAAGTCCTGAAAAACAGTAGGAACCAAGGCAATCAAGGCATGGCCAAGGGAACCCAACAAGACAAGTCTACTTTGAATACGGATTCTAGTGTATCACCCCCACAGGACACGTGTGGCCATGCCCTGGACTCTACTGCCCTGGACACTTGCATTTACTGCTAGATTCTCACTTCAGCCACATCAGTGTGAACAATCTCCATCCTTCTACTTTGTTGCATTCCTATGCCTGTGCCATGGTGTCCATAGAAACATCTGCCCTGAAGGGACTTGCCTTGTTTTTTAGCTGCTTGCCGATATTGGATAGCCAGGAAAATTCTCTCTCTCTCTCTCTCTCTCTCTCTCTCTCTCTCTCTCTCTCTCTCTCTCTCTCTCTCCCCCCCTCTCTCTCTCCTGTCTCCTTCCTGGCTTACAGAAATGTTTTGAACATTTGTAATAATAAGTACTAATTATACTGAAGCAAAGTGTTATGTAAGTATCAAGAATTATTAACACAAGTGATTAACTTTAGCCAGTAAAAATTATAAAGCATTTCATTTATGCTCTTTGTAACAAGGAACCTTTGTCAATTTTTCTGAAATGATCTAAATTAGCTACATTTTAAAGTGAAGCTGAATGTCATTACAGTATGATACACTAAGCCTCTCCTACAAAAGGAACATTTGCATATTTAAATTTAAATGAAGTCTGAATAGACCTGTTATATCAGTGTCCAAAATGATAACAGCATTATTATATGTCTTCTACTGTTTATAGGTATTATGCTAAGAATTTTGAATAACATTGTAAAGATTATTTCAGTTTTTTATAAAATGCTGGGAAATATCCATAAGCATAAAAAATACTGTATTCATTGATCTATAGTATTTATATAAATGTGGTGTTCCACTAACTCGGTGTTTTTCATGTCAACTTATTATGAGGACCAAGATCTATTTGTATTAAAGTTAGGGCAGCTGTTATAACCACGCAAGAAAACCCCAGTAGCTTAAAATGTTAAGGGGAAATTTCTTGCTCACATCACAGTCCAACATGGGCCAACCATGATGTTCTCCATGCAGACATCCAGAGATGCGGGGCCCTACAGTCTGGCAGCTCGGCTTTACCCTAAGGCCTCTGTGTCCTCCACTGTCCACTCTGCATCCAGCCAAAAGATGGGGGAGAGAGAATAGAGAGACCACAGGGGTGGTTTTAAATATCTTATTTATTTATTTATTTATTTATTTATTTATTTATTTATTTATTTATTTCTGAAAGCAAACACAGGGTCTCTGGATCCAAGATCAGACTTATTATTGTTTACAGCAATAACTGAGCTTAGTTCTTCATGCTCTTTTCTGAAAAGGGGATGTTTTATTTATTTATTTATTTATTTATTTATTTATTGCCACAGAAGAGAATTATGGACCTGGGAGCTTATATGGGAGCTCGGCATCTATGTATCCCTCCTCCTGTCCTCTCACCAAGAGAGGGAGAGACACTCATCTTTCTAATGGAAACAAATCTCTTTCTCCATAAAGGATTTATTTACATTCGAAGGATAAGGCTTCTTTCTCTTGGAAGGAAGTTTCACTCTAACTCACATTCCCTAGGGCAGAACTCAGCCCCATGGCTGTCCCTAACTCCAAGACAGCCTGTGTTCCCGAGAGGAAATCTCTAACACGTTCAGTAAATACATAGACATTTTCCTGTTTGTGGGGATCTCAAAGGAGGAAGCGTGGTGCTTGCCACAATTCAGAAAGACCATTAAGCTCCAAGTGGTGTGCAATGACCCGGTTCCAGTATTCCTAGACCACAGGAAGTACTAGATCGGGATGGAGACAGTATGCACTCCTGGGGAATAAAGGTAAGAGAGATGGTCCCAGTCGGGCCTGGACCCCCACCTCGTAAGCAAGGGATCCAAGGTAGCTGCCCCAATTCCGCGTGTTTCCAGCACCGCCTCCTCAGTACCTAGGGGCAGGGCAGCACACTCTAAGGTTCTAAGACCTGATGGGATGTGCGCACTCTGGAAAAACCATCTTTTTCTTTCACATAATTCTTCCCTAGAGAGAAGAGTGAAAAGGATGAATGCCTTGAGTCATCAGCAGTGCCAGGCCCAGCTTATACACTGTAACATGGGGTGAGCAGCACTGAGCACAAGGGCGGCATCGGCAGAGGGAAGGTCCACACCATGTCGGGCTTGGCAGGGCCTCCAAAGGAGGTTGTGTGGTGTAAGCCATGAGAGGGCAAGTGGGAGCCAAGATCCAGCCGGCATGTGGCCCACCCAGTTACGTGAATCTGCCTGGGGGAAGGGGAGCCTTTTGAGTTGCCAGAAAGTTGCTCCATTTATTAAATAGTACACTCACAGAGTGCGTCAGCCCAGAGGAGCACCCTTTTATTTTGCCCATCCAGATAAAAAGGCATCTTTTTAAAAATATTTTCAAAGGTATCATACAGGCTAGTGGGTTGCTCTGAACCCTAAGCAGGAAGTGAAAGCAGCCTGGGAGGCAGCAGTAGCAAAACCTTGATAGAATACAGCACAGTAGCCCAGCCAGGTGTGGCTCAGTGGTTGAGCATAGCCATAGGATCACGGGTTCATTTCCCAGTCAGGGCATATGCCCAGATTGTGGGCTTGATCCCCAGTAGGGGGCGTGCAGGAGGCAGGCAATCAATGATTTTCTCTCACCATTGATGTTTCTATCTCTCTCTCCTTCTCCCTTCTCTGAAATCAATAAAAATATATTTTAAAAAATAATAATACAGCAGAGTATTTGCCTGTAGAAGTCAAGGTGCAGAGAGGAAGAGAGAGTGCTGCAAAACAGGAGTGCAGGAGAACAGGATTCATTTGCATATAGGCTGAGTGGCAGTAATAGCGACTCCAAACACTCAGTGGCTTGTGGAATAACTTACCCTCCTTTCTCATGTATCCTTCCTGGATGGGGGTTCAGGGTCCGAGGCAGCTCATTGTTATTCACACACTGTCATCAGGAGCTTTTAGTAGCTGAACCATTTTAAGGTCACCATGGTTATCTCCAACCCAACCAGAAAGTTGAGGGGAAGGTCACAGAAGACCACCCACACATAGGAGGGTTTATGAGTCAGGAACTGGAAGGAACAGATGTCATTTCCATTGGTGAGAACCCTGTCACATGACCACACCTAACTTCAAAAGAGGCTGAAAAATGTAGTTTATCTAAAGAAAAGGACTGACTTTAGTTAACAGCTCATGGTCTCTGTCACATGGACTTACATGGATTCTTAGCAAAGCATAGGACAGAGAGAATGCAGAGGGAGCTCTCTGCTGTATTAACTCAGATGGGGTAAGAAGAGAGGACAGTTGGTTGAACTCTGTTCTCTCAACTCTATGTGGGACAGAGCTGGCTGACACAGCTAAATTCAAGTTTCATCAGTCCTATACCTGTTATTTTGCGCATTAGTGTGACTTCCTGATTTTTGTTTTCAAACACTATTTAGGAACTTTGGTAATCAGGATTATACACGTCCCCCACCCCCACCTCCCCAAATGTTCACATCCTAATTCTGAGAACCTATGACTAGGTTACATTACATGGCAAAGGGAATTAAGGTTGCAGATGGATTGAAGGTAGCTAATCTGCTGATTTTAAAACTGGGAGATTAGCCTGGATTATCCAGAGGAGCCCAATGCAATAACAAGGGTCCATGACAGTGAAAGAGAAGCAGGGGGTCAGAGGGAGGCCATGTGGGGGACCCACTGTTACTAGCTTTGAAAAAAAGAAAGAATTATGATTGCATAACCCAAGGAAGGTGGGTAGCCTCTGGAAGCTGGAGAAGGTGAGGAAATGGATTTGCCTCTAGAGCAGCCGTGGGCAAACTACGGCCCGCGGGCCGGATCTGGCCCGTTTGAAATGAATAAAAAAGACTGTACCCTTTTATGTAATGATGTTTACTTTGAATTTATATTAGTTCACACAAACACTCCATCCATGCTTTTGTTCCTGCCCTCCAGTCCAGTTTAAGAACCCATTGTGGCTCTTGAGTCAAAAAGTTTGCCCACCCCTGCTCTAGAGCCTCCAGAATAAAACACAGCCCTGTCAACACTGTGATTTTAACCGCCAATCCATGTCAGACTTCTGACCTAAAGAATTGTAAGATAATAGATGTGTAGTTTTATGCCACTAAATTTGTAGTAATTTGTTACAGCAGGAACTCTACTAGGTCATTGCTTACATAAAACATTTAGAGCCCTAATCGGTTTGGCTCAGTGAATAGAGCGTTGGCCTGAGGACTGAAGGATCACAGGTTTGATTCTGGTCAAAGGGATGTACTGCGGTTGCAGGCTCCAGCCCGGTTGTTTGGGGCACATGCGGGAGGTAACCAATCAAAGTGTCTCTCTAACATGGATGTTTCTCTCTGTCTCTTCCCCTCCGTCCCACTCTCTCTTAAAAAAAACAAACAAGCTCTACCTGGTTTGGCTTAGTTGATAGAGTGTCTGCCTGCGGACTGAAGGATCCCAGGTTTGATTCTGGTCAAGGGCATATGCCTGGGTTGCAGGCTCGATCCCCAGTAGGGGATGTGCAGGAGGCAGTCGATCAATGATTCTCTCATCATTGATGTTTCTATCTCTCTCTCCCTCTCCCTTCTCTAAAATCAATAAAGGTATATTTTTTAAAAAAACAAATAAGCAAACAACATATTAGAGCCCAGTCGGTGTCACTCAGTGGCTGAGTGTTGACCTATGAACCAGGTGGGCACAGTTCAATTCCTGGTCAGGGTACATGCCTGGGTTGTGGGCTCAATCCCCTGTGGAGGGTATGCAGGAGGGAGTCGATCATGATTCTCTCTCATCTTTGATGTTTCTATCTCTCTCCCTCTTCCTTCCTCTCTGAAGTCAATAAAAATCTTTTAAAAAAATAAGGAAACTATTAGAATGGGAGCCTACTTAAATGCTGGTCAGTAGAAGAGCTGGCCAGGAAGAGGTGACTGACCCCATAAGACTTATTCATTCAGAGGAAAGTTACCCAAGAGGTGCTAGCACTATCTAAAATGTTTTAAACTTGCTGAGATATCACTACATCATCAGCATCTTATGCCTGAGATGTCATTTTCATTCCCCTTTTAAACGCAGAGCTCTGTAGGATCTTGAGAAACAAAGTCCTCCAGGGTCCAACTGATAACTGATGTTAGGCGACATCAGAACTCACTTCAGGTTACCCTGAGTCCCTTTGACCTGTTTATGTCAAAAATAAGGAGCTGAGAAAAGCCATCAAGGTATGAAATCAAAATCTATTGTCAACTAAATCTTTTACCTTGTACAAAACAGGAACTGCAGGTGAAAAGGTGCATGCATGCCTCCAATTTTAAAATCTTCCATTTCATTGCCCTCAGAACATCATGGACACGCACCCCTCTCTTGTTTTACAGTCTCTTATTCCTACTGTGGCACTCTTAGTCCTTACTTCAAACTGTTCCATTGTTTCTACCTGGGGGAAAGCTGATAGCAGGTTTAACAGATCTCATGCTCCACAATAATACTGTCTGGATGCTGCTCAGAGCATTAGCAATAGGGTTGAAAATCAGTGTTGAAATTTCAGAAGAAAGGTGCTTGATAAAGACAGAGAACATATAACTGTAGTTCAGTCTACTGGCCCAAATCATGATAAACTTGAAATATTTCAATAGAGTGAAAGCTAAAGAACTTTATTTAAAATTCTGTTATGCTCTTCTTGGACAGTTAATTTTTTTTAAAAGCCTCAGAACTAAATTACAAGAGTCTTTTGTGTTGCCAATCATCTCTCAAACTGACAGAATATCCTAGTTTTTCATAAAGTACCTTGATATGGCTAGATTTGACTTGATTTCATCAAGAAATAATAAACTGTGCAGTAAAGTGAAAAAATATTACAAGCAAGATTGAGCCAAGTTTTTTAATAACAATTTCACATCCAAGGAGCACAGAACAAGAAGATAATATGATTTTCTTTCATCATTATAAAGTATTTAGGTTCCAGGAAAGTTGTTCTTGAGGCAGCGCCAACATGTTGGTGAAAAGTTCCAGCCAAATTAAGTTCTTTCTGGCATAAAATGAGTGAGAGTCGATTTTTTTACAGAGTGGCCCATTTAAATTGAGAGCTTTTTATGCCAAAGCTTAAGGTAAGTGATTAGTTTTAAAGTGAAATGTTAAGGGCATGCCTAGACAGTTTACATAAAGAAATAATGATTATTAAAAACAATTTTGAAAATAATCAGTTAACTCTTTCATTTTCATGACATTTTTTGTAAAAGAATTTTAAGGTTCTTTAGAACATGATAAAAGGCTAGCATCTACTCTTGGTAGATTTTCAACAAGTAAGGCTGCTGCCGTGTAAATACAATGAAGGCCCGTTTACACTGCTATTTTTGAAGCTTTGAATAGAAAATTAGACACTGATTTCTTTATGTGCTTTGGAAATCTATCTCAGTGTTTTATAGCCACATTCCTTACTTATATGTGAACCCTCTCCCAATTTCCCCAGGCCGCATCTGCCTGGGAGGTAAGAAAAATAAATCGTGGGGCAAATATGGTCATTTCACGGCTGGTAGCCCTCATTTGGGACATCCCGAAAACCCAGTCACCCTAATCTTTCCCTTCCTGTTCAAAATTGGCTCTCGGACATCCCTTGAGGGGTCCCAATTGCGAGAGGGTGCAGGCCAGGCCGAGGGACCCCACTGGTGCACGATCAGGGCTGGGGAGGAAGCATGGGAGGACTCCAGGACATGTCCATCCCGTCTCGCCAATCGGTCCCAATCGGTCAGCTCTTTATCTGACCTTCAATTCTGAATGATAGCTTTGCTGGGTAAAGTAATCTAGGTTGTAGGTTTTACTTCCTATTAAGTCCTTATCACTCCTAATGATGTATTTTCTAACTTTTAGGAGATGAGGGCTCCACTTTTTCCAAGTGACTTGAATATTTAGTTCTGAAAATTTTCCACCAGACTTCCAATCCCTCAAGTTTATCCCACTGTCATGCATACTAAAGTTGATTGGTCCCATAGGGGTCCTTACTTCATGCTTGAAACTCTTGCTACATAGGTGAGCCTTTTTCATGAATTATCTTATACCCGTTGCATACTTATAGTGTTAGATCCACTATAGAGATGAGAAACTGAGGTGCAGAATCATAAAATTTTGCCTTTATAGAGACTTGTAAGGGCCTCCAATGTTCTCATTGTGCAAGAGAGGTGTTTGGGAATAAAATGAATTACGAATAAAATGACTTCTTGTAATGCCTTTAACATTTAGAAACCTGTGACCTGGTTAAATCCTTTACCATCACTAAGAGCTTCTATCTGATGAGGGAAACTTCTTCCCTACTCCATAGTGCTGTGGTAAAGACTAAAGATATTCATAAATGTGGCCCTGGCTGGTGGCTTATTTGGTTGGAGTATCATCCCATGCACCAAAAGGTTGTAGGTTCAATTCCTAATCAGGATACATACGTATGTTGTGGGTTTGATTCCCGTTCGGGACACGTATGGGAAACAAACAATTGATGTTTCTCACATCGATGTTTCTCTCTCTCCCTGTTCCTCTCTCTTTAAAAATCAATAAAAGCATATCCTAGGGTGAGGATTAAAATATATTCATGAACAGAGAAATTTTTGGAAGCACTTCAGGTATTACATAAACTGCAGGACCATTAGGACTCAGACATTGTTGAATACACATTGTAAATTAAAGTTGTCCACCTCTCTATGTTTAACAAGTCTACATAAAAGCACAAAATGCCAAAGTGTATAATCTTTGAATGGGAGTTGTACTATTTACAAATACAATTTCACTAAAAAACAATTTTTTAACTGTCTCAATTTTTTGGGTTTTTTGTGTCTTCCAGAGATATTTTGTCTGTATATTATAGGTTTGCTCCACAGTGATTGGCTCTCTGCTTCATAAGAAAAGGGAACTATTCCCTATTGGGCCACAGCTGACTTCAAATACCACATTTAATTCTCAGGAACTCAGGGCATAAATGACATTTATAAGCCCTTTTATTCAAAATATCTTTCATGAATCTAAGACATTTCACAGCGAGGTGATTGCTCACATATTGAATATTTTAAAATAAAACAATCGTTAAGACAGCTTGAGCCTAGAATTTATGGATAATAGACAAACCAAGGACTGTTAGAGTTGATTTGTCCCCCCCATGGGCTTTAGTCTAATCAAGGAATGTCACTTGGTCACTGGTGTCTAAGGATATTCAGCCTGGGTTCTGACTGATGCTTTACTTCTCTGGGTGAATTTCCAGCAACCAAGGCAAACATGAGGAAAAGTAATTGGAAAAATTCTTCAGGGTTGTTCTATGTTTCTATTATTTAAAATATATATATTTAAAATTAATGTAAGATTTTGCTTTATACCTGCCATCATGGGGTACACCAAAGGATGAGTTTAGCTTGTTGTTTTTTAAGCAGGAGAGAAATAGAGGGATTATGTTTCTCTCCCTTAAGGAGCAAAGCAAACATGAAGGTTCCTTAATTAACTCTGCAGATTCTAAAACCTGCTTTCTCGATCTGTTTTTGTGATTGCTAAAGACCCAATTTAGAATTTTTTAAAATTGCTTTAAAGTTAGAACTGTGCATGCTTAGCAGGGTCGGGGAGGAGGTATAAAACCGTCCGGGAAAATCTGTAATTTATGTCTCCTGGCTTCCCAGTCTTCCCTGAGAATTCGTAAATTGGCATCCCTATACCTCTGCAGTGTTAACCAATTCATCATGAGGTGTCAGCGTGTCTCAGAGGGAGCGATACAGACTACCCAGGAAAATGTTTGCCCTGTGTCTGCAATGCTGTTAGCTTCTGCTGCAAGAACCTTCCCCCAGGTGACTGGGTGCTGTGAGGTGAAGAGCTGGACTAGGGCAGGCTACATCCTGTCTGCCCCTTCCCACATGTCTCTCACATTTCCATCTGCCAGGAGATGCTGCTTGATGGAAGAGTGGATCAAAAGGGTTGAAAACTAGAATAACAAAGGCCTCAGATAAACAAGATAAAGCACTTAAGGCAATAAGCACAGTGCCTTCCACATTAGGCATTCAGTGAATAGTAGCTGTTTTGTTATTTTCAATGAGAGGAGCATTTCCCATTAACCATTCTTGCTGTCTTACCTCCAGCTCTGAGTTGTTTGGCAGGCAGGCCTTGCAGCGTTCATCCAAAATCCAAAACTATGGACATTTCGCCTGCTGCTTGTGCAGTCTGGAGCCCGGTTCCTACCATGTTTTTACATAAGAGAGACTAAAAATGAAATCAATAACTATTTGAATGTCTCCATTCAAAGAGATGCAAACTTAAACGTAAAATGTAAATGCCACTCCTGAATAGCAGTTTTCCCTGGCATCCAATTCATGGGCTTGTGACATATAATTTGAAATGGTGGCAGAGGGTTTCTGTTACTGTGCAAAGAAAATGTGATTCTGCCTATAAAATTCATGCACCCTTTAGTAATTTGTATGCAAAAGAACTAGCTTTTCTATATACTTGTGAATTGTTTTAACTGTTTGAAGATGCCAATAACATTGGCAATAAAAAATATAGAGATGTTTTTGAGAGCTGCCTGAAATCAATGGTTACAATGAACTCTGTACCTGTTTGCTCATTTTTTATGCCATTCAGACAACAAGAAGGGAAGCAGAATGCTGATCACTGGCCGCTGAATTTGTTAGGATAGTCTGTTTGTTTTATTTTTATTTATTTTTTATTGTTGACAGTATTACAAATGTCCCCCAATTCCCACCCCCCCCCCTTTATTCCCCTTTTCCCAACCCAGGCCTTCACCACACTATTGTCTGTGTCCATTGATTATGCATATATGTATATAAGTTCTTTGGTTAATTTCTCCGCCCCCCCCCACCCCCCCCCCCCCCTGCAAGAGATGTCAGTCTGTTGTATGGAGGCATGGAAAGCCTGTTTTGGACTTTGGCCACCCCCTGGAAAAGTGTTGGCTATTTTTCATTGCTTCTTGGACTTATGTCTCATGTGATTTTAGATCATTAGAATGACTCTTGCTTTCTAAGACTGATTCATACTCTTCTCTCTCTCTGTTTTAAGTATAATTCAGATGTCAGTACTCGACTTTTTGCAACAGATGATTGATAAGTAATATGTTCTTGTTGGGTTCCTTGCAGGAAAAAATAAGAACTTACTATGAAATGAAAAATGAGTTAAAATAGTTGAAAGTAGAATTTTTTTAATTGGCTTTGTACAGATAAGGCTATTATTATTTATGTATTTATTCATGACAAAAAAAAATAAGAGTTGCTAGAGGAAGCAGTGTCCTTGTTGTAGGGCAGAAAATGGCCCTGTGGAAAGTGAGTTCCACTTCCCATGAAGCCATAGCCTCAGTTTTCTTCACCATACTTTCCCCTCGGGTTCCAGGTAGGTCCATAGAGTCCCTAGAAGTCTCTATTTTATATCCTTGTTATATCCTTTAGATCATCATAAACCAGAGAAGGTGACTATAGATTTGTAGCAAAAATCTAAAACACTCGAATTAGTATTATCTTTAAAGTTGAGATATAGAACAAACTTCCTGGATTAACTATACATATTGCTTATAAAACATTGTGATTTTTATTTCAAAACTTTATTCTTTAGCAAAATTTTTCTCTAGATGAATCATTATTATAGCATTTGGATGTCTTCCAGAGGGATCAAAATTTACTATGAGTTTGCCTTGAAACTCTGTATATAAAAATCTAAACTTCCCAAAGAAACCATTATTAGAGGATAATTATTCTTTTTATAAAAGTAGTGAACATTGGACCTCATTAAAAAGTCAGTATTTGTAATGTGTTTTAAATGAAGTCTAAATTACTTTGAAAATCATATATTTTTAATTTTTTTAGGAAGGACAAGTCATTAAAATATGAAAACATAGGTTTTCATGAGATGAAAAGGCATATAAATTGTTTTTGGTTCCATTGATACATGTTTAGTAAAAATTAAGCATTATGTGCTTCCATGGTTACATGGTTCTATCCTTGGGGTATTGTATGAATCCCGAGAATGGAATCATAGCTGTGTAATGTGTGATTTGGATATCTGTTTGGCAACCAGTGTTTTCCTGCAGTTGTGAGATGCTTGCACAGGACAGACAGTGATCTAGCAGCAAGGTCGCCGCTCTCCCAGCCCTGCTGTCTATAATGACAGAGACCAGGAAACAGGGGCATGGGGCTCCTGGCCCGGAGATCTTAGGAAAATACCAGGACCTCTCTAATCCTCCATTTCCTCGTCTGCAGAAGTCAAGGTGTGGATTTATATGGCCTCCAAGGTTCATTCCATCCCAAAGTTCCATGTTCCCGTGTTTCTGATTACAGTGCTGAGTCAGGCATGCATGCAACGTGCTGTTTAAATAATTGCTCACAAGTTGAACATCTTACCATTGTCAAGAGCCCAGAATCACAGAGAAGTAGCACTTTTGTCTCTAGTTATATGCTAAATGTAATTATACTTTAAGTGGCTTAATAAAGGAAGTGGGCATCCTCCTTTGCCAGGGCACGTCCTTGCACTGTGCTATATAAAGAGGCAATCATAAAGGTTATTTGTGAAGAACTGTGATCTATAACCTCCTCCCCACATATATACCCTTACTCAAATATATATATCTAACTTATTTTTTTTATTTTATTTTAAGGTGGCCATGAGGCTTTGCTGTCGGACACACTTCAATTCACCATTTCCTAATTGTGTGACTTTGGACAAGTCCTTTAACCTTACAATGCCTCAGTTACTTTATCTGTGCAATGGGGATGACGATAGTTGATGCCCACATGGGTGTTAAGCTGTTGTGGAGACACCAGGAGAGGATGTGGAGGCTCAGTGTTCACACCTAGGGAACACTCAGTATAGGCTAACTCTTACTGTGTCCAGATAAACTATGAAATGCCGTACATCTCTCCTCTTTCTAAGCAGCCTCTTCCCTTTTCCCCCCTCTTTTTTTAATTGAATTTACTAGGGTGACATTGTAAATAGAATTATCTAGGTTTCAGCTGTACAATTCTATAATCTATCATCTGCATATTGTATTATGTATTCAGAATCCCGAGTGAAGTCTCCTTCCATCACCATGTATCCCCTTTACCCCCTCCCACCTCCCCACACACCCCTTTCCCTCTGGTAACCACCATACTGCTGTCTATGAGGTTTTTGGTGGCGTAATCCCTTCACCTTTTTCACCCAACCTTAACCCCCTCCCCTCTGACAGCGGCAGTCTGTTCTCTGAATCTGTAAGTCTGTTTCTATTTTGTTTGTTTATTGTTCATTAGATTTCACATATAAGTGAAATCATATGGTATTTGTCTTTCTCTGACTGGCTCATTACACTTAGCTTAATACTCTCTAGGTCCATCCATGCTGTCTCAAAGGTAAGATTTTCTTTTTTAAGGCCAAGTAGCGTTTCATTGTGTAAATGTACCACAGCTTTTTTGTCCACTCATCTACTGACGGGCACTTGGTCTGCTTCCAACTCTTGGCTATAGTAAATAATGCTGCAATGAACATAAGGGTGCATATATTCTTTCCAACTAGTGTTTTAGGTTTCTTCAGATATATTCCCAGAAGTGGAATCAGTGGGTCAAATAGCAGTTCCATTTTTAATTTCTTGAGGAGGCTCCATACTGTTTTCCACAGTGGCTGCACCAGTAGCATTCCCACCAGCAGTGCCCAAGGGTCCCCTTTTCTCCACATTCTCGACAACGCTTGTTGTTTGTCCATTTATTGATGACAGCCATTCTGACACTGTGGTTTTAATTTGCATTTCTCTGATGATTAGTGACATTGCACATCTTTTCATATGTCTATTGGCAGCCATCTGTATGTCCTCTTTGGAGCAATGTCTATTCAGGTCCTTTGCCCATTTTTAAATTGGATTGTTTATTTTTTTTGGTGTTGAGCTTTATAAGTTCTTTATTAACTTTGATATTAACCCCTTATCAGATGTATCATTGGTGAATATCTTATCCTATTCATTTTGTTGATGGTTTCCTTTGCGGTGCCAAAACCTTTTACTTGGATGTAATTGTATGTGTTTATTTTTTTCTTTAGTTTTCCTTGCCTGAGCAGATATACTGAAAAAATATTGCTATGAGAAATGTCCAAAATTTTATTGCCTATGTTTTCTTCTAGGATTTTTATAGTTTCAAGAATAACATTTAAGTTTTTCATTTACTTCAAGTTTATTCTTGTGTACGGTATAAGAAGATGATCTAGTTTAATTTTTTGCACATATCTGTCCAATTTTCCCAGCACCATTTATTGAGTAGACTTATCTTTACACCATTAAATTCTTTAAATTATTTTATAATTACAGATGATAAATAATATATTAGTTTTAGATTAGAGATTTACATACCTTACAAAGTGATCACAATGATAAGTCTAGTACCCATATGACACCATACATAGTTATTACAATATTTACTATATTATATGCTATGCTGTACTTTACTCACACAAAATATATATGTTATAAAGTGGAATCCATGAGTATTTATCTAACAATGATGACATTGTTCAGTGTTCGAGAGGTTTCTTAGGTGGTAAGGATATAGAAATTTTAAGAAAACAAAAAGACCTGTATTCAGTGGGTTAAAGCTAAGACACATAGGTCTTTGTGAAGTGAGGCAGTACGTGAGCAATGCCTTGAGGGTGGCAAATGTATTCTGAAAATGCTGGTTTTGAGAGCATTCCTGGGGTAGAGAATGCTCTGTGGGAAAGATGAAGTCAAGACTGGAACCATATCAGCCTTGGGCAAATACTAGAAACTGGATAACCAACCTGGAGGTAATGGGTAGTTGAGGCAAAACAAGCAGGAGCACCAGGTGTCCCCATCAGGGAGCATGTGATTCTGAGGTGAAGCATGTGCCCCATCCAGCAGCTCAGGCTCTAGAACAGGAGCTGGTCCTAGGACCCAGCCCCATCCCCTTCTGCAGTGGAAAAGGGAAGATGGGTGAGTGTGCAGAATTCCAGGAATGAGGAGATTCTGATACTTTATTGTGAACTTCATCCGAGGCTCAGCCAAGACTCAGTGGCAGACCACTAAGGGATGCCACCAAAGTAAAGGTTGGATCTGCCAGGTCTGTTGGGCAAATTCAATTATCTAGAAATAAAACACAAGTTCAAGGACTGGGCCAAGTTCCAGAGCAAGTTACAATAGGGCAGAAAGTTGGTAGCCCTCTCCCGCCACCCACTTAATGCACATTCCTCTCGGACAAGCGTGCCATTTAAGGTTGTGTTCCATTGTTGAAGAGTCATAATTATCCATGTTCACGATAGCAGGTCGCAGCAAAAGACTGATATTTCTCCACTGGATTTCTTCTTTGCCATCGCTCCATTGAGCTATTTTCCAGTTCTTTGCAGTCTTTTAGATAATGCTTGGGTAAAGAAATATTAGTTCTAATAACCCTGGTTCCCAATGAAATGAGGTGGAAAGATACAATTAGATAAAATCTATTGTCAGGATTCTCTATTTGCCCAGGGTGAGCAGGGAGGTTGGTCACCTCCGGCCCTTAGAAGCTGCCTGATTGTCCACATTTAAATAGCAGCCGGGCCCTTTCCTTTTGTTAGGATGCATTTTGCATATCTATTGATTATCTCAAGATAATTATATGAATAAATTCCTCCATTCTCCCAATAAGGTGAGGCAGATCAGAGAACAATTTTCCTCTGTTGTGAAGTTAATTGCTTTATAGTATAATTTGCAGCAAAAGGTCTTGCTTGACATTTAGCCTTGCTTTCTCTGAGACTAATAATATATTCTCTATATTTCTCCATGACTCTTTTTGAAAATTGGTCTTCCCATCACCCTCTGAGGGTAGGCAGGCCTTTCTGCTTTGTTCTTTGGATTCAAAATGTTGCTACAAAAAGGATTTCACTGTGCGAATGAAGTGGAAATAGCATTTTATCCGTCAGCCCTTTCACTCACTCTCTCTCTGGTACTAATTGAGCAAGACATTGCTGTAGGCACCTTGGAGATACAAAGGTGAATTGATACTTCAAGGAGTTGAGTATTCATGGGGAAAGTAGACACATGTGTGTAAGATACTTGACAAAATGTTGGTTGACTTCCTTTTCAAGGAGGAATTGAGTCCTTTTGAAAAGTCAGATTGGAACAAAGTTCTAGACGCCGAGTTTTTCTATTGTCCCTTTAATCTCTGTGCAAAATGGCACTGAACAACTTTAAGTACCCACATTTGGTTTTAGCTCTCTCTATAAGGGTTTCTTTCAGATTTTTGAACAGCTCTGGACTTGGAAGTTGGGAAGAAGAGGCACCATAATACCTCCCTGGGGTGGAAACATGATGCCCTGGGAACAGACCACCATAATACATCGTTTAGCAGGTTCACTGGGAAGGTGTCCCACTATACACAGACAGACAACATAATTCTCAACCACAGGTAACTCTTCCAGGAGTTTTGCCAGCGTTACATGCCCATTTGTTGCAATGTGCAAACATTGTCTTCTGGGAAAGATGCCCAATATTTTTGTGTTTGACTTTCTAAATAAGGGCAACTACCGCTTAACCCATTTGTTTTTCACAAAGAGGAAAGAAGCTCATAAATGTTTAGTGCGAGTCAGGAAAAATGTTTAGGCCCTTTTTAGGGCCAATGCCCTGTGTAGCTTCTTTGTTCAGAGTGGAACACGTTGTATGCCATCAGCAGCTAGATGTTTAATGCTTAGGCTAGGCACAATAAATGCCATGGGCAGCACGCCTCCAAAGAAAAACACTCTCTCTCTAGTGACATCTTCTTAAAAGTCTATACAACCCCAGTTGAAGGGTTTCTCCTAAAAGACTCCTAATGTGGTGAAGTTTGAAAAGAATCCGAATGTAAATACTTGGAGCATGTAGAATTCCAGACCACAGATTATTTTTACGTCTTTCATGTGAATCTAAGGATTCACAGTGAGCAAAAAGCATGATACAAAGGTTTAAATATATGAAACAATAAGCAAAACCATTTTTATTTTTTTCAAACTGTAAATAGTAAAGCTGTATATTCATGTGTAGTTAAAAATAGCTATTTACATACATATATTTAAATTTTTTGCATGTAATAAAAATAACCCAGAAAGTCAGAGTTTAAAGCAATTGGAATTTCTATTAGCACAGTTGTTACTAAGCTATTGGTCCAAGTGTCTGGAAATGTGTGCATTTTAGAAATATGATGGTGTTTTAGGAAACGGGGCTTTTGATGTAGTAAAGATGTCCACTCATTTTTTTTTTTATAATATCATCACGGTAAGAAAGTTTTCTTGCCTAGAGGTAGTGAGTTGACATAAATCTGTTCTGCTTTCCCACACACAATTGGGCCCCACCCCTTCTAGTTATGCTATATATAGCTTCCTCTTTCTCTTCCTCTCTCTCTCTCTCATTTTTCTTTAAAGATTTGACCTTCCTTTCATGCCGTAATCTGAATATATTGAAACCCAAAATGTTACTTCTTACTGAACATTTATCAAACATAAACAAAACACTGGCCAGATATTTTAGCGCAACATTTTCAATGTGTCATGGCAGAAATCATGTACTAATGCTTTGTGTGTGTGCACGTGCGCAGGCATGTGTTAAAAAACACACACCAAAAAAACAAAAAAACAAACAAAAAAAAACACAGTGACCCTAGCCAGTTTGGCTCAGTGGGTAGAATGTCAGCCTGTGGACCAAAGGGTCCCGGGTTTGATTCCAGCCAAGGGCACATACCTCAGTTGCAGGCTCCTCCCTGGCTTAGGCCCTGGTGGGGGCTCATGTAGGAGGCAACCATTCCATGTGTTTCTCTCACATCGATATTTCTCTCTTTATCTTTCCCTCTCTCTTCCACTCTCCCTAAAAATCAATGAAAAAATATCCTTGGGTGAGGATTAAAACAAACAATGAAAGCAGGCTTTTCAGGATTACTAATTCCACTTAAATGACCAACACCTGGATAGAAAAATAGCTTTTCCACATCATGTGAACCATTGATAAAGCAGCATCAGTGTGTATGGGAACAGCCACACATGTCACTGAATGCTCCACCTTTTCCTTAGCTATTTACTGCTGCTGCTTCTCTTAAATATTTCATTTAAATGCTGTCTAACTTTCAGAGTTTATATGAGAATTAAATGAGGTCATGTATGTAAAGTTCTTATCCATTTGGACATGTAGTATACAAAATGGTAACATTATAAGCACATATCTATAAATGCATGAAATAGTATGGAAAAATACATGTCACAAACACAAATACTGTTATAAGGATTTGCTTCGAGGGAAGGGAACTGAATTGCTGAAAACAGTGAAGGAGAGACTTATTCCTGTAAACCCTTTGGTAACTTTTGAATTTTGAACAATTTGCATGTATTTATTTATTCAAAAATTATTTTTTAAAACTAAAAAATATATATAAACCCTTCAAACTACCTAATGCACTGTCTACATAAGGCAGAGCATGAGATTTGGGCTATATAGTTCTGTCTTGTTTGAATTTTTGCTAATATACATGTTCATATCTATGCTTATAATTTGAAACTTAAAGCTAAAACATCACTTGGCCGTATGCCCATAAGGATGCGGTATTTTCTTGTTACCTATTTGCATGAGGGAATCAGGGAGACCACCCGCTTAAAGACAATCTGTGGACAAATCAGTCTGATTTGGTGTGAAGGGCGACAACAAAAACATTCAAAACCAGGCAACTTCCAAAGCTGAACTTCAGAGCTAGCAGAGGTATTTTATAGTTTCAAATTACGTTCTGTGCTTGAAATGTTCTAGAGAGATATTCAGCTTCAGAGTAGAGGAAATTATTGTCAAGACGTGGTAGAAAAATGAGTCATTGTTTTGTTGCGGTGGCGGTTTCTCTTAAAACAAAGCAGCAACTGCTTTTGAAAACAGTCTCAGCCCGTGATTCCTCTGTCTGGTGTGGTCCTGAAGACATTTGCAATAAAGATGCTAATGGGTTTTTAAAACTGCACCCTCAATTGGGATGCTTTCCTAAGAAATAGGAGGCCATTAAAAGAAGTTCTCACAGCAGCCCAAGTGCCCGCCATCCTTCTAAGCTGCAGGGATGGGGAACCTGTTTTTCTGTCAACGGCCACTTGGATATTTATAGCATCATTCATGGGCCATACAAAATTATCAACTTAAAAGCTAGCCTGCTCTATTTGGTCAACACTTAGTTAACTCACACTCCCCCCCCCCCCTCCCCAAACCAAATGATTTCGAGAACCTCATACAGCCCACGGGGAGGCCGTCTCCACCCCTGTTCCAAGGAGTCCCCCAGTGAGGCCAGGAGGAGGGTCCACTCTGTAGCTCTGGTCTATCGGAATTGCCTGGATTTTTTTGTTTCCGAGGCATTTGAGGTAACGTGGTAGCCTGTTGCCTTCTTTCCCCCTCCCTGCGTCTATATCACGGTTTCCCAACCTCCTCACGGTAGACGTGTCAGGCCTGATCGCCTTTGCTGCAGGGGCCGTCCTGTGCACTGTAGGATGTGCAGCAGCACCTTAGCTCTGTCCCTAGGTGCCACACTGATGTTTCCTTTCTGCCTCTCTCTCCCTCTCCCTTCCTCTCTGAAATCAATGACAATATGTTTAAAAACAACAACAACCAAGGCTCTGAAGCTCAAGCAGGTTTTATTTCTAGTCACGTTGGTGTAGAGGCCATGGTGGGAGGGCGGGGGGAGTCCCCATCCTATGTCCTCTGTGACAAGTACCACATCGAAGTGGAGGGAAGGAAAGTAGACACACTAAGTTTCTGACGCTATTCAACTATAAAGAACTGTATTCAGGGAGCAGAAAAGATTTTGGTTTTCAGGAGAAATTAAAGTACATTTCCATTTACTTTCAGAGTAGAGGATGATAACTTGAAGACATGTAGTAAATTACTTGATGCAAAAGAATATACAGGATGGACAAAAGTAGGTTTACAATTGTGGGTACATGAAACAGAGTTAGTAAAGATTTTTTAACAATCATAACCTGCATGTCCTTTTCCACACGAACAACTGTAAACCTACTTTTGCCCCACCCTGTATTACACCCTGTAAGGTATCCAGAGCTGGTCAGACCAGTGCCAGTTTCTAACAGGCGTGCAGGAATCCTGTGGCCACATCTACCCTGAATAGACAAACATTAAATCTAAATACGTAACTCCCAGATTTTGGCCAGAAACTTCTAAAGGCTGCCTGCCAACTCACTATGTGAAAAAGAATGTGTGTGAGCCACAGACTCCAGGCCACATTTCTTAGGGGAGGAAGAAGTGATTTGGAACCCAGACCTTCAGAAAAGAGACTCATTTAGCAGTGGGATAATGTGATCATCCTAGCAGAACCTCGAAGCACCAGGTCCCGCCATCCCACTGAGCTACAGGGTGGGTAGGGAGAGGAGGAGGGTGGGAAAGGGTGGGGCCTCAACTTCTTCGTTTCTCTCATCCTGAGAGACCATAGACTCCATTCGAAACTAGTCAGAAATGAGGCCAATTTTGCTTCAAAGATCTCAAAACAATTTACCACAGTTTTCAGGTAGTAATACTTTTAACAGTTTTTCAATTATACAGTGGTAATTACATTTTTTCAGCGGCCACATGTTGAAACTTTTGCCTTACTTAGGGAAACTTTGGCCTGGGTAAAAGTATCAAGAAGATTCATATTCTCTAAAGGAAATAAAACTTCCAAGATTAGCATAGTAAACGCAGAGGTATTTTTCTCACATCCCTGTGTCCTTGTCATCTTTGTCAAGATGCCCCAAACATGTTTCTTTGCCAAGAACTGAATCAGGTTATCCGGAAGGCCAAGATGGATAGAGTTCCAATTAGCACCTAGGACAGGTACATAAAAAACCAAAAGGGGATCTCTCCCTCTGGGAAGGTTTCTAATACGGGTCTTCCTCTCCTTCCTCCCATGTCTCTTGCCATTTAAACGAGGCCGCTGAAAGCCTATTTGATAGCTAGAGATTTTGAAGTAAATTAAAAAAGGGACTATTACATGCTTAAGATAGGTTCCTTTTCCTTTCACATTGGGGATTTCACATTTGCTTTGAAATACACAGGAAGTTTTCAATGTAGGGAAGAAGAATGGCCAAATGATTCCCAATTCAATGGGGCATAAAGTTCAGAGCACCTCGTCTGACAGCTTAAGGATGTGGCTTTGGGTAAACCATGACACAGCTGGTCTCTGCATCTGTGCAACAGGCTTTGAGTTTTGTCCTAAGTACTTGGTTCTAGAGAAATGGTTAACTTTTTCCATTGCAGCATGCTTCACTAGCTGTGCCCTGAGAATACTGATGGCTGTCTGTGTAAATTCACTGTAAATTACGTGGGCTTTGTAATAAGGTGTAGTGCTGCGCCTGGGAAAGCCACATAGCGCAGCTGTCCGAGTTCATCTGTCCAAGTTGGAGTCCAAGTTCTTGTTGCAGACTCTCTCTGCATAGCCAGAATCACGGGCTCTAAAGAAGAATGACTGAACCCCAACTGCAGGGCGGCTTAGTGCATTGTCAAGTTTACTCAGTTTTAAAGATGTTTGCACTTATCCTCCGCATAGTATGTACATGTCCTCTTAGTAGAGGTAAATTTCTGAGGTACCTAGACAGATAACTTTTAACCTTCCTTAATATGTAATATTATTGTTCTGAGTATGTACAAGCCTTAAGAATGGGTAGTGAAAAAAGCATAAACATGAAATTTTATCTAGTTTCTGGGAAACAAATAGTGTTTATACCAGGGTTATTCCACAGAGTTGATTTTTTTTCCCCCTAAAACATAATGTAGACCATAAAATTATTCACAAAATAAGCTTAGGCTATCATTTATCAACTATATCAGACATTTAAAAATATTTATCTCATTTGCAGAATGTATCCGTTGGAAGGAAAAATTACACATTCCACTGCAATAGGCGACATCATTTTTTTCCACTGCTGCCAAAAGTGAAAACCGTGTTTACTTTTCATTGGAACAAATACATTATAATCTCACTCCATTAAAGGCCAAACTTGAGGATTATACATCTGAGAGAAGAAATGTCCTTTCATTTTTTTTGAAACATACTTTTGGTATGTGGGAGTGGGAGTGGGAGTGGGCGTGGGAGTGGGAGTGAGAGTGAGCTGACTGGGTAATGCTAATGCTTCCACTGGGTTGTGAAATATTTAAGAAAAAGCATTAAAAATATGTTACAGGTTCCCAACTACACACAGAATACTTTGATTTTACTTAATTTGAAGATCTATTTCTCAAATTTGACTCACTTAAAGAAATGAGTATAAGTCTAAAGAAGTTCCACACATCGAGTCTGAGACCAGGGATGGGTGCCAAAGAGAAAGAAGTAACCGTAACGGGGAGGGGGGGCGTTAGATGCATGAAAAGAAACCCAAGAAGTAATTGCTAGAAACTTTGAACAAGAAGCTCTGAAGGATTCCATTTTCTTTTCTCTTTGGAGCTGTAGCATCTTTGTTGTCTGAAGCTTCAGCTGAGTTTGGTTGGGCTGAAGTTTTCTTGAGGAGAAGGCCATGGATGAGACCTTCTTGCTCAGGATAGGTGGCCCGGTCTATTGTTATGAGTCATGTTCTTTGTACCAGTTTGGATCCTAAACTCAGCTGTTCCTATGGTCTCTTGTCATATTAGGAGAAAATAAATGAGAAAGTTACAGAAAGGGACAGAAGATGAACCTTAGGGAAAAATCCTAAAACATCTGAGAGGTGAGCTTTTTGAAATTAAACATCCTATCTGTGTTCGTCAGCCACTTAAGATATGTCACAAATGCCCCAGTCAGAATCAGAATTACGCCATTGTTTTGCTCCCATACAGTTTTGTCTATACCTCTAGTGGAGCCCATTTGACATATGCTACCGCTTGCTCACTTGTCCACCATTCCCAGCAACATTTAGGCTTCTTAAGGGACCATCTCTATGTATTCACAGTTTCTTCAGCACCTGGAAAGGGCCTGCAAACAGTAGTTGCATAATGTATACTGGATGAATGAAAAATCAAGTACAAAAATGTGCACAGAGATTGGGCTCACCATCTAGTCCCCTTGTGCTCTCAGTATCCAGCATAATTCCTGACTAACAGAGTCTTGGTATAAATTAGTAGGTAAGGATAATCCAAGAGTCTGATGGCAAACTGACCTGAGTTTGAACCCCAGCTTTGCCACATATGATCTCTGGGAGCTGGAACAAATTACTTTACATCTCTGTGCATCAGTTTCCGCACCTATAAAATGGGGTCACTGATAGATTAACCAGATAACACATGCAATAAGGCCTTGGCACAGTACCAGGCATAAAGAGGGCCTCACTTAAGAATCAGCAAATCTTATAGTAAAGGTTTGATATTCACATTAATTAATTATTCACTCTATATTTAGCTTGAATTATTTAATTTTTAAGGTCCAAAATTCCATGAGAAAAAGGCTAATATGATAATAGAAAGCTTTTTTTGTCCAGCTGGCATGACTCAGTGATTGAATGTTGACCTGTGAATCAGGAGGTCACAGTTCGATTCCCCATCAGGGCACATGCCCAGGTTGTGGGCTGGATCCCCAATGGGGAGCATGCAGGAGGCAGCCAATCAATGATTCTCTCTCATCATTGATGTTCTCTCTCTCCCTTTCTATCTGAAATCAATTTTAAAAAGTATATATATTTTAAAAGCTTTTCATCTGGGGCATTTTCTATGAAACAAAACTTAATACCCAAAATATATAAAGTACTCTTACAACTCAGCACCAAACACACAATCGAATTTAAAAATAGGCAGAGGACCTGAACAGACACCTCTCCCAAGAAGACATACAAATGGCCAACAGATACATGAAAATATGCTCAACTTTACGAGCTATTAGGGAAATGCAAATCAAAACTGTAATAAGATACCACCTCACAACTGTTAGAATGGCTATTATCAACAAGACAGGTAAAACAAGTGCTGGAGAGGTTGTGGAGAAAAAAAGGAGCCTTCATTCACTGCTGGTGGGAATGTAAACTGGTACAGCCACTATGGAAAACAGTATGGAGGTTCCTAAAAAATTAAGAATAGAGTTACCATATGACCAAGCAATCCCTCTTCTGGGTATCTATCCAAAAAACTTGAAAATATTTATTTACAAAGATATATGCACCCCTGTGTTAATTGCAGCACTATTCATAGTAGCCAAGACATGGAAACAACCAAAATGTCCTTCAATAGATGATGGGATGAAGAAGATGTGGTACATATATACTATGGACTACTCAGCCAGAAGACAAAATGAAATACTGCTATTTGCAGCAACATGGATGAACCTTGAGAATATCATACTAAGTGAAATAAGTCAATCAGAAAATGTTAAGAACCATATAATTTCACTCCTATCCTAGCTAATAATAGACAAAGATGCAAATTGACAATACCTTTGCTATGCCCACCATTGGCTAATCAGAGTGATATGCAAATTAACCACCAACAAAGATGGCAGCTAATTTGCATATACCGGCTAGGAGCGAAGACTGAAGACACTGTAGAAGGAAGCCAAGCAATGGAGCTGAGGTAGCGGAGACGGGCAGCAGAGAAGGGTGAGGTAGGAACGGCAGAGATGGGCGGGGTAGGTGCGCCAGAGAAGGGCGGGGTAGGAGCAGCAGAGAGGGCAGGGTAGGAATGGCAGAGATGGGAACGAAGCCCTATTCTTGCAGGAATCTTCCTGCAACGGGCATCTAGTGTGGGATATAAAACTGAAACACGTAGACACAGACAACAGTGTGGTAGTTATGGAGGGGGTGTAGAGGAGGTAGTAAAGGGAACCAAATGTATGATAACAATAGATTACTTGCCCTAACCTGTTTGGCTCAGTGGGTAGAGCATCGGCCTGCGGACTGAAGGGTCCCAGGTTCGATTCCAGTCAAGGGCATGCACTTTGGTTGCGGGCACATCCCCAGTAGCGGGTGTGCAGGAGGCAGCTGATCGATGTTTCTCACTCATTGATGTTTCTAACTCTCTATTCCTCTCACTTCCTCTCTGTAAAAAATCAATAAAATATATTTTAAAAACAATAGATTACTTGACTTTGGGTGTTGGGCACACAATGTAATATACAGATGATATAGAAATGAAAACTTAAACCTATATAATCTTATTAACCAATGTCACCCCAATACATTTAATAAAAAAATAAATAAAAATAAGAGCCTCTTTTGAAACATTGCCAGGACATAAACAGATGCTGCCACCATTTGCTTTGGAGGAACATTTTCTCTGTTGGATCAAAGATGAACCAGTGCTCCAAGTAACCTCGCCTGATTGTATTGACTTAACAAATGAGAAAACGGGAGCACAGAAGTGCTCTGATCTGCCCTGATTTGACACAGCAAGCCAGTGTGATGCCTTCCATGTCAAGAAACCAAGGCTAATTGCTTTTCTGTTTACTGCACCCACCACAGAATTAGGAGGCCTTTGTATTTTGTGTGCAAAGAAATAAACCCAGAAGTAATGGGCTGACACAAAGAGCCCACCTGATTTTCCAGAACTGAATCTTTTGACTATTCAAGTTGAATATATATGACTTAGCAAAGAGGAAAAATACAGGCTGTGGCAAAGGTACATTTACAGTTGTTCATATGAAAATAATACAATAATTAATATAAGAACAAACTCTGTTTCACGTACTCACAACTGTAAACCTGCTTTTGCCCCTCCCTGTATAGAGAATTTACATTTATTATAGACTGCATCAATGATTTGGAGCTTCCGTAACCATTTTCTTGAAGGAAGAATCTCTAGAAAGCTTGTGTGGCAGTGCATGCAGGTAGATCTGATGGGACCTGGTTTGCACTTCCCTTTTCCTATTGCAGAGGACACCTGAGCCATAATTGGGCTGTGGCTATAGCAGGTCCTGTCACAGCTAAATAAAAGCAGCAGCAACTGAGAGAACATGGGAGAAAATGCCAGCAGCCATCCTGGAGTAGTGGACATTAACCAATGTCTCATAACCTAGACAGAGTATTTTGGCATGCCACCCACCGGCAGGCCTATAAGCGTTTCTAGCTTAAGTGGAGATTTTTCTCTTTGAATATCTGCAAGAACAAGCAATTAATTTATGGACTGATTAATGGTGTCTTCAGCTCTGTTGTCAAAGATACTCCTTCAGTCATGTTTAATGAGATAGTCTGCTGTCATTAAAGTCATTAGACTCATTAATAAATAAATAACGTGGTTGGATGTCACAGAATTTGTACTTCATAATAAAGACTAAGCTAAGTCTTGGGGAAGGGAGTGGGGGGGGGAGAGGTTAATGGGGGGGAAAGGGGACATATGTAATACTTTAATCAATAAAGAATTAAAAAATTAGAAAGACTGAAGAAGATCATGGAGAGAAAAAAAGACTAAGCTAAGTCAACATTTCCCAGAAACATTTAGAAAGAAAATGAGAAAAATAGAATTAATTCCAGAAATAATTTTCCCCTTGAGTCAAAAATCACCAGTCTTCAAGAAGAATGTAGAAGATAAACTGTGGACATGTACTGAGAAAGTATTAGAATTTCATGATATTTCTTTTAATCTGCAAAAGTAAGAAGGAAATTACCCTGGACACATTGATGTACTCAGTGACACTGGTGTTCTTACTCTGACCACATGCCCATGGTCATTTGCCATGAGGTATGCTAAGGTTTTCTAGGGTGTCACAGGTGGACAGTGCCCTCATGCATCCATCTAACTTTACATTCAACAAATAGTCACTGACTGTCTCCTATGTGCCAGACCCCACTTTTGATCATTGAGACACCGCAACATTTCTGCTCTCATAGGAAATACATTCTAATAGGGGCAAGGATCTCAGCTAAGTAAATATAGGCAGCTTTTACTTACTTTTCATTGATTTAACCCATTCTACTTAAGTGCACACAGAACATTATCCAGGATAGATCACATTGTTTGATCTTAACAAATTTAAGAGAATGGAATGAAAATAAATATCAGTAACAATAAGAAAATGGGAAAATTCACATTTTCAAATTTCAATGGGAAAATGCATGGAAACTAAGCAACTTACTCTTCAACAACCATTGGCCCAAAGAGAAAATCAAAATGAAATTTTAAAAAACATCTTGAGACAAATGAAAATTAGCCCAGCCGGTATGTTCAATGATTGAGCATTGACCCATGAACCGAGGTCACTGATTCGATTCCCATTCTGGGCACATGCCCAGGTTTCAGACTTGATCCCCAGTAGGGGGTTTGCAGGAGGCAGCCGATCAATGATGTTTCTCTCCTACCGATGTTTCTATTTCTCTATCCCTCTCCTTTCCTGTCTCTGTAAGAACTCAATATATATAGACACACACACACACACACACACACACACTGAGTGGCCAGATTATTATGACCACCTCATCAGTACTTCATTGACACAAAAATACTGAATATTGAAAACTTCCTAAGCAAATACTCTCAAGGTTTTATTATTATTATTATTTGCATAACTAATTCACTGATGGGGTGGTCATAATAATCTGGCCAGTGTGTGTGTGTGTTGTGTGTGTTTATGAAAATTATGGAATGCAACAAAAGAAGTTTGTAGTAATTTTTTAAAAAGTTCATAGTGGGGTAAAAGAAAGTGGTTACCAATGGTGGCAGAATTTTCTCCACCTAAGAAGGTTTGTCCATGACTTTTGGAGTCTAAAGTTGTGTTCATTTCATGAATTTATTACATTTGTTGGACTTGCCTGTTGTCTGCCCTTTGATTTGTAAGCAGAAATGCAATAAAGCAAAGGATTTACTCCTAGAAGTGACAGGTTCCTCCTGGTACCAAGAAGGGAGAGGTGCACAAGTAAAGATTCCTGTTTGGTGTGGTGCAGAGTGCAGGAGACTTGACTTGGACAGTTTGCTATTAGGGAAGGCTTTAATGAATACAGATGAGTGTCAAGGGACACAGCAGTTCCCTAAAATACAAGCAAAATGGTGTGCAAATGCATACTTTTCCAGGAACCCAGACTATCAAAGGGTTCAATCCTATAACAGAGTTAAGGAGACCTTACTCTTTGAGAAGTTTTATCTCCAACTAGAGGCCCAGTGCACAAAATTTGTGTATGGGTAGAGTCCCTAGGCCTGGCTGGTGATCAGGGCCAATTGGGGCCTTCTGGCTGCTGGCTGGGGCCTCCCTTCCCTGGCTGCCGGCTGCCGGCTGGGTCCTTCCTTCATTCCACGCCACCCCTGTGATGGTCAGTGCACATCATAGCGAGCAATCGAACTCCCAGTCGCCTGGTCAAACTCCCTAGGGGACAATTTGCATATTAGGCTTATAGATAGATAGATAGTGTCCTGTAAGATTTTCCTGTCTTATCCTTGGTACTTGCAGCTACTTTCAGCCATTTGGATTCAGATAACTGGTCTCATATGCCCATTAAGTTTCTGGGTTTGTTTCCATTCTGGGTTGTTGGCTTAGTGGATTTGACCATAGCATTTTATAGTCATGTGTCAGGTAATGACAGGGATGCATCTGAGAAATGCGTTATTGGTATTTTGTCGTGTGCAAACATCATAGAGTGCACTTACACAAACCTAGATGACAGCCTACTACACACCTAGGCTATATGGTATAGCTGATAGTTCCTTTACCACAGCCCGTACAAGATGTTGCTGGATTGACTACTATAGGCAATTATAACACAATAGCAAATATTTGTATATCTAAACATATTTAAGCATAAAAAAGGAACAGTAAAAATAGTGTGTAAAAGATAATAAATGATACACAGTTTAGGCACTTAACCAGGAATGGAGCTCACAGGCCTGGAAGTTGCTCTGAGTCAGTGAATGAGTGGTGAGTGAATGTGAAGGCCTAGGACATTACTGTCCACAACTGTAGACTTTATGAACACTGTACACTTAGGGTACACTAAACTTTAAAAATATTTTTCTTCAAAAATATATTTTTCTTCAATAATAAATTAACCTTACTATAACCTTTTTACTTTGTAAACTTTTTAATATTTTTAACTTTTAACTCTTTTGCAATAACACTTAAGACACATTATACAGCTGTACAAAAATATTTTCCTTCTTTATATTGTTATTTTATGAGCCTTTTTCTATTTAAAAGATTTCTTCTCTTTCACTTTTAAGCTTTTTGGTTAAAAACTAAGACACAAACACACATTAGCCTAGGCCCACACAGGGTCAGGATCATCAGTATCACAGTCTTCCACCTCCACATCCTTCCCACTGGAAGTTCTTCAGGGACAATAACAGCTGTCATCTCCTATGATAACAACGCCTTCTTCTGGAACACTTCCTGAAGGGCCTGCCTGAGGCTTTTTTTGAGGAAGTGCCACTCTTTTCGGAAAGCACTAAGATGTTACTAAGCTACATGAGTAGGCTACAACAACACTAGGCGATAGGAAATTTTCAGCTCAATTATAATCTTACTAGAGACCCAGTGCATGAAATTCATGCACAGGTAGGGTCCCTAGCAGCAGCCGGCTGCTGGCTGGGGCCTCCCTTCCCCAGCCACCGGCCACCAGCTGCCAGGCAGAGGCTTCCTTCGTTCTGTGCCGCCCCTTCATGGTCAGTGCGTGTCATAGCAAGTGATTGAACTCCCGAGGGGACACTTTGTATATTAGGCATATATATATATATATATATATATATATATATATATATATATATATATATGATGGCTGTTGTATATGAGGTCCATCAAACATCACTGTGCGGTGCATGATGATACTTTCACTGTTTCATCTATTTTCCTTGTAGAATTTTATCTTTTAGTTTATTTTCCTCTTTTTTTTTTGTCTCAGATAATCTTCTAATCTTTTACTTTTAAAAGGAAGAAAAGCTAGACCAAGGGAGGTAGTCTTAAGCACAGTCCTGCTATGAAGGAATGAATTTTTATTCCCCATTTTCCTCCCCAAGGCTCTCACAGTGTAACAAGCATAGCTGCAGGTTTGTGGCAGGTATGTGGGGTAAAATCAGATTTCCAGGTAAGCCTCATTTTAAACTGACTTTGGGTTCTGATGTGCACAGTAACATGAAAACAAATCTGCACACTCACAAGCAAGAAATTCCTGTCATACCATCATCATGAGAACAAATTATAAATGCAAACATCATACCTGCTCTTTCCCACCTCTAAAATTGGATTTGACCATAGCGTAACTCTCCATTTCTTCTTGGAGTGGCTAATAAATAGACTGACTCCAAGTAAATCATGAAGCAGTCAGTTTGTTGGGCATCTTGACATCTTTCTTGAATATCAAACATTTGGCATTTACTGGGCAGACATGAATGAAGCACAATTCTTGCCATCAAAATGATCACAATTTGTTATGACATGCAGCCTGTGCATGGAGCCCTCTGTCTGGCACAGGGCTGGCACTGATTAAGCAGAGAGCAAATTGTGATTAATTGTATATGCAGCTTTATACTGTAGGTCTAATGACTTCTTGGTTGCCATTAGTTCAGTCTTACACTCATTATTCATGAGTGGTCTTATCACTGGTGTCTCCAATTCAAGGTCCTCACCTCAGACAAGTCCCATAGAGTGGGCCTGATATCAATTTCACATTTCAAAGAGCCATTACTTAGATATTTAAGCTCTGAAATCTTTTCTGTCATAACATTTAGTTCTGTGTTTATATTTGGAAAGGTATTTCTTAGCATGTTACTGATTTTTCTTGTGTGGAGATGACAACATCTATATTTGTAATTATATTGGATTGGTCTGTACATATAATGATTTCAAAAGACAGTTTTTATTAATGAATTGTATGCTTTGTTACCTTGGATATTCACACTGGTTGGACTTTGTTAATATAGGCTAGATATGGTAAGTGAATGGATCTATGCTTGCCTTATTCCCTTATTCTACGTTCTTTCATCTATGTATTTAACTACAGATTGCAAACTCTCTCCAAACAAAATGCTTTTTATGTTTTAATCATTTATTTGGTATATGTATACTTAAAGGAAACACAAACCATTAAATTTAATTTAATATTAGATTAAAATTTTGGATCCTATGAATAAAGATTTATAAAAGATAAAATAGGGTTTAATTCTTCATTTTACGTGAGAATTGGTAATAGCATTCTATTATGCAGTAGTTTCTCTTATTCACTGTGTTTACAGTATGTGACTTAAAAATATATGTCAAATCTTAGGAAATTACAATGACCCTTCCCATGTTGTCTGAGCTGGAAGATTCCTTTACGTGCATCTCTTGACCTTGGAGCTTTTGGTGGTAGTGAATATGTTCAAGGGTAGAGATATAAAAGTGGGAAGTTGAGAGAGGACTGTGGGCATCAAGAAAAGAACAGAGGGGAGCAGTATGAGGGGGGATCAAGGAGAAACATTTTCTGAGGAAGAGAAGGAGAGAGTGAGGATGGAGGGAGGGAGGGAGAGAGAGAGAGAGAGAGAGAGAGAGAGAGAGAGAGAGAGAGAGAGAGGTAGAAAAAGTATATCTGCACAACTGCTGAAGAAACTTAGATGAGTTGGATAAATTAGGATTGGGAAAAACTTTTTATTGTGATGTAGTTTTAACCCTGTGCTCTACTTTTTCAATGCATTTTAATAAATATTTTATTATGTGATTATGTGTAGTTTAGATCAAGATGGTAGAATGAGAAATGTGTTTACCAATCTCATAATTCCTTAAAACATCATAATATATATGTTTAAAAATAAAACTTTGTAATAGTACTTAGTCTCAATAATATTCAAGAATTTAAAATGAACAAATATGTACTTATTCCCAAACTCAGAGTTGTACACGTTAAATACGTCCAGCTTTTTATATGACAATCATACCTCAGTAAAGTGGTTTAAAACAGAAAGAATGAAAGGGGATAAGTGGAGAACTGAGCGAGGAGAGAAGTCAGCTGATGACAAGGTTGCTACCTGTTCACTCAAAGGATAAAGAGAAAAATTAATTCTAACCAAGAAAATAAAAACATAGCTTCCACATGTGCTTTAAAAGATGAATGCTTGATTCTTAAGAACAGAAATACAGCGTCTAACTTCAAAATAATTAGAGGGAAAGAAAATAGAGCACTCCCCAATTAAAATAACAACAAACCTTATTCTAGCAAAACACAAACCAAAAGAAGGCAGCCTGGTGAATGAAGATTAAGTTTGGCTTCATATAACAGAAACTGAAATAACAGTGCATTAAATGCTTACGGAATACAGTGGGGCCTTGACTTATGAGTTTAATTCGTTCCAAGCTCGTTAATTCAAATTACTCTATCAACTCAATGCAAAAAATCGGCTGAGAGACAGCTGGTATCTCAAAAAACTCGTTAGTCGGGACACTCGTAAGTCAAGGCCCCACTGTACCTTAAAGGACAATGGCATAGCAGTAGAGACAGATGATCCAAAACAGGTGTGGTGCTCCAAAACTCTTTTGAACACAGGCTCCTTCTATCTCCGTCTGGCCACGCACGTGACTTCCTCCTTTGAGGCCGAGTCATGATAGAAGACAGTTTCCGGAGCCTAAACATCACATCTATGTTGTAGACCAAATGAAGAGGAAAAGATAAATGAATGAAACAGTGTACACTTTCCAATCCTTCAAACTTCCTATAAGCAGTTTCCCTACAGGAAAGGAAATAAAGGAAAACATCACATGGAGCTTGGAGGTAGGCAGGTGCTCCCCCAGGACAGGAGGACTGAAGGATGTATATGTACCTTATTAGGTTTGGCATTGTATTGTCTGAGCCTCCCTCCAGGCTGCTAATTCTTAGCAATGGGCTGTAAAAAGAGGATTTCACAAGCACACATTTATGTCTTATTTGAAGCTGTAATTTTTTGTAAGTTTTTAAGTTGGTATTCGTGGCTCACTCTTTAGATGTGTTAGGCTTCTGAGAGGGGAGGGTTAAACCTTGCAAGTGAGTCACCTGGGCTCAAATCTGATAAATGGGGGGTGGGGGGGGAGGGGAAGGGGGGTTGGTAAACATTGTATTGAGTTTGGATATAACTGAGCAAGTTTCAGAGCCAGCGCTGAGTCATCGGAATGGGAAGTGTTTCATTGGGATTTCTTTGGCATTTGAAACATTACGTGTGTGTGTGCGTGTGTGCGTGTGTGTGTGTGCATGTGCGTGCGTGTGTGTGTGCGTGTGTGTGCGTGTGTATGTGTGCGCGTGTGTGTGCGTATGTGCGTGTGTGTGCGTGTGCGTGTGTGTGTGTGTGTAGAGAGTGAGACCAAACACAGGACTTTTTTTGAAGTATGCCATTTGACAAGGAGATTGGAAACTGTCATTTTAAAGTCATATGGAGTCTTCTGCCTCATTAGGAGCAAAAGCTTACATTATTTCTCAGGAAGTCTCTCGTTGGATATTGGGAAAATGGCCCAAAATGCTTTGTTTGTCAGTAAGAACGTAATTAAAGAGGCGTCCGCAAGGTCACACGGGTGATGGGTATCAGAAGCAAAGCAAGACCCTAGGCTTCTACTCCTCAGACGCAGGCACTTCCCTTCGCCCCCATTGCTTATGGCTCAGGGGGCCCTATACTTGGAGTTGAATGTTCTGCAGTCACCATATTGAAATTCTAAACACTTTTTATCTCTGAATTTCTAACTGCAATCCCATGGAATAGTGCCGAACAAGTTCAGGCTGGTTGTCTGGCCCTTGCAGCTGAAGGATTTGGCATATGTTGTAGACCTTGATGAACTAGTCACATAGGAAGAGCAGGGTGCTTGCTTGGTACACTAGTGAGCAACTACTCCTCTCACATGTTAGAACTGGACTTGAACATAGTGTATCTGTGAGACTTATTTGCATCCAACTTCAAATCTTGGGATGGCTTCCCTTCCCTCTCTAGCACATTGGCACATAAGCTACTTCATCTTTAAATACATGAGGATTTGTAAATTGTAACCTTTTAGAGACAAAGCACCAGAAACCAAAATTTCATAACATAAGAACAAAAACAATTGTCGTGTTTGTCTTAAATACTGACCTTAGCAATAATGCAAATGAAAGGAAAGTCACTTCCATCTGGAGCAGACTGTGACACATACTGTCCCGTTAATCCAAAGAGGATAAATAGTACATTATAATGAAGAAAAAGTCTAAAAAGTAAAAATGAGTGTTTTCTGAAAAGAAAGAACACACTCAGTTTTGGAAAGTTAAGATGAGGCAAACTAATGAAGTTTTCTTCAGTGAAAGGAAGGCTTTCTGGCAGGCTAGCACATTTGTCAGGATTTTAAATCCAGGCTGTAATCTGTGCTGGCATTTTGCTCACTGACCCTCAGGCTCTGCTTGGCTGGGTGTGAACTTTTCTTTTGCTGCAGATCTTGTTAAGCAGTGTTTGGGGAAACCCTACCCTGGGACTCCACAAAGCCTCTGGTTCTCATCTCATCCAGGTCCCTGCTAAGAAAGCTTAATGCAGCTGCATTTAGCACTCCTCTCGAAGCCAAGGGCTGCAGCTCTCCTGAGCTCAGCACCTGACCATGCCACCTGCTCCTGCACTAGCTTTCAGTTCTTTTCCATTAATGTGGGTGGTTCCCACCCCCTGCCCCCCATTACCTCCAAATTGAAAAGACTTTTTTAGCATGCGGAAAAGAAAAAAAGATCACTTTGAACTGATCTACCGTAGTTCAGTGTCATTCTACAAGCACTTATAAACTTTACTCCCAATCAAATGGAACTGTTAACACTTTAAATGTTATGAAGGTATAAGGAGTCTAGGTTTCCTTCCTGGAATTTCCAGAAGGCTCCGTTGCACATCACTGTAAGTCAGTACATGCTTTTTGTTCAGCCCATCAAGCCCAGGGGGGTTAGCATCAGGAGGATTCCAGTAAGTGTTGCTTGTTTAAAAAGCAAACTAAAGCCCTGGTCACAGTGGCTGCGTTGATTGGATGATGTCCAATACACCAAAAGGTTGCCAGTTCAATTCCCAGTCAGGTCACATGCTGGGCTGTGGGCTCGATCTCCAGTAGGGGCCGTGGCAAGAGGCAGCCAACCTGTTTCTCTTTCACATCTATGTTTCTCTCTCTCTCCCAAGTCAATAAAAACATATTTTTAATAAATAAAAACAAACTGAAGCTTTTTACATATCCAATCGCACTTAACTAATTAGTCACTAATACTGACACTGTTGACCAAGCCCCTGTTGTTGACCAACTAAAGCAAATGCTGTCTTTCCTGAAAACAGTAGAATTCTTGCCATGTTCCTGCCCAAGAGCGAGTGTTTCTGCCTAAGTCATTTACTCTACAGGTAGAGCATGTGTGTAAATGCAGGGCAGGAGGCCATTTCATTTTTATGTATGTTGGACATTAGCCAATGTTTTGTGCTCAGAAAGGCAAAAAAACAACAACAAAAAACCAGAACACTTTTTTGTGCGTTCCTCACTACTCACCATTTACATTAATTGTCAAAGAAAGAACTGCAACATTGAAGATTCATTGTACTGCACCTGTGAGTTTCAGAGATAAGATGTGTTTGGAGGTAAAAAACATTCTTTGTATTATACAAACCTGGCTCCAGGAGGAAAGCCAGCCCTGGACCTGGAGAGGAAGTTTGTAGAAATATTGACATGATAAATAATGATTCTGTCCTGACTTGCTTAGCATTCAGGTTAGGTTAAAATGACCTTAATCAGTCAACAAATATCTATTAAGTGTTTACAGGAGAGAGCACTGCCCATGACCCTGTGCACTGGAAGTTGACATATGTCACAGAAGTCTCTTCTCTGTCATCAGGACTTTGACAGGGTGGAGAATCAAGTCATAACATAACACATTTCCAGACCTCCCTGGAGAGCATGCATGTGTCCAGAAGACATACAAATAGCCCTGGGATTTATTCTAAAGAACCCTAGAATTCCCTGGCCAACTACATGTCCAGTGTGCTTAACAAATTGCACAGGAGGCTTTCTCTAAATGTCTCAGTTCTAACTCCTCATGGGAGGCTGGAGGCCACATGACTTCAATCCTTCTGAAGGTTCTGGGTGCCAGAATCAGCACACAACAGAGCCAGTCATGGGCATAGTAAGTGAAGTAAGCAAAGATGATCTAACCCTAACCTTCCTCTTAGGGGATAAACTAAATCTTTCCATGAAGAGCTAATGATCTATGCTAGTATGTTCATTTTCATTGTAACTGTCCATGGAGAAACTGGGTAGGATTTCTGGTATAATTTCTGGAAGTATAAAATAATAATAAATGCAGACACAAATTTGGAGTCAGAGAAACCTGGGTTAGATTCAATTCCTATACTTTATATTTGTGTGATCTTAGGCAAGATGCCTAAATTGTCTTGAGTCTTTCTTTTTCTATAAAATGGGAAATATTAGTATTAATCTATCTCATTTAAGACAATTGTTGCAATGACTTGAACAAACCAACCCAGTTAGTGAGAGATCGGGGACTCAATTTCACTTCTTAAGTCAATAATCGTCACCAATGGATAACTAGGCTTCAGAACATCCCATCACCACATCAGGCCCACAGACTTTGTGGACTCTGATTATTACAATATGCTGAGAGGCTGGTGGCAACTCTTCGTAGAGAAGATGGAAATTCCCAAGTAGTTAGCTGATGGTTCAGTATTAGTGTGGGCTAACCTACTGGCTCAAGGCCCAATGAAGACAGCTTGGTACTAAGAAATTCTTCCATTCCTTCATGATCTCATTTGTGCGTTTTGATCAAAACATCTATATATATAAAAGCCAAACGACCGGAACACCAGAACCACCAGAATGACTGGAACAACCAGAAGGAACTGTTGCTTTGACATGCATTGTGGACCCGATCAGCTCCTCCCACTCTGATTGGGGGCGGGGCTGGCCAGCCAACCGCCCTCGGCCCCTCCCCTCAGCCAGCCCTGCCCCCGATTAGCCCTCCCCCGATTGGGGGTGGGGCCGGCTGGCAGACCTCCTGTGGGCCGCCCTCCCCTCCCTCCCCCCCCCCCCCCCCCCGGCTGGCCTGGCCCCAATTGACCCTATCAGGGCAGGCCAGCTGGACCCCACCCATGCATGAATTCATGCACAGGGCCTCTAGTTTTTTATGAAGGCTGTGGAAAGAAGGTTTATATAAACTATGGTTGAGTTAGGTTTGTAACTGTATACTGCATTCATTTAACATAAAATCAGATTTGAATCAAAACAATCTTAAAGGTCCTTGATATTCTTTAAAAGATCATTTTTCCAAACTATTTAGCCTGAGGGATTTTTCCCACATAAATTTTGCTTGGCATTTGAAAAAGTTATTATTTCTTCTTGATAAATAAATCTGTAGTCTTTTCTATATCAATAACATGAGCTCAAATGTAGGAAGGAAAAGCAAGGATGATTAAGAAAGGCCAGAGGGATAACTTGAGGATAAAGGAAAAATAGAATAACCAACTTTTCTTTATCTCAAATAAGTCTTTACTTTTTTAAATAAAACTTATTTTATACTGTTTTCCATTATTGCTTTAAATTTCTGAACCTATCTATCCAGTATGAAAAGTTGTTTTATTTCAAACAAATGCCCTTTGTCAATATCAGAATAGGTATTGTATATTTGTGCTACTATTTTAGAATTTTCAATGTCATACTAATTAAAATTTTCAACTTTTCTTTGTTAAAAAAAATCATTTATTTATTTATTTATTTATTTATTTATTTATTTATTTATTTATTTCTACATCAAACTAGAGAGAAGGGCCAATTATTGTTATGTCTTCCTTGGTTTCCTTTCTGAGTGGTTGAGCATCAGCATTCAGATTTGTGTTTCCCGCATCCCTTTACTTACGTTCAGCAGCCTCTCTCTCTCATTTGTGTGGTGAACACAGAGGACAGCTGCTCAGTGCCAGGAAAGAGGTGAATTAACTTTATCTCTGGGGGGGAGTCGGGGGGTGGGGGGGGTCTGGAAATGGCTGATGGCATTGTCTGTATGACACTATTTCCGTTTTCTGAGAAGAGGCTCCAGAAATTTTCATTAGATTCTCAAAGGTACCTGTGCCCAAAATAGGTTTAAACTGTGGTCTCTATTCCTTCTCACAATTCTTGAGGGCATCGCATCACCTCCGAGGATGTGAAGGCATCTTCAGGGCATCACTTCACCTGTCTTTCTCCACCTGTAGGAATTGTGGTGAAGGAGGGGGAAAGGCCACCCTAGGAGTGTTGGCTGTAAGTAGAAAGGGGTGTAGTGGTTGAAGTGGTCAGAGCTGTCCCACCTTGGGGGCACCAGTCTTTCTGATCCAGCCTGGGCCTCTGTGGGACATTTCTCCACTTAGCACTTCAAGTTTTCCATTTGTAAAGTGTATGTTTGGGCAGGAAAACACCACCTAGCCCTGATTTCATTTTACTGAATTGAATTAAGCATAAGGATTAGCTATGTCTTGTGCTGTGTATTTATCAGGTCACTTGGGATTTACATAAATAATGCTTCTCTTGCTTATTAAACAAGTGAAATTTCCCTTGAGCACCAAGTACTATACAAAGTAATAAATTCAATTAAATCTAGCAGCAAAATTCCCCATAGACAAAAAAGCACATTCAGACCCACCATGGCAATCTTTTCATCTAACACAAGAATTAACCCTATACATGCTAGATCTCCCTCCCTCTGATTCTTCCATCAACCTAGAGTTGTGACCATTTCCAGAAAAAACAATGACCTACAAAATATGGCCAGCCTTTGATCTGTTGAGATTTACATCAAGGAATATTTATATCATGTTATTACTGGTTGTAGTTGATGTTTAACGTAATACATCCACCTAATGTTACATATTTAATTGGCTTTGCTCTTGGAGCTTCTTTTCTCCTAAGAGTCCATAGACTTCAAATAAGTCAACTTTAAATTAAATATCCTAAACCTGAGTAATTGATAAGGAGAACAGAAACAACAAACAGAAGGATATTAAAAGGAAGGAAGTGTATATAGTCCAAGTGCTTTATCTTATCTCCTGGGCTTTTATTTATTCTATTTGATGTCACCACAAATATTTGTTGAGCGCCTTCGGCAGGCTCTGTGCCACATATGAGTATAAGGATGAATAAGACAAGAATCATGCCTTTGGCCACTGGGGGACACCAATAACTAAAAACATTGAACTCACAGAAGCAGAGAGAGTAGAGTGGGGGGTGTTGCCAGGATCTGAGGGGCAGGGACAATGAGGGGATGTTGCTCAAAGGGTGCCAACTTCCAGGTATAAGATGTGTAAGTTCTGGGGATCTAATGTGACTATAGATAACAATCCTATATAATAAAAGCTTAATATGCATATTGGCCCCTTGATCAGGAGTTTGACCAAGGGGTGGGGCCGGCGGCTGCAGAGGCAGAGGTAGGCAGCTGGGGGAAGGGAGGCACCCCAGCTGGCAGCCACAGGGACCCTACCTGTGCATGAACTTCATGCACTGGGCCTCTAGTAGTACATATACTTGAAAGTTGCTATGAGAGTACAGCTTTAATGGCCTCACCATAACAACAGTGTGGTAGTTTTTCAAGGTGATGGGTGTGTTAACTAACCTTATTGTGGTAAACATTTTGCACTATATACACGTATAAAATCATCACATTGTACACCTTAACCTTATGTATGTTATATGTTGATTATATCTTAATAAATCTGGGAGGAAATAGGATTTATCCAACTCACCTTCAACCTCCGCTAGTTAATTCTGTTCTGAATAACTCATATTCCCCACCTTTAACAAACCCCATCCCAGTTGCCAAACATACATACACCTTGGAATCCACGTGCTTATAACTTTACCTCCTAAACATTTCAAGCATTCAGATTTAGTTCCATGACTTACTGCTAACGAGAAGCCCCTCACCACCGCTCCACCCAATCACCCCATTTTCACCATCTTCCTCCTGACAGCTGTCCAGAGAGCCCTCATCAGTTTGCAAGATGGCCAAGGAAGGGTTCTATCCTTAGGCAGCAGCCAATAGACATTTTGAATGTTTAATGGTTAAGGTTGTAGGAAGAAGAAATTAAAACTTTGCTTTAAAATGCATTTGCAGTTTTTAATTCCTATTTAAAATTAAAGCAAATGTTCACATTGCAATAAAAAGCAAGTCTAAATGTCCAACAATAGGGGAATAGTCCAATAAATCTTGATATCTGTACATATTAAAACACTGTGTACTTTAAAATTTTTCTACTTAATGTGGAAAAATATACAGTACACAATAAAGTAAGTGAAAGAAGCAAGTCACAAAACAGGATGTGCAGTATAATTGTGTTACTTTGTAAAGTGTGTATATGAGTAGAAAAGGATTGAAATATAATGTCAAACTATTATGTAATGAGGTCACAAGTGATTCTTATTTCCTTTATACTTTCCTGTATTTTCCAATTTTTCAAGCATACGTATGTGTTGCTTTCAAAGTAACTATAAAGGCCAAATTGTTTTTTAAAATGGAAAAAACCTTTTTCTGAAGCCTATTCAAATACCAATAATCTTAAAAAAAAAATTGCTTTTGAATCTCACATTTGACTCCGGGGGAGGGGAAAAAAGGAGTGGCTATTGATTGAAGTAGAAAGAGTCAAATTATAAAATAATTTTCCCTTTTTCTTTGGGCAAAATCCACCAGCCTGCAGAGAATTCTCTAGTCATCCCCAGTGTGTCCCCTTTCCCTGTTCCTATGTACAAGTGGGAGAGAGTTAGCAACACCCCCACTTGTGCCCAAGGGCCCAATTTCCACCTGTGCCTCCTTAGTCTCAGACCCCACCGGGAGCAGCCTCTTTTAGTTCAGAGACAAAGATATGTATCCTTGGGGGCGGGGGGGGGGGGTGTATAAAATTAAATATATATATACAGAAGTCTTCGGGGGTTAACTGTGCCTCTTAGAGGTAAACAGCTATTATGCAAGGTGAAAACCTCCCAGGTACTGTGCTTTTTTTGTTTTGTTTTTTAATTTATAATTATCTTTTTAAAAAACATTTTTAATGTTGACACTATTGCAAATAGTTCCCCATTTACCCCACTACCCTCTTTTCCCACTTCCACTCACCTCCACCTCCACCTCCCTTGGCCTTTACCACACTACTGTCCATGTCTGTGTCCATGGGTATGCATATATGTTCTTTAGCTAATCCCTTCACAGTCTTTATCCAGTCACCCCCTGCGCCCTCCCCTCTGGCATCAATCTGTTCCATGTATCCATGCTTCTGGTTCCATTTTGTTCATCAGTTTATTTTGTTCATTAGATTCCACATATTAGTGAGATCATACAGTATTTGTCTTTTTCTGATGGCTTGCTTTAATTCCACCTTCCTACTTTACTGAGAGCTGCATTGACCTTTTAAATTTCAATGCCTTTCTGTAAATTGAAATATGTGCCTAAAGACTCAGCCCATAGAGGAGAGAATATACATATGCCTTTGTTTTCCATTGCTCCTAATCTAGAGACTAAGATTTAAAGATACATCCCAAAGCAAAATGTGACCAAAGGGTACATGTCATGTGTTTATAAAAAAAGAATTCCAGCATATGCAAAATGCTCAAAATCACTAATCATCAGAGAGATGCAAATGAAAATGACAATGAGGCACCATCACACACCTGTCAGAATGGCTATCATCAACAAATCAACAAACGACAAGTGCTGGTGAAGATGTGGAGCAAAGGGAACCCTTGTGCACTGCTGGTGGGAGTGCAGACTGGTGCAGCCACTGTGGAAAATAGTATGGAGTTTCCTCAAAAAATTAAAAATTAAACTCCCATTTGACCCAGTGATCCCACTTCTAGGAATATATCCCAAGAAATCAGAAATACCAATCAGAAAGGACATATGCACCCCTATGTTCATAGCAGCACAATTTACAATAGCTAAGATTTAGAAACAGCTTAAGTGCCCATCAACAGATGAATGGATTAGAAAACTGTGGTACATCTACACAATGGAATACTATGCTGCTATAAAAAAGAAAGAACTGTTACCATTTGCAAAAGCATGGATGGACCTGGAGGGCATTATACTAAGCAAAATAGGTCAGTCAGAGAAAGCTAAGTATCACATGATCTCACTCATTTGTGGAACAACATAAACAGATGAACAAAAGTAGATCCAGAGACACAGAAGCATCGAACAGACCATCAATCCTCAGAGAGAAGCCAGAGGAGGGTGGGACTGGGGGCGGAGGGGAGGGGGAGGGTAAGAGATCAACCAATGGACTTGTATGCATGCATATGAGCATAACCAATAAACATAGACAGTAGGGGGGCAAGGGCATGTGCTGGGGGGTGGGAGCAGTTGGGAAGAGGTCAATGGGGGGAAAAGGAGACATATGTAATACTTTCCACAATAAAGAGTTTAAATTTAAGAAAAAAAAGAAAACAGGCATATATGCTATTTGTACCCCAGTTTTTTTGTGAAAAATCAAAGGTCAAAGATTCTAAATAACTTGTTTGATATCATCTGGTAATGGAAGCAGACTTCAGACAAGGATTTGTTCTTTTTCTGTTTTAACACAGGCAATTTATAATATACTAGAGGACTGTGCATGAAAATTCATGCACTAGAGGGGGGGGGGGTCCCTCAGCCTGACCTGCCCCCTCTCACAGTCTGGGAGCCCTCAGGGATGAGAGGCAACCCGGTGATCAGGGGAAGGCGATGCCCCATCACACCTCTGCTGCTGCCACTGCTGGCTGTGCAAGCCTCGGTCGGCCCTGGTTACCTGAGCCTCGGGTGGCCCTGGGCAGCCACCATCCAAGGCTTGCCTGTGCCTTGGGCTGGCCCTGGGCAGCTGGGCAACCACCATCCGAGGCTTACCTGTGCCTCAGGCCAGCCCTAGGCGGCTTGGGGGCTGAAGGGACTGGGGGACTTCGGAGGCAGGCGCACGGAGTGGCTGGGCCCGCCTGGGGGTGGGCTCGGCCTTGCCACTCGCCTGCCACCCTGGCGGGGCTGAGGGGACTGGTTGCTGCCATCTTGTGGCTGCGGATGCCACCGTCTTTGAGGGCAGGGCAGTCAATTAGCATATTCCCTCCTTATTGGCTGTGGGCACCACCTTTGTGACAGTGTGAGGGACAATTAGCATATTCCCTCTTTATTAGATAGGATGATGGGGTAAAATCAGATGTCCCAAGTCAAATGAAAAAGGGAGATAGAGCAATGGAGAAGGTGAACTTGGTGCTCTCTGAAATTTAAAGAAGTAGCAATAAACTACCATTTATTTTTTTTAAAAAATAATTCCAGAAAAAAGTCTTGCTTTCTCAGTAGGGCATCTTGGATTGCATGTATGCCCATGACCTAACATCAAGTACAGAAATATTTCTTTGGGGGTCAAGTGTTTTTTATCGTATTATTTCAGGATGAATTTCATCCAATTTTTTCACCTCCTACTCTTTCTTTCCTCCTCCTAGGCAGTTAGCCAATGATCGATTTCTGCATTTTCCCTAAAAGCTAGCTATTAAGGATGGACATTTTCCCTAAGTATCAGTTTATGTACTATCTGCTCTAGGCCCTCAAGGCCAGTCTCTCTGAAGCTGCCACGTTTTCAGATTCCTCTCCTGTTCCCTTAGGATCCTGGCTTGAGGTACTCTGAATGAGTGTGGCTTCTTGCAACTAAAAACGCCTCCACAGAGGCTGAGAAAAAGACAGAGTACTAAGACCTTTCCCTCGTTAATGATAGTATGATATTTCTGGGGGGGGGGGGGGGGAGGGATTGCCTTACCTTTAAAACTTACCTCACTAGCCATTGAACTGTATGTTAGGAATGGATTTTCTAGGAGAGGGATGTGCTTGCTCTCAGACATCATTTCTCATTCACACAGTGCCTGTCTCAATGTCAGGCCAGAAAACAAGTTTGTGGCCACTGTGGAAGAGAAAAAAAACACAAAAACTTCTTTGTCCTCATAAGCACTGTAAGCAGTTTAACTATACTCCATAAATTATCTTTTTCGTGAACCACATGGCCTGCTGAGTAAAACCGTTTACTGATGGCCCATTCATAAACATGAGAAATAATAATGTTACTAGCTGCTATTTATCAGTACTTAGTATGTGTCAGGCGCTGTGATAAGAACTTTATGCATTGTTGTAATTCTCACCACAAACCTGGGGGCTATTCTTATTCACTTTTATAAAGAGATCCACAGCTTAGCGGAATTGTGTGATAAGCTGGAGCCACACAGCTGGTAGTAGCCAAATTTGAACTCAGAAATGTCTGTGGACCACGTTCCTCTTCCCCACCAACATAAAAGATGTAGAGAAACATTGATGGTGGTTGTGTGGGAAGGCAGGGTCAAGGTTAGAGGAACATGAATAAGCAATTGTCTGGAGAAGTGACTTATCTGGTACAGAGCTAGGGAGGAGCCGAGACACCACTTCTACTTGCTGCCAGTATGTAGTCCCAAGATGCCTGGATGCCTCATGATGACCAGGCAGACAAGCAGGAAGTTAGGGACAAAGGGCAGCAGCCTGGTTTGGGCCAGAAGGGCCCTTTAGACCATACTTTTCAGATTTCCCAGTGGTTTATTAAGATTCATCCCTGCGACTGTCCTTTAACCTAAGACATTCATTTCTCTTCTGACTGCAACATCTTTCAGAATGCATAACAGCCCCCACACAGGCATCCCTTCTCTAAGCTTTCCATTGTGAGGTCAACTCTACATCTAAATCCTCTCGCCTCTCAGCTTTTTACATGTGAGAGCCTCCACAGAATATCATAAAATATGGCTAAAAGTGTTTACTCCCCAGGGAAATCATCTTGCATAATTATGCTTTTATGAAAATAGCAAAAATGACACAAAAAGCTTCTTGGTTCTGGGTGGCTAATTAGTAGCCCAGAGTGTTAGTTCTCAGGTAACATTCAAAGATGCTAAATTATTCATGAACAACTTCCCCAGATTCAGAGGCTGAGTGCAAGCCCCAGATGACTCCGGGAAAGCCCACAACTCGTTCACTATGCATTTGGCTTAATTAACTGAGAAAATGGATTCTACATTTGCTCAGAAAAGCTGTTTAGTGAGGCACCAGTTCAGTAAGTAATATTCACAGCCCCCAGTAACTGCTCTGTCATCCGCAGCCCTCCCACAACTACCTCCTCAAACGCACAGGCTGTTCATGCCAGGAGCAAACTGGGTGCTGAGAGGACAAAAGTACGAGTAAATAACCTACAGCGTACGCATCTTCACAAATAGAAATGAAGCACCTGAGATGCAGGGAATGAAAGGAGCCCAGTGTTCGTGTCACAGATGGAAGGTCACACCTGGGGAAAGTCCATCAGAGCAGCAGAACCAGGCCCGTCCCCTCAGGGTTTCCTCCTACCCCAGCTCCTTCCTGGTGAGTGGCAGAGTCAGCAAAAGAGAGCCATGGCTTTCCACAGAGAAGGTTGTCAAGTCCGTTGGGTTCAAGTAGTCTTCCTGAATTTTTCTCATTACAACAGCCATTTCCATGGCCTCTGTTTCATTTCCACCCCAAAGGGCTTACTACAATTCAGTTCTGACACTACCCAGAGTTAACACCCATGGGTTTAAGGGCCAAGTCCTCTACAAGACTGCCCTTACTTCAGATGCCAATCACACGTTCCAGGAGTCCCCAGGCCACCCACACTTCTGACTGACTTGGCTACAAATTTGAGGGTTCTCATAACCACCTCCCTCGGTTTTGACAATTTGCGAGAACACTTCTTAGAACCCAGGGGAGCAATATGCTTACAACTGGTTTGGTTATAATGGATATACACAAGGCCCGTTCTGGGAGGGTCCTGGGTGCAGAACTCCCATGCCCTCTCCCAGAACATCAGTGTGCTCACCAACCAGGAAGCTCCACCAAGCCTGGGTATCCAGAGATTTTATTGGGACTTTGATTAGTTTTCAATGTGTAGGCCTGATTGATTAAATCATTGGTCATGTGATTGAGATGCAATCTCCAGCCCTCTTTCCTTCCCTGGAGGTTGTGCTGGCCCAAAGTTCAGACTCAATCATGTGTCTGGTGTTTCTGGTGACTATCCTCCATTCTGAAGCTACCTAGAGGCTCACCCTGAATCACCTTGTTAGCATAACATGGTATTCCTGTCGCTTAGGAAATCCCAAGGCCCTCTGCCGAGCACTCTTCTCACTCCTGGCCTGGCTAATAACTAACTCCTCTCTGACCGCGACAAAAGAGATGGAATTACAGAGCATTTGCCCTTGTTATTCAAGGGAGAACACATTCATCTGTACATAATTCACACATATACCTTGGGGAGTAGGAAATCTCTCTTATGGATCGATCCTAGACCCTCACTTTCTTGTGGGTCAGTTTACAATGGCAAAAAAGAAAAGAAAAGAAAAAGCCAGAGACACTAAATTGCTCTACTTTAAAAGACCTATACTAGAGAAGGCATGGGAAGAAGAATCAGAAAAACCAGGGGCCTAAATTTGAGGAATACTTTTTTGGGTGCTTTACACATAGAAGATAGAAGGAGAAGAGAAAAGAACAGAGGAGAAAGTTTTAAGAACTCTTTTTCCAAGTGATAATATAACATAGCTGTTATGGGACAGAATATTTGGGTTTGCATCCAATTTCTATTACTTACCAGCTGTGTGACCTTGGGCAGTCATTAAACTCCTTGTAACTCAGTGTCTTTATCTATAAAGCAGGGGCATTAATAGTTTCTACCCCCTGAAGGGAGCTTCACTTCACACATAGTGCGTGCTTAGTAAATGTGACTCGCCTTCGGAGGGAAATCCCTCTTTGGCATTTTGTCAAGAAATTGCACTAAAATTTTAAGTGATTTTTGGAAACCAGACTGATATTCCTGCAAATGTGACACCATGGTAAGACAGAGTCATGATGTGAGCCTTCAAATTGCATTTCAAAGATGGCCTGGGCAGGTCTCCCATTACAGAATCTCATTTCCTCCCACCAATGTCTTGGCAACACTCATCTCACAGGGAATTCCTTTGTTTACTGGGTGATCCTGAATAGGACATAAACTCCACAAAGGCAAGAAACGTGTATCTGTTATTTATCATTGCATTCCCCATGGATAGCAGAGTGCCTAGCACCTTGTAGCTGCTCAACATACATTTCTGATGAATGAGCAAAGGAATTAATGGAGTAAAGAGTGAGTGAAGGAGTCAATCCATAGCCAAAGGTATGACAGGGTAGGTGAAGCACTGGTAGGCGCTGTCCCCCAAGAGCACAAGTGAGTCTTGGGCTAAAGTGATAGAATACTGTAAGTGCTCCATACAAAGTAAGAAAATAGTCGTTTATATCCCAATTTTGCCAGTTTTGTGGGCAAGTCTTTCAAAATTCTCTGAGCCTGTTTTCTTACTTGTTAATGAATTAAAATGGAGATGATCATACTGACTTTATGGGTTGGTTAAGAGGATTAAATGACATACATGAAAGTCCCTAACTGCACAGCTAATATATGTATGTCCACTCCAGAGGGAGATCTGACACACATCATGTCACCTCTTGGTATCATATTGAAGGCAGTCCAGGAACTAGATTCAGGGGTCATAATAAACCCATCAGTGATGTCACACTGCTAGTTTGTGACTTTTCCATTGACGCTTTAAGAATTGGCCAACCTGCCCCATACACCAAAAGGTTTCGTGTTTGATTCTGGTCAGGGCACATACCTAGGTTGTGGGTTTGATCCTGGTCTGGGCGTGTATAGGAGGCAACTGATTGATGTTTCTCTCTCACATTTATGTCTCTCTTTCTTTCTTTCTCTCTCCACCCCCTTCCTCATCTCTAAAAAAAAAAAAAAAAAAAAAAAAAAACATACCCTTGGGTGAGGATTAAAAGAAAAAAAAAAAAGAATTGGCCAACCTATGATACTTTGGCAAATATCAAAACTCAGAAAAGAGCAATAGAAAATTCATCATAAGTCAAATACAAAAAAATTTAATTAGTGTAAGAAAGATTCTATTATTTGATTATGACAGTAACTGGTGAAGATATTGACTGAAAATGAGCCCTCTGGTAAATTTAAGATGTGAAACTTAACAAATGAGATATTGCTATCTATAATTTGCAAGGCACTAATCACAGTTACTGAATTGAGGGACATTATCCTTGACTTGCAGGCAGTATAGTCAGTACAAAAGCCAGAAATGATGAATTTGATGTGATTCTAACTGACAATGTAAGTGTAACATACTCTCAATTAATTATATCATTGGACTTTAGCCCGGGGAATGTAGTCATGGAAATGTTATGAAGTCATTTTATTCTCAGTGACTCCTGCATATGCTAGCATTTTTCCAAAACCAAGAAAGAGAGGCCATAATTTTCTGTTTTCCCTAATTATTTTACCCGGGGTCTCTTTTCTCATCAGTATTTACCCAGAATGTGAACCTTATACTTGACTTGTTCAACATGCATTCAGAACTATCATAACTTGTTTTTTTCCCCTGTTATTACCCCTCCCCCAAAAAACAACCCAAATTATCAGGCATGAAGGGTTTGTCACAGCCAAATTAGTGTGTGGATGTTCCTGCACAGACGTCAAAATAAAGTCTCTAACAACCATTGACAGAGAATGTTGATTGACAGGCTAGGCTAGGAGATAGATTTTGGCAAATTGTAAATATTTATCAGCCTATCTTTCTTAACATTGGGAATTAATTTTCAGGTTTACAGCCTCCCTGGCATGGGCTTTCAGATTCCTTGGAAAGTAGTAATACTGTGTATTGAGTGCCTGCTCAAGGCAGTCTTGGTTACCTTTGTGGAGGAGTGAATCACCTTTCCCCTCTCCCCATGTTACTGGCCCTGCCCCAGTTCGCCTCAGTCCCGCCATCTGCTCTGCTCTAGGTTAGGCTACGAGAGGAGAGGAAATCGCTCTCTGGAGCCTCTCCTTCAGATGAGAGGGCAGCGCTGGGGACAGTGCTGGGACAGGAACAAGCACACCTATTGCAGCGTGAGCTGCCAGAGGAGAGCAGGGAGCTCCGCGCTGCTCCTCACAGGTGCACGTGGGCTTCCTGTGGTGTTCACCCTGGACGCCTAGCTCTGGGGACGCAAGGCAGAGGCATTGCTGACAGTGCAACTTACCATCATCGGGACCCTATGTGTGCGCCAGGCTCTTTGCTGGGCAGTTCACATACGCTGTCACATCAATAGGGCCAGCAACCCTATGAGGGAGGTACTACTGTTACATCTACCTTACAGATGCAAAAGCTGTGTTCGACAGAGTCAGACCCTGCCCACGACATTGCAGGGTCTCCAAGACTCCAAGCTCTCTGCTTTTGATCCCTATACCATATTGAGGTCCCATTTAATACTAAATATAAATGCAAAAATCCCCTCATGCTAGGTCATTCATTCCCTCAACATATTTTGAACATGTGCTCTGTGCCCCGCTCAAGCACAGAATCCCTGCTCCTCTCACCTCCAAAGGATGTCACTCCAGCAATTCTCACCTCTCTCTTCTGTGCCATCAACTTTGTCCTCTCTACTAGATCATCCTATCAACAAACAAATATGCCATTATTTCTTCCATGTTAAGACAATCATTTTTTGACTCCACATTTTCCTCAACCTATCAAGCCATTTTTCTGTTTCCCTTTAGAGCAGCGGTTCTCAACCTGTGGGTCGCAACCCTTTTGGCGGTCGAACGACCCTTTCACAGGGGCTGCCTAACACCATCCTGCATATCATATATTTACATTATGATTCATAACAGTAGCAACATTACAGGTATGAAGTAGCAATGAAAATAATTTTATGGTTGGGTCACAACATGAGGAACTGTATTTAAAGGGCCAGAAGGTTGAGAACCACTGCTTTAGAGCAAATGAATCATGGATTCTCCCTGGCATTCAGTAATCCAAGTGGCTGATAGTCCTCTGTATTCTCTCCTGAGGTTTAAGATTATGGAGACAATACCTTTACCTCAGGTTACTTCCTTGAACAGATTGAGCATTCGATTATAATTTTCATTTCAAATGTGCTGTGGGTTTTGTGGTGTGTTGTGTTTTGTGTGGTTTTTTTTACATTAAATTGGGATTTGCAGTAAAAAGGCATGAATTCAGCTCTGGACTCTACAGAATTCTGTAGAATTTTTGGCCACCTGCCCTTTTGCCAACATTGCATGACACCAGAGCTGGGAGTATGGAGCAGTCAGTGGGAATCTGTTGCCACTGGGAGAGAAAGCACTTCAAGTCTCCTCCCAGTGATGTCTGCGAAGTGCTCTTTTTCTACAGATGGAGCTCACAAGATGCAATATTTTGCTATAAAGTTTATATATAAATCATTTTCCGTAAATGAATTATGTTTTACTCCTAGTTGAGTAGCTTGCCGGGTAAAAAGACAGATGAAACAGGATGTGCAAAAAAGAACATAGAGTCACAAAAGAGCATTATGTAAATTATTGTGGATTCCTTTGTAATCCAGAGGATGCTTTTGTATTGAAAGCATTTATCTTTTGTGCAGCTGCAAATGTTCATGTATCACACGCACTTTACCAGGCACACCTGCGTGGGAAGGAGGGTATTATTTGTTAGTATGTATTTTTATAGATGTTCTTTTTGTACTACATGATTCATTTGAAATTCTATAATGAGCATATATTTGGGAGTTTCTCTTTCAAATTAGTTTTAAAAGCAGTTTTAAATGACTCATGACATATAGTACACAGAAAGCAGCATCATAAAGTAACTGTAATATGGTTATTTCCATAAACTTGAGTTCCAGTTATTTATACAGTGTTCTCAGAAAAGAGGTTGGGGCTATGGACTGAGGACAAACTCTCTAAAAGAAACTCAGTATAAAGTTTTGACGTAAATGTAAATTGTTGTGGGAAGAAGGAAGAAAGAGTGGGGCCCAGCCACTGTGCCTCAGTGGTTGAGTGGTGACCCATGAACCAGGAGGTCATGGTTCGATTCCTGGTTAAGGGTTGTGGAAGAGGCAGTTGATGATGATTCTCTCTCATCATTGATGTTTCTGTCTGTCTGTCTCTCTTTCTCTCCTTCTCCCTTCCTCTCTGAAATCATAAATAAATAGGAATGAAAGAAGGAAGAGGGGGAGGGATGGGCTAAGAGGAGAGAGAGGGAAGGAGAAAAAGGAAAGGAGGAAGAAAGGGAAAGAAGCACGCTTTTTCCTAGAATAGCCACCTTGTCATCATTGAGTACAAGAATGCCATACATATAAAAAAAAGAAAAAAAAAAGGCAAATCTGGGACCAAATTGCTAAATAATAAGTAGCTACTTTTTCAACAATTAACAAAGTATTAAGTACTATTCTTAACTTTGGATATGAAGAAACTGTATTTGGCTAACAACATACAGATTTTTAAATCCTTGCAAAATATGCTGAGTTGAATTTTCAAAATTTCTACAAATCAATAGGAAAAAGACAATCCAATTAAAAATGGGAAAAAAGCTTAAACAGTCACTTCACAAAAGTGGATATTCAAATAGCCAATAAATAATGGTACCCAACATCATTTCTTATGAGGGAACTGCAAGTTAAAACTATTACGAAATACCAAAACACACCCACCAGATGAAAGAAAATTAGAACACAATTATGCACCAGCTAGAACTCTGATAGGAGTAGAACTTGGTATAACCACTTTTTAAATTATTTGGCATTATCTACTGAAGCTAAACATATGCACATCCTATGGGCCAGGATTCCACTCTTCTCTATATACCCAACCAAACGCAAATTATAGGCACCAAAAGACATGTACAGGAATGTTCAAAGAATCATAATTCATCCTAACCAAAAACAGAAGCAATCCAAATATCCACCAGCAGTAGAAAAGATAAATAAATCATTGTATATTTATAAATAAGTGATAATATATATATATATTTTTTAAATATATTTTATTGATTTTTCACAGAGAGGAAGGGAGAGAGATAGAGAGCCAGAAACATCGATGAGAGAGAAACATTGATCAGCTGCCTCCTGCACATCCCCCACTGGGGATATGCCCGCAACCCAGGCACATGCCCCTGACCGGAATCGAACCCGGGACCCTTCAGTCCGCAGGCCGACGCTCTATCCACCGAGCCAAACCGGTTTCGGCGATAATATATATTAATGAGATACTAAACAATAAGCACAAATTACTGGTATGTAAAACAGCATGGATGAGTCTCAGTGGGCAGGTTCATGCAGGGCTATTCAAGCCTTGGTAAGAGTCTGGTTTAATTCAGAGTATATGGCAAGAACTGTGGGAGTAAGTGCAGAGTGAGAGGCCTACACAAGGGAGAGACTGTTAACTGTGCCTTCCCATGCTTAGAACTCAGGAAATAGGGAGTAAGTTGGGTGCTTTGGTAGGAAAGATCTTTGACAAACCTTCATTAATGTCATCTATTGGCACCAAACCCCTTGCCAAAGGCAGGATAGTATATAGCTTAACCCCCTGCATTGCTGCCAAATATCTGGTGTCCCCCAAACCTCCATGATCCTTGTTCTCTTGTCTCAGATAAGACCATTATTTTTCTAGTGGTGTCTTTACAGAGAGAGAGAGAGAGAGAGAGAGAGAGAGAGAGAGAGAGAGAGAGAGAGAGAGAGAGAGAGAGAGAGAAGGGAAAGGGAAAGAGATCCTAGAAGGAATGTCTGTATGGAGAAGCACTGGATGCCAAAAATGGAGGTCATTGAGAAAAATAGTGTAAAGATGTTAAAGATAATTAAGATTTTCACACATGCAAATCTTGCTTTGCAAGGAAGTTACTGGCATTGTCCAGTGTGTGTGTGTGTGTGTGTGTGTGTGTGTGTGTGTGTGTGTGTGTGTGTGTGTAGCACAGTGCTGAGAACTCAAATTCTGCTTAATAAAGATTTGTGGATCAATTCTCCACACAGGTCTAATAATTCTCAAATATCTAATGTAGAATTTCCAGAACTCATAATGGGAAACACAGTGAATGAAGGCCTAACCCAGCTTGGAAGAACATAAATCTATTTCAGGCTTTGGTTTCTAAAACCTTATTGCGCTTTTTTTTTTTGCCATGAGTAAACTATCTTGTTTTCCAAATGGCTAGCAATTGTATCTTCAATAGAGTAAACATTTGAAATTTTTGGAAACTGTAATTAAGGAACATTGTACATATTTAGTAAGTCTGGGCCAGCCACTGTGATTATGTATTTATTTATTTTAATCTTTATTGTTGAAAGTATTATAGATATCCCTTTTTTTTATCCCCATTGATCCCCTCCATCCAGCACCTGCCCCACCCTAGGCCTTCGCCGCAGTATTGTGTGTCCATGGGTTATGCATAAATGCGTATAAGATCATTTACGTACACGTTTCCTCGTTTTGTCACTATGACATCTCAGTGGGCAGTGGTACTCCTGAGAGCACCTGACACATTCTCAGGAAATTTGTGAACTAGTTCTGCTGCTAATTTGAATCTGCCACGATGGGAGTATTTACATGTCGGAAATTGGCAAATGCCACAAATCAGCCTCACCTCCAGAGAGCTGGTTGTTGTACGTTTACCAGCACAGCACTGCATGGATCACTGTCCTGACCTTATGAAGTGGGAAACTGAGGCTCGGGCAAGTTACATGCCCTCTCGGAAGTTAGCCATCTCCTTCTGCAGAGCCGGGACTTGGAGCCTGTTCTCCAGCTTCCAGCCCATGCTTTATCCCTTAAGTCTTGCTTTGTAATTGCAGCATCACTAATGATCTACTTCATTAGAGGTATAATTTGAGTTTAATTGAAAAGCCTAACTTGTAATTTGAACAATCATTTTCTTAATTTGTTGTCCTACTATTTTATTATTTAAAAATTATAGGGACCCTTCAAATGGCACAGCAGAGGGAAACTTGTTTAATTACGTTTTCATTAATTTTGCTAAGCAGGCCCTTTACTAATGATTGCATAATTTGGTCCCAGAAGCAAAATCACGTAGTATGCTCAGAAAAAGATGGCTTTCATCTAATCAGAACAAAGCAGTTCACTGGCAATAATCATATTGTTTCATTCCACATCAGGAGACCAGTAACCTCAGAGTCATGATTTATTACCCTGAAGGGCGCCTGTGGAAGGCAAAGCTGTGGGGTCAGTGATACCAAATCCTAGTGTTGAGGAACTGACGTGAAATCGGAGGATGGTGATTCCTCAACCCTGGCTGAACAGTACATTTTAAATGTCCAGGAATCATCCCAGACCAATGTAAGTGGAAGCTCTGGAGATGGGACCTGGTCATTGGCATTTTTTTTACCAATCACTCAGGTGATTGTTCATCCAAGACCAACTCTAGTCAAAAAGGAATTGTTTTCTTCCTCTGTCACTTTCACACAGTACTGCTGGGTCAACAGTTGGATCTACCTCCTTAGCAACTCAGGCAGAGCCAGCCCCACCCTGAGTTCCACGCCCCTTCTAACTGCACAGCCTATGCTCTGGCACCCCCTGCCAGCAGACTTCCAAAGAACTCAGAGCTGGACAGAGTCCTTGCTTACCTTCCTTCCACTTCTAGAATAAGCAGATTGCAATGCATGCAATTAAGATTAAGATCTTATTAAGATTAATAAGTGATTAAGATCTCATTTATTCTTCCTCAGTTAAGATGAATTACTTACTGTCTGGCCGATGGCTCAGTTGGTTGTGCATCCTCCCATACACCAAAAGTTGCATGTTCAATTCCCAGTCCAGGCACATATCTAGGTTGCAGGTTCAATCCCTGGTCAGGGTGTATATGGGAGGCAACCAATCATTGTTTCTCTCTTCTCTCTCTCTCTCCCTCCTCTGCCCTCTCTCCCTTTCCTTTCCTCTCCCTCCCTCTCTAAACATCCATAAAGAAGATGAATTACTTACCTTTTTCCTCCCCATTCACTTGCTCATTCATTCCTTCATTCCATCCAGCAGGGAAAGAGTACATCTTTTGAATCAGTTTCCAGTCCTACAGCTCTTTATGCCTCTCCCGTTAGAACTGTGTGACTACAGACAAGTCCTTGACTTTCTAAGCCTCAGTGTTCTTTCCTAAAACATGTAACAATGCCTGGTGTGTACTAGGTTTACAAAAACCAAGTGATATGTTAAGTACAGAGTACCTAGTGTAGTGTCTAACCCATGACATATACTCATTGATAAAGCGACAATGTCATCAATTGATTTTTTAAACAAATGTTTTGGGCACCACCTATGTGCAAAGCATTATATGATGGGGGAAAAAAAAACCCCAAAAATATAAATATGTTAAGAACTGCCCTCAAAAAGTCTGCAAGGTAATAAGGAAGACAAGATGAACATATGAATCATAATAAGACAGGAAGTGCACACTTCCATAAAAGTGGCATTGAGACAAGGAGAGATATTGTAGCTTTTCATAGGGAATGGGATGAAGAAGTAAAGTATTTCATTTAAGCTGTGAATCTACAGATGACACCTCCCAGGAATAAAGTTGTATCCAACAAGTATTTACTGAACTTTGACCTTTCCAATATTGTCCTTGCATCCCACCATGACCTCTGCATATTAGGATAATAGCTCCTCATTGTCCCTTCTCATAAAATCCAATCCCCCCTCCAGGCCCTGGCTCATGACACTTTTTAATGTGAAAGGCTCACCTCTTTTTCTAGACATAAAGATCCATATCATGCTTTAAGACCTACCCAGCCTCTTCCTTAAAGTCTTCCCAAACAGATATTGGACCTAAAATAGCCTTTATTGAGTACTTAATTATAAGCTCCAAGTATAGTGTTCCTCAAAATGAATTACCTGGAGCATTTTCTAAAATGCATATTCACAGGCCTTAAACCAAATCTACTGAATCAATCTCTGGTGGTAGGAGCCTTGGAATTTGAATTTTATAGACATGCTAGATTATTTATATGCACACCAATGTTTAAGAACCACTTACCTGTCTATTTAATATCATTTGTTTATGTTGCTGCCTCAAACAGGTTGCAAATGTTTCAATCTTAAGAGAGTAGCTCTTCCGTAGCCTTCAGCCCCATCACAGTGATTACCACCACCAGCACCTATCACTGTGCTCGGTCTGTAGCAGATGGGCACACATACCAACTTGTGTCTGTGCCCATATGTATTTGAAGGAACCTGGGGACTTTACTTGGAGACTATTGTTGAGGGTACAATTTCTCCAGTTTTAGAGAAAAATGATTTTTGGTCTGAAAATGTCATCCTACTTGTCAAATGTAATTAAATATAACATTTTAGAATGATGATGGCATTATCCTTTGCTTTTAATAACTCACTGGGTTGAATTTCGGAAAGAAATGAAGGCAAGATTTGTTTAAACAAGAATGTTGATCTTAGTATGTCTCAGAGCTTTTATCATTCGGGTGTATTGCTGTGTTTTGACCTCTAACTTCCTTAACCTGTGTGTGGATTTTTTCCCTCAGGGAAGAATTTCTTTCAACAATTTTTTTTAAAATATATTTTTTATTGATTTTTCACAGAGAGGAAGGGAGAGAGATAGAAAGTTAGAAACATCGATGAGAGAGAAACATCGATCAGCTGCCTCCTGCACACCCCCCACTGGGGATGTGCCCGCAACCCAGGTACATGCCCTTGACCGGAATCGAACCTGGGACCTTTCAGTCCGCAGGCCGACGCTCTATCCACTGAGCTAAACCGGTTTTGGCATCAACAATTTTTTAATGTTCCTGTTTCTCCTGAAGAAACAGATAATTATTAGCTTAATATTCTTTAACTCAGCCTGAAATAGAAAGCACAGTGTTCTACAAATCTAGTTGGGAAAGGAAAGGGAACTATTGGCTCTATTAAATGGAGGCTCTCAGGAAAAGAGAACCATGGTTTATCATGGTTTATCAGGGTCTAGCTTCAGCTTTCCTGGGAGTCTACAGGAGCCATTCACAGGGCTCACCATCACTGAGGTATCTGGCTGCAGAGTAATTCAGGAAACGTGGAGGAATTCTATATACACATTTCTGTATTTGGTACATCTTGTGACAGAAAAAGCATTTTAGAGTTATTGGATTCAAGAGAAAGCCCAGGGTAATTTCATCATTCTTCAGCTTTCTTCAGATAATGGTCTGGCAAACTGATAGGTAAGTGGTGTCTGTGGCCTGCTAACTGCCTTGTTCTAACATAAACAGATAGAAAGAATGGGGCACTTTAGTATGTGAAGGTGTGTATCGTTTTACAGGTAACGGGTTGATGCAACCCTCAAGTTCTAGAAAATCATAAAACTGCTACAATGCCTCTTCTCTTGGCTCCACCCCTTAGACACTAAATAACATTTGACAAAATTAAAAGTTCAATGAAATACCCCCTTATGGGAAACCAGTTAAGTAAACCTGCTGAGTGACTTAGAGTTTATTTTCAAGATTAATTTTGCATAAGTTATTAATGAAAATAACTTATGCAAAATTAATATAGTTTTGGATCAAAGAGAAAATGAAAAGGCAGATATTTGGTAAGCTATATAGAGAAAAAAGAAAGAGCAATGAACCTTTCTAAATTAATAACTCTGTGGAAAATATCAGCAAATTCTGAGTTTGAGGAATATAAATTTAATTCTTCAAAATACCTACCTTTGGAATTTGTGTCCACAAAAGATGAAAAAAAGCCTTTATAAAATAAATCAAAGAAAGAGATAATTTAAAAACATTCCCTTATCTAGGCATTATCATGCATAAAAATATATTTAGAGCATTTTCAAAACTTTCTCTACATTAATATTATAAAATTAGGTTCTCTCTTAGTACATTATAATGTATTCTAAGTAGATATTAAGCCCTTTGAATAAATATTCTGCATTTTAATTTTTTCTCACTTACACAGTTCACTAATTTTAATAAATGTGTTTTCTAATTCCAAGGAAAACATTTTAATGATTTTTGTGTTGTCATTCCAATTTAATGGGTTTTTTTAGGTGCCAAGACACAATATGACTTCTTAGTATCCAAGACACAATAATTATGATTGTTTCTACCAGTTTTGTAGAAGAAAAGCTTGTTGCATTACTACACCAAAGCATGCTGGGAAAAGTCATTCATTGATTCAACACATGTTACTTGACGGTTTGTAGTGTTAAGCACCAAAATAAGTGCCATAGGAAAGCACTGAAAATTGTAAAATGAGGCCAGTATCAACTCACAATAGGAGAATTAAATGTTCACAAATGACAAAAACATAGTGAGTGCCATCAAAACGACAGGTAAAAGAAGATACGTTATGTGAGGATATAGACCACTTATATCCCACTTTCTGTTGAATCTTCTATACCAGGAAGATACCTTGGCACTTTGTAGGTGTTCCTTGAAAAACAAACAGATAGCATTTGACCTGGGCTTGAAAGATGGAATGATTCATGCAAGACATGATAAAGAAAGCAATTTGTAAAATTCAGAATTATATTTGTGGGAAAATGAAAGAAGTAGTATAACTAAGCAGATGATAGAATTAACCATGGAGCAAAAAGAGATTGCAACTCTAACTTATCCATTCATAATTAAAAAGATATTAACTCCATGGAGAGGCACAGCTAGCAAATATAACAGCAATGAAAGCTGTCATTAGTTTAGCATCTATTATGTGCCAAGCCCTGTATATACACCATCTCTGACTTTCTAATAACCCTGCAAAGCAGGTGTTATTACTGTCATGGTATAAATAACAAACTGGAGTCAGAGAAGTTAAATGTGACCAATATCCCACAGCAGCAGATCTGACTCCTGACTCTCTCTCTGATTCTTCTTCCAGATTACTTCAAACAAAACAGCTGAAATCAGGGAAATACATGGATATGAATAGTGCAGGGAAATGTATTAAAGTTTCACCATTTATGTTCAGTTTTCCTTGAAGAATGATTTTCGTTCTGAAATCCCAATCGATGCCATGTGTTTCGGGCATAGTTTAGTGGAAGTGTCCAAGCCCACGTAATTGCTAGGGAACGAGTGGGCAGGAGAGGTGTCCACTCAGAGATGGGCACAGAGTGGGGAATGCTAGACATGTGACATTGCACATGGAGGGTCAAGAGGTTCTATCTGGCTTTGGGGACACTAGGGACGTTCACCATCCTGAGGATGGGAAGGTCGGATCAGCCATCATCCCACTGTTTAGCTCCTCACCTGGTAGAGCCTGCCAGAGGCCCTGATAATAACACACAATGAAAAGAACCTTGACTGCCATAGCCAGTGTGGCTCAGTATCAGCCTGCACACCAAAGGGCTCACAGGTTCGATTCCCAGTCAAGAGCATGTACCTGGATTGCAGGTTTAATCCCCAGCTTCAGTTGGGGTACATTCAGGAGGCAACCAATCGACCTCTCCTGCCGGGGTTCTGGATCCAGCATCTAGAAGGGTTCAGCAATCTGGAGAAGGGCTGTGTGTAACTTAATAAAGAGTCCAGTCACCGAAACCGGTTTGGCTCAGTGGATAGAGCGTCGGCCTGCGGACTGAAAGGTCCCAGGTTCGATTCCGGTCGAGGGCATGTACCTGGGTTGCGGGCATATCCCCAGTAGGAGATGTGCAGGAAGCAGCTGATCGATGTTTCTCTCTCATTGATGTTTCTGGCTCTCTATCTCTCTCCCTTCCTCTCTGTAGAAAATCAATAAAATATATTTAAAAAAAAATAAAAATAAAAAAATAAAGAGTCCAGAGATGAAGCATAATTTTGAAAGGTATTTTGGAGTCAGAGGAGCTTAGCTAAAAGGAACTAAGTTCTCCTTGTCTCAGGAGCCCTTGCTATTTACTAACACAAATTGTCCTAAGACAAGGTGGAGATATACACTTCAAAGGGTAGGATTAGGTACAGAATCCATTGTTAGAATGGAAGAATTTGCCTACGGCTGTTCAGGTGTTTGGCCAGTAGGAGGCAATAACATCTAGAGTAAGATGCCCTGAGATGTCTGGCAGTAAGCAATCATCCTTTTCAAGTTTGGGGAAATGCCCTTGCCACTCCAGATGATTCAGCCCTTGCTGACATGCTGGAATTGGCTTCCAGCACTGTACCTCTCACATTTATGTTTCTCTCTCTCTTTCTCTCCCTGTCTCTTCTTCTCCCTCCCTTTCACTCTCTAAAAATCAATTGAAAAAGTATCCTTGAGTGAAGATTAACAAAAACAAACAAAAAAAGAACCCTGACCATTTTTTAAACTTCCGACAAGTTTATCATTAGGACATTGTAGATGTTTTATCTTGTTAACTGCCATTAGGTTTTCTGCCATAGACTTAAAGGACATACTTCTATGCTTTAGCTGAAATATTTTGGGGGGTCATAAGTTCCCAATAGAAAATTCACATGTGGGAGAATAGGAAGATGGCAGGATCATCCCTTTGTCTGACTTGCCACATATAAATTGCTCTTCCTCATCTTCCTTGAAGATGTCAATTATGTGGACTGTTTTCCCATGATGCGCATGGTATAAATGGTTCAGTACCCACGAACAAAGCTTTCTTTAACATCTAAATGAAAGCCTACTAGAGTGAAATATTTAACATGCAGATTGGATCATGTGACTCCTCTGTTTAAATTCCTTCAATGGCTTTAATTTGCTTTTAGAATAATAGCCAAATTCTTTGCCACAATTGGGGGTGGGGGGGTGCGGGGGGAGGGATGTCTGCTTGCCTTTATATCTTTGACCTTGGATTTATAAGCCTGAATGAATTTACTACCCCTGTGGCAATGTAGATCCAGGAAATAAGGTTCAATTTAATTAAATACTATTCATTAAGTATCTATCATGTGTCAAGCTCATGGTAGATGAAGGAAATACAAGTTATATAAAACATGGACAATTATGCAGTCTCATGGGGGAAGCATATATAAATCAATAGGTATATGCCCCCTTAAAAAAACAGAACAATGAGGTACATGTCCCCTAAAAAGTAAGTTCAAGATGTAGTGATGGAACAAAGTAGGGATAACTGTTGGGAGGTAGATAACCCAGGAAGACTGCACAAGAGATAAGGTGCCCGAATTGGGCTTTGAAGGATGAAGACTATAAAGTGGAAAAGAACAGTTTGGAAGAGCAGCCAGCATGTTACCAGGCCCGGGAGCATGAAGCCACTCTCTCAGGATTTTTTCATGTTGGGTCATAACACACACGAGAGACAGGGCATCGAGGGGGAAGACAGCTGGGATAGACCGTGAGGGACTTGAATATCATGCTGAGTGTTTGGTTGCTAGTCTTCAAATCAACTGTTTTCAATAAGTTTTGAGTCTAGAGATCTGAATGGCAATACATCAGATTAAAAAAAATATATGAAGTTATATAATGTTATGTGTGTAAATATATACCAGTATAACTAGAGGCCTGATGCACAAAATTCATGCAAGGGGCTCAGCCCTCACAGCCCCAGTTGCCTCAACCCTCACGCCCCCAGTTGCCTCGCAACCCTGCAGCCCCGCCCACTGGTCATTCTGGAAGGTCGTTCCATCGTCCAGTCTAATTAGCATATTAGCTCTTTATTATATAGGATGAATATTTCTAATAAAGAGATGTAGTACCACGATTATTCACAACTGTAATTGTACATTAATTTATGTTTTAAATGTGAATCTTGAATCTATTTATCCCTGACAAGTTGGCCCCATCCACCCAGGCCGCTTGGGAAGTCACCTTCAGACAGTTCCCTCACACCCCAGTGTCTTCTTTTTGTCTGAGGGCTTTTTCTGGTGGCAAAAAACATATTCTTCAGGACAAATGTGCCTAGACAGGCCCTGAGGTGCCCATGAAACAATGAAAGAAGGATGGCAGTGAGAAAATACCCCTGCTTCCTCAACCCTCAGGCAATTCTCAGACACACTGGGACTTTTGCTGCTAACAGGACTAAATGAAGACCTTTGTGTTTCTTTCTGTGAAAGGAAAAGTCAGATTGAGTAGCTAACAGAGTCATTTGGACTAAATGAGAGCTACATGAGCCCGTGTACCTGGTGTCAATCTGTGGCAGATTGCGGCACCAGGGTCTTATGCAGAGCTGCAAGGAAACAATGCCAATTACTTCCACCAAGAGAAAGGAATCATCCAGCTCTCCGAGGAGTGGCTTTAGCATGCTTATTCATTCAAGGAATAAGACCTTTCTTCTTTTTTTCTTATATTTCCCTCATTTCTTCCTTCTTTCCTTCCTTCCTTAGGGGGGAAAAAGGGATCTTGGAAGTTAAAAGGCAAAACTAACATAAGAAGTTCAAATTCGTCCTAGGTGTTTGCTAGTGTTGATGTTGGGGATATCAATCCATAACCTTTATTTACTGCTTTCTGTTTGCCAAGCACCATGCTAAGAGCTTTAGAATCATGACCTCACTTCATCCTCCTAATACCTCTGAGATAGGTATTATCACTCCCGTTGTATTGAAAATAAGAGAGCTGAGGCTTAAAGATGTCAGGTAACTTGCTCACAGGAGCCCAGTGAGGAGAAATAGAGTCTGGCAGATAGGACTCAAAACCAAGTCCCTCTGATGTCATACCCTGTATTCCTAACCACTGTACTTGTGCTTCTTAAGCTTAACGTGAGTGGAAACACCACTGGAGAAGCTGGTTAAAATGCAGTAGGGGCCTGCAATTCTGCATTGCTAATGAGCTGCAGGTCATGCTGGACAGCGGACCACATTTGAGTAGCAGGGCTTGGCCACTTACTGGCATTATGATCTACTAGAGGCCCGGTGCACGAAAATCGTGCACTCGGGAAGGTCCCTCAGCCTGGCTTGCGCCCTCTCGCAGTCCGGGAGCCCTCGGGAGATGTCGGCTTAAGTCAGCAGTCAGACATCCTTAGCACTGCTGCGGAGGTGGGAGCGCCCCCCCCACCCCCCGTGGGAGTGCACTGACCACCAGGGGGCAGCTCCTGCATTAAGCGTCTGCCCCCTGGTGGTCAGTGTGCATCACAGCGACCGGTCATTCTGCCATTGGGTCGATTTGAATATTAGCCTTTTATTATATAGGATTCTTTCAGGGAAAGTGAGAATCCTATTCCTCTGAATCCTACTCCTCTGAAAAGTTAAAACAAATGGTAAAATTCTGTTGAATTTTAAAGTTTTTAGAGGAGCAAAACAGTTTTAAAAATTTATACACTACATTTTAGAATAGTTTCCATTTTACAGAAAAATTTCCCAGAAAGTACAGAGTGTCCATATATACCTTCCCCACACATATAGTTGTCCCTACTACTAATATATTACATTAATGTAGGGCATGTGTTACAATTGATAGGCCAGTACTGATATAGTAACTGAAGTCCATTCTTTACATTAGGGTTCACTCTTTATCTTGGACATTCTGTGGGTTTTGATCCTGCCCTGATGGGACCCACATGCTGGAGCTCCCCATAGTCCTCTCCACATCCTCTGTCTCCGCAAGATCTGCCATTCATCGCGTGTGCTCTGTTGTTTTTCTTATGAAAGAAAATAACATTTTTGGTACTCATGTCTCTATCAAAAATGAGAAAATGAAAAACCAGAAAAAACTTTGTTTCCAGAAAAGTGGACGAGAGCAATCCATCACTCTACTTGCATTTGTTTTTGCCCAGTCCCAGTTATTTTCTGAGTTTGAAATGCTCGCTACAGAACTTCTTGCTCCTGCAGCTTTGTTTGTCCTCTCCGCCCCCAGCCAGGTAGGACAGCTGATTCATACAGGAGAGCAGGCACTCCGCGCTGCAGGACACCTGGCACTTCCTAAGGGCACTCAGTTCTCCTCTTCTCGTCCCCTTCAGCTGCCACCCCCTTTGCCCAGAATATACCACAGTGTCAGGTTCCTCCCCCGCAGGCCAGCGCTCTCCTAGGGGCTGTCTTGAGTTTCTTTGGTACAAAATACAGGATACTCACTTAAATTTGAATTGAGTATGTTCATTGTATTCATTTAGTATGTCTACTGAGACTGACAAAAAATACTACACACGTTTTTGTTGTTATATGCTTGTTTTCTTACTAGATTGGCAAGCCCACCTCTAAGATACCTCCCAGCTGCTCAAATATCACCTCCCTGAAATCAAGTGTTTCTTTTTTAAAAATATATTTTATTGATTTCAGAGAGGAAAAGAGAGGGTGAGAGATATAGAAACATCAGTGATAGAGAATCATTGATTGGCTGCCTCCTGCACACCCCTCACTGGGGACTGAGCCTGCAACCCAGGCATGTGCCCTGACCCAGAATCAAACTGTGACCTCCTGGTTCATGGGTCGATGCTCAACCATTGACCACACCGGCTGGGCATTTCTTCTTTTGCTGGGACCTACTCTGTGCTCTTCCCCACACATATCCACTTCTTGAGTTAGTGTTCCTATTCTCACTCTAACTCCGTAGTTGACATATAAAATGTCCTGTCACCCTTTCTCTGGCATGATACTAATGATAGATCTCTCTGCTAATTTTCACTTCTTCTTGTCTTTCCGTCACCAGGGCAAACGTCAGGACAATCCTTAACAGAAATAGGTTGGCAAAGAAATAGGTTGTTCTTCCTAAGAATCCTTCCTTGGCACCATCTTCTTTTTAGGCGCAACCTTGTTTGTAGGCTGCCCTTTGTTTGTTTTGCCACATTTGTTTGCTGCTATTCACCCCTCTTTTTATGTTATGCAAAATCTTAAAATTACCCCCTTTCAATCCTCCCTTTAGTTTACTAGGGACAAGGCACTTTGCAGTTATAAAGTTGCCATCTTTTATATATTAGGGTCATTTTTGTTATAATAGTTTTAGAGCCAAAGTCATAAAATGTGAATTATTTGCTCAGCCCCAGACTTGATGAGCCATCACCATGGGCCCGTGAGCACTTTCTGGGTGGACCCGGAAAGGTCTCCTGCTTTGTTTTTATGTCTCGGACGCCAACCAATGAAGGGACTCGTTTTGTAAGTAGGGGTTGTGAAGATTTCAAAGGGCTCTTCTGAGCCTCACAACCCTCTCTCCAGTACCCAGCCCGTAAAGGCTCTCAGACCTTGTCAGATAAAAGCATGTGCTGGTGTCTTCCGTCACTGCATTCCTATAAAACTAAGAGGAAAAGCCAAAAGAAGTAGAAGTCATTTTGAGAACTAGATCGTTCAAGACTTACAACATACTTTGAGTTTCAAAGCTGAGAGGGATGGGAATTAGAGGTGGCACATAGGGAACTGTGAGAGCAAAACTTAGAACAGAAATCTCAGTGTGTGAGCATGTCCATCAGGATCCCAACCCTCAACAGAACCACCCCAGCTACACAGGAAATCAGTCTGTGCAGCACCAGGGTTTTGGACGCGCACCCGTACTGTCACTCCAGTCACTCACCCAATGGGCTACCCTGGACTGTTCTCCGAAATCAATCTCACCCCAAAGGCAGAAAGGAAACTGTCCCTGAGACATATCGAAAAGAATTTGCCAAAGTAACATTTATGTTTTTTATCTCTTCTTAGGTATCCCTGTAATCTGGGCCAAATGACTTGATGCAGTTGGGTTTCAGTCCATTAAGTTTGTTAAAAAAAAATGTTTTTGGCTTCACCAACTTGGGTGTTGTTGTTGTTGTACCACTGCAGTGAGGTGAAAATTGCCTGTCAGTGAGATTTTTTCTTTCTAATTAATTTAATCAAAGCATCAAGAAACAAATTTGTGAGGAAAGCTAAATCAGAAAGAGTCCAAAGGTAGTAAATGGTTACCTGTTGACATTGATATTCAACCATTGTTTTTTTCATTTTGTTTTTGTTTGTACACCCAAGTTCCTTTAGGGACTGTGCCTGAGAGGTAAGGGATGGTGTGACAGTTCTCACTCCAAGCCTTAGGGTCTCATTGAGGTCCCAGTTTCACTTTTGCTTCAAAAGTTGATGAATGCCACCTAAGCAATACCTCTTTTGTATGGAGCATTTTCTTTATCAAAGATATTATTTTTCCAGAAGTTACATGTACCCAGATAATTAATAATGTGCTTAGAGGTTTTAAGCTTGCAAAGTTGAATATTATGAATGTGAATTACAGTCACCTGACATTTATACAGGTCCCATTAGCATGAGAGCAGGAAAAATACTTCACAAGTCTGAAAATAGTACAAAGATGCAAAAGAGCACAAGTTCTGACATGGGGTGGATTGTTAATTTAAAGGCATCGATTACACACAGCCTATTTATGCGTCCTCCGTGGTACTGAAGCTCTGGTGAATTTGGGATAGATTTGCCCTAAATTATGGAATTATATAATGTTACAGCTAGACTAATGGCTGAGGCAATAGTCTAAATTTCCCCGATGGGAGATAGGAGGTGAGAACCAAAGTGAGTGTGATTCCTTGCAAGTCACAGTGTAGGGCAGTGGTGCTAGGGTCCATGGCCAGACTCCCTTTATGCAGTTAGACAGTAAAGTACTACTATTCTGGTCCATACAGCATCTGTTCCAACCTTCTTCTTGTTTGGCTTCCTGGACCATAGATGCTGGAGCACCTAAACACTGCATCTCCAGGCTCCCTGTCAGCTGGTGAAAGAAGTAATGAGCAGCGGCACTGTGAATCTTATTTGAGCCTCAGGGATGCTCGAGTAGAGTTTGGTCTTTATTTAAATTTTTTAATTTTTGTTGTTCCAAATAAAATTTAACTTTGTATTTAAATTTGTTGAAGCATTTCACAGATAATTTGTCTCCAGGCAAAATTCTTAAAAGCTAGTTCTGAGCCCACATACGTTACATGGTTGCTTGCAATCACAGTATTTTAGTAGCATTTGTTTAATTTTATTTGAGCAGTGTTTTACAGCCAAAGCTTTAGCTGATCTAGTCTCAGAAAGATTCTTTAAAGATAAAACTGCCCACTGTGAACTGAGAGGATGGGGTGATAGAGAATGAATGCCCACCTTCAATTCTGCAGGTCACTGTCTTGACATGGTATCAATCAGAGTTTGATCTTCGATTTTTTTTTAAGTATCCATATGTTTAAATGAGGGACCTAAGTACTCTGTGCCTGGTTGTTGAGGTTGTCATGTGACCTGTAACTTAGGGACTGTGGCTGCACTGAAGAGTGGCAGCTTGGCACGTGATCTGTGGGTGCAGGGTGATCAGCTAAGTGTTGAGGCTCCGGGATGCTGACCCCTCTCTACCCGCTTTGGTACACAATCACATTCACTTCAGCTTCTCATTTCTTGTGACCAAAAACATACCCAGTGCATGTGATTGCGACGCCAGCAGCTGCAATGCAAAGCCTCTGTGATGCTCTGGCCCTGGATGCTCTCTTCTGGATTCATTAAGGCAGCGGTTCTCAACCTGTGGGTTGCGACCCCTTTGGCGGTTGAACGACCCTTTCACAGGGGTCGCCTAAGACCATCCTGCATATCAGATATTTACATGACGATTCATAACAGTAGCAACATTACAGTTATGAAGTAGCAACGAAAATTTTATGGTTGGGTCACAACATGAGGAACTGTATTTAAAGGGCCAGAAGGTTGAGAACCACTGCCTTAAGGCTAAGTAAACACTGTGCTGGCTAAGCCTATTTGCCTTGAAAATTTGAATGACAATGCAAACACTTCCATGTGTCCGCCTGGATACATCCATGTTTGTGGCAGATACAGGTAACTGTCTCCCATTTTTCTCATTAATAGAACCCCTTTTGTACTGGAGGTAGCAATTAGTCCAGTTGCTAGAATGGCTCACAGAACTCCAAAAAACCCATTTATCATGAAATCGCTGACTTATTACAAAGGATATAATTCAGGAACAGCCAGTTTTGAGTCTATATTTCCCAGCCTCCTTTGCGAATGTGGGTGTGGACAGTTATGGCTGGGAGTAGTTGGATACAGGACTTCTGGGAGAGCCCCAATAGAAGGGATATAGACTCAGCCCTTGACTCTTCCTCCTTTCTGCTGCTTGAAACATGAACTTTAAAAAAATGTATTAATTTTGGGGGATAGAGGGAGAAACATTGATTTGCTGTTCCACTTATGTATTCATTGGTTGCTTCTTGTATGTGAAAGCCATTAGGAAGGAAATGTAGAAAGATGAGATGGTGGCTTGAACTGAAGAAGTAAAAGTGTTGACAGAAAAAATGAAATGAATGTAAGAGAACTATTAAATACTTTGAATGAACAGGACTTGGTGATGGACTGCATAAAGCTCAGTTAGTAGGAAAAGGAATTTATTTCACATGGAGGAGCAATATTGTGATTTATAAGAAATAGGTATTTGGTTTTAGTCCATAGTTCCTGACTCATAGCTCCCAAAATTCTTAAGTTTCCTAAGGGTTTAGAATGATAAAGGTGTCTTTTTGCCATGTGAATGAGGTGACTTTCAGAAGCACCTATGGATGGGGGTTCAGAGAGCTTCCAGGTTGGTGAGCACAGAGGTGGGGGAAGTGGGGAGCTTAGGGAGCGTATGGAAGCTCCACACCCCGTCCCACATCACATACCTTGCCCTGCGCCTCTCTTTCATCTCTGGCTCTTCCTGAATTATATCCTTTGTAATAAGTTAGCGATTTCATGATAAATGGGTTTTTCGGAGTTCTGTGAGCCATTCTAGGAAATTAATTGAACCCCAAGAGGGGGGGACATGTCATTGGGACTTCCCACCTATAGCTGGTTGGTCAGTAGCATGAGTAAGAGCCTGGGCTTTGGCTGGCATCTGAAGTGTGTATGTGGTGGGGGGAGAGTCTTGTAGTACTGAACCCTTAACATGTGGAGTGTAATATTATCTATGGGTAAATAGTGTCAGAATTGAGTTGAATTTTTTAACACTCTGCTGGTATCTGAGAATTATGTGTTGGGGGGAACCCTGTACCCACGCACATTGGAATTGTATCCAGGAACCCAATTTAGGAGGCGAGAAAAAGCAAGCCATCATGGACACTACTCAGTCATTGATAATGTCAGCTGGGTGGCTGAATTCATAAAAAGCAGCCCAGACTGAAGGGTAATCAGATTTAGGGCAATCAAATGAATTCACTTTTGAAATGTGGAGGGAATGAGATATGAAACTCAAGAGGAACAGATTTGCGCTGGAGAGAGATTTGTGAATCATCAAAATACGTGGTACAGAGAGTCAAGGGAGGTGATGGAGTGAGTAGGGGCTCTACGGCCAAAATCCTAAGAACAAAATATAAGGATGTTTGGTATGGTTATTAGAGTAAACAGGGTCCTGAATTTGAAAGATACGCTCCGTTTTCAGATTTGAAGGCCATTTGTGTGACCTCAGAACCTTGGGAAATTTGCTAGTCTCCTCCTTTTGGGAGAGTTGCTATCATCTAGTGTTCACTGCCACACCTCAGTGTCTCCCTGAAGAGGGGACTAGAGTGGGGTCGGCCCCATCTGTTGGCATGACTACCAGGTGACCAGTGTGTGACGCTCATCCATGAGAAATTGACTCAGAGACCCTCTGAGAGGGTAAGACCACTGGAAAGCAAGTGTCTAAAGGGCCACTTGATGAGGACAGAACCAATAGGTGCTGACCCAACAGGGCATCCATCTATCACTTCCATCAATTCAATTACTTTTCCTTTGGAAGGAAGTACAATGCTGCAGTGATTAAGGCACAGGTGCTAGGCAAACTAAAAAGGTTCATCCCAGCTCTTGCATCAGCTCCTTAAACTCAAGAAAGTTATTTAACTTCTCTAAGCATCAGATTATTCATCTATAACATAGAGAAAATAATAGCATCCCAAATCATAGGGAAGTTAAGGTTTATATGAGAGAATCCATGTAAATCCCAGTGCCTGGTGTATTGTAAACATTCTATGTTAGCTACAGGTGCTGGGTACCAGTTATTGCCTCTCCTCTCCAAGTCACCCACATTACCAGCTGTAGGATAACGGAGATTTAAATACTTCTCTTTTGCAGAGAGCACAGTATTAAGCTTTGTCATTGCGGGTTATTACAGGAGAGGGATTTCTTGCTGGTTTCTTGCTCCTGCTTCTTGGCTGTCAGTGGCACGTGTGATAGGATATCCAGTGGGACTCCCTCTAGCAGCACACCAGGATGTAGAGTCTCTTGTCAAGCTAGTAGCCTAGACTGGTGATCACTTAACATGGCCCTCCCAACATGGACACTGAGCATCCCAGACCCCATGGCACCATCTCACCATCTACAAGTTGGTTTCTGAGGCCTGACTCACTGTGTGTGCTTGCCACCAACCCCAGCCTGCCTGCATTCCCCAAGTTGTTTCCCCAGGCTGCCAACTGCCATACTGCTGAGCAGAACCCCAATACCCCAACTTCCTCTGCAAGCCTGCCTGCCAGTCTCAGTGCACCACCAGAGGGCAGTTTCTGCTGGCCCAGCAAATACAGACCAGCTCCAGCCTGGGCAACACAGCAACCAGCTCTGCTAGCCCGTGGACTGCACTCACCCACACCTCCCCCGGGGAGCTCTGCATTAGAATTTTACTATTCTTCTACTCTGGTGCTTGGTTCTCCTTTCAGTCATCTAATGTGAGTGACAGTATTCACTAGCTATGTCATTACTATGCAGATAGTTAATTCTTTTAAAGTTGCTTAGCAACTATTATTCAACATTTGGCTTTTATCAGTTTTTGCACTGAGATGATTTGAAACCCTTGAAAAGGGTGTACTATTTCAGGTATCTAGCACTGAACTCTATTTCTTTGCTAAAATAGCACAAGTTAATATTAAATTTGTATAACAATAATACATTCATTTAAGCCCATAATTGCCAACTGAGCCCAGCATTTCTGTATATCTCTATCAGAGATCTGCAGAACACAGAATTAGTTGGAATAAATCCATTGTGTTTCAAATTCACTAATCTTGAGAGTCAAGATGCATCTCGATCAAATAAATTCTGAAAGGAAAGGTTGAAAAACGTGGTCAGTGATGGCGAATCTATGACACATGTGTCAGAGGTGACACGCGAACTCATTTTTTTGGTTGATTTTTCTTTGTTAAATGGCATTTAAATATATAAAATAAATATCAAAAATATAAATCTTTCTACTATGGTTGCAAATATCAAAAAATTTCTATATGTGACACGGCACCAGAGTTAAGTTAGGGTTTTTCAAAATGCTGACACGCCAAGCTCAAAAGGTTCGCCATCACTGGACTAGATGAATTTACCAGCCTCTTCAATTTTGATACTTTCATATGAATCTAATTGACATTACAGAGGTCCTCTAGTATTCTAACAGGTCTCTTATCAAGAGAATAAATTAGAGATCAAGTAGAAAATGCAAACAACCCTCAGTCTTGTTGACTACAAAACCATGCTTGAACAAGAATAGCATTAAAAACAAATTTATATGTCTAAAAATTTTTGACAGAATTCAACAGGTTTGTCCAGTTTCGAGCTCTTCTTCCTTATTTAATCCAAAAATCAAATCCCATCCAGCAAGTACTGATATTTACCTCAGTAATGTAAAGTTCTGTCCACCGGTGACCTGATCTATACGTAGCAGAGAAGGTTCATAACATTCCCAAATAAAAATACCTATTTCATTAACACCAGCATTCTCAAAGCCTAAAAGCTCAATACATTTTTTAAAACCAATGATAGTTAAAATAAGGGGTTCTGAACTTGAAATGCTTTTGTTAAGCTTTATTGTACAGACTAACATTTTGGTTTCCCAGACTCAGTAATACTAAATTGCCTATTGGGTTTAGTGGCTTCTTGCATCAGCTCCTGCAGCTGTCCTATTTGTTCATCACGAAAGTCATTAAGTTTCTCTTCTGGGAGGGCGGCTCCAAAACATGCTTTTTCAGTTGAATTTTGGCTGTTTTCGTTAGCTTGTTGCCATAGCACTGCTGCATACGCCTAGTAAAACGAGAGAAAAATGAAGGTTATAGGTATAAAATTAAAATAAGGTCTGTACTCATTCAACATTGGAGGACTTAAAGAATTCTAATTCCAAGTACCTGTTTTTCTCCATCACTGAGTCTTCTGAACTTGATGAAAAACATACAACGCTGTGTCTTTACTATTCAGTAATAATTTTTAGTATTTTAAGATACTTAATAAGCTTTTAGCAAAGTTCTTTACCTGAAAAGCTGCAGGGTAGGGGGCGATTGAGGGTGGGTGAGAATTGTCCGTGGATGGGCTTCAGAAATGAGTATAAACCACCCAAAAATCATGTGAAAAATTGTATGTAAACAAGCATAGCACTGTCCTGAAGCCATAGCTTTCATTAGGTTTTCAAAGGGTAGCCATGGGTCTTAATACATCTAAAAGTGGGTCTCAAAATTTATTAAGTTCAACCCCCTCTTCAATTTAAAAACTAATTTAAATCACACTAGAGATTTAAAAAAAAATTTAAAGCCTTTAAGTCTTCAATATTTAACAACTATTTTGTCAGGAAAAATATTCTGTATTATTTTTATGCTATAATTTTTCTCTCATTCAATCACCATCTTCAGTCTAATATTCCAACTACCATCATCATACACAAGTGACACTTTGAAGCAGATTCTCACTTTAAAATTAATCTTCAATCAGGCTGGAAGTACTACTGTATTTCAATTCGTGAAGTTAATGATGATGTGGTTAAGCGAATTAATTCATTAACTCTAGATAATGTTACTCTAAGTGGTTTAAGAGAATTAAATTGCTTATAACTGCCATTATCACCAAACAAACTTTAATTCTAGACATTCCCTTTTTTTTGGGGGGGGGGGGAGGGGGTTGTAATTGGTTTTAATATCATCAACACAACACTAAAGTGGCTTACCCACTTCTCAGCAATGCATACTTAATCTAAGCATGGAAAAGAGAAGCAACAATTTCATGACTACTGTGATTTTTTTCTTTATATTTACTTTTATTGAATTTACTGGGGTGACATTGGTTAATAAAATTACATAGATTTCATACCATCCCAAGTCAAGTCTCCTTCTATCACCATTTATCCCTTTACCCTTTTTTATCTCCTCCCTCTGTCGATCACCATACTGTTGTCTGTGTCCATGAGTCTTTTTTTTTTCTTAATCCCTCCCCTCTGACAGCTGTCAGTCTGTACTGTGTATCCATGAGTTAGTCTCCACTTTGTTAGTTTATTTTGATCATTAGATTCCACAATAAGTTGTCATATGGTACTTGTATTTCTCTAATTGGCTTATTTCACTTAACATAATGTTCTCCAGGTCCATCCATGCTGTCACAAAAGGTAAGACTTTCTTCTTTTTTTTATGGCTGAATTGTATTCCATTGTGTAAATGTACCACAGCTTTTTTGTCCACTCACTCACTAATGGGCATTTGGCCTGCTTCCAAATCTTGGCTACTGCAAATAATGCTGCAATGAACGCAGTGGTCCATATATTCCTGGATTTCTTTGGCTATATTCTAAACCTTTACTTGTATAGGAAATAATATTTTCTTCATGTTTTATTGAAATCCAATTCATAGAGTGAACTAAGAAACACTTCTTAACCAGTTTACACAGATTCACTGTGACTATCCCTTCCAGAGACAGCAGATTGAGACTACTTAATCCCATGAGAGACCCATTTGCAGATCTTGAAAACCTGTGATTTGAGGGACAGGCTTCTAATTTAGTACACAGGTAGTGGCTGACTGCAATCTTCCCCAGGGATGGAGAGGCTGGCAGGTACCAACTTAGCACTCTTCCCTTGCCCCAGTGTAAGGCACTGGTACACGTCTGATGCTCTGTCCCTTGTGGCTGCTGCCAAGAGGACACACCTTTGACAGCCTGGCTCTGATAGCCAGCAGACTTGTGTTCACAGGTTCAAAAGGAAATAGTTAACTGGCTGTCACCCCAGGACTTAATACAGAGGGAGCAAACAGAAATGCCAGTTTTCCCTGAAAGAGGTATATTTGCATACGTTAGGGACTGCTGCCTGAGGGTCCTGGGTCCAGGTAGCCTGCATGTAGGTGCTGACTGAGATTCTCCACTTTGGGATATTGACATGTCTTGTACACCGTCAACTAGTTGTTATCTCAACTTCTAAAGTATCTTTGAAATATTTTTCTTGTATATCCATCAGGGTTCAAAGAAGAACCTGATAGTTAGCTTTAAGGGTATCTTTTCTCAATCCTGAGACCTTTATTTCCAATAGGGTCATAATGATTACATGAGTAACAAAGTTTTGTCCCTTTTAGTTCTTGCTGTTATATTTAATTCTCATTTTCTCCTGCTGTCAATTAAGCCTACATTTACCAGCAGTTTTTCTTCTTTCTGTTTCTGGAAATATTTCTTAAATACCTTTAGAATTATTACATTTTCTTAAGCCATACACATTTTAAAAGTCTAAGTAAAACACACCAAAATTATTTTCAAATAGGTTTCACAACGATTTCCTTACCAAAAGAATAGATTTGAATTGATACTTTAGCACATGCTTGTGAATTCTGATAAAATTCACTTCATGTACCATTAACCTACCATTTGTACTGACAGAGTGACTTGTTGGATTTGTGCTACCTGCCCCACACAGGATAACATCGAAGTGGAATAAACTTTCTTATACACCTGGCATACAAAATTTGAGACGGACTGCTGTTGTTTTTTGTTTTGCTAATCCTCACCTGAGGAAATTTTTCCCATTGATTTTTAGAGAAAAGGGAAGAGAGACCTGAGTGGGAATCGAACCCAGGACCCTTTGGTCTGCATGCCACAATTTTTAAACATGGGATAGAGATAGAGTCACAGAAAGCCAAGAATGTATGTATGGAGAGAGAGAGAGGCTAAAAAGATGCCCACAAAAGTTTGGGGAGCAGTCTTTAACATTTTGTTCTGAACATCTCACCTCTGTACTGTTTTGATCTCATAATAAAGATGTAAATAATATTTAATTAAATGGGAAAGAAAGCAAGGAGGAGAGAAGCTTTTAAGTAGAAATTTTGGAATGGAGAAAAGTTATAGGTTTGGTTTTTCATGATATGTCCTACCAGCTGAGACCAAATCAATTTGCCTGTTGTAATTAATTTGGCTGTAAAGATTAACACACGAAATTGTAAATTCTCATTACTTTGTTTAATCACATTTTTTACTATTTGCCCTTCTTTGTTCTTTAAAACAAAATTACAACTAAATAACCCAAAAGTACAGTCAGAAACATTCTTGATTCTGTAGAAAACATGACATATGAAAATCCAAACTATCAAACTCTATAAATACAAAGATAATTGCCTCACAAAAGGATACTCATATTTAGAAAAACATTTAGTGCAGGCTCCTAAATGGTATAAGAAGCCGCCACCTTTTGAACTACATAAATCAAATTATAAATTCCCTTACAAGATAGGCATATATGGTGCTACTATGGCCATAATTTCCTAGAAAACTAAAATGACAATAATTTTTCAGTTTCAGCAAATTAAATTATTTGTACTCCTTCAATATAAACTCCCAAACAGAAGGACAACTGCTATATCTAGAAGGGAAAAGTTACCTTTCTTCTACAATTACTGTAAGATTTTATTAGCAACAGTGAACCAACAAACTTAAGTTTGGAGCATTTAATCAAGCTTTCCCTAGAGAACTGATTAAAAATGCCATGCCTCCTCAAGGAACAAAAACACCCCCCTCCATAAAAACCTGAAAGTTACCTGAATTACAAAAACTAAATTCAAAGACACTGTGGGGATCTGAAGTACAGCTGCTCAAGTCATTAATGCAGAATATTTTACATTACAGAAAAGAGGAATCTATGTTGGCAAGGATAGTAAATTTGACTTATTGGCTCTCTTTGACCCAGTTTTGTGATTTTCAAGTCATTGATGATAGATTTTCCATTTTTATAGCATACAAAAAAATCATCAAAAATAACCTATGCTATTTCCTAGCCCCAATGCGTCACACTGATTCACAGAAAACAAACAATACAAAGTAGCACTAGTGTCACCAATAAGTGTATTTCTCAGGTGGCCATGAAGCTGGGCCCCTCTGGAATCAAGTTCCCCAGGTTGCCCAATACAGTAAGCCATACACAGGACTCACCTGTGACTCCAGGCCGTGGGGGAGGGAGGACATATGTAATACTTTTAACAATAAAGATATATATGAGATTTCGCATTTAATTGGGATATCAGAAAAGCCTTAAAAAATAGTGTCATGTTAAGTAAAATAAGTAAAAGGACAAGAACCATATGATACAACCCATGTGGGATCTAAAACAGAAAACAACAAATGAACAAACAAAAACTCAGACACAGACAACAGTATGGTGGTTATCAGAGGGGAAGGGATGGAGGAGGATGAAGAAGGTTAAGGGGGTCAAATATGGTGGAGGAAGGAGAGTAGACTTCGGGTGATGAGCACACAATGCAAAATACAGATGATGTATTATAGGATTAAAATGTTAAAAGATAAGAAGAGAATCTTAAAAGCAGCAAAAGAAAAAAATATTAGTTACATACAAGAGAAAGCCCATAAGACAATCAGCTGATTTTTCAAAAGAAACTTTGTAGGCCAGAAGGGAGTGGCACAATATACTCAACATTATGAAAAGAAAAAAAACTACAACCAAACTACTCTACCTTCAAGGATATCATACAGAATTGAAAGAGAAATCAGGAATTTCCCAGACAAGCCAAAGGAGTTCATCACCACTAAATTGGCATACAAAAAAATGTTTTAATTGAAAAAGGAAAGGCCAAAACTAGCAATAAGAAAATATAAAAAAAAAAATGTCACCAGTAAAGGCAAACATATAATAAAGGTAGTAGACCAACCACTTATAAAGCTAGTATAAAGACAATTAAAATGGCAATAAGTATATACCTATCAGTAATTACTTTAAATGTTACTGGAATAAGTGCTCCATTTAAAAGACCTAGGGTGGCTGAATAGATTAAAAAACAAGACCGTTACCTATAATGCCTACATGAGATACACACAGACAAAGTAAAGGGATGGAAAAAGATAATTCATGAAAATGGAAACAAAAAAGGCTGGGATAGCAATACTTATGCCAGACAAAATAGACTTTAAAATAAAGGCTCTAACGGGGGACAAAGAAGGACCCAACAGTTTCACTTCTGGGAATTTGAAGAAAACAAAACACTAATTCAAAAAGATGTATTCATGCCTATGTTCCCTGCAGCATTATTTACAACAGCCATGCTATAGAAGCAACCTAGGTTTCCACCTATAGAAGAATGTCTAAAGAAAAAGTGGTGTGTGTTTATCTATAGATATATATAGGCATTGGGCAAAAATAGTTTTACAGTTGTGAGAACATGAAACAATTTATTCTTATATTATTTATTAATTACTGTATTATTTTCCATGCAAAGAACTGTGAACCTACTTTTGCTTATCCCTGAGTATACACACAAAATACCACTCAGCCATGAAAAAGAATAAACTCTTGCCATTTGGGACAATATGGATAGACTTATAGGATATTGTGTTAGTGAAATAAGTCAGAAAAGGGCAAATACTGTATCATGCCACTTACTTGTGGAAACTAAAAAACTAAACAGACTCATACATACAGAGAACAAGCTGATAGTTGCCAGAGGGCTAGGTGGTGGGAGAACAGGCAAAAAAAATGAAGGGGATTAAGAAGTACAAACTTATAACATAAATAAGTCACAGGGATATAGAGTACAGCATAGGGAATACAAACAATAATATCACAATAACTTTGTATGGTGACAGATGTTTACTAGACTTCTCGTGTGATCACATCATATCCTATATAATAAAAGGGTAATATGCAAACTGACCCTAACAGCAAAAAGACTGGGAATGACTGGCCACTATGACACACACTGACCACCAGGGGGCAGACGCTCAATGCAGGAGCTGCCCCATGGTGGTCAGTGTGCTCCCACAGGGGGAGCTCTGTTCAGCCACAAGCCAGGCTGATGGCTGCCAGACAGCGGTGGTGGCGGGAGCCTCTCCCGCCTCCTCAGCAGCACTAAGGATGTCCGACTGCAGCTTAGGCCTGCTCCCCTTGGCAAGTGGACATCCCCCGAGGGCTCCCGGGCTGCCAGAGTGATGTCTGACTGCCAGCTTGGGCCCGATCCCCCAGGGAGTGGGCCTAAGCCAGCAGGTGGCCATCCCCCAAGGGGTCCCAGACTGCAAAAGGGCATAGGCCAGGCTGAGGGACCCTTCTGAGTGCACAAATTTTTGTGCACCAGGCCTCTAGTAGTATATAAATATCTAATCACTATGTTGTACAACTGAAACTAATATAATATTGTATGTCAACTATACTTTAATTTTAAAAAGCTTTGCATTCCATAATGAAAAAAGGAGAAATAATTATATTAACTAACTTGAGAACATGATGCATTCAAATTATACTTTGAAATCTTTTTAGAAAATCTTCAGGATGTTATCAAGAAAATAAAATGAGCAGTATGTTTTCTAACTAATTTCTAACTAATTTCTAATTTACATTCTGGCCTTCATCAAAAACAGTGTAACAATCTACAATTTTCAGACACTCTCCAATGCGATCTGCTACAAGATCAAGTGAGTTACTATATCAAATTAAAAAATGTATTTTTTTAAATCACACATGAAATTGAAAGTAATTTTACATTTCAATTGTGGTTATGTGCCATGATCCTAAGCCAGCTATTATTACATTAAATACTGCTTTGTTTCTAAAAGACAAATTTTAAGAGAAAATTAAAATACACTGTCTTAAAAGTTATTTTCTGCATTTAAATATTATTCTAATGAATCAAATGAGAGAGTGTAACATTATCATACAACAATATTCATGAGTTACCCAGGAACAATATATCTATAACCAAACCAAAGAAAAAGTAACTCAATCACTACAGGAAACTATGAATAAACATATAAAAAGTGAACTTTGGATATTTACTCTTAGGTTTTAAAAAAGAAACAGGAAGAGGGAAAAATTATTTTATAGAGCATCATGATAAAAAAAAAAAAAGTAAAAGACATAGGAAACACAATGCCAAATCCATCACTGGTCAAAGAACTCCAAGCTACTGTTTTCCGTTAAGAGTATCCTCATAGCCATGCATAATACATCATTTAAACTATATTCACTAATATATTTATTTTACCACTTTTCCTATAGTTTAAGTTCACTATATAATTGTTTATATAGATAAAATATCGCTTCAATATATATAGCTAATTATGAGAAATTATGTTAGTCTGTCCTCCCTCTGGCCCCAAAATTGGTTTCACTCTAAAACATCACTGTCATTCACTGTGAACAACTCAAATAAGATGACGAGTGGTACAACTGTCCTAGCTTTATAAAAGAACCATGAACCAACACACCTTTAATTGAGGCGAGATAATTATTACCTTGCCTCTGTACCAGAAACAATGACATTATCATTTAGTCATTCTCTTATGTTAGAAACCACAATGGTGTCCTATTTCCCACTGAATCAAATTTAAATTTTATCAACCAGCCCCAGGTAAGCCAGCATTATTTTCTATTTAAATTTATCAAGTCAGTCTCTCTCTCTCTCTCTCTCTCTCTCTCTCTCTCTCTCTCTCTCTCTCTATATATATATATATATATATATATATATATAAAACCAACTCTACTCTGACATTTACCACAGTTTTATTAATTTTTTACTTATATATTCATCACAGCCATTAGATCTAAAGCTATGTGGCAGGAAAGGTGTTTTAGTCACATGATATACAATGAACAATCAATCAATGAATGAAGTCCCAAATCCCCTTTCTCATTAGATCCATCTCTGTATCTGCTTTATCCTGACTAAACTTCTACTCCAGCTATTCTCTCCACCTGAAATGCCCTCATTTTTGTTGTTTACCAATCTAAAACTTTACAGCAAGCATGTCAAACTCACGGCCAACGGGCCACATGCCTTGTTTATTTAAGGGAGATAGGGAGACTAAGTATGAAACTGCAGCTACAAAAACCCTTTATATTTTGAGATTCACATTTTAAAAAAACAATACTAGACAGAAAATTGGGTAAGGTCAAAATCAGTGATATTTTATAAATATTATATCAAAATAATTTATTCAATTCTACTTATCTGCATATTAGATAGCAATATTATGCTTTCCCTTTCCTGTACTTCAACCAGAGGCTTACAGATTTATTTTTCTTTATAGGTAATATGCACCTATTAAAAAGGCATTTTGGCCCTAACTGGTTTGGCTCACTGGATACAGCGTCGGCCTGCAGACTGAAGGGTCCCAGGTTCGATTCCAGTCAAGGGCATGTACCTTGGTTGCAGGCACATCCCCAGTAGGGAGTGTGCAGGAGGCAGCTGACTGATGTTTCTTTCTCACTGATGTTTCTAACTCTCTATCTCTCTCCCTTCCTCTCTGTAAAAAATCAATAAAACGTATTTTTTTAAAAAAGGCATTTTGTGTGTAAGAAAGATCAGCTGAATATCTGGTCATGTGATTTAAAACTAAAGAATTAAAAGTGACTGTCTCTGGAAAACACGAATGCAGAAATGAGGAAGAATGTGATAGAATGATGACTTATTAATGTAAACATTTTGGTATTACTTGACTCCTGAAATCATGTAAACTTAAAACTTTGAAAAATAAAAAGGATGTTTAATGATTGTCTTTCTGGCAGGTAGTGCAGGTGTTCCTGAATGAGACCTTATTCCCTAATTGCTTCTTAGATTTCTCATCTGCCTGTATTTCCTAAAGTGAAGTCTTCCTTCTGATTTTCCTGTCAGCCTTATCTCTGTCTTAAGTCTCGAAAACAGCCAGCATCAGCAGCATCTGGGAATTGTTAAATATGTACATTCTCAGGTTGATCCCAGATCTACAGAATCAGAAACTACTGTGTTTTGAAAAGTCCTCCAGATGAGTCTGAGATCCCCAGAAGTTTGAGAACCACTACTAAAATGTTCGACATTCACTTTTCCTGACTCTTTCCTTCACAAAGTCCAAACATATATGTTAGTGCTCAGTCCATGCGAAAGATCAGTTTTGCTTAACGTAACTACCTGGGGAGAAGGGACCAATTATTCTAAACACTGCTCTCTAATATCCAGGAACTGAGAGGTGTTTAATAATAAATTTGAAATATTTAAATTTGAAATATTTTAAGTGTTTAATGAAAAATAATAAGGAAAGGATGCCCTGAAGCCCTTTTCACCAAATAAAAATTGTAACTTAAATAGGAGCAACTACTCTATCATAAAAAACTGGGTGTACTGACAATATCACATACTTTTGACTGCTTTGTCTCATCTCTCTCAATTCTTACAACCAAAAAAAAAAAAAAAAGCCATCGAATGTGTTCTGTAGCACATCTATAAATGCCAATAAAACAAAACTTATTATTTTTAATTTAAGATTAAATAACTCTATAATAGCCCAGAAAGACAGAATAAAGGATTCAAATAAAACACAAATGTTTTAATGTCACATATAATGTGTGTTAAATACTTCACACTAGTAAGTATCTGCAAAAGTCAATTCCCATTGTAAAGATAAAAAGCTAACATGGGCCTGGAACATTACTAAAATCAACTGAATGTGTGTTGGAGAAGAAAGCAATATAGTTAAATGGAGCTTAACTTAGTACCAAAGTAAATTTCAATGGAGCAATCATAATTTATAGTTTATTAAAGTGACTACAAAGATTCATGTCTTTGCAAGATTTTATATAATTTTATTCAACTTTGGTATATCTTATATTTAAAACTTTAAAAAAAACAGAAATAACATATTTAGATGGTCTAAAAGGGTTGGAGAAGGGTTACTTTCTCAATAAAATCTTTACTCATTATGTTAAAATGGAAATTTAATGTATTCAATATGACCTCAGGGTGAAAATAATCGACCTATAATTCATTATTAACCTGAGAATTAAAACTAAGATTTTTAGTTGCTACAATTATTCTGATCTCAACTTGCTTAAAACTGTAGTCTGGTCAATTCTCAGACCACCTTCGGAAAATGATCCTAAGGTCAAGATCAGCTGAGTGGAGCATTCACCAAATTTAACCATATATGGCCTGTATGTCTCTTCATTATTGTGATGATTGAGAATTGTTTATTATGAAAATTACTAGAGGCCCAGTGCACGAAATTCATGCACGGGAGGAGTCCCTCAGCCCGGCCTGCACCATCTCCAATCTGGGACCCCTCTCGCAATCTGGGACTGCTGGCTCCTAACAGCTCACCTGCTTACCTGCTTGATTGCCCCTAACCTTTCTGCCTGCCTGATCACCTCTAAGCACCTCTGTCTGCCAGCCTGATCACCCCAACTGCTGCCCTGCCAGCTGCATCACCCCTAACTGCCCTCCCCTGGCGGCCCAGTTGCCCCTAAGTCCCCTCCCCTGCCAGTCTGATCGCCTGTAACAGATTCTGCCTTGGCCCCCCAACACAGTGGCTCTGTCCAGGAGGATGTCTGGATGTATGTCTGAAAGATTTCCTTTTTTTAGTATAGATAACATATATGCCCCTAAAAAGTTATATTTTTTTTACATACTTTAAATTATACAGTACATATTCAACCTCTTTTACCCGTTTTTTTCCTAAATATATCGATTTTTTTTTTTTAATGGAAAGGAAGGGAGAGGGATAGAGAGTTAGGAACATCAATGAGAGAGAAACATCGATCAGCTGCCTCCTGCACACCCCCAACTGGGGATGTGCCTGCAACCAAGGTACATGCCCTTGACCGGAATCAATCCTGGAACCCTTCAGTCTGCAGGCTGATGATCTATCCACTGAGCCAAACCAGTTAGGGCCCCCCCCCCTTTTTTTTTTGGATTATCCACGTTTGTAGATATGGCATTAGTTCATTTTTCCATTGATTTCTAGAGAGTGGAAGGGAGAGGGACAGAGAGAGAAACATCAATGTAAGAAACATCCCTGCAGTTGCCTTCCTAAGGAGCCCTGACCAGGGATCCAACCTGAAACCCAGGTATGTGCCCTGACCTAGAATTGAACCTGCAACCTTTCCATGCACAGGACCATGCTCATGCTCAACCAACCTATCTACTTCAGCCAGGCCATTATACGATTTCTGGAATTTTATTTCAGTTAATTCTTGCAAAGCCTGTGGGTTAGGTAATATTCACATTTTGCTGATGAGAAAAAAAAACCAACCTCTTCATTTTGAGACATTATTCTTCCCTCATTGCTGCGTTTTCCTGCCAGCCCTAGAAAGGCTCCTGACAGCAGTTTCACTGGGTATCCAGAGTCAGAAGCATTCTCCTCACCACCACCCTTTCCAAAGCCTCCTCTGTACCGGCACTGAGGCTGCTCTGGAGGGCACCGAGGCTAGGTAACGCAGACAATGACAGGATTTGGACCACTGGAGCCACCGTACCCACCTCTCCTCTCTCAGCCTTTTCTCGGCCGCTGGAGATAGGCCAAGATTTGCGGTGCTAGCACCTCGGACACAGGAAGTGCTGCAGTTTTTCCCTCTCCAGAGCTGCTGTCGCCACCTGGAGGTTATAGGGCTGCCCTGGAAGTCCTCAGCATGCCTCCCACGGGGCAAACATGGTGGTGGACTCCACAATGGAACTGCTATTTTTAGATACTTTTAAACACACCAGCGCTGAGGTAAGACTCCACTTCTTGATTCTGACTCTGCTTCTAGACTGTGAGACATGTACAAAAAATCCTTAGGCATGCCTCGACTTTCGCGATCAGGATCACGGGCCACAGGCAAGGCGGCTCCTGGGTCCCGGGGGTGCCGCCTTGCCTTCGGCCTGGCTTTCTGATCGCGATCACCGGCTGGGGGGCAGGCAAAGGTGGCCCCGGTTCTCCGATCCAGGGCCGGGGGCGCCTTTGCCCTGTCCCCCCGGCTCTTGCCTGCCGCCTGGGTTTCAGATCACCGTTCTTCTGTCCTTCCCCTTTAGCCTCCCATCATTGTGCCTATGTATGCAAATTAACCGCCATCCTTGTTGGCGGTTAACCACCATCTTTCTTGGCAGTTAATTTGCATATCGCCCGGTTTAGCCAATGGGAAGTGTAGTGAAGTTCGGTCAATTACCCTGTTTGTCTTTTATTAGATAGGATTCTATAGTATATACCATTTTATACATACCATATTTAGCACAGTAAAGTTTCCGGGAAATTTATGGGCATAAACACATAGGCCTAGATTTACTAGAAACAAAGAGGATAAGTAAAAATTCTAGACTTTAATCAAAATAAAGAAAAACTGGGTCCATATCCTTGATGGCCAATCCCTAAAACAACTCAAAATGAAAACTATAAAAATATAATTTCTGATCATTTATAATGTAGCTGCCCACATAGCAGATCTCAATCCCAACTATTAGCTCTGGCTTATTTCTCATAAATATTTTACCATACTGTAGTAAAATCAGCTTAAGAAAAATAATTCCATTTTGCAAAACAAATTTGCCACTTCATATACAGTCATATTTATTCTTTCTAAATAAAATAACTTCTCAAACAGAATTAGGAACCTATCTTTAAAGGGATCATAAATATAATTTAACTATAAATTCTCAATAAAGTATAAAAAGTATTGATTTCCATAACAAACAATTTTCAATTCTCATAATAATGAGACATACAGGCCCCTCAGCTGAACTGCACCTTAGGGCCCTTTTCCCAAGGTGGTCTGACTGACTAGACTATAGTTCCAAGCAAGTTGAGAACAGAACTACTGTAGCAACTAAAAATCTTAGTCACTACAGGTTCCAAGAAGAATGAAACAGTGACTGTGTAGGCTGAACCTGTCTCTAATGCTGTCTACAGAGTAAAGAGGAACCCTACCAGCATGCTCTCATTCTCACCTTTCTCATTGCCCAGTTTTGTAAAGTTATCTTAAGACATTAAGGACATGCAGAAAAGCGGGGATGCTGCACTCCACAGGGTTCATGCACCCATATCTCTAACAGGTTTCCCCATTTCACTGGGTTAGTCCTAGCCTTATGATGAGACCAGCTTTCAAGGCATGCACATAATCTCCCATGCATACAGATAATAAGTTTTATACTATGTTCTCATACAATAGAACAGGAATGTTTTAAAGAATAGATATTCACAGAATTGAATATCCAACTTTAAATAGAATTTCCTCAAAGTCTCTATACTTCAATAGTAGACAAATTGTTAACATGATCTAAACCAATATTCCCAGGAAATGCTTTTGGTGTTTCTACTTTCAATAACACAGCCTATAGTAGTACAGTGCCTTCCTTTTCCAATTAAAAAAAAAGTTAAAACTTTGGTAAAATACACTTAGGGAGCAATTAAAACTTTCATGATCATATCCTTTCTTTTCCAGTCTAATTATCAATTGATTTTTAAAAGACAAGTAACCTGTAAGTCATTAGAGAGAAATTATTTTGAAATTCCCAAGAGGTTATGATTCAGTCTATAGTATATTTATAAACTATATATATTTTAATTTAATGGGATTTTTTTTTGGCAGTTCCCAATAATTAAAGCCTCTGGTATTCTATCCTGGAAATTGGCACGGTACATTCAAATTTTTTATAAATGTCATTTCATTGACTTTTCACAAATGCCTGCAGACCTGTAATAAATAATGGTAAATAAGAGAGAAGTAAAGACTGGAAGGGAAAGAAGAATGAGAAGAAATTATTTTTCAGGTTGATTCAGCAGAGATTAAAGCTCTAGTTCAGCGATTTTCAACTGGTATGCCACACAGGTGTGCTCCAAGAATTTTTAAAACATGAATCACTAACTATTTAGTCAAGGGCACTGACCTCTTTTCCCTTTGATTGTCAAACAAAAAAAAATTACAATGGCCTACACAACAATAACAGTTCAGGGTGAATGAATCAAAATTATACACTTCTTTTGTCAGATTGGCAAAAAATATAATTTTGGGTGTGCTGCAGAATTTAATAATTAGTTTATGAGCCATAAGATGGAAAAGGTGGAAACTAGAAATAAGCTACCTGAGTTTGGGGAGGGGAGAGAAACTCGCAAAGTGAAAAAAAAAAGGTAACAGAAAATAAAGAAGACACTGAGTATCCAGGTCTTTATTTCTTTCAGTACAAATTAGTGATTTTCTGATAAAAACTAAGCAGAGAAACACTGCTATTGTAATCATTCCTTCTTCCAATTCCAACCAATAGCAGCTAATTGTGAAGTAAGAGTCCCACAGGCTATACAGTATTTTTTAAGAGCTGACAAAGAAATTGGCACCAGAATGTGTTACTTAACACCAAATTCCAAAAATAATTCTCCCATTAGAAAAAGGAAAAAAAAAATGTTATATTGCCCTAACTTCACAGGTTTCTTAACAATTACTGTATTCTTCAAACCTAAGCCTCAGCAGCCTTTTGCTATTCTAAATTCCAGAGATTCAACATTACCAAATCCAAAGCCTGACCTCAAACCCTGACACCTCTGCCTTTCACTATAGTCCCATGTTTTCAACTGCCTACAGTGCAGCTCCATTTGGACACTCTTCCCTTAGTATCCAATGGGGAACATATCCTTGTCGTTATCATCGCTCCTTTACCAGTGTCCTCAGGATAAAATCATTCTCAAACATTAAAAATCTTAGAACCAGATGTCAGCAAAAACAGTTAAGTAGGGAACTCCAATGGTTCAATTCTCCCAAAAGCAACAAATGCACTGGCAAAAACTGGCAAAACCAACTTTTTCAGAACTCTGGACACCAACAGAGCTGCGTCTGTCAGAGAGCTCTGTGGTATTCTAACTCTCTTGTCCTGTCCCATGTCCTCCAGATGGGCAGTGGTGTTAAAGACAGCAGCTCACATTCCCAGTCCAGGTACCCAGTATCAGAGGGAATAAAACAGATCTTACACTCAAAGAATTACGATTGTTTTTTGTGACCTGTTTGGCGACTTCCTGGAGGAGTAGCTCAAAGGGCACTTGCCTTTATCTCATCGACTATGAACTCTCCAGTGCTGGGGGGCACGTGGAGTCAATTTTCAAAGACATGTAAGGCAAATGTACGAGTCATAAAATATTAACTTCCTCAAGCATGTTGCCATATGCCATACTTAAATGTATTATGAATTTCTTCTCTGAGTAACATCAAAATGCCTGTGATTAGATTTGCTATTTATCATTCTTAAAGAGCGCCGTTTAGGCACAAGCCGGGCTGACGGCTGGTGAGTGCAGCAGCCCACCTCTGCGGCAGCGGTAAGGATATCCACAGGGAGTGAGCCTAAGCTGTCAGTTGGACATCACCTGAGGGCACCCAGACTGCGAAAGGGCACAGGCCCGGCTGAGGGATCCCCTCTGCCCCCCAGTGCACAAATGTTGTGCACTGGGTCTTTAGTTATTTAATAAGATACAATTTTCTGATAAATGTATAGTTCATAAATGCTGAAATAAGGTAACAGAAATATTATATAATATGCATACATGTAACACATACTTATATAATATATATTAATGTATAAAGCAAAATAGAATATATTATAGCCTAAATCAGCCGTGGGCAAACTACGGCCCGCGGGCCGGATCCGGCCCATTTGAAATGAATAAAACTAAAAAAAAAAAAAGACCGTACCCTTTTATGTAATGATGTTTACTTTGAATTTATATTAGTTCACACAAACACTCCATCCATGCTTTTGTTCCGGCCCTCCGGTCCAGTTTAAGAACCCATTGTGGCCCTCGAGTCAAAAAGTTTGCCCACCCCTGGCCTAAATGCATAAGGTACATGTTTTCTTTAAAAGGATTATAGCTACCCAACCAACCCCAACAAAAAATGCATAATTTTCTATTACATTGGAATAATATATGGTAGCATCAATTGTCCAAGTACTGCTTTATACAGAATCTATTAACTAGAATCTCTTAACAATAAGAACATGCCAAAAATGTCCAAAGATGTATATACACCTCACTTTATAATAAACAATATTTAAAAAGCTGCGTGAATCAAATTTTTATACACTGAATTATAGAAAATAAACAGAATGAAAGGGTTTAATCCTAAAAACGTTGCTAATGTTTAAAATTCCCTTTGGAAATAATCAGTTTTAATTAATCTCAGTCTAGGTTCATAATCTATACACTGGGTTTCCTTAAATAATCCTGGTCTATATTATTTTTTAATTATTTCTTTCTAGCATTACAGCACATGTATCTTCCCATTTCAAAGAATTACTCATAAATATAGGGAAACTGGAAAGGTGTTTATAAGATGAAAAGAACAGAGATTGTTTTTTTAAAGACAAAACAGTGAAAGCATTCAAATTCTATATTCCAAAAGAATATAAATGTCAGCCTCCTAGAAGTACTCTCCTAATTAACCAGCCCTTAAAAGAAAAGTTTTAAAACAAGTAACCTAGCAATGGCTTGGATTTCTATATGGATGTAGGAACCAGTATACATCCAGTCTGGTTATCAGGAAATCAAAGGGAATTGCCATAACAAGGATACCATGCACAAAGAAATAACCACTTGAAGAAGTCTGGAGACTATAGAAAAGAATCAATTTAGGGAGGCAGGAAAAAAATCTTTGAAATTCTTTTAGTTTTCTAGACTTAGTCTCCAGTGTCAGATGTGAGTACCTCGGGGATACACAAATTACAGCAAGACAATCCATTGGAGCAAGGGAAGAAAACATCAGAATTTCTATTTAGGGTTTTTTTTAAAAAAAAATTTGTTTTACTGGTATTTAAATTGCAGGGTGTCACATAACTGTTTAACACTGTGAAAGTCATGTATGATTCAGGCAATAAGTAATATAAGGTTAGTTCCCCAGTTCCCCATGCCACCAAACTGAGAGAAACCTCTCCCTACAACCACAATCTGCCCCCAGAGCCCGGTATTGGGACAAGCTATAGTTGGTCAGGCCAGTTAAGTGGATTTACAATTTATGTTATTTGGTCTAATGGATAGGAGACTTTAAAAGATGCTTATAAAGAATCCTGTGGTTGAAAATAATATTAATAATGCAAGCACAAGCAAAAAAGATACTAGTGAACAGGTAACTTTCCAACTACTGAATAGATAACTCTTATTTAAAGATTTAGCATTTACCATCCTATCTAATAATAGACAAACATGGTAATTAACCATACCTCCACTACACTTCCCACTGGCTAATCAGCAGGATATGCAAATTAACTGCCAAAAAAGATGGCAGCCGGCAGCCAAGCAGCTGAAGAGAACATGAGGCTTGCTTGCTCCAGTGATGGAGAAACCCAAGGTTCCCCGCCTGCCGCAGCCCAGCTCTGAGCTCCAGTCTAAGCAACAATGTTGCAATTATAGAAACTAAACAAACCCCAGATACCCGCTTTCAGCCAGCCGGGGCCTCAGAGCTTAGAGAGCCAGTGATGGCAACAGAGTTTCAATTATAGAAGCTAAACAAACTCAGATACCTGCTTTCAGCTAGCCATGGCCTCAGAGCTGGAGCCAGCTCTCAGCTCCAGTGACAGCTATAGAAGGTAAATAAATCCCAGAATAAAAAAAAAGAAAAGAAAAAAAAAGAGACTGGGAGCTTCAGTCACCTGCCAGCCTGAAAACGGCCCTCAGCCCCTCACCCAGACTGGCCAGGCACCCAAGCAGGACCCCCACCCTGAAGAGGGTGTGACCAGCTGCAAACAGCCATCAGCCCCTCATCCAGGCTGGCCAGGCACCCAAGCAGGACCCCCACCCTGATCCGGGACACCCTTCAGGGCAAACCAGCCGGCCCCCACCAGTGCACCAGGCCTCTATCCTATATAGTAAAACTGACCCTAACAGCAGAAAGACTGGGAATGACTGATCACTATGACACACACTGACCACCAGGGGGCAGACCTCAATGCAGGAGCTGTCCCCTGGTGGTCAGTGCACTCTCACAGGGGGGAGCTCTGCTCAGCCACAAGCCAGGCTGATGGCTGCCAGTACAGCGGTGGTGGTGGGAGCCTCTCCTGCCTCAGCAGCGCTAAGGATGTCTGACTGCAGCTTAGGTCTGCTCCCCGCTGGCAAATGGACATCCCCCGAGGGCTGCCGGGCTGCCAGAGGGATGTCTGATTGCCATCTTAGGCCCAATCACCCTGGGGAGCAGGCCTAAGCCAGCAGGTGGTCATCCCCCAAGGGATCCCAGACTGCGAGAGGGCACAGGCCAGGCTGAGGGACTCCCTACACCCGAGTGCACAAATTTGTGTGCACCGGGCCTCTAGTTACTTAATAAAATCCAATTTTCTGATTAATGTATAGTCCATAAATGCTGAAATAAGTAAAGGTAACATAGAAAGTAAAGGCACAAGCTCATCATTATCAGACACATTAATGAGATCAAAACAATGGCAATAATGTATCCTTAATATGATGTGATGACAATGGCATTTACTTCTGTGGACTTTCTTCCCCAAACCCATAACCCCAGTTTATTCATGAGGAAAACACCAGACAAATCCCAACTGGAAGACAGTCTACAAAAAATAAGTAAATTAACTAGATGTGATATACTGTTCATACATCACCAACTACTTACTGAGCACACACTAAATGTCGGGTGCTAGAGCTATAAGCATAATCACACAATTTCTGATTCAAAGGAGCTTATAATTTAGTGGTGAAGCAGAGAAGTAACAGAGTAACTAGCACACAATGTAATAATGAAGAGGAGGGAGTGCATAATAATTGCCATAATTAGAAATGAACACACGCGAGTTCCATAGCAGCTTTTGGGTTTAGAAATGAGGCATGGGACAGAGAGGGTATCTAGGACAAGGTGCCATCTAAAGGATAAGAAGTTGATCAACCTAAAAGGAGGGGTGTTCCAGACACAGGAACCAGTATGTATGGTATTCTAGAGCTACCTTATCCAACAGAGTAGTCACAAGCCAATGTGGCTTGAGCCCTTAAAATATAATACTGTAGAACCTGAGTTCTTAATTTTGTTTTACTTAAATTTAAATGTAAAAACTGAAGTAGTTCAGCATAGTTAAGATGTCATTTCTCCCAGAGCTGATCTCCCCAAGTTTCAGAAAAATCATTCTTCCTGATGTTAGGACTTTTATAGTTACACCAAACGAAACAGTGTGGTGGAGTGACCACCACATAGACCAATGGGACAAAATAGAGAACCCAGAAACAGAGTCACACAAACATGCCTAATTGATTTTTTTAGGAAGGTGCAAAAGCAATAAAATGGAAGAGAAACAGCCTTTTCAACAAATGGTGCTGAAGCAAGTGGACTAGGTACCAAAAAAAGGAAGAAGGAAAAAAAAAAGAAACAAGCTAAACCTCACATCATATGCAAAAGTTAATTAAAAAATAGACCATGGGCCTAAATGTAAAGTGTGAAAGAAAGAAGAAGAGAAAATCTTCAGGACCTAGGACGAGGTAAAGAATTCATAGTTGACACCAACACCATGATCATAAAAAGAAAAAGTAATAAAGTGGAACTCATTAAAACTTTTACTCTGAAAAAGATCCTGTTAAAAGAATGAAAAACAAACTACAGATAGGAGAAATATATGCAAACCACATCTAACAAGAAAACAAAAACAAACCAGTATCTAGAATATATAAAGAATTCTCAAAACTAAAAAAATAACCCAATTAGAAAATATGCAAAAGGCATGAACAGACATTTCACCAAAATCGCGTACAGATGGCAAATTAGCACATAAAAAGATGTTTACCAGCCCGGCCAGCGTAGCTCACTGGTTGAGAATGGACTTATGAACCAAAAGGTAATTGTTCGATTCCTGGTCAGGACACATGCCCAGGTTGTGGGCTCAGTCCCCAGTGTGGGGTGTGCAAGAGGCAGCCAATCAGTGACTCTCATCATTGTTATTTCTTTCTCTCTCTCTCTCCCTTTCCCATTCTCTCTGAAATCAATAAAAATGTATTTAAATAAGTAAATAAAATAGCTTGGATTCTTGTACACAAAAATCCAAAAACACATTTTCAGATGGAGAGATGTTAAAAAATATTTATTTCAATTTTGGAAACTTTTTAATAAAAATATGAGGGAAAAATAGACAAGGTATTTTTTACAAAAAGTGAAATATCTTCAATTAAGTCACCTAACAGCTGCCAATAAAATATAATCCCTTTCTAATAATAACTTCTTTTTCAAGCTATCACTCTGAACTTCCATTGTCATAATTTATTTTTCCTTAACACATTGCAGACGGATCATGAGAATTCTCACTTCATATTACATAGTGTTTTACAAAGTAGCATACTTTAAAAAGATAATAGCTTGTAAGAACATGTAATAAATAACTTCAAAATGCAAAGGATATTTAATTTTAAAGTGTGCCTTTAACATTTATATAAAACGTTTTTTGTACTCGTTTAATAGAAACTTATTTGGCCACTGGGTAAAGCTAGCAATAAAACTACTGGTCCACACTGGTGATACTCCTAATACTTGACAAATACAAGTGCCTTGTGTCATATCTGTAGTTTTCTTACTCTTCTGCATCTTAAAGTTTCTTGGGGCCCCAAATAATATATTTTAAAAAGCCACATCTCCTCAAAGGGAAACAAAAGAAAAACAAACAAATGAGATTATGTCAAACTAAAAAGTTTCTGCATCTTGAAAAGAAACTAACAACAAAATGAAAAGACAATTCACTGTATGGTAGAAAATATTTGCCAATAATACATCTGATAAGGGATTAATATGTAAAATATATAATTTAACACCAAAAAAACAAACAATACAATTAAAATATGGGCAGAGGATCTGAATAGACACTTCTCCAAAGAGGACATACAAATAGCCAATAACATGAAAAGATGCTCAACATCACTACTCATCAGGGAAATGCAAATTAAAACCACAATGACTCGAGGCTGGGGTTGATCAGTGGTCAACCCATGAACCAAAAGATCACTGGTTTGTTTCCTGGTCAGGGCACAAGCCTGGGTTGCAGAATCCATCCCCAGTAAGGGGCCTGCAGGAGGCAGTAGATTGATGTTTCTCTCTCACTGATGTTTCTATCATTCTTTCCCTCTTCCTTACCCTCTCTCTAAAATCAATAAACACGTATTTTAAACACACACACACAAATGACATATCACCTCACATATCTCAGAATGGCTACCATCAATAATAAATCAACAATCATAAGTGTTGCTAAGGATGTGAAAAAGAAGGAACCCTCATGTATTCTTGGTGGGATTGTACATTGGTGCAGCCCCTATGGAAAACAGTATGGAGGATCCTCAAAAACTTACATGTACTACTACCCTATGACCCAGCAATTCCACATCTATCCAGAGAGATCAAAAACACTAACTCGAAAAGAAGGTTTTCTCAGTTAAAGAAGTCAGCAATTAATCGTAAAATATATATGCAAAATCTTACATGCAATTTTAAGGAAAAATTTAATACCATATTGTAAAAACTACATTTTTTCAGAAAAAAGTAACAGATATTACAGATAGAAACAGCTAAAAAGAAGGCACACATTAATATATCCCAAGAGCAATTATTCTGTTTATTTTCTTTTTGTAATGTTCATATAATTACTATAAAGGTGGGGGGTTTCTTTGTCTTAAAGTAACAGATATATGTAATTTTTATTTTTTAGTCTTATTTTTGAAGGCTGTTTTCATAAAGAACTATTTTATAGTTCTAGCAATAAACCAAATTTAACAGTCAATAAATCTACATTTCAAGTACTTATCTATACATGTGTTATATGATTTTATTTTAGTGCTTCTTTATAATCATGTCCCAGTTTTTATTACAAATTATACAAACAATATATAATAAAAATCATGTGGACACTGAAAAAGGCCAAAATGTCACTAATTAAAACTTAAAAAATGTCATGTTATCCCCCCTCTCTTTTTCACTAGCGAATCTAACATCCTTCAAAACACACAAAAAAACCTTGGACTATTTAAGTTTTCCCAAAATTCCCAAATCTTTATTTTGATCTTTTCCCAGTCATCACTCATATAATTCAATATTTTTATAATTAATCTACTGTGCCTATGTAAAAGTTGTATATTCTTTAAATCTGTATGAAAAGTATATTTGTTTTAATAAGACCCACAAACATGAACTCAAAACACAATAATGTATTTGGTAGCTATCTGCCTTGCAAGACTGTGAGCTCTGAAAAAGTTATATCTGATTATATCTTATGGATTTTTTTTTATCACTATAAATTTCAGTGTCTAGGGTAGTATATGAAACATGGTAAGCATTTAATAAATATTTACAGAATGAATAATTTCTTAAATTAAGACGGAAAATTTCAGAGAAGACCTGACAGTGATAAAGCAGGCAACTAACAAAACAGTCAGGAGAACATGAGATGGCCATTCCAAACTCTAGGTAAATTAATACAAAGAATGAATCAATTCATTTCTAAAATAAAGTCAAAATTCCACATTTTGGGTTTCATACATTTATCTATAAATAATAAATAACTGTACTCAATTTCCCCTAAATTGAATTTTTAAGAAAAAATACATTTACCAAAACAATTATTTAAAATACTATTAAGGGGAAATATATAAAACCTTAAAAATGGGTTAAATTTGTATACGAGAAATGGAAAAAAAAACACCACAAAACACGTATTCCATTTTAAAATTAGTTAAAACATTTAAAATGATAATAAATCTATATCAGATAACACAAACATGAAGATTACTAGTTGAAATATGACAAATACTATTTCAAATAAAACTGAAAGTTTTTTCCATTTGTCTTTCCAGATACAAGGATCTTCTGCCATCGTGTGGCAACTTTTGAAATTACACTTACACAATAAATTCCTGTATCTGACTAGTATTTATTTCCCAATATTATTAGAAAGGATGAATCCAGCTGTAAACAGGTAAACATTCTTAGAAGAATTTAGTGAAAATGATCATGCATAGTTGCTCCTAGCTTCTCTCTTCTTCCTAAGAGAAAAATGGTGTTCATTATAGCTCAAGGAACCACATGACACTCATTTACTTTTTTTGTTTTTAAGAGACTCTTAGCAGTTATGACTATTCTGGGTCTCTACCAGTTCATGGTCGTAAGTTCCTTAAATAATCTTTCTTTATCTCTCCCCCATGTTAGGCATAACTTTATTAAATGTACAAAGAAGCAATGATATTAAGCTACTTTAACTTGTCCTGAATAATTAGGAACCACAGATGCCCAATATAAGTTTTATAAAGACCAGAAGCTTATTAATAGCTACATAGCACAATAATCATAACAATCATAAACTGAAACAGCTATTCATACATTCATATTCCTAGTGATTTGATAGTCTATTTAGATAAAAACATGAATTAAAGTGCTTGGAATAAGCCTAGTACCCTATGAAATACACTGAATTCTCAAATATCTATGAAATACAATTTAATAATTCCCATAATCAGGGTAAAGGCTTTTGCTTAAACTATTAATCTTTATAAAGATTATAGTTCACACATTTGATTGGTTAACTTTTTTTTATCCAACTATGGGCATTAGCATGTTTGGTCTTCATCCAAAAAATAATCACACATTTTTCTTTTAAGAAAAAAAAAAAGCAAGATTTACTGAGCATCCATTATAAGCAAAATACTGTCCTAGGAGCTTCAAAGTAGATAAAGATAAGTAAAACATAGTTTTTGTGCTCAGAGAAGTTACCATCTATTAGTGCCAAAAATGTCAACAAATAACCATAAGATAATGTAGAAAGCATTGAGTACAAAAACTAATATTTTAGGAAATTAGAAAACATAGAGTTTTGCTTTTTACAATAAGAATTAATCAAGAAGCCCTGGCTGGTTTGGCTCAGTGGATAAAGTGTCAGCCTGCGGACTGAAGGGTCCCGGGTTCAATTCCGGTCAAGGGCATATGCCTGGTTGTGGGCTCGATCCCCAGTAGGGGGAGTGCAGGAGGCGGCCAATCAATGATTCTCACCATTGATGTTTGTATCTCTCTCTCCCACTCCCTTCCTCTCTGAATCAATAAAAATATGTGTTTTTTTTTAAAAGAGTAAATCAAGAATAGAATTGATAGTAAAAGATTAGAACCGTTTTGAAAGACATTTTAAGATTTGGACAGGAAAAGACAGGAAAACATTTAGGCCAAATAGACAGTGAGAGTCAAAACAATTTAAGGCCACATTCAGAGAATAATGCTCAGTGGAATATAATTTGGACACAGAATACATGACAGAGAATGCTAAGATGTAGGGTAGGAGAAATATATTCAAATCATATTTTGCACAATTTTGAATTCCAGGTTAAAGAAAAGTTAATGGGAGAACAATGGTGGGTGTATTTTTTTAATATATTTTTATTGATTTCAGAGAGGAAGGGAGAGAAATAGAAACATCACTGAAGAGAGAGAATCATTGATCAGCTGCCTCCTGCATGCCCCCAACTAGGGATTGAGCCTGCAACCCAGGCATGTGCCCTTGACTGGAATCGAACCCACGACCCTTCAGTCCACAGGTCGATGCTCTATTCACTGAGACAGGTCAATAATATGACCAAAATTGTGTTTTATAAGCTGATAGTTAAGAGACTAAAGGCAAGATTACTTATGAAATTAGTACAAATATCCAAAGGTAATGAAAATGGAGATAATAGGTCACAACTCTGATACGGTAAAAGGAAACAATCAACAGGATTTAGCAAATATTTGGATATGGAAGTGAAGAAAGAATTAAAATGAAATTACAAAATTTGTTTTCAGTACCCTCATAGCTCTTTCCTAGAAATCTTTTTTTTTATTAAATCTTTATTGTTCAGATTATTACATTTGTTCCTCTCTTTTCCCCCCATAACTCCCCTCCTCCCAGTTCCTGCCCCACCCTCCACCCTCACTCCCCACCCACTGTCCTCATCCATAGGTGCACGATTTTTGTTCAGTCTCTTCCCAGATCTCCCACACCCCTTTCCCCCCCAAGAATAGTCAGTCCATTCCTTTTCTATGTCCCTGATTCTATTATGATCACCAGATTATTTATTCACTTGATTCTTAGATTCACTTGTTGATAGATGCATGTTTGTTGTTCATAATTTGTATCTTTACCTTTTTCTTCTTCTTCCTCTTCTTAAAGGATACCTTTCAGCATTTCATATAATACTGGTTTGGTGGTGATGAACTCCTTTAGCTTTTCCTTATCTGTGAAGCTCTTTATCTGACCTTCAGTTCTGAATGATAGCTTTGCTGGATAAAGTAATCTTGGTTGTAGGTTCTTGGTATTCATCACTTTGAATATTTCTTGCCATTCCCTTCTGGCCTGCAAAGTTTCTGTTGAGAAATCAGCTGACAGTCGTATGGGTATTCCCTTGTAGGTAACTGAGTTTCTTTCTCTTGCTGCTTTTAAGATTCTCTCTTTGTCTTTTGCTCTTGGCATTTTAATTATGATGTGTCTTGGTGTGGTCCTCTTTGGATTCCTTTTGTTTGGGGTTCTCTGCGCTTCCTGGATCTGTAAGTCTATTTCTTTCACCAGGTAGGGGAAGTTTTCTGTCATTATTTCTTCAAATAGGTTTTCAATATCTTGCTCTCTCTCATCTTCTGGCACCCCTATAATTCTGATGTTGGTACGCTTGAAGCTGTCCCAGAGGCTCCTTACACTATCTTCGTATTTTCGGATTCTTTTTTCATTTTGCTTTTCTGGTTGGGTGTTTTTTGCTTCTTCGCATTTCAAATCTTTGCCTTGATTCTTGCGCTCCTCTGGTCTGCTGTTGGGAGTCTGTATAGTATTCGTTATTTCAGTCCATGTATGCTTAATTTCTAGTTGATTCTTTATCATAACATCGAGGGTCTCATTAGATTTCTTGAGGATCTCACTACATTTATCGGCGGCTTCTAGATAGTTCTTAAGAGACCTTAAAAGTGTGGTTCTGAACTCAATATCCTCCATTGACAGTTTTGTCCTGTTTCTTTGTCTCTGCATTTTTTATGCTTTCTTGGTGCACCCCCTAGTGGTCTTTGTGCGCAGTCTTGTTGTAGTTAAGCCTTGATTGTTGTCGGCAATACCGGGGGTGATTTGACCTCCAGGCTAACTGGCTATGAGAGTCCGCTGTGTCTGCAGTGGGAGAGCTTCTGTGCTGGATCTCTAGGGCGGTGCTAATCTAGCATTTGCCTGAGGCTATCCGGCAAATGGCTCTGCGCAGGTCTTGGGCAGGGCGGGTCCCCGGGGATCTACAGGGCGGGCCGGAGCGAGCAGTTATGGCTGCTCTCAGTCCCGTCCCTAGGGGCTCTGCCTCACGGAGTCCCAGCAACCGCTGCAAACCTCGGAGAGAAAGCTGCCTTCGAGTTCTGACCAAAGCCAGACAGTCCCGCTTCTCCCGTTTGAGTCTGGGTCCCTAGAGACTCGCCCGGATCTGGAGCTCAGAGTCTGAAACTCCCTCCCGATTGAAAACAACAACCACGCCCTCTGCCTCCAGCCCGCTCCACGTGCACTCCGAACCTGAGTATTTCACTTCAGCACTGCGCCTCCTCTGAGTCTGGGTATGATATTCTCTTTCCTCCTAGTTGTAGAATTTCCACTCAGCCAGCCTTCCTGTGGTTCTGGATGATGTCCGTTCCATTTTTTAGTTGTTTTTTGAAGTGGTTGTTCGAGGCAGCAATCTCCAGCGTTAACCTATGCCGCCATCTTCTTCAGTCCTTTCCTAGAAATCTTGCCTTCTTCCTATCAACCCCCTTCCTCTCCCACACTAGAGCTAGAGGTAAGTACTGTTGCTATTCATTCCCATTTTCCTGATGAGGAAGATGAGGCTTGGAGTGGTTAACCAAATTACTCAAGGTCACATAGTAAGTGGCTGAATATTAACCAATGTCAGATAATTATTGAAGTGTTAGCTGATAATAGTTTAGAATGGAATCTCTCATAGGAATAGCTATATTTTTAAAGGAAACTCAACAAGATTCTCAAAAGGAATGGCAAGTTACAGGGTAGATATATTAGAGAACTGTCTAATCATAAATTCAATGTTTAAGGGAAAAAGAAGTAATCCTCCATACTCATACGACTCATTTGCCCCAGTACGAAAAGATCAGCATTCTCAACTACGACTCTGCAGGGTACAAGTCTCATTCTCTCTTATACAGACTTGTAGCCCACTTACAAACTCCTTAACACTGACTGTGTATTAATCTCTGCATCTCCTGAAAAAGAGTAGGCAGTGAATGAGTGAGCAAATAAACTCAGTCAGGCCACTCTGCCTAATCCTCCCTGGCACAGTGTGCCCCAAATCCTCACACCGGTCAAGGCCTACATTTGGAAAAATATCTCTAGGCCACACCTTGAACTTGTCACTCAAACCTCTGCTCCTGATTCTTTGCTTTCTTTCCAATTTTTGCCTTTAATAATATCCTCTGGGTTATTCCTGACACGCTACTTGTTAAGTCCATGGACAAATGGCGGCCCTATATATATTAAAGAGGTGTTTCTCCTGGATCCTATGACATTTCCTAGGGTTCCCTAACCCACTGACTTCTTCCTCAGTTATGAAGGAAGAGCTTTAGTTTCCATGGAATCTAACAGTATGCACGTTAAATCATGAGAGGGCTCTCCTTTGGCTATCCAGTAGGTTGTGCAGGGGGTCTGAGAGATGGGGTCAAGTTCCCAATGCTGTCAGCTTTAATTTGTATATACTTTCCCAGAGAACCAGTATACCAAATAGTAATTAGCTCCCAGACAGCCCTGCAGGAAGAAGTCTATTTAACCACAGTGCAGTTAAATAGTATACAACCACAATTACATCTTATTTTTGCATTAGAAATCTACCATATTTATGCTATATTATGAACTAAATATCTGCTTATGGTTAATTCTAGTTAACAATGTTTCAGTATCCAAACTAAAAGGAGGGTGAATTGTCATTAATACTTCCCAGTATTAAACAGGGCTTAATAAACTGGTGGGTATCATCAAAGTACGGTAAGTAAAAAGCTAACAAACATAATTAAAAGCAACATATGCATCTACTTCTATGACTACAGACTAAGACAAAGTAAAAGTATTTTTAAAACAAAAAAATCATCAAGATTTGGGATTCCAGTTATGCTTTCAGAAAAGTAAAGATAAAACTACTAAATAATGTTTTAAACTTCATATAACTTCACACTAGCCCTGTTACTATTTAAGAAAATGTAGTTTAAAAATATACTGTAGTTCAACCTTAACATATGAACTCTTGCCACCCTTAATTTAGGGTGTAAAGCATATTTTGATAGCATTTAGTTGAAAAGAATAGAACTAAAATAATTTGGCTTGTCTCATCTATCAAAAGTGCCAAATCTGAATTTGTTCTTCACATCAAACAGAAATTAAATTTTCTTCTTTTCAGACACATGGATCGACATTTGTAGATAAATCCTATTTAAAACAAATTTGATGTATGCAAATGCAGGTTTACACAAAGAGACAAATTATGGGCTGAATATTCCCTTCACAAAAGGATTCACTAAAGAATGTATTTAAATAGTAAGCTTGCTAATATACATAAAATACTGTTCCATTAAAAAAATCAATTTATAAACACCTTTCAGAAATATACTCAGTATGAAAGTAGTTACAAAACTACTTCAAAAGCTTCTACTATTAAAATCTTTGTCCCAACAGCTTTATAAATTGAACAGGTGAAATTAATAGATTAAATACAATAGTTGGAAATGGCATAGAAATGTACATTATAACCCTGACACCAAAAAGTGGCGGGTTCAATTCCCAGTCAGGGCACATATCTATATACTATTATAATTGTCCTAATAATAATCATGAGACCCAAGAACCAAAGAGCAAAGAATCTGCTTTGCCTCATTTGTGGAGACAAGCAGCACAAAGAAAGAAAAATCCAGAGACTCCCATCAGTGTTGCAGTTTTGTTTGTTTTTTTCTTTTGCAGCTCTCTAAGAAGTGCTCTGAGATGTAGAACACAATGTCTGGGAAGAGGAAATCCAAAGTTGATGATCCAGAACCAAAGCATTTTGGACTAAGGGAAGCAGGAAGGACCCCAATGGCCCCAGTTGGCCATTACCTACAGATACCTTCCTGTTCCGTTTAGAGTTCCACCTAAGATCAAATTCCCAATCCCTGGGGTCTCCACTGAAGTCCGAATAGATGTGGGGGTCATCTGATAGCAAACATGCAGCCTTACCATGTAGGATAGTGAGGCCAAAGGAGACATATGTAAAGGACTTAGCTGACTCAGGAAAATCTGATGGTGCAAAAGAGACAGCCTGTTGTCTGGATAAAAGGAAGAGGAAGAAGAAGAGGATGACAGGAGGAAGAGGAAATGGAGCCATTTAAGCAAGAGACGAGGACAGAAATAAAACAAAATATATACCTCAGCATGAATTCCAGAGAAGGGAAAATACCATAATATATCTCTTTGAGATGTCTCTGACTTCATTAGATTTAATTATAAAATTAGAATATAGTCACATTGCAGTTTCCAAAGTCACCTGAGAAATTGGAAGTGACTTACATGAATTAGTCAAGGTGTTATAAGCAGCCTGGAACTATATCAAACTCGTACATATTTCCGAACATTTAAAATAAATTTCTCACTTTGCGCATCTTGTTCTTAGCCTTGTAAAGGCATTTAAAGATGTTCATGGCATTTTTTTAAAGTGGTGTTAAGTATGATTATCAGTTAGAAATCCTCAATTATCAATTGCACTTATCTACAACTTATAAAGTGAATAAATAACAGATAAACTGCCAAATAAACCTGGAAGTGTGAGGCAGTGAACAAGGTGACTGTGGAGGGTTGTAGTTCAGACTAAGTGCTGTGAAGCCAGACCCACTGATGCTGCATGCTGATGTTGTTGTAGTGCCTGTGTGTATATGCATATATGTATTTGCTACTCCATTTACTGCCATTCTTCATGTAGCGGGAGGGGGGGGCGGGGGGGGGGGGGTTGTTCCTCAGATGTGTATAGATTTTTTTATTCAAAAGGATAGTTTTAAAACTAACTACAGACTTCTTTACCTTCAGAAAAGTAGAGCCACCACATCGAAGTCCAGAAACCTTTGCTACTTAAACATACAAAAAAATACCAGAATGTATATTGCATGTTTCATGTTTCTAATGATGAAATGCTTTTTGGAAGAAAAAAATACCTTTTATTTACATATATTTAAAATATATTCAAATAAAGCATAAATATTTTACTGTTTGAGAACTTAAAAGTCAAAATGCAAGTTTTAGACATACTTCAAGTTCTAATGATTTAGGAGTAAAGAGCAAAAACATGCAAGATAAATATAATCCTCCCATGGGAATTAAGTTAGTTAAATCAACACACAATGGGAAATAGTATCTGAGTTCCTTCAGGCCCAGAAGACAAATTAGGTAGCTTAATCAACTAATACAATAATAATAATAACAATACTATGACAGAAAGAAGGTGCTTAAAATAAAAATAGACTAGCACAAGCGGGCAAACTTGCTAGTATGTGTTCAGCACTTGTCCAGGAAAAGAGCAGTGAGGCAGGACGCAAGACGCCTTCCACTGCAGACACAGTGAGGCCTGATGAAAAATCTCTCATGCCTACCCATTTCCTGTTATTTTAATTCATGTTTACCAGGCAACCTTCTAAACACTAATTCAGTTTCCCAGAAAGCTTAATAGTCCACCATTCCTTACTTGCAATTCTGAAGTCAAAGAAGTTTAAAAAAACAAAAGCTCTTTCAAAACTTATCTGGCAGCAAATCCTGACCTAAAATAAACATGAAGCCTTTATTTACTGTACTTAATATAAAGAGTCACATGCTTTACTGCAGAAATATTAATGTATTTTATTACAGGGTATACCACCCCAGATTCCATTGGGTGTTCCTTAAAATGCAGTAATATGCCTTATTGCCATTCTAAAATCTATAAAATTCTGAATTTTGAGACATACTATGAAAGAGAATTCATTCCCTGGATCTATAGGTAAATATTCTGACTCCTGAAAAAGGAGAGCCCTCTTCTCAGCCTCCTGTCCCCTACCCACAGGAATGAGTAAATCAGCATTCCAATTTAAACTTTAACACTACATACATATACAAACTAGTAGACTAGAGGTCTGGTGCACAGGATTCATGCACTGGTGGGGGATGTGGCCTGCGGGATCAGCCCGCTGTGGGAGCAGCCGCTTCCCCAGGTCAGCTGAGGGGTGCTCCCACTGTGGGAGCACACTGACCACCAGGGAGCAGCTCCTGCATTGAGCATCTGCCCCCTGGTGGTCTGTGCATGTCATAGCGACTGGTCAACCAGTTGTTCTGGTCAGTACACCGTTAGGTCACTGGGCTTTTATTATATAGGACTAGGGGCCCGGTGCACGAAATTCGTGCACTGGGTGTGTGGGGGGGGGGAGTGTCCCTCAGCCCAGCCTGCCCCCTTTCACATACTGGGAGCCCTCAGGCGTTGACCCCCATCACCCTCCAATCGCAGGACCGGCCCCTTGCCCAGGCCTGACTCCTCTGACAGAGGCGTCAGGCCTGGGCAGGGGACCCTCATTTCCCCCCATCACTGGTTCTGCCCCCAGCCCAGGCCTGATGCCTCTGGCCCAGGCATCAGACCTGGGCAGGGGACCCCCAGACCCCTCCGATTGCTGGCTCTGCCCCTTGCCCAGGCCTGATGCCTCGGCCAGAGGCGTAGACCCCCATCACCCTCCGATCGCCTGATCGGCCCCTTGCCCAGGCCTGACGCCTCTGCCAGAGGTGTCAGGCTTGGACAGGGGACCCCCATCTCCCTCTGATCGCTTGCTCCACCCCCTGCCCAAGCCTGACACCTCTGACCCAGGCTTCAGGCCTGGGCAAGGGGACCATCATATCCCCCCAATCCCCGACTCCGCCCCCCACCCAGGCCTGATGCCTCGGCCAGAGGAGTTGACCCTCATCACCCTCCAATCACCAATCACCGGATCGGCCCCTTGACCAGGCCCGAGGCCTCCGGCAGAGGTGTCAGGCCTGGGCAGGGGACCCCCAGCTCCCCGCGGTTGCAGGCTCCGCCCCTGCCCAGGCCTGACGCCTCTGGCTGAGGCGTCCGGCCCGGGCAGTGGGGACCCGCAGTGGCAGCGGGGGGCACCGCGATCGTGGGCTCCGCTTTAGGCCCAGGCAAGGGACCCCTAGCTCCCGGGACTGCCAGCTTCGACCGTGCCCAGCTCCCATCGCTGGCTCCACCCCTACTTCCTGCTATCACTGGCCAGGGTGGAAAAGGCACCTGATTCTCCGATCATGGCTGGGGGGCAGGGCAAAGGCGGCCCCAGGGCCGCCTTTGCCCTGCCCCCCAGCTCTTAGCTCCCCCCTGGGTTTCCGATCACTGTCAGTGGCAGGGGGCTTCTTCCTGCTTTCCCTTTCGCCTCCCTGCATTGTGCCTACATATGCAAATTAACCGCCATCTTGTTGGCAGTTAACTGCCAATCTTAGTTGGCAGTTAATTTGCATATAGCTCTGATTAGCCAATGAAAAGGGTAGCGCCGTACGCCAATTACCATTTTTCTCTTTTATTAGTGTAGATTCCATCAGATTCCATATTGTGAATCTGATGCTAGTATCTGTCTCTGAGTATTGGTAAAGTCTAATTCCAGACCTACAAGATCAATGACCAGGACTTACAATCACTGCCCTGAATGGCACATACCCACCTAGAATTTCTTTCCTAAGCCTACTGGTTTCCAAGCCACCAAGTGAGTCTGTTTACCAGTCTTCCATCCTCTCTGACTAACCTGCCAAAAGACAAACTAGCTGTTAACTAATCTGCCCTCCCAATCCTACCTCTCTGTCAGCCTTCATGCAACCTTCTACAATACTTAGAAAAAGATGAAAAATTAAAATACAATAGATTTTAACAGTTATTAAGTAGCAACTTAATTTTGATCAAAATAAATTATTGGAGAATCAATGAATAGTATTTAAGTATGACCTCTAAGAAATTAAACATGAGAAAATCCTTCATGTTACTTACAAAGACTTAATACTATATCAGATGGATGGCCCAGATGATTCTTTTCTGATCTCAGTTTAGAGCCCTAACGATTCTAAATATGTCTTCTAGTGGTTAGGTAAAAAAGAGTAACTAAAGTTTAATTTTGAGTCTACACATTTCTTTTCAGCAAGACTTTATAGTTTTTAATATAGTTTTGTACACCATTTGTCTGAATTATCCCTAAGTTTTTCATTTTTTAAAAGTTGTATTTTATTGCTGAGAGTGATACAGATGTCCCCCACTTTCTTCCCTTTGCCCCCCTCCCCACCTACCTCCCCCTCACCCCCCCACCAGGCCTTCACCTATCTATTGTCTGTGTCCACAGGTTATGCATATATGCTTATAAGTTCTTCCTATTTTTATGGTAAGTGATATTGATACTGTTGTTAATCTGGTTATTATGGACAGGAAAGGAGTAAAGGGAAGACCAGATAGTAGAGAGGTGCCATTTATACAGCTTTGCTAGAAAGCTATCATTTAACACTCTCCAAGTCTGTTCCCCACGCATCACTAGGGGAAGGGACTGGACAACAGATGCAGGTCCAGGAAGGTCTGGGTGACGTGGGCAGATGCTTACCTATCGGTCACACATGGAAGCAAGTCAGCGGCCAGAAAAGGCATGGCCACTGTAAGGGCAGGAAACCAGAATATTTAAACTCCTAGACAAGGGGAGTTTCCTCTCTTGGCCCTTTCCCTTGCTGCTTAAGCCTGACCCCTGTTGCAGGGCTCTCACACCCTATACATAGATTCCATCAGATTCCATAGTGTGAATCTGATGCCAATATCTGATTGTCTCTGAGTATAGGTAAAGTCTAATTCCAGACCTACAAGATCAATGACCAGGACTTATAATCACTGACCTTATTAATTATAGATTTTTTTGTAGATTCCATCAGATCTTTTACATAGATAACCATATTGTATGTGAATAAAGACAGTTTTATTTCTCTCTAATCTGGGTGCCTTTCATTGCTTTTCTTGTTTTTATTTCAGTGGCCATTTACAATGTTGAATAGAAGTCTACACATTTAGACTTTTTTAAAATTTCATTTCTAAAACTCAGCAAGAAATCATATAAAATATATAGCTGACATCATTTATTGAACATGAAGAAGTCTAAGTTTAACCTACAAAATTTATAGGGCAAAATTTAAAAATATACAAGGTTACAGTATTTGACTCAGTGAATGTGTCTGCCTCACTGCTTTGTGACATAAGACTGGTGGTAAAAATAGTGAGTATATCCAACTGCATTTTTTAAATAACATCTATTGGCTTTCTTATAATTACTAAAGGAATACATGATCTTTGCAGAAAATCTGGAAAAATCTGAGGTACAAGGAAGAAAATGGTATCCTTAATCATTTCACTGTATCATCAGCAGTTTTCCATAACAAAATTCTTCTAATAGCTACACACTAACCCACCCATCACATGGCTATGTTATAATTTCATTCTTCTTCCATCACTAGACATCTACACTGCTTTAAATTTTTCAGTATTACCATATACATGAAGTACAGCAATTAACAATTTTGTATATAAATCTCAGGTGACCTCTTGCAAGAGGTCATTTTGCTCATTCTTTTATTATAGCTGTTAGTGTTTTCCCTATCAAAGCAAAATAAGCTTTTTTTATACTAAGGCTATCAATCACATATCACATTATCCAAATATACTCTATGTCTTTTAACTAGTTTTTAATTCAGAAGGCATACATTCTATGTTAATTATAACTATTATAAAGACAAAACGTGCTGTACTTTTATTACCCATTCTATTATTATAGTAACACATAACCTTGAAACTAACTATCCTGATTAAAGAGAAAAATCTTACATTTTAGTGATTTAAGCTATACTAAAGTGGTTTATGCCATTTGATATAGTATTTTTAACTCAGCTCCTAATAAAATTATATCTTGGAGGTAAAAGAATGTTTTTGTCTATCCCTAATTTTAAGGGTAAAATACTATTTCCCTTACTGAGACAACTAAAGTCCAAAGAAACCTTCCAGAAATGACACAGAAAACGTATGTGCCTGACTAGTACGAGAGTTTAACAGTTATATCGCAGCAACTTCCATTCTTATTTCATTATTGAAAATATATATATATATATTTTGAGAGAGGTGTGTCATTTAGCATCTTGGGCTAATAAGCAAAATAAATCATGACTTAAACATTTATCATGCTAGAGGTGTAAAAGATAAAAACTTGTTTAACAAGCTTTCCTTTCCCTTTGGAAAAATACAAAAAGTGAAGAAAAAATCAACAGCTCAGATATACAAATAAACTGAAGCAAGCATAATTCAAAGAAAAAAAATCTATAATCATTTTACACTGCAAACATTTAATAGCTTTTGAAACTTAATTTCCAAAACCTTAACTAGACTTTCATGAGGTAAGAGCACAAGATTTTTGTCTATCTAGCTGTGGGATACAAATCATTTTATCTTTATAGGTCTTAGTTTCTTCATTTTTAAAATGAAAGAATTGCAAATTTCTAGCCCAAGATGGCAGACTGGAGAAATCACAGGATCTTATTCCTTCTCCCTTCCACAACCTCACTGAATTGATACTAGAGAAATTTGTTAAAGGAGCAATCCATTATGACTAAGAGAACAAAATGGAGCCATCAGCAGCCAAGAGACTGCAACAAATTTTTCAAGATAGAAAGAGGAATGTAACAAAACAGCTCAGATAGAGGAAACCACAGTTTAGAATACAAAACAGAAAATACAGCTGAAGATAAAGCCAAACTGCCATAACCAAATGAACACAAACTCTAGACAGGTACGGAAATCAGAAGTGAAAAGCAAATTCAAGGGAGATTAATTGAAACTCTGTAACTCTAAAATTAATTTTCCAATCAACAAGCCTACCTATATGTAGAGTTCTCAGTCAGTTCCTTTTGCTTTACTTGCAAATATGGACAGTTAACCAAATTCACAAGATATATGAAACATGAAAGAGTCCAAATAAAATTTTAAATGTCCCCAGGAGAGATAAATTAAGAAATAAAGAATGTTGCTCTTTATTATAAGCCCTCCTATACTAATTATTTTTTAATTACATGTATACATTACTTTGACTTTTTTTTTAAGTTTAAGTGAATTAACTAGAAACAAGAGTTTACTAAAGCAATGTGAAGCTCCCTTTGTTTTTTATTTATTTTTTTGTTAATCCTCACCCGAGGGTATTTTCTTTTCCCTTGAGTTTTAGAGAGAATGGAAGGGAGGGAGAGAGACACATCGATTGGTTACCTCCCACACATGCCCCAACCGGAGATCAAGCCCGGTACTGAGGTACTGTGCCTTTGACCAGAATCGAACCTATGACCCATCAGTCTTGCAGGCCAAGCTCTAACCACTGGGAAAAACTGGCTAGGGCAGAAGCTTCCTTTCATTCAATTCTAATACTCCCTATGTAAAATTTCATACATTTATTCTTATTATGCAACCATAAAATATATTTATTTTGCCCTAGCTGGTTTGGCTCACTGGATAGAGCGTCGGCCTGGGGACTGAAGGGTCCCAGGTTCGATTCTGGTCAAGGGCATGCCCCTTGGTTGCAGGCACATCTCCAGTAGGGGGTGTGCAGAAGGCAGCTGATCGATGCTTCTCTCTCAACGATGTTTCTAATTCTCTATCCCTCTCCCTTCCTCTCTGTAAAAAATCAATAAAATTATTTAAAAATATATATATATATTTATTTCATAAGATAGTAAGTAAAACCAGTAAAATTAACATTAAGCATATGTAATCCTTTATCTTTAATTCTGTGCAAAAGTTTACTTCAAATTTTTAAGACTACATGTTATGTATACATATACAATACAGACACCCCTACATACACATACAGGCCTAGCATATTGATGCTGTCATGCTATTACCATTATTTTAAATCTGTAAATTCCAATAAATTTTAAATCATCTAAATAAAAGGTACATACACCTCTATGTTCCAATAATATAGAATAAAGTCAATAATATATGCAAAATTGATCAAATATTGATTTTTTTAAAAAACACCTTTAGTTAGTTTATACATAAGCACTGTTATAACATCTCATGACACCAATAAAAGTTAAATGTTCCAAAATAGAAACATCTTAAAAGCTTCACTAAAAATCCAAATACTTCTGAAGTGGAAAAGAGAAAAATTTTATTTTCCAAGGATACACTGTTTCATATTCTTCCTCTTTATCATCCCTTTCCAATCATTGGTTAAGGACCACAATATGGCCAAAATTTTTTAAATGGTAAAGCTTAATGTAGAAAATATACATGTGTGACATCACCATTCAATAAACCATCACAAAAACACTACACTGAGTAACACGCAGAATAAACAGTACAACTGAGAGGTCCCCAAATGACTGGCTCATACTTGGTAGATATAGCCCACACACACATGACCCAACTACTGAACATAGAGGTAATTCATTCCTTTTCCCCCCGCAAGCTAAAACACAAACTACAAATCAGGATATTCAAAAGCAACATAATGAGGTCCCCAAATTAGGTAAGAGAGGCGTACAATTATAAAAACTGCAAAATACCCACTCAACCCTAATTATACTAAGTTTAAAAAACTCTAAATATAGGTGACATGCAACTTAATCATACTTTTATCTGATGATCCACTTCAAAGTCATAAATAAGAAAAAGATGTCCCATGTGAGCTTCAAATGGATGGTTACATTAAATTTGAAGCACTTCCTCCTCTCTAAAACAAATACAAAAAAAGTAATAAAACAAAAAAGCATCTGTTATGAGATCTAAACTCTCATACAAATCTAAAAAATTAAACATAATCAAGAAGAAAAGAAGTATGCTCCTTTGCAGAAGTAGTTAGGACAAACAAATACAGAAGAGAACAGAACAACAGTTCCCGCATACTACTATTTACCTCTGCATGTTATTCCCTCTTTCTAGAAAGTCTTTTTCTTGACACTTTCAAGTAACTTTGACTTGCTCAAGACTCAGCTTTCACATCACATGTGGTCTTCAACTTCCTCCATCCCCTCCTTGCTTCCATAGCAGTTAACAGACAGCCTTTCATACTATACTAGAGGCCCGGTGCATGAAATTTGTGCACTTGGGGAGGGGGTCCCTCAGCCTGGCCTGTGCCCTCTTGCAGTCCAAGAGCCCTTGGGGAGCAGGCCTAAGCCGTCCATCAGACATCCTTAGCGCTGCCGTGGTGGCAGGAGAAGCTCCCACCACCACCACTGCACTTGCCAGCTGTGAGCCCAGCTTCTGGCTGAGCAGCGCTCTTCCTGTGGGAGCACACTGACCACCAGGGGGCAGCTCCTGTGTTGAGCATCTGCCCCCTGGTGGTCAGTGCGTGTCACAGTGACTGGTCGCTCCACCATTCGGTCGATTTGCATATTAGCCTTTTATTATATAGGATTATAACTAGAGGCCCAGTGCAGGAAATTCGCGCGCGGGTACAGACCCTAGGCCTGGCCTGTGATCAGGACCATCTTCCCTGGCTGACCGTAACTGGCCCTGCCACCCATCGCCGGTTCCCCATTCACCATCAGGTGACTGGAACCTGACCGCTGGGGGAAGGGACCGAGAGGTCGGTTGTTCCTGCCTGCTCACAGCCCCACCCCCGCTGCAGGTTGCTCTCTGTGTGTGGGGCTACTGGTGGGGCGGGGGCCTTGCCTGGCACCACCCGCCCCTGGTTCTCCATTTGACATCAGGCAATCGGAGCCTGCTGGCCGGGGAAAAGAACCAAGAGGTAGTCAGTGTGCCTCATAGTGGTCGAACGGTCGTTCTGGTCATTCCACCGTTGGGGTCAATTTGCACATTACCCTATTATTATGTAGAATTGTAGATTATATTCTACTAAATTTTGGACACCATGAAAATAAAAGTTATTATTCATTTTTGTGTCCCACATGACTAGCACTTTACCTGGCAATAGTAAGTAACCAATAATGATTTATAGAATGTTTAAGCCTTTTTAGATTTTCCCAGAAACAGAACTTCCACTATAAACATCCCCCAATAGATGAAGAGCAAAGCAGCCATTTAAGAAAAAGCACAAAAACCAGTTAAGAAAGCAACAGACACAAATGGGCCAAAAAGAGAAAATTAAACACAAGGAGTCTCTTCAGAGCAGCTCCTGGGAGCTCACTGTTTCCTACTCTGTCTCACCGTATCACAAATGTTTTACTTGCGACTTAATTTTCAATGCTTATTCTGATTTCCCAGAAAGTAAGTGGTAAGAAGTTCTTCTCTCCACAATTGGGTAAGCACCGAGAGAAAAAAGGAATGCACTGTCTAAATCAGCTATACTTCAACACTGAGCATAGTTAAACCTTTAAAATGCCATAATAAATAAGACCCCTGAGCTACCCAGCCCCAACTCCACTTCTAATAGTCGCCTCCTACAAGACATGAGAGTAAGATTACAATAGATATTTTACCAACCAGCTACCAAACGTTCTCCCTAACAGATTCCCAACATCTCATCCTGCATTTACAATCTTTCTCTTATGGTAAGGAATTATATAAAATCACTATTTACTCTGTAAATATGCATTTACGGTTTTATCCTAAAGATAAAAGGAAATAGTTTTCTCCTACCTACCCCAAATGGTTCTTGAACAGAAACTTTCCAGCTGAATTCCCTCTAATATTGGCCACAGTTGTCCGTGATGAAAAATGAACGGAATAGAAACTCTCCTCCTAATACTGAGGTCTCTAATATTCCCAATCCTTCCCCTTTCTTTTTTCCAGGGGTACCCAACTTTGCCCGTTAAGTAAAACACATTCAGAATCCATTAAATTTATAAGTAGTTTCAGAAGTGTGTGAGAGAATCCCAGAGACCAACTCCATGTAGCACAGTAAGTGCACAACTGTGCCACTCTCAACTAGCATGACATAAACATAGGCATCAAGCTTGTAATACTCAGATAACGTGTACCAAGTTTATAATCATCATTAATTATGTCACTCTCATTAGCCTGATATAAGCATAAGCATCAAGCTTGTAATAATACTCAGGTAACATGTACCAAATTTGTAATCATCATTTACCAAAAGCAACAGAAGTCATTCCATAACTAGTATCACCAAGTATAAGCATCATAAATTAGATGTCCTGAAGAACACAAGGGGAAAACGACTCAGAAGACCGAACGAGGAATATCACTCCCCGTACTGCTGCCCTAGCCAGGGTTTTCTCCCCTTCAATTCATTAGAATCTTCTCTAGCCTCATCCTTGGAAGAAACTGGCTCTTTTGGTAGACTCCACTCTACTTATTCTAACTCCCAGACTTAGACTGAGGTATCTTGTAACTGATTAGAATTATTATTTTATCCAAATAGATAATTAGGTTTAAACTTAACCTTTACCCAATTGCCAACTATAGGATCCTCGCCCCATGGAACACACTTTTGTTCATTAAAAAACAAACAAACAAAAACTAAAAATGCTAGATCAATAACAGGGAAGAAGGAACAATGCTTCCCTACAGAAACATTTCCAGTTAACAAATTCAGAATAAATGAGAGAAACAAAGTCACATTGGAACACAACGGCAAGATCCATCAGTGAATGCTAAAATTAGTTGGCCAACTTTAAGGAGAAGAACCAGGATAGCTGTACAGCCTCAGAGTATCTCCCCCGAGATACGTATTAATTTCAAAAAGGAAAATCGTAACTTTATAGTGGAGAAACTTGCATATATCACCTTAACCAAGTGACCACGGTTAACCTCACCAGTAATAATAAGTAACTGATACAATGTGCCCTCTGACATGATGTACTGAGAAGGGCAGGTCGCCCTGGGGGAACCCTTCCCAATAATGCATATAACCAATCTAATCAAGAGAACACATCGGACAAACCCAAACTGAAAGACATTCTACAAAATAACTGACCAAACCTTTTCAAAAAAGTTATGAAAGATAAGAAGAGATTGAGGAACTGTCACAGACTAGAAGAAATTAAGGAGACAGGATAACTAAATACCATATAGGATCCTGGGTTGGATGCTGGAACACATTAAGAACATTAGTGGAAATAACGGGCAAAATGTGACTAGAGGCTGTAGTTAACAGTACGGTAGCAATGTTAATTTCTTAGTTTTGATTATTGGTTGTATACAATGTTAACTCAAGGGGAAGCTGAGTGTAAGACGTGTGGGAACTCTGCACTGTCTTTGTAACTTCTGTATGTCTAAAATAATTTAAAGAGAGTTGGGGGGGGGACACCCAAAAAGCTGAATTCCTGATACCAAGCCACCGAGGTTGAGCAGCACGTTTTACTTACCCAGTTTTACTAATGCCTCAGTCTCTCCTCCAGCCTGCTACCAATTTACACTGAGTTCCTATTCCTTCCCTAGAGAGCTTCCAAGTCCTTATACTTTAGGACCTCTCCACGTGTCTTTACTTCTTCCCAACAGAGCTAGTCTCTCCTCCGGTCCTGCCACAAACTGGCCTGGCTTGAAAGATGTGACTTAAACAGCTTAATATCTTACATTGCCACTAACAATTTACAAAGTGCTTTTTAAAACACATGCAAACATTTAGAGCTGTATATTGCAACTCCTGCAATTTCACAGATAAGGAAATAAGATAAGAAAAATGAAGTGATCTGACATATTTATTCATAAATGCCAGAACCTCCATATGAATCCAGTTCTGACTCCAAGACCAAGTTACCATATTAAAAGATGCCAGTCTGCATATAAGAACATTCACCTTCCCTGGCTCCAGGCAGGCTAAGGACACCTAATAACCATGATACTTAGGAAAGATCTACATTTCACCTTTGTCCTAACTGTCCCTCTTGCAAGCCTCGAAGATTCTACAATCACGAATTCTGGGATTCAGTGACAAGATGGTGTGTTCATCCCAACCCCTATGATTTTTTAAAACAGACTTCAGTCATCTCTTCAGCCATCAACATGTCAGGCTGAAGAACTGCTTACCTCTGTTCTTCTACAAACACTGCTTCATGCTATCAAACACCTGAGATGTCGCTCTAACCTCCAATTCCATTCATTTCTTGATATTTACAAATCAGAACTAGGGGCAATCCTAGAGGGTCCCGAACCCCACCAAATACTCTGAATACCCTTTCCCCTCACTAAAAATAAAAAATAAAAATTTTTTTTAAAGTGTGTGTTTGTTGGGGGCGGGGGGGGGGGGGGTGGAGTCAACAGGTTAACCCCTAATGCATGTGTCTGCTTTAAATTTAGTGCGATGTTGCAGGGCAACGCGACCTGAGACTCAGGAGAAACCAACTTGCACCTGACTTAATTGACCAGCATTTTCCCCCCTCGACGCATGTAGTCCCCCGGGCTTAACTGATTTCTCTATCAGTCAACGGAGAGCGCTGCTGAGGCCACCCAGGTGCACTGGGGTTTAAAACACAGTCATGACGGAAACAAGCCTCTAGGTTTGGAAACTCAGAGTCCTGACCAAACCATTCGTTTATTCACAGGCGCTTGCTCGGGGCGGGGCACTGCAGGGGACCTGAGCTCCTGGAGCACCTGACGGTGATTTATTCACTTTTGTGACCTCCCTTCTCACCCCGGCGGCGGCTGCACAGCAAGGGGCTCGCACAGCCGACACGAACCGCAGACGCCGGTGGACCGGCACCCGGTCCCGCGAGGAGCGGTGGGCGAAACGGCCGGGCTGGGGGTGCAACTTTGGGGATAACTTTTGAACAGCTTTGCCCTGTTGAACTCAAACGGAACAGGCTGCCGCTGCGTGGGACCCGGGAAAATCGGGTGGGACAGGCGGTCTTTCACGGGAACAAACCGGGACACCTGGGGGGGCCTGGCCGGGGGGGACGCTCAAGGGTGGAGGGCGGAGAAAAGGCGGCAGCACTTGCCTCCCATTCCTGCAAGAACCGCCGGGCCTCGTCAGCACCAACCGCCTTATGTCGCCTAAACTCGTCCTTCACGTACTGGTCGCCCAGGGCTTTGAGGTCGGGGGGCAGCGCGCGGTGCAGCAGCAAGATGCGCCGGTACAAGGCCCGCACCCGCGAGACGTGCGCGGCCGGCATAGCGCCGCGCGGGGGCCTGGGGCCGCAGACCGCGCCTGCGCACAGGGCGGCGCGCGGCGGCTCCGCGCTGGGGATCGGGGAGCCCGCGGCCCGGCGGAAGTAGGCGTGCGACCTCTAACCGGTTAGGTCCGCCCTAAAATCAGGACCTTCCGGAAACGGAGCTACGGCGGCGGGCGGGGCACCGGCCGGTCGCTGTCGGGGCGGGGCGTGGAGTCGGGTGTGAGCTGCTGAAGGGCAGCATCCGGGTCAGAGAGGACGCCAACGACACGATAGGCCTGAGCCAGTTGTCACCCCACAGCCACACACCATCATCTTTTGCATTCATCTTCCTCGCTGCCCTCCTGATAAAGGCCTGAGAAATCCTTCAGCGAAATCCGCCCCTTCCAGGAAGCCCGCCATGCTTACCTCGATGCCAGAGGGATTCGAGTGGGATTGGTCTTTCCACCCAGGAGCCTACCAACCCTCTTACTTTGCACGGTGCTGGGCTCCTGATTTGTCTCCTGAAGGTGTGACCTCTTTCATGTCATTCAAGTGAGCCCGGAGCCAGTTTCATTACCTCGAGTCAAATTGGCTGCAGAGACATCATTGGGAGGCATTTTAAAAGTATTGTTTGCAGGGCCAGGATGCTGGAGATTCCGATTAGTCTGAGATGCAAAAGTAGAATCAGGACGTTTACAGATCTACACCTTGTGCCAAGGTAATGCTGAGGGTGTGGCTGGTTTCCAGAGCTGACAGCCACCTGGCCCTGTTTTGTCGGGTCACACCTTTGGTCCTTGGGCAAATCCTGATGGTTCCACCAGCAAAAGAGGCAGAATTCGGCCATTCTCACCACTTCCTCCTCCACAATTGTCTCTCTAACTGGACAGCGTGGTGGCTCCTTGGATTCCTGCTTCTGGCCATGACCAACTTCAGTCATTTTCCACCTAAACTGTAAATCCGATGTCACTCCTCTGCTCAACAAAATCTTCCAGTGGCTTCTCATCAGAGTAAAACCCAAAGCCTCTCCACTTTTTAGCTCTCTACATTTCCTCCTACTGTGTTGTCCCTAGTTGGCCAGTTCTAGCCACACTGGCCTTCCAGTTCCTAGTTCATCTTCGACTTATGACCTGCTGGTGATGAAGGGGCAAGAGTGTAGTAATAATCAAGATTCCCTCCCGGACCCCAAACTCTTGCCCGTGCAAACTTTTTGCAAGACAAAGACATGTATCCCGCTACCAAAGGCAGCGACTTACTCATTTTATTATCCGATTCAGGGCCTACCACAGTGCCTTACAAATAGTAAGCACTCTTAATATTTATTACCTTGAATGGACTTTTTCATTTTGCTTAAATTTAGGAAAAATATTTATTTAAAAGAACACAGAACATTTTCAAAAAAAAAAAATTTAAATTGGTATTATGACAAACCACATGAAGGGCAAGGATTGACCAGCAGTGTGGTTATTTACTTCAGGAAATTTTTTTCTAACCATACTTCATCTCTTAATATCCCTGTAAATTAAAAATTAATTTCTTGTTCCAGTTTACTTTTTTCTGGTTTCCTTTGGGGTTAAAGTACATGTATAATAAATACTTCTTTTAGAGTTAAGGTTCTTATAAAAATGTGGAAAAAACATTCTGCCAATGAATTAATAAAAAAGTAACAATAAAAGAAGTAATTCAGCCCAAAGAGAGCAGAAAAGGTCCACAGAGCATTGGGCAGTGGATGATCAGAAATGGCAAATGATGGGTGAGAGAGAAGCCAAGACATAGTGGTGTGGTTATGCCTTGAGGTGAGAAATCAAGCAATGATGGCGGGAATAATTGTAGGTGACTTTTTTTTTTCCAATTGGCTGGGCAGTGACTATGTCTTGCGGACAAGACTTTCTCTTTGTTAAAACTTCCCATTGACCTTCCAGTTTAGGCTGACCACTTTTTCTCTTGTGGTCAAAATAGCCATGAACTGAAAATAAATTCTAAGTGATCTTCCGTGCCACTCATCCAGATCAGTACACTGCGTGCAGGCCTTTCCTTTATCCTCCCTCCACATGTTTCCTTTTCCTTGGTGTTACTCAACAAGTCACTCAGCCACTCTGTGCCTGGGTTTTCTCACGTGTCAAAGAGCTGGATTAGGTCATTCTCACTGCCTTCCAATTTTACTAGTCTAATCATGATTTCTCCAGGATTCCCTTCAGTATTTTCTGTACAAGTGGAAACGGGTGGGTAACCACTTTGAAATGAATGCTTTGAAAAGATTTTATTTAAGAAGAAAGGGGAAACCTTTCAAAACTTGATAGGGAGCACATCACCTAAGCCAGTGATGGCGAACCTTTTGAGCTCGGCGTGTCAGCATTTTGAAAAACCCTAATTAACTCTGGTGCCGCGTCACATATAGAAATCTTTTGATATTTGCAACCATAGTAAAACAAAGATTTATATTTTTGATATTTATTTTATATATTTAAATGCCATTTAACAGAGAAAAATCAACCAAAAAAATGAGTTCGGTGTCACCTCTGACAGGCGTGTCATAGGTTCGCCATCACTGACCTAAGCCTTTCAGGGTACACAAAATGTAACCACCACAATATACCCATACCCAGAGGGAAGACCAGCACAGCAACTGCACAAATACAGACAGGAGAGACTGCTAGAGAAGTTTTTTTAACAACCCGAGAGAGGACTTTGAGGTCAAAAGAGATAGAAATCAGTGAATAAGAAAAACAAAAACAAAATGGCCCGACTGGAAAAGCTCAGCAGTTGAGCGTCAACCCAGGAACCAGGAGGTCGCTATTTCGATTAGCACATGCCCTGGTTGTGGACTTGATCCCCAGTGGGGTGTGCAGGAGGCAGTCAATCAGTGATTTTCTCTCATCATTTATGTTTCTATCTCTCCCTCTTCCTTCCTCTCTGAAGTCAATAAAAATATATACTTTTAAAAAAAGACACTGGGATTCTGGGAAAAGTACCCAAGATATTAAGGCACTATGTTAAAAACTGGCTGCTAAACAGCCAATACTTCAACACTAAAGAGTTCCTGTAACAATGAGATAAAGATTTTTCTATAGCTAACACTATTTTAAACCATAAAAGTAAAAATGATCTCTGAGGAAGAGAATGTAAAAGTGAAAAGAGGAATGATGTAACTCTGGGTGATATTCACATTTATAAAGCGGAAGGTGATTCATAACTGAGGGGCTGTCTGAAGGGCTCTCTCCAGAATCATCCCACTTCCCGCATCACATCCACTACAGCACAGTGTTTCTCCGAGGAAATGGTTTAAACTTTCCAAATAACAAACATTTGGAACACAGCTTGCTTATATGAAGTTGGCGTTCTTAATAAAGATCCATAAAATCTCTATTATCTTTATCTTCTTCCTTCCTAGCCTCCTGCAACCCAAGCCTTCCCCTAGAACTCTTGATTATATCCCAGCTCTTCTGAGAGGTTGCTTCATAATGAGCCCCTCGCTTTTCTCTCTCATTGGCACCCCCAATGATTCTCTCCAGGAGATTATTCCATTCCGCTCATAAACATCTACACGAATAATTCACAATGGGGAAAAAATACCTCCATCTATTCTGCCTCCCCTCAAACTCCCTTCCTATCACGATGCTTCCTTCAATAACAGACCTGAAAAAAAATAATGCATTTCTCCATCTCCATTCTCATTCCCCACTTGATCTCTTTTCATCTATCATTGTCCTCAGTACTCCTCTAAAATCACTGTCTTCAAAGTCACTAGTCACTTGCTTCTGTTCTCACACCTACCTTCTCCAGACCTACTAGAAATCTTCCCGTGTTTTCGCTTCCATACATTGCCGTCCAGGTGATCCCCCCGCTAGGGTCCCCTTACCTCTGGGTCCTTAGCTGACTTTAATTCTTCCCGCCCCCAAAATGTGAACATATCCAAAGGCTCAGTCCAAACAGTAACTCCCTGTCAGTGTCCCTGTCTTGGCTCGCTGTCCACAGCCATTGGTGATGCTCTGCTGCCCCCACCTGGCCAAGCCCATTCTAATCACCTTAGAGGCCCTTCCCTGGAAAAGTGCCAAGACATCTTACCAAATCTCACACACACTCTTGACCTCTCTAACGTTTCAGCCTTCCTCTCTACCTAACCACTGGATACGTTCAAAGTGGATGTCCTGAATCCCTTTAGAGCAGTGGTTCTCAACCTTGGCTGCACATTAGAATCACCTGGGAATCTTTTTAAAATCCTGATTCCTGGGCCTCATCCTCCGGAAATTCTGCTTCTTTGTTACTAATGTTGTGGCCCCACCCAAGAGGTTCTGGGTTGGCAGGAGGTGCTCACTCTTACACCCCTGTCCTTGGTAGCTTGCTTGCCTGCTGCTGCCGTTGTGGCCCCAGAATTTCTGGAGGATGAGGCCCAGAAATCAGGATTTTAAAAAGATTCCCAGGTGATTCTAATGTGCAGCCAAAGTTGAGAACCACTGCTTTAGAGTCTATGTCCCACCTTAAACTTGTCATTTTCCTCCCGAGACCTTTCTCTCTCCACCATTCTTCAATTTACCTGTACTCAGGATTCAGGAGGCATTTATAATATCTTCCATTCTCTTCATATATCTTGTTATTGAGTAATCCTTGTTGATACTTCTTTTATAAATTAGTCACTTTTCCCCATGTCATTGACCCACCTGCCAAGACTCGCATCCCTTGTTTAAATGATTATAACAGCCTTCTCATTGGAATCCCTTTCTTCAAAACCTTCCACAGCTTTCCCATCGTCTCCTGGGTATAGTCCAGCCGTGGGCAAACTACGGCCCGTGGGCTGGATCCGGCCCGTTTGAAATGAATAAAACTAAAAAAAAAAAAAGACCGTACCCTTTTATGTAATGATGTTTACTTTGAATTTATATTAGTTCACACAAACACTCCATCCATGCTTTTGTTCCGGCCCTCCGGTCCAGTTTAAGAACCCATTGTGGCCCTCAAGTCAAAAAGTTTGCCCACCCCTGGTATAATCTGTTTCCCCAGTATATAAAATTGGATGAAAAATTATATTACAACTAAAGACAAGATTTTCAGTTGAGCTAGTATTAATTTACTTTTTTATTACATTACTAGTAGCCCTGCACATGAATCCATTTGCAAGTAACTCACTGCTGCGTGCCTCAGCTGGCCACCCACCCACCACCGCTGGTAGCTCTCCACTGCTGGTAGCTCGCTGCCCTGCCCCCTTGTAGCTCTCCGCCCACTGCCCCGCCCCCTGTAGCTCTCCGCCCACTGCCCCGCCCTCCTGTAGCTCTCCGCCCACTGCCCCGCCCTCCTGTAGCTCTCCGCCCACTGCCCCGCACTCCTGTAGCTCTCCGCCCACTGCCCTGCCCTCCTGTAGATCTCCGCCACTTATAGATTGGTCGTGATGTTATGGTGTAACAGATAATTAGCATATTCCTCTCTTATTATATAGGATATGTGTATGAAAGTCTATTTTCATTATAACATACAATTGTATATTATACACTTTTTTTAATTGAAGGGGAAAATCTAAATGACGAATTCAGACAATGATTTTAGCTTCATAATGCCATTATACTTTTAACCTACATAAAGCAAAAGAAGTAAGCATGTAAACAAATGCAAAAAAATAATTGATAAGGAAAGCCATTCTTTCCTCCCCCGCCAAATTAGAATGAGTTTCATGCTCACAAATCTAAGGTGACCAAATCATATTAATATTCAGGTAGATTCCAACTCTGCCATTTTTCAACTATGTGATCTTGGACTAGAGTTGTTTATGCTTCTGGTTTAAGTTTATTCCTCTTAAAATGAGAATAATATTGTATACCTCAAAAGCTTCTTGTTCATTTTAATGATATAATATGTAAAAAGGATTCAGACTAGTTAGTCTGTAGCACATAGAAAGTGTTGATTAATGTTAGCAATGATGTAATGATGTAAATTGATAGCCGATAGAAGCCACATTTCTTATTTTAAGAAGTTGTTAAAAATGTTTTCCCACTTCAGAATATACCATTAATCTTAGATGCATGAAACTTAAATTAACTGAAATGATGAAGTGCAATTACACTGTGATTGCCTAAATTTAACCAGATTTTATACCTGAGCCTCTACTGTACACAAGCAGGATGGCTTTCCTCTGAGCAACCAGAACAGACGTTCTTGAAGTGATAATCTCTTGTAAATCTGGACTGAGTTTACTGATTCAAGATAAACCCGACAGCGTCTGTTAGCCTCTCGGCATGGATGACAGAAACAGAACTTTCAGTCTTGGACTCGTGTTGTGAAGTCACTTGGATTGCTATTCCTCATGCTGGCTGAGAATGACTTTGACAAATGAAGTGAAAATTAGTGTTTAGTCTCTGTCTACCATTCTATAGCTACGGCGATGAGGAAGGAGGACCATTTATCTCCGGAATGAAGAGGGGGCCTGGATAATTCTGGGAAGTACATTATTCTAAACCAGTAACTTCTTTAAAATTATTTTCAAGGTTGCCTTAAGAGTGTTTAAACAAAGAACCATTTGTTCTTCCTTCATAAAATAAGACTTTGGCAATGAATGGTTACAGTATTTCTTTAAAAATATAACAGCAACTATCACAGCGGTCTTAGAATCAGGCTCAAGTTTTAAAACAAATCATAAATTTACTTTAATTACTTTATTTAGTTGAACCCCAAGTGGCCTTTTGGATAGTCCAATTATGTTCTTAAGCAGATGAGATTACTTTAAAAATGGATATATGATGGAATTACAGTCTTTCTCAAGAATGTCACAGCATATGCAGCCAGTAACAAAATATGCATTTCAAAGTTAGGTCAAATAGGATCTATATTAATAAAGTGTTTATAAAGAACATAAGTCTGCCCTAACCAGTTTGGCTCGGTGGATAGAGTATCGGCCTGCGGACTGAAGGGTCCCAGGTTCGATTCCAGTCAAGGGCATGTACCTTGGTTGTGGGCACATCCCCAGTAGGGGGTGTGCAGGAGGCAGCTGGTCGATGTTTCTCTCTCATCGATGTTTCTAACTCTCTATCCCTCTCCCTTCCTGTCTGTAAACAATCAATAAAATATATATTTTTTAAAAAAGAACATAAGTCTAGCCCTAACCAGTTTGGCTCAGTGGGTAGAGCATTGGCCTGAGGACTGAAGGGTCCCAGGTTCGATTCCGGTCAAGGGCATGTACCTTGGTTGTGGGCACATTCCCAGTGGGGGGTGTGCAGGAGGCAGCTGATTGATGTTTCTAACTCTCTATCCCTCTCTCTTCCTCTCTGTAAAAAAATCAATAAAATATATTTTTTAAAAAAAGAACATAAGTCTAGTCTTCCTTTATGGATATATACATTTAAATATTCTATAGAGAATCTACTTTGCTATATATTGGTGTATGATATTAAAGAAAAATTTTTGTTCACAAGTACATAATTGAAATATGTTCATAAATGTAACATAAATCCATTTTTTAAATATATTTTATTGATTTTTCACAGAGAGGAAGGGAGAGAGATAGAGAGTTAGAAACATCGATGAGAGAGAAACATCGATCAGCTGCCTCCTGCACATCTTCCACTGGGGATGTGCCCACAACCCAGGTACATGCCCTTGACCGGAATCGAACCTGGGACCTTTCAGTCCGCAGGCTGATGCTCTATCCACTGAGCCAAACCGGTTTTGGCAACATAAATCCATTTTAAGATATCTAGTTATAGTCCAAAATCATTCTAAATTAAATTTAGACTAAATTAAAGGAGAAGCTTAACAGTTTATGCAGTGATTCTTTATTTGTCTTCTACTTAGCAGGCTCCTAATGAATCCATAAAAGGCTGCTGAAGATGCCTAAGGAAGGATTCTTCCTATTGAGAACCTATATGATGCTTCAAGAAGATGGGCCTCAAATTCAAGAACGAGCTGTCCAGAGGCAAATTTATCCTAAATGGGTGCTTCTCACACTGTAATGTGCTCGCTGATCATCTGGGTACCTTGTTAAGATGCAGGTTCTTATTCCATAGTCTGGGGAGGGCCCTGAGCTTCTGCATCTCTTACAAGCTCCCAGGCGATGCTGAAGCTGCTGGACCACACAGCACACTTTAAGAGGCACGGTCCTAAAACATAATCCATATGGTAAGCTAACAGAGAATAACAGTTCCTTCCCCAAACTTCTTCATATCCAGAAATGTATAATGTGGATATTTTGGGTGAGTTGTAAACATTTTAAATTTCTCCAAATTCAAGTCCAGTTTAAAATATTTTCATTACTGTCAAAAAGAAGTGTAATGAGAAGTAAAAAGAGAATTACTATTCTTTAAATAAAAGTACCACCTGAAAAGATAACAAATTATCAAGAGCAGAGAAGTACAAAAATATAATGATCTTTGAGCTAAAGAGCCCAGGTGAAGGCGAGTCAGTCCAGCAGGGGAAGTGCTGCCTTCGGGTCTAAGGCTCGCCTGTTGTATGGGGTTGGGGGTGGGGGGGAGGGGGTGGGGGGGCCGGCGGAGATTAAGTCTTAAGTACTTAAGGCTAAAAGTATTCACTAAGGCCTACAGTTGCCTAATCAAATTGCTCCTATGCTTTTGGATCAGCGTTACATTACCCCACAGGGAATTTAAACACAACATAAACATGTATTTAAATGAACTTAGAAGAAAGCTTGTTGTCCCGTCTCCTGTTTTAATTAGATATGTCTTCTATAAGAAACATATAAATGCAGACTTTGCGGTTTCCCTGGCAAGGCTGCATTACTCAGTAAATCCACTATAATATTATTTTGTTTGCTTTTTTTCCCTTAATTAAGTTTTTAAAGTTTCCTTAGCTCTCTGTGTGGCTGCTTCAGCTTAGGCAGGCGGGCTTGTGGTGAAGGTTTGGGAGTGCACATACCAGCCGCCCTTACCCCTCCCGGGCGCCGAATCGTACCTCCTATGCAGGAGATAGGAAAGCAAAAGAAACAGGAGGAAACATCCCAAATGCACAATAAGTGTCCTTCATAGAACCCCCCTTAGAGCAGGCTTGAGAAAAGCCCATTATTTTCCTAGCATATTGACAGACTGGGGGATACTCAAGACTCTTGAAGTATGTGGACAGCCTTCCAGGGCCCATGGAAAACAAGGATAGTGTTCAATTATATGATGCCAATAAATTAAAATATTTTGCTGGCCTGAGTACTATCTTCATCATAGATCTCTGGACTGGAGGCTCCTCTGCAAGCCAATTTCAGAGGCTGTCAGCAATCATGTCTTAGCAAAATAACCAATACGGGGCCATCAATACCCAGGCCTCTGACTTCTCTCTTTCTTGCTAAAGCCTCAGCAAAGGAGGGGAGGTTTGACTGGTGGGCGCCTGCTGCTGAAGGGCTGTTTAAATTAGAAAGCTAAACGGCCTCAAAACCTTGTGAGTTTTCGTCTGCCCTTTTGTCTTGTTTTAGTTTAATAGTAATTAGACCCAAGTTGAATGGAGCTAAAACTCAGGAGCAAAAAGGAGCGCAAGCATAATACAGCAGACTCCAAATATGTGTGATTAAGCTAATGGTGATTCACATCAGATGCAGGTACATATAGAGTGTCCCCAAAAATGTATACACACATTTGGAATAATTATAAAGGCAGTGTTTATTAAAATACATTTCATTTTCAAAATTGAGCTTTCAGCTGTTAAAGTGCGTATACATTTTTGGGGGGACACCCTGTATTTGCATACCTTTTTTATGTCTTAGGACTATACCAAAAAAATAAAAGCTCATACGTCCATAACTCCATATATTATTCTTTAATTTATGTTTCTGTTCTCCAGATTATGTACTTGGTTTAAATAAATTAAAATTTACGTATGGACAAAGATATACATAGAAAAACGGCTGTGAGGAATACACCTAAATGTTAGAAGGGGTTGTCTCTGAAAAGTGAAATTAGAGGTGACGTTTATTTTTTCTTTTCTCCTCATCTCAGAACTTCTGAGCCTTTTAAAACAAAATCAAATGAAAAAAGATTATGCTACAAGCAGAAGCATAATTAATTATTTTTCTTGTCATATTTGTTCTACACCTATTTTACATAAATTATTTAATTCAATCATTTAGCACACTTCATTAAGAATCTCCTGTGTACCAGGCCCTGTGCTTGGCACTGGGAATGTAGTAATAAACATACCTGTTTTCATAAAACAAATATCTGGCCAAATGCTCTTCACTGGCCTATGGAAGATTCTAGAAATGCAGGTTCCTTGCTACCCTTGCTCCTTTACTACATTTCTCCTTATTCTCCACCTTAATGTCACTGGGAGTAGAATTATTCTAAGCAAGTGTTTTATCACTTTGTTTTGATTTTTGGTAAAAGTCATGTCACCTGATGTTATGGCATAACTTCTTTTAGCCATGAAAACACAAAGGTCTCATGTCCATCTTTTTGTGGTTTTGTGTCAAAACCCAGTAATGGTAGGGGCAGGCCTGACGAGGCGTCAGTGAACCCCTAACTCCTCTCCCTTTTGAAAACACTCATATTTAGGAAGCCCCAAAGAAGACTGTGTAAGACCAGGCTCATCAAACGGAATAAACAAAGACTGATCAAACAGTCAAAGACCAAAGTCTGTAAAAGACGCTTAGCTAGTTAAATATAGATCTTCAAAATGGAATTTTGTGTAAGGCCCAGGTTCCAGAAGAAACCACTGTGATTATCAACTTCCAGCTATCATTTAAATTCTAATGTAGCTGAGTGGTGCTCCTGCACTGTCTAGGTGTAGCATGTCATTTAAAACCATCTGCTGCCAAGCCCACCCTGTTGCTTCCCACAGTAGACAGCACATTAAAGAGATTTCTTGACTGCGCATTCAAGGTCCTTCCAACAGGGACCTAGCCCTTGTTCCTCCCATTCTTGTTTGTGCAAAACCTTTCAGTCCAGTCAATTGGCCTTACTAGCTAGTCCTAGAATATACCTCTCACTTTCACATTTTTGTCTCTTTATCCCAAAGCCCTCCTTTCTTTTCTCCATTTTATCCACCTTCCAATGATAGGTGACATAACTTAAAGAGGACTTCAACCTCCCCACCAACCCCCCACCCCGAATGCCTTGCATTGGACTCCACATACTTCTTTCTAAAGACCTCATTAGGCCATGAGTGGGTGTAGGGGGAAGATGGTTTGGACTGGGTGGGCCTGTCAGTCCCTGTCCACACACTCATAGAGCATCTTCTCTCTCCAGCTCTTTACCATTCAGTACTATTTTGGCTTTCCTTGTCTTTTGCCTGCATGAGACAGCCCACTTAATAGAGGGCTTAGGTGAACCTTCAGTGGGTCATAGGGTTCTCGTGTTATAGAGCACAGGAGTAATCCAAGAAATGTTAGCTTGTTATTTTATGGTCTCATTGCTCTTTAACTTTTCAAGATGGAGTCCACCCAAGTAAACTTTGTGCTCTTAGGAAGCAAGGATCATCTCAATATCCCTTTTATCTCTTAGAGATTCCAAGGCAATGCTTTGCATATGTTAAGTGATCAATAGATATGTGTTTCTTGATTTCTTATTCAACACTATCAATGACAAAGTTGTCCCAAAGGAATTCCACGGAGTAAAAAATTTGCCTTGCAAATCTGGAACTGATCAGCTATCTGGCTCCATTCCTTCTGGACGCTCAGCTGGACCCCTTTTATAGTCTGGGTATTCTCCAGTGATACACAAGCTAGGTTGGTTTCAGTGGCTCAGATAGAAAATGAGTGAAGAGAGCACAATGTCTGGCATAATTATCCCTCCCATGATAATGTAGATTCTGTAAGTCCATGATAATTTTGTGACAGACTGTTTATTGTCCCCTGATCCTATCCTCACTTGCCCTTTTAGAAAGAGAAATCTCATGTTTTAACTGAACACGTAGCCACCAGGCTGACAACATATTGTCTAGCCTTTCTTGTATCTAGGCAGAGGCATATGGCTAAGTTCCAGCTGGTGGGATGTGAACAAAAGTGATATGTGCAAGTTGTGAGTCAAATCCTTTAAAGGAGAAACTCACTTGAATTCCTTTCTCTCTAGTCTATCATCCTTTCCTTGTCCAGGCTCAAAATTTGTTGAGCCTATTTAGAAAATGACAACACCCCAGAGAATGGCCTAACAACAATATAGAAGGTACCCTGAGCCCTTGAATTACCTCATGAGGATGAACAACCTACACACCCTAAATTGCCAATTAATTCCGGACTGATATATAAGGGAAATACAAAATTAAACCTCATTTGAACCACTGTGCTTTCAAATCTTTTTATGAGAGTAACTTCGCCTGTACCCTAATTAATATAGATATTTTCCAGATAAATAGGACATGCTAAGAGCAACCTCTCTCCCTTGATTATACCACATACTTTACTTTTCAGAAGCTTTTGTGCAGGATCTGCCTTCTGTCTAGATTTATTTCAATATATGATACTGCTTATGGATTTAATAACAGTATAGACCTGGTACATCACTTTCACCCACTGGAGCCTTATTTGAGCTACAGAGTATGGTATCTCTAGGATAAGTACCACCAAATTTGGAGATTTTTTTCATTTTGTCTTTCTTTTGCTATCAAAGACTTAAATGTCACTTTGAATGCATACATTTCATGTTTTTAAGCCAATGTCCTAGTAGTCCAAGGCACTGATTCGGTATGAGAGGGCTACCACATGACATGTTCTCCAAGAACACATCATGTCTAAAAACTGGGGTCCAGAAAAGATCATTCCAATCAGAGAAGCCAGAAGCTGCATGTCTCTTACCTCTCGATCTCAGACTTCCACCCAGTTTGCTGAAACATTTATTCTGGAGCCCTGAGATGCCATGTTAGGAAGTCACTCCCTGAGGCCTGCCGTGCTGTGAAGAAGCCCAGACTAAACTTACACACAGAGGCCACAGGGAAGGGCCTCTGAGACTATATAAAGAGAGAGGTGACTTGTCCCCTTCCAGATGTTCTTGCTCCTACTGTTCCAGCTCCACTCACTGTCTCACTAGAATCAGATGAGAAATTCTGAGCCAAAACTACCCAGCTGAGCTCTTCTTGAATTGTTACCCCATAGAAACCATGAAATGTAGAATATGTTCTCATCTTAGTTGCTAGGCTTGGGGTAGTTTATTACACAGAAAAGACACCTAGAACAATCACCAAAAGGGCCCTGAGGAAAAAAGAGGCATTTCTGACCAGTGGCCTTGCTGCCGGAGAATTTTAGCTTACAGAGCACAGGATTTGGAGTCCAGGGTCTTAGACTTTACCCCTTGCTCCAACCTGCTTATAAGGGGTGACTTTAAGCAATTCACTGGAGTTTTTCAGACTCCACATCTACAAAGAGCCTATGTGGTCTTCGGACATAGTACGAACCATTCTCCCACAGAAAGTGTTCAGTCAGTGTCACCTGTGGCTTGATTTCCTCCTGCCTGCTCATCTTCACAAAGGTCTTTTAAAGAGTCCAAGCTGCTTGAAAGGGAAAATAATTCTAAGAGTAGACTTTCCTCTAGTTATTAAACTCCAACAGACTCAATAAAGTCAATGGACTCCAAATTAAAAATGGAACTCCCACTTGACCCAGGGATCCCACTTCTAGGAATATATGCCAAGAAACCAGAAACACCAGTCAGAGAAAAATATATGTACCCCTATGTTCATAGCAGCACAATTCACCATAGCTAAGATTTGGAAACAGCCTAAGTGCCCATCAGCAGATGAGTGGATTAAAAAACTGTGGTACATCTACACGATGGAATACTCCGCTGCTGTAAAAAAGAAAGAGCTCTTACCATTTGCAACAGCATGGATGGACCTGGAGAGCATTATGCTAAGTGAAATAAGCCAGTTGGAGAAAGATAAATATCACATGCTCTCACTCATTTGTGGAATATAATGAACAACATAAACTGCTGAGCAAAAATAGATCCAGAGACATAGAAGCATTGAACAGGCCATCAAACCTCAGAGGGAAGGCAGAGGAGGGGGAGGGGGGTGAAAGAGATCAACCAAAGGACTTGTATCCATGCATAGGAGCATGACCAATGGACAAAGACAACAGGAGGCTGAGGGCATGTGCTGGGGGGTGGGAGCAGTTGGGAAGAGGTCAATGTGGGGGAAAGGAGACATATGTAAAACTTTCAATAAAGAATTTTTTAAAAAATGAACTCCAATTAAATGTCAGTTACCTTCTGACTTGTGTAACAACAGATGAAAGGCCCTGCCCCTTCCATGATTTGCAGAGGGGACTGCTGCTTCCCATCCTAAATCTAGTCTGGACCCCACAGGGACAGGCCCCATTGCTCTTCAATAGGAGAAAGCGTCTTCTCTCCGAAGGGCCTCTTTTATGAGCTTTGCTCTCTGTGAGATCTCAGGGAACATATGTGGTCAGGGTCATTTCTTCCAGCACCACACCTCTTTTCAAAACTCCTCCTTTGGCAGCCAGCACAATCCCTCTGGAAATAGCTTTCCCTGAGAATAATCGCCCTAGCAACGAGGCAGGGAAGAACACAGAATTGTGTCCCAGGAAAGCCTTGTCTGAGGCCATCTTTTAACACCAGTCCTCGCAGGGTATGGAGGGAAATATTGCTTTGATATAGAATCAGGTGTGTGGCTGCTCAGCATGGGTGGCCTGACAACCAGGTGGGACAGTTCTTAACCTAGGTTACTTCTAATGTTCAATGGTTAAAGGAAAATGTTGAAAATTAATTATTTACTGTATATTCAGGTATTTATCTGGCCTTTAATTAGACAGGAGCAGAACTTGATATAGCTGCTTCCCTAGAAGCTAAATTGAGACCATTATCTGAAAAAAATATGTCTATACCTTTACATATATGGGATATGAATTGTTCAATCATTGTAAGTTGTGAGTGAACATCTAGAGCAAGCTATTCATTAACAGTAAGGCCAGCCAAGCTCAATGTTTTTGGAAAAAAGAAAGATTGCACTAATTAGAATTCTGGAAATTTATGTTGAATTCAGTAAAACTTAATTTCATTGCATCAAGATAACACCCCATAGAAAGATATACATTTAGAAGAATAGGTTATATTTCATAGGCTGTTTTGGGCGATATTTTCCTCATCTTCAAATCTGTTTCCACAACCCCAAGCCAGAGTTAGAACACAGAGAAATTTTGTTTCTGGCTTCAATTTTTAAAAATCTACTGTGAAACAAAACTTGATTCTAAAGCAGTGATGGCAAACCTATGACATGCGTGTCAGAGGTGACACGCGAACTCATTTTTTGGTTGATTTTTCTTTGTTAAATGGCATTTAAATATATAAAATAAATATCAAAAATATAAGTCTTTGTTTTACTATGGTTGCAAATATCAAAAAAATTCTATATGTGACATGGCACCAGAGTTAAGTTAGGGTTTTTCAAAATGCTGACACGCCGAGCTCAAAAGGTTCGCCATCACTGTCTAAAGGCTACCTTGCCTCTAATTTTAGAAGTATCAAAAACACTAATTGTTGGACATATAAAAAGAAATATTTTTTGAAAAGATTAATAGAGTTGAACTATTAGCAATTTTGAAATAGATTTTTTTTTTTTTTTTTTTTTTTACTATTTTAACTTTTAAGTTTTTCAGGCCTTTTAATGGAAGCTTTCAGAGCTGCATCCTAAGTCATTTAATTCCTGTTAACAGATCTGTCCTGGCTCCTTATTGGCATTTATTCCTGTGCCACCCACGTAGAACTCCAAATGTGGATCCAAGGACTGCTGAGCTGTGAACACTCTATTTGTATAATTCTGCCAGTGACCACCCTTAAACCTCAGAAGAATCAAAGGAAAGCAAAGATATGCTGAAATGTTAAAAAGGAAAAAGAAAAAAAAAAACAACCTTGAGGACACTTACAAGAATGTGAGTTCTCCTAAGACTGCGCCCTGTCCAATCGGGTTCTAAGGGTCAGGACCACCAATGTACAGGTTTGAGCGTTAGGGCTCTGGGCATGATTTGTGGCACAGTTGTATATACATATGGACCCGCCTGCCCAATGCTCCACACAGAAATCAAGGCTAACCGCAGCTGAAAGAGGAAACCCTCGTTTGGTGCAAAGAATAGGTGAATTGTGAGCCCTGGGTCAAAATACCTTCTTTTACCTTCCTCCATCCTTAAATAGAATTTGTGTGTGTGCATGCATGTGCCTGCATGCCCTTGCGCTTTGTACCTTAAATCAGAATAAAAGGATATGGAACAGTAGGGCTTTCCCACTCAGCAACTATGGATTAGGCAAGGGCTGAACAGAAAGAGTATATAGTAGTCATTTGAACCTTAACTACTGACTTTCTTGCCAACATCGCCAACACTAAAAGCTTTGTTTCATTTTTATTTCAACTTGCAATTTCAACTTTATTCAGTGCTCTGGATTAAAGTGAGGGTAACATCAGTTAATTATAAGTTAATTTTGGCATAATCTGGAATGAATTAGATGATTGCGTAGTTCACATAAATATATTATAATCATAAATTGGGATTTTAGGCTTTGAAGGGAGCTTTGAAATTATTTCCCATGTAAACCTCTCATTTTAGAGATGAAAAAAAAAAAAAAAGATCCAGGGTGATTAAGTGACCTGCCCAAGGTCATACAGCTAATTAAAAGCCGAGTAAGAACTAGATCCCATGTCTCCAGCTTCCCCGTCTGGTGTTTGTTTTTTCTATTACACCTCAACTTTTGATTAGTCATAATCAGAGGCAGCGGTGACCTGGATTAAACAAAATAGCAAATAAACCTGGTATCCCCTTTCCTTATTCCTGGGCTCCTCGAAAAATGAGGGTTTTTTTGTTGTGTTTTTTGTTTGTTTTATTATCTTTATATCCTCTGCAGTATTTCATGGAGTGTAGCTTTTCAGCAAAAAGGTGTCGAGTTAAATACGCCAAATAAATGGGAGAAATCGACTGGTCTATCTTTTGAGAAGCAGCAGATTAATGTCCATATTAGCACCTGGACAGTGAAAGAAGACCAGCCAGGGGAGAAGGATGGGGAAGCTGGTCTGGAATTTACATTTTCCATGTCTACGCCACAAAGAGTAGACTCCGTGGAGGCAGTGCAAACGTAACGGGGCAATACAAATGGCAGTATTATTTATATCATGTGAATTAGTCACTTCTCTTTCTCATTATCCTCAACTTGCTAATGAATGGTATTCTAACATGTACATATAGCTCTCCCACAATGTCCTTATTTCTCAGCTATAACTTACGCCATCTCCCCCTTGTGTGGAGTACAAGCTCTGAGCTTAGGAGGATTCAAAATTGGTGCTAATTAAAAGCTTAGCAGTAGGAGTAGGGTGCATTATAAAGAGCATTGGAACTGAGAATTTGGAGGCGTGGTGCAGTCCTGGGCCTGCCAGTAATAAGTTGTGTGACTTTAGGCCAGTATTGCAACCCCTCTGGTGCCTCCCATCTTCATTCCAGATTTAAAAATCATATGACTCAATTACTTTCTTAATGAATTCACAAATACGTATTGACCAGTACTATGTTTGTTGTCCTAAAGAAGGTGACTACCTCATTTGGAGAGAGCAGGCTTAACATGCCATGTTATCACCATCACAGATAGGAGAGTCAAGTCACATGCTGGGCAATGAAAAGGTGATGATGGGGGGACAGCGGGGTTAAAGAATATTAAAAAGGGTCCTGTCTCCCCACCTGGAAGGCTTTAACAAACCAGCTGGGGAGCTAGCACCCTCATAAGATATGTTCACATGGATCTTGTCAGTTCTAAGGGTCTAATTGGTGTCTGGTCAGTTTTATTTGGCCGATTTTTAAAAATATTTTTTTACTGATTTCAGTGAGGAAGGGAGGGAGAGAGAGAGAGAGAGAGAGAGAGAGAGAGAGAGAGAGAGAGAGAAACTTCAATGATGAGAGGGAATCATTGATTGGCTGCCTCCTGCACACCCCCTACTGGGGATTGAGCCCACAACCCAGGCATGTGCCCTTGACTGAAATTGAACCTGGAACCCTTCAGTTCACAGGCTGACACTCTATCCACTAAGCTAAACCAGCTAGGGCTGGGCGATTTTTTTTAATAAGCACTAAACTGGGTTATTTAATCTCCAACTCCATATGCACACAGAAAGAGAAAAAGGTGACCTAGACTAGAACCACATATCCTGAAACTGGAAGACTGCTACAGTTTAACCAGCCCAGGTGCCTCCTTCAGACAGCCAAGACCAGTGAAACCAGTATGGCCACAGGGCCAGGTGTTCAGAAGGGCCCTACAACTGGGGATTAATGCTTGTGATTGCTGTCTTAATAATATTATCTTAATAATGTTCTTAATAATATTATCTTTGGGTTTAAATGCTATGAGTGAAGTGTAATGGGGTAATAGAACATGTGCCAGGATCTTGGCCTTCAGTTCCCAGGTGTTCCTGCCTTCCTCCATTTCCCTCCATCTCCCCAGCTTGGGTTCTCAGTAGCCTGCTCCCCACTCTCGGGCACCCCCATCCAGATCCTGAGCACATTCTGACCCTGAGGTTTAAAAATCCTTGGGGGTCACTCATATGCTGTGGATTGGGGTGCCCCTCCCCCTGCTGAGGCGCCTTGCCTGGGCTCAGTGGCTGCCAGGAGCAGAAACAGTACCTGTCTGGCCACCAGCATGCAGGCCTTTGGGCAGCTGGGCGGGTCTGCCATGACCCTGTGGGCAGGGGTGGGGAGCATGGGGAGTTGGGGGAGGATAGAGGGCTCGGGGATGTCCTCTCTTCCTCCTCCCACCCTGCCTGGGTAGGCTTCTATTTCCCCTTCTGGTGCCCTGGAGACAGCCCTTTATTTGTGAAGGTGCTCTGATATTTACATTTAAGACTGGCATAGCACAATATAAAAATAAATGGGAAAATTCACGGTAAACATTTAATATCTCAATTTTACTTTACTTAAAATGACGTTAAGTAGCAAATAAAATAAACAACAACACTATGAAAAGGTGGAGAGAAAGACCATGGCCAAGAGGGAAAGGCTCCAGGCACTTTCCCCCTGCTTTTAAACAAGGGCTCCACATTTTACTTAGCACTGGTTTTCATTATGTGGAGCATTATATGTATATGATGACTGTATTATCTGGAGTTTTTTGTTTTTATTATATATCACAAATTGTGTAGTCACAGAGTTGTTTTCCCACAAACAGTAAGAGGAATTCCAGCCTTAGAATGTTTACTGAGTTGCAGTCATGTTTATATACTTTCAGAAGGTTAAAGGATTCCCCTCAATCCCTAATCTCCTGATCCTCTTTTATTTATTTTATTTTATTTTTATTTATTGTTGTCTCTGCCATTTCCTTGGAGACTCATCAAACTTCCAGAAAACCTGAGTTTTAATGTCCGATGCTTGAAAACAGTTGGTCCGCTACCACTTGCACGCATTTATCAGTCATTTTGAGGCAAAACTATTCACTAAGTACAAACTAAATGGCAGGGAGAGAGCTGATATACTCAGTGTGGGAGAGCTGAGCCCTGTCCCCTCTACTAGGAATCACTGGCTGAGACAGTACAATAGCACTTGACATGCAGGGAAAAGACACTAAAAGTGCACAGTAGTCACTGTTTAATATATGAATTTTAAAGAGACAAATCATATTAAATAAATCAATTATAATTATATTATATGGAGATAGCATTAAGGGACTATGAGCTGGCAATGTTGTATTCTGCTTTCTCCACTTGACCTTAAAATGTCAACCGTATCTGCTCTTAATCTACTTGATATTTTCTTCTCTTTGGATATGAGTTGTTCTGGTTTGTGCCCAAAACTCTTTTGGATTTAGGGTTATTTCTTTAAATAGATACCCATTTGTTGGAATAAAAAAATATAATATTGATAAATATTTTCAAATTGCTTTCAAAACTTTATAAAAATTCCTACCCCTTACAAACTTGAACATTTTATAGCATTATTTCCAACACTGAGATTTATCATCTAATTCATCAATGAATTAGTCATTTTCCAATTTAAAAGTAAATCACACCTCAATGTTGCTTTAATCTGCATTGCTTTGATTACTAATAAGACTGAATATTTATTAGACATTTTTAATACCTCTCCCACAGACTGTTTTTATGTCCTTCTACAAGAATGAAAAGGCTCTGATGACAACGAGGGGCAATATTAGCTCTGGGCTTACATCCTACCAGCATAGCCACGCAGCAAAAAGAAATTCTCTTTCCCAAACGAACTATAACTGGCCTGGGGAGGCTCACACACACACTCCCGAACCAGTCGCCACAGGTGAAGGACAAAGCAGTACCTTCATTTGTGAGGCCTGGGTCATGTGCCAACCATGGCACCAGGGCATGGAGTCAGCTCAGTTGAGCTGGGAGCAACAAGCGTCATTGTTCAGTACAAGTCTCAGCTGGACCCAGGAAAACCACACAGTCCCTGGCTGCAGACATTCTGGCCTGTGGCCTACGTGTATTTCCACGCCTTCAATTCAGTGTAAATGCTCCTGGACGAACGAACGGGAAGTGAGGAACAAATAATCATCAGTGAAAAGCAGAGTGTACTTGCAAGTGGCCAGTTATCAAGTGCTTACCTTTCCACAGACAAACACCAATGCTTTTAGGACGAAGCATCTGCTAAAAGCAAGTATTGGACGAGATCTATTGTACGCAGTGTTTTATGAAAACCTCAAGCTGTATCCTTAATGCGTCCAAACAAACCTTCTCTTGACATATTGGTCATTATGATCTTTTCCTCTGAGTGGAATTTGTCTGGAGTGAAACAGAACAATAAAGACCTTTGTAAAAAATAATGATGGAAAAGTATCTCTTTTAAGAGGTACACTTTCAGCTTAAAGGGTTCAGGTGGATATAAACCATGAGACGCTAATTGAAATGCATTTTGAAATCTTAAAGTTCAACAATGCAGCGAAGTATACAATAAAAAACTTTTCTGGAGGTATAAACAAAAGGACCACATGACATAAGATTCCTTCTTAGCGATTTGGTCTTCCTAATCACACTCTTTTCCACTTACGTTTTGATCATAAAGAGACTACGTGTCATAAAACATCAACCCACATTTACTTATGTCAGCCCTGAAATATATGTTACTATTATATTTTTCACTGCTCCCTTTCATTGCTGGGGGTGGGAAGGGGCAGGGGATGGATGCACAAAGAAACTAAGTTATCTGAAGTCACACAGACAATTACTAACAGAGCCAGAAACTCAAATCCTGTTTCCTCTGGCCTAATCCACTAAATCCATCCGAGAAGCATCATAACTCTCAGCAGTTGGACTTTCTGGGTGTGCATCCCAATGGCCAGAAATCCGGCAAACTGTGCGTGCCACCAGCAAGCGCTCCATATGAACTAGTGCGCACCCAGAGCTGAACCCAAATCCTCACTCTGAACGCTGTAGTCAATCCATTTCTCACATATTTGCCTGAGTTCTCCTGGATATTATTATAGCTCTGGAAAGAGAGTTGGTTGGAAAACTTGGCAGCAACTGTGCAAATAAAATGAAATGAATAAGTTTTTCTTTTAAGAGAGTTTATTTCTCCAAAACATCGGCTCAGAAGCTGTGGAAGCAGCCGTATTTAATTAAACAAATGCTAAGAAACCTCATGTTTTCAGTGGAGCAGACGTGGTTTTTGCCATCTGTCTTTTTGCAATTGCAGCCTCCCTGTAGTAGATGTGGTAAAAAGGAATCATGATTGTTTTCTTCCCTAACAAACGTTCTTCATGAAAATTGTCATCATTTTAACGACTGTCAGAATGAACAAAATAGATAAAGAGGAGTGGAATTTCCAAGTAGATTTCTGAAAAGGTCCTGATTTCTGTGATATGCTGTCCATTTCCTGATTTAAAACCCATTCCAACATGAACAACATAAAAAATGAGGAGGGGAGGGCTTTTAGACAGATGGCTGAACACATGTCTCGTGATTTTGACGATAGCAGGGTACCTGGAATTGCTTTGAAAGCCTATAGTTAAGAAAAATGCAGAAAAATGAGATGCCACCTGTGCTATAATACAATATAAAATAAGTTGAAAACCAACAAGGTGACAGGATTTGCTTTTTCTTCTTGGACAAATCACTAAATATGTACAGGTAGTCTTTTTGTATTTGTAGAGTTGGAATACTAATAAGCTACTCAGACTCAGAGGAACATTTTATAGTTATTGGGAAAGAGGATTTTAAAAGCAACTATTTACTGTTATTTCAGATTCTCACTTCTAAAATTATTTACAATGTAGAATCATATACATCCCACTTCTGTAAAATCTCTTGAATCTACATATTTGTCTTTATTTCTGTTACCATTACCCTAATCGAAAATGGCATGATCTCATATCAAGCCTGCTTCAGCGCTCACCCATCTCCTATTTCTGCCTCCTTTCTTATGACTCTGGAACACGGATTGCTATATTTTTTCTGGTCTTCCCGGTAAGAATGTGACTTGTGTTTATATAAGGCTATTGTTTGATACAAAGTGTATCTGTGTTTGAGTCTCCACATTCTGGACCATAATAAATTAATCAGAATCTAAAACTAAGTTCTGATGAATGAAAAAAGCCATGAAGACCACAGTTTCAGATTCATAAATCTTAATAAAAAATTCAAGCTCAAGAATCACTGTGCACAATACAACGGAAATGCAACTTATGTCGTGGCACTTTATACTTTTGCAAGAGGAAATACTTTTGAGAAGCACGCATCTGTTGTTTTTGCCCACTCAGCATACACTAACTGTTCTTTGGGGGGCCAAGCCTCACCCATTGGGTATGCCCTTGAGAAGACTTAAGGAAATGAGTATGTGGTCCAGGCTAGACCAATCAGAAACTCTCTTGAGAACTGTTCATTCATCCTTGCTACCTCTTTTCCTGGGGCTATTCTAATTTCCATCCTTTGGAGGCCAGCTCTTCAAGCTCTGACAACAATACCCTTCTACTGATTTCCTTTTTTTGTTTAAATTAGCCAGAGTTGATTTTTGTTTGCTACTTGCAATCACAGAACACTACTTAATACAGCTGCCTCACTTTTTTAGTCTAAATACTAAACTAATTTACTTAAGTAATACCTAAATAGTACTGTAATCTTAATTTCAAAATAAAGTTATAAAACAATATAATGAAAAAGGAGAAAATATGTAACACATGTAGTCCTGGTCACTCCTTTCTTTCTGTCTTTTTATTTTTTTATTTTATTGAATTTATTGGGGTGACGTTGACTAATAAGAATATATAGGTATCAAGTTATGTCTTTTTATTTATTTATTTTTTTAATATATTTTTTATTGATTAAGATATTACATATGTGTCCTTATCCCCACGTTACCCCCTACCACCCCCCCGCTCCCCCCCCTCCCCCCCGCTCATGCTCTCACCCAAGTTATGTCTTTTTAGATAGACAATAATGCTAAGAATATTCCAGGTTTTTCACACACACACACACACACACACACACACACACCAAGTAGTCACTGAACTTGCTATTAGTTCAAAGTGAGGCAGCTCAAACACACATTTCTCATTGAGGTTAAGAATATCTACAACGGAGGATTCTTGGCCACTCTTCACAAGTTTCAGTGTGCTAAGATCTCTTGTTAAAACTCTTTCCATAAGGAAGGGTCTGAGTGCCTCCTTCCAAGTTACCACAGGGCCTTTAGATGGAGAGGGGCAGGGGAGATTTGGGGTTAATAAAACAGTAGCCATGTTTAGCTCAGTTGCTACCCAATCAACTCTCTTTCCATGATTGAGCTCCTGAGAGACAAAATTCCTCACTGGAGACTTTCAAGTAAATGTTTCATTTTCCAGTTTATTTGTAATATCAAAGTTTAACCATAAAATAATAAGACTTTGCCTGGAAAGTGTGGCTCGGTGGTTGAACATCGACCCATGAACCAGGAGGTCACAGTTTGATTCCCAGTCAGGGCACATGCCCAGGTTGTGGGTTTGATCCCCAGTAGGAGGTGTGCAGGAGGCAGCCGATCAATGTTTCTCTCTCATCATTGATGTTTCTATCTCTCTCTTCCTCTCTGAAATCCATAAAAATATTTTTAAAATAATAATGAGACTTTGAAAAATAAGCAATAGCAAATGCATAGGTCTAAAAGAATATTATTTAAAGTAGACATTTTGAAATGCTATACATTTTGTGAATAGAGCAAAAATATGTTTTTGTAAAACCTGTGTTAGAAGTTTCATCACTTTCTTGACCAACATAATATATAGTGCCAAATGACTATTTTTTTGTGTCTGCAAATCAAGTTTATCCCCAAAGAATGAAAATATAGTCATTTTCCAAAGAATAATCAAAGTTGCAGAACAACACGTATAGTAAGATCTCATGTTGTAAAAACAAATACGAATATGTTCAAGACACATTTCTTTTCCATTTTTAATGTAGTACTTTTCATTTGCAAAAAGCTATTATTAAAATAACGGTTCATCATACAATTATTGGAATCTGAGAAATAAAAAATATTATAGATAATCCAAATGTCCCCAAGTATTCCATCCTACTTTACTATTCCTTACTATTAATCTCCAGTCAAGTGGCTCAAATTTCTAAAATTTCTGCAGTGTCAGAAATGTCCTAAATGTCCCCAAATGTCCTAAGATTCCTTAGAGCCCTGGTCATCATTTCTTGATCCAAATAGCTGCTACAGCTATTTTTAAAAATGTATTTTTCAATTACAGTTGACATACAATATTATGTTAGTTTCGGGTGTACAACATGGTTATTAGACATTTACATAACTTATAGAGTGACCCCCCCATAAGTCTAGTACCCATCTGACACCATCATAGTTATTATGATATTAATGACTCTATTCCTATGCTGTACTTTACAGCTCTGTGACTATTTGGATAAGTGGTAATTTGTACTTCTTAATCCCTTTTACCCTTTTTACCCATCCCCCCAATCTGTTTCTCATAATGGGATCACCAATTTGTTCTTTGTATCTGCGAGTTGGTTTGTGTTTTATTTGTTCATTTGTTTTGTTTTTTAGATTCCACATATAAGTGGAATCATATGGTATTTGTCTTTATCTGGCTTATTTCACTTAGTATAACACCCTCGAGATCCATCCATGTTGTCATAAATGGTAAAATTTCATTTTTATGGCTAAGTAATAGTCCACTGAATATATGCACTGCATCTACTTTATCATTCGTCTTATCAGTGGACACTTAGCTCCAGCTATTTTTGATCTACACTCATCATCTCGCCCTCCTTTTCTGTACTTCTTCAAGCGCTTCTGCGCTGTTAACTGTCTTCATTTCCCACACATCATCAACACAAAGCTTTATGGAAATTCACACTTTTACTAGAATTTGAGGAAAACGGAGACATATTACATGCCAGCATAAAATAGTAAGTTACATTAAGCAGAATTTTATAAATCTTAAATATTGTCAGCCATCCCACTCCTAGGGAATTTCTCATTGGCAGTTTTCTTTTTGCTCTTTACTTTCCACCACATTCTGGAGGATCTATTTCTTTTCCAATTTCTTTTTCCAATTTCCTCATCTTTCAGGTCTAAGAGGGCACCTTACAACCTTCCTCCCTAGTTGCTTGAGGAAACTCAGCATTTCTAAGTTATGTTATCAGAATAACCTCTGGTCCACAGCAGACTTACAATATTATTTCATATTAGAAAAAAAAAAGCCATTTATTTCCTTCAAAACAATTATGATATGGCTGAGGTAATTGGGGGGGAGTGCATAGACGAAATGGATTGGACATGTGTTGATAATCATTAAAGCTAGGTGATAAAGTCATAATACTAATCTCATTACATTTATAAATGTAATACAATAATAAAAACGTGTTGGTTTTTTTTTTAAAGACAAATAGATAACACTTGTGGGCGAATGTAAAGATGAATGTTTTCCATAGAAACAAGTATGTCTCACTTGGAAGTCGTTAAGTGCCTATGGGGCAACTCTTACAAATGGCAAGAAGTTGTGTAGAAGCAGTTGCTTCCCAATCCTGCTTTTTTTTTTTTAAAGGCCCATTATGGTAGTTTCATAAAATACTTAAATTCAGAAACATCACTGCTCTCTTTCTGAAATTCTGCACATGCTATTCCCTCTGCCTGGAATACTTGCCTGGCCTCCTTCTCCCCATATTTACTGGCTGACTTTTATTAGTATTCCAGATCTCAGTTTCTTTGGAAGGCAGTTTTTTTCTAGACTAACTTAGATTCCCCTGTTCTGCATTCTCATAGCACTCTTCCCCTTCTCAACACTCAGCACACATTGCATGTGTGTGTTTATGTGTAGATGCACACTCTACGAGGGCAGGGACAAAATATGTCTTGTCCTCCACTACAGCCAGAGTATTTAGCATAGTTCCCAGGATACGGAAGGCATTCAATAAACATTTGTTGAGTAAACAATTGAGTGTGTTGATTGAATGGAACTGAGTAAAGGCACTATCCTAGTTCTTAGTTCCCATAAAGCAGATACAATATATGTGTGTTGAGAGGAGGAAGGCATGAAGAAATGGAGATTGAGAATCAGAGTTGTACAGAAAGGAAATGTAGGTAGATGCTTAGTGGAGTGGAATGTATATAAAGCACTCAAGCTGGGAAACCCAAGGAGGAGGCTAAGAACACAGTAAGTAAATGACAAATAATCAAAACGAATCACATGCAAACACATTTTTATGCTTTTCAGATCTATTATGTTTCCTTTCAATCTATCATCATTGCATTCATACGTGATTTATCTGTACTATAAGTCTGAACATCACTTAATATGGTTATTATATAAGACTAGAGGCCCAATGCACGAAATTCATGCAAGAGTAGGCCTTCCTTCCCCCAGCTTCCAGCACCACCTTCCCTCTGGCTGCCGGCAGGCACCCAGGACCTGAGCCCCGGCTTTGTCTTTTATTATTATAGATAGGAACAATGCCTAGGAACAAAGGGCATTGAAGTATATTATTTTAAGATATAAGCTATTTTTTATCTGTTAATTCTGTGAAAAAATGAGTCAAGATGTATAGGAATGGGTAATACATTGTCTTTCCTGTTTTGTGATTTGTGTTTTGATACATCTTTGTATACATATGTGTTTGTATGACTTTTGGTGAAAAAAGCTCCCTCATTGAGCAGGTCTGTTGGACATTATGTAAATTTTAAAAGTAACATCAAAATTCCCTTCTTTCCCTCCCCTTAGAATTGTTGAGTTGTCAAGGTTTTCTCTGGTAATTTTCTAATATTCCCCCTACCATCACAGCCGGACTGATTTCTTTCTCTCTAACTCAGAAAAAGCATTAGGCCTAGCCTTGAAATGAAGGTTTTCATAATATTTAATCTTTTTTTTCTCCCTTTGCTGTAGCTTAAGTCCCATTACTCCTGGTCCTGTCCTTGTTGACTAATGAGGATAATTGGTCCCTTTCCTCCTGAAAACATCCTTTTATGTATTTTGGAGAGTTATTATGGCCCTTTTCAGCCCTCTCTTCTCTAGGCAGAACAGGCCTGATTCTCTTAACCTTTCCTCACAGGGCTGATTTTCCAAACCTTTGATCATTTTTGTTCTTCCCCTCTGAACTCTCTCCAATTTGTCTGTCTCTTTCAAAACGTGGTGCCCAGGAGAGAATTCAATCCTTCGGTTGAATCTTAACTAATATGGTATTAACCTGGCCAATGCTTAGTGAATGTGTAATCGAATCTTAAATATTACTTATCCAAATTATGGTATGGAAGCTCCCTTTGCTTAAAAAATAATAGAAATGTTAATTTGACACTCAACTCAGTGTTCTTTAAATAGTCCACATGATAGTATACCAAAGGATTTGAAAAGCCATGAATCAAACAATAGTGAATAAAACATGAGTTGAGAATACAAATCACATGTCGGTGAGCTTCCTAAAGGAAAATAAATAGAGCTTTTCAAATACTGAGAAAGATTTTCACAAAATTCTATGTCATTCTGCTCTGTTGTGTAGGATCAAATGTTTGTAAAATAATTTATCCTATGTTTATTTCCCTCAAGAATCTCCCGAGAGTAAGTAAACTTTCACAACAACCCAAGTTGATCTCAGGCTTATTTTGTTGGTTTGCATCATAGCTCAACATTATACTAGGAGTTCCCCAAAACTGTAGTCCACCAGCTGCTTGGACAAAAGGAGACATGGCATTTTAAACATGGGAAAAGGTTAAGGAATGGTTTAGGAGAGGTTAGGTTTTACATCTTACACCATTAAAAAACTAAGGTTGTACCAAAATATCCACTTACATTCTTTCATTTGTACTATTCCCTCAAATTAAGTAATTTAGTAACACACACACACACACACACACATACACACACACACACACACACACACACACACACACACACACCTGAGGAAAATACAAAAGGGCATATAAGGCATCAACCCTTTCTTTTGCAGGGTTTGACCTCTAGCAGATGAAATGAGACAAAGAAGTATGAAATACAAGCAAAGCAGTTTAATGCTTCACTGTGTGGTACTAAGTATAAATAAAATAGTAATTCAGAGGACAGAGAGGTCGGTGTAGACGGAAAGAATAAAGAAGCGGTGGCTTTATAGATGTGGGCTTACAGTGAACCTTGAAAAATAGGCAGCAGAAAAGAAAGGGAGAGAGAAAAAGAGGAAGTCAGGGAGGGAGAAAATAATACGATGCGTCCAGCAGACAGAGAGGAAATGGACTGGACGGGCATAGAGAAATGGGCTGAGAGACTGTGAGAAATGAGTAGCTCCGACTATTCTTATGTGCGTTTGAATTCAATGTGGTGGACAACTGGGGGCAACTGAAGGATTGATGAGAGTTACTATTCGGGAAGATTAATCTGGTGGCAGCCTCCTGTGTGGATGGGACGAAGGGGCCGGGGGCCATGCTACAGCAAAGGGAGCACCTGTGAGCATTCTATCCATCACCAAGCGCTTTGGGCTGTCAAACTTGTCCTTTTAAATATCTGAGCCCAATTATTCTCCCTTTGCTGTACTGCTAGGTGACTTTCATTCAAGTCAGAAAAAAAACAGTCAGAGTTAAACATTTCAGTCTTAACCCATCAACACATGTATTTGAAGCAAGTTGGAGACCCAGAAAGACCATTTCAGTGTGGATATTAATACAGATTCGGCTTTAAATGCTTTTCTCTGATAACACTCTTTGGAGGGAGAGAGAGAAGGAGGGAGACAGGCAGGAGGCAGAGGGAAGTGTGGCCACTAGATGTCACTCTTGCTAGCCTACCTCAATGGGCTTAAACTGTTTTCAACTGCAAAAAGAAAAATTTAAAATCCATAGTGCTTACAGACTAAATACTCCCAACCCAGCTCTCCCCCACATCAAATCTATGCCCAAGAGACAAATTCATGCTATCCCTCTGAGGGCATATTATAACTTCTAAAATAAGCTAACTGCAATTGTTGCATTTTTATTTTTAATTCGGCTTCCTTCCCTAGCACAGGGTATTCCGCAGGGTTGTGTATAGGGCTAGGCTTTACTTTTTAAAGCATCAGACCCAGCCATATTGACTCAGGGTTAGTTCTTTTTCAAGTTACTTTTTAAAATGGAATCACTGAATAGCTGACTTAGTGGCATGTGCCCCAAGTCCACTGCTACAGCAGAATCCCAGAATCCGTGTCACTGCTTCATGATGTAGCTTTTCTCTAACACAGTGGGTGATTTGGAAGCTCAAAGCACACTTCCTCATGGTCTATAGTCCTCATTACTGAGCCATAATGATATTTTGGCTATTTAAATTATTTTACATGTTCCAGCTATAGCTCATGCTCTGAGCATAGCATTGTTTAACAATGTGTTTTGTGTACCTCATAAAGGCTCTTAAGTAGCACTGTGTATACTCTTTGTAAATAGATGCCGCATTAAATACCTTATAAAATATTTAAAGGCCCTTCCCTATGGTAATGAATTATATTTAACCCACATTCTTGGGGTCCTTTTTTATTCTTCAAAGACACTATTTAAATTAAGGTGGTGGGAAGCCAGCCACACACTACAGTGGAAGCCATCTTACATATCTGGGGTTTTTGTCCTCTCCTGTTTTCTTGGGGATAACAGATACATGTGATCTCAGCTCGCGTTTCTATCTCAGGTTGTAATTCCATAAAGAAGCTAAAGATGGGATATCACAAAACACAGTCTCATTGAATTAAGGTGATTAAAGATGAAGAAGCATAATTGTTCTAATTCATGAGAGTGGGTGTAGATTTTTATTATTATTGGAATGTTGTATATTTTTTAAAATTTTCTGATGCTTCCAAACCTGAAATTTTTTTCATCCAGGAAGTTTGGAAGGCATATGCAGCTAGGTCTCCCTGCCTGTAGGGAAAAAAAAAAAAATCTTTTTTTTTCCAGGCACATGCATCTCTGGAGAATTACTTGGTCACTTCCTCAGCTGGGCTCCTAAGAGCACAAAACCAGAGACTCACCTCCCAGCATGTTCTAACGCACCTCGCACTGTGGTTTCAGCACACCAGACATTCCAGGCTCAGGGCAATGTGGAGACTTCAGGAGATTCTGAGGGCAAAGACCTGCAAGGGCGCAGACGGGATGTGCCCACCCAGCAGTGCGCAGGCAGCCAGCCTGCTGAGGGCTCTGTGAGATACAAGAGGAAGATGTTCTTTCTCCTCCCCTTGTGCCCTCCAAAGAAAACTTTCTTTCCTGTCCATCTCACTCACCGCAAGGGAGATGTGGCTGACAAATTCCTTGAGCAGCAGCCACACCACAGGGAACTGAATGACCAGAAAAGTTTACCTCTCTACATGTACGAAGATGTGACAAAGGACAGCGAGCTCCCTTTTAAACGCCCTACAGAAACTTACTGCTCTGAAACACTAGATATACACTTGATGCGTTTTTGTGTGATTTTTATACATGGCTTAATTTCAAAGCATGAACATACATTTCCTTTTGCAAGTAAAAATGGAGATACAAAAAGAAATATTTATTTTGGCAAAATAAAATGAGGCTTTGAAACAAGATAACTTAAAAATAACGTTTGATACTGAAGGAAAATAGGGCTATTCTGTTTGTCATGAATTATATGTAAATGAAAAATTTATAAATCTCAAAATAAGCTTATAATCATTCAGTTATCTTCATAATTTATTCTATCAGAAGCCATGTAAATTTTTCCTAATTTATATGATGCAATAATATTTGTAATGTAGATGGTTATTTCCATTTGAGGTCCAAATGTGGTAACAATAGAAAATTCGACATTTGGCAGAAATCCCAGGTTTAAGCTTAAAGAAACAGAAGAATTTTTTGATCACTGGCAACTTGAAAATAAAAACAAACCCAAAACTTTGTGTTTAGCTATATTACAATGTCTTTGCAAATTAACAATTTACTATTGGTAGTGAAGTTGACAGAATGTCTTCATCTAAATTAAAATTGAATAGTTCAGATGGAAAGCCCAGATTAAAGGGGAAAAGCAATTAAAACTCTGGGCAAGGCGTCCCGGGAGATATGGGCTCTACAAGATGACTTGTCTGGAGTCTGCTTTGGAAATGCTCTCTCTCCGGATGCTCCCACACTCCGCCGTGGGCCGCGTGCCAGTTGCGCACCACATCCGAGCGCAGAGAAGGGATGTGAAATGGAGAGCTTGGCTTGGCGTCCCCAAATCCAAACTCTGCACGGTCAGTAAGAGGGGAGAAGGAGCTTGTGGCTACACAAGGCACGTCTCATAAACTGTTTCACGGCATTTAAAACATATCCTAAATATATTAACTGCTACATTTACATCTGTTTATCCTTTCAGGTGTTACCGTTGGAGGGTGTGCAGGTGGTTCCCTCCGTAAAGACACCCAGACAAGGGCGCTCAGGTGTGAGCAGGCTGGGCGCTGGCCAGGGCTGTGGGACCTGAAGCGAGGGGCTCCTTGCTCCAATTCAAACAAGGCTCCTGCGCTCGGGCGGCAGCCTTCCACCCTGTGCGCTGAGCTCCGCCCTTGCTCTCTAATGAGGCCCGCGCACCAAGGGAAGAGGCAACATTGTGTATTTCCTCGTGGGAACGCCAACAACTTATCCCCCGCCCACATCAGCCGTTTGGCGGAATGAGTAAGTTAATGACTTCTTAAATAAATAAGCGAAAAAGTTAGTCACTGAACAACTCTTGAGATGTAGAGAAATCAGTATATTTTAGAGAGGATACCTTCAGGCTCTGTCCTCCACTGTGAATGTCGGTGGCTTAGCATCAAGACAATCATCACAGAGGCCAGAAAGAGCTGGGCTGTTAAGCAGTCAGGGGCTGCGGTGGAAGAACTCCATGAAGCTGTGCTTTGAGGAACCCGAAATGCCTGCATAACCCCCCGACGAACATCTTCTCCACTGCCTTGCTGCAGCACATTGCCAGCCCCTCTCTCTCTGGGCTAAGACACGCATTCCCAATGGAAGTGCTATTGCCCCCAAGTGGGCAAAAATTGATTCTTGGGGACAGGAAATAAAAATCACTGTATATTATACAGACGCGTATTCCATAAAGGGGTACAGGCATTTCCTCAGAAAAGCTCTATCAAGATTATGTTATCAGTAACAACACAGAAGCTAATGACTGACCAACAATTATTGAGCAACAATACAGGCAGCATTCTCTATGAGCTACTATAAGAGAAACAGAGATACAACATGTGGTTCCTTCTTTTAAAGTGTGTGCATAGATTAGTTGGATAAAGAGAATTTAGCACAAGATAAATAGTTGCTGATATAAATAGCAACATCTGGATATATAAAGAACTATTTAAAATAAAGGGCGGGGCAAATGTAGGTTTACAGTTGTTGGTGTGGAAAATAATACAGTAATTAATAAGTAATAATACAAAAATCAACTCTGTGTTTTGAATACTTACAACTGTAAGTCTACTTTTGCCCCACCTTGTATTTTAATAGCGTGAAACAGTTTGTGAAAAGGGCTAAATAACTGTGCAAACAATAAGGTCAAAGACAAGAAAGATTAGGGTGGTGATCAGGGAGAGTTCATACAGCAAATATGCCGGGGTCCAACCCCAGCAGGTCCAGGGGTCCCCAAAGGTGTGGACGGAGTCGGCGAAGAAGGAAGGACACGGAGACAGTGTTCAGTTGATCAGCAGCCTAGCCAGGCTCTCCAGCCAGTATCTCCAGCCAAGTTCTGATCTGGATCTCCAGCGAAGTTCTGCTTAGGATCTCCAGCCAGGTTCTGTGTCCATGTTCTCTTGCTAGGTTCTCCAGGTTCTCCAGCCAGGTTCTATAGCCATGTTCCCTCGCTAGGTTCTCCAGCCAGGTTCTGTCCAGGTTCTCCAGCCAGGTTCAGTCACCAGGTTCTAGTCAGGTTCTCTTGCCAATTTCTGTAGTCAGGTTCAGTCCAGGATCTTTTGCCATGTTCTCTCGCTAGGTTCTGTCTGTAGGTTCTGAGGCCAGTTTCTGTCCAGGATCTTTTGCCATGTTCTCTCCAGCGAAGTTCTTCTGTCTCTAGTTCTGTGTAGGTTCTGTGCCTAGGTTCTGTCTCTCTTGGTTCCGTATTCTAAGTTCTGTGTCTTACTGTCTTATTACATCTGTATTTATACCAGTTGATTCAATCCTATCAATCTCTATTACAAAGGTTAGGGCGTTTCTTATCTCCATTCCAGGGAGTAAAGATTATGTAGCTTAAGCATGATTGTTCGTAGTTAAAGTGATTAATTACCCACCTGGCACTAGTTAAGAGGTTTTATTCCCTCCCTAACTTCAGGGGAAAATCCCTACCTGGGGAAACAACCTTTCTCAGAGACCTTGGTTAAAACACAGTGCCAAGAAGGTGAGCAAACCATATTAAGAACAGTATGCCACATAAGCCAGGTCCCTTGAAACAGCAAGCATGGACCGGCTCCCGGCACAAATAGGATTTGAACTGGACCCCAAAAGAGGGAAGGGGTTTGACTCAATAGAGAAAAGATGGAAAAATACCCAAATAAGAAAGTGGCTTTGGGACTGAGGGCTTGCATCAGAACACAGAGTAAGACTTTCAAGCCCAGAAGGAAAATAAAGCCTCAAAGGACCGTCAAGGAGAGAGTTTAGAGACTAATGCCAAGTTTGGCTAGTTTGATGGCTGCACCGGGACCTTATTCTACTTTTTCTTTTCCATTAAAAAAATTTATGACAGTAAAGTGGTGTCTTGTATTTTTTTAATATTACATTTTTTATTTAGTAAAATATAGATAACAACATTTTCTGTTTTAAGTGTACAGTGGCATTCCATGCATTCACATTGTAGTGCAACCATCTATCTCCAGAACTTTTTCACCATTCCATTCTGAAACTCTCTACCCGTTCAATAATAACTGCCCCTTCCCCTCTTCTCCCAACCCCTGCTAACCACTGTTCCTCATTGTCTCTATGTAGTTGACTATTTTAGGTACCTCATAAAAGTGGAACCACACAATATTTGTTCTTTTGTGTCTAGCTTATTTCATTCTTCAAGGTTCATTCATGTTGTTGCATGTGTCAGAAATTCATTGCGTTTTAAGTCTGAATAGTATTCCATTGTATCAAGTCCTTCCTTCTTCCAACTTTCTTGATAACTGAAGCTGGAAAACTGAAAGTGCAGGCAGGCATACTTTCAAAGGCCTAGAAAACTATAGTCCTGGGGAGGCCAGATTACTCCAGTTGAGCTATAGTCACTGAGATCTTCTAAACAAGGGTAGATATAAAGACTATCAAGAAAACTCCCCTTCAGAGAAGGATTGGGGAGGGTGGTGCAGAGCAGAGCACACAAAGCTTGCCAAACCAGCCACTGCATCCCTGGCTTCAGTTGGGGAAGCTGCTCCCAGAAGAGCTGCAGAGTAGCAGCTACCACAATGACTGAGGAAGGCCAAGAAGTACTGAGGGTTGCAGCAAGGAGAAGAAATCCCTAGAAATAAAACCAGGGAGTGACGAAATGACTTGGTGTCAAATACCGCTGTTATTTTGATCCTCAGGACTCAAGAGTAAAAAAGAAGCACGCAGAAGGCTTAATCTAGCTTAGACTTACAAGCAGATAAGTTGATTATTGTGACATGGTGACAAAAAGAAGAGAAGCAGCAGGACATATTATTACTTCTATAGGTGTATCAGTTAGCTACTGCTGCATAACAAGCCAGCCCAAAATTTAGTGGCATAAAACAGCAACATATTATTTCTTGTAAATCTATGAGTTGGCTGGATGATTCTGCTTAGCTGGGCCAGGTTTAGCTGATCTTAGTCATCTGTTATGTCAGTTGGAAGCTGGCTATAAAGGATGACATCTTCTGAGATGACTTGAGTCTACATGTGGTTTTCTTCGCCAGCAAGCTAGTCAGGGTTGTCTCGTGGTGATAGTAGAGGTCCGGGAGAGTGAATAGAAGCAATGAAAGGCTTCTTGAGGTCTAGGCTTGAAAGTGGAATGTCTTGACATCTACCATGTTCTTTTGGACAAAGAAAGCTCAAGTCCAGCACATATTCAAAAAAATAGACTCTACTTCCTGATGGAAGGAGCTGCAACTTTACTTTACAAAGGAGTAAATACATAGAGGCATGAAACATTTGAGCCATCTTTGCAAGCTATTTTCCACAGAAGGAGAAATGAAGCAAGACTTCAAATCTGCAAATTATACATGCAAGAAAAACAATCCTGTTTCTTCATTTTTTATAACCAATCATATCTTCCCTATGAGACTTCAGCTGTAAGTATAAATTTGGGGTCAAGAATACATAAACTTCTGAGAGGGTGAAGGGGCAATGGGGTGATAAGGACACATATGTAATACCTTAATCAATAAAGAAACAAGCCCTAAACAGTTTGGCTTTGTGGATAGAGCATTGGCCTATGGACTGAAAGGTCCCAGGTTCGATTCCGGTCAAGGGCATGTACCTTGGTTGCGGGCACATCCCCAGTAGGGAGTGTGCAGGAGGCAGCTGGTTGATGTTTCTCTCTCATCGATGTTTCTAACTCTCTATCCCTCTTCCTTCCTCTCTGTAAAAAATCAATAAAATATATATTTAAAAAAAATTAAAACAAAAAGAACACATAAACTTCAAGTATCTTAGACTCCCTGTTTTAAAGTCACTTTGCAGTAACTAAGTCTCTTTTTGAATGCTGCTTCATCTTTCAGATTCTCTCTCCCTGTTTCTCCCCAGGATTGCACCTCATTATTAGCAAGGCTCATGTGACATCATGGCAATGGGGCAGAAAAGACTTGGAGTCAACATGTGGAAACAATATATATATATATATATATATATATATATATATATATATATACATATATATATATATATACACACACACACACACACACACATACACACACACACATACACACACACTAGAGCAGCAGTTCTCAACCTGTGGGTCACGACCCCTTTGGTGGTCGAACGACCCTTTCACAGGGGTCACCTAAGACAATCCTGCATATCAGATATTTACATTATGATTCATAACAGTAGCAACATTAGAGTTATGAGGTAGCAACGAAAATAATTTTATGGTTGGGTCACAACATGAGGAACTATATTTAAAGGGCCAGAAGGTTGAAGTTTGAGAACTACTGTACTAGAGACCTGGTGCATGACATTTGTGCACTGGGGGTGGGGGGGAGGCAGAGTCCCTCAGCCTGGCCTGCGCCCTCTCGCAGTCCAGGACCCCTTCGGGGATGTCTGCCTGCCGACTTAGGCCTCATGGGGAGTGGGCCTAAGCCAGCAGGCGGACATCCCCCAAGGGGTCCTTAGCACTGCCCTGGAGGCGGAAGTGGCTCACACCACCACTGCTGTGCTCGCCAGCCGTGAGCCCGACTTCTGGCTGAGGGGTGCTAGCGCTGTGGGAGCGCACTGATCACCAGGGGGCAGCTCCTGCATTGAGCATCTGCCCCCTGGTGGTCAGTGCGCATCATAGCGACTGCTCGTTCTTCTGTTCAGTCAATTTGCATATTAGCCTTTTATTATATGGGATAAATGGAATATTATTCTGCCTTTAAAAAGAGCTCCTCTCTCAGTTCTAATTATTCATATTATATCTCTTTTCTACCCCAGGACAGAATTTCAAAGCCTACCCATCACCGGCAGAGGGTAAATCTTCCTTATACTACAGAGAAAATTCTGTACAGATTGGCCAGACTTGAATGTGAGAGCTGCGGGACAACTAGGAATTAGGTATTGCCAGAGACAAAATACATCAGTTTAATATCCTCCTCCCCAGAAACAAAATTTTAAAAATAAGAAAAAATGGGTAATCCAGGTTAATTCCAAGTTTTCTACCTTTGTGACAGCAGGATTTTGTAGTTCATCCAGTCTGAGTTGGAGGTAATTATGAAATCAATTGAAATGTCCATGTGAAGATGTATAACTGGAATTCAGGGGAGAGGTTTGAAAAAGAGAAGTAGATTCATGTCTCGTGTGCATTAATAGGCTCATATGCTGAAAAACTCAGCACTGAATGAGATATTTCAGAAATAGGTCACTGACAGGCTCCAAGTGTGGGACGGTCAGAGAGATGGATGATTTTTAAAAAGTAGCCATCAGAAAAGTAAGAGAAGAACCACCAGATAGTGGCTTGAGGGCAGGGGCCTTGCCTTTGTATATAAGTACAAAATGCATATAAGTACCTACCATTGTAGGAGACACTCAATAGTGTGTCTAGAAGAAAGAATGAATGGGAAAAAGAAAGGCAGGCAGGGAAGAAAGAGGAAAGACTAGAGCAGGAAAGCCAGTTGTGGCAGACAGAAAAATCCCACTCAGAGATGCCCATGTCTTAGTCCCTGGAACCTGTCAATGTGTTGCCTTACATGGGAAAAGGGACTAAGGTTACAACTTGGAGATGTGAACATTATCGTGGATTAGCAGAGTGAGTCCACTCTAATCACATGAGCCCTTTAAGGCAGAAAAGTGGGGCAGAGAGATGCGACATGAGAAGGACTCCATTCACTGTGGGTGGTTTAGCAGATGGAAATAAGCTGAGGAACACAGTGGCCTCTAGAAGCTGGGACCAGCTTTCAGCTCATAGCCATCAGGAAAGCTTGGACCTCAGCCGTACAACCACAAGGAACTGTTGGTCAACCAACAACCAACCCCACAAGCAGGAAATGAATTCTCCCCTAAAACCTCCCAAAAAGAACCCAGTCTGCAGACACCTTAATGTTAGCCTGGTGAAGCTGGTCCCAGACTTCTATCCTGCAGAACTGTATGATAAATTATGCTACTTCAGTTACTAAGGTTCTATTTTATACATGATAATTAATTATAAGTTATAAAAAGTATAATATTGGGAGAAGTGTTCATCCATAATTCCATCTCAAAGGGCAATGTTTTGTTATCAGATACACTGTATAACTTATCTGTATAATCTTAGAAACTAAATTTCTCTGGGCCTCACTTTACCCATTTTTAAAAAACAGATATAATACCTAGCCTGCTTACAGACAAAGAGTTACTAGTGTGCCAGATTATTTCTTGAAACCCTTTCCCAGATTAAAAATCTATGCCTTAGAGCAGGGGTCCTCAAACTACGGCCCGCTGGCCACATGCAAATACAAATATTATATTTGTTCCCATTTTGTTTTGTTTTTACTTCAAAATAAGATATGTGCAGTGTGCATAGGAATTTTTTAAACTATAGTCCGGCCCTCCAACGGTCTGAGGGACAGTGAACTGGCCCCCTGTTTAAAAAGTTTGAGGACCCCTGCCTTAGAGATTGTTACTTTTCCCAACACATCCACAGAGATCTTACCGCAGACCATCCTACTTTGAGATTAGGGAACAATCAAGTCAGAATTGCAATCCAATATAACCAAAGGCTGTCCAAAATGCCTATAGCATAGACCAGGGGTGGGCAAACTTTTTGACTCAAGGGCCACAATGGGTTCTTAAACTGGACCGGAGGGCCGGAACAAAAGCATGGATGGAGTGTTTGTGTGAACTAATATAAATTCAAAGTAAACATCATTACATAAAAGGGTACGGTCTTTTTTTTTTTTTTTTTAGTTTTATTCATTTCAAACGGGCCGGATCCGGCCCGCGGGCCGTAGTTTGCCCACGGCTGGCATAGACATTAGGCATAGCAAACAGGATTCACCTGAAGCATCACTGTCAGTTGTCAAAGTTGTCATTGTCAGTTGATTGAGGCTGACTGGAGTACTGTGATGAGAGGGATTCTGAAGCTAATTCCAGGCTAACTAAATCTTGTGTTTTAATATCACTATTCAAGTGGAATGGCTGTCAGGGGTGTAACGAGCAGGATGTGGCTATGTGAACCACATATGCACCATCTCTGCAATGTTGGGGGAGGATGACTAGATAGTATAAAGATATATCATCGACATTGCTTGCTATTGCCTGGAGGAGGAGACATTTGAACTGAGCCTTGAAATGGGTAAATTTTGGTAGAGAAAGAAGAGATCAAACCCTGGTGTTTTTATATATATGGTGAACAAGGACTGATAAACCATGGACTGGCTCTCTCAACCTCCATTCACCTTCTTCCTAGTTGTCTTCATGTACGCCAAAACTTCTTTGCAACTAGGATTCTGGATGCAATGATAATGCATTGTATTCCATGTAGAGAGCAGAAGTGAGGGAAGACGATTTTCATACCCCCTTCGGCTCTTTATTGCTAGCTACATGATATAGAAATGGTTTTGGCTTTATCCCTCCTCAATCACATTCTAGCTTTTTTTTCCAGCCTTTTTGGTTGAGAGGCAATTACTTGCAGCAGCATTCATGGCAGCAGCTTCTTGTCCCTAGCTTGCTGCAATATATTTTTTAATTCAATCTATCTGGTAGCAGCCACCATGGTACCCTGAGAGTTGTCCTTGGCGGCCCAGCCTAGACCCTTCATCCAGCCCTTCTGACACCACTGTAAACACCCAATTGCCTGGATTAAATCCCTTGCTGTCCAAAACATGTAGCCCCGCCAGCACGGCTTAGTGGCTTAGCATCGACCTATGGACCAGGAAGTCACGGTTCGATTCCCAGTCAAGGCATATACCCAGATTTCAGGCTTGACCCCAGTGTGGGCATGCAAGAGGCAGCCAGTCAATGATTCTCTCTCATCATTGATGGTCCTCTTCTTTTCTCTTCTCTTCTCTTCTCTTCTCTTCTCTTCTCTTCTCTTCTCTTCTCTTCTCTTCTCTTCTCTTCTCTTCTCTTCTCTTCTCTTCTCTTCTCTTCCTCCTCCTCCTCCTCCTCCTCCTCCTCCTCCTCCTCCTCCTCCTCCTCCTCCTTCTTCTTTCTCTCTCTCTCTCTCTCTCTCTCTCTCTCTCTCTCTCTCTCTCTCTCTTTCTCTCTCTTCTCCCCTGAAATCAATTTTAAAAATAATAAAACATCTAGAGTAACTTCTGCTTTCTACATTGAACCCAAAAATAGTGGCAGAATGGTCAAAGACGCAGAGCTGGAAAAGTGCTTGGTACGATCAGGGAACAAAGAAGAATTTAGCTTGACTGAAGAGATGAGATTATTTGGGGAGCTCAAGGAGATGGAGATGGACTGGATTGCTGGGTCAGAGACAGACTCTGGAAGCCTTTCATGCCACAGTGTGGAGTTCAGACCTCACAGGGCATAGCTATCACTGGTAAGGCAGGATGGGGTGAGGTTGATGGAATGGAACATGGAGAGCCTGGAAATAGGAAGACTCATTGGAGGGCCTGAGAAGAGGAAGGTCTAGAGCAGTGGTTCTCAACCTTCTGGCCTTTAAATATAGTCCCTCATGTTGTGACCCAACCATAAAATTATTTTCATTGCTACTTCACAACTGTAATGTTGCTACTGTTATGAATCGTAATGTAAATATCTGATATGCAGGATGGTCTTAGGCGACCCCTGTGAAAGGGTCATTCGCCAAAGGGGTCGCGACCCACAGGTTGAGAACCGCTGGTCTAGAATAAGGTAGAGAGGCCAGGAGTGAGAAGAAAAGTTTAAATACAAGGATTTGAGGAAACACTGAAAGTTGTGCAAAAGATATAAAAGATACAATATTCCTGACCTCCAAAGCTCATTTGATTAAAAATATTCCTTTGTCACAAAATAGGTGGCTGTAAATAGGTCACTATATATGAACATATGTGTAATTCCAAGACCTACGGCTTTATTCAATGAAAGCGAAAATCTGTGTTCTCCTTTGGTTCCCTCCTCTTACACCCTGGAGGGGAAGATTTGGTAGAATAATATTAGTCAAAGTTAGACAAACTGCTTTTGATCCATCTGCAGGCTCTGTCCGCTGACACTGTTCCCTTTCACTGCTGAATCATTGCAGAGAGTGTCCAAGGAAAATATTAATCCCTGAGATTCTGGAATGTTGCCCTATCCTGGCAGTGTAAACCTAGCAGAAGAAAGGCAAAGAGTGAAGCAATGTCCCCTGAGAAGCCCCGCTCCCAAGCCACCAAAGTTTCTGCCCTAGTTCCCAGGCCAGTCAAGATCTCTCAGATTAGAGGCATTGTCCCTCTTTCTTGAGTGTCTTCTATGCCCAAGCACTGAGCCAAGATAGTTACAACTGTCATCTCATGTTACCGTTATGATAATCTTTGTAATAAATATTTTCTCTATAATTACACAAATGAGGAATCTGGGGCTCGGAAAGCTTACAAAAATTTTGACCTATTCATACAACCAATTAATTTTCTCCCTTTAAACAGGAAATTAGGGTGAATTCTGGGATTTAAGAAATGACAATCAGCTCATCCTCTCCTACCTGGCAGCACAGAATCTCCCAAGTTTGTAATATTATTGATTAGGCTTCATCTTTATGAAATATTTTAGGAAAAATGTGGAGAAAATATTGAGACTTTCCAATTATCAAGATTTGTATAGTCCTAAAGTTGTTTGTTTCTCATCCTTTGATCACTTGATTTCCTGATTAAAAATTAGGTAACTTTCCCCAGACCAAATCAATTCCATTTTTTAAAAGATGGAGCCTTTAAATAACTCTGGTTTTTGGATCAACAAACATTCACAAAACCTAGAATTGATTCTGATTAATTGCTACAATAATTATGAAAAGGGAAAGGAGGAGAAATAGAATTCCTAAATGAAGTGGAACTTTCTCGCATGACTGGCCTCCCAAGACAGTGATCAGTTTCTAGCAATCTTGACATCCAACGTTTTTAGCCTTCAAAAAGTCAAAGAACTTAAGAAAAGTTCAGCCACTAACTGGTCCTGTAATATTTTCTAAGTCACTCTTTTACTATCCTACTTGCTTAAAAAAAAAAAAGTACTAAGTTTCACTGTGTCCCAGGAGTGCTGGGTAGACTAATTAATAGCTAGAAAATGCTTTCAAATGCAGAATGCTATGTCCGTATGGGCTAACTTTTTTTTTTGTCAGTAATCATGTTAATACCCTATTCATTTCACTGGTAATTGTATGGCGCCATCATCGTAATGCAATGATGGGCACCATGCAAAAGTCAGGAGAGATGATCTAATGATGTCAAGATGAAATGCTGTCAGTGTAAGTCTATAAAGATAGTATAACACTGTCAAAGATGAAAGGAAATTATGGCACTGTAAGTTCTACTACCATTAGGAGATGTGAGAAGGGAAGGGTTCCACAATCTGGGGCAATGTCTGTTATGACAAATGTGCTCAGGCAACTTAAAAGACAAACTGGCATTCCTCATCCAATTTTCTTTACCCGGAGATTTTTTTTTATTAAAATCCTCTCTTAATTTCCTACATGAATGTCTTCAAGCCCAGAATAGGACTATGATTCTCAAAAGCAATTTGTGTTTGAAATATTCATTGTTCTGTGGATCTATGGTCCAACATTAAATTGCAGCCGATCGTCATGTCTTTTGCAAGGGGGGGTGGGGGAGTACATTTAAAAAGTTTTGTGAAAGGTAATAGTCCTCCAAGTTCACTCTTTGAAGAAACTTTGGCATTAAGAGTGATATCTCTGTTATACATGGCACATGCCTCAGTCATGTGTGTGCCATGTACAGTCCCTTTAGGCACACGCGTTTATCCTCTCCATACACTAGATTTTGAAAAGTCTTAAGAAGGTCCAAGCTGAAGTAAAACAAACCTTTTACAATACTTTTGTGCATTTGGGAGCCTCGGGTTTCAGTCCTCTGAAGTTTTCTGTTATGTGGGGAACTCAGATTAAATAATTTTTAAAATATAAAGGCCTGATTTCTGCCAAGCCTATTAGAAAGATAATAATCAAAATGAAATAAGGGATATAGAGTCAGAATGTAGAGAAAGTTAGACAAGATTGGTTGTGCTCAGGGATTCCACCAGTCTATGTGGTGCCTTTGTGTGAATTAGAAACGGAGGCACCTTTCTTGGAGTAGAGACAGCCCCTCCCCTGGGCACATGGCTGGGCGAGTATGGTGCAGGCTGGTTTCAGTTCCCATCCTCCTCTCGCCATGGCTCCCTTATGCAGTGCACAACCTGCACAACCACAAGTAGTGGCCCTGACCATCCCTAACCTCCTGGGTATAGGTCAAGTAGCTGAACCCCAAGGACTTGAGAAAATCTTGGTCTGCCTACCACACAAATTCCCATGATGCCAGGATAATAGACATTCCCAAAATGGCCTCCTGAAAGATTTGAGGGAGTGTTAGAAATACACCATAAAATCAGGGTTTTGCTGGGACTGTTCCAGCTTATGCCTGATGTTCTAGGGTAGTTATTACCATTCACTTTCCAAAGTGTCCTGGTTTAAATGACACAATATATATGGTCATCTACACATACCTTTGATAAGGAGCTGAAAATTTTTCCAGAATAGATAGATGTGTGAGAAGCATAAGTGAATGTGAAAGTGGGGGTGGTGGAGAATGAAGGCAAATGGTGGAATAGGATCTCTCGCTAAGTTTTGTGTTGGGTTGGTCCAGGGACTAATTGCTCATTGACATTTAACACCAGCTATGAAATTATGCTCTTTATCAGAGCAACTTTCCTTGAATCTTCTTGGCTCTAATGCTAAGGATCACTCAGATATACATCATATTTCAACTTACTTTCCTAAGTTGTGGACGCTAATATCCAGCAATTGGATCTCAAAGAAAAATGAGGTTCATTAAAGGGAAAGGAGGTTGTTGATGTGAACAAACCCTTACAACTAAACGATTTATTGCCTGTGTCTTTAGATGTCAGAATACAAAGAAAAGGAGAGGAGCAACAGAAATGTTATTCTGGTATCTACAGCGCCATGATTCTTTGCTTTTATTGTCCACAGGGTATAGGATTTTCTTTTTGGAGATTGCCCTGTGCAATGACCTTACTGGCCATGGGAGCATAATTAAGATTCGTAACCGCTCTGTCTCATAGTCCACAGTGTAAATGGGATAATGATGGCACCTCCTTCTAGGCTGTTGTAAAGATGAAATGAAATAACATACACAAAACAATCAGCACATAGTAAATGACTAAAAAATGATGTTTTTTATTTTAAAAGAGTAGCAAATTTGCTTCAGTCTATGAGCAACTTGTGTGTGTGTGTGTGTGCGCGCGCGTGCGCGCATGCACACAGATAGCATTTTAACCATGTGACATTCTGACTAATCTTGGGTGACAAGACAATTTTTTGTTATTGTTGTTTGTTTGTTTTTTTAAATACATTTTTATTTATTTCAGAGAGGAAGGGAGAGGGAGAGAGAGATAGAAACATCAATGATGAGAGAGAATCACTGACCGGCTGCCTCCTGCACGCCCCACACTGGGGATCGAACCCATGACCCGGGCATATGCCCGGACTGGGAATTGAACAGTGACCTCTTGGTTCACAGGTTGATGCTCAACCACTGAGCCATGCTGGCTGGGTGACAGTACAGTTTTATGTAATGTATAAAATAGGAAGGTAGGAAGTCAGGTTTCTCACCTCCTTACCTACCTCTCAAGAATATTGCAAGGGCAAGTATTAAATTATATGAGAACCCTTTGGGATTTTTTAAAAAAGTTTAAAACTCTAAGCAAATTCAAGATATTATTATTATGAAAGTGGACTCTCTGGGCCTCAGTATATGAAATCTATCTTATAGGTATTCAAGGGGTACCTTTTATTTAAAATGAATGTATTTGAAAGTGAACATTATTCCTAAAGACAGGGGTCCTCAAACTTTTTAAACAGGGGGCCAGTTCACTGTCCCTCAGATCGTTGGAGGGCCAGACTATAGTTTTAAAAAAAAACTATGAACAAATTCCTATGCACATTGCACATATCTTATTTTGAAGTAAAAAAACAAAACAGGAACAAATACAATATTTGTATTTGCATGTGGCCCGCGGGCCGTAGTTTGAGGACCCCTGCCTAAAGATCTAAACACAGTCACTAACTGTGGTTCCTACCAGTGCTTTCTCCCTCTGTTCCACCCCTGGAGTGCAGAGGAGGTGGCAGCTGGTCTTCCCTAGGCCTGGGAGGGCGGAGCCAGGCAGCTCCCTTTCTCAGGGGCCCACTAACCTCCAGGGACTGGAGAAGATGCTCAGGAATCCCAATGGTTAGCCTGGCATGCCCATGAAGAGAGTAAGGATTGCAAGGATGGCTGTAGGTGGGAAAGGGGATTACTGGTAGCCAGGCAGGGAGAGATGGCAGCCCCACATGAGCCAGCAATTCTAGGCCTGGATACTCCCAGGCATAGTGTAGGGTGGAAGGGATACTCACTAGGCATTGGCCACACCGGCCCTCAAAGGCTAGATGCTTTACTCCCAGCAGTAGTGACTGGCAGGCGGTGCCAGCACATCATGGCTCACACCCTCCAGCAAAGGGTGGGGTAGGAGTGCCAAGATGGAATAGGAGCAAGTTCAAACTAAATGAAGGGCAAATATATGAAAGTTGAAGACCACCCCTAACAGCCTGATATAGCTACTCCTCGAGGCTACTGTGAAAGGAGAAGTGAATTATATGTGAAATCCCTTTGGGAAAACCATTTAAAGGTCTATAAAATTTGCAAAAGACTTGCCAAATGTTCACCATGAGACTATGAAGTGGAACAGAGCCCAAAAACATATTAGAAAAACTTAGAGAACATTTCCCCCCCTAAACTGTGATGTTTAGGGCCATGTTGGGTTTTAATGATCCTAGTAAAATAAAGTCACAAAGAAGAGAACTGACATTAGCAATTCTACTCCATTCGTTCCAACTTCTCTGGGAGGTGCTCCCCAAAAGACAGTATTTGGATGGACAGGGGCTTTTTCCTAAATGCCACCCCAATGATTATTCTAATTCAGAGAGAGCAGGGTGGTTATTAATGCCTGGCTGTTTCTATCTTTTTGCTTTCCATTCTTCTATTTCTCTATTCTTCTATTTTTCCATTGTTCTTGTAAGTTAGAGAAAAATTACCAGGTGATTTTAATTACTAAAAATTCCCTTTGGCCCCCGGTTTTACATCTAATTGACTGACTTTAGGAATAATTCTATTAAAAACATTATCTATTAAAAATACTATCATTAGCAAAGATGATTTTTTTGGTCCATCTCTCTTTCCCAGTGCTAAATATTTCTCCCTATCCCCTCCAAGTCACTGTGCAGGTTAACTGCCAGCGACCTAGCACAGTTACTCTGTAACATGACTCTGAAAGTGTCTGAAACTCTTAAACAGCAAGTGTGGAAAAGCTGTAAAACGGTACACCCCTGACGCAGCGAGACTCAAATAAACAAAGGAGGCAATGGAGAAGTGTAGGGAAAGAATACTGCATCCACAGTACGTTCTGATTTTTTCCATGTATGAATACAGCTATTCTAACCTCTATCTGTTATTTACTTAGTTTGTTGTTTCCACTTATGCTTTTTTTTCCCTTTGAGAGGATTTAATGCAATGTCCATATATATTCTGTGGCTAGCTGAAGTCCAGAGTTTTGTAAAAGAAAGTATCTTTTCCCTCTATAGTGCCAAGGATTCCTGAAACATGTAAGACAAATTCCAGATACCCCAAACACTATTTTATTTCTTCTATTAAGGTATAATTGATATGTAGCATTATATTAGTTTCAGATGTACAACATAATGATTTGATATTTGTATATAGTGTGCAATGATCGCTCACAAGTCTAGTTAACATCCATCACCACCTGTAGTTACAATTTTTTTTTCTCGTGAAGAGAACTTTTAAGATCTACTCTCTTGGCAACTTTCAAATATGCAATACAGTATTAACTATAGTCACCATGCTATACATTACATCCCCATGATTTTTTTTCCCCAACTAGAACTTTGTGCCTTTTGATCCCCATCACCACTTCATCCACACCCACACCTCCAAACCCCATTTTAGATTAACAATAGTGAAGGTAGACATGTAGTATGCTGCCTGCAAAGTGAGGTCTGTTGAAAAAGTTGCAGCATCAACCAGTGTTTCTTGATTTCCTAAGTAACCAATTAAAATGCATACACCAGTTGGGAGTAAAAGTGCAAAAATGCATTCAAACCACAGGAGACAAGCAGTCAATACCCAAAATGGTAAACCAGGATGCAGCAATAAATTATATTAATGTATATGTTTATAATACTTCGCTAAATGCACCATCCAAGAGCCTGCTATGTTGAGCCAGTGAAGTGAAACTGAAACTGAAGACTTCATGTTGCAAAAGCAATATTTGCAGTAACTGCCCATGGGCTATATAAGTTGACTGCTACGAAGATTCTGGGTGCAGGGAGGATAATGAATATTTTCAGCCCATGATTTTAAAAGTGACTCCATTGCCTTGTCAGCTACACTTCACTTGCAAAGCTATTGACTTCTCCTTTCTGTTGCCTTAATTTCCTTCTGCAGGAGCACAGAGGGTGCAAGTCCAGGTGGGCACTGAGCCTTTGACTGATTGTGCTGTGGAACACAGCAGGGAAACCTCTTATCTCAGGCTGGTTGCTTGTTTAAGAATCTGTTTCTCTATAAAAGGTATAAGGTAGTAAACACAGCTGTAGAAAAGGTTTTATATTTTCTTGCTGTTTGTTTTAATCTGTTAAAATGATGTAATTAAGGCAGAGTGCAAAGGTGTCTATAAAATTAGACTAACTGCCTGTGTGTATATATCTTGTGGGCCAAGTTTCACCGAGCTCACAGTATTTGAATAATCTGAATGGATTTGACTTTAGAAGTGGGTTTGTGTTGGGTTTTTTTTTACTTCTTTGCATACAGTGTTGTCGGATCATAGAAATACAGTGGCTTAGGATCAATGAACTTTAAAATTCTAAATTGATCTTGTAATTAGGTTGCTATTAAAGATGAGTTAAGCTTTGCTCTTGCTACTTCCTGGCCAGAGTAGGATCACTGCTCTGAATTCCTGTCTGCCGATTACTCTTCTTTTAACTCCACAAGGGATATTTTTTTAATTGAAATATTTTTATATCTTTAAGAAGAATAAAGGTTTTGTAAATAGTATCACAGCCAACCCTTCCTTTCAAGAGGATGAAGTCTGAGTTTAGGATGAAGAATATGCCTCAATTTCTGTTTGCAAAGACATATAATAATATAATCCCATGTACTTCCTACTTAGATGAACTTGAAGTGTTTTCAGCTGTGGTACACTAAATTCGCCTCATAGAGAATAGATTCGAGTGGGTGCTTCAGGCTTTTTCCTAGCCAGTTATGTTTGCTAACTGAATAAACACATTTTAATGTCTTAATTATGAAAACGAAATGTGCAGAAGTCTATGATCTACTCTATCATTTGGAAATAAACTGAAAAATCCTATTAGGTTGGAATTAAGTGGAAAATAGTTTCCCCTTTTGGGGATTTTTAATTTTATTCAGAATATTTATATAATTGCCTGCTAGTGAATCTTTTGAGATTATTGTATTGGAGAAGATCTTTAATTCCAAACACATTTTTCTTGAGGGCAAGGGGGGTACTGTCATTAATTTCAGCATGGAATGAATCTTTCTTTGTACTTATCCTTTCCCTTGCCTCCCTCCCTGGGTGAGCTCCTTGTCAATTTCCATAGGCGCCAAAGCGTTTGGCTTGGGCCTAAGTTAGTTCAGCCTCAAGTGCATGGGAAGAACTTTAAACTAGGTGGAGAATTAAAGAGTTTTGCTAACTCAGAAGATGAATCACCTCTGAGTGTCAGTTCCAAGACAGTGCCTCTTGCTCTCGTTGGAAGATAGGAAGACACAAAGGCTATTCAGCTGAGCTGCCCAAACCAATGACCAACAACGTGTAATCCTTTTGAAAACCTTCACCTCTTTTTGTAGTCATCACTCCTATCTTTCCATCTCACCCCAATTCATAAAAATGTGCCTCTTCTGGACAAACATCAAATTGAATATTTCAGGGCTGTTACCTTAAGTTATGAAATGGTCTTAGCTCCAAGAGAAATGAAGCTCCATTGTAAATAAAATGATTACTCTGGTCTATAGCCACAAATGTCTGATGAAACCAGCTTTGTTTGTATTTGAGATCTGGGGTGAAAAGTGCTCTTAGATGGACTGTCATCAATAAGGACATAACAACAGTGAACTGCCCTGCGAGCATTCCCCCACTGGATAAAGAAATGGATAAAACATAGCAAATAAAAGGTAAAGTAACCCTCAGCCCAGGGACAGAACTTTTGAAAGGAAGGTAGTCCACTGATAAAAATTCTAAAGCCAAGCCTGTCTGGCATGGCCTGACATGGCTCAGTTGGTTGGAGCGTCCTCCCTTACACTGGGAGGTCGAAGGTTCATTCCCATAGGGGCACATACATACCTAGGTTCCTGGTTCCATGCCCCCCCGCCACACACACACACACCCCTCTTCCCTGTTAGGGCAAGAATGGGTCGGTGTTTCTCTTCCTCCCTCCCTCTCTAAAATAAAATAACATGATTTATATCAACTTTGCATATGTAAATAATACTAGTATCATGTTCTGGGGTCCTTTATCTGCCTGACTTATGTGCATAGAATTGATGTGCACAGTGTTTTAAATAAACAAAACAGTAGTTTCCATATCAAAAAAAGATCTTAAGTTCATAAATTAAATATCTTCAGGTGCACTGATTTGTCTGAGCCTCAAGCCCAAAGGAAAAGAAGTCCTACTTTTGGCACACCTGTGAATACATAGGTTTCCAGATTGGGCCAGAGGGAGAAAGCTGAGTTAAAGCAGTTATTAAAAGTGTCTCCCCTCACCACTTCCCGAGGTACTCTCCCTGCAAAGTCAGGGGGCACTACCTTTCCAATTTAGACGAGCAGCGGCTCACCCACAACCTCTCCAGCATCTCGTCTTCCTATAGGAGGGTCAGCTTCCTCAAAACTCGCTAGGAAACAAGGGTCAGTCAGCCTGGACTGTCTCCAGTCACCACAAGAGATTGAACAGAGCGAGTTACCACCCCAAATCGCCAGATTTCTGCTGAGATCTAAAAAAAAAGGGTGATCTCGTGGGCGGAGGAAGGGAGCATATAAATACGTAAGGAGTAAACGAAAGGAAGAAAATCGCCTGGGGGTACGGGAAACCACGCAGTGGTGGGCTCAAACCCAGAGGGCCACCTCCAGCCAGGGATTCCGATTCTTGGAAATCGGTTGCCATTTATTTGTGCGCTGTTCCGCGCGGACACTGGGTGGCGCTCGTGGTAAAGACTTGCACTTCTTTTAGGGTCCGTTTCTCCACCATCCCCACCACTCCCCCCACCCCCGCCCCTTGCAAATTTCGGCTTCTGGGAGATGACATTACTCACGTTCTTCCTACGTGTCGCAGTGGGGAGCGCAGTGGGGTGCGCACTTCTGGAGAAGTTTGATGCCGCGGGGCCGTTTCTCCAAGGCTGAGCCCTTCGATGGGGTTTGAAAGAGGCAGCAGCGTCCGGTCCACTGGCCATAAGACAAAGGTCCAGACCTTGGTGTCAGAAACACCCACCGTACCAGCATCACCCACAGAACCTGAGAGCAGGGACACCCAGCGCGCGTGCGCCCAGAGCGTGGGTCCGCAGCGCAGCCAGGCCCAGGCGCGGCGTGGGGAGAGCCCCAGGGACTGCAATGTGACACGAAGTGGGACTGTGTTGTGATCAGGCTCCAGCTCCTTTGAACTTAGCGCTCTCCTTCCAGGCAATGGTGGGGGGAAGTGGGGTGGACTTGGTAAGGAAGCTGAACAAAGTGGAGAAAGACCTTCAGAGACGCACCCAGATTTGCAAGTTTCACCCGGCAGCGGCCTTTGCTCTTGAGGGCCAACACTTTAGGAACTGGAACAAAGAAGTTAAGTCCTTCCCTTCCACCCGCCTCCTTTTTGTCTTGTGCAAAATGGGAGAGAGAATATCTTTTTTTGGACGGAGGGGAAAGTGACAGCAGAATCAGACTAACTGGACACTGTAACGTTGTGTTCTTCACCAGACCCCAAGCTTCTCCATTTTGCCCAAAGTCTGCAACTTCCCATCCCACCCTGTTTGGAATCTGCCTTCTCAGCAAGGTCTAAACACCCTTGTTAGCATAACCCTGTTGCCTTCTTTCCCTTCACGTCGTAACTTTTAAACCTGCAAGAAATAAAAGATTCCAGGGGGTGAAGGCACCAGTGGAAGGCCACCCGGCTCCCCGCTCCTGGCCTTTGCCTGGAGGCGACTTGGACCCTCCCTGGCATTGCTTTGGGGATGCGATTCTTGTAATTAAACAGCAGGATGTGCTTAAATTAAGGTGGCTCGATTGGCACCTAGAACTTTCCCGAGCAGAGGCCAGGATTTCAAGCCCGACCTGGTCGTCAGTGCCTCCTGATGCCCCGTAGCTCTAAATGTAGAGCGTGAGCAGCAGTGTCAACATCCACATCGCGGGGTCAGGATGGGCCCGCAGCCCAGGCTCTGTTTTCTGGGCGTCAGTCTCAAGCAAGTCCAGGGCGGCACAGACCTCCAGGAGGAGAATCCGGCTGGATGGGGGAGGGCGCTGAGGGACCCTGTGACACACCCCTCTCCGGCCTTGAGCGCACCCCAGCTCTTGTTGCCCCTAAAGGCAAGGCGACAACAGCTGTGGTTCTAGGGCTCCCAGGCGGTGGAGGCAGGGGGCTGATGCTCGCGTGGCTGCTCTGGTTTGGTGTTCTGGAGTGAGTCTGGCACCCTGCCAAGAGTTCCAAACCCCCAGCTCTCCCTGCAATTACACGGTTCAACTGTTGGGCTGGATAGCTTCACAGAAAGCAAGGCTAACCTAGCACTAGACACAACTAATGTAGACTCCTCTTTCGGTTGGAGTGGAGGGAATGATGAGAAACCAGACCCTCCTTGCTGGGGTTCCTAGTCTCAGACACTCTGGAGGAAGCTGCTGAAAAGGCCCAAATCAAGATCCAGTTCCTGGAGTTGCCTACTTTAAGGGCAGAAAAATGGGGAGCGGTAGGTTGACTTAAAGTATTACACCCCCAGCTGGTTTATCTCTAGAGCAAGAGTGACATGTCATGGAAAGCAAACTCTTTGGACCACGAACACCCAGTGGTGGGTTCCTGCGCCCTTTGTCCCTTCGCATATGGGCTAGGGTGTCTTCAAGGCAGGGAATAGGAGCCTGGAAGGCACAGGAACCTGGGCCTGGGAATGGTGCCATGTCCATGAAGCTGGGAGGGGAAAAGTGGTGGGCTTCACCCAACCTCCCAAACGGGCTTTTATTCTTTTCTACTTCTCAATCTTCTTGAGGTTCCCATTTTGCAGGAGTTACAGACCCTCTCTTTCAATGGCAGCCGAATGGACGAGAATGTTGAACAAAATGTGGGGCTGCTGGCTCTTCTTTGGGACCAGCAATGTGGGTGTCATTAAGTTATCTGTGCTTAAGACAGTAACATTTTAAACTCACAGTAGGGATTTGGGGTTGCAGAAACTGCCATTAACCGCCGAATGAGCAGTGTGCATTCATGAGCATCCTTATCCACCCTTTTTCTGAGAAATATTTATCTCATGCAAAGGAAGTGCTTGTTGAAAATTTGTCTTTTCCCCCAAACTGCAATTTTTCAACACGGGTAAGATACAACTTGACTCCCAGCACCCCAATAAAAAGTGATCTCAGTTCCTTTTCACCATCACCCCACATCCTGATTCCCCACTGCAATTACACGGTTCAACTCCACACCACCCTCCGGTGAAGCCCAATGGGGTGGAGAGATAGGGAGCAAAGAAAGACCGAGGCCGACCTCATCCCCAAAACATGTGCACTTTCCGAAGCTGCTGATTGGAACACATTGTCTGCAGACATTACAAAGCTGGCGTTTGGGCTTCTGCGTTTTCTTTGGTATTCACTGAAAACAGAGTAACTGAGACCCCCCTCGTTCCCCAACTAGGAACAACACGTACACACACACACACACACACACACACACACTTCCCTCATCCCTACATTTTTTTCTCTCTTTTTTTAAGCAATGCTTTGTTGTGTTAAAACTAGTTGGACGAGTTGGGGTGTTGCTGCTGCTCCCGAGGCCCTGGCCAATGGAACCCGATCCACCCCGCTGTGCGTAAGCGTGCAATTAAGGATTTAACCAAGGCTGTGCTGCGCCTCAGTCAGCAGTCAGCCTGCCGGAGACAGAGCCTCCACGACTCCCAGCCTCCTCCTCGCCGCCGCCGCCTCCTCCTCCTTCTCTCCTCCTCCTCCTCTTCCTCCTCCTCCCTCGCTCCCACAGCCATGTCTGCTTAGACCAGAGCAGCTCCACAGCCACCTCGGGCAGCCGCCGCCGCCACAGCAGCCAGGACAGCCGTCGCCAGGGAGCGATGACAGGAGTGTTTGACAGAAGGGTACCCAGCATCCGATCCGGCGACTTCCAAGCTCCGTTCCAGACGTCCGCAGCCATGCACCATCCGTCTCAGGAATCGCCAACTTTGCCCGAGTCGTCGGCCACCGATTCCGACTACTACAGCCCCGCGGGGGCAGCCCCGCACGGCTACTGCTCTCCTACCTCGGCTTCCTACGGCAAAGCGCTCAACCCCTACCAGTACCAGTACCCCGGCGTGAACGGCTCTGCCGGCAGCTACCCCGCCAAAGCTTACGCCGACTACGGCTACACCAGCCCCTACCACCAGTACGGCGGCGCCTACAACCGCGTCCCCAGCGCGGCCAGCCAGCCAGGTACGAGCGCGGGGGCCAGATCCAGGGGCAGCCAGGGTTCCCGAGGGGCCAAGTGGGGTGGGCGATGGGGGCGCCGCCGTCCACTGCAGTGGGGGCGCATGGGGCAGAAGGGAGGGGGTTCCCAGGCCAGCACTTTAGGGGTTCTTAGTAGGAGAAGCTTGCGGGGGTTCGGACCAGGGTCTCTCCCCTCCAGCACCTTGGGACGTGGTGGGGTTGGGGGTGGGGGGCTCTGTGGCTGGGTCCCCAGCTTGCCCGGTCAGGTAGCCGGCTAGGCTGGGAAGGGAGTAGGGGTGGAGAGAAGAAAGACTCTAGCAGCCCTAGTGGCCTTTGCTAATAAAGGGGAGGTGAGTTGTTGGGGTTTGGGGTAAGCGTGCTCGGTGGGTGCGAGTGCGAGTGGAAGGCTGCCTCCGAGGCTCCGTCGGGATTAGTCTGAAAGCAGCCACAGCCAGGGTCTCGCTGGAGCCCGGAGCACCCCGGGTGGGGTGGGGTGGGGTGGGGGCCTGGGAGCTGTCGGCTGCCTGAGAAGGGGGTTGGGGGAGGGGGAGAGCCTTGCAGTTTATCCAAGGCAACGCCAAAAAAACAAAAAGCCATATAAAGATGGAGGAGGGTTGCTGAGGGGTCACGTTATTGGAGCACATTTTTTTTCCCTCCATGGGTGCCTAAAATTTGTCTTCTTCCTCCCCGCCTCCTCCTTTTTTCAGCTGCCTTGAAACTTAGGTGGAGAGTTTAAGAGGTTTAGTGAGCTTGGGCGGTAGGAGAGAGGCATGAGGTCTCCTTGGAGAGGTTTTGCTGGTCAGGTTTGATCTCTTCCCACCAGCACATTAATAATCCTGCTAATATTAGCATCCCCTGCTCTGGCAGAATCCAGACCACAGCCCTCATCCTCCACCCTTCCTCCCCCAGGAGCTCGACACACACACACACACACACACACACACACACACACACACACGCGGAGAGGCTTTCTGCCCCTTCCAGAGATGGGCACTTTTGATAAGGTGGGAAAGGGGACTTGTGGCTCCGGGGCACCTTGTAAAGCATGCGTTCAGAAAGTCTCTCTCCCCCCGCCCCCCACCCCCCCATACTCAGGATTTTGAGAAATTCGTCCTGACCAGCTGCCCCCTTTTTACGAAAACACCGCACCACCGATTTCTTTTCAACGTGACTCTTGTGAAACTAAAAAAAGACAGCCCAGGGAGGGAGAATGTCTTCATTCCTTTTTCAGTGTCTCTGCCTTTCCTGCATAAGTGAAAGATTTTTTTTCTTTTGGCCAAGAACTTATTAAAGTCTATTTGTAAAAGAAACCAGACACATCTGCGCCCTCCCAGATCGGCAGGGAGATTATGGGGGCTGCATAATCGGCCCTCTGTCTGCCACAGCCCGACCGCTCGCTACTGAATGGAAGGAGCATAGTTTGCTTGTGGGACTCTGAACTTTGGAGACCTCGGTTAGCATCTTCCCAGCCCTTGGGTCCGGCCTCCGTGGGCTCCAGGACGGACGCTGACAGGGAGGGGGTGGCCGTGGTCACCCCAGAAACGCACGTGAGCACAAACGCAGGGTGGGCGTAAAAACAAGTCCGGGTGCAGCTACAGGGCGAGGTGCAGGGCGCTGAGGAGGGAACCGCGCTGTCCAACGCGCTTTCCACGAGCCCTGGAGAAGCTGCGTGAACCGCGTAGGGAATTCTTCGGAGACCGACCACCTGGCCTTTCCCACCTTTGGGGGAGGGGCACGTGTCTCCGGGTCTTGCGAAGCCAAGGTGGTGGGTAGGATGGGGAACCCGAGGGAAGCCTGCCTGGGAAGAAACCCCAGGACTGCAGGTGAGGGTTCTGCAAAAGCGCCATTGTCTGCGGACAAGCTCTAACCGGTTCTGTTTTGCTTATTTAGAGAAAGAAGTGGCCGAGCCCGAGGTGAGGATGGTGAATGGCAAACCAAAGAAAGTTCGTAAACCCAGGACTATTTATTCCAGCTTTCAGCTGGCTGCGTTACAGAGAAGGTTTCAGAAGACTCAGTACCTCGCCCTGCCCGAACGCGCCGAGCTGGCTGCCTCGCTGGGACTGACGCAAACACAGGTAAATTCCGGCCGCGGCCAGGCCAGGCCAGGGCCCCGCCTTGGCTGCGTGCCTGGCCGGGCCCTGCGCTTCTGTCCCCGCGGGCTGGAGCCGATCGGGGAGCGCCTGCGGGCGACTCGGACAGACAAACACCCTGCGCCCTTCCCTCCAGGAGGCAGACCCGGTGTCGCCGCCCTGCGACGGTGGGGACGGGGTGGGGACGGCGCTCATCCCGAGGTGTCCCCGCTTCGGGCCTCCGGGGGCGAGGGGCCACTTGCTAAGATGGGACACAGGGGAGGGTTACTTCTAGGGCGCCCTCGCAGCTGGAGAAACTGTCTAGTGTCCTGTACAGCGCAGCCTCTCGGGCCAGCAGGGCCCGTCGGCCCGGCCTCGCGGTGGTCTCGGGCCCAGGGAAGGCGGAGGACGGCGCCGCGGGCCGGGAGAGCGGGGGGAGGGTCACTCCCCGCTGCTGCGGAGCGTTGGGCCGCCGCAGCCGGAGGGTCACGGGGCGGGGGGGAGGGGGTAGAGTGGGGGGAGCGGCGGGGCGCTGTTGGATGGGGAAATCTTCCCTGGAGGGTCCTGTCCCCTTCACTCCCACTCCAGCCCCCAGAGAAGAAGAAAGAATGTTTGAGTCACCGCCCTGGGCTGCGGCGGATTCTGACCTTTCCCGGAGCGAGGAGGGGGTGAAGGGAGCGGCGCGGGGACCTGGGGGATCCGTGCTCTACCTGCATGAACTCGCGCTCGCGTAGTCGGCTGCACCGCCCTTGCGTGCTGGGCTCCGCCACGGTTTTGCAGACGGTGGCGGCGCCGCGTTCCGTGCGCGCCGCGTGGGCCTGCAGGTGCGCGCACGTGGCTTCGGACACTCGCCTCGCCCCCCACCCCCCACCTCCCGGCCCCCGGCCCCGGCCCTCGCCTCCAAGCCAAACAAAAGACAACAGCCTCGGGGTCGTGCCCTCGCGGCGGCTCCGGCGCGCGGATCCCGCCGGGGCGCCCTCTGGGGCCGGAGATTCAGGCTGCGCCTCGGGGCCCGGTCCCCGGACAGTAGGCCCAGAGCCGCCCGGAGACGCCAGGGCGGAGCCGCGGGGGGCCGAAGATGCCTCGGAGTGTTGCGGTAACCTGTGCCTTTGTTCCCCCACCCAGGTGAAAATCTGGTTTCAGAACAAAAGATCCAAGATCAAGAAGATCATGAAAAACGGGGAGATGCCCCCGGAGCACAGCCCCAGCTCTAGCGACCCCATGGCGTGTAACTCGCCGCAATCTCCGGCGGTGTGGGAGCCTCAGGGCTCGTCGCGCTCGCTCAGCCACCACCCTCATGCCCACCCTCCGACCTCCAACCAGTCCCCCGCGTCCAGCTACCTGGAGAACTCGGCTTCCTGGTACCCGAGCGCCGCCAGTTCGATCAATTCCCACCTGCCGCCGCCTGGCTCCTTACAGCACCCGCTGGCGCTGGCCTCCGGGACACTCTATTAGACCAGCCGCTTTCTCTCGCCGTCTTTTTGGGGACTACTGTGTTTTGCTGTTTTAGAAAATCATAAAGAAAGGAATTCATATGGGGAAGTTTGGAAGCCGGAAACAAACAAAAAAAAGATTCATGTGTAAAGCTTTTTTTTTTTTTTTTTTTTTTTGCATGTAAGTTATTGCATTTCAAAGGACCCTGACCCCCTCCTTTTTTTACAGACACTTTTTTGCGCAACTGTGGACACTATCAATGGTGCCTTGAAATCTATGACCTCAACTTTTCAAAAGACTTTTTTCAATGTTGTTTTAACCATGTAAATAAGTGTAGATAGAGGAGTTAAACTGTATATTCTGGATAAATAAAATTATTTCGATCATGAAAGCAAAATGTTTCTTAAAAAAATACTTATCCCCCCCCCCCCTCTTGTAATGGGCTAGCCACGTTTTATGCAGGCAATTAAAGACAGAGAAGGTCTGCAGAGATCCAAAAAGGAAAATAGAAATCGGGAGCTGCACGGATGCAGAATTTTACATGTTATATGTTCAATGTTACTTTATCTATATGTACGTGTGGCCTGCTTATAGCACTGCTGTATAATATATATTTAGGTGTTTGGGGTGGTTTTGGTTTTTGGCCTAACCACAAAAAAAACGTTGATAATTTTAAGTTTAACCCCAAATTGTTTCAGGTAGAAAGTAATGCTGGAATCTAAATAGGGCCCTCCTACCCTGTGTATAAGTAAGAAAGGAGCAAAAATCCCTCAATAACCACTCTGAGTTCTAAGCTCAGAGCAATTATGGTGGAGAGCTGCCCTCCCCATCAGCCTCTGTGTATTGCTAGAGCAATTAGACAAATTACACTCCTTTCAAAGGGAGCTTCCAGAGATGAGAAAATGAAAAACGGGGGAGTGGGGAATTTCCCCTCTTATTACATTTTTTAAAAATCTGAAATGTTTGGAGCAAGGCAAATAGTAGTGCTTTGGACTCCTTGGTGTATGCTTATAAATTTATCTGAGCTCTTTCAGAGAGAGGGAAGGATCACAGGATTTGAAAACAATGATGGGCCTGAATCAGCAGGCCAAGCAGGCATGTGGGGGGCATTATTCTTCTGCCCAGAGAGGGAATTGTGGGATGGGGTAAAGGAGTGCAAGCACTGTGGCCCTGTGTGGCTTTCATTTCGTGTGAGATAATACTCTAAATATAAATCTTTTCTTCCCCTGCCTTACCACTCTCTGGCTCTTTTCAGGAAGGAGTTCCTTCTGCTTTGCTTTTACATAAAACAGTGGCAAAGCAGGTTCCAAACGATGGGAAATCAAATCTGTTTGCAGGGATTTCTCCTTTGTGAAGCCTTCTCTGGGGCGGAGAGGAAAGACTTGCTGCAACCTCGGCCTGTGTCGGTCCTTCTCCCCAGCCCCTGCATATAGACATCAACAGTGCGGCCAGAGCTACAGCCGGGCCTGCAGCTGTGCTCCCGGCCTGGATTGCAGGCTCTTTCTGACTGTTATTTGGTTCACCTGCCTCTGTCTGCTTGGGATACCAAGGGCAATCGTATATTGGAAATTACAAGACGCAGGAGATATATTTTACAGCTAGGAAGTCCGCAGCAATAAATGTGACAAGAGAGTTTTCTTAAAGGCGTGGGGGGAGAGGGGGGTTGGAAATTAGAACATAAAAATTACATCCTGTCATCTGAGGATTTCTAAGAAGGTTCTTCCAGGGTTAGGAGGAGAGACCTGAAAAGGCACGCTGTGTGCCCCGGGGGGAATTTACCTGTGTTCTCGCTCTCCTTTCCTTTTCTCTCCCTCTCCTTTCCTAGTTTCCCTCTCTCCAGGATTCCTTTATTTTTCTTCTTTCCTTTCCAGACTGCCAGTTTGGACCGGCTTGGGCCTTAGGGGGACTCAGGATTTTGATGGGTCTTTAGGCAACACCTTGCCTGGTCCGGGTCAGCTGGCCGACTGCAGCCGGAGCTGTGGACGCGGCGTCTCTTCCACTCGTCATTCCCCTCCAGCGCTCCTTTCTTACAAGGTTTGGGTGGCGACGCGCTGTGGGGTGAAGCCATTTGAAACCCCACCTTGTGTTCTGAGCTGGCAGAGAATAGGATGAAGGGAAGAAGCGAAAGCATCTATTTCCTGCCTTTCTTTCTTTGCTTGTAAGGATTGTAGGAGTTTCCATGACACCCAAAGCCAGAGTTTTCTATCTAGGGAATCCGGCTGGGAGCCAGCGTCCGCGTTCCCCTGCGCGGGGCCTCAGGGTGCGCGTTTGGGAACGTGGAAGGGGCGCACGCACTGTCCATCTCAAACACGTCCTACTCACAGGCTGCCTGAGAGCGGCAGAATGTGCTTGGAACATGCCTTCTCCCTTTCTGCACACAGAGAGAGGGTAGACGACTTCTCAGCCGCCTCGTCCTCTCCCCACCTCCATTCCTGGCTTTGGAAAGAGGATCCCCCTTCGCTATCACCCCGCACGGTCAAGCTGAGGGAACGGCGAGTTTGGACTCTTCCCAGGAAGAGAGAGGGCAGTTCTTCTTTAACGACCCCCCCCCCCCCCAGCCTTGACTGTGCTTGTTGTTACAGACACCAAAGCCTTGCGAGGCGGCCAGGCAGGACGCCACGCGCAGACTTGGTTTCAGGATTCCTTCCCTTGTGCTAACCTCACTCCTTCCACTCGCAATGGCCTCTTCTCTCGCGCGGTTTTTTTTTTTTTTAAAAACTGGGTCTGGGAGCCGTGGACAAAAATATTCTGCCAAACCAGTCTGCAGCGGGTTTTCCCTGGCACCATGGGGATTCTCCCAGGGGGATTTAACTCCCTGCAGCCCTGCGCCCAAGGATGTAAAAATAACAGATCCTCTGCAAAGTCTAAAAATATCTGTGTGATGTTCCTCTCCCTCGCCCTCTTTCTCCCCATTGTTTATTCCTATATCTAATGTAAACGTATACCGCTCCACCCAGATTCCTTGATCGGCTGACCCCACTTTCCTGAACCTCTGCCTGCCTCTTCCCGTCGTGTCCCCACGAGCCCGGCTCTCAGTCCAGTGCTCCCAACATGCCAGGCCCACTCCAAGAGTTCATGTTCTTTTCCGTGAGCCTCTTCACACACCCTCACACTCCCAAACCCCCATCTCCAGATCCCCTCCAAAGCCCAGGAGGCCCCAATCTGCTGGCCCTGCTATAAAAGATCAGATAAATTAGCCTTTGTTTGAGGCCCGTGTTGGGCTAAGCAGATTTCTGCCCCCCCCCCCCTTCTTTTTCCTGGCGGCCACCTCCTTGTGGAACAGGGGGCGGCCTGGGCAGCCGAGAGAAGCCGCATTCCTGTGGGTGCCAGGCGGCTCCAGTCCTGAGCCACAGGGCCTGAGACACACACAGAGGAACCCGCAGACCTCGATGCCCTTGATCTCGCTCGCTCGCTCTCCCTCGCTTTGGGTCACCCACCCGGGAGCCTTTCCAGCCACCCTCGGACCCACCCAGGGCTCGACCTCCACCAGAGGCGTGCTGACCCGCACACCCACGCACGCACACACCCTCTCCCGGTGGCACCGGCCAGGCCAGGATCTCCCCGCCTATACCAATCTCCTCTCTCCCGCCCCTTAGCCCACAATCCCAGACGCGCCGGCTGGCCTCCTCTGGCTCCTTTGATCCCACCGGACGCCCCACGGCTCGCGGCGTCGGGGCCGCGCCGTCCTGGGAGTCGCCCACAGCGCGCCAAGGGCAGGCCGCGCTCGCCTCCTCCCGGCGCGCCCTACAGCTCACTCCGGCCTTGACACCATCGAGTTTCCTGAGCTCCCCAGCCCGACGCGCCAGGAATGCCTCCTGGAACGCTGCCCCCTGCCTCCCCCCGCCCCCCGCCCCAGCGCTTCCTTTTATTCTAGGAGAGGGACTTTTAGGGCTACCCAACCACACCACCCTCCCGGCCCCATCCCGCAACCCTTTGGATCGCGCACCTCCCACTGGCCGCTGGGATCTCGCCAACCCCGAACTCCCCAGCCCTCCCGGGAGGCACGCCCTGAGGGCAGACGCCCTCCGCACCTCTGGGAAGCGCGCCACGCCGGCGGCTCCGCCTGCGGTCACCCCTCTCCTCCACCCTGAAGCGCCCCCTCCCACCGCGCTGGGTGGAGGCTCCCGCCTCCCGGGGGCTTGGGGAGGGGGCGCTGCGGCTGGCTCCCGCCCTCCGCTCGGGTTCCCAGGTTGCCGGCGGTCCTTGCGCGCTGCACTAGGTTTTTTCACAGTCGCAGCGAACTCTGGGCCTCCAAAACGGCCCAGATAGCGGTAGCACCTATGGGATTGGCTAAATGTTTTCCTACGCAGCCCTGCACAGCCCCCTCCCCAGCCCCAGCCGCTTTTCTTTCGCATCTGACAAGCTTTAGGTTCCCCGTGGCCCTGGAGGGGCTGGGATGGGGGCGGGGAGCCTTCCCTTTCAAGCACTCAGGGTTGCCGGCTGTAATGTAATAACCTGTTTTATAGGTCGAGCTCTAGCCGTGAAGATAGGAACCGAGGGAATTTACATGAATCTCCCTCTAAAGGAGACGGGGTCCTGTTTTGCAGCAATTAAATGTTTCTGCTCTTTTGTTCGCTGGGACTTCGTATTACTTCTGATTTATGGGGATCCGTAGGAGTCTCTTTGCCAAAAGCGCATGTATTATTGAGTCTGTTCCACATCCTAAACCAAGATTTATATAAAACCGTGAAATACCACACATTACGACCTTTCGCCACAGGAAGGAAAAAATGGCTCATAACATCATTCTACACACACACACACACACACACACACACTCCAAGTTCAGTAATGATTCTCTGTCAAATCCCCACTATACACAGTTTAGTGTATTTTTTTTTAAGCCAGTGGGGGTGACGAGCAGTAAGCAGTTCACAAAACTATGATTTATTTTAAAGCATTTTTTTTCCCCCCGTGCAAAGGCGAGAAGACAGAAATCTGCCCATGGAAGCTTATTGTCATCCAAAGACTACTTCTGCCCCTTGCCGTTTGCAAGGTGGAAGAAGAGAGGCGGGAGAAGAGGCAGGACATGGACTCTACTTTCATCTATAAACAGGGGTCACTACACAGGGGACATTTCATTATTGCCCTTAAATTCACAGGAGCTAGGAAGCCGGCTTGCCACCCTGCGGGATGGCCCTGGCGAGGCAGTACCCAGGTCTGTGAGGTGATGGGAGGAGGAAGAATCATCACCACCATGTCCTAGAGGATGGAAAAGATGCTCAGGAAATTCTCTGTGCTCCTGGTGGGAAAACTGAGCTCCTGGGGATATCTGGGCTTTAGGTAACCTTAACCCAGATGTTCCCACTCGGAACCAGAACTAGACTCCAGAAGTCTCAGCCAGAGCAGGGTTCATCCTCTTGGAGGCAACAGCTGGAACCTGGAGTTCACTTTCACTCGGGGACCAGCACAGCACCCCAGCCTCTCTCCAGACCCTCTTGCTCTACTCTCCAACTCCCTTTCTCTTTGGTTCTTCCATTTTGTAAGGAGACTCACCTTGGAGTTTTACAACCCTATCTGGGGACAAGGATAGTCCTTTCCCCCAAAATACTGGAGTTTCTGGAATCCAGAAAGAAGCACATTAGTGGCTTCCTGCAAAACAAGCAGCTAGAACTGGGTTCTATGTGTGTGTGTGTGGGGGGGGTGTCTAATTAATAAAAGTTAATCATAGGATTAAAGCCAGTAGCCAGCCAAGCAGAGTAGAGACAGCTTCCCAGTCCGGCTTTATTGAATTAGCAGCAATGAATATATTTTCTGCTAATATCCTGTAGGACTCTCAGCGACTTGTTCCCTGTGAAAGAGAATGGAGATGGAGCTCAGGAACACTTACACGCACCCAGGGCATTTTGTGCTAATAACAAGAGGCTGCAAATTCATTTAAGAAAATGTTCATAAACAAGTGGCAGGCACTCTGAGTCCACCCTGGTGGAAACAATGGTGAAACTGACAAGTGTTCTTTGCTTGGGGGAGGGGCACTTTTATCTAAGGAAATGCTTTAGAGAGCCTGGGGAAAGACAAGGGTTTTTTTTTAAAAAAAGAAAGAAAAAAGAAAAAAATTATTTCAGACTCCAGGCCACAGCAGATGCAGCAGCCCTTGCAAACACATCAGCCCCACACATATTGAAGATTTGGACACGTAGTGCTTCAGACCACTGATTTGCTATTTTCTTAATTCCCACTCTTCTTTTTCCATATGAATCAAACAGTCTTTTGTCCTTCAGGGTTTGATTTGATCGCTACTGTTCACATTTCACTTTTGTATTTTCCTCTTCCTATACCATTACTCATTGAGTGCCCTGTGAAATTACAATCGTACATTTTCAACTCAGCAACCCATTTGCAGTGCAAAAATAGGGTCTAAATAATGGCTGAATTAGCCCTACTGGACAGTTTCAGATGTAACACTCTGTAATAATTATATTGCAGGCTGGATTAGGATGCTATTATCATAATCTGGACGTTTACAATTATCTGTAATTTGCAAAGATGCGCCAGGTCTTGATTACAGCAGTTTTTTTTTTTTTTTTTTTTTGTATCACGCTAACCATCACTAAACAGTGACAGTAATAACAGCTAATTTTGCTGGCAATATAAGAGGTGCTGGGGTGTGCAAACAATTTCACACCTGGATGTGCTCACTCAACCAAGAATATAGAGAAAGAGCTTCTGCCCTGAGACTCAGAAAAATATTCCTCTCTGCTTCTGTTCAGTATAGATTTCTAGACCTGATCATTGCTTAAGAGAGATTCACTGGGGGTAAGTTTTTATTTCTTTCATACTTCAAGGCACAGTTCATACTTATCTTCTCACACTTTCCAAGGTATATGTGTTGCTGTTGTAATTCATTATAGACTGCAACTTTGCTTTACAGATTTTGCAATTCTGATCTTTTATCCCCCCTGTTAACAGTAAAGGGGTTGTCATTCTGGTAAGTAAAAGATTCAGGTGAGGATGGGATCCTTAAGAACTGGCTTTGTCTCTTTTTGCTTTCTGTGCTGTTGATGTATTTGGTGCAACTTGTGACTGGAGCCTGTGGAAAGGACTAGGTTTCTGTAAGGTGTGGAGGGAGAGCGCTGGAGATTCCAAGCTAAAATCTCTCTGCAAATTGTTACTCAAAGCTAGTCCTAGGCGAACCCATTGAGGTCTTTATACGTGGCGATGGTTTCACGTTTGGGGGCATGGGGAGAGCAAATGGAGCTTGGGAGAGTGCTCCTTTCCTATCACAGGTATGCGGACATTTGCAATGGCAGGTGGAGTCTTATCTCCAGACTGTATAGCCCCTTACACATTCTCCACTTTGGGAGAAAGTTTCAGGAGTAACTGGCCTCTGAAACCCTTCAGGGCTCCTTTGCAGGGCCTTTGCCTCAAGCGGGGGGGGGGGGGGGGGGGGGGGGGATGCCTCTCCTAGAGCTACTGCCTGCGGGGCCGAAAGCTGCGACCTTGGGGTTAGAGCAGCATGATTGGCTGAGAGGCAGAGCCGAGATGCGGAGCACAGAATCCAGCCTGATTCAGGAAGGCGCGAGGAAGACTCCGTGCTGTTCTATCTATAGATGACGCTGTTTCCTGACGCCGTACACGCTGGACGCCGCTAGAGGTGTTCAGGGCAGGAGCCTGAGCAATGTTTGGCTCCCTCACCCTAGTGCAGAAAGGCCTTTCTCCGCCGGCGGCGGGAACCTTTGGACTAAATTGTGTCAAAAGATAATGAGATGCTTATTGGCGCCGGGAAGAAATTTCCCCCTTCACCCTCACCGCCCGCAGCTATTGTTCTCTTTCTTTCTTTCTTTTTTTAAATGGGAAATATGGTCAGATCGAGGCTCTAGAACTCCGGGGAAGTGCGAACGTGGGGAGGCGTCGTAGGCACCGCGACTGGGTGATGCCTTTTGCCCACGCCCCTCCTACCAACCCCTCTCTCTCAGCAACCAGTTTATAGGGTCAATACAACCTAAAGTGCGAAAATATTAACCCTTGAGGTTCAGGGAGCCCAGGAAGCCCAGTTTCCAAGGAGAGTTCTGGCAGAATTTAATTAAACTCACATTAAGAGATAGATTGATACAAGCCCATCATGACACCTCCTCCAATGTGTTAAAATGCATTTTCTGGGGTTCAGAATTTCATGCACTTACCAGTGGTTTGGCCTGTGTCTGGTGGATTTTTATTTTTTTTTTAAGAAAAATTAGTGTTGGTTTCGATGTATGGTAGCTTTCTCTCTAACGTAATTTGAATAATTCAGCAAAGCCCCACTACCAGCTGTACTTCTGCAGCCTCTTCTATTCTTTTCAGCATTATAATTTTGGTTAATTTTCAATTTTAGGTCCTACGTCTCTGCAATCTGTGTATGAATAACAGAATAATTTCCCTCTTTTGTTTCGCCTTTCCTGTTCCTGAATCTAAATAAAGATGGCTTTTTAGTATTAAAAGTGGAAGAAAATTACAGGTAATTATCTTTGACGGTAAAAACGCTGTAATCAGCGGGCTACATGAAAAATTACTCTAATTATGGCTGCATTTAAGAGAATGGAAAAAAACCTTCTTGTGGATAAAAACCTTAAATTGTCCCCAATGTCTGCTTCAAATTGGATGGCACTGCAGCTGGAGGCTTTGTTCAGAATTGATCCTGGGGAGCTACGAACCCAAAGTTTCACAGTAGGAAGGGGGAAAAAAGAAAAGAAAACATTTTTCCTAATGTAACAATGCGAATGCTAGAAAATGACAAGACTGATCGGTTTTAAACCATTCTGAAGACTGACTGAGCGTGGAAGTTGCTCAACAAAAAAAGGCACGGGTATATTGGTAAGTCGTCTTTGCTTTGTGTCTAATTATAGTGACTGTCCTTTTGCACGGCTGTATGTCGCTGTCATTATAGGGAGCACTCTGAGTGTCTCTATTGACTTCTGATAAATGGCTCAGTGGTTTCAAGGTTCATAATTTGAAGGATGCCCAGGTCTGTAGCCATTAATTCTCGCAGTATGGGGCTTCCTGCTTGTATGACGAAAGGACTTTTCATTTCCATTATTTCTAAGCTTTCCACAAGATCGGAGGATGTATTGCATCCAGGAGCGTGCTTTTCCTACCTAGCTAGCTTGCAAAGGTTTAACGTTAAATAGTCATAATTGTGCATTTGTTTTCTATTCTTTTCTCATATTGTTTCCTTTTTTTGGTTAAAAAGTGCTTGCAAAGAAAGACAAATACAGCTGTATTTCTTTAGCTGAGAAAAGGGAGAGGAGAACATTCAGTTTCAGCAGGAGAGGTTGTCAGGGGATAGATCATTCTGATTTTTTTAAAATAGAAGAAATTACAATAAAATTTAATATAGAAAGGAAGCTGGGAAAACACCCATGGTTAATGGTAAAGTACTTAAGACAAAGGCTAGTGCTTCAAACTGACACCTTTTGCAAGCACTTGATGTATATATGGGGCTTCCCATATTAGGAAATGGGAATTCTTTTAAGAATGATAGAAAATATATGAGAGGGGAGGAGGAAGGGGTGATGAGATACAGACACATAGGGAGAAATATACAGGACACTCCCAGCGTTTTGTGGCTTTTACTCCATATATGAAAGAAGACAAAAACATACAAAGTATATGTACAACTAAAATTCAACAATATATACAGAAATGTTTCTTGATATAAACGTCCCTATTAGCTTAGTGAATGCCACCAATTCACCTAGTAAAAGTATCAAAGCAATAGAACCATGATTTTGGTTGTTTCCTCTGTCTTTCCTGATTCCAGTTCAGGGTTTGGGGGTGGGGAAAAGAGTGGTTTTGTTTTGTTTAGAAATCATCATTCTTGTTCATTGCATTCTGATAAAACATGCAGTGCTCCCTTTGTGGCAATGTTCTAATCTCAGCTGATTTTTCCTTTTCCTTTAGAGAATGGCTGTTATGTGAGGGCTTTTCTTTTATTTTTCTTCTTATTATTTATTCATTTATTTTTGTCAGTCTGGGATTGGTAAATAAAAACGTAGGAGTCTGAAATGCTTCTGTTTCATCATGTAACGCCTTAAGTTCATTAAACAAGTGAAAACGCTGCCATGTTTGCGCAGATTCTTCTGGTGGTGGTGGTGGGAGGGGGGGGGATGTCTGTAAAAAAAGTTGTTTTGATAGATACTCCCAAAGAGAAGAAGAGGCTCAGGGCCTGGATCCCAAGGGGTAAGGGAAAATATACTTACAGTGACAGTGAGGGGGTTCAGGAGCGCTGGCATAGTTACCAGCCTCTCCCTCTCTCCCTCCCTCCCTCCCTCTGTCCCTAAGATGCAAGATCAATTACTGAGGCTGCTCCAGGGAAAAGGCAGACGAGACGAGGAAAGAAAAGGAAGAAAGGAAAAGAAAGGTGGGAAGGAAGGAAAGAAGGGAGGAGGGAGGAAAAGAAAGGGAGGCGTGTGAGAGAGAAACAGAGACGGAGGGAGCGGGAGAGCACGCGAGTGCGCAGACGGTCCGGTCAGACGTGAGTTCTCCTGAGCCTGCTCCACGGGCTCGGCTCGGTGTGGCAGCTGCAAGCAGGTCCCGGATCCTCCTTGCCTGGTTCAGACGTTTCCCCCTAGGGGTATCGATTTCCCTCGGACAACTCACATCATCTGCGGTCTCTGCATCGTGTCCTGGTGTGGTGAGGAGTACCAGTGCGAATAGCCGGGCATGTAGCTGTTGGGGGGCATACTGACGCCCTTGGCCGAGGCCGAAACGTCCCACACCGGGGGCAGCGCCGGCGAGCGCGGCGACAGGGCTGCTGAGCCCGGGAGAGGGTCGCTCTCGTGCGGGTTACTGCCCTGCTTCAGCAGTTTCTTAAACTTAGAGCGTTTGTTCTGAAACCAGATCTTCACCTAGAAGGAAACGCAGTGGCGATCGTTAGGCTTGAAAACATCCCCTGGTGCCTCATGTTGAGGCTTTGGAAGCAATTATTTAAAAATAATAATAATATAATAAAACAATCCCACAAACACCAAGCCCTCCAGTCCCCGCTTTGCTCCACCTCTTTCTTCACCCCCCACCCTACCCACCCATTCCTAGGTATCTTGTCTGGATACCTAAACTCTTTAGTTGGATGCAAATCTAAGGCATAAAACAACAGCATAAATAAGAATAAAATAAGAAATGAAGGCGCATGAGATAGCTGGGGTCAAAGTCAGTCGAAAGAGGGATTTTTAAACAGAGAACTTTTCGGATCAAAGCCAACTGAATGCACTTTTTCTGATAGTCTCTTTCTTAAAAATATATTTACCAATCCCCAAACCTGGCATCTCTATGCATGTAGTGAGCAGATGGCTATGGACAGATTAAAGCCTATACATTTATACCCACATGACTCAAATATCCCTATGCATATCCTGCACATGCCACAAACTGCGCATGGGGCATCTTTCTCCCTACGTACCTATATCCCCATAATCCTGCAGAGATTAGGATTGTACCTCCCTCATTCATCCCTACTTTGTATGTTGCTTAGTCAAGCTGTGGTCGGCAATCATCACATGATTGTTAGCGTAGCCACTTAAAGTCAAAGGGCCTCTGAAAATTAAATGGAAATCAGGAATCTGGGTTGGGAGAATATCTAAGCTAACGTACCAGGTCTCCTTTTATTTGAAGAAGGAAATTCTAGGGTGCTGCGTCCTTTACCTTCAAAATTCCTGAGCCATAGGAATCTGCTTTTCCAAGAGGAATACAAGTTACTGAGTAGCAGGAATCCCTTCGTTGCAAGCCCCACGTATTTCCAGAGGCAAAATGGCAAAAGAAAGCAGGCTGAATTGAACAGAAGAGCTTAGGAGCATCTGTTCTAAGGCACCACGCAATCATTCCCCAGCAAGAGTCTCAGCAAACCTGGAGTCCCCATGCCGAAGATCACCCACCTCACATGAGGCCTACCGCCCCACGCCGCTAAGTTGATGGACAAGGACAGAAACCACAGGTGATTGCAGCCTGGCTTTATGGCCAGGGTCTTAATATACCTGCCTAAGCCCCTTCCTGTGAAGTCTGAAAGGGCCCATATGTCTTTCAAATTAGTAGGACAGCAGAACTTCAGCAACTGTACTTAACTGAGGCTTCACCTGCTGTAATTTGGGCAGCACTTCTCTTTGATCTCCACCTCTGCCATTGCTCCCAAGTTCTGTGCTCTATGGAGGTGCCTCACCAGCCAGTCACCAGGATGATTTAACCACTGAGCTTAGGGCAATCTTCAGGAAAACTCACCTCACCCATCCCAGGATGAATAGCTGGCACCTTGGTCCCTCAACAAAATCCTATTGGAGCCTATGACTATCTCCCCTCTTGATTTCACTTCATAACTCTACATCAACAAGCTGAAATTCTTAAGTCCAAGGACCCACAAAAGGATCAC